>NC_090834.1:39455400-40705400 GCF_028021215.1 Eschrichtius robustus
TAAAAAAGGGATCTAAGAGAATAACCCATTATGTTCTACATGTTAATGCATTGATTACACAGCATTATCTCAATCACAATAGAAGCCTATGAAATAGGCATTATTAGCCCCATTTCAAAGACAAAGAAAAGGAGATTTTAGAGTTTCTAATTAATTTACTCTGTCACATAGCTAGTAAATAACAAATCTGGAATTTACAATTTAAGGGGGTCTGTCTGAGGAATAAGTGTACCAAAACTAGTTGAACTTAATTACTAGAAAAAACTACCTTATCTTGAGAAACATGTGCGTGCATTTCTTTTCATTTCTTCCTGTAATAACATCTCTCTCCCTAGTTTTCTCCTTAGTTCTCTAGCACCTTGAGATGACTCTGGCCAAGGACAAAAGGTCATGAATTTGCCTAATAGTGATTTCAAAACATGGCTAATCATCAAAATCACATGGGGAGAATTTTTTTTAAATAAAGATTAGGAAATCCTATGTTTGTAAAATGCTGTTGGCCAATTTCTGAAATTCTGTCCATATTTTTTCCAGCTCTATGCAGATAAAATTGACATATAACATTGTGTACGTTTAAGGTGCACAATGTGATGATTTGACACACTTATAATTAGAAAACTATTACCACCGTAGCATTAGCTAACATGTCCTGTCACATAATTAACATTTATTTTTTGCAGTGAGAATTCTACTCATATTTTATTTTTTTTTTAACATCTTTATTGGAGTATAATGGCTGTACAATGGTGTGTTAGTTTCTGCTTTATAAAAAAGTGAATCAGCCATATATATACACATATCCCCATATCTCCTCCCTCTTGTGTCTCTCTCCCACCCTCCATATCCCAACCCTCTAGTTGGTCAGAAAGCACCAAGCTCATCTCCCTGGGCTATGTGGCTGCTTCTCACTAGCTATCTATTTTACATTTGGTAGTGTATATATGTCCATGCTACTCTCTCACTTCATCCCAGCTTACGCTTCCCGCTCCCCGTGTCCTCAAGTCCATTCTCTACGTCTGTGTCTTTATTCCTGTCCTACCCCTAGGTTCCTCAGAACCTTTTTTTTTTTACATTCCATATATTTGTGTTAGCATATGGTAACTGTTTTTCTCTTTCTGACTTACTTCACTCTGTATGACAGACTTTAGGCCCATCCAACTCAATACAAATAGCTCAATTTCATTTCTTTTTATGGCTGAGTAATATTCCATTGTATATATGTGCCACATCTTCTTTATACATTCATCTGTCGATGGACACTTAGGTTGCTTTCATGTCCTTGCTATTGTAAACAGAGCTGCAATGAACATTGTGGTACACGACTCTTTTTGAATTATAGTTTTCTCAGGGTGTATGCTCAGTAGTGGGATGGCGGGGCTGTATGGTAGTTCTATTTTTAGTTTTTTAAGGACCCTCCATACTGTTCTCTATAGTGGCTGTATCAATTTACATTCCCACCAGCAGTGCAAGACGGTTCCCTTTTCTCGATACTCTCTCCAGCATTTATTGTTTGTAGATTTTTGATGATGGCCATTCTGACTGATGTGAGGTGATAACTCATTCTAGTTTTGATTTGCATTTCTCTAATGATTAGTGATGTTGAGCATCCTTTCATGTGTTTGTTGGCAATCTGTATATCTTCTTTGTAGAAATGTCGATTTACGTCTTTACCAATATTTGGATTGGGTTGTTTCTTTTTTTGATACTGAGCTGCATGAACTGCTGGTAAATTTTGGAGATTAATCCTTTGTCAGTTGCTTCATTTGCAAATATTTTCTCCCATTCTGAGGGTTGGCTTTTCATCTTGTTTATGGTTTCCTTTGCTATGCAAAAGCTTCTAAGTTTCATTAGGTTCAATTTGTTTACTTTTGTTTTTATTTCCATTTCTCTAGGAGGTGGGTCAAAAAGGATCTTGCTGTGATTTATGTCACAGAGCATTCTGCCTATATTTTCCTCTAAAAGTTTTATAGTGTCTGGACTTACATTTAGGTCTTTAATCTATTTTGTGTTTATTTTTGTGTATGGTGTTAGGAAGTGTTCTAATTTCATTCTTTTACATGTAGCTGTCCAGTTATCCCAGCACCATTTATTGAAAAGGCTTTTTCTCCATTGTATACTCTTGCCTCCTTTATCAAAAATAAGGTGACCATATGTGTGTGGGTTTATCTCTGGGTTTTTTATCCTGTTCCATGGATCTATATTTCTGTTTGTGTGCCAGTACGATACTATCTTGATTACTGTCGCTTTGTATAATCTGAAGTCCAGTAGCCTGATTCCTCCAGCTCCGTTGTTATTTCTCAAGTTTGCTTTGGCTATTCAGGGTCTTTTGTGTTTCCATACAAATTGTGAAACTTTTTGTTCTAGTTCTGTGAAAAATGCCATTGGTAGTTTGATAGGGATTGCACTGAATCTGTAGATTGCTTCGGGTAGTAGAGTCATTTTCACAATGTTGATTCTTCCAATCCAAGAACATGGTATATCTCTCCATCTGTTTGTATCATCTTTAATTTCTTTCACCAGTACCTTATAGTTTTCTGCATACAGGTCTTTTGTCTCCTTAAGTAGGTTTATTCCTAGGTATTTTACTCTTTTTGTTGCAAAGGTAAATGGGAGTCTTTCCTTAATTTCTCTTTCATATGTTTCGTCATTAGTGTATAGAAATGCAAGAGATTTCTGTGCATTAATTTTGTATCCTGCTACTTTACCAAATGCATTGGTTAGCTCCAGTAGTTTTCTGGTAGCATCTTTAGGATTATCTATGTATAGTATCATGTCATCTGCAAAGAATGACAGCTTTACTTCTTCTTTTCTGATTTGGATTCCTTTTATTTCTTTTTCTTCTCTGATTGCTGTGGCTAAAACTTCCAAAACTATGTTGAATAATAGTGGTGAGAATGAGCAACATCGTCTTATTCCTGATCTTAGAGGAAATAGTTTCAGTTTTTCACCATTGAGAACTATGTTGGCTGTGGGTTTGTCATCTATGGCCTTTATTATGTGGAGATAAGTTCCCTCTATGCCTACTTTATGGAGGGTTTTTATCATAAATAGGTGTTGAATTTTGTCAAAAGCTTTTTTGCATCTATTAAGATGATCATAAGGTTTTTCTCCTTCAGTTTGTTAATATGTTGTATCACATTGATCGATTTGCATATATTGAAGAATCCTTGCATTCCTGGGATAAACCCCACTTGATCATGGTGTATGATCCTTTTAATGTGCTGTTGGATTCTGCTTGCTAGTATTTTGTTGAGGATTTTTGCATCTATGTTCATCAGTGATAATGGCCTGTAGTTTTCTTTCTTTGAGACATCTTTGTCTGGATTTGGTATCAGGGTGATGGTGGCCTCGTAGAATGAGTATGGGAGTGTTCCTCCCTCTGCTATATTTTGGAACAGTTTGAGAAAGATAGGGGTTAGCTCTTCTCTAGGTGTTTGATAGAATTTGCCTGTGAAGCCATCTGGTCCTGGGCTTTTGTTTGTTGGAAGATTTTTAATACCAGTGTCAATTTCAGTGCTTGTGATTGGTCTGTTTATATTTTCTATTCCTCCCTGGTTCAGTTTTGGAAGACTGTGCTTTTCTCAGAATTTGTCCATTTCTTCCAGGTTGTCCATTTTATTGGCATAGAGTTGCTTGTAGTAATCTCTCATGATCCTTGATATTTCTGAAGTGTCAGCTGTTACTTCTTTTGCATTTCTAATTCTATTGATTGGAGTCTTTCTCTTTTTTTCTTGATGAATCTAGCTAATGGTTTATCAACTTTCTTTATCTTCTTAAAGAACCAGCTTTTAGTTTTATTGCTCTTTGCTATTGTTTCCTTCATTTCTTTTTCATTTATTTCTGACCTGATCTTTATAATTTCTTTCCTTCTGCTGGCTTTGGGGTTTTTTTGTTCTTCTTTAATTACTTTAGTTGTAAGGTTAGGTTGTTTATTTGAGATGTTTCTTGTTTCTTGAGGTAGGATTGTATTGCTATAAACTTCCCTCTTAGAACTGCTTTTGCTACATCCCATAGGTTTTGGGTCATTGTGTTTTCATTGTCATTTATTTCTAGTTATTTTTTTATTTCCTCTTTGATTTCTTAAGTGGTCTCTTGGTTATTTAGTAGTATATTGTTTAGCCTCCATGTGTTTGGTTTTTTACAGATTTTTTTCCCTGTATTTGATATCTAGTCTCATAGCTTTGTGGCCGGAAAAGATACTTGATACGATTTCAGTTTTCTTAAATTTACCAAAGCTTGATTTGTGACCCAAGATATGATCTATCCTGGATAATGTTCCATGAGCACTTGAGAAGAAAGTGTATTCTGTTATTTTTGGATGGAATGTCCTTTAAATATCAATTAAGTCCATCTTGTTTAATGTATCATTTAAAGATTGTGTCTCATTATTTATTTCATTTTGCATGATCTGTCAATTGGTGAAAGTGGGGTGTTAAGTCCCCTACTATGATTGTGTTACTGTTGATTTCCCCTTTCATGGTTGTTAGCATTTGCCTTATGTGTTGAGGTGCTCCTATGTTGGGTTCATAAATATTTTCAATTGTTTTATCTTTTTCATGGATTGATCCCTTGATCGTTATGTAGTGTCCTTCTTTGTCTCTTGTAATAGTCTTTATTTTAAAGTCTATTTTGTCTGATATGAGAATTGCTACTCCAGCTTTCTTTTGATTTCCATTTTCATGCAATATCTTTTTCCATCCCCTCACTTTCAGTTTTTATGTGTCCCTAGGTCTGAAGTGGGTCTCTTGTAGACAGCATATATATGGGTCTTGTTTTTGCATCCATTTGGCCAGTCTATGTCTTTTCGTTGGAGCATTTAATCCATTTACATTTAAGGTAGTTATCAATATGTATTTTCCTATTACCATTGTCTTAATTGTTTTGGGTTTGTATTTGTAGGTCTTTTGCTTCTTTTGTGTTTCCTGCCTAGTGAAGTTCCTTTATTATTTGTTGTAAAGGAGGTTTGGTGGTGCTGAATTCTCTTAGCTTTTGCTTGTGTGTAAAGGTTTTAATTTCTCTGTCAATTCTGAATGATGTCCTTGCTGGGTAGAGTAATCTTGGTTGTAGCTTTTTCCCTGTCATCACTTTAAATTTGTCCTGCCACTCACTTCTGGCTTGCAGTGTTTCTGCTGAAATATCAGCTGTTTACCTTATGGGGATTCCCTTGTATGTTATTTGCTGTTTTTCCCTTGCTGCTTTTAGTATTTTTTCTTTGTATTTATTTTTTGATAGTTTGATTAATATGTGTCTTAGCATTTTCTCCTTGGATTTATCCTGTGTGGGACTCTCTGTGCTTCCTGGACTTGATTGACTCTTTCCTTTCCCATATTAGGGAAGTTTTCAACTATAATCTCTTCAAATATTTTCTCATTCCCTTTCTTTTTCTCTTCTTCTTCTGGGACACCTATAACTCGAATGTTGGTGTGTTTAATGATGTCCCAGAGGTCTCTGAGACTGTTCTCAATTCTTTTCATTCTTTTTTCTGCTCTGTGGTAGTTATTTCCACTATTTTATCTTCCAGGTCACATATCCATTCTTCTGCCTCATTTATTCCACTATTGAGTCCTTCTAGAGAATTTTTGATTTCATTTATTGTGTTGTTCAATATCATTTGTGTGATCTTTTCTTTTTCTAGGTCCTTGTTAAATGTTTCTTGTAATTTCTCTATTCTATTTCCAAGAATTTGGATCATCTTTACTATCATTATTCTGATTTATTTTTCAGATAGACTGCCTATTTCCTCTCCATTTATTTGGTCTGGTGGTATTTTTCCTTGCCCCTTCTCCTGCTGTGTGATTCTCTGCCTTCTCGTTTTGCTTAACTTACTGTGGTTGGGGGTCTCCTTTTCATAGGCTGCAGGTTCATAGCTCCCGTTGTTTTTGGTATCTGCCCCCAGTGGCTAGGTTTGCTTCAGTGGGTTGTGGTAGGCTTCCTTGTGGAGGTGACTGGTGCCTCTGTTCTGGTGGATGAGGCTGGATCTTGTCTTTCTTGTGGGCAGGACCACGTCTGGTGGTGTGTTTTGGGGTGTCTGTGACATTATTATGATTTTAGGCAGCCTGTCTGCTAATGGGTGGGGTTGTGTTCCTGTCTTGCTAGTTGTTTGGCATAGGTTGTCCAGCACTGTAGCTTGCTGGTCCTTGAGTGGAGCTGGGTCTTAGTGTTGAGATGGAGATCTCTGGGAGAGCTTTGCCCTTTGATATTACATGGAGCCAGGCAGTCTCTGGTGGACCAATGTCCAGAACTCGGCTCTCCCATATCAGAAGCGCAGGCTTGACACCTGCCTGGAGCACCACAACCCTGTCAACCACACAGCTCAGAAAAAATGGGAGAAAAAAGAAATAAATGAAAAAATGATAAATAAATAAAATAAAATAAAATAAAGTTATTAAAATAAGAAATTTAAAAATTATTAAAAATTAAAAGTAATAAAAGAAAGAAAGAAGAGTGCAACCAAAGCAAAAAACAAATCCACTAATGATAACAAGCCCTAAAATTATACTAAAAAAACAAACAAACAAACAAAAAAAAGCAGGAAGAACCCTATAACAAATGGTAAAAGCAAAAGTAGATAGACAAACTCACACAAAGAATCGTACACATACACACTCATAAAAAGAGAAAAAGGAAATATATATATATATAAAGGAAGAGAGCAACCAAATCAATAAACTAGTGTACCAATTATAACAAACTCTATATACTTAACTAAGATAAACATAAAACCAGAAACAAATTAGATGCAGAAAGCAAACCCCAAGCCTACAGTTGTTCCCAAAGTCCACCATCTCAATTTTGGGATAATTCATTGTCTATTCAGGTATTCCACAAATGCAGGGTATATCAAGTTGATTGTGGAGATTTAATCTACTGCTCCTGAGGCTGCTGGGAGAAATTTCCCTTTCTCTTCTTTGTTCACACAGCTACTGGTGTTCAGCTTTGGATTTGGCCCAACCTCTGTGTGTAGGTCTCCTGAGGACGTCTGTTCCCCGCCCAGACAGAATGGGGTTAAAATAGAAGCTTATTAGGGGGCTCTGGCTCACTCAGGCTGTGGGGAGGGAGGGTTACAGAACGTGGGGTGAGCCTGTGACGGCCGAGGCTGGCATGAGGTTGCAACAGCCTGAGGCATGCCGTGTGTTCTCCTGGGGAAGTTGTCCCTGGATCACGGGACCCTGGCAGTGGTGGGCTCCACAAACTCTTGGGAGAGGAGTTGTGGATAGTGACTTGTGCTTGCACACAGGCTTCTTGGTTGCTGCAGCAGCAGCCTTAGCATTTCATGCCCATCTCTGGTGTCTGTGCTGATAGCTGCAGTTCACACCATTCTCTGGAGCTTGTTTATGTGGTACTCTGAATCCCCTCTCCTCACGCACCCCGAAACAATGGTCTCTTGCTTCTTAGGCAGTTCCAGACTTTTTCCCGGACTCCCTCCCAGCTAGCTGTGGCACACTATCCCACTTCAGGCTGTGTTCATGCAGCCAACCCCAGTCCTCTCCCTGGGGTCTGACCTCCGAAGCCTGAGCCTCATCTTCCAGCCCCCACCCGCCTTGGAGGGTGAGCAGACAAGCCTCTCGGGCTGGTGAGTTCTGGTCGGCACAAATCCTCTGTGCAGGAATCTCTCCGCTTTGCCGTCTGCATCTCTGTTGCTGCTCTCTCCTCTGTGGCTCTGAATCTTTCCCCACGCCACTCCCCATCTCCGCCAGTGAAGGGGCTTCCTAGTGTGTGGAAACTTTTCCTTCTTCACAGCTCCTTCCCCAAGGTGCAGGTCCTGTCCCTATTCTTTTGTCTTTGTTTTTTCTTTTTTTCTTTTGCCCTCCCCAGGTACATGCGGAGTTTCTTGCCTTTTGGGAAGTCTGAAGTCTTCTGCCAGTGTTCTGTAGGAGTTGTTCCACATGTAGATGTATTTCTGGTGTATTTGTGGGGAGGAAGATGATCTCCATGTCTTACTCCTCCACCATCTTGAAGGTTTCCCCTCTGCCCATATTTTAAAACTACATCTTCACCTGACCAAATTTCCTAACAGCAATAAATATATACAGCTTCTCTGAAATTCTATAGAATTTGTTACCAGTTTTATACATATCAAATTCTATCTTGCATAATAGTTATCTATTTATGTTTCCCTCAGATAGTAGGTTAATGTTTCTTAAAATTAGTCTTCACATTTGGCTAAAACATTTTTTTTCAAGCATAGCATAATATTATACATATACTGGATTCACAAAAGTAAATTTAGGCATAAATAAATAAATAAATAACTCATAGGTTAGAAAACAACATTGTAGTGAGGTTAAGAATAGTTAGAAGCAGGTAAATCTTACAATGTAGACATAGAGAAGGAAAAAAATCACAAAAAAGCGATGGCCTTAAAACAGTGTTTGTTACAGTGTATGTAAGAAGATTAGGATGCTACATAATTCTATGGAATCATGTTTTTTGAGTAATTTAAAATGTTAAATAAGTATACTCATCTCCATAAATCGTTGATTTTAATCTGAAACTAGTAATATTTATAATTTATTGAGTGCATTCTTGGTGCAATGGGCTATGGTCTACATACTTTATATTATTTATTTCATTTAATTGTCACATTTCTGCAAGACAAATTTTTTTGTTTACATCTTATAGATGAAGAAACAGAGGGCTAGAACAATACTCTAAACCCACAGAACAGTTTCACAGATCTTTATCTTGTCCTTGGTAGAGCCACATAAGGACAATTGGCCTAGGCCAGCATATAGATTTTATCCAGCATACCTCAAATCGATTATGTCTAGGGACCAATATTACAGTGGTCCCCCCTTTTCTGTAGGGCACACATTCCAAGACCCCCACTGGATTCCTGAAATCGCAGATAGCACCAAACCTTATATATACTGTTTTTTCCTATGCATATATACCAAAGATAAATTTTAATCTATAAATTAGGCACAGTAAGAGATTAACAACAATAATAATAAAATAGAAGAACTATAATGATATACGGTAATAAAAGTTATATGGTTATGGTCTCTATTTTATAATACCTTATTGTTTTGTATTTACCCTTCTACTTGTGATGATGTGATGTGATAAAATGCCAGTGAAATGAGGTAGATGACTACGCATTGTGACTTAGCATTAGGCTACTACGGACCTGATGATACATCAAAAGTAAAATCATCTGATCCAGGTGATCCTTGGTCATGGAGCCATGACGATGTTGATGGTTGGATGAGGAGCAGGCTTGTCAAGGGTTGGGGATCCCAGGCAGGACGGAGCAGGAGAGCACGAGATTACATCATGCTACTCAGAAAACTGTGGAAAGTGAAACTTCAGACAAGGGGGGACTACTGTAGTTGCTAAAAGGCCAGAAGGCTAGACTTCAACTAAGTAGCAGACTGGAGCTTAATTCATTATTTCAAAAATTCACTCGTGGGCTTCCCTGGTGGCGCAGTGGTTGAGAATCTGCCTGTCAATGCAGGGGACACGGGTTTGAACCCTGGTCTGGGAGGATCCCACGTGCCGCGGAGCAACTGGGCCCTTGAGCCACGGCTACTGAGCCTGCGCGTCTGGAGCCTGTGCTCCACAAGAGAGGCCGTGACAGTGAGAGGCCCGCGCACTACGATGAAGAGTGGCCCCCCCCCTCGCCGCAACTGGAGAAAGCCCTCGCACGGAAACGAGGATACAACACAGCCATAAATAAATCAATGAATGAATTAAAAAAAAAAAAATTCACTCGTTACAGTGGTATTTTGGGGTCACCTTCTCTATACCAAACACTCAGCTAACCTATCTATAGGAAAAGCTAGAGGCATATATGAGCACAAATTACCTCTGTGCATTCATTATTTTTTACTTTAATCATTAATAATCTTATATATTCATCTGTGAAATTGGAAACCTGTTAACTCATGTCACATGATTATTGTGATAAATAGCTTATAAAAACAATTTAAAATCACTTAAGAAAAATATAAAGTACTAGAGAAAAAACTCATAAAATATTCCCTATAGTAATGGGTCCATACTAAAACTAGACACATCTGTTTAAAAAGCAATTTTTTAATAATTACAGATTTGGCTTTTAATTTAAAATAAGCCTGTTAACTTAAAATAAATCTGGCATTAAAACAGTTTTCATATCAGAATAAATGTGTTTTTCCTCCCAAAGTAAGCTTGATAAAATCTATTTAATTGTATAATCTTAACTTCCCATTATTGGGTAACTGAAATTAACAATGATAAGTGTTTAAATAAGCAAATTCCAATTACTATTAACATAAGCAATTCATTATTCAAATATGATCAATGTAGCTATTAAAGTACTGTAAACAGAATCATTACCAATGTGAATTATATTACTACACCATACACAGTCCATCAGATACACATTTTTTGGTGAGTTTTATTTATTGTACTTTGTATATTTATATACCACATCTGCTACATATGTGTATGTAAATTTTCTATTTGTGAACATTCACCTCTATCACTTTTTTCTGGTTTGTAAACAAAAACTAGAAGAACATTAGAGATTTGTAAATAATACATGCCAGCAAAAACCTACCCTTATTTTACACTAAACCTCATTGGCTAAATATAGCTGATCGTGGCTTTCAAGTCTAATTTTAAGTTCTATGTCATTTTTGTGACTTTTTTTCCCCTTTTTTAAAGAGATATGGCCTCATCATTATGTTGTAACTCATGTGGCTGAAAATATCTTTAAGTGAATTATGGACTCAATTATGGTTTAAAGTAAGACTTTTCAGATATTCTGAATCTTCCAGTTTCATACAAGATGGTAGTGGTTGTGGTGTTTCTGTGTTTGTGTATAGAGGTGGGATTCAGGGAGGAAATAAATGTTAATTGCTTCTTAGAGCAACAATCAGCACACTGATCAGACCAATAACTCCCTTAGTCAAACCTGGAAGACTCCACACTACCACATACATGGGTCTAAAGGGCACTGGGGGCTTCCCTGGCGGCACAGTGGTTGAGAGTCTGCCTGCCAAGGCGGGGGACATGGGTTCTATCCCTGGTCTGGGAGGATCCCACATGCCACGGAGCAACTAGACCCGTGAGCCACAACTACTGGGCCTGTGTGACTGGAGCCAGTGCTCCGAAACAAGAGAGGCCACGATAGTGAGAGGCCCGTGCACCGTGATGAAAAGTGGCCCCCGCTCGCCACAACTAGAGAAATCCCTCGCACAGAAACGAAGACCCAACACAGCCAAAAATAAATAAATAAATAAATAAATAAATAAATGGCACTGGGATGAACCAGCCAACCAATTAATGTGAAAGAGCAGGCATTATTATTTCTACTTTACAAAAGAGAAAATTGATTAGTAAACTGTTTAAATACGACTTTCTCCAAAGACTGTCCAGATAATAATAGCAAAGTATTGAAGTTTGCAAGGTACACTATTAACTATTAAAGTTAAGAAAAGATAACTTCATCTAAATGCTGGATGGGTATTATGGAAACAAACTACGTTAAATAATTTTCCAGTAAGTGATAGTGTGGGCAGGATGATCCTAGACCACAATTGTTTTTGTGAAGTCTTGATGGTTAGAAAGGAAGAGAAACTGCTTAATTAATTTTGTCTAACATTTTTCAACCCCTTTGTGAGTGCAATCTGCCTTTTATTTGCATAAAATTATTTTGTTATACAATGATAAAGCAGAGTTCTATTCTGAGAAGGAATGTTTTATGTCAATGAAAACTCAAACTTGGCATAACAATGAAATTTAGTATCATTATTGATAGAGTTGCTTTCCAGTATATTATTTTGTCTTTTAGGAAAACAGTCCTCTAATCCTCCTGTCTCCTTCCACTGCCAACACTGCCCAGAGGTTGGAACTTGGAATCTAGAAAGAAGAGGAAAGTACAAGCCCATCCCCTTGAAGCAAAAACGTTATAAACTTGCCCCTGCAACATAGAAACTGGCTGAAAAATGGAGAAAGATAACCCAAGAGCAAAGCCCTATGATGAACCTTGGACTGGACTAATTATCACTGATTTAAAGTTTGTTGTTTCTTACAGTGTGTGTGTGTGAAAAAAAAAAAAATAGGGATAGTCTCTCAAGTAATCAATTATATAATCTACTGTCCATATTCCAATATTACCAACTGATCTACTAATGTTCTTTTTTTTAAATTTATTTATTTATTTATTTATTTATTTATTTATTTATTTATTTATTTATTTATTTATTTTTGGCTGTGTTGGGTCTTCGTTTCTGTGTGCGGGCTTTCTCCAGTTGCGGCGAGCGGGGGCCACTCTTCATCGCGGTGCGCGGGCCTCTCACTGTCGCGGCCTCTCCCGTTGCAGAGCACAGGCTCCAGACGCGCAGGCTCAGTAGTTGTGGCTCACGGGCTTAGTTGCTCCACGGCATGTGAGATCTTCCCAGACCAGGGCTCGAACCCATGTCCCCTGCATTGGCAGGCAGATTCTTAACCACTGCGCCACCAGGGAAGCCCTACTAATGTTCTTTATAGCATTTTTCCCTCCAATACAAGATCCAGTCTAGGGTCAGGAAGGTTTTTAGCTGTCATATCTCTTCAGCCTCCTTTTTTTTGGAATAGTTCCATAGTTTGTCTGTGTTTTTTAAGACATTAACATTTTTGAAGGATACAGTCCCACCTCCCTTTTTTAAAAACAGAAAATTTCTCATTTTATGATTGTCAAAAATAAATAAATAAATAAATAAATAATAAAGTTTGTTTTTTCAGTTATCTTTAGTTTGCCCTACTCTTTAAGTAAATTCTCTTAAATGGTCAATCTTATTATCAACAATCATGTGGAAGAAAATATAGAAGGGTCCCACACCTTACAAGGTGCAAAGTAGCACCAAAGAAGTAAAAGTTGCCTAAAGTTTATAGTTTGCAAAACGAGACCCACAAGACAAATAGTGCAATGGTCTAGAGCCTACTAAACAGTGAGCTGAGGTAGCAAGTAACACCCAGAATGCATTTGCAAAATTTATAAGCATTCCCCATGGATTCCTTGAGGAATCATTAGAAGAGACTGTAAAATAGTGATTTCTTATAGCCATACACAGGACTTGCATCTTAATGATTTGTGCCTAATTTTAGAATCATTAGCCTACAATAATTGTCAATCCAAGTTTGTGACCCGACTCAACCAAGTAGTGCAAGATGCAGCTTCAAAGTTTCCTTGCCCAGAAACATAAATAGTTTCAGCATGGCTACCAGCTGGAATTTGAAGTAATCATTACTGAAATTTCATTCTACAACTTGAATTAATGCATGTCAAGGCTCCTGTCATTGATGTCCTAAGGCCGATATAGTGATCCTTTTACAGGTATAATGAGAGTGAAGAGGCCAACATGTTTGGTCTACCAAGTTCGGAACCTAAGTTTGAGATCATCAAGATTTCACATAAAAGTAGTCACCATATACATATTAGTCTTATATTTTCTAACAAGCTTTATGGCCCATTAGTATTTATAATATTTTCAAATTATTTTAAATTACCATACTCAGTAATCTGAATTACTTTAGGTTTTGACTGTAGCAGCTGAGCCTTACTATCCCCATTAAGTTTTCATTTATTTTTAATTAAAAATTTAGAACGAGAAAATAACCAAATAAAATCAAAATGGTACCATCCTGCATTGGAATCAGGTCTGCTAAATGAGGACTCATCATCTAGTCCTACTTAATGGGAAAAAGGATTAAGTGGGAATCAGAGACTATCCAATTTCTATTTGCTCTCATCACAAATTGAGTGCTAGAACATCTTTAAGACTAAATAGTAATTACAGGGAGAGGATTCTGGTACCAAGATTTTGGTGAATCTCAGTTTCTCTCATCACTTCAGCTCAGAAGGTAAATAAATGAGTCCATAGGAACTCAAAATAGCTTGAAAACTGGGTTAATTTTCTCTTATGCTTATAAATGTTGTACACAGCAATGACAGCCTATTACAAGGCTCACCAAAATTAGTGGGAGGACATGAACTTTAAAAGTGTGAGATTGCATTCTCTTCCTAAGGACAGAAGATGAGAACCGCCAAACACAGACAATGAAAGCACAAAATAGCTTAGGTAAAATAAAGATAAATAAATAAACAATCAAATGAAAAAAGAAGAAAATGAGGTTCTTTATAGACATTATCTATGAATCATGAAAACTCTGCTCTAAGGTACGTATTATCATCCCTGTTACATAAAGGGCAAATGAGGCTCACTGAGCTTAACATACATGACTGACAAGGCTTACATATTAAATAACAAAATGGGGAGTTTAAACCTCCATCTTTCTATTTTAGGACCCATTTCATTTCCACTGCCCCACAGTACCTCAAATCTGAGGGTTTGTATCTCTTCCAAATAATCCCCCACCCCAGACTTTGAACCATCACTTTGTTGTATCCTTTAGTTTTCTTGAGTTTTGTTCTGTTTTGTATTTTGAGATTCAATGAAAACAGAATTCAGTATTACATCCTTGTTGTGTTCAGATTAGATCACACATAAAAAATGGAACTCCAGGTAATGGGCATGTTTTTTCATAAATTGAAATAATTAGTATTAAGAATAAGATGTAGTTAGAGGACTCACTTGGCTTATTAATTCAGTTAATATAACCCAAAGAGAAGAGAACAAGCTGGTTTTATTTTATGACGTACCTGGCATCCTGCATAAAGGAAAGGATTCCTGTGAAGCCAGAGATGAAATTCTATATCTCAAAGAAGAGCAGATTTTCCTTTAAGAGAGGCAATTATATTACGTTTCCTGCCCTATCTGTCCCCTTTGTTGTTCACCGGGAATGAAATTATAGATTCATCTGCCCCAAAGGTAGACATCATTAGATGCTCACTTGTGTCAACGAATGTTTGCCTCATTAACAGAAGGCTCCCCCATGCTGTGGTTAGTCACGGTTATGCATTAAGGAGAAAACTTCATTAAACCAACACTTCAACGTTCTCTTTCTACCTTTACATTTTGAATTTATGAAATGAGCTTATTCAACTTCCTCACCTTTTAATAATTTAATCAATTGATTTGTTCATTAAATGCCATCCAATCTATGTGTATATCATTTCTTTGTAAATATACCCAAGTCTGTAGCAAGAATCGCATGCCTAAAATTATATAATTGTGCATTTGTCATGGGTATGGGAGGTGGGGCTATCCATCACTGCTGGTAGTTTAAAAGAAAAAAGGTAGTCTTCTGAATAGTTTTAAGTTTCTCAAGGCATATTCATATCACAACATCGATGTATGTCTTAAGAAATGTTTATCTAAGCTTTTTGTTCTCTTTTTTTTTTTCTAAGAATCATTATCTTATCCATAAAAGATAAAATGACATTGGAAATATTTTAGAAATAATTCAAGTATAGAGTTTTCTGTGCTCTGAGTTAGATATTTGACTTGGAGTCTGGTCCCTGGTTTTTCAAACCATGATTATTTGGCTGTTTTAGTATAGTTCTTAAAGCAATACACAGTACTCATTCCAGGATGAGTTAGAACCACATGTCTCTTCAGTCTTGCATGGATTCTGATTTTATTTAATAAAAAAAGCCAGTAATTCTAGAAACAATTCCAATGATTAATTCATTGAATAATATAAGCAATCAAGTTAGTCTTTTACTATATCCTCCGGCTTAAGTGATAGTATTTTACAAAGTTTTCCTTGTTTTGATTTTGAGCTATTGTAGAGTAGAAACTAGATAAACAAAAGAAATTATACAGATGTGAGGGCTATTTCAGATAGTCAATAATAGAATGTTTATACAAAATAATTCAGTGTAAGGACCAAAGGTGATAATAACAAAGAACATAATGCCTTGTTATGTATTTATAATAAGCAAACTTGGAAAGTACTTTCATGCATGTTTGTCATAGAAAATATCCAAATTTTTTATTATTAGGATGCCAGTAAAAACAAACAGGATGGGGAGTCAGAAGAATTGTGCATCAGTTCTGACTGTCCTTCTTGTTCACTGTAGCATTCTTTGACTATTAAGTATCCACTCTAGACTTCAGTTTTTTATCTTCATAAAAAGGTTGTAATTCTGTCCCTCTCAGAGAGTTACATAATAGGATTAAATGAAATAAGTTATGTGATATTAGTGCAAAGTATAAAGCACTATGCAAATATTAGGTGCTTTTATTGCTAAAATTATTATATATTTTTGCTGTCATCTCCATGAAACATTTAAATTTCAAACTTAACTTTTGTTCAAGTTGCTCCTTAACATCTGCTTTTTTTCTTTTTTTTGGCCATGCCACATCTTAGTTCCCCAACCAGGGATCAAACCCACTCCCCCTGAAGGGGAAGCACAGAGTCTTAACCACTGGACTGCCAGTGAAGTCAACATCTGCTTTCTGTTATTTTTTTTTTTTAAAACATCTTGTCATCTCCAGTTCTCTGTTTCCTCTTCACCTGTCACAGCCATCGTCCTATGGTTGGCATATTCAAAAATATGTACTTCCCTTTACTGACTGATCTTTACTTTGGATTGGACTATCACTTTTTAGAAAGTATTTTTAAATTTCTCTGTTCATAACTGAAATATCTTTTATAATACCATAACTCTTCCCTCCAAAGCTAAGCTTCTCTTCACCCCTTCCCAAAAATGCCACCCAAAGGATGTAATAGATTTGTAGAGCAGTTCATATTTCCATTGGAATCGTGATAATTTCCCCACCATAGAAGGCTGTGTCCCTGTAATATGTAAGTAAGTGGGTAGCATGTGTGTGGGTGTGTATGAATATGTGTATGTGTGTGTAAACAATTATAAGAACCTATTAATAAGTTGGAGAGAAAACAAAATGGTTTTATTTAAAAGCTGAGGATAGAGAGCAGCAAGTTGATGGGAACAGTGACAAGGGACCTTGTGATACACCTATCTTTCAGGAGAACAACAAACTAGTGGAAGCTTTCAGTGCTGCTGGATACCCTCTGAGCTGCTTCCCTTTGGGAAAAGATCAACTGAATCTGGCAAATGACTAAATTACTATTTGGAAAACAAAGGTCAAGTAGAAGGCTATTCAGTTTGTTTCCTCTTGTTTGCTTTTATCTGTGAACTTCTGGAAAGTTCACATGGGTTGAAGAACATTAAGTCAACATTACTCTCTGCATTGGCATGCTCACATTTCCTAATCGAGCCTGTCGAAGTACCAAAACAGTGTTTCCTAGATTGTTGTTCACATCCTGTCTCGGGCCTGCCTCAATTAGACTTGATCCTGTTTTTTTCAATTAAAACTGGTAGAAGTGGGGGCTTCCCTGGTGGCGCAGTGGTTGCGAGTCTGCCTGCCAATGCAGGGGACACGAGTTCGAGCCCTGGTCTGGGAAGATTCCACATGCTGCAGAGCAACTAGGCCCGTGAGCCACAACTACTGAGCCTGCACATCTGGAGCCTGTGCTCCGCAACAAGAGAGGCCACGATAGTGAGAGGCCCGCACACCACAATGAAGAGTGGCCCCCGCTTGCCCCAACTAGAGAAAGCCCTCGCACAGAAACGAAGACCCAACACAGCCAAAAATAAATAAATAAATAAATTAATTTTTTTTAAAAAGAATGCAACACAATTCTTTAAAAAAAAAAAAAAAAACTGGTAGAAGTAACACAATTAGAGAATATGGAAATGAGTGTTATGAGAACAGTCAACATTTTCCAGGAAAAAGTTCTTTAGTATTTCCACCATCTGATGAAAGAGAAGAAAGACTTTGAGCTCTATGGAATACAGGAGACAGTCCATGCTTAGAAAACATTGCCCATTCTTAGATGTCTATTTCTAGCCTGGACCACTCCTCTGAACTCCGGAACCATATTTCCAGGTGTTCACTCAAGACCTCCCCTTGGATTTCTAACGAGCGTCTGTCTCAAAGTTAACATGTATACAAATTGAACTCTTGATCTCTACTCTTCATCTATTCCTGCAGTTGCCTCAAAACTGCTCCTTCCTTCAGTCCTTCTATCTAAGTATAAGCTTACTCCAATATTCTAGTTGCCTAGAAAAA
Source organism: Eschrichtius robustus (assembly GCF_028021215.1). Lineage (NCBI taxonomy): Eukaryota > Metazoa > Chordata > Mammalia > Artiodactyla > Eschrichtiidae > Eschrichtius > Eschrichtius robustus. The sequence goes on from NC_090834.1 coordinate 39,473,370, forward strand.
GAAGTTTCTCTTTCACATTCCACATGCAATTTGTTAGGCCCTCTTGTTTTTCTTTTCAAATTATATCCCAAATGAAACAACTTCTACCATCTCTAAACTTACCACCCTTCTAGTCCCTGGCATTTCTCATCTGATAAATGTCAACATCCTCCTAACTGGATATGGTTACCCCCTAAAAATTATTTTCAATACAGTAGTAAGAGTAATCCAGCTAAAAAGGAAATAATGTCAAGTCACTGTTTCTGCTCAAAACCAAAAAGACTTCTCATTTTACTTAAAACAAGTCGAAGGCCTTACAGTTATCTGTATTCTCCTAAATAAACTGCCCACTGCTGCCTCTTTGACTTCATATCCTACCCTACACCCCTTTCTTACCCCACTCCAGCTAAGCTGCCTTATGCACAAAAGTCACATAATTGTCCCAGGCCCTTTGCACTTGCTGTTTCTACTACCTGGAATACTCTTCTTCCAGATATCCATATGGTTTATTCTCTCACCACTTTCTAGTCGTTAATCAAATATTTCTTTTTTAGTGTAGGCTTCACTGACCATGATATCAAATGAAAACTCTCCAAAGAAGCCCTTCCTTTCATAACACTTAACATTTGTCTAACTTTTGATATATTTGACTTATCTTGTCTATTGCTGATCCCCTATAACTAAACTGTAAGCTTAATGACAACAGGGATGTTTTTGTTTTTTGTGTGTGTGTGTTTGTTTTTAACATCTTTATTGGAGTATAATTGCTTTACAATGGTGTGTTAGTTTCTGCTTTATAACAAAGTGAATCAGTTATACATATACATATGTTCCCATATCTCTTCCCTCTTGCATCTCCCTCCCTCCCACCCTCCCTATCCCACACCTCTAGGAGGTCACAAAGCACAGAGCTGATCTCCCTGTGCTGTGCGGTTGCTTCCCACTAGCTAGCTATTTTACGTTTGGTAGTGTATATAAGTCCATGCCACTCTCTCTCTTTGTCACATCTTACCCTTCCCCCTAAGAATTTCCATGATAGATATGGAAAATACATTAGACGGTAGTGAGATTCGAAGCTTAGAGAAACTACAGAGAAGACCATTACAAAGATCCAAATGATAGGTGGCAAGGGGCAAACTAGTAAGGGCTAATACTTTTTGTACTTACTATTTACTATTTTGCATGTTTTAAAGTAACTAATTTATTCAATAAAACAAGCCTAAAAGATAGTCACTAATTCATCTATCACTTCTATTTTACAGTCGAGGAAACTGAGGTAAATAGGTTAAGTAACATGGTAGAGCTAAGCTATGAATCTAGGCATTTTGGCTGCTAAATCTGTACTCTTAACCACTACACTTTACTACCTTAAAGACAATACTATAATGATACAAGGCAGCAATAAAAAGGGTAAATTCCTATTCTGGTTACCAGCTTAAATTTCTGCTCCCATCTAGGAAGAAACCCTACCATGATTTTGCCAATTTCAGTTGCAGACGTTGAGAAACTGGTTCCCGTACGCCAACTACATGAGGAGAGTGATATGCTGGAAAACAAGCCCATCTACCACTTGTGATTCTCCGGAGTCCACTTTCAGAATCACCCAGTCTTTGACGAGGCTGACGATGTTGGAATTCAGAAGAATGCTGGACTGGATAACTTATTCAGCAGGTTCATTATCAGGCCAAGTGAGAAACCCCCCAAAGGCCTGGGCTAAGCCTTTCAGCCATAAAGTCTTTTCCAACAGGGCAGCAAAGTCCATGGATGGCTGGTTCTGAAGCAGAACGGCAACTATTAATGGTCATAGGCTCAGAACCAGGTTTTGAATTTGCAGAAGCTACATTTTGTAGCATCTTCAGTGACTTATAAAGGTCTAACAGTGACAAAGGCATGCATGTCCTCTGTTTCTGAGGAATATATCTTAGAACACCATAGTAGCTGGAGTCCTATTACCATTTATACCACCTCCTAGTCTTCCTGAACACTTAATATTATATGCATCCTGGTTCCCAGTCACTTTTGGTACTTAAAGTAGAATTTCATTCTCAAGTCCCATTTGATAACATTTTTCCTGGACAATAAATAGCCAGAGAATACAATAATCCTGATACATTATGCTTGCCAGCCAAACTAAGCAATTATCACTCTCCACACTTATAGCTCTATCAGCACCTTTTCTACCTCTTGGATACATTTTATTCAATTTCTGGTCTTTTCTTCTTTGCTCCATTTATATCTTGCTGAATCCCCACATCTGACAGGTGTAAGTGATAGCTCCCATGGAAAGGAATAAAATAGAGTCCATTAAAAAAAAATCTATTCAGCATTTTTAAAATAATGATTGTAGAAATGCAGTTATTTAGGAAGAATAGAGTTTGCAGAGGCTTTTGTTATTTATCTATAAATAAACACTCATACAATAAATGTACAAAAAAGACAGAATGAAGGAATACGGTGTCACTTTTTCTAGTCTTTTCATTTTGGGAAATTGTGTGTGAAGAACAATAAGGAAAACAAGATTTTAGATCAAACCTATCACATTTAAAAAGCTCAGATTTCTCCCATTTTGGTAATTTCTACAGCGCTTCCACCAAGAACTCCCACAGAGCTTGCCCTTCTTAGCACAGGGTTACTAACATGATAAGCCATTTTCACCATATTACTTTCCTGATCCCATCCAATTTAATGCCTTTAATTTAACCACTACCTCTTTTTCAAGAGTTCATGCTTCCTCCTTGCCAAGTACAAAATATCTATAGCTCTCCTTTGAAAAAGATCCCTGGAAGTGGACTTATAAAGGTCTAACAGACTCGTCAGATAAGGTACTCAAATATTAAATGCCTCGCTGGCATTCAAAAATTCATCTTGGGTTCCACAAAGGGAAAAAAAAACTCATGCCACTCAGAGTTCAGAAAAGCACATCATCTACTGAGTGAAATCTGTCTGGTTCCTCAAACTGTTTTCAAATCTTGGTCAAAGAGTAAAGAATTAAAGAGTTCAGTTTACATAGTGGCAAAATGATATTAAATTTTACTGTTTTGAAAGAATTCTGAGGGAAGCAGTTTATCAGTCTTTGCATATAATCTCAATTAAATTTACAAATATGTTTAGTTATCAAAATCTGTTTGTCCTGGATATGTATTTATCCTGGATTATAGGATTACAGAACTAGGAAGAAATGAGAAAGTAACAGTGTCGTATCCAGTTATGAGATAGAGAATTGCTATTCTAATTTTAAAATTACTCTGCCACACTCTATATCATGTCTTTTCAGAAGAAGAGACACTGTATTAAATAACTCTTGGTTTACATGAGAATTACTCCCAAGGGAATGAGAACTCAAAGATGGAACTGTGTCATATTCATTTCTGTTATGCTGATGCCTGGCGTATATTGTAGTTTATTTTAGGTACTCAAAGAGTATTTGTTAAAAGAACAAATGAAAATTGTCTTGAACACAAAGGCTCCAAATACATAGGAATCTTTCTCCCCTTGAAATACATCTCTACATTTAAAAGCTTCTCTTCTTTATTGCTCCTGTTGCCTCAGCTTGCCCCACAAATCCACACTCTTTGAGGGTACAGATATTTTGGTGCAGTTTGTGCCACCGTAGACATCCATCCACTAATTGATACGGTAAGTATTCACTAAACCTCTACCATATGGCATGTGGGTGGTAAACAACCACTACCCCTCCACAAACAGTACTGAAAATTTGTTACATGAGGTCAAGATATAGATAGCTCATCCTCAGTTTTACATAGGACTCAGTTCTCTTATTAAAGCCAGTATATAATCTGGTCTGCCATGGATTTCTCAAGCATATATGTGTTACTGTCACATATGTTATAGCAGAAATACAGTTGGGAAAAATTGTTCTAGAGATCTTGAATGATCCCAATGAATACATTTGACTGATTGATCTGCTGTGCTTAAAATGTAAAAAATAAAATAAAATAATACATACTTGCCATTTTAATAAATTCTCCTCCCTCTCCATACCCACCACACACATTTTCACATTAATAATCTCAACTCACTTTCTCCATTTTACCTTTTCTGAAACCTACAGCAAAGTAGTGGGGAGAATCACAACCCCCATCCCCCAATTGGGTTTTAGGATATTTAGGTTGGGCCAATATAAAGCCAAAATCCTTCCCTTGAGACGTCTTTTTCTCCCACAGTTTAACTCTTAAATCCTGTAAATGTTATTGCAGCTGCAACCCTATCTTGAATGGGAAGCAGGTTTTGCTTGAAAGATTTATCCTTGTCATACAAGATGGCTTTATAGCCATGCATACCATTTATTTAGCTGACACTGAGGTTGTAATTTTTCTTTGTGGAAAAAAATTAAAAAGCTTTTTAGGGAGTATGATGAATGAAGGTGATGCTTATGTACAGTTGCATCCATTGTTAAGCGGATAATGAAGAAGAGATTTCTGACAGGGAAATCCAAATAGGATGGCCCTGACCCATGGCTCTCCTTTCCCACATTTTTTTTTTATTCCTGCTTCATCTTTTGGGGCTCCTGATCTTCATGGTGGGGCCCTATAAAAACATATTATCAAAAACACTCAAACTAAAGCCATACTTCTCCCACGGGGGATTACATTTCTACAGAAATCAAAATCTCAAGCTGAAGGAATCAACTGTCAAGGTAGGATTTCCATCATGTCAAATGTACCAATTAGCCTCTTAAAGGAGTTTTGTTAAAGAAACCTTTTCCCTTACTTATGCCATAGAAGAAAGTAAGTAAAAATAGAAATAAGACTAACATTTTGCATTTCTTGAAGGCTAAGACCTTTTAATGTAGTACTCAGTGCATAAACTGATCTCAGTTATTAAAAGTAACAGTGCAGAAGTAGATATTAGCAATTTAAGGCTTCCAGATATCTTTTTGCACGATGTTTCCTTTGTTTTACCTAGAAACTCTTTGTCTGTTCTGATAATTCTTTAACTGCATTCTAAACCTTGCATGTACTTGAGGTGACTGAACTCTAATCCAGCCATTGGTTCAAGGATCCTTTGGAGTAATTATTTTTTTGATCCTTTCCTTACCTCTTCTTTTTCTAAGTTCCCACCAACTTCTCACTTATTCTAGGGTACCCATATTTCAGGAGGAGAAATAGAAACTAGTATTCACCTTAAGGATTTTAAGTTTAGGTTCATGATATATTAGGTCTCTAAGGGTTGCTACTTATCTGCTAGTCTAAAATTTGGTAACACAAATGAAGAAATTTGCTTCTGGAGACGTTAAGTGGCTGATATAAGTTCAAATGACTGCTTATTGGAGAATTGGTTCATGTTATTTTATGAGATTATTTGCATGAATAAAATTAAGTTCTAGTTTGGATCTCTCCGCCTTTCCTGCTCAGATGCTTCCCTCTCATCCAAGCCAGTGGGCATAATTTACACTTTTTCTACAGAAAGTCTGAACACACTGGTGGGTTATTTTTGTGTGTGTGAGAATGCAGTAAACTGTATTTAACACACCCTGCAGAAATCCAAGCTAGATATCGAAATCAGGTTATCCCATGTATTATTATGCATGTGAACAAGAGTGAGATTAAAATAAAAATTTAGAAATGACTGAATTGAGTATATCTTCATCTCCCACAGTGCTCAGCCAATGTTATTAATAGCAAGAAGATAGTAGATGAGATTATAAATGATCATGAAAGTAAAGAGTTATTAGATGGTATCATGCCCAGGAATGCACAAACACTACCTTAACCCAGTTACCCTTTTAATTTAATTTCAGGCAAGAAGTAAATGCATGAGAGACATGATAAAGGGGAAAGATCATTATTTTATCCAGGTTTATCCCTCAACTGTTTATTTAATTTTCAAGGTTAGAGAGATTTCCTAAGCCTATGAGACCTCCTTTTATTCCTCAAGCCTAAACTTGAATTTAGGGATTTAGCTACTTCTGACTGTGCCAATGGAAAGAGAGACAAAAAGAGTGCCAGAACTGGCTGAGTCAGCTTATCATTTATGCAGAATTCATATATTTTACTCCTCTTTATGAGTGAAACACCAGAAGATAACTGAGTCTCTTACTATGCTGTTAAAAGGCTCAACCCTGACTCTATGAAAGGAAGAAGAGAGAGTATATATGCATAGTGTATTAACACGGTTACTGTGCAGTAGTTAATATGGGCAAATCAACATCACAGAATTAAATCAATCAAAATAGGCTTCTCATGGGAATTATGGAAGTGGGCTGGGAACATTTAGGAGAAGCAGAAAGAACTAATACCCTTAATTGTCTATAAATATGTACTTAATTCCTGAAAACATAAATCATATTCCCAATTCTTCATCTCTTGATGCTAATGGTAAAATATAACATTTATCTAGAATAAGTTAACTGCCAAGATTCAATATAAAATAGATAATTCATTGCAAACTTTATTTGTAATATAAAATTACTTCTATATAAAAGGTCCTTGTCAAGTAGATGTGTATTCTATACATATTTAGTAAACATATTTAGTTTACAATTTACAAGGCTAGTTTTACTTTATATGGACGAAAACTGGAAATTCAAACTTTCCAACTCTAAGGTCCTTTCTCCCCCATAGCAGAGTGGTTTCCAGGTAATAAATTGAGGTCAACCAATGTCTGTGGCTTTTATTTTTAGCATATGTCAAACAGTGACCTCAAATCTCCTGTATGCCAAATATATTATGAAAGAGTTTAGGGTCCAATCATTTACATTTCAACAAGAGATATGTTTTACTCTGACATGTTGGCAGTGGTTCAGTGCAAATGACCCGTTTTTACTTGACGTTTTGCAAGGCTTTAGAGCAATTGGCGTGAAAATTGGAACACTTATCTCTGAGTTTCATGCCTCTGGTGTATGAAGGAGTGCTTCTGTGGAATTTTGTCCAGTTATTTCTATTGAATTCCCACCTCCATAAAGTTCTAAGAAATGAGAACACTGCTTAACTGTCAAATACAGATTTTGCTTTAAACAAAAGTCAATTTATTTTTAGCCTATTATATAGGATCAAATTTGGAATGGAAACATTCATGTTTATGCATTGCCCTCATTAAATCATTTTAATCAACAAACAACACTTTTACAGCAGCACATTCTATTAAAATACTGCAGTTTTGGAAAGAGAGAACGTTAATGTGAAATCCACATGGAAACCAAGCACTATGATTGTTTATTAAACCCATTCAATTACAAGTTCTATTTTTATTTTCCTTCAATTATGTTAAATGTCACAGATTAGTCTAGATGCATTTTAAACTTTTCCCTATTTTGAAAGTGTTCCAAATAGGGGCAAATGAATCTACATGGAAGCAAATGAATCCTGATTCTACCACCTACTACTTGTATAACCTTAGGAAATTTTAAAACTTTCTTTGTGTCTTAAATTTTCTCATTTGAAGAAAAACATAGTATCTACCTCACAAGGTTGTTATAAAGATTATACGTGATAATGTATATAAAACACTTGTAAGTTTTTACTCTATGTCATAAATGCTCAATGAAATTTCAGAGTTGATGTGTAATAATAGATAACAAATAGGTGATTTTTCCAGTACTTTTTACACGATATGTGATTCAGCTCTTAGGATATTATTTTATAACTCTAAGGCATCATATGATCAAAAGTCAGCGTGAGTGGTACAGAACATGCTCTGGGCATTTAAGAAAGATGGAAATCAATAAAGACTAAAATCAGAGCCTAGCTTCTCAATTTAGTAATTTCATGCTTTCAGGAGAAATCAGTCTCAGCTTTCTAAGTTTCTCATCTCTAAAATGAGTGTAACTATCAGTATCTTCCTTACAGTATTAATATGAGGTAAGTGTTTTTGCAACTGGAAAGTTATATTGCAACTTAATATTACTCTCTTTACAGACATCTCAGAAGATGTGAGATTTAAAAAACTTTGAGAAATGGAAGGAGTGGTTAAGGAGTTTTCTCCACTATGCAATGCATGCTCCAGAACATCACTATTTATCTACACTATTACATATCCAAATTATATTTTGAGAACTAAAATATTTGAAACCAGGGTAAAACTTACCTTACCAGTGCCATCAGCTTTGATGTTAGTTGAATATGTATAAATCTGCATAAATGTTATCAGATGAATGACTTAATTAAGTTTTGTAATTACAATGCAAATCTTTCATCCATGAATTAAAATATATTATGTAAAAACTCCAAATTAGATTTGGGGTTTATTGTAATAAAGATCCACGCATGGCTAATGAGACAATATGACATTTATATTTGCATATCATATTAGTTTTTGTGCAACACTTACACAATTATCAAATTTTGTGCAGGGTTTTATAATGTAAATGAACATACTTTAAAAAGACACAATCAATGCAATGCTTGATGTTTAGGTAACTTTAAAGTGTTACCTTATTTAACTAAAAGTGACACTTGCTTATATTGATCCCAACTGCTCTGGTATTTAATTTAAATGGTGTGTGACGATCTGCATGAAGATGATTCTGAGCTCAAATTCAACAAATTCAATTTGTTCATATTCTCACATGTGCCATTCATCTTTGATTAGGGGTATACCTGTCCTTCTATAGTTTGTTGCATTCATGGAAAAGGGAAATGACTGTTTCCTTTCCCTCAGTCATGAACTTGAGTAATATGTGTAGAGCACATCCTCTGTAAGAAGAAAAATGGATCCTGAAAGGACCAGACGTAGTATCAGCTAGCCAATGAAAACAAACCTCACTCTCTGACATATTCCAATTACACTCTGGGAAATCACATCCACTTTTCAAGAGCACCATGGTGTTCCTCCAGCTCCAAAGCATTTTCATAGAATGGAACCCTTTTGTGATGGTTAATTTTACAGGTCAACTTGTCTGTGCAGATTGTCAGGATTAAACATTATGTCTGGGTATGTCTACAAGAGTGATTTCAGATGAGATTAGCATCGAATCAGTGAACTCAGTAAAATAGATTGTCCTCCCCAATATGGATGGGCATCATCCAATCCATTGAGGGCCTACATGGAACAAAAGACAGAGGAGGGAAGAAATCACCTCCTTTTTTTCCTGTCTGCCTATTTAAGCTGAGACATTGGTCTTTTCCCACCCTTGGACAGGGAATTACACCATTGACCCCCCTGGTTCTCAAGTCTTTGGACTTGGACTAAATTACACCACTGGTTTTCCTGGGTTTCCAGCCTGCCAATGGCAGATCATGGGACTTCTCAGTCTCCGTAATCACTTGAGCCAATCATTTCTTCATGATATCTATCTATCTATAGAATCTACTGATTCTATCTGTATTATTAGTCAAGATTCTCCAGAGAAGTGGGATATCTCCCTCTCTCTCTCTCATTAGTTTGTGTTTGTGTGATATATATATATATATATATATATATATATATATATATATATATCATACACATATCAATAAGAGATAGTAAGATATATATATATACACACAGAGAACCAATTGGAGATATCTCTCTCTCTCTTTCTCTCTCTCTCTCTGTGTGCGAGTGTGTGTGTGTGTGTGTGTCTTACTCTCTCAGAGATAGATTTTCTCTCTCGGAGATAGTTAGATGGGTAGATGATAGACAATTAGACATAATGAATAAGAGACCTATACCTATATCTATATATCCCATATATAACATTATATATGTAGTTTATCTATAGAACTCAATTTATCTGGAGAATCCTAACACATCTATTCCTAAAACTAATTTGTAGAAGTCACCCAATTTATAATTTCAACTAAGTTTTCATGGAATTCATCATTTTATTTCATGCCCCATATGAACTAATTTCTTTCTGATTCCAGGATTTGCTCTTAGCCTTCATTTTGAACAAATAATTTTTCTCCCCTGTATGTTTCTATCCATTAATTCTTGCTTACACTCCAACATAGCATTCCTCATCATTCAAGGCCTCAGCTGTCTCTAGGCTGCCTGTGTTCGGAGAGTGTCCAATGTACCCCTGGGCCAAGCCTTTAGTAGGAGCCTAACATAGACTCCTATACTATAAGACCGCAGAATAATGACATAAGATAGGAATGCAGAACAAAATTTAAAAAAAAAAAGAACTTCTGTCAAGTCTAGATTCCAATATTCCCCCTTAAAGCAGCTTGAAAATAGGTAATGGTTAAGAGCATGTACCCAAGCATTAAACCACCCAATGAATACTAAGGGATTGACAACTTTGTAGAATTTTCTACAACGTAAACATTCTAGAAATTTGGAAACCATATGCAAGAATATGCTTAATGATATGTAATAAGTACTGAAAAGCTTCTAAAAGACAAAAGTTAAATGAAAATTGAAAAAGGCATTGTTTTCTTTTTGAAGAGAACATAATGCAATGCCAAGGAATAACTTCTGCAAAACTAAAACAAAACAGTTTTGGTTTTCTTTCTCCCCACCTTAAACCCTTTATCTTTGCTTACCCATTTCCAACCCTTGTTGGACCACATAAAGTTAGTTGCTATTGCCATCCTGAATACTAGGTTGATCTTAACACCTTATTTACAATCAAGATATAAAACCAGCAAAACCTTGGATCCCTTATTTTTTAAATTAAGCTAAATTTTATGTGCAGTGAAGTGCATAGATATTGATTGAAAATTTGATGATTTTTGATAAATGTGTAGTCCTGCATAAATATAATCTCAATCAAGATATAAAACATTTCCTTTATCAAATGGATCACATTTTTCTGTTTGTTTGTTTGAAAATTTTTATTAAGTGATGGCGATTTTATGTGCTTGATTATAATGTCTTCTTTAAAGAGTATATTTTCTGTATATTGGCTGCTTTTATGTATGAAATAACTTGACCTCAAGATCACTTTCCTTTCTTCACTCTTCTTAGGCACTTTTTAAGATTGCCATTTATCTTGAATACAAAATGAGATTAAGAGAAGTAACATTTGGGGGAGAGGATTCATTTTTATTTATTCACCTATATAAACCATAAATATTAAGAAAAAAGTCTTTACAGCAATTCTAAGTACAGTTGTAGTACAAATGTAAATCTAAGTTACCCTGACTATAAGAAAGTAATCTGAAAATTGTTTATTTCCTAGTAGACATCTGCTTCTAAGTAAATGACTAAAGGAATAAAGCACCTAGTAAGAGATTAGAATCTAGAATTAGATGACTTCTAGGGACCATCTCAGCCCTAGAATGTTTTGATCTAGCAATCCAAATATAGTATTTACTATATACCAGGCAATAAATGATCAGTGTTACATTTAAAATTTTATTTAATTCTAACAATAACTCTGAGCGGATTTAATACTATCTACATTTCATAGATGAAGAAAGATAAAGAGATTGACCAAAGTCACAATGGAATTAAATGGCCAACATGGGAATTGAATCTAGGTATACCTGGCTCCAAAGCTTGTTTTTAATCTTACAGTGTATTTTTTATGCCTCTCTCATACCTTCTCTGTTTTTAAGTTGAGTTGTTTATTCTCTTTTAATTTGAGTTATCTAAAAATAATCATGCCTTCTGAAGACATAGGATATCTGTTAAAATAATTCACATACATGTCTCTTCTATCAATTGGTGAATTATAATAATGAAACTGAGGTCCATTCCCTAAGTGTGGAGCTCTTTTTCTTTTGATCCTCTCCTTAATATCACTAGTCTAGACAACACAGACTGGTGGAAATACATTTCACTATCTGTTTTTGTCAGTGGTGCAGCAGGAACAGAGGCAACATTTGTAAAGGCATGATTATTAGTGTCAATGCCTAGATGTAAATATTATTTTTTTAATTTTTGGCCTTATCACATCTAGGAACAAACTATTAGAGTCCGAGATAGGTTCTTCTCAAAATGATGAAAGAGGAACATAGAATATCAAGCACACAAACTGTAGTGTTTAATTGTTGTTGCTGTAACTGTTACTGTTGTTTCTTACCAAATCTCTTGGAACAAAGACAGATACAGCATCTACAATATCCTCCTATTCACTGTGCTAGATGTGTTCCATTGTCAAATGGAAGAGTTGCAAAGATTTTAAGTAGTCATTTGTTATCTCATCTTATGGTGCTAATATAAAATGAAGAAACTATTTCCCATGACAAAATGCTAGTAAGAGTCTCTGCTAATGAGGTTTTTGTCATATTAATGAAAACAAATGCCAATATGATATAAAACTACTATGAATAAAACTGTTAATGTGGCAGCCCTCATAATGTAGGCAAGATATTGAATACAAAGGACATATATTGGGAGTGTGTGTGTGTGTGTGTGTGTGTGTGTGTGTGTAAAAGAAAGAGAGGCTGAAAGAGAGTGAATGAGATTCTGAGGTATTTCAGTCACATCAAGGGTATCACAATTAAAAGGAAGAGAAATTGATAATGTTAAATATACAAAAAAACAAAAAGGAGCTCCAATGGAAAAGGATTCCTTCATATTATGATCATAAGATGCATTGGCGTAAAAATTTATAATTTATATTTCTTTGTAGAAAGAAGGTAAAATAAAGAATACATAAAGTACTTAACCAGAAAAGTATGTTTTCATTATTAATATTACTCATAAGGACTCAGATTACTCATAAGAGGAGATTCTTATGAGATGCTGTATCATGTCTTTGAACATATCAGTTTTTTATCATGATGAAAACAATTAATTTTATTTAATTTTATCATGATGAAAAAAATTAATTCCTTACTATGAATGCATTTGCATCTATTTAATTATTTAGAGACTCTGAAAGCTGGAAGTTCCCAGATGGCCTTTATTCATGTTGTACATTCTCTCTTTGATCCACCACCTACTTCAGTATTGCAGTATCAACATTATCTATCAAGAAACAATATTTACTTTGCACCTGTCAGTAAATTACATGTGATAAATCATATGTGTGAACCATTTATCAAGAAGTGTTTCTTGACTACTGATTGATAACCACTTCAAGAAGTATGTGTAAATTCTGAAAAATAAAACCTAACAATTTCTCAATATGATAAAACTGGGGAATTATAACTTGCTATTAATAAATCAGAATTAGGTAATATTATAGCAGGAAGAACTGCAGAGATAACCTGACCACCATAAGAATCAACCAAGAGCATCCCCCACACATGGTTTACAGCCTCGGCAGATCATCTCTAGTCTTGCATCCGAACATAGTCTCTCCGCTTAATGGAGTCCATCTTCAGTAGCTTTTTAAGAAACGGTGGAAGATAGATATATTTTGACTCTTCAAATGTTCAAAAACACTTTTATACTTCCCTGACTTGATTATTACTTTCAATAGGGATAGAATTTTGGTATATAAATAATTTTCTCTCAGAATTTCTAGGTCTTTTCCTCTTTTTCCTATTGCTGCTGTTGAGAAGTTTGTGAGATTGTGATTCTTCTTCTTTTTATAAGATATTTTGTTTTGTTCTTCAAGTTTTTAGGGCATAGTTTTTAGGACTCTCTGCTTATTAATTTTTCCTCAGTGTTTAGCAATTTCATAATTATGGACTTTAGTGCCATATATGTTAATATGTGTATGTATTTTTTTTTTCTCCAGATTGAATGCGCCCAAATAATTCCCTGACCAATCCTGAGAATGATATCCTCCAGTATGGGAAACAATCATATTTATTAATAATTTTATCTCATCCATTTCCTCTGTTGCCTCATTCTATATCTACTAATGATAAGATACTGGCCCCCTTGTATTAATTCTCCAAAATATTATCTTTTCTTATTGATTCTCTTTTTCTTTAGTCTCCTTTCTCGGGATTTTCTTCATGGGAGCACCATGCTTCACCTTCTTTTTTCATAGTACCTGGTGCCTGCAAGTACTGAGCCTTTCACCTTTCTCTGGATTATAGGCTCCATAGAATGGATAGATACTGGCCAGTTTAGAAAAATGGGTGGATCAGGAAAAGAATGTTAGTATAGGTGACATTTGAATTTGGCTTAAAGGAATGTGGGTGATTGGCTGTAGGGAAATATGTAAATGAGAAAAAAGCAGAGTTGGCAAAGGAAAGAAATGAGAAAATATAAACATACGTATTTGTGCTTGTTTGGAGAATTAAAGAGATAAAATTGATAAAATTGGAAAAGTAGCATGCAGTCAGAATGTGGAGGGGTCTCTAGCTACTTAGGAACATGACATCCCCACAGGTTAGGTTACAAGCATTCATATCTCACTCATCATTGTAACGCAAAGCACCCATGTCAAGGACACTCAGAGCTAGAGGTCTTCTGAAATTCAAGGAAGAGAGGCAATGATGCATTGTTTACTGTAACATAAATCTGAGGTCATGAGGAGTCAATAGCATTCTAATAGTTACTCGCTCATCTAAAAAACAAGTATAAGAAGTCCACCAGTTAGAATTATTTAGGGATTTTAAGTTGATTAGATGATCTAATTATTACTAGATATTTTTGTCCTGGGGTGGGGAGATCAAAATTGAAATAAAGTCTGAAGGCTCTTAAACACGTACCTAACTATTTAGTGTCGTCCTGTTTCAATCTCATTTTTATCTTTTATTCACGCATACAGAATTTAAAATACCGGGGATTATAAAAGCTGCCCGTATTTACTTCATACCTGCCTGAAGACGGAGAATATAGAACGAGAAGTGTTAATGTCAGGTGTATGAGTTTTAGCTCTTTGCTTTGCCATTTCTTAACTGTTCAAAATTAGAGGAAGTAATTTAAAACTCTGAACTTTTTTACTCATCTGTTAGAATGCGCACTCCTGTATTGAGAAGCTGGAGCTGCGGTACTGACTTAAGAATATACAGATTTTGACCTACTGAACGAGGAGACACAAGCCACCTACACATGGCAGCAGGTAGCTCTTTCAGCATCTGAGCTCCCACTTTGAGAAGGTGAAAACTGTGGGGTCAGTTTTCACTGAAGGTGCAGTTTCAATACACCCACATAAAGGAAGTAGTAACATTTATTACTCACAGATCCCTGAAGTGAGGGGGCACAATTGAGCCAGGGGAAAGGCAGTCCTCTGGCCCAGGTCACAGGTTAGCAGGAGAGAGAGGGCAGGGCAGCAAGCACTTATGGCTTATAAGATGTTTTGGGTGGAGGTCATTAATTTTTTCAGGCTTTATTCTAAGTGGTTATTTTAAAAGTTACCCAGGAAAGGTAAAGCGAAAACTTATGGTAGACAACCTAAAAACAAGTCCTTATCTAAATGTCCAGACTTTGGGTGTGAGCAGGGTTATCATACTACACAGTGCTAAGTAGCAAATCAGAAAAAACAAAGTTTTTCTCAAAAGTTGTTTTTCTCATCACACATGCCTAAATGATTATTTTGTTATGGATCTCACTATTTTAATTTTCAAAATGATGCTTAGAAGAATACTTAAAATTTTCAACACAATGCACAAACTATGTGGTCACTGCTCATTGTAGACAGTTTTGCACTCTGAAGTTATGACAGAACAGTATATATCACAGTATATATAAGAATGAGATAAACCAACTAGCAGACCAGATTTAGACCCCTGGTTGGTGACAAGTGAAGGAGCCTAGTATATTTCAGTTTTCTTAAAATTGTTCCTTTGTATATTCTTTTGTAATAAAGGTTTTCTCCTTCTTCTCTTATGAATATCTTACTTATTCTTTAAAATTTAGTTCTTCCCTCCTGCAGCACTACTAAAATAGCAGTAAAGATATAAATACCAAAATGTCAAAGAGAACTAGAGGGTTAGCAAGAGATTTCTTCAAAACTTGGAAAGAAGGAAGAGGAAAGAAGAATTCAAGAAAACTAGAAGATAGGGGTTAAGAGGTTTGAGGACTTCAGTCACTGATTTGAATTTAGTAACAGGGACTAAAGAGGAATATTGTTTTAGTACACAGGCAAAAATTTAAAAATGGTCATGCACAGGGTAAGGGATAGAATAAGGAGCATTGTAATAAAGGAAAATGTTTAAGTAATCAGAGTTTACAAATAACACTCCAAATCTGGTGCAGTCTTGTGGGAAGACAATTTGTCTGTGACTTTCAGTATTTCAAAGGTTTTCATGGAATATTGTACTGGTGTATGCTAGTGTTGCATGAATGATGAAAAGATGGCCCATGTATATTGCTATTTTGTTTACTTTTTCACAGTAAGCTTGGACCGTTAACTTGAAAACATAGGTGGCAAAGGTAAATTTTTACACATCCAATTGTTTTAAATATAGCCCAAATAAGAATGTTTCTACCATTTAGTACCTGCCTGTTTTCATATCCTGTGAAACTGCATCCAACATTTGCTGGACAGAGATTAAACAAACCCTGGGCTGTAAAAAACCCAAGCTGCTGCTGCTTTCTAGATCTCACTGACACAAAGGCTCCTCATCTTATTTAGCAACATCACCTAAACATGTAAGTGCCTTTACAATTCCCCTCTTCCCTTGGAGTCCCTTTACCATCTACCCCTTCTTGGTGGTGGCCCCGTGCTGCTGTCTCAGGAGGGTCTCCTGCTGTAGGGGATTTTCCTTTCCCTGGCATGCAACCTAACAAATATGCATCTTAATAAAATGTGAAAGCAAAAGCACATACCTACAAACACAATAAAAATCAAGAAAGTACAATGTCACAAAAAGAAAGTGATACTTCTCCAGAAACAAAAGTCATAGAATATTGCAATCTAACTGATAATGAATTCAAATGAGCTGTTATGAAGAAATTCAACAAGTTATAAGGATACTCAGAAAGACAGTCCAGGAGTAAAATCAATGAACAGAAGGAGTTCTGAAACAAAAAATATTGAAATTAATAAAAAAAGAATAAAAAAAAAGTTCTGGAGCTGAATAATTCAACTAATGAGATGAAGAATGTGATAGAAGGCATCAGTAACAGGGCAGATAAGATGGGAGAAAGAAAAATGATTGGAGGATAGGAGTATGGAAATAATTCAGTAAGAAGGAGAGGGAGAAACAAAATTCTTAAAAAGTGAAGAAACCCTGTAAGATCTCTCAGATTCATTCAGAAATCCAAATATTAGAATAATTGGTGTTCCAAAAGGAGAAGAGAGGGAAAAGGGGGCAGAGAATTTATTTAAAGAAGTAGTAGCTGAGAACTTCCCAACCTGGGGAAGGAACTGGATATACAAGTCCACAAAGCTAACAGAATACCCTGTTTTCTCAGTGCAAAAAGACCTTCTCCAAAACACATTGTAATGAAACTTTCAAAAATCAGTGATAAAAAAGAATTTTAAAGGAAGCCAGGGTACATTCACCTACAAAAGAATCCACATGAGCCTATCAGCAGATTTCTTAGCAAAAACTCTACAAGCCAGGAGAGAGTAGAATGACATATTCTAAGTATAGAAAGATAAAATTTTCCAGCCAAGAATACTTTACCTGCAAGTTATCCTTCAGATATGAAGAAGTATAAAGACTTTCCCAGCCAAACAGAAACTGAGGTAGTTTGCCACCACTAGACCTGCCTTGCGTGAAATGCTGAAAAGAGTCCTTCTTCAAGCTGAAATGAAAATATGCTAATCAGCAACATGAAAACATATGAAAGTACACAACACTCCGGTAAAGGTGAGACTAGAGAGTCAAAATTAGAAAACTATAGCTCTATGTTAGGATGGTGTGTTATCCACTTAACTATAGCATAAAGGTTAAAGGAAAAGAGTATTAAAAGTAACCATAGCTACTATAATTTGTTAACAAATACACAGCATAAAAAGAGGTAAATTGTGGCATCAAAAATATAAAAGAGCAAGAGAAAAAGATGGAGCTTTTATAGGCACATAAGGATAAGTTGCTGTCAGCCTAAAATAGACTATTTTATGTGAGGTGTTTTATGTAAGCCTCATCATAACCACAAAGCAAAAATCTACAGTAAGTTCACAAAACGTAAAAAAGGGGAAACAGAGCATATAACCATGGAAAACTAACCAATTTACAAAAGTAGGCAGATACAAAGGGGAAAAGAAACAATAGGAAGAGAAAATAACCAGAAAGCAAATGATAAGATGGCAGTAGTAAGTCCCTACATATCAATAATCATTCTAAACATAAATGGGTTGAATTTACCAATCAAAAGGCACAGAGTGGCTGGATGCTTAAAAAAACAAGACCCACCTATATGCTTTAACCAAGAGGCTCATTTTAGCTCTAAAGAGACACATAGACTCAAAGTGAAGGGATGGAACAAGATAGTCCATGCAAGTGAAAACCAGAAGAAAGTGGGATTAGCCACTCTTATATCAGACAAAATAGATTTCAAGCAAAAAAAAAAAAAAAAAGGTAACAAGAGACAATGAAGGTCAGTACATAATGATAAAGAGGTCAATTATTCAAGAAGATAAGCAATCATAGATAAATGTACACCCAACATTAGAGCATCTAAATATATAAGCAATCACTAATGGATCTGAAGGGAGAAAAGGACAACAATACAATAATAGTAGGGACTTCAATACCCCACTGTCAGCAATGGATAGATCATCTAGACAGGAAATCAACAAGGAAATATTGGAATTAACCATACTTTAGATGAAATAGACTTAGCAGACATATATAGAATATTCCCTCTAACAGCAGCATAATACATATTCTTCTCAAGAGCACACAGTACATTCTCCAGGATAGATCATATGATAGACCAACTCTTAGCAAATTTAAGAAGATTGAAATCATGCCAAATAACTTCTCTGACCCCAATGGTATAAAACTTGTAATCAACAACAAAAGGAAAGCTGGACAATATACAAATATGTGGAAACTAAACAACACACTCCTGAATAACCAATGGATGAAAGAAGAAATCAAAAAGAAATAAAAAATTGCCTTGAAACAAATGAAAATGGAAACACAACATACCAAATCTTATGGGATGCTGCAAAAGCAATTCTGAAAAAAAGTTTACAGGGATAAATGTATATATTAAGAAATCAGAAAGATCTCAAATAAAAAACCTAATTTTACACCTCAAGGAACTAGAAAAAGAAGAACAAATTATTCCCAAAGTTAGCAGAAGAAGGAACTAATAAAGACCTGAGCAGAAATAAATGAAATAAAGACTAGAAAAAAACCAGAAGGATCAATGAAACTAAGAGCTGCTTTATTGGAAAGTTAAACAAAATTGACAAAGCTTTAGCTAGACTCAACAAAAAAAATCTAATTTTCTAACAAAATTAGAAATGAAAATGGATACATAACAACTAATACTACAGAAATATATAGAATCACAAGAAAATACTATGAACAAGTGTATGTCAACAAATGGATAAATTCCTAGAAATACATAACCCAATGAGACCAAATTAGGAAGATATAGAAAATCTGAACATACCAGTAACAAGTAAAGAGACGAATCAGTAATCAAAAACCTCCCAACACAGAAACCCCAGGACCAGACAGCAAATTCTAGCTAATATTTGAAGAAATAACACCAATACTTCTTAAACTCTTCCAAAAAATTGAAAGGAAGGAAATACTGACAAACTTGTTTGATGAGGCCAGCATTACACTGATACTTATTACAGTTAAGGACACTATAAGTAAAGAAAACTACAGACCAACATCCCTGATGAATATAGATGCAAAACTTCTCAACAAAATATCAGCAAACGAAACTTAAGAACACATTAAAAGGATTATACATCATGACCAAGTGGGATTTATCTGTGTGATCAAAGGTGTTTCAACATGTGCAGATAAATATATTGTAATTGTAATGTATCACAGTAATTGCATGTAAGACTTTTAAAAATAGCATGGTTATTTCAATAGATGCAGAAGACATCTGATGAATTACAACATCCTTTCATGACAAAAACCCTCAAACCTTCCTTTGGACATAGAAGAATCATACCTCAACATTCTAATGTCTATATACAAGAAAACCACAGCTAACATTATACTTAATGGTGAAAACTTTTAGTTTTTCCTCTAAGATCAGGAACAAGACAAGGATGCCCACTCTCCCCACTCTTATTCAATACAGTACTGGAAGTCCTAACTGGAGCATGTAGGCAAGACAAAAAATAATAATAATAAAAGGCATTTGATTGAAAAGAAAAAGGTAAAATTGTTATTTGAAGACGTTATATATAGAAAATCCCAAAGACTTCATCAAAAAACTGTTGGAACTAATCAAAAATTTCAGTAAAGTTGCAGGATATAAAACTAACATACAGAAATTGATTGCATTTCTTTACACTAATAATGACATCTGAAAAAGAAATAAAGAAAACTATCCCATTCACAATAGCATCATAAACAATGAAATATCTAGGAATACATTCATCCAAGGAAGTTAAAAATATGTACAATGAAAACTACAAGACTCTGATGAATAAAATTGAAGAAGACACAACAAGTTGAAAGATATCTGGTATTAATGGTTCAGAAAAATTAATATTGTTAAAATATCCATGCTACCCCAAACCATCTGGATTCTACACAATCTCTATCTGAAGTCTCATGGCATTCTTTACAGTAATAGAAAAAAGCATACCTAAAATTTGTATGGAACCACAAAGACTTCACATAGCCAAAGCAATCCTGAGAAAGAAAACAAAGCTGGCGGTATCACACTTTCTAATTGCAAACTATGCTACAAAGCTACAATAATTAAAATCGTACAGTACTGACATAAGAACAGACACATAGACTAATGGTACAGAAAAGAGACCCCAAAATTAAATCCCACATATACAGTCAACTAATATTTGATAAGCAAGCCAAAAATGTGCAATGGGAAAAGTATAGTCTCTTCAACAAATGGTATGAGGGAAACCGGATAAACACACATAGAACAATTAAATTGGACCCCTATCTTACCCCACTCACAAAAATTAACTCCAAGTGGATCAAGGACTTATACCACAGTCTTAAGACCTGATACCATTAAACTCTTAGAAGAAAAGTTGGGGAAGAAACTCCTCAACAGTGGTCTTGGCAATGATTTTTTTGGTTATGACACCAAAAGCACACACACACAAAAAAGCAAAAATCAACAAGTGGGACTATGTAAAACTTAAATGCTTCTGCATGCAAAAGAAACAATGAAAAGGCAACTTACTGAATGGGAGAAAATTTTGGAAACCATATGTCAGATAAGGGGTTAATATCTAAAATATATAAAACTCATACAACTCAAAAACAACAACAAAACAATCTGATTAAATAATGGGCGGAGAAACTAGACAGATATTTTTCCAAAGAAGACATCCTACTTCCATATAGGTAGATTAAAAAATGCTCAACTTTACTAATCATCAAGGAAATGCAAAACAAAACCACAATGAGATGCCACTCTGCACCTGCTAGAATGGTTATTATCAAGGAGACAAGAGATAGCAAGTATTGGGAAGGATGTCGAGAAAAGGGAACCATTTGTACACTGTTGATGGAAATGTAAATTGACTTAGCCACTATGGAAAACAATGTGGAGGTTCCTCAAAATTTTTTTAAAAGTTCTACCACGTGATCCATGAATACCACTTCTGGGTTAAACCCAAAGGAAACGAAAACAGGATATCAAAGACGGATTCCCAAGTTTACTGCAGCATTATTCATAATAGCCAAGGTATAAAAATGACCTAGCTGCCTTTCAATGGATGAGTAGATAAAGAAGATGTAATATAACTATTCATTCCTTAGAAAGAAGTACATCTTTCCATTTGTGATAACGTGGATGGACTTTGAGGACATTATGCTAAGTGATGTAAGTCATATAGAGAAAGACAAATACTGTATGCTATCACCCATATATGGAATCTAAAAAAGCCAAATTCATAAAAACAGAGTAATATGATGGTTACCAAAGCATGGCAGGTGAGTGAACAGGACAGATGGTGTTTAAGGGTATAAACTTGCAATGAATAGTAAATAAGTCCTAGAGCTCTAATGCACAATATAATGAATATAGACAACAAAATCGTATTGTAATCATCAAACTCACTAAGAGACTAGAACTTAATTATTACAACCCTTAAAAAGAAATGATAATTATGTAACATGTTAATCATTGCTACAATGGCAATCATATTACAATATAGAAATGTATCAAATTAACATGTTTAACAGGTTGCACACCTTAAATTTACCGATGTTATATGTCAAATATATTTCAATTTAAAAAAAAAAACAGAATCAGAGACTTAAGTATGGTACTGAAAATTACAGATTATAGACTTTTAACCAAGATTTGAAGTTTACCAATTTGTCTGCAGGATTAGAATCATTCAAACAAAGAAAAAGAGTTGGATTAGGATTTGTAGTAAAATAAAATACGACATAGGTGAGCCAGCATGAAGCTGATGCTAAATTAGTGATTTCCAGTCTAGATGCTGTTACAGGCTCACGGCCAGGATCCATTTGAGGGAAGCTCCCAAGTTCATGAGGGTTTACAGTGAACATGAGGGAGATATGTTTGGGGTTAAGTATATTTTGTAAATGTGGGCTTTTCTAAATTCATTGACCATATAATACATTCATAATACCCACTATAAACTGTATCTTCTGGCTCAGCAAAAATAATTATCTCTAAGTTTGTATTTGCAAAGAAAATTGTGCCTGTTTGAAAATCTTATAGCTCTATCTTCGCCTAACCTCCATATAAAAAGGCAAACAATGTAGTTTTAAAAAGACCCAGGGTTAGTTATTGCAACTGTGCAAATATTTTAAAAGTTGTGGTTGAAATAGAACATAAAAATCTTTTCTAGGTATACCATATACTTACTCCTACCTCAGTCATTGTTCAAGTCTTTCTCAATTTCTAGACAAGGTGTTTGCTCTTTTATTAAAAACTAATTGGCATTTATGTTGTTTGAATACTGTTTGAGATTCACCAGTTGGATAGAAATGTTACTACTCTACAGCTGTGTGAGTGTGCATGTGTGTGTATATGTCTACTCACATGTGGTTTAAATTAGGCATTCAACTACTCAATCCTCTCTGCTGAACTTGTCTGACAAAACATCTGCTATGGCAAATGAATAATATGTCTTTTTTTGAAAGCATATCCAAAAGGATACCAGCAGCATCTATTCATAAGCTGACTGTCTTGTTATGTCACTAGTACATTGTCAAGCCCACAGTAGAGCTTGCTAAGGGCAAACCATTGAAGCTTTGTAGTTTTTGAAATGTTTTTATCTTATCAGATCATGGTTGTAATATCCCACTTAACTAAGTCATTGTCAACTTGGGGACTGCAAAATATCCCCTGGAAATGGTTACACTATTCATTCATCAGGGAACCAAGATAATTAAGTCATCCATCAACACTGATTCTTGCTTAGATGTGTGCTATTTTCTTGTTGTCCTGACCTTGGTGTGTCTGGTGCTCAGATAAAGCCTTTGATGGATATGTGAGCAGTTATAACTACCCTAAGGCTTGAACAGCCTAGAATGCCCAAATTGAGAAGAACATTGTATTTATTCTTCTGTTTTCAATCATTTTGACTTTCACCTACAATGTATGACTTCAGTACAGTCACTCAAGCTAAACTAGTTATTTCTTCTTGGTGCTCCTATAATCCTTTCCCTACTATAGTCCTTAGCACAATGTATTATAAACATTTGTCTGTCTCTCCTACACTAACGAGATATCATCAAAGTATTGTATTATTTATTACTTAGTTTTGTTTCCCTTGCAAACCTACTGACTGCCATGTAAAAATTGATTAAAAAATAATGGATATGTTAGTTAAATAACTGTATTTGTGCTTTATCAAATTGGGTATTGATGCTAGAATAATAATATTCTTTATTTTTTTAACAGATTTATTGGAATATAATTGCTTTACAATGGTGTGTTAGTTTCTGCTTTATAACAAAGTGAGTCAGCTATATGTATACACATATCCCCATATCTCTTCCCTCTTGCGTCTCCCTCCCACCCTCCCAATCCCACCCCTCTAGGTGGTCAGAAAGCACCGAGTTGATCTCCCTGTGCTATGTGGCTACTTCCCACTAGCTTTCTATTTTACATTTAGTAGTATATATAAGTCCATGCCACTCTCTCACTTCGTCCCAGATTACCCTTCCCCCTCCCCGTGTCCTCAAGTCCATTCTCTACATTTACATCTTGATTCCTGTCCTGCCCCTAGGTTCTTCAGAACCTTGTGTGTTTTTTTTTTTTAGATTCCATATATATGTGTTAGCATACGGTATTTGTTTTTTTCTTTCTGACTTACTTCACTCTGCATGACAGACTCTAGGTCCATCCACCTCACTACAAATAACTCAGTTTCGTTTCTTTTTATGGCTGAGTAATATTCCATTGTATATATGTGCCACATCTTCTTTATCCATTCATTGGTTGATGGACACTTATGTTGGTTCCATGTCCTGGCTATTGTAAATAGAGCTGCAATGAACATTGTGGTACATGACTCTTTTTGAATTATGGTTTTCTCAGGATATATGCCCAGTAGTGGGATTGCTGGGTCATATGGTAGTTCTATTTTGAGTTTTTTGAGGAACCTCCACACTGTTCTCCATAGTGGCTGTATCAATTTACATTCCCACCAACAGTGCAAGAGGGTTCCCTTTTCTCCACACCCTTTCCAGCATTTATTGTTTGTAGATTTTTTGACGATGGCCATTCTGACTGGTGTGAGGTGATACCTCATTGTAGTTTTGATTTGCATTTCTCTAATGATTAGTGATGTTGATCATTCTTTCCTGTGTTTGTTGGCAATCTGATGATATTCTTTAAAAGAAAAAGGGAAGTCTGAAAAATAATTTATTGAGTGCCAATCATGTGTCATAAAATATATTACAAAATATTTTAGCCCACTAGATTTAAAACCATGTAAATGTTTAAGCCTGAGCTATGTCATTTGGGAGCAAAATAATTTTTGGAAATAATTTCATTTTTCTGTCAGTTTTCTCAACTAAAAATAAAAAGTTCATAATGTCTACAACCTAGGCTTGCTGTGAAAACAAAATAAGGAAACTCTTTTTAAATGATCTGTGAACTATGATATTCAACACAAAAAGGAGCTATTATTATGAGATTTACCATTGCTAACGTTGTCAAATTTCAAATTTTCTCTTCCTTGATCTATACACAGCCCCTGACATAGCTGATCTCTCCCTCCTTGAAACATTTAGTTTGGTTTTCTCCATATCCATCTAGTTCCTCTTTCTCAATTACTCTTGCTTTTATCTCCTCATATCCCTGACTTTTTAAAGTTGGAATCAGTTCTTACATCTTTTGTTCTATCTACAGTTAACTTTAGAGGGGGTCTCATTCAAACTTATGACTTTAAATGTAATCTTAATGCTAAAAATTCCTAAAGATTTATTTAAAACTAAGTCATCTCCCCTGAATGCAGATTTACATATCTTTCCATTAGGCATCTCCACTTGGTTATTTAAAAGACATCACAAACTGAGCATGTCCAAACCTGAACTCCTGCTCTACCTGTAACTCACCTCTACCTGTTCTACCTACAGTCTTCTCAACCCTGGTTAATAGAAACTTCACTCTCCCATGCATAGAACTCCCAAGTTTGGGAATCATCCTCTCTCTCACACTCCACATTCAATTTATCAGATAATCATATTGATTCTGCCATCAAAATATAAACCATATCTGACTACTTCCAGCACCGCCACTGCTACATCCTCATCCAAACAACCAACATCTTTTGCCTAGATTATTACAACAGGTTTCTTACTGATCTTTCTGGTTCAATCCTTTCCCTACTACTTGTCTGCTCAAAGCCTTTTTTATCTTACAAATGGTAAAATTGAAAGTCTTTACAATGGTCTGCTATATCTATTTGATCTGTACCCTCTCCCATACCATTACCACTATTATATTTCTGATCTCATCCCCAACTCAATCCCAATTCCTTCCTCAACTTCAGCCACACTATTTCTCAAATGCATCATCCAGCCCTCAGCCTCAAGGCCTTTGCAATTTCTGTTCCTTCTGCTTGGACGCTCTCCCCCAAGACATCCTCAAGACTCTTTTCCTCATCACATTCATGTCTTTATGCAAATGCCACCTTCTCAGTAAGGCCTTCTCTTACTATTCTATTTAAAATTGAAGCCACCAACTTCCCTGCTTTGGTGTTGTCTAAAACATTTATCATGTCCTAAAATTATTTAATTAAATATTATTTGCTCCACTCTCCACACAAAAACATATGCTCATTCAAGCAAGTATGTATGTCTGCTTTATCAGTGACTGTTTCCTAGTGCATAATACAGATATAGGGCCTGGTATAGAAGACACTCAAGAGGTGTTTTTTAAGTGGCTGAATGAGTTATAGTAAAAATATACTCTCAAATAAGTATTAATCACTCATTTTCAGTGCCTGTTTTTTCCAGTGTCTTGCCTCACACCTATTTAGTAAAGGCTACTATTTGAGATTGACTCGTGCTTACTTGTCCCCTCATCCTCTTTTGATTAGCTGTTGGGCTATAAATCTAAATTTAATGTATAAATTTATACAATATTGTAATTTGCAAAATCATGACAAAGTAAAAAAATATATTAATTAGGTACAAGCATTACTTATTTTCAGGGGAAAAAGTAGTATTCATTGGTGTAATTGCTCTAAATTTATTATAAATTGTTACCAGATAACCATACTGAGAATATCAAATTAAATACACACAAAAAAATTATAAAAATGGTAATATGTGTCATAATTTCATAAAGACTGTTGTGCCTGACAGGTGAATATGGTAAATAGCATATGTAAATCTCTATGTTTGCATCACTCTTCTTGAGCCAAACCAAATTTGTAAAATTCTCCTTTTTATCAGTAATTCTCTAGTACATTTAAATAGTACCAATAATTATATTTCCCTTGATAACTATCTATGTTTTTAATAAATTGTATTTTGAAACACCTTTAGATTTAAAGAAAAACCATGACCATAATACATAGTGTCCCCATGTACCCAATTTCCACCACTATTTACATTTTATATTAACATGGTGCATTTGTCACAAATAATGAACCAATACTGAAACAATATACAACCCCCCATGTCCCTGTCCTTTGAAGTAAAAGGCTTTTGCTTTAGGAAGCAGACCTCCACCAGATAAAAACTGCTAACTCCAAGAACATAGAGCCTAGACTAGTTGAAACCAGAAGGTTGATGATGTCTGATACTTCACCTTGATGCCAACCAATCCATGAATTGTGCACAAGTTGATCACACACCCTGCAGCCCCCTCTCTCACACTGCCTTTATTTATTTATTTATTTTTACATATATCCACTCTTTTTTTTTTTTTTTTTTTTCCCATATAGGCCATTACAAAGTATTGAGTAGAGTTCCCTGTGCTATAGAGTAGGTTCTTATCAGTTATCTATTTTACACATAGTTCTGTGTATATGTCAATCCCAATTTCACAATTTATCCCTCCCCCCGCTTAACCCTTAGTAACCATAATTTCTTTTCTACATCCATGACTCTGTATTGGTTTTGTAAATAAGTTCATTTGTACCCTATTTTGCGATTCCACATATAAGTGATATCATATGATATTTGTCTTTCTGTGTCTGACTTACTTCACTCTGTATGACAATCTCTAGGTCCATCTATGTTACTGAAAATGACATTATTTTGTTCTTCTTTATGGCTGAGTAATATTCCATTGTATATATGTACCACATCTTCTTTATCCAGTCCTCTGTTATCCATTCCTTTATCCATTTAGGTTGCTTCCATGTCCTGGCTATACTACCCAAAGCAATCTACAGATTCAATGAAATCCCTATCAAATTACCAATGGCATTTTTCACGGAATTAGCACAAAAATTTACAATTTGTATGGAAACACAAAAGACCACAAATAGCCAAAGCAATCTCGAGACAGCAAAACGGAGCTGGAGGAATCAGGCTCCCTGACTTCAGACTATCCTGCAAAGCTACAGTAATCAAGACTGTATGGTACTGGCATGGAAACAGATATATAGATCAATGGAACAGGATAGAAAGCCCAGAGATAAATCCACATGCCTATGGTCACCTAATCTACGAAAAGGCTGGAAAGGATATACAGTCTCTTCAATAAGTGGTGCTGGGAAAACTGAACAGCTACATATGAAAGAATGAAATTAGAACACTCCCTAACACCAAACACAAAAATAAACTCAAAATGGATTAAAGACCTAAATGTAAGGCCGGACACTATAAAACACGTAGAGGAAAACATAGGAAGAACACTCTTGGACATAAACCACAGCAATATCTTTTTTGATCCACTTCCTAAAGTAATGAATATAAAAGCAAAAGTAAACAAAAGGGATCTAATTAAACTTAAAAGCTTTTCCACAGCAAAGGAAACCATAAAGAAAACAAAAAGACAACCCTCAGAATGGGAGAAAATATTTGCAAACAATGCAATAGACAAGGGATTAATTTCCAAAATAAAGAAACTGCTCATACAGCTCAATATCAAAAAACCAAACAACACAATCAAAAAATGAGCAGAATTGGGTTGTTTGTTTTTTTTGATATTGAGCTGCAAACAACCCAATCCAAAAATGGGCAGAAGACCTAAATAGACATTTCTCCAAAGAAGATATATATATTGACAAAAAACTCATGAAAGAATGCTCAACATCATTAATCATTAGAGAAATGCAAATCAAAACTACAAGGAGATATCATCTCACACCGGTCAAAATGGCCATCATCAAAAAATCTACAAACCATAAATGCTGGAGAGGGTGTGGAGAAAAGGGAACCCTCTTGCACTGTTGGTGGGAATGTAAATTGATACAGCCACTATGGAGAACAGTATGGAGGTTCCTTAAAAAACTAAAAATAGAACTACCATATGACCCAGCAATCCCACTACTGGCATATACCCTGAGAAAAACATAATTCAAAAAGAGTCATGTACCACAATGTTCATTGCAGCTCTATTTACAATAGCCAGGATGTGGAAACAACCTAAGTGTCCATCAACAGATGAATGGATAAAGAAGATGTGGCACATATATACAATGGAATATTACTCAGCCATAAAAAGGAATGAAACTGAGTTATTTGTAGTGAGGTGGATGGACCTAGAGTCTGTCATACAGAGTGAAGTAAGTCAGAAAGAGAAAAACAAATACCGTATGCTAAGACATATATATGGAATCTAAAAAAAAAAAAAAAGAAAATGGTCAGAAGAACCTAGGGGCAAGATGGGAATAAAGATGCAGACCTACTAGAGAATGGACTTGAGGCTACGGGGAGGGGGGATGGTAAGCTGAGACAAAGTGAGAGAGTGGCAGGGACATATATACACTATCAAATGTAAAATAGATAGCTAGTGGGAAGCAGCCACATAGCACAGGGAGATCAGCTCGGTGCTTTGTGACCACCTAGAGGGGTGGGATAGGGAGGGTGGAGGGAGGGAGATGCAAGAGGGAAGAGACATGGGGACATATGTATATGTATAACTGATTCACTTTGTTATAAAGCAGAAACTGACACACCATTGTAAAGCAATTATACTCTAATAAAGATGTTAAAAAAAAAAAATGAGCAGAAGATCTTAATAGACATTTCTCCAAAGAAGACATACAGATGGCCAACCAGCACGTGAAAAAATGCTCAACATGGTTAATTATTAAAGAAATGCAAATCAAAACTACAATGAGGTATCACTTTACACCAGTCAGAATGGCCATCATCAAAAAATCTACAAACAATAAATGCTGGAGAGGGTGTGGAGAAAAGTGAACCCTCCTACACTGTTGTTGGTAATGTAAATTGGTATAGCCACTATGAAGAACAGTATGGAGGTTCCTTAAAACACTAAAACTAGAGTTACAATATGACCCTGCAATCCCACTTCTGGGTATATACTCATAGAAAACCATAATTCATACTGCCTTTAAAATCTCTTCCCTGAAAGCAATGGGAGATTTTGGGTCTTTTGAGCATGAGCTGCCTGTTCTCCTTGCCTGTTGCCCTGAAATAAACTCTGTACTTTCTTTCACCACAATCCAGTGTCAATAGATTGGCTACACTGCAGGCAGTGAGTGGACCCAAATTTGGTTTGGTAACAATATTGATACCTTATTATTAACTGTAGTTCATATTTTACCCAGTTTTCTCCTAGGCTTATGTCCCCTTAGGCTCTTCTCGGCTGTGAGAGGTTTTCAGACTTCCCTTGCTTTTGATGACTTTGGCAGTTTTGATGAGTATTGATCAAGTATTTTATAAAATTTCTTTCAGTTGGAATTTGAGTAATGTGTTTCTCATGATTAGGTTGGATTCACGGGGTTTTAAGAGGAATCTCACAAAGCTAAAGTGTCATTTTCATCACGCCATCTGAAATGTAAATACTATAAGCATGACTTATCACTGTTGATGTTAACTTTGATCACCTGGCTGACGTAGTGTTTATCAGTTTTCTCCACTGTAAAGTTATTTTTTTTTTCTTGTTTCATACTGTACTCTTTGGAATTAAGTCATTATTGTACTCATTCTTAAGGAGTGGATAGTTATGTTCACTGCAGAATTATTTTGCATGGAAAATTTGTCTACTCTTCCCCATTGACTTATTTATTCAATCATTTATATCTCAAAATGAACTCTTGAATACTTATTTTATACCTTGTGTTATAATCTGATACTACTTTACTTGTTGGGCTTTCCAAATTGTACAGGCTTTGGCTATTGGAAAATCTTTCAATTGACTCCTATGTTGATTTGGTATACCCTCATTATTGTGAGGGCTTTTGTTTTGGGGTATTTTTTGTTGTTATCTTGTACTGTATTGTTGCTTTTTCTTTTTTTGAGCATTTTACTTTCTGGAACTGCAAGGTGTTTTAGAGTCATCTTGTATATTTCCTGCCCAGTCCTAGAAACAGCCATTTCTCCAAATAGCCCTGGTTCCTTTTGTTGTTAGAAACTAAGATTCAAGCACTAGTTGTTCATGGTGCTACTGGGCATCATTGTTTCTAAGTTATCTCAATTTTCAGAGGATTTATGTGTATATACTCACCTATACAAATATACACATCTATAAATATTTCTACATGTAAACATATGTATCTATACTATACCAAATGTATGTATGTGAGCTCATACTGATGTTTCCAACTCTAATCTACTACCACATGGATGATTCTAGCCTCCTTCCCTTGATTATCTGTAATCAACCACCCAATTCAACAGTGAGAAACCTGGCTCTCACTATTTATCATCCAGTTATTTGTTAACCTCTACCCCTTTGGGTGCAGAGCAGAGAGATTTAGCCAACTATGACACATTGCTTATATACATTTCCTTTGCCTTTAGTCTGATAGATTCCAGTCTTCAAAGTTACTTAGAAAAACACCTTTTCTCCCAAAACTTTCAGTGGCATTGTTTCAAATCTATGTAATACAATTAGATTCTTTTATCATATTCTGCATTCTATCCTGTGATGCCCCAAATTCTTAAATGCGTTTTTTAACTTGCACACATTAAGTTTAACTCTTTGTGCTGTAAAGTTCTATAAGCTTTGACAAGTGCATTATGTTTTCACTTAGCATTATACATTTAAGGTTAAATCATGTCTTTACCCGGCCTGATCACTCATTCTTATTTATCACTGAATGGTATCCCATTGTGTGGATGAACCCCACTTTTTTCATCCATTAACATATTGAAGCACATTTTGGTCTCCTCCAGTTTGGGGCTATTATGAATAAAGTTCCAGTAAATGTATGCTTACCAGTTTTTGTGTGGACATACATTTTTAATTTGGAGAAATACTTGGGCAGGAAACCACTGGGTCCTATTGCAAGACTATATTAGTAAGAAACTGCCAAACTGTCTTCCAAAGTATCCATACTATTTTGCATTCTCACCAGCATTAAATGAGAGTTTCTTTCATCTGTATTCTCAACAACACTTGACATTGTCGATATTTTGGATTTTAGTCATTCTAGTAGGTGTGTGTAATGTCTTATTTAATTTACATTTCCCTGATGAAAGTAATGTTGGTTATTTTTTCATATACATATTTGCCATCTATGTGTCTTCTATATCTTCACAGGGGGCTCAAAAATTCAATAACAATTGTTCTCTATAGTCTAAGGGAATTGGAATGGCCAAAGGAACAAAAGGACGCAGCAGTGAGGTATCCAGCTCTTGGTCTCATCATTTAATAGAGTTGTTTTGTTTTCTTATTGTTGAGTTCTAACAATTTTTTTTTTTTTGTATTTTGAATATATGTCCTCTGTCACATGTGTTTTGAAAATATTTTGTCCCAAACTTTCTCTTGTATTTTCATTCTCTTAACAGTGTCTTTCACAGAGAAGTTTTAATTTTAATAAAGTCCAATTTATCAAATTTTTCCTTCATGGATCCTGCTTTGATGTTGTATCTAAAACCTCATCAACAAACCCAAGGACATGTAGTTATCTCCTATGTTTCCATCTAGAAGTTTTATAGTTTTGAATTTTGCATTTAGGTCTATGATTCATTTTGAGTTAATTTTGGGAAAAGTTATTAAATCTGCATTTAAGTGCTTTTTTTGCTTTTGTTTTTCATATGGTATCCAATTTTTCAGCACCATTTCTTCAAAGACCATATTTTCTCCATTGGATTGCCTTCATGCTTTTGTTAAATATCAGTTCAGTGTATTTGTGTGAGTCTATTTCTGGGTTCTCTTCATTGTTCCATTAATCTATGTGCCTATTCTCTTACAAATACCACACTGCCTTGATTACTATAGCTTTATAGTAAGTCTTGAAATCGGGTAGTGTGAATCCTCCAACATTGTTCTCTTTTTTCAGTATTATATTGGTTATTCTAGGTCTATTGCCTTTTCATATAAACTCTAGAATCAGTTTATTTTATACTTAGATATGTATAGCTTTCTGGAAATTTGGGGGGGATTGCATTGAATTTCTAGATCAAGTTAGAAAGAATTGACATCTTTCATTTTGCAATCCATGAATATAAAATATTTCTTCCTTTATTTAGATCTTTAATTTCTTTCATCAGAGATTTGTAGATTTCAGAGCACAGACCCTATACATATTTTATAAGATTTATATGTGACTACTCTAGTTTAAAATAAGTTATCTTATGTTATAAATTTAGCTTATAAATATAAATTTATGGAAGACCTCCATTCATATTTAGGAGAAACCTCCATTTAAATTATACTTATATTTTATTTATAATTATATGCAATGTATACTTAAATTAACTATAGTTAATGTTAAGGTATTAAAAGTAGTACATAGCACAGTATACTAAGTATATCTGACTTAGTTCAAGTAACACTAGAATTGGAGTGAAAAGACTTGGTGGAGAGAGATAGAGTGGAAGGTACTAGCACTGTGTCAGCCACATACTTGAGGTACACCTGCACCGACTACTCCATAGTCATCATGGGGATTATATGAGATCTATGAAACCATTTTGCAAACGTTAGGTCTCCATAATATGTAAGGATGAATAAGCAACGTGGCCACTAACCTAGAAATAGTTTTAGCATTTGCAACTCTTGCTGATTTAGAGGAACATCTCATAAGATTAAATTTTAAGGATCCCTGAATGTTACATATTAAACTCAACCACACAGAGTCTACTTCCCCCTGCTCTAAACCAGCTTCCTAAATTTTCTTCTTAATTTTTACCAGACATAATAAAGTTTTTGAATACAGGCTAAATATATGTACTTATAGACACTCGGTATGAGGAACAGCTGGTACACCCTTAAAATAGTATGTTATATGCATTACACCTCATAAATATTCTAAAAGTCTCATTAAAGGGGAAACAAGAAAACTTTATCCAAAGAATCCTATTTCAATGTTGTAACATATTTCTAACAGCATATATCACATATATATATATATATATATTGAAATTCTATATAACAAATAGTAGAGCTACAAATGAGATCTAAAGGGAAACAAATCTTTTGAATTGCAATACATTTTTCATTTTAGAATTACAATGATAACAATAATCACTAACAGATCATTACCCCAAACTAATAAATCCTCTGCTCTCAGATCATAAGCACTTAAGAAGGACTCTGGGCCACAGTGGCAAGATTTATATTTCACCTTGTCTTTATATCATCTAAGATATACATCTATGGAACTGTAATATGTTTAACACGTATTTCTATGCATGACTGCAACTAAAATCTATTCCCAGGGGGCTCAAAATCCAATAACAATTGTTCTTCACACTTCAAAAGAATTGAAATGGCCAAAGAAATCATCAAATGCAGATATAATATTAGTGACACCAGTTAACTTTTCACCTTTAACCACCCGAAGAGAGGCAATCCATAGAATCTGCATCCTTTAAAAGTGGATCCTGGCGTTTGTCTTCATTTATGTGTAATGTGTTGAGTTACCTCTGAGTCCCATGACTCACTAATATAGACATTAGTTCTTGGCAAAGAGAGGTCAGAAAGTATCAGGAAATGAACCTTAGTCTACTCTTCAACAAGCGTATAAAAAGTGGAATTCTTATTCCTCTTTTCACCAAATATGTAAAATTTACCCTTAAGATGTTTTATATTATAAACATGGTTATGTTTATAAATATATAAATTGAATTAAGTAACTTGGTCAAGATTTTAACAGCTTGTTTGGGATTGACATGTACACATTGCTATATTTAAAATGGATAACCAACAAAGACCTACTGTAGAGCACAGAGAACTTTGCTCAATAATATGTAACAACCTAAATAGGAAAATAATTTGAAAAAGAATAGATACATATATACACATAACTGAATCACTTTGCTGTACACCTGAAGCTAACACAACATTGTTAATCGACTATACTCCAATTTAAAATAAAAAGTTTTTTATAAAACCAAAAAAAAAAAAAAAAGATTTTAACAGCTTATGCATTTAGACGCAGGATGGGGACACAGGTTAGACTGACTTAAAAACACATTCTTTTAACCACTTTGTCATATCACATTTATTTAACTCTATGCCAGGCACTGGTTTGGGTGATAGGGAAATAAAAGTTAATGAAACAATCTTCTTTTACTTGATGAGCCCAACCTAAAAAGGAAACAAGGAAGCAGCATATAACACTATACATTAAGTGTGATGATGGAGTTTTAAACTTCATACTGTGTGAGAAAACATTGCACAGAGGAGCTAATATTCAGGCAGTGATTTCAAAGATCTGCAAGCACTTTCTAGAGAGAGAGAAGACCTATGAGAAGTCTCCAGAATCCTAAGTATAACCATCAAGGTAGATTGGCCTGCTTGTAGCAGTTATCAGAGACTTTATATGTTGGTTACAATAAAAGGGTATAAAAATAAAGATGACAAATGTGAGGCACACGTTTTGCTAAAATAAATAGTCATTCTTAGTTTGCAGAATTATATGTCCTAATACAGGTGGTTTGGAATCAAGATTCTGACTCACTGACAAGGATCAGTTATAGAAAGCAACCCCAAGTCACTCAGGCATTGCAGAAATCAAAATCTTTTACAGTCTTTCCTTTTCATCAAAAGGAAGCCTTTCCCTTATTGGCCATGTTCAGGTCTATGTTATTCAGAATCCATGTCAAATCATGGTGTCTGTAGTCTCTACCTGGGTTATGAAGAGTTCTTTGGATACTTTACGTTATCCAAGTATTCTTAACTTATACTTTAAGTTAAGAATTATTAGCTCTATCATTTATTTAGTGAGCAGATGAACAACAGCATTTGGTTGAAGCAGAGATGAACAAAGGAAATAATTATTGGCAGTCCTTATACT
Source organism: Eschrichtius robustus (assembly GCF_028021215.1). Lineage (NCBI taxonomy): Eukaryota > Metazoa > Chordata > Mammalia > Artiodactyla > Eschrichtiidae > Eschrichtius > Eschrichtius robustus. The sequence goes on from NC_090834.1 coordinate 39,508,981, forward strand.
TTCCTCTCAACCATAATATGAGAATTCCAACAAAAGTGATTTAGCCAAGAAAAGTGATCCCATCGCTTGCCAGAATATTCTCCAACTCCTTTACTAAGGTAAGTTTTTTCTAGTATTATGCTAAGCTTTCTAATTTTTGCATGTCTTCCAGGTCATTTTGGTGACTTTAAAGATCCTGGACAAATCTCTAGGGATGTAGGAACAGGAATCCTCACTTAGGGCTTCACTGGTACCACATCTGCAGGCTAGATTATTGTCTGTTATTGCTTGAGCATATTCCAACTTGACTTTTTTTGGCTACCAGTAACAGTATACTTCTATGATTCCTGTGTTATTATCTGTCTGGTTGATTTTCTTTTAACCATAGTATTGAGAACTTGACCACACATCAGGCCTCTTTAAAATCAGACATCATAGGTGCCCTGGGGCAAAAGGCTGCAATACAGTAAATAGTCTTTTTGAATGATGAATTTATCTAAATTAATCCCAAATTCTTTATCTGTTTCTGCTATAATTTTAAGCTTGTCAAATATGAATAAAGCATTAACTGTATGTTAGGCATATATTTTTCTTGCTATACTGTAAGCCTGGTAGCACTTGCTAAAGCCCTTTTGTGACAAGTTTTATACTATAAGCAAGGAGTCATTCCAGGAGTTAGTTTCAGCTGTTGAATACAAGAGTAAAACTTCACAAAATACTGAGTAATGGTTGAATGTTTAGGACTTATTCTTTAGATATTGGTTTAAGATTTGTGAGAAATATGTGGAGCAAAATATTGGGACATAGTTGTCTAGGTGTACAATTAACTCTCCCATATGAATGAAAACATATTGGTTACCAGGGTGAATAGGTGTTCTAAAGAAGGCTGAGCTTAAGTGAACCACGGTGAAATAAATAGCATCAGGTGGAGATGCAAAGAGAAAAGAGAATAATACTGGATATGAAATGATGAGGAAAGGAAGGATGACAATTCATTTTGTGGCCTGAAGATACTGAACAAAGAATACCATAGGCTATTAGATGTCCCTGTCATTGTTGTTATTTTTAGCAAACAAAACATAAAATATGAATAATTAGCCTCTCTAAATTAGGTACAACATACTAAGTCATGGGTTGACAAACTTTTTTCTATAAAGGGCAAGATAGTACATACTTAAGGCTTTGCAGGGCATATAGCCTCTGTTGCAACTTCTCAACTCTGTTGTGGTAATGTGAAAGTAGCCATAGACAGTATCTAAACAAATGGGCATGGCTGTATTCCAGTAAAACTTTATTTACAGAAAAAGTCATTTGGCTGGATTTGGACCACAGGTCATTTTGTTCTATAGTGAAGGGCTTCTTGGATACTCGAGGCAGAATTCTAAGAATATCATCCAATTACCTTCCCCCCTTGTATAATCTCCTCCCCTCTGAAAGTAGGTGGCTCCTTATGCAATATGATGAATATGATGAAATATCATTACTGTCATTAAGTCACATTACATGGCAAAAGAGAGAGCATTTGCATGTGCTAATCCAAACACATGAACCCTTTAAAATTAAAAAGTTTTCTCCAGCTAGTAGAAGAGAAAGCCTAGAGATTTGAAGCCTGAGAGGAATTCAACACAAGGAGGTTTTTCTATTGCTGAGATGGAGAAGGCCTGTGATTAAGAATTTCAATCAGACTTAAGCTCTGAGAACAGCTCTCAACTGACAGCCAGCAAGGAAATAGGGGTCTCTGATCTAAAGTCACAAAGAACTGAATTCAGCCTATAACCTGAATGAGCTTAGAAGAAGATTCTTCCTCAGGACCTCCAGGTAAGAGCCCAGCCTGGCCAACACATTGATTCTGGCTTTGTTATCCCTAAGTAGAAGACCCAGGTGAAACAACAAGCACTTTTGACTTGCAGAAATATGACATAATAAATGAGTATGGTTTCAAGCTCTTAACTTAGTGGGATTTTACACAGAGGTATAGAATTAACATATTTGACCTCCTTATGGATATGATATTGACATAGTTAAGGTGGTGGTCACCTTGAGTGATCCTTCACTTGATGCACATCAAATATTTGTAACAGCTTTGACACACACTTTCCAAGATCTCCCCAAGTTCTATCTGGAACCTGGTATAACATTCTGGCAACCTGACAACAGGTTTAGGATGATAATAAGGAAGCGGTAACTAAGCATCCATCCTCTGGAAAATCTAAAAACAGACCATCTGGACTACATCTAATTATAGGATTTCATTTACACAGTAAATATTTTCTCATCAAGTTCAAGGCACTGAATTACTGAGGACATAACCTATCAAAGATCCTAGTGAGATAGCTAAGGCAGATAGATGTTAAGAGGTTTAGCAATACCATCTGTGGAAACATACTTTTGACTCAAAAGAAGATAGAATGCAAAGTGGTGGGAAATGTATTTGATATGGTAGCCTCCATGTTTACAAGGAAATCTGTCTGTTTTCTAAGGTAAAAGTTGAGAACTGAAGGACAGTATTGAACAAAGATGGACCAACTCCCTCAGAGGACAATTATAGGGGCAGAGTCATCAGCAATATTCTTTCTCTTTTTTTCTATTGGAGTAAAATTGCTTTAAAATGTTGTGTTAGTTTCTGCTTTACAATGAAGTGAATCAGCTATATGTATACTTATATCCCCTCCCTCTTGGACCTCCCTCCCACTTCCCCATCCCACCTATCTAGGTCATCACCCAGCTGAGCTCCCTGTGCTATACAGCAGGCTCCCACTAGCTATCTATTTTACACATGGTAATGTATTTATGTCAAACCTAATCTCCCAATATGTCTCACCCCCTTTCCCCACTGTGTGTCCATATGTCCATTCTCTACATCTATATCTCTATTCCTGCCCTGCTAATAGGTTCATTTGTACCATTTTTCTAGATTCCACATATATGCGTTAATATATGATATTTATTTGTTTTTCTTTTTCTGGCTTACTTCACTCTGTGTGACAGGCTCTAGGTCCATCCACAATATTGTTTGCCTCCTTTCTCCCAGCCAGAGCTGAGCAGTTATTTTTTCAGGGCTCCATAGTTTTCATTATCTACTGTCCCTAGCAACAGGAGTTCTCTTTTTTGTCTTTCAATTGTCATGAGTTTGGTCTGGATTTTATGTCTTTTATTTATAGAATTTCTTCTGAAAGCTCAGCTAAAAGCTGTAATTCCTGAAGGGTGGTGATTTACCATTCTATTTTTCTCTTTTTATTTTCTAAATAAGTTAGCCATTTCTAGTTTTAACCCAGTTACAAATAGATTAGATAGAGCAGTTGATGTGAAAGTTTCAGGTTAAAGGTCATAAGAGAACTTCTGAAGTCTAAAAGAGAGCCATATTTTAGATCCTCACACAATTTAATCAAAGTCCATTCAACTTTGGCAAGAAAGCCTTGAGGGATGGCAACAAAGATCACTTTTCTTACCCTCTGGGCCTTAGTGTATTCTAAAGGTAAAAATTTTAATTATTGTTTTTCAGTCTCCCTGAAACTGGACCCATTTGATCTTTTCAGTTCATGTTTTAGCATCCCTGGGATCAATAAAGAGGTGGATTAATTGATATAAATCACATAGCCTAGAGATAAGTCCCTAGGATTGTCTTGAATTCTTTAAAAATTATCTCCTTATTTTGTGAAAAACGTTTAATGATATTCCAAAACTTTGGAAACTTTATTTTAGAGCAAGTATCAGCAAACTACAGCTCATGAGCCAAATTAGGCATGCCACCTGTTTTTGTAAATAAAGTTTTATTGGAAGACAGATATGCTCATTTGTTTATGTATTGTTCAAGGCTGCTTCCACACTATAGAGTTGAGTAGTTGTAACGGAGACCATATGACCCAAAAAACAAAAGTATTTACTATCTGACCCCTTACAGAAAAGAAGTATGGGCTGTGGAGTCAGCCTTCCTGGGTTCAAATACTGGTTCTACTAGTTATCATCTGTGTGATTGTAAATAAGGTACTCAATTTTTTGTGCCTTTATTTGCTCATATGTTGTTCTATACTATGCACAGAACATAATGGGTGTGCTAATCTTAACTAGCATTTTTAATTATTAATTATTTCAAGTGAATATACTCTTGTTGAGAAAGACTTTTCACTATTAGGTATTACCTAAAACATAATGACATTAATCACCATTCTGGGTCATTTACCCTGTATCATTTACATTGGTCCAAAATGCTTTGGACCTGTCTCATTTAATTCTTAAAACAGTCTTAGGAGGCATTAATTTCTAGATTAGAATAACATGAATGTAAAGGCTTGCAGGTGTTATTTATATACATAAAATTCATAAACCTTGACTGCTAACATATTCAGACTTTAGATACTTGAAGTGGTATTTTCTTCAAGATACTATAGAAAAGATGACAACTGCTAATTATGGTTTATATGCCCATATACACTTACTTTCTAAAGTAATACATACACTTATGGTTTATATGCCCATATACACTTACTTTCTAAAGTAATACATACACTTATGGTTTATATGCCCATATACACTTACTTTCTAAACCTAAGAGAGAAATCTTGGTCAGTCTGTGACATTTCTGAAAGCTAGAGCAATGGTCTTAACTCAATTTAGAGGGAAATTATGAGTGATATCAAGTGGTTCTGGAGGTCTCTATAGTAGACAGCAGGACTATTTAGCATAGCAGGGAATCATGGAGGATACTGTGAGGGGTGCTGAGCTGATGAAGACTTCAGAGAAAAAATGAGTTAAGCCTATGAACTGTGACCCACTTTAAAATATCATCCCCATTTTAAAGATAACAAAACTCTGGTAGTTTACCTAGTTTTTTCAATGTCATATGAGAAGAATATCAGAGACAGTTTTTTTATCCTAGGTTTTCTATTTCTTAACCATTTCTCTATATTGCCCTCCAAGAAGTGCACAATTTTGAAATTCTAACTCAAAGTAGCTTATTAGTCTTACCTATTCCTCATAGCACTAAAAAGGATTGTCCTGTAGGAATGTAGCAATCAGTTGTACTCCAGCACACACTTAAAGGGTAGCAGTTGTATGATATCATTTTGCTCAGTGCTGCGAAGATATAGAGAAACTGACATGGCCCTTCGGGAATTCAGGGTCTAGTAGAAAAGGTAGACACAACATAAATGCAGAGGATGACAGCTATAATGCTGTAAGTACAAACAATATGTTTTGATAATACTTTCAGCAAGGGTAAGGTAAAAGATCTTCCCCATTTCCATCTTAGTTTACAATTGTTCACAATGATATTAAACTGTAGTTACCTTGGATATATCAATATCAGAAATTTTGCTAGTTTATCCACACAAGTATGATATATCAAAGTTCACTTGAATTTTTATAAGAATAATATTTTTTCTGCATTTTAAGTGAATACTGGTTCTGAGCCATAGATGTATGCTGCAAGAATGGGATGTATAGCTTCCACATCCAACAGAAAATTATTAAAGTCTAATAAACTGTAACTGTGACTTATCCCACCAAAGATACATCAGCCCAAAATGCAAAAATGTGGCTGGTTCTTAGAACAGCACCTATAAACTTAACAATAAGGAAGTTCCCAAATAGACTATAGATGATATACTTTGTAATTCCTTATTTTTTCCTGATTTTATGTTTAACATGAAGAAATCAATCATGACATCCCTATCTAGAGACAAACTAAAACATAATTCAGAATGAAAATGTTAATCTTTGTAGTTAGTACAAATGCTGTAAATTCTGTTTTATATGATAATTCATTTTATGTTAAAAGGGAGAAAATCGTGTGTGTGTCAAAATTAAATTTTACCCCAAATGACACCTAACATAGAGATGCATCAAAATGCTCAGAATCAGGGTTATCCTTGTATTTAAAATAGTGAAATAAATATGTACTGGAGATAGTGTCATCTGTATTAATAAACTAAAATAATCTGAAATAGATTAAGAAGTTTAGGAACACTCAAAATAACCATCAAGGTAATCTGTAAGTAATCTCAGTGTTGAATAATTAAACTATGATAATTTAATGGAAGCAAATCTAGTCAGTTGTATTAGATGTTACTAGGGACAATAGGAATGTTTAAAAAAAAGAAAGAAAGAAAGATTGAGAAAAACAGAGTGAGAAAGTGACAGAGATGGAGAGAAAAAATAAGAGAGAATCAAATATTATAAGGCTTCTTCCTAGGAAGGAGAGTCTTGGTTGAAAATATTGCAGTTTTCTTGGCTTGGCTATTTCTAACCTGATCAGTTTTTTTTCTTTTCTTTCCTTTTTCATAGACCCATTTGATAATTTGACTACCTCTTCAGAAACATGCACTGTTTCAGAGACGTTATAGTCCTCCTAAATTCCATTTATGGGCCTGAGGTTAAGAAGACAGGTTATAGAAGCTGAAAATTCCTTAAGCCTCCTAGTTGACAGCTCTTGCTATTTTGCACATATTCTCAGTACACCAGAAAAATCGGGTTTCTATGGACCAGGAAGACCATAATTTGCGGTTAATTTATCAATATAAATATTTTGTGGGGTCCTTTCTAGACTAGCACCAGGCCTTTTTTAGACTGCTTTTTGTTTTGCTGTGAATCTCATGTATGAACACTGAATCTTTAAAAGCAACAACAAAAAAAGAAAACACCAAATTTATTATCTACTGGTACTACTTATGCATGAATTATTCTTGACTATAGAATGCACAAGCTATCTATATTTTAATAAGAATGCATTTCACTAAAATTTCAAGGAACAATATTCTGAGGTATCACTTATCTCAGTGAAATTTCTGAGTTTTTTCCACATATATTTCCCCTTTCACATCCCCCCTGCCCCCAAAAGGACTTTTCTATTCCAAAGAATTTTCAGTGAATTCTTGTTTAAATCCTGGTGTTCTCACCACTGAGTTAAAGAAAATACTCAGTTAATCCATAAGGATTGTCCATGTTGCCCAACTTTTTCCTCCTCAGCAAATATATTGAAAAATATATTTTTCAATGTGCAGAAGTATGTATAGAAAGATGCTGTCATGTTATTATAGATAACATCTCTCTCAAGGAAAACTTATTGGTTAGATAAATAATATATATATAATATATGATCAGTAGGTGACATCAGTTTGGAGTCAATGTCACTATTTCAACTATATATTGGTACATTAACACATTCATATGGGTGATCCGTGTAGGTATACACATACTACACTGAACAGTTCAGTGTTTGTGAAAGCAAAAAAGAGTAACTCTCCCTGGAATTACCCTTAAGGAAAAGTGACCAGGGTAAAATGTGAATGTATTCATTTACTCTGTCATAACGAGTAGTGCTAGCCAGGTTTAATACTTCTGGTGGGACTTATGCCAGAGTAATATATTTTTTTTCATTCCAAATTGCTACCTAGAATAGGTGGAAAAAAAGAATATTGGGGCGTTAGCTATGCCAATGAGGAATGACAGTGCCCTAGTACAACTCTCAGAAGGTCTTTTTCTTGTTTCAACAACACACAACATTGAATTTATGTTGATGATGAGAGAGAGCTCTAAGAGAAAGAAAGGACTACCTGGAAAAGGGTAAAACCAGTGTGGTACTTGGAGAAGACTGAAGTTCAATGTCATTCCAGAAAAACTACAAAGGAAGAATAAAGAAGAGGTGGCCTGGTCAAGACTTCATGTGACACCACAAGAAAGGCCATCGTTGTTCATTTGTAATTAGCATATTGATGCATAAAATTTAAGATATCTCAAGGATTCTCTTTGTCCATGTACAGTTTACATGTTTAATATTTGGCACATATACTACAAGGTTTGTATCCAAATGAAACTTCTTAGAATAACTTAGCCAAGGTTCCTACATATAGAATAGAAAACACTATCTGTTTTAGTGGAATCTGTGAATATTCACAAGTCGTATTTGAATATCTAACAAAGAAGGATAATTTTAAGAAATTTGTATCACTTATCTGACCACATACCTCCCTTTAATCACAAAAACCAATGTTGAATGATACTACCTTGTTATTTCTCCCCAAGCATTTCACTCTCAATTCATCAATTTCTCTCAATACAGCTCCGAATTTGGGATTCTTTATTGCCATTAATGGTAAACACTATTTACTCTCAAGTTCCAAATGGAAACCTTAAAGTTATCTATTCTCCCATGTAGCCATCAGTGTCTGGCATTTATCAACTCCTTCATATTTCAACTTCTGAATACACACAAATCAACCTTCATCATTCCCAAACTTACTGTTACTGCCTTAGTGTGTGCATTCATCAGATTCCACCTGAATTACTGCATTACCTCTAAGTTCTACCTACTTCATTTCTGCATTAAAATCTTTGAAAAGAACCTTGATGGCTCATTGATCAAGCCCTTAGGATCAAGTTCAAAACTCAGGGATAGCAATGAAAGCTAATCCCCATTTCATATTTGATTTCCCCATTTTATACTACTCTTCCCCAAAACCCTTGCATTTGCATATCTGCGCTAACCCACATGCTGTTCTTTATGAGTAGAATTATCTTTGCTTTTTAACTAACTCTACGCATCTGTCAAGATTTCTAAATTATGGATCCCATGATGTCAAGGACCAAATTTTTCTTCTTGTTTTTTTTCCTATCAGAGTCTACCAGAACTTTTTTGAATAAATAAATGAACAAGTGAACTTCAGTATAGTATCATCCAAAAAGCCCTCTCCATTGGATTTAAATAATTCTTCCTTGTGTTGGTACCTGAGCATATCTTTACCGTAACCTATAATCTTGTGCTTTCATGTTTGTCTATTCCACTGACTAAATTTTGAGAATGGTAAATAGGGTGTGCTCATTAAAATTTCTAAAATCAAAAAGTGAAAAAGGAAGATAACCAGGATTTATTATTACTGTAGTACTGTACTTAGTACAGAAGCCACAGAAACAAATCTTTCATTTGCTCTTCAGAATGGATACTATTACTAGTTTAAATATTTAGCATCTGCAAATTTAATTGTTCAACCTACACTTTCAACCATGCTGAGAGTGAGCTCTTCACAGGAAAAGTGCTTCTGTTGTAATACAGAAAATCTTCAGATGTTGTGCATAAATGAGTCCTGGTGAGTTTAAGCAGTGATACTTAAAAGACTGTTACACAAAGAATCACCTAAGATTGTGGTGTAATTCATCAGAATAGACTGGCACCTGTGTCTTCTAAGACATCCCAAGTGATTCTAGTGTGTACCAGGGGTTGATAACTGCTGAGGTGGAAGGACAAATTGAGGCAAAATTGTAACAAAATATGTTATGTCCAGGATATTAACTTTCTCTTCTTGAATTTTGTGATTCCAAGTGTTCTTAACTAGCAAAGAGAGAAACAGAATTTTCATCCCATGGCTGATGGATCAGCCTAATTACTGTAACAGATAGCATTCACTCATTGTGTTGAGCAATTTATAAACATTATCTCACCTGACCTCAAAACAACAATGTTATTATGTATTATTAGCCTTATTTTGTAGAAGAGAAAAATGAGTCTCAGTAAATTTAAGCAACGTTTCCATGCAATACATAAGGGAGTCAGAAGCATAGCTTGATTCACCTGACTCTGAAGCTCATGCTCATAACTATTCTATTTCGCTTTCTAGAAACACGATGTGAACTGTTTCATCCAGGGAGTAAGATAGGGCAAGGCTACTTTTTCTTCTGTTTAAAGGCCAAGTATGTTAAAGAAAGGATCTAGCGTCCTCCACCATAAAATTTGGTAATATCCAGACAGTCAGTGATGAATGATGTGACATTCCCTTTCCCATCAGTTTCTTCATTAGCAAATCTATATGTGAGGTTTCCCAGATTTCCTACTTCCTGTCTGAGCTCCCACCTCCTGCAGAGGTGACCTCAAGACAAATTCAAAGATTAATGATCTCTCTACTTTCTTTGGCTCTTTCCTTCTGATCATGTAATAGAGGTTAATTTGCAAGACCCTCCTTGGCATCCTTAATGCTTGTATAGTTTTGAAATTGGCAGCAGGTCTCAGATGAAGGCAGTGGTTTGGAGAGTTTTCAATTGGAAATGTTTCATGTTATCTAATTTCTCTGTCTGAATATCATGTGCCTAGTATCTTATATATAACACATACTCAACACCAAAGTACATGATTTCTTTATTCAAAACTATTGCCTTCAGGAAGAGTGACAATACTTCTTGATTTTTTAATGGATTTTATGAAACGTTTCCCTTAAATCTTGGTTCCACTTGGAAAACTCCTCTTACTTGATGATTGAATATACTCAAATTAATTATAAGTGAGATCTCTCTTACTTTTGCATAGCCATTGAACATGCCAGAAGGACTGACTCTCTGAAGGGCCATTATCTCATTCAAGACTTGGATCATTATAGTCTATACTTACCAGCTGGTCAAATGGAACAAAGTTAATCTTTCTTAAGTACAGAAATATTAAGCAAATAGCCAAAAAGCCAGCATCTATTAGAAAAGCTAGATTACAGGGCAAGCCAACCAGACAGGTTCTCTGATCACTAACCTATACGGGGCTTGAAAGCATTACAAATAGTCTTAAATTACCAAAAAAAAAGAGGGGTGGGGTAAGACTGGAGTAAAAAGTATGGCTGGAAAAAATGCTTCAGTAAGAACTTAACATGGGAGGCAAGACCTATAAGAGACCTTCTAGCAAAACAATTTGAGTTAACGAAAATCCCTTCTTTTTTTTTTTTAAACATCTTTATTGGAGTATAATTGCTTTACAACTGTGTGTTCATTTCTGATTTATAACAAAGTGAATCAGCTATACATATACACATATCCCTATATCTCCTCCCTCTTGCGTCTCCCTCCCACACTCCTTATCCCACCCCTCTAGGTGGAGACAAAGCACCGAGCTGATCTCCCTGTGCTATGTGGCTGCTTCCCACTAGCTATCTATTTTACATTTGGTAGTATATATAAGTCCATGCCGCTCTCTCACTTTGTCCCAACTTACCCCTTCTTAAAAAAACATTTTTCTGAAATGATACGGCTTTGTATTTCCTTAATTACGGAGAGGAGGTAGAGTATTATCACCACAATACCTTCATCTTCTATTCCTCAAGCAGTTCTCATCTTGTACTTTAAGATATATTAAACAATACATGATAATTTTGTATTCAAAGTTGGAGGAGACACAACGGCAAATTCCTAGCCTGCTCAAGACAACCACGGATCTCTTCCTGTCTCTCCTTGCAAGCATGGAGTGCCAATGCGATGACAAATGCCTACTCTTCTGTTAGTAGAAAGTGAGGAAATTATGTACATTATCAGGGTCACTCAAATCAAAAGCACCTCAACCATTAGGAATAAGATAGAGCCCATTTTCCCATCCTGATTGTTATATCTGTTGACTAATCCTACTCTATAGGAAATACTTTTATCAAAATGTATGATCATTTTCATCTAATTCCTAAGGGAATATTCAAAAATAGAGAGAGGGAGATATGTAAATTTTAGTTGCTACACCCTTAGTCAATACACACCTCTCACTGCAATAATCTCCTTAAGATCACCCTGTTTTTATTCCATGTGATAGACTCATCTCCATGCAGTGGCCAGAATAATCTGAAGATAGATCATGCCATCTCTCTCTGAAAATTAAAAAAAGGAATCTATAGCTTTCCATCTTGAATTCAATTAAAATATTTACTTTAGAATGTATGTCGTATATGGTTTGTTCAACCTAATTCAGCTAGCTTCCATCTTCAAAACTCTTCAGGTAATAAACAGACACCAGTCTTAGTATTTAGGTATAACCTACATTGCATGTTCTGTGTGCTTCCAGCATTATGTGAAATTCTTCAAAGGACTTTCACTGAATTCCACTGAGTTTCTACACCTCAGCAAGCATCTGCCTGAGAATATGTTTTCAGTCTCTGAGATGAGCAATGCTGGTCTCTATAAGCTATCCTATTTGCATGCAAAAGAAGCACAACAGCCAAAGAACATATTCTCTAAGCTTTTGAGCTACTCTTCCAGGACTCCCCTATTTATGCTTTCAGTTTATAGACTGAAAGAGTATTGGTGGCAAAGCTCAAAAGAACGGCTTAGTCATCTCCTAGTAAGGGAGTATTAAGCACCTTTGTTTAGAAGGTGAGAGTACTCACTGCCTATTGTCTTACGGTTTGAGAAATTACAATAAAAAATTTTCTATTCAACATCATTCAATGGTAACAACATAGCTGTAGAGAGTCTTATTTACCTAAATTTCTACATGTAACACAATGGTATAGTTGGTCAGGAAAAATAGTCTATCCAAATGACATGCTAATCACTGCAAGCTCAGAGATATTAAATAATTTTCCTTAAATTACAATTCATTTGTGCCACAGAGGTAAGACTTGAGTTCAAATTCTGGCTCTTCCATTTACATGTGACTTTAAGCAAATATTTATCATTTCTAAAACTTTTTATAAATGTGAATTGAAGATCTGATACAACTTAAAAAGGTATTATGAAGATGCAGCACTATCCGCCTTGCAAAGTTTCTGGCCCTTGCATTTAATAAAATAAAAAAATCTAATTTGTGAATGCCCACTACGAACAAGACACAGAACCTGGGATTTTATATATTAATAAATAAGTTTAGAAATTTACATAATGATATCACTTAAACCTTTACATTTTTTTTAACATCTTTATTGGAGTATCATTGCTTTACAATGTATTAGTTTCTGAATCTAAAAAAACTAAAAATAAAAAATAAACCTTTACTTTTACATTTACACAAATATGATTACACTGTGCAGTAGAAAAGATTCATTTTCAAAACCACACAGGAAGACTTCATTTACATTTTCCTTCTGTACTGTATTTGGGACTACATTTCTACCCTGACAGGTAAGAATTAATTCTGTGTTGAAAGTAAAGACTCTTGGTGAAAAAGCTTAAAAGCAGTACTTTCCAGCAATCACTAAATTGATCCTATAAACAAGCTTGTGAAAAACTTATTTCCATTTTACAGATTACATAAATTTTAAGCTCAGGGTGACTTTTCTTCATAGAGTCACAGTTACTAGATGGAGGACGCAGGACATAAGCTCATGTCTTCTCATTCTAAATCCTTATCATTTTGGAATTTTTTTAATGAAAATTGGACCCTAATATAAACTGTCTCTTTATTATTATCTATTTCAACAAGATATTTTGTCAGGCTCTCTAAAAAGTTCTGTATTTTGGCTTTTTATGATAGTAATCTACTCATTGAATAATGTCCAGGATCAAGGAAACTGTTGACTGTAACTCAGTCCTTATTCTTTCTTACCAGCAGCACAGGGCTGCCATCTACCAGTAATAAGGAAATTTGCAGTTTTCAAAATTTTAACAACACAGCAGGAAAAGAAATGTTTTTCACTATTTTGCTTTTATACTAAGTTTCTAGAAATGTGTTGAAATGTTGTAATTATCAACACACACCCAATGTTTAGAATCTCAAAAGAATCAGGCCTAGAGGACACCACCTTAACCGGCCCTAGAAATTTGATAACAAAGCCTGTTTTCTGCATGATCTTGAAGGTTACCCTGGAAAGTTCATATATAAAGGGAAAACTAAAAAGAGAAGCATATTTCTGAAAGGAGTATGCAAATAGTGACTGCACTAAGTAGACACTGGTCTTAGGTGAACTAAATGGAGAACTCCCTAAGTAAAATATCCCCTAAGATGGCATAAGTGTATCTTCAAATAGGTTCATACGTTCCTAATATTAATAGGTAATATCTATATTGTGTTTACTTTGTTATAGGTGCCAGGCTCAATTTTAAATTATATGTGTGTGTATATATATCTATATATCTATCTATATCTATATCTATCTATCTATATATATATATATTCGTTTAATGTTAATGAAAATACTGCAAGGTAGTTAAAATTCTTACCATCTTAGTGAGGGTTAATTTTATGTATCAACTTGGCTGTAGCAGAGGATGCCCAGATAGCCACTTAAACATTATTTCTGGGTGTGTCTGTGAAGGTTTCTGGGAGATTAGAATTTGAATTGATGATCTGATTTAAACATATGGTCCTCCCCAATGTGCAGGTTCATGAGTATCATCCAATCCATTGAGGGCCTGAATAGATCAAAATGGTGGAAGAAGGTTGAATTTATTCTCTGCCTACCTGGTTGAGCTGACACAAAGGTATTCTTCTCTTGGTGCTCCTGGTTCTCAGGTGTTTATAATCAGACTAAAATCTACACCATCAGTTCTCCTGCTCTCAAGCCTTCAAAATAAAGTACTGGTTTTCCTGGGTCTACAGCTTACAGACAGCAGGTCATGGGACTTCTCAGCCCCCACATTCATGTGTACCAGTTCTTTTTAATAAATCTATTTCTAAGGTGAGAGAGAGAGAGGTGGAGTGATAGAGTAATAGAAATAGAAATAGAGATAGTGATATATAGATATCCTATTATGTATTTCTCTGCAGAGCCCTAATTACATCTCTATTTTACATAAAGGAAATTGATATCATAGATATTAAGTAGTTTTCCAAGAGGCAATATTCAAATCCAGGCATTCTGGATGGAGTCCATGTTCTTATACTCTATGTATACTGCCTTCCTATTCCTAGATGTTTAAGATGTAAACAGAAGGAAGTGATCTGAGAGATGGTATCTAAGCTATACCCTCCAAGAAGGAGGCTGTAAAGTAGAGTAATAGAGTGATGTTTGAAAAACATTCAGAGTAACAGGAGAACTGAAGCAATTCTTATCTCTTTATCACAGCTTATAATTTTTGGAAAATCAGTTTACTTCTCTGGGCCTTAGTCCTTCATTAGTAAAATGAAACAAAGGAGTAAATAATAATTAAACAACTCTCTACGTCTAAGATAGTGACTGCAGGATTGTGTCTTGGATGATGACAGGGAAGATGAAGGTGATATAAATTCATTTAAAGTGGTGTATTTCATCACGGAGGATTATCCTCCCAAGTTCGCCCTCTGTAACAGCCTTTACGGATTTTAACCTTACACAACTCCATGAGCTGTAAAATAAAGTTCCATTGGAAATTGTCTAATCACCCTATCCCATTTATAACCCCAAGAGTTCCCACTGGGGGTAGCAAAACACAAGACAACAAAATATCTAATTCAAAAGCTCTTATGTGTTCATTGGAAATGGAGTTGTAAAATCCTTGTTTTATTCCATATGACCAAGAGGATTATAAGACAAACAAAGAGAAGATATAGTGTTGTGAAGGGAAGGGAAGTGCAAAAATCCAGTGGGAAAAAATGAGAAATATTCTGATATGGTGTTGAGTCCACATTTTTCACTAATTTGTTTGGTTGGTTTTTTTGTTTGTTTTTGGTCTGCATACACCACATAGAGAAGTTTCTTTGCCTGGCAAACAAACTCAGGGCAGCTACTCACCTGAATCTGCCCGCTCTCCCCTTGAGAGTGTACTATCACTTAATAAATCCTCACTTTACCTTCTTGACCTCCCTGTCTAATCTCTGAATTCTTTCTGTGATGAGACAAGAACTTACTTACTCTCTTGTATCACTAGGAGTAAGGAAGTAAACATCAATCCGTCTTGTTTCTGAGATGGGTACACTCCTTAAAAACTGATTGATTAACTTTTTGGTGCCAAAAAGTCTGAAGCCCCATCATTAATTTATTTTGCATCAGTGTTTCAAGTGTAAGCTTAAATCTTGGGAAATGAGAGGTAAAAAATACAATAAAATATTAAATGTCTGTAGAGTAGGAAAAAAATCACTGGGATATCAAAGTGTTGATGAAACAGTCCTAAATCTAAGTTAGACTAAAAACAAACCTTCTGATCTTAATTTACTTTCCACATGAGCAGTGCAAATAACAAAATATGTGTTGAAAGGGCACATTAAATATACTTAAATACTTGTACATTTCTCAATATAAATCTTATTAATTTGCATATATTTTATATACATATATACAAATAGGAACTAACATAGACAAAGGCAAATATCAATAAGAATAACTAAAGTAATACTACAGTTAAAATGTAAATATCCATGTCTTTGAAACTAAATAATGCTTTCAAGTTCAGTTAAGTCTTGTCACAATTCTCACTGGTTCAGGAGGTGAAGTTCCTTTGTGCCATTCCCTAAGTTTGGTATTTAAACTAAACTGACCTTGAAACTTAGTGGACTGGCTCTTCAGGCTGCATGTCATTGCAGGACATTGAATAAGAATATAGTCCCCTTTTTGAAGATAACAAATGGTGATTTTGGAACTATGTTACATTGCCCCTGCAGGATCAAAACCAGAATAAATTGAAAGAGCTATAGGCCTGTTCCTCTTCTCAAGCAGCCTTCCTCTAATTTTCTATAGGAAATGCTGGAGATTGTTGCACTGGAGGGAAGTGAGACAGTAGTAGCCCTAATGGCCCTGACTGATGTTTCTATCAGTGCCTGTGATGAAAATATGCATGTGAGATAAAATCATGAATAAAACAGAGACTGACTGATATCTTTTATCCACCAGGTTAGTTAACAGCTCACTTATTTACACTGTAATTACAAAAATAGCTATAGGCATATGATTACACATTATGAAGGAGAGATGAATTTTGATGTTGAGGTGTGAAGGAAGGAATGGACATTACAGGGAGCTTGAAAGGTAAGTAGGATTTTGAGTGTCAGGAAAATTGTGGTGCTAAAGTGTTCCAGAGGGAATGTCATGGAAAGAAGAAATTCTATGGCATATTGTGGAATGACAACTAGTTCAGTGTTTCAGAATATGGGGTGAATAGTGAGGTAGAGAATGCTAAACATTCTGAGATTGTGGAGGGCCATGCTAATAAGTTAAGAAGGTGTCCTGTAGACAACAAGAGATTCACTAGATTTCCATGTTCCAGTGTCTCTCAGATTTATATGTATCTGAAAAAATACCTGCCCCCTTAATTTTCTATTGTAATTTATTCTTTCAGAAAAGATTTATTGAGGGAACACTCTGGATATAATGCAAATATAGAAAAAGACACACAGTATTCAATTACTGTTGTCAAGGAGCTTAATGTCCATGAGAGAAAACAAGACTTACGGGAATGAAAAGTTAGGCATAAGCCAAGGTAGTTTACAAGTGAATGTCAAATCAGAGACAAAGGCAAATCAATCCAGTTTGGCCCTTGTGATTTCTAACCCTCAACTCCTTCAACATTAGTAAGCATATAGTGGTATCCAAGAGGCAGCAGAAGATATAAAATACTTAGTAAAGCCACTCAAGTTTCTACCAAATAGATTCTCAGTTCAATTTCACTTCTATTTCATATGTAGAAATACTTCTAAATTTGATAGGCAATCTCATTATTAATTATGATCTGCCCACATCAAACTCTGACAGAAGTAAAGCTGTGTATGAACATTTTCTATTTTAGAACAACGATCTTGATGTCAAATGTAAATCAAACTGTCTTAACTCTTCCTTCCAATGAGCCACTTAATCATTGTCCAGTGGTCATGGATCTCAGCCCCACAGCTCCTGCCTGCTGGAGAATGTCTGTTGTCATCTTCTACCTCCTTATCACCTTCCTACCCCTTTCTCCTTAGGCTTTAAATTTTTTTGTTTATTTTATCCCAAGTCTAGAAAGCATTTCTAGGTTTCCTAAGTGTATTCTGAAGAGCCACTCATTTGCATTCCAGTCCTTCTATCTCTCATTTTGTCTCTCTAGGCTCTCCTTCTTTGTCCATTAGTATAAGAATGAAGTTATTCTTTATATTTTCTAGAAGCACTCTACATGTTTTGTTCCTTTTAAAAATAGATAGCAGCCTTGGAGAGTAACTAAATTTTCACATGCAATCCTTAGAAAGAAATGCTAATGGAAAATTGATGTGCTAGTCTAATTCCAAGAGACTCAAAGGCCCTAGAGAGCCAGAACTCCATAATAAGATCAATGACCATAAAGAGTGAGAGGTAAGATGAGTGAATATTCTAAAGCTATTAAAAATCACTAAGTCAGAGCCTGATAATCAACTGATCTGCATGATGAGCTGGCCCAAGATTTGAGTCTGGGGAAAGGCCAGATTATATATTATCATTAAAATAAATTTGAAAATAATACTAAAAAGGAAATTATATCAACTGTATGTGTTATCTTATTCCTTAGTGCTTGTTGTTCTTCTATTCTGAGTTATGTAATACTGGCTTTTTTGTATATTTACTATATATTTTTTTACTATAGTTTAATAAAATGTAGACAAAAATTTTGCCTTATGAGAAATTCAAGAAAAGTTGTCTTTCAAGAAATTCAAGAAAATTTCTATCAAAATTATTCCTGTGCAATTATTTCTTTGAAATATGTAACCAGATAAGGAATATACAGTCATAATGGAATCATAATAGGTTATTAAGTGTTCAGTTCAGGAAGGTTCAACATGTCCTAACCAAACTTTCAAAGGAAAGTACACAGATGTCTATGAACATGTATATTAAGAGAAAAACAAATGTGGCAAATTATAAACACTTGGGAACCCTGATGGAGGTTTTATGGTCATTCAATGTTTCTTCAGCTTTCTTGTAGCTTTAATTTTTTAATTAAAAGTAAGAGAAAAGAGAACGGAAGTATGAAAGAAGGAAAGAAGGAGGCAGGGAGGGAGGAAGGGAGGGGAAGGGTGAAAGGGAGACCATAGCCCTATATGCCACCCTTGCAGCCTCTGAGATCAGATCAATTGAACCCCTGCCCCAGCAAACTTTAAACTATTCAGTGGTATCTGGCTCCAGCACCTGTCCCAGAAAGTCATTAATAGGCACCCTTAGAACTAAGGTAAATGGTTAAGTTCAACAACAAGGAAAACAGATTACAGATTGGCAAAATGTGAAAACTGAAGATGTATATGTCATTCACAGTAGCTAGAAGAAAATAATGATAATGTGATAGAACTTTTCATCATAATCAAACCTTGTAAAGCTGCATCATATTCCAGAGTCACTGCAGTGATCTGTGCTTTTCACATACACAGGATGAAAAAGACAAGAGTCATACTCCAAGTTCTACAAAGTTAGTAGTAAAGTTGCATTCAATACCCATGGTAGATCACAGCATCATTATGGACTAACATGCCTTCCAGTCTTAGAGGTCCTTTGACATTCCTGTGAATAATTTATTTATAGAATTTATAATCTGCAGAGTACTAGAGTAAATACTGCAGAATAGAGAAATTATAATATGTTTTCCTCTAGTGTGGGTGTAACCAAATTGTATTAACTGTGGACTGACCAAACAATAAAAGAAAACTAGTAAAATAAAAGTGATGGTTTTACTGATATTATTGTGAAATTTCTGGATGTGCTTATTTTTAGGAGATGCATGATAACAGTACTTAGAGGTGAAGTGTGAAGATGTCTAAACATATTGCAAATGGTTAGGAATAATAAATAATAAGCAAGTAAATATGTCAAAATATTTATATTTTAAAATATAGAATTTTATTTTTAAAACTAGAATTTTAAATCTAAAATTTATTTTTAATATTTAATTTTTAAATCTGGTTGGTAGATATACAAAAGTTCATTATGCTATTCTTTCCTTTACATTTGAAAAATTGTATGCTAATATTTTAAAAGAACAAAAACAATGTTTTTAGGGAAATAATTTGGCATCCATATAATTCAGGAATATACAAAAACTGACTTAGATTAACTTATGATTCAACTATCTCTATTTGGTTCTTTTTTTTTCCTATCTGCAATATTTTCAATGTCTGCAATCATTTTCAATGATTCATGTGTCCCTAAATCACTTTTAAAACATATATGTTAATCTCTGATTTGATCAAGAGCTGAAATATTTTTGTTATTTGTTTCTACAGCCTTTTGGATTATTCTGTTCCCTGGTGGTTCTTAAAACCAGCTCTTCTTAAAAACTTTCCCCCCTGCTGCTACTTAAACTGATTTTTATGTAACTCCAAATTAAATCCATTATTTCTGGTGTATCAATTTTCCAACTTGAATCAGCACCCTTTATGATTCCCATATGCTATCTATTGTGAAGCCAGTTTTTAAATCTGTTTTTTTGTCCTCTCTATCCTGGTCTCTTCAGGTGCCTTGGACGCTCCATTCAGACTTTCCAGGTACTGATCTCTGCCTGCCAGAGATGTCTAGGCTATTCTGTGCAGAATCCAGCTCTAGGCATCCTTCTACTTTCACAGCTTTACTATCAGATTTATAAATTTCAAATTTCAAAGAGTTTTAAAGCCATGTATAAAAGTCAACTCCTAAAAGAAATATAAAAAGTCCCTAGGATATAGATAAAACAGAGTACAGTAAAAAGTTGTAAGAGAGTACTAATTGAAAAATCCTTAGATCAGAAGTGAGAGAAGTGAAATTAGTCCATCTGTGGCCTGAATGTATTGTGTCAACTTGGCCAAGCCATTACACATTACTTCCCTCAACTACAAAATAAGAGAAATGGATTGACTAGAATCTGTGATCCCTTTCAACTTGATTTTTAAATAATTTTATTGTTTTATGTTCATAAGTATAATGTATGTACTACTTGTAGAAAGTTTAGAAATTATTTAAGCATATAGAAAATAAAATAAATATCACTTATTTTATCACTTCAGTTGCCCACTTTTAAATTATTGGTGTATATCCTCATAACCTTGTGTGTTCACATGTGTATTTCTATGTGTGTGCATATAGATGTAAACTTGAATTTATTACAAAACTGGAACATACAGTACATTGGACTTTGTATTCCACTGTATTAACATTATATTCTAAGATCATTTTTCGAGACTTGCAAGCAAGATGGTGGAGTAGAAGGATGTGAGCTCACCCCTTCTTACAAAAACACCGAAATCACAACTAACTGCTGAACAGCCATCAACAATAACAAAAAAGCTGGAACCTACCAAAAAAGATACCCTACACCCAAAGACAAAGAAGCTACAATGAGGCAGTAGGGGGGGGCGCAATCACAATAAAATCAAATCCCATACTCAGTTGGTGGGCAACCCACAAACTGGAAAATAATTATACCACAGAAGTTCTCCCACAGGAGTGAAAGTCCTGAGCCCCACATCAGGCTTCCCAGCCTGGGACTCTGGTAACAGAAAGAAGAGCACCCAGGGAATCTGGCTTTGAAGGCAGCAGCGTTTGATCTCAGGAATTTCACAGGATTGGGGAAAACAGAAACTCCACTCTTAGAGGGTGCCCACAAGGTATAGTGTGCACCAGGATCCTCCAAAAAACCTGTGACCTCATAAGAGACTAGGCCAGACCTATCAAGTAGTATTGCAGGGTCTCCTGTGTAGGTGGGGTGGGGGGGGGTTTTTGTGGCTCACTGTGGAGACAAAGACACTTGCAGAGGAAGCTCTGGTGAGTACTCATTGGCATGAGCCCTCCTGGAGGCCACCACTTCCCCCACCAAAGCCTAGCCCCGCCCAACAGCCTGTAGGTTTCAGTGCTGGGACATGACGCCTCAGGCCAAACAACCAACAGGATGGGAACATAGCCCCACCCATCAGCAGACAGGTTGCTTAAAGCATGGCCCTGCCAACCAGAAGGACAAGACCCAACTCCACCCACAATTGGGCAGGAACCAGGCCCTCCCACCAAGAAGCCTGCACAAGCCTCTTAGCCCCATCCACCAGAAGGCAGACAGCAGAAACAAAAAGAATTACAACACTTCAGCTTGCTGCATGGAAAACACAATCACAGAAAGTTAGACAAGATGAGATGGCAGAGGAATGTATCCCAGATGAAGGACCAAGATAAAATCCCAGATGAAGAAACAAGATAAAACCCCAGAAGAACAACTAAGTGAAGTGGAGATGGGCAATCTACCAGAAAAAGAATTCAGAGTAATGATAATGAAGATGATCCAAGTTCTTGGAAAAAGAATGGAGGCACAGATTGAGAAGATACAAGAAACGTTTAACAAAGACCTAGAAGAACTAAAGAACAAACAAACAGAGGTGAACAATACAATAACTGAAACAAAACAAAACAAAAATACACTAGAAGGAATCAATAACAGAGTAACTGAGGTGGAAGAACAGGTAAGTGACCTGTTCACTTATCTTCTTATCAGATAAGAAGACAGAATGGTGGAAATCACTGCTGCAGAACAGAATAAAGAAAAAGAATGAAAAGAAATTAAGATAGGCTAAGAGATATCTGGGACATTAAACACACCAACATTTGCATTATTGGAGTACAGAAGGAGAAGAGAGAAAGAAAGGACCTGAGAAAATATTTGAAGAGATGATAGCTGAAAACTTCCATAACATGGGGAAGGAAAGAGTCACGCAAATCCAGGAAGTGCAGAGAGCCACATATAGGATAAAACCAAGGAGGAACATACCAAGACACATAGTAATCAAATTGACAAAAATTAAAGACAAAGAAAAAATATTAAAAGCAACAAGGGAGAAGCAACAAATAACATACAAGGGAATCCCAATAAGGTTATCAGCTGATTTCTCAGCAGAAACTCAGCAGGCCAGAAAGGAGTGGCATGATATGTTAAAGTGGTGAAAGGGAAAAACCTAAAACCAAGAATACTTTACCCATCAAGGCTCTCCTTCAGATTCAACGGAGAAACTAAAGCTTTACAGACAAGCAAAATCTAAGAGAATTCAGCACCACCAGACCACCTTTACAACAAAGGCTAAAGGAACTTCTCTAAGCAGAAAAGAAAAGGCCACTACTAGAAACAAGAAAAAGTAGTCATTTTGTACTGATTTCTGAGCATTACGGTCTTGCTGCTAAATATTATATTATCAAAAAGTAGTAACTATTCAGGACTGTCCACTTGATCTGTGTATGCTAGAAAAAGTTTTCTTTTTATTTTAGACATCCTGTATAAGTTATTACAGAGTCTGTACAAAGCTAATTTTTCAAAAAGCAAACCAGGTAGGAAACCTCCAGTTAACTTTCAACAAATGGTCAACAAATTTAAAATTCAAAACACAAAATTTTTTATACAGGTACAATTCCCTCAATATTTTTTGTTTTAATTTAAAGGATTAAGGCTGTGCTTGAAAAACTTATCTCCTACAATATTAAATTATCAACATCCTTCTTAAAAAGATGATTCTTAATATAAAGAAACTATGTTCCCTGAATTTAATCTATTTCTTGTATGTACATCTCCATAAAGTGTTCATTCCTTCCAGCCTTTATGCTATTCAAATATTTGTAAGTAATTATTACAATCTTCATAAGTTATTACATATCTAGATTAAATGGAACTAGGTTCTTTCATCTGTTCTCACTAGTCTAAAAATAAACTCTCTCACATATAATTTTAAATTCTCACCATAATCTTAGCTATGGAATATTTTCTTTGGGATTAAGCATATGTGGGATTTTATTCCTATGACCTCACAATCCTGGGCCAGAACATTGATATCAGTCAAGCAAGTAGGCTTATGGGTTCACTGTTTGTAGCAACCTATTTAGAGCTTGACTGAACTTTAAAGCCCTTCTGTTCTGGCACCTTCAATGAAAGGTAATGAAGCTGAATCCCTTGAGCTTAAATGACTGGTTCAACTCACAAATGGACTATTTCAGGGATTCTCCACTCTAGAATGCCAATGACTGAGGGAGAGGGAACACTCCAATATTAAAATACACATTCTTGAGAGAACTCAGGAAATGTCAGCTCCATAAAAAACCCATAAAGAAGTGAAAAGTGAGTAACAAGTGCCATGATCATCACATTTGGAATTTAAGTGTCTGTTAATGGCTTAAACTCCTTTTTAAGCAAAAAGAAATCCCAAGGACTAGTGAAGTAGTTCATAAGTCACAATTTATGAAACCACCAAATTACATAGAAATTACATTTTCATGCTGAGAAAATATCTTTCAACTACAAATTGTCACAGTAAAAGAGAGGTTTATTGTTAAACAGATAAAAATAATTTTTTACATTAGTTTTGCAAAGAAAACAGACTTTTAAAAATACATTTGCAGGGATTCCCTGGTGGCGCACTGGTTAAGAATCCACCTGCGATTGCAGGGGCACAGGTTTGAGCCCTGATATGGGAAGATCTCACATGCCACAGAGCAACTAAGCCCACATGCCACAACTACTGTGACTGGCTCTAGAGCCTGTGCTCCATAACAAGAGAAGCCACCGCAATGAGAAGCCCATACACTGCATTGAAGAGTAGCTCCCACTAGCCACAACTAGAGAAAGCCCACACACAGCAAATACATTTATAGATTTCAGGAGTTGGACCACAGATCCCAAATTGAGAGACATCAGATGAGGAGGATCTATACATGTAAAAACATAAAGGGCAATAATAGGTCACGTTTACTGAAATGAAAGTCTGTACAGGGTACAAAGAAAGAGCTATCTACTCTAGCTGGGGTTGGGGAGATAGGAAAGGTTTAACAGAGAATTTGATTCTTAAGCTAAGTTTTGAAACATGGGACAGTATTGAGAGGCCACCAGCATGTTTGAGTAGAGGAAAGGAAGCATCAAAATTAATATATAATGGCAGGAGGGACCATCAAGATGGCAGAGGAGTAAGATGTAGAGATCACCTTCCTTCCCACAAATACATCAAAAATACAACTACATGTGGATCAACTCCTACAGAACACCTACTAAACGCTAGCAGAAGACCTCAGACTTCCCAAAAGGCAAGAAACTCCCCACATACCCGCATAGGGCAAATGAGAAAAGGAAATACAGAGACAAAAGAATAGGGACGGGACCTGCACCTCTGGTAGGGAGCTGTGAAGGAGGAAAAGTTTCCACACACTAAGAAGACCCTTCACTGGCAGAGACAGGGGGTGGGTGGTGGTGGGGGGGAAGCTTCAGAGCCACGGAGGAGAGTGCAGCAACAGGAGTGCAGAGGGCAAAGCAGAGAGATTTCTGTCCTTAGGATCGGTGCCAACCAGCACTCACCAGTCCTAGAAGCTTGTCTGCTCACCCGCTGGAGTGGGCAGGGGCTGGGAGCTAAGGCTCTGGCTTCAGTAGTCAGACCCTAGGGAGAGGACTGGGGTTGGCTGCATGAACAGAGACTGAAGGGGGCTAGTGCACCACAGCTAGCCAGGAGGGAGTCCGGGAAAAAGTCTGGAACTGCCTAAGAAGCAAGGGACCATTGTTTCAGGGTGCGCAAGGAGAGGGGATTCAGAGCACTGCCTAAATGAGCTCCAGAAAAAGGTGTGAGCCGTGGCTATCAGCGCGGACAACAGGGAAAGGCATGAGACGCTAAGGCTGCTGCTGCAGCCACCAAGAAGCCTGTGTGCAAGCACAAGTCACTATCACACCTCCCTTACCAGAAGCCTGTGCAGCCCGTCACTGCCAGGGTCCCGTGATCCAGGGACAACTTCCCCAGGAGAACACACAGCACACTTCAGGCTTTTGGATGTCATGCTGGCCTCTAACACTGCAGGCTCACCCTGCATTCTGTATCCCTCCCTCTCCCGGCCTGAGTGAGGCAGAGCCCCTTAATCAGCTGCTACTTTAACCCTTTCCTGTCTGGGTGGGGAACAGATGCCCTCAGGGGACCTACACGAAGAGGCAGGGCCAAATCCAAAGCTGAACCCCAGGTGCTCTATGAACAATGAAGAGAAAGAGAAATCTCTCCCAGCAGCCTCAGGAGCAGTGGATTAAATCTCCACAATCACCTTGATGTACCCTGCATCTGTGGAATACCTGAATACACAATGAATCATACCAAAATTGATGGGGTGGCCTTTGGGAACAATTGTAGATTTGGGGTTTGCTTTCTGCATCTAATTTGCTTCTGGTTTTATGTTTGTTTTAGTTTAGTATTTAGAGCTTATTATCTTTAATGATTTGTGTATTGATTTGGTTGCTCTCTTCCCTTTTCTTTTATATATATATATATTTTTCATTTTTCTCCTTTTGTGAGTGTGTATGTGTATGCTTCTTAGTGTGAATTTGTCTGTATAGCTTTACTTTTACTATATGTCCTAAGGTTCTTTCTGTCCAGTTTTTTGTTGTTGTTGTTGTTTTTTAATAGTTTTTAGCACTTGTTATCATTGGTGGATTTAGTTTTTGGTTTGGTTGCTCTCTTCTTTCTTTTATTTTAATACTTTTTTAATCTTTTTTATTTTCAATAATTTTTTTTTATTTTAATAAATTTATTTTATTATATTTATTTTTTTCTCCCTTTTCTTCTGAGCCAAGTGGCTGACAGGGTTCTGGTGCTCCAGCCAGGGGTCATGCCTCAGTCTCTGAGGTGGGATAGGCTAGTTCAGGACATTGGTCCAACAGAGACCTCCTGGCCCCATGTAATATCAAAAATCAAAAGCTCTCACAGAGATCCCCATCTAAACGGGAAGACCCAACTTCACTCAACAACCAGCAAGCTACAGTGCTGGACACCCTATGCCAAAGAAATAGCAAGACAGGAACACAAACCCACCCATTAGCAGAGAGGTTGCCTAAAATCATACTAAGTTCACAGACACCTGAAAACACACTACCAGACGCAGTCTGGCCCACCAAAAAGACAAGATACAGTCTCATCCACCAGAACACAGGCACCAGTCCCCTCCACCAGAAAGCCTACACAACCCATTGAACCAAACATACCTATTGGGGGCAGAAAGCAAAAACAACAGGAACAATGAACCTGCAGCCTGTGAAAAGGAGACACCAAACACAATAAATCAAGCAGAATGAGAAGACAGAGAAACACACAGCAGATGAAGGAGCAAGGTAAAAACCCACCAGAACAAACAAATGAAAAGGAAATAGGCAATCTCACTAAAAAAGAATTCAGTGTAATGATATTAAAGGTGATACAAAATCCTAGAAAGAGACTGGAGAAAATACAAGAAACGTTTAACAAAGACCTACAAGAACTAAAGAGCAAACAAACAATGATGAACAACACAATAAATGAAATTAAAATTCTCTAGAAGGAATCAATAGCAGAATAACTGAGGCAGAAGAATGGATAAGTGACCTGGAAGATAAAATAGTGGAAATAACTACTGCAGAGCAGAATAAAGAAAAAAGAATGAAAAGAATTGAGGACAGTCTCAAAAACTTCTGGGACAACATTAAATGCACCAACATTCGAATTATAGGGGTCCCAGAAGAAGAAGAGAAAAACAAAGGGACTGAGAAAATATTTGCAGAGATTATAGTTGAAAACTTCCCTAATATGGGAAAGGAAAGAGTCACTCAAGTCCAGGAAGCACAGAGAGTCCCACACAAGATAAATCCAATGAGAAACACACCAAGACACATATTAATCAAACTTTCAAAAATTAAATAAAAATGAAAAATATTAAAAGCAACAAGGGAAAAACAACAAATAACACACAAGGGAATCCCCATAAGGTTAACAGCTGATATTTCAGCAGAAACACTGCAGGCCAGAAGGGAGTGGCAGGACATATTTAAAGTGATGAAAGGGAAAAACTTGCAACCAAGATTACTCTACCCAGCAAGGATCTCAATCAGATTCAATGGAGAAATTAAAACCTTTACAAACAAGCAAAAGCTGAGAGAGTTCAGCACCACCAAACCAGCTTTACAACAAATTCTAAAGGAACTTCTCTAGGCAGGAAACACAAGAGAAGGAAAAGACCTACCAAAACAAACTGAAAACAATTAAGAAAATGGTAATAGGACCATACATATAGATAACTACCTTAAATGTAAATGGATTAAATGTTCCAACCAAAAGACACAGACTGGCTGAATGGATACAAAACAAGATCCATATATATGCTGTCTACAAGAGACCCACTTCAGACCTAGGGACACTTACAGACTGAAAGTGAGGGTATGGAAAAAGATATTCCGTGAAAATGGAAAACAAAAGAAAGCTGGTGTAGCAATTCTCATATCAGACAAAATAGACTTTAAAATAAAGACTATTACAAGAGACAAAGAAGGACACTACAGAATGACCAAGGGATCAATCCAAGAAGAAGATATAACAATTGTAAATATTTATGCACCCAACATAGCAGTACTTCAAAACATAAGGTAAATGCTTACAGCCATAAAACGGGAAATCGACAGTAACACAATAATAGTCGGGGACTTTAACACCACACCTTCACCAATGGACAGATCATCCAAAATGAAAATAAATAAGGAAACACCAGCTTTAAATGATACATTAAACAAGGTGGATTAATTGATATTTATAAGACATTCTATCCAAAAACAACAGAATACACTTGCTTCTCAAGTTCTCATGGAACATTCTCCAGGATAGATCATATCTTGGGTCACAAAGAAAGCCTTGGTAAATTTAAGAAAATTGAAATCATATCAAGTATCTTTTCTGACCACAACGCTATGAGACAAGATATCAATTACAGGAAAAAATCTGTAAAAAATACAAACATATGGAGGCTAAAAAATACATGAATAAATAACCACGAGATCACTGAAGAAATCGAAGAGGAAATCAAAAAATACCTAGAAAAAAATGACAATGAAAACACAATGACCCAGAACCTATGGGATGCAGCAAAAGCAGTTCTAAGAGGGAAGTTTATAGAAATACAATCCTACCTCAAGAAACAAGAAAAAAAGTTCAAATAAACAACCTAAACTTAAACGTAAAGAAATTAGACAAAGAAGAACAAAAAAACCCAAAGTTAGCAGAAGGAAAGAACTCATAAAGATCAGATCAGAAAAAAATGATAAAGAATAGGAATAATTTGTTTTCTCTTTAACCCTCAATTTCTTTAATTTTATATGCTACAGATAGTCAGTATCTAATCCAAATATTTTTCATAAAGTGTCAGGCCTATCACTGTAATCTCTTGATTTAGCTCCCAGTCTCTGAATTCTCCCTACATTTATCTCTTCCTTTCTATTTCAACTTTCAAATGCTATCCTTCATGATCCTACTGTCTCATGCTTAAACCTCAGTAATTAATTCAAACTTGTGTCTACCCATTTCATCTCTCTCTTATATGATTGAAAAAATAATAAATCTAACCATTGCTTTCACTAAGTATAATATGAAATGAGATAAGTAAATCTTCATTATGTTTGTGATTTTTGAAAATCAAGATTAGAACATATTCTCAGGGTCCTGGACTTTGGGAAAGAGGTATGATGAACATATTGAATTATAACACTTGCTAACTTGTTAATCCTTTCAGCTGCAAATAGAGATTCATTCTCATCCTGCTTTATTTTCCATTTCTTCACCAAAACCACACAACTAGCTGTTTCCCTGATGCCCTTGTATAGTGTGGAATTTGTGATTTCAACTCTTTCTTTTGGTTTACATTTAGTTTGTATATTCTTGGTATTTCTTTTTTCATGCTTTATTTTCATTTTTTTTTTTTACTTTTTTTCTTATGTCTCATATAAGTTGTTGGTCATCTAAATATTCACAGTAAGAGTGTCTTTTATTTAGAAAACTTATCTTCTGGTGTATAATTACTATTATAATAAGACTTATTATGCCATTTTTATTTCATATTGTCCACTTATAGTACTTGGTTATTGATTCATTTGTTTTCTTACTCTCCAGGCATTCACAATTTAATGACAAAGTTAAGTAACTGAAAACAACCAACCTCCAAAAATACATATAAATCAAAGGTATTAAACACATTTTTGGTCCAGTATCTGCAGGTTACACATTTGTCAGGGAGAGGGAAATTTCTCCCTCTACTGCTCTTGAGTTCTTGTGGCTGGACTGATAAAAAAATGGACACAAGACAGATTTACAGAAGAAAAGAAGCAAATTTAATTTGTGCACATGGAGGTCTTATGGAAATAGGACCTAGAAGTAGCCAAAGCAGGCAGCTTTTACACTTTTTAGACAAAGAAAAAATAAATTGTGAGAGGAGTTGACAGGACAAAGAAACAGGTTTGGGTGCTTTGTTAGTGAGGAATTTAAGCAAAGATTGGGCTTGGGAAATAAATTAGTTAAGAAATAACAAGCTTTGTTTATACAGGCTTCTCAGCCTGGAATTCCCTGACTCGGGTGATAAAGTTGTACCACCCAGTACAGAGAGGACACTTTTCACATGGCAGATTTATTTCCTGCTTTTAGGGAGACAGAGAGGAAAGTCAAAATGTTCCTCTTGCATCTACAATTTCTTAAATAACTTTAATTCAAAATAATCATTATGCCATTGAGGCATATTTTGGGGTGGCCTTCCCTGAGCCCCAACACATTCAAATAAACCACACTCCAACTCCAGAAACCTTGAAAAAGAATGTGGCTCCTTGCAGCTGGTTTCTTTAAAGTGTTATCACTGTGAGTTTACAACCAATCCCTTGGACAGCTTCATAAATTTCCTTTTGGAACACCTCTCCTTCTTCCACTGAAACTGCCACACACAGAAACTGCTAAAAGTTCTCTCTTGTTCTTTCTCTGCCTCCACAGTCTCTGTATCCCACTTCCCATACACAGATACATCAATATCACACAGCAAGTACCTTTGAATCGCATTGTTCTTCTGCCCACTTTTTCTTTCCCCATTGGGCTACCCAAACACACTGTATTTCTAAAATGTTTTCACAGAAAAATCACATTTTATACAGCCTCCCAGGGAAATCTAGTTTATTGTGGAAAATTGAGTCATAGTTCTAAATATTTGTTACCTCTCTTGAATGGAAGATTATATTTCCTTGACATTACTGTGCATAGGCTTGGTAATGTGGCTTCTTTTAGCCAATGAAATATTTGCAAATGTGCTGTGTGTCATTTTAGGGTGACAGGTTTAAAAGCCATCATGAAGAGTGGTTCACCATGCTCAGTACTTCTTTTTTCTTTCTAACTGAATTTTTCTTTTTGTTTAAATTGAAGTATAGTCAATTTACAATGTTGTGCCACTCTCTGCTGTACAGCAAAGTGATTCAGTTATACACATACAGACATTCTTTTATTTATATTCTTTTCCATTATGGTTTATCCCAGGATATTGAATACAGTTTCCTGTGCTATACAGGAGGACCTTGTTGTTTATCTTTTCTAAATGTAATAGTTTGCATCTACCAACCCCAAACTCTCAGTCCATCCCTCTCCTTCCTCCCTCCCCCTTGGCAACCACAAGTCTGTTCTCTATGTCTATGAGTCTGCTTCTGTTTTGTAGATAGGTTCATTTGTGCCATTTTTTAGATTCCACATATATGTGATATCATATGGTATTTGTCTCTCTCTTTCTGACTTACTTCACTTAGTATGATAATCTCTACTTGCATCTATGTTGCTGCAAATGGCATTATTTTGTTCTTTTGTATGGCTCAGTAGTATCCCATTGTATATAGGTACCACTCAATACTTCTTCTGTCACAACTGTGAGTAATGTTTCCATGATAGACATTTAGCATGACTGATGAATAAACCTTGCCATTTGTAAATTACTAAGATTTGGGGGTCAGCATTTTACACAGTGTAACCAAGCACCTCTTGATCATTCATTCATCTTTTGTCTTTCCCTCTGCATGGTTTGTTGCATGCATTACTATCTCTGGGATGTTTGGAGAGTAAATTGCTCCACAAAATATAGGACTGACTGTGGAAAATACTATATTATAAATGTAGAAATTTAAATAAAATAATAAGAGAGTAGATAATTAATTCTGATGGTGAAAATTAAGAAAGTTTCATGGAGGTAGGTCTTAAATAAATTAAGTAAGCTAATCTTATAGGAGTGATTAGAAGTGCGGGGGGTATATTAGTTTTCTATTACAGCTGTACCAATATATCAAAATTTAGTGCTTTAACACAAATTATCATCTTACAGTTTTATAGTTCAGAAATCCAACATGGATCTTAATGGGTTAACCTCCAGGTATTAGCAGGGCTGCACTCCTTTCTAGAGGGTCTGGGGAGAATTCATTTGATTATCATTTCTAGCTTCTCACATTCCTCTCTGTTTTCCCTGACCCATGGTGCTTTCCTCAATTTTCTAAGCCAGAAATAGCAGGCTGAGTCCTTCCCATTTTGCCATCTTACCAACTCTCTCTTCTGAGTCCCTCTTCAAATTTTAAGGACTTTTGTGATTACATTGGGGCCACCTGCATAATCTAGGATAGATCCCTCTTTTAAGGTTAGCTGATTGGCATCCTTAATTCCATCTGTAAATTTATATTCCCTTTGTTATGCAACCTTACATATTCACAGGTTCTGGGGATTAGAATGTAGCCATCTTTGGGGGAGGGGGGCATTATTCTGCCTACCACAGGAGGTAATTCTGTTTTCCAGTCAATATTGAGACTGAGGTACAATCATCCTCTAGGAGATGTGAGTATGGTCAAATATTTAAGGAAATTGCAGCAATACCTTCTCCCTTGGTTTTCAAGGGTGGGCCCATCAAATGCCTATCCAAGAATTCTGCTCTATTGTCCTACAAATATTAAGAGTAAAGTGAATTTCTACCAAGAGCTTTCACACACACTTTGCCTGTGAGATCTTGATTGATTCCCAAAGTTTTGTTATTTATGGCACCTCATCTCTGAAAGCATCTACAAGACTAAGTACCTTCTCTCCACAGGACTGAGTACTTCATGAAGAAAGATTATATATGGTCACTGCCACCCTCAGACTGCTGTAGTCAATTGGAATTCAAAAGTTTCCTTTTCAACCTCTACCTCGGCTTCGGAAGAAAACTGTAGGTTTACATGATGAAATTAACTTACATAAGAGGATGAAAGCAATCAGAAAAATTCCCCAAAGGTATCAAATGATATTAAAATTTACTTATTTTAAAAATATTTATAACATCAAAATATTATTGACCAGCGTTAACTGCAATTGTCACAAAGAATCTGGGGACAGGGAGGGGAATTAACATGTAAATTACTTTGTTGTATTTGCATCAGGTGAGCTGGTTTAACAAAATCAAGACAAATGACTGTGCCTTAAATCTACACAGATTTATTGCAGTGTGTTCTACTTCATTATCAATATATTTTATTACTAGAATTTTTCAGTATTAATGTCCTCGAACCTATCACAAAAAAATTTTTATGCTTATGAGTGTTTTTTGGACTAGGTTTTGATTAAAGTGGGCATATTACAGAAGGACATGCAAAATAATAGAATGATTCATAGAGTGAGTAGTAGGTATACACAGCAAAAATTATACAAAAAAAATTATACAAAAGGATTGAAAAGAGTGATGCAATCAAAGGTAAACTTTCTAAAATGGCTTGGTGGAAGATTTCAAATGAAACTCTTCTTATCATTGACATAAAAAGTAAAGAAAATATCTCGCCTCTTTAGAAACTAGCTTCCATACCAAGATCAACGAAAAATGGCTAGTTGGACTCAATTCAATTAATTGCTGACTAAAATTGAAATATGTCCTGTGTATCAGCTCAAATTCCTCCCTGACCATTATAAATATATACTCCCTTGTTCCTCACACAAGCATATTTAGAACCCCGTCAGTCTATCTTGTGTTATACCTTTATAGACAATTACATCTTTCTTGAGGTATCACGTGCATTATATTTTACAGTACTCCAGGTGAAGTCTTACTACTTTATATATAATAAGATCATCTCTTTGATTTATACCATATTTCTCTAGAATTCAGCTTGCTTTTTTCAATATAGAATTATAGTGAATGTTAAGCCATGGGGAAGAGTTTTGTAATAACTCCCAAATTCGTTTGCAGAATTCTTTATTTTTTCCTACTAAGGTTTATCAGAATTTGTTACTCTATTTGGTATGAACTAAATTTTAGTAGCATCTTAACAAACGCATTGCAAGAAAAAGCTTCTTTTTCTCAACTTTCTGTTCCTTTTTTAATACATTAAATCTCCTATCTACAATTATTTTCAAACCAAAGTTTGAAACCTTCCACACAGTTACACATATTGAGCAGAAATTAGTGAAAGTTTCTAGGTATATTTTACTCCTTGCTAATTTGATAAAAAACAAAGTGGTACAAAGGCAACTGAGAAAGAGCTTTTGATTAAAAAGAAAAAAAAGCAAGCAGATGAACACCTGAAAGGATAATAGAAAAAAATGTACTTTTTCCCTCACTTTATTCCTTCTTTCTTCGCCATCCCAAGCTTTCAGAAAATATGGTTCTATTACTTTCCCCTGATCAATGTTAATTTCTCTCCCAATCCTCACCTTTAGTTGGCCTCATCATTCTTTTAGGCTGGAAAGCAGAAAACCAATGTTTGAATAACATATAGAAAAAATATATTTTATCTGTATTTGTATTTATATGGATAATAAAAACCAACAGAGCTATTTTATAGTTTGAAGACCACAAAAATAATCAGAAGGAAGAGAATTATAGATTTGTATATCTTCGATTAAAAAATGAACTATTGTTCCCTCCTTTATCTGTCTCAATAGCATTATACTGGATATGTTAATAGAATTGTTGCTTTTGAATTTTGGAGTTCCAGTAGTCTGGAGAAGGAAAGTAAGAAGAGGCCTTACAAAGGGAGAGGTCAGTGGAGCCCAGATTTTAAAAGGCCATGTAAACAGGAACAGAGGCAGCTTTGCTAGACTGCCCATATCCGACCTTAGTGAACATCGTGTGTCTCAATGACCAGAGAGCTGCAAAGAGCCACAGAGCACCCAGAGACTATTCAGGCACTTGACTGAGGACTATATATATCACCTGGGAAGAGTTCCTTTATTAGCTGTTTTTCATGTTTTTGTCCTGTGAATACCTCCCATGGAAAGAAATCAATAAATCATGGGTTTTATTTGTTCAAGAAGAGTAAAGTCTATCTGTGACCAAAATGTTGCTTGACCCCAACCAATTACCCTCTCAAACAACTTTCTCCTTTGTCAATGATTAAGTTTTCTCCAACAAAAATGAGATCCATGAACATCTAACCTTATACTCAAGCAGGACTGAATGGAATCAGTTTAATATATCCCTTCACATTTGCACAGTTGTGAAAACATAACATGAAAAGTGAATCAGTACCTCTGATTTATTAATGAAATATTATATGGAAGTTATCATTCTTTAAATAAGGAATTAATTGTTAACACAGATTCTGAACAGGAAGTTATTATTCTTCATAGAAGGAGTGAAATGTTTTTCCTATCACTGAGGACAACACATTGCCAAATGAGAAAACAAGCAATAATTGCTCAGATCAGGGAAATAAACTTTTTATAGTATCATCAAATCAGTATATCAGTCACAGTAACAATCATTCTCAAAAAAAAAATCTCATGTCATTATAAAGTCCTAACCAAACTCCTTTGAACATTGCTATGCAGAGATATTAGGGCTAGGTTCAATTAGAATCTTGACAAATACATCATCAGTCAAAGATTATCATCCAGCAGAAAAACGATGTTAATAGCATTATGTATAGTTAGGGTGAGGAGGTAATACGGCATGATGGCCAAAATCACAGCATATGAAGTCATAGCACAGCCTGAACTCACACTCTGCATTAGAAGTCCAGCTCTGTCATATGCACTGCTAGCATGTTGAGGGAAATGATTATATTAATAAAATTACCAGTATTATTATGTGCCAGGCATCACAGTACTGGATTTGTAAATATTATCTATAATCCATAGTATGTTATTTTATCTGCTACATCTTTCCACTTTTACTCTCTCATAAACATAAATTCAACTATCTAAACTTTAGGGTCACATCAAATGTCATCACCTCTGGAATTTTGAAAATCTGCATCCTGAAATACCTTCCTCTACCTCTAGACCCAAGTATAATTGATTATTCCCTCCTTCTAATATGTTCCCATAAATACACTGTACACAATTTTATTGTTTCACTTATTCATGTGCTCACATGCCTAAATGAATTATGAACTTCACAATAAACCTTGCATGAGTGTCTCTCCTATTATTCCAGTCAGTCAGTATAGTCTGAAAAATAGTGGCTTATTGAAGGTGAGAGTACATGCCCATGAATTCCAACTAGTAAACAAATGAGAACAACTGATTCTGGGACTGTATAAAATGGCTCACAATGTTCAAAGTTGAAAAGGAAGAAAATAAACACATCATTCAGTAATTGCACTGAAGAGAACAATTCTGACAAGAGGGACAAAGGCAGGAGGAAGAACCAGGCAATGTTTTTCAGAGAGGACAGAGATGCTTTTTCATTAAAATAATTAATTATTTAGCAAGTAGATATATGCAAATTTTCTGCACTAAAATATGAAAATATGAGAACTAAGAAGAAAAATGAAACACTGACCCAATCACCTGTCAACAAAAGGAGGTTAGCAGGTCTCTACATTAGAAGAATCAGAGATTAAAATCAGAATGGCATCTTTTCATGTTATAGTGGTTGATTCAAATGCTTAGAAAAATAGCTATTAGAAATTACTTAAGTCCTGGAAGCACAGAGAGTCCCATACAGGATAAATCCAAGGAGAAACATGCCAAGACACATATTAATCAAACTATCAAAAATTAAATATAAAGAAAAAATATTAAAAGCAACAAGGGAACAACAAATAACACACAAGGGAATCCCCATAAGGTTAACAGCTGATCTTTCAGCAGAAACTCTGCAAGCCAGAAGGGAGTGGCAGGACATATTTAAAGTGATGAAGGAGAAAAACCTACAACCAAGATTACTCTACCCAGCAAGGATCTCATTCAGATTTGATGAAGAAATTAAAACTTTTACAGACAAGCAAAAGCTGAGAGAGTTCAGCACCACCAAACCAGCTTTACAACAAATGCTAAAGGAACTTCTCTAGGCAAGAAACACAAGAGAAGGAAAACACCTACAATAACAAACCTAAAACATTTAAGAAAATGGGAATAGGAACATACATATCGATAATTACCTTAAATGTAAATGGATTAAATGCTCCCACCAAAAGACACAGACTGGCTGAATGGATACAAAAACAAGACCCGTATATATGCTGTCTACAAGAGACCCACTTCAGACCTAGGGACACATACAGACTGAAAGTGAGGGGATGGAAAATGATATTCCATGCAAATGGAAATCAAAAGAAAGCTGGAGTAGCAATTCTCATATCAGACAAAATACACTTTAAAATAAAGACTATTACAAGAAACAAAGAAGGACACTATATAATGATCAAGGGATCAATCCAAGAAGAAGATATAACAATTGTAAATATTTATGCACCCAACATAGGAGCACCTCAATACATAAGGCAAATACTAACAGCCATAAAAGGGGAAATCGAAAGTAACACATCATAGTAGGGGACTTTAACACCCCACTTTCACCAATGGACAGATCATCCAAAATGAAAATAAATAAGGAAACACAAGCTAAAATGATACATAAAACAAGATGGACTTAATTGATATTTACAGGACATTCCATCTAAAAACAACAGAATACACATTTTTCTCAAGTGCTCATGGAACATTCTCCAGGATAGATCATATCTTGGGTCACAAATCAAGCCTTGGTAAATTTAAGAAAATTGAAATCGTATCAAGCATCTTTTCCAACCACAACGCTATGAGACTAGATATCAATTACAGGAAAAGATCTGTAAAAAATGCAAACACATGAGGCTAAACAATACACTACTTAATAACGAAGTGATCACTGAAGAAATCAAAGGCGAAATCAAAAAATACCTAGAAACAAATGACAAGGGAGACATGATGACCCAAAACCTATGGGATGCAGCAAAAGCAGTTCTAAGAGGGAAGTTTATAGCAATACAACCCTACCTCAAGAATCAGGAAACATATCAAATAAACAACCAAACCTTGCACGTGAAGCAATTAGAGAAAGAAGAACAAAAAAACCCCAAAGTTAGCAGAAGGAAAGAAATCATAAAGATCAGATCAGAAAAAAATGAAAAAGAAATGAAGGAAACATAAGCAAAGATCAATAAAACTAAAAGCTGGGTCTTTGAGAAGATAAACAAAATTGATCAACCATTAGCCAGACTCATCAAGAAAAAAAGGGAGAAGACTCAAATCAATAGAATTAGAAATGAAAAAGTAGAAGTAACAACTGACACTGCAGAAATACAAACGATCATGAGAGCTTACTACAAGCAACTCTATACCAATAAAATGGACAACCTGGAAGAAATGGACAAATTCTTAGAAATGCACAACCTGCCGAAACTGAGCCAGGAAGAAAGAGAAAATATGAACAGACCAATCACAAGCACTGAAATTGAAACTGTGATTAAAAATCTTCCAACAAACAAAAGCCCAGGACCAGATGGCTTCACAGGCAAATTCTATCAAACATTTAGAGAAGAGCTAACACCCATCCTTCTCAAACTCTTCCAAAATATTGCAGACGGAGGAACACTCCCCAACTCATTCTACGAGGTCACCATCACCCTGATACCAAAACCAGACAAAGATGTCACAAAGAAAGAAAACTACAGGCCAATATCACTGATGAACATAGATGCAAAAATCCTCAACAAAATGCTAGCATACAGAATCCAACAGCATATTAAAAGGATCATACACCATGATCAAGTGGGGTTTATTCCAGGAATGAAGGATTCTTCAGTATATGCAAATCAATCAAAGTGGTACACCATATTAACAAATTGAAAGAGAAAAACCATATGATCATCTCAAAAGATACAGAGAAAGCTTGGTCAAAATTCAACACCCATTTATGATAAAAGCCCTGCAGAAAGCAGGCATAGAGGGAACTTTCCTCAACATAATAAAGGCCATATATGACAAACCCACGGTCAACATGGTCCTCAATGGTGAAAAAGTGAAACCATTTCCACTAAGATCAGGAACAAGACAAGG
Organism: Eschrichtius robustus; assembly: GCF_028021215.1. Classification (NCBI taxonomy): domain Eukaryota; kingdom Metazoa; phylum Chordata; class Mammalia; order Artiodactyla; family Eschrichtiidae; genus Eschrichtius; species Eschrichtius robustus. The sequence continues at coordinate 39,547,577 of NC_090834.1, forward strand.
TTGCCCACTCTCACCACTATTATTCAACACAGTTTTGGAAGTTTTAGCCACAGCAATCAGAGAAGAAAAAGAAATAAAAGGAATCCAATCGGAAAAGAAGTAAAGCTGTCACTGTTTGCAGATGACATGATACTATACATAGAGAATCCTAAAGATGCTACCAGAAAACTCCTAGAGCTAATCAATGAATTTGGTAAAGTAGCAGGATACAAAATTAATGCACAGAAATCTCTTGCATTCCTATATATTAAGGATGAAAAATCTGAAAGTGAAATTAAGAAAACCCTCCCATTTACCATTACAACAAAAAGAATAAAATATCTAGGAATAAACCTACCTAAGGAGACAAAAGACCTGCATGCAGAAAATTATAAGACAGTGATGAAAGAAATTAAAGATGATACAAATAGATGGAGAGATATACCATGTTCTTGGATTGGAAGAATCAACATTGTGAAAATGACTCTATTACCCAAAGCAATCTACAGATTCAATGCAATCCCTATCAAACTACCACTGGCATTTTTCACAGAACTGGAACAAAAAATTTCACAATTTGTATGGAAGCACAAAAGACCCCGAATAGCCAAAGCAATCTTGAGAAACAAAAATGGAGCTGGAGGAATCAGGCTCCCTGGCTTCAGACTATACGACAAAACTACAGTAATCAAGACAGTATGGTACTGGCACAAAAACAGAAACACAGATCAATGGAACAGGATAGAAAGCCCAGAGATAAACCCACATACATATGGTCACCTTATCTTTGATAAAGGAGGCAAGCATATAGAGTGGAGAAAAGACAGCCTCTTCAATAAGTGGTGCTGGGAAAACTGGACAGGTACATGTAAAAGTATGAAGTTAGAACACTCCCTAACACCATACACAAAAATAAACTTAAAATCCATTAAACACCTAATGTAAGGCCAGACACTATCAAACTCTTAGAAGAAAACATAGGCAGAACACTCTATGACATATATCACAGCAAGATCCTTTTTGACCCAGCTCCTAGAGAAATGGAAATAAAAACAAAAATAAACAAATGGGATCTAATGAAACTTAAAAGCGTTTGCACAGCAAAGGAAACCATAAGCAAGACCAAAAGACAACCCTCAGAATGGGAGAAAATATTTGCAAATGAAGGAACTGACAAAGGATTAATCTCCAAAATGTACAAGCAGCTCATGCAGATCAATATCAAAAAAACAAACATCCCCATCTAAAAATGGGCAGAAGACCTAAATAGACATTTCTCCAAAGAATATATACAGATTGCCAACAGACACATGAAAGAATGCTCAACATCATTAATCATTAGAGAAATGCAAATTAAAACTACAATGAGATATCATCTCACACTGGTCAGAATGGCCATCATCAAAAAATCTACAAACAATAAATGCTGGAGAGGGTGTGTTGAAAAGGGGACACTCTTGCACTGTTGTTGGGAATGTAAGTTGATACAGCCACTATGGAGAACAGTATGGAGGTTCCTTAAAAAACTACAAATAGAACTACCATACGACCCAGCAATTCCACTACTGGGTATATACCCTGAGAAAACCATAATTCAAAAAGAGTCATGTACCAAAATGTTCACTGCAGCTCTATTTACAATAGCCATGAGATGGAAGCAACCTAAGTGTCCATCATCGGATGAATGGATAAAGAAGATGTGGCACATATATACAATGGAATATTACTCAGCCATAAAAAGAAATGAAATTGAGTTATTTGTAGTGAGGTGGATGGAGTAAGAGTCTGTCATACAGAGTGAAGTAAGTCGGAAAGAGAAAAACAAATACAGTATGCTAACACATATATATGGAATGTAAGGGAATAAAAAAAGGTCATGAAGAACCTAGTGGCAAGATGGGAATAAAGACACAGACCTACTAGAGAATGGACTTGAAGATATGGGGAGGCGGTAGGGTGAGATGTGACAAAGTGAGAGAGTGGCATGAACATATATACACTACCAAACATAAGATAGATAGCTAGTGGGAAGCAACCGCATAGCACAGGGAGATGAGCTCTGTGCTTTGTGACCACCTAGAGGGGTGGGATTGGGAGGGTGGGAGGGAGGGAGATGCAAGAGGGAAGAGATATGGGAACATATGTATATGTATAACTGATTCACTTTGTTATAAAGCAGAAACTAACACACTATTGTAAAGCAATTATACTCCAATAAAGATGTTAAAAAAAAAAGAAAAAAAAAATTAAATGTACTTTTATGCCATACTTTTCATGGCTGCACACTTTTATGGATGTACCATAATTTATTTATCTAATCTTCTATTGAGGAACCAATCCCCTTTAGGTTATTTCCTTTGTTTTTTAAATTTTATTTAACATAAGACAATATGGTGACAAATATTATTGTACATTTATTCTTGTGGTCCTGTCTCATAAGGCCTTAAAATTGGATTTAAGTCAAAAGACTTAACCTGACATTTTATTTATTTATCAAGTACAATTTGTTTGTGTGAAAAAAAAAGAAAGAAAAGTAGATATTGTTTTTTATACAGAATGCTTTTATTCTTATTCAATCAAATCGTGTATGTCTATAGCGTCAATTGAAATAACACTGTATTTATTACAATAGAATAATAGAAATAGATAATTCCATAATAATTTTTCCATACTGGAGAAAATTTATTTATTCATTTATTTTTTCATTTTTTTTTGTTTTTGGTCTGCTGTGAGTGAGGTAAAATTTTAGGTACTAGAGATAGAGCAGTTATCAAAACAAGTCATTGGCCCCTTGGAATTTACTATCTGTTGGAAGGAGACGGACAGTGGTCAAATAAATACACAAAAATAATGTGTATTAAATGATGGCAAGCACAGGAATAAAAATGAAACAGGTGAGGGGAGAGGGTGCTGGGGTGTGATTTTATACAGGTAGATTGGGGAAGACTACATTGATAGTGAGGCTTGAGCAGAAATATGAAGGTAAGACAAAGCAAGCCTATGGATTCTTGTGGAAGAGAATCAGTAAAAGAAAATAGCAAATGCAGAGCCCCCAAGATTTGAAGCCAAAGAGTTTGACTACAAAGACTATGCTCTTAATTAGTACTCTACCTTTCCTTGTAGGGCTGTTATGAGGATTAAGTGAGTTGCCACATAAGGGCACTTATCATAGTGCTTTCAACAAATCTAATTACTATTAGACAAATTGTAAATGCTTATGTAGACCAAAGCAGACTGTAGCTACACAGACCTTTTAACTCTTCAGTAATAGAATAGTGGCACTCTATCAGCTTTAAAATTATGGCAAAATTGCTGAATTGTGACTTATTAATAACCACCCAAAAATAATATGTTAAAAATAATTACTAATCAGCTGTGAAGATATTGGCAATATAAAAGAAATTTTCCTCCCAGATTATATAATTTAGGATTAAAAATAAGAGTCAAGGAACAGTACAAGAACCAATGGAAATTTCTGAGTAGTCATTGGTGAATATTTTTGTAGGCTTACGGTTAGCAGATTTTATCCAGCTGTGTTTTTTTTTTTTACCATGAACCGTTCAATAAAATGTTATCTTACAATATGTTCCCTTATTTATAGAATCTACCCATTCTGGATCTGCACATGCCCATCAATGTCCTCAATACATTCCCAAAGACAAGTGGCAGATGTACCACACTGCTGTAGAATGCCTGGTCTGCCCATGTGAGTACATATCCTGACTGAATTTGCAGCACCCCATCAGTTACAAAATGCTCTGTTGGCACAACCTCTTCTGGCAGCGGCCAAATGGTTGCTCCGGAATTCACACTTGCAGGAAGGTCAGGCAGCCTTTTTAACTGTGAGGGCATAACTCATAAGTAAGTTCAGATGAGCTCAAAGGTACAATATTTTCATGAACATCACAAACAACTCAATTTTGTTCTTAGAGAGAGAAAACTGAGAGTTGTAATCATCACTAGCATCCATCAGTTGACTGTCTCTGGGTCAACACTTTTGTTTAAATGGCTTTCGTCAGCTTCTAACCCATTGAATTCAAATACAGCATCAGTCACTTCAACACTCCCTCCCAATATACATATCTGAGTAATGCCTTCTCTTTCCCTAGAGCTATTCCCTCCAGAGGACCTCAAAGAAGTCCAGAAGGTGAGCATACTACTCTGGCTTGCAATATCTTGTTTCCCACTATGGTTTTTTTTGTTTTTTCCCACTATGTTTTTTTAAAGAGCCATACCAATCTACTTCCTTTCTCAAAGTTTTCGCCTCTCTGAAACTTAGAGAAAGTTACAGAGATTTCAGAAATCTTGCCAACTTATTACAATCTTTATCCTTTATTGGTAGAGCCTCTTTTCCTGAAAGCCCAAGTACTCATTTTGTCAATATTATTCCTCAGTGAATTCTCTAGATAACAATGTAGGTAGAATTTAAAATAAATTGTCACATTTAATTCTCACATACAAAGGAAAAAGAAAAAAAATCTGTACAACAGCTAATTATTATCTCCTTTTAAATGTAAGACTGAGGTTCAAACAGGTTTAGGTAATTAACTGATTTTAAAACCCTTGTTCACTCTACTGCACTCACACTTTTTCCTTATAATATGTTAGAACATAAAGTGATTATGAATAAAAGCATTCAAGAGGCCACAGGTGGGTCTTGTCTAATGCTAGGGCTGTTCTAGTGCAAGTCAGAGCTGGTTCCACTTTTTCCCAAATGGCTCAGTTTTTGTTTTTACATAACCTGCTTCAAATTATCTTCCCTTTTCTTTTTCTCTTCTGTCCACAGGTGTTTTTGTGATGGATACAATTACCAACCATAACAATATCCCTCTTTCTGTTATTGTAAGTTACTTATGAAATGCCACATCAACTATAGCTACAATTTGATTCTGAGCTTGTTAGTGGAGGGAGATCAAAACAATGACAAGTCCTTATTTTTGATTATTTGAATTAATTTGTGGTCTGATTGCTGAGAAAGATGGTGAGTGCTGCCACTGTATATTTAATGCCTCTGACAGTAACAAAATATTATTGCTAACAATTTTATATTTTACATAGTAATAATATTTATCTTTTAGTAAATGTCTGAAAATGTCCTGATTGAGATGCTCTGAAGGTAAAGTACACTAAATTAAAAATGTAAGCATATAAACTGACATTTATATTTGTCACATAGTGTCTCTTAGACTGTCAGACCTAATGCCTTCTTCTAAGAAAATAAAAGTATTTTGAAATTACCCTTTACTTCTTGAAATGAAGTGTATAGCTAATATAAAATGCAGACATGTATTAAAATAAATGAAATACATTAATAGTAAAATAAGATGGATTAAAAATATAATGTCTTATGTCAGTTTCCCCAAAGGCAGAGCTCTCCATTGCATCCTCACATGTGAGGGAGCTTCCTGAGGTCTCTTTTATAAAAGCACTAATCTCATTCATGAGGACTCCGTCCTCAGAACTGTTGGAGAGCAGGCTAGGCTGCCCCAAAATGTGGCTCAATGGCAAATTGATTGTTTTGAATTAGTTACTTAAGAAAAGGCCAAGGCAAGAGAGACACTCTGACCCTTCTTTCTGTCTTCCTGAAAGCAGGAAGTAAATCTTACATGAAAGGTGCACTCCCTGCATCTGGAGGTAGAAGGACAGCCTTATCCCCAAAGAGAGGGAATTTGGGGCCAAGAAGCCTGTATAAATAAATCCTGTTACTTCTTTAATTTAGTACCAAGCTCAAGCTCTGTCTAGATTCTACACTAATTGGGCATCCCAAACCTAAGATTCTTTGTCATGTCAATTCCTTCCAAATTTATTGTTTCTTTACCTAAAAAATATAAAAGCTGCCTGCTTTGGCCACATTTGAGGTCCTATTTCTGTGAGACCTCCATACACATGAGTTAAAATTTGTTTCTTTTTCTCCTGTTAATTTGCCTTGTGTCAATTTTATTATTAGTCCAGCCACAAGAACTCAAGAGGGCTAGAGGGGGAAATTTCCCCCTCCCCAACAGAACCTAAGCACCACCCAAATGCCCCACCTTCTAATACCATCACATGGCATTCGAATTTCAACATATAAATTTAGGGGGAACACAGACCGTATCAGGGAATGAGGAATCTCCCATTCCAGCCAAAGGAAATTATATGAAGGAGCAGCTCAGCAGTTAGTAGCTAGGGTGTGAGGGTACAGGCCAGGTAAAGGAAATATAGGCTGGGCAGCAACCACTGCAAGAAGAAAAATATAATAAAATGGCACATACTTTAATATATAAATTCTCAGGTACAACTACACTTGAAAAAAGCAAAAGAAAACATTCAGACATTTGAACCTATTCATGGAATTATAATGAGTATGAGAGCTACTGTAATAGGTTAATACAAGTGGTTGGTGTGGAGATTCAAATACCACAATGCTGCCTTAAGAGACATGATTTTCCAACATGTAGCTAAATCTTGGGGCAATCTGAATAAAAAAAGACAATCTTTCTTCAAATGACACAGTAGTTGCATTTTTTTAAATTCAGTGTACATAAAAACTGTGCAAAAAACGTGCTGGAAAAATAAAGAAGAGTGTGATTCAAGGACTAGATAAAGATAAACAAGGCTTTCACTTTCAAAATATCTAGAGGAATATTTGAAACCTGTGAAGAACATTGAAATATTCTTCATTTTGCAATTGTCTACACAATGATGGTTAGCTTTCTTGCCTTACCCACTAACATTTCCTCTCAATCACTGGGACAAAGTGTCCCTGACAGAAATTTCCAAACCCTCTGCCTCCCAAAATTCCTAAGATGTTTCCAGGATTCAGTACAATCTTACTGAAAACTATTGGTATAGCCTAATTAATCTTGAGTAAGTTAATTGGGGACAACGGTAGGTTTCATGATAAAATATTCCACATTCTACAGTTAAATTCCAAGGACACTCTAGAAAGACTCTTGTACACACATGCGTGTGCACACACACACACACACACAGACAACACTGAAGAGATGATTGTTAGAAAAATTATGGAACTAGTGCTATAATATAAAAGCAGACAAAACACTACATATACCTAATAAGTAGATGTGTGTTATTTTATCAACCTAAAGTAAAACATAATGTTCTATCTACTGGACTAATGCTTATATTTGCATGTGTATTTATAGCATAATTTTGGTCCATGGTTCTAAAAATTCCAGATAACATTCAAAAAGAGTGCCAATTAGAACATAGTAGCATTCTAATGTTATGGAAAGAAATATAGAAATTTCAAAAATTAATGGAGCAAAGAAAGGTCAATGTAAATTTAGAGAGAGAAATTCATCTCTTATTACACCATATTTGCAAACAATATTCGGTCTCCCTTGGACTCAGGCCTGTAGTCATTTTGACTAGTATTTCATTTAATAAGAGTGCAAAAACTTCTTACATTGGGCATTCATACTGTTAATACATTAAAATGTGTCCATTAAAATTCTCAGGATCTTAGAGTTAAAAAAAATAGTCTGCCTTTCCCCCATTGGTGCATCCAGGTTATCTTATATCTTAAGGAATAGAACTTGAACAACTCTGAAATCCCCTACGCTTCAGTCTGTCTGGAAATAAAAATGGAGAACAAAAGGACAGGCATAAATGGAAAACAAGATTGCAAATGACTGGAGAAAAATATCTTGGAATATGTCCATCCGACCTAGCTACCTTCACAGACTGCTTATACTTGCCCTATAATCTGAACATGCTGAAAAAGACTTTTAGCTACTGCATAAATTATTTTTCCTGGAGAAGAAGCATTACAGAACCAGAGGAATCTCAGCAGGCAGAAGTATCCAGAGAAAACTAGATTTATGTGGAAATAATTGTTACTATTAACTATAGTAATTACTATTCAGAGAAAAAGTTATCCTTTATTAAAATCACCTCTTTCTCTTATGCTCTGAGCTTCATCATTTCCTGTATCTTCTTGGAATACATTTCCACAATTGTATCCACCTCTCACAACAATTTAACACGTTGCTGTCCTCTGTCTTCCTTTTTAATCCATCCTTCATAGTCACTCAGGTTTATCCTAAAATTACTCTCCTGAGTTACTCCAGAGGGAAAACTATAATATATGCATCACATTAAGTTTAAATCATCTGATTGGCCTTCAAAATCCCTAACAGTCTGCTCCACCCAACATTTTGATCTCTATTTTTTACTATTCTCTGAAATGCTTTCTGCCCATCATTCTACTCAAGACTGTGTGCTTAATGTAGTTCCCAGACTCTAATGACGTGACTTCAAGTGCAGTGGAGGAATATTCTGGATCCTCTACTTAGTTAGGAATCTACTATCAAATTAGTCTTGACTAATAGTTTTTCCGTATTTTGCTACTGAATTACACTGTCATCATGTCATTTTGTTATTCCTTACCTTTTAAACACAGAGATCTGAATAACCTGTTTGTTATTTGTCTTGAAGAGTCTTCACTTTTTGTCATTGCTGTCGCTGTCGAGGATCAATATAATTTACATATTCAAGTGATGCTCAGTAGGGGTATGGGCAGAAAATTATTCAAGCATCAAGATTTTGAGCTGAATGTCACAAGGACATGAGTGTTCAAAAGGAGTGGCTGTTCCAGGACAAATAATTTAAAGTTAAAAGCAAAAATTGTGGAGTCAAACCTAATTCTCCCATTTTTCCTGATAATGATTTCTACAATTCTGATCAAATAATGTGGTGTTACTATGTTACAATAGTGTTAAATTTAGGAAAATACTGTGAAAGTTTGCCTTAGAAGATAGCTTTTTTGCTCTTTTTTTTAAAAAACCTTTTGTATATAAATCTTAGTCATACTATCTCACCTTGGAGCTAGTCCAGAGATATGAAAACTCCAAGTTCCCATAATATCCAAAAGAGTTTCATAAAATCACCTAAATTTCTTGAGCCAGATTAGTCTTTTCTTTTTTTTCCTTAGTTTCTCCAAGACTCAAAAGAGATATTATTACTGTAAAAAATAGTCCTGGAACTGGTTACACATTTCATATCTGCTGAATCTTATTATGTTTACTCATTCTGTTTTCCTCTATCTGGAGTATTCCTGGAACCTCTAAATATCAATTAAAAGCCCTACAAATTATTTGACTGTCAGATTTGTCTTGTTTTTTGTTTTGTTTTTTTCCCTATAAATTTCTACTAAATAAAAGGGATAACTCGAGTGCATGGAATGGAAACCAACCAAAGTAAAAGGAGTTTTAGACCTCATGGCTATCTAATATAAAAAAATAAAGAATAGAATCCCATGAGGCTACTTGCTTCTTCTCTAATTGATTTTTTCTCTGTTTTTTGAAAAATTTACTCAGTCCTGTTGTTATATAATTAAGAATTTGTCTGGTCTTTACCTCTGGTTCCTGGGAGATAATCTCTAAATCCTTAGAAATTCCCTAGTGATATGAGTGTCTTTGTTATTCATGGTTAGCCCTTGGATCACACCTGAGTTTATGCTAAAGAGATGATTCAGGATGAGAACTACTAGTTATGCCAGAAAGATGAACCATGTGATTACAGATTTTGGGCTTTGAGTCACTTAATATCAGCTCAACCTCCCAACATCTCATGAGGATAGGAGGCTAGAGGTTGAGTTCAATCACATGGCCAAAGATTCAATCAATTATGCCTACCTAATGAAATCCCAATAAAAACTCTAGACACCAAGCTCAGTGAAGCTTTTCAGTTGGTGAATACTTTGATGTGTCAGAAGGATGATATGTCCTGATTCCATGGGGAGAGGGCACAGAAGGTCTGAATTTGGAGCCTTTGCAGATCTTACCCTATGTGTCTCTTCATTTGACTGGTCCTGATTTGTATCTTTTATAATAAAACTATCATTGTAAGAATAATAGTTTCATCACTCCTATTAATTTTTCTAGTGTATTATTGCATCTGGAGGGGTCTGGGGAACTCTCAAATTTGTAGCCAGTTGGTAAAACATATGGGTGGTCTGGAGACCCCTACAATGCAGCTGGTGTCTGTGGAGAACTGAGCCCATAACTCATGGGGTCTGTGCTACCTCCAAGTGAATAGTGCCAGGGTTGAATTGTAGTATATTAGTTGGTGTCAGAATACTCAACCTTATCTTTGCAGATCTGCTTTTTCTGCCTGTGTATTTCATCTTGACTCTCTCATAACTTTGGTTCACATGAAGCTTTGACTTGGCAGGCACCCTTGTAATATTTTAGCCTCTTCTGTTGTGGTACAAAGATTACCAGAGACTATTTCATATCCTTTGGAATTGGAGGCAAACACTGGTGACCACTGGCAACTTTGTTGCTAAATTTTGACTGAGAAGTGCATTTAGACAAAGTAAATAACTATTTTCCTGGTTAAGGCATCTTCTCAGTGAGGAAAGGAGTTCCCTGATTCTCCCCCCACCTAAAGTTTCAACATCTAATGCAAAGAATTTCCCTGTACATAAAGTAGGTCAATTTTCACCCTTTAGAGTTCTGAAAGTAAAAGCAGCAAACAGTCCTGTTTTTTCAAGTAAAAATGAGTTTATTCAGCCTATCAAAAACCCACAATATAATCTAAAATTGATATTTTGTGTGACAATTATTAAGCATCTTCCACATCAATAAGTTTATTAATATTAGCCCTGATTGTGAACCCTCTTCCCATGCAAGATGAAGTCCTACTCCTTCACAAAATTGTCTTGTGTTTGAGCTAACTACTAATAACTGCTCAATTGAGCTAAAATGTAATAATTTCTTAGTCAGTCAAATAGTGGAGAAACCAAAGCTTTTGGTTTGGTGAATCACAAAGGAAAATGCTTCTTAGTCCAGTTCATATATCACAAGTTTTAATTCAAAACGTGTTATGACTTTTTGAATGCCCATATAAATCCTAAGACAAATCCTCATTGAAAAGTGAATATGGCAGTGTTTTGAGCATATAACAAGAAGAAAGACACAGTCTCCTGAAATATGTACCTCAACAACAAATGATTTTCATGATCAGTTCCTTATCATTAAAGTGGCTCAGTCTCTGAGTATCCTTGAGTTTAATTTTCTGAGAAAGAGAATGTGACTGGCTCAGCTTGGATGAAATGAACACTCTTGGTTCAATGAGCTGTGACTAAGAAGCTGGGATTACTTGGTACCAGTATGGTCACTTCATCTTCACTAAAGTGTTTAATGTGGGCACTCAAAAGAATACATCTTAGGAGGCAAAAATTATCATGATATTATGCTACGGCACAAAGACTTAACTCATAATGCATTCCTGTTTGTTGTTGTTGTTTTTTATTATTATTATTTTGTAGGTTTCCTATAAGTACTGAGTCTGTGACTTAATTGGGAATGTTCTATGCTCATTCTCATGGCCTAACACAGTGCAAGTCCACAACAGATGATTAATAAATCATTGTTGGTAGATTGTTATTATTAGAAGGGTATTATAAGGAATTAAATTTAACCTTTGTCTATGGTGAGGGAATTATTTTAAGAAGTCTGGAAAATAAAGAAAAATAGTATCAATATGTGAACTATATTTTGCATATTTTACTATATGCAAAACATATAGTAACAGAACTGGTGTGATATAGTGGAAAGCACCCTCATTCAACAAGACAGGAGGCTGAGATTCAATTCCTGGGTCAGTTGCAATTATTTTTAATTTTTATCATCAAGTAATTCTCTGATCTTCAGTTTCTTTAATGTAAACAAGAGAGTTGGGGGAAATGTATTTCAAGTTGTGCCCAGTGACTTAATTCCCTAGAGAAACCAAATTTTATGTTGTCTGTGGGATAATTTCAGTGGTCTAAAATAATATTGAAGAAATATCAGTGTTCTGGGAGCAGGCTGAAGGATGGCATTAAGGAAAGAATTTAAAAAGGAAATAAATATTTATCATGCCCCTAGTTCATGTTATATATTGTTTAAAGCACTCTCAGTCACATTATTTCATTTTATCCTCATAAATATTCCATCAATACTGATATAAGCATCCAAGTGTATATTTTAGCTTTTATTATTGAAAACTCCTTTAGACATGGCTGATTTAGGATCTAACAAAACAGCTTGAAGATCCAGGCTGTATTGATAAGTTAGCACTGTTCTTCCATGAGTTGCCTTCATTTTCAGAAGGGTGTTTCCCTTCAGAGTGACATGATCACGGTTGCAGAACCTGCCTAATATTTGCCAGCTCACAGTGTGAGAAAAATAACAGCTTAAACCAAGATCCCAGCGATATCAAGGGCTCAAATTGTGTTCCATGTTCATCCTTGAACTAGTTACAGTTGCCCAATGAATGGAATACATTGACTGAAGATCAATTTACCTGCTGCACCTCTAGTAACACAAAACACATAAACGATAGTAGGAGAAAAGTGCAGAAAACTCAGGGTACAATTTCTCAAATTAGACTTAATTGAGGTTAGGCAGTAGAATCATGGATTTATTCATTCAACAAATTTTACTGGCCACTGTCCATGAGCTGGACACTGTGCTAGGCACTGGGGCGGTAGCCCTAAATAGTCAGACAATGTCTTTAGGTTTCATGCAGATTAGATTGGTGGGGTAAGAGATAGACAGTCTATCCTGACAATAGTTTTCTATTTCTATTCATCCAGAATCTCAGAGAGAAGGCCAATGCATTGAAGTAAAGCCCACATTTTATGCCACCTGTTCCTATCAGAACATCATATATTTTCAAATTCAGAGATGACATGGGACAAAGCAGCTAAGAAGCTGCAATGAAAGTGGTGCTTAAAATATGTAGAATTGAAAGGTAGACAGAATTTGAAATGTAGAATAAGGCTAAATGGAGTTAGAACATTTAAGTTTCCAGCTTTATTGAGAAAATGTTGAAAGTAATAATTGATTGAAAGCTCTTCAAAATTCCACATAGTAGCTACAGTGTGCTTTATGCTATTTAAAACTGAGTCCAAATTGCTCTTTCTTAGTCTTTATCTCTAATATTATTTATTCTCTCTAAATTACTTATGTGCTTAGTTGTTTTGTTATTGTTTTGTTTCTTGTTTTGGTTTTTGCTATCTACACTCATATAGATTATAGTGAACAGTGATGTGCATTTACAATTGAACTACCCTCCCTTACATGTCTTTTTCAGGGAACTCTTACCCAGAAAGATAATAGTTGCAAATAACTCTATTGTTCATGTAAGAAACTTTCCAGAAAACAATTTAATGAACAACAAATTGTTCAACTTTTCAACAGGCAGCATCAAAAACTGTTTACTCTCTAAGATTCCAAGACTGTTTACACTCTTGACCCCAAACTCCTATGTTGCTTTGTCCACCAATCATCAACTATTATATTATAATCCTTACCCAATCCTAATCAAGTCCCTGCTCTGAAAGATCCACCTAAAACTAGACTTAAACCTTGTAACTGCCCTGAATTTGACCCCCTATTTGGAGATGCTACTAACACTCTTTCAAAGTAGTCACCTCTCTTACCAGCTTTGCCTTAAGAGGTGGTTTGGTGACATTTTCCTGGAGCCAGAATTCAATAGCCACGAGAGAGTTTAACCACTGCAATTCTAACATGGAGTGCCTGCATATACTTACTGAATGAATAGATGAATGAATTATAGGGTCATTCAGATTCAGAACAGATCACACTTTATAGTTCTATACTTAAACTATAAAAACAATTCCACAGTAAATTATCAAGAATTATGTTAATAAAGTGCTTAAGGCTATACCACTTCCACATTATTTCTGTTGTCTTCTTAAAGAGTACTTCAAAGAATTTTGAAGGGGGAAGTATGTACAACATGGAGAGAAATGGGCAAATTATTTGCAGACAAAGAATGGAATTAAAATTGACCAATTTGACTATCCATTGATACCAAAGAGAAGCACTGTATCTAGGATTACAAATTTAGATTCTTTATGAAGTATTTTCTGATGAAGTGTAGATAGTCAATCCTCAAAAGCCCATGAAAAGCTTTTGTGCAATATTTTTTTTCTCCTCATCAGCTGTAAGTGCAAAAACCCTCGTTGAAATTCATGCAGGATAAAGAAGTATTAGAAACACAACTTGATATCCAGGGAATATTTATTTTAAGCCTTTTGGTCTATTTAAGTAGCCAAAAATAATGGCTTGTCTTATTACCTCCTTAAGGGAATTGTCTCCCTAAATATAAGCTAATTTTTAATGTATGGTTAAAATGTCAATTTTCCATGATTACACTAATCTTAGTGCCAAGATTTAGACTCAAGATTTAGAGTCTCAGCCTAAGTTGATTAGACAAGAGAAGGATAATAGCATTGACTACTTTGTCTTACAGATAGAAATAACACAAATAGCTATAGCCTCAGGGTAGCAAATAATATACATATGGTCAGAGTCCAAAGAGAAGATGAATTCAATGGATGGTTAGTAAAGTGGCAATCCCTATTTTTCAGCTTCAGTTTTTTGCTTTTGAGAGAAAAAGTTCTTTTTCCTCCCAGACAGAGAGGGGAAACCCACAACTGCATCCCAAGGCAAGGTATTTCCATAGACAGGAACAGTTCAGATGGAAAGTAAGGACAAAAGGTAGCCTGGTGATTTGGGGTTTGCTCCTACTGGGCAGTTAGACAAAATAGACTGTGAAATGATTTTGTAGACAACAAAGCCCTGTAAAAATGCTAACCCATTAATCATGGGTGGTTTTAATTACAGTGATATTGATTAGTATAGCAACTATGCAAAATCTAAGCCAGACACTGTGCTTTCCTGAGCTTGCTTTTTTTTTTTTTCCCTCCTCCATTTCATGAACAGCTGGCTTAACCAAAGCCTATTTTAAGACCCAAAAAAAGAGCAAACGTGAATAAAGTAAAGTTGAAGGTTGTACAGGTTTACAATAAGAAGTTACTGAAGACAATGGAATTATGGATTCTCTAAGAAAACTTGGCTCCTTCAAAGAAAGCTCTGCAAAGTATTATTCCTCTAGGAGATGCTTCAGTCAATTTCTATAGTAAATGCATGAATGCTTCTATTTGTTTTTATTCCCTAGATTGAATATACATAGTTATATTAAAAGACATATATTTGACATACTTTCTAAAGCATATACATACATTCCGTGCTTTGGGGCCTAGGCCCGCTGCTTTTGTGGGAATATTGTCTTCCTACACACAATTTATTTCCCACAAATGGCAATGAGGAAAATCCTTTGATTTATAGTGAAATAATATGTCTAATGGTATCAAGTCAGATTCACATATTTAGGCACACTACAACTCAGATGTGCAGAGAAAACATAGCTAAATGTAACTTATTTTCTTTTCTAAAACTGATGAATGGTCTTCACAAGCTCAACTGCTATGTAGTGATAAATAAAATTTAAATTTAAAAAAACTTCAAACTTTCCATTTAATATCTTTAATTTCTCTTGGTTTCAAATAATCACTTAATTAATTTAAGAGTTTGGGTAAAGTCTCAGGCTTTCAAATTTAATTTACCTGTCCACATGCCTATCAATATGACTTCTGAATCTTAATAGGAATCTTAATAGACCTCATGGAGAATGAGGTGGGCAAATGGCAGGGAGTCCAAAGAAGACTCAAGGTTCTTACATGTAGATCCTTGTTCTGTTTTCCCAAGCAGAGTTTTTAACCAAAAAGATCTGCCATTTTTTGGCCCTTGAACTAACGTCTTTTGAGATGCTTCATGTCTTCATTAGTGTTAAACTAGTGCTTGATGATGAATTCCCAACTTTTGTCCTTTTGGTCACAAAATCCCTATGCTCTATAACCACCTTATCAGTTTATCAGTCTAGTCAGTATATCTGTAGTTCTCTTCAGAAATATGCAGAAACTGGAGGGTCTTCTGCATTCTTCAGTGGGCTATGGGTAGCCAGGGGTGTTGTCTCAGGTTCATCAATCTATGCTATTCCCCATAGCCGCTCACATGCCACAGTGAACTAGGACCAGGACAAGTGAGGAGCTTCTCCTGGAGAGTAGCAGCCTCTAAGGGACCACACCACAGAAAGGCAGCTTCGTTTCCTAGTAGTAGCTCGTAGTGAGGTAGGATTGGGAAACAGGAGCACGGATAACAGTCTTGCCTAACTTCCTTGTATCTTCCTTACCTTTTCTCTGGAGGGTAGTACATTCAAAGCAGCAAGCTTAACAGTATATAAAAAAGTGTACAAAAGGTTTTCAGTTGTATCTGAAAAAGCATATATAAAGTTTAATACATGTTTAAACTTAATAACTAGCATTATGTGCCAGGCATTGTGCTAAAAATTATTTATTTATTTATTTATTTATTTATTATTTATTTATTTATTTATTTAGAAGTATAGTTGATTTACAATGTGGTGTTAGTTTTAGGTGTATAGCAAAGTGATTCAGTTATACATTTTTTTTTTCAGATTCTTTTCCCTTATAGGTTATTATAAAATATTGAGTATAGTTCCCTGTGCTATACAGTAGGTCTTTTTTGGTTATCTATTTTATATATATAGTAGTGTGTATCTGTTAATCCCAACCTCCTAATTTATCTCTCCCACCCCTCTGGTAACCATAAGTATGTTTTCTATGTCTGTGGGTCTATTTCTGTTTTGTATATAAGTTCGTTTGTATCCTTTTTTTTAGATTTCACATGTAAGCGATATCATATGATATTTCTCTTTCTCTGTCTGACTTACTTCACTCAGTATGATAATCTCTAGGTCCATCCATGTTGTGGCAAATGGCATTATTTCATTCTTTTTATGGCTGAGTAACATTCCATTGTATAAATATACCACATCTTCTTTATCCATTCATCTGGACACTAAGGTTGCTTCCATGTCCTCGCTATTGTAAATAGAGCTGCAATGAACATTGCGGTACATGACTCTTTTTGAATTATGGTTTTCTCTGGATATATGATCCAAAGTGGGATTGCAGGATCATATGGTAGCTCTATGTTTAGTTTTTTAAAGGAACCTTCATACTGTTCTCTATAGAGGTTGTACCAATTTACATTCCCACCAACAGTGCAGGAGGGTTCTTTTCTCTCCACATCGTCTTCAGCATTTATTATCTGTAGACTTTTTGATGATGGCCATTCTGACCAGTGTGAGGTGATACTTCATGATAGTTTTGATTTGCATTTCTCTAATAATTAGTGATGTGGAACATCTTTTCATGTGCCTTTGGCCATGTATGTCTCCTTTGGAGAATGTCTATTTTTAAAAAAATGGGTAAGGGACTTCCCTGGCAGTCCAGTGGTTGAGACTTTGCCTTCCAATGCAGGGGGTGGGGGTTGGATCCCTGGTCAGGGAGCTAAGATCCCACATGCCTCATGGCCATAAAACCAAAACATAAAACAGAAGCAATATTGTAACAAATTCAATAAAGACTTTAAAATGGTCCACATCAAAAAAAAAAAATCTTAAAAAAAAAGTTGGCTATTTTTTTTAAATGTGTAAAATATCTTATTTATTACTCATATCAAACTTGTAAATAGGTATCAATAGTTTATCAATTTTAATGAGTGGTTTCAAGGCTCAAGGAACTTAACTTCTCTAATGTCACACAGCCAATATGTGGCAAAACTTGTATTCACATCCAATATGGATGACTTCAAATGATACCTTTAAATGCTATGAGCAAATGTAAGAGAGGGAAGAACTGAATCATCCACACCTATACCCCCATGAAAACAAATATCCAGGAAGATATAATAAAGCCCAGTAAACATAAAAACTGAAAACTTAGAGTCCATAAGTTTTAATATGATAGATTGCCTGTTTTTGGAATTCATAATGCATGTGTTGGGCTAATAATAGTAGGGAAGATCTATCAGCAAATACAGGACATTGAAGCTCTTCTTGGAGTTCCAAAGTAAAGGGAACCATGTGTAGATATAAATACAGCCTTAGAGCTGTAGAATTCAAATTTCAGTATTAAGTCACTCTGTACTGGAAATATCTAGAGTGTTTTTTGTTTCTCATAGTAAACTTTAATAAAATATATAGAACTGGAAGGCGTTCCAAGGAAAGACCCTTAAGATGGACATTTTGTATTGCTTATGTGACCTGGGTTAAAGGGAGTGATTACCTCATCACCAGGGAATATAGATTGCAGGTGGCCCATGACATGTGATCATTCATAGTACGCAGTTTCTTATCACTGAGTGGGATCTGGAGTTCAAGTGGTTGCTGCAAGTGATCACTATTATTGCAATGAGGAATTTAGGGATGGTGAGGTGAGCTGGCTTCTTCTGATTGAACTGGATAGTATAAAGAAAGAAAATTACAACACAAGGCCTTAAATATTTGGTTTTACCTCTTTCTTTTTTTAATCTATTTTGCTTCCCAAACTCACCTATTCCACTAAGTTTAGACTTTCTGGAGTCCCTAAAACAGGGGTCCTAACCCCCGGTCCATGGACTGATACCAGTCCGCTGCCTGTTAGGAACCGGGGTGCACAGCAGGAGGTGAGCAGTGGACGAGCAAGCAAAGCTCCATCTGCCGCTCCCCATTGCTCACATTACCACCTGAGCCATTCCCTCCCCAGCCCCCGTGGAAAAGTTGTCTTCCACAAAACCGGTCCCTGGTTCCAAAAAGGTTAGGGACCGCTGTCCTAAAAGGCTCTCTTGTAATTAACAGTCATAGACTGAGACAACAGTAAATCAGACACAGAAATCAATCTAAGGAGTTACAGAAATACAAAGTAATTTGAAACCTCTGCCTTGCCAGGTCTGATATGTGAAAGTCAAGCTCTTATTAGGAAAGAATTAGGCTCTCAGGATCATAATGGAAACATTTAAGTGAGATACAATAAATATGAGTCTCGTAAGCCTCCAAATCCCATTAATGTTCCCTTGCCTACCAAAGCAGCTGCTTTTTACCTTTTGGGGAGGAAAGCCATGACTTACTGAAGATACTGAAATGATCTTACCTGTATCAGTCAGAGTCTAGTCAGGAAACAGAATCATAGCAATTATTTGAAGAGAGAGAATTTAATATGAAAAATTTTAACTAGGAATAAAGTTGTTAGCCAGGTAACCAAAAGGATAAAATGAGAACTCTAAGGTATTGGAAAGGTAGCAGCTGCAGGATACAATTACTGTCCCTGAATCTCAGAGAACAAAGGAAGTGGTTGGAATTATTAAAACTTAGAAACTTATAGGAGGAGGCCTGAGAATCTGGGACCCAGACCTCTGAAGAGGAGACACTGGTTGGCTGGAGCTGGTATATGAAGGTGGGTGCAAGTTAAAGCTGGTTGTGCTAGTGTTTGGAAAAGTTGCAAACAGGATTCAGTTACTGCTACTGGAAGGAACTGCTACTGATGGCATGAGGAACCATTAATGAGGTTACCCTAACAGGAACCAGAAACAAACAGGAAACTCACAAGGAAGAACCTGGAAGAAGTAAGAAGTTTCTTCCACCTCTAGACTTGTAGTCTCCTAGTACCCTTTATTGCAGATTCTAACATTCTAACACTTGACCAGTCAGCAAGGTGTTTGCAGATACTCAATTCCAGCACCACAAAGAGTATACAAAGGTAGAGGCACATCACCTTAGGAAGTTCTTTCAAGAGCATTTGCCAATTATCCTCATGCCCTGTTCCAGTCACCCCTCACAGCTTTCAAATCCATAACCAGAGTCATATCCTAACATGTCTTAGGAAGACAAATGCAAGATCTGGCTTGAAAGGGGATGCTTTACCCATCAGAAATGTGGTTTACAGATGAGCTGCAAGATTTTGCTAATTTACATTGTGAAAAACCTATGGAATATGTGTGGGAATGGATTATATGGCTTCTGATCAGGAAGAGTAAACACAACATTAGAGGAGCTGAATTTATCATTAAGGATGATATTTTGGATTCAATTTTACCTCCACCACTTACAAGCTTTGTGAACTTGGCCAAGATGTTTAACTGCTCTTTACCTAATTTTGCTCATCTATAAAATGGGGATAATAACTGTATTTACCTCTTGTGATTATTGTGAAGGTTAAATTAATATATGTATCTGCTTAGATAAGTATCCAGAACATATTAAGCGTAAGAGTGTTAATAAATAAAAAGTACACAGGAAGCTAGAAGCAACTGTTAATAGTTTGAATATTTCAGAGAAACTTGGATTCAGCAGTCACCTGAATTAAATAAAGTTGAGGTATTAGAAATTCTTTATATCAGCGGTCCCCAACACTTTTGGCACCAGGGACCAGTTTCATGGCAGACAATTTTTCCACTGACCGGGTCGTGAGGGTGGAATGGTTCAGGTAGTAATGCGAGTGATGGGGAGCGTCAGATGAAGCTTCACTCACTCACTCGCTGCTCACCTCCTGCTGTGCGGCCCAGTTTCTAACAGGTGTGGACCAATACTGGTGTGCAGCCTGGGGGTTGGGGACCCCTGCCTTACATAATGTACTGGAAGAAATCCAATGACTTAGGAAGATAGGAATGGTGCAGTACATTTTTCACCTGTGAACTGTTCATCCACCCCTATCTATTTCACCCTGGAGGTCCACCAATTAAATATTAGTCTAGGCTTCCCAAGGGGATATGTGGCCTTTTAACAAGATGGGTGTACATTTTACACAGCAGAAAGAAAACAACCTTGACTTTCAAAGGATTACCATACAGTAGTTCCCAGCTAACTATAATATTTGGGGTCTCTTATGTGACTGAGGTTTACCAGTCAGAATAAGAGTGTGTGCGGACTGGGTGATAAATGGGGTTTGGCTTGAGTTCAGCTCCAACAGCATGTTTGTAAAACAGCCCTGTATTTATTTCTACCAGTTTTGATTACATAATTGGAACAGACAAACTTGGCAGCTAACAAAATTCCCACACTGGTTCCCTCATAAGAATGAGGATTATTTTGTTTGTTAAAGCCTAGGTAAAACCCCTTGAACTTCCCCTCTATACCAAAATAACAAACAAATTCAATCTTATAACACTGATGCACCACAGATATTACTGCCACCAAAAGGCTGGAAGGATGTCAAGGTGGTGATTTCTATCATATCTCCATTGAAGTAGCAGAAGTTTTATTTGTGTTGTGAAGAGAAGATGGATCAGTCTTTGAGAATGACAGCGAATTATTTTAAACTTGATCAGATGGTTAAATGCAACTGGGGCTGCTGTTCCCCTTGTGGTCTCTTTATTCCAGCTAATCAACATTCTTCTGACAACTGGTAAGCAGTTTTCAGTGTGCAAATTATTTTTTTCTTCCTCTGTCTTAATAAGCAGATGCAGTTTACTTTATGGTCAGCAGTACACCTCTGGTTCTCTGCATAAATTGGCTGCAAAAATCTTGATCACCTCACTATCCTACAGGATATTATGCTGTTCACTGCATGGATAACATTGAGTTGACTGAACTTGGTAAGCAGAAATACGCAAAATGCCTATACATACATACGTATATATGCTAGAGAATGGAAAGTAAACCCCAGCAAAACTCAGGGTGTCACCTCAATGTTAGACAATGGTCTGGGGATGTTGAAATAACTCTCCAAAGTAAAAAAGGATTAACTTCGTTTTGCACAACTATTTCTTCCTCAGTATGGGGTGGCAGGGATATTGGCATTGGTGGGAGTTGACATTCTGTGATTTTGAACCCAACAGTCCAATGATGTCACCTTATTCAGTTCTTCTCATCCTTCCAACAATTTAGCAATCATCAAATCTTACACTAAATTTCTTTCTGCTTGAAAAACAATGGTTTCTGTTAACAGCTCTGTACCATGGTGGGTACTGAATAGTTTCATATTGCTGCTGTAACAAATTACCCAAATTTAGCAGCTTAAAATAATACCTGGTATCATCTTACATTTCTGGAGGACAGAGCTTTGAAATAGGTCTCACAGAACTAAAATCAAGGTGACAACAGGCTGTATTCTTTTCTGGAGGCTCTAGAGGAAAATTTTCTTTCTTGCTTTTTCCAACATATAGAGGCTGTCCACATTCCTTAGTTAGTGTCCTCATTCCATTTTTGTCCCCATTCCATCCATCAGTCCAGTCTTTCTCTATTGCTTCACTCATTCTAAATTTCCCACCTCTTTCTTTTACTTATAAGGACTCTTGTGGTTGTATTGGGCCCACCCAGGTAGTCCAGGATAATCATGTTATCTCAAGGTCATCTGATAAGCAACTTAGTTCCATCTGTGACCTTAATTCCCCTTTGTCATGTAGCATAACATATTCACAGATTCTAAGGATTAGGACTTGAATATCTTTGGAGGACTATATTCTGTCTCCTCCTCCTCCTCCCTTTCCTTCCCCCCTGACTCTTCAGAGTAGTACCAGTGACTTTTACTGAACATGGAAGATATAAATGAGTGCATATGCCTCACCTCCTTCTGTATTCTTCTAGGGTACAGAGAGCATACATTGCACTATCTGTGCAAGGCGCTCCCAGGGAAAGGCATGAAGCTATCTATTACAGGCTAGGTGCATAATCTCGGGGTGCCTAATCTGGGGTCAGTGTTAACCAGGTCTGTATCAGCATATCTAAAGAACTTTGCCTAAAAGTCATTATTAGTTGTTAAATATTTTATCTTCAACTATCTGTCTCCAGGATCTATATCTCAATTGGTTCTAAACTCTTACAAAGCAAATAGCATAAAAAAACCATATTCACCAAAAGAAATAACATATGCCAAAACAAAGTAATAATAGCTTCTACATGAGTGGTTATAAGCATTCACTGAGGTTATATATTTTAAAATACTACCTAGAAATTGACAAAGGAAAAATATAAAGAATTTATTCAGAAAATTAATTGTCAAGTCCATTATGAGAGAGTTCGTAGTATTCTGTTTAGGTAAAAATAATGAACTGACATGGCCATTACATGAGGTGTACAGAAGTCTTTTGGGTTCTACTCCCAGTTTCAATGTGTGGGAGTGTAGGGTTCCTACACACCAACAAACAATGCTTGAGACACCAGCTGGGTGTCCTACAGTTCAACTCAGTTTTGACACTATTTACACTTAGATGGCATCTTTGTATCATTTCTTTTTAGATTCCACATATAAGGGATATCATAAGATATTTCTCTTTCTCTGTCTAACCTCACTCAGTATGACAATCTCTAGGTCCATCTATGTTGCTACAAATGGCATTATTTCATTCTTTTTTAATGGCTGAGTAGTATTCCATTGTATATATGTACCACATCTTCTTTATCCATTCATGTGTTGATGGACATTTAGGTTCCTTCCATGTCTTGACTATCGTAAACAGTGCTGCAATGAACATTGGGGTGCATATATCCTTTCAGACCATGTTTTTCTCTGGATATATGCCCCGGAGTGGGATTGCAGGGTCATATGGTAGCTCTATTTTTAGTTTTTTAAGGAACCTCCATACTGTTCTCCATAGTGGCTGTACCAATTTACAATCCCACCAACAGTATAGGAGGGTTCCTTTCCTCTACACTCTCTCCAGCATTTGTTTGTGGATTTTTTGATGATAGCCATTATATAGCTTTTATAGTAGCATTTTTCCTGTGATCTAGTACTAAGGCCATCCTTTTTCATAGAATAAATAAGGCCAGTCACTGGCTGAATTATAAAACAAGAAGCTTATCTTTAGTAACCTATGTTCTTCTTCTTCTTTTAAGTGTCTGCTTTAGGTTGTGCTAACCAAAATCACTCAATATTTTCCTATTATACAATAATTTAGAGTTCCATGAGGAAAAGCCATGTTGAAAACCTTTCTAAAAATCAGACATGCACTTTAAATTCACATCCCATTCCTATCAAAGATCCCATTGTCTTAACTTTTATGGTAAGTATTAAATTAATTAAAGAAATATGCCAATCTCTCTAGCTTGAAATTCTGTGCACTCCCATCCTTAACGATTGGAATCATCAGTTCAGAAGCTACTTAAACATCAAGTTTCTTTAATATGTGACATTCATTCTTTCAATAAATGTATTATATTAAGCTATTATCATAGATGCCAAGGTCTCTCTGGGCACTGAGTATATAGTAAAGAACTAAACAGACAAAAATTTCCTCCAAAGTTAATGCTACCTCTAAACAAAGCAGCAAAAACACTGTTTTATCTTTTTAAGCCTATCTCATTGTCTTAATAACTTGTCCAGCTATTCAGTCCATTTTATTTTCATATCCCATTAGGTCTCCAGTCTCCATTAAACCCTCTCATCTTACATCTTCCCTCTCTATATCCATATCTGTCAAATAATCCTACTCTACATCTTATTCATTCAGGGTCCAGATAGCCAGATGTTTGGAGGTGTCAAGATTTTTAATGCAGATAATGAACTAAAATGTAAATCATTCAACAGTAAATAGTCCCCAACATATTTGCATTACAACAAAGGTTTTAGGAGGAAAGAGAGAAAGAACAAAAGGAAAGAGACAGGGCTTCCCTGGTGGCTCAGTGGTTGAGAGTCTGCCTGCTAATGCAGGGGACATGGGTTCGATCCCTGGTCTGGGAGGATCCCACATGCCACGGAGCAACTAGGCCCGTGGGCCACAACTGCTGAGCCTGCGCGTCTGGAGCCTGTGCTCCGCAACAGGAGGGGCCGCGATGGTGAGGGGCCCGCGCACCACGGTGAAGAGTGGCCCCCGCTTGCCGCAACTAGAGAAAGCCCTCGCACAGAAACGAAGACCCAACATAGTAATCAATCAATCAATCAATCAATCAATAAAAAAAAAAAAGGGAAAGAGAGAGAGTAAGAGCAAGCTTGGGAGCAAGCAGGGAAAGATGAGGGAAGGAAGGCAGGAAGGGAGGGGAGAAGGTAGGACGGGAAGGAAGGAAAATAACAATAACAATAGTAATGCAAGTGAATATTGGTTGATTGTTAGTAATCACCCAAACCATGACTGTCATTTGTAAGCATAAGCCCTACTTTGTGCACTTTTTTTCATTCATGAATAGAACTTGGCACTCATTTGTTTTCTGAAACTATTGATGGTTTTATTGGCCAAAATCCATAAATATCACCTCTGAGTGATGGGTTAAATCCTAGATTATATGGGCCAAATTTATGGAAACTATCTGTATTAGTTTTCTACTACCATGTAAAATATCCCACAAGTTTAGCAGCTTAAAACAACATATATTTATTATCTGACCATTTCCATGGGTCAGAAGTCAAGTACTGGTTAGCTGGGTCCTCTGTTCAAGGTTTCATATGTCTGAAATCAAGATGACAGCCAGGTTGCAACCTCACATGAGACTCAGAGTTCTTTTGTAAGTTCATTCAACTTATTGGCAGAATTATTCAGTTCCTGTGGTTGCAGGACTTAGGTGCCCATTTTCTTGGAGTTGTCAGTCAGGGACCACTCTCAGCTTATATAAGCTGCCTTCAGATCTTAGGTCTTAGATGTGAGCCCTCTCACAACAAGGCAGTTTACTTCCTCAAAACCAGCAGAGTAATATCACTCAAGTCTGCTAAGGTAGAATCTTACATAACGTAACATAATCATGGTCCACATTCAAGGGGAGGGGATCAGAAAGGGCATATATACCAGGGGGGCAGGAATATTGGTGACCATCTTAGAATGCTGCTTGACATAATATCTTATAAATTTCCTATTTTAGAAGTAGCCTTGTTCTTCAGGGTTTCTTGCTTGTGGATAAATAACATGGATCAGACATGGATTCTATAATGCAGGAACAATTTAGCTCAACTCAAAAAATCTGCACATTTGTCCACAGAATCTTTTCTTTTAGAAAAGCCCTTCTGCTTACTTTCTCTCTTAACAATGATAACAAACTTTTTCATAAAAGAAGCATCTGTGAAATGTCATTTGGGATTATGTTTAAACTACCAAAATCAAACTGTATCAATGATGATGGCTTACAGTGCTAAAACATGAGTTTCAAGTCAATGGTTTCTGTGGAATTAGATGTGTTTTTCTAGCTTCTTTCCTACTACTATGATTCAAGGAGTCTTTTAGGCAAAAACATGTTACTGAATTTCCTGTTTATCTTTATTTCAGAACTGTAAAATATACCAAGTACAGAAAATTCTGTAAATTCTTCAAATATTCTCATATTAAATATTTGACATAGGAAAAAAAAGATTTAAAACGTTCATAAAAACAGGACTGGAGTTTTACAGACCTAAATCACACAAAAATGTGTTCAAATTCAACATGTGTTGAATTTTGTGTATACCTACTAGAGAAGTTTATTTTTATTTATTTATTTTTTAAACACATACACTGAGTGCTTAAGCACATTCAGAGAAAATTATGAGTATAGCAAAACTAACTGTAAGTCACATAGACACACTGAACCATGACAAAATAATCTATCTGTTAAACTGAGTGGTTTCTTTGCTCAGTAGTGATATCCTTAATAAAAGGGCTTTGAATATTATTTTAAAATATATATTGTAATGTAAAATAAAGAACAAGTAAGATCATGGTTTATTTTGTATCTTGTGAAGTAGATAATTCTAATTTATGTCTTCTATTTTTCTCTCCCACTCACTATAGAAATACAGAAGAGCATAGGAATAGGGGAGGTTTAAGCATGTACAGACCTGAGGTAAAACCAACATAGTCACTACCATAAAGTTAAGGTAATTCAAAATTACCTAAAAGAGGCCTTATCAGATATGTGGTTGATTTAACACAAAAGCAGAATTTTCTCTTTTTTTCCTATTTTGTTGTGTAACCATGTAAAAAATATTTTATTTTTAAAAATCTGACATGTGAGTTAATATTATGGCTTCTGATACAATCTAGTATGAGTAGAATTGAAATAAAATGGGGGAGAAAAGTTTTTTGGCATTGGATAGATTTGTGATTAGTTTGGCTGGTAGAAAACAAGCCAATGAAACAGGACCATAAAGTAGATGATTTAAGTTAATGACAAAGTGTTTCTCTGCATGACAGAATCAGGGCTATACTCTATCTAACCTTTCTCATCAGCTAAAGACATAGTTCCTCACTCTTGAATTGGAAATTATGAAAATGTTTAATTCTGAATTTATAAACAAGGAGGCTAATTCAGTAATCTGAGGGCTTCCTTTGTAAAATGTTTGAGTCACCTAACGTTCTTCTACATCATTCTTTAGTCATGTCCTGTTGAATTTACATATTGTTGCCTTTGTTAATGTTCTTTGTCCCTCTTTCCAGGAACTAGTCAATTTTAAAGCTTTTTATCTTTCCCCTGTATCTGCGTCATAACCATCTGTCATAACAACTGACAGAGAGTAATATGGACAATTATTATTTATTTATTCACTCATTCACTCATTTATCTATGTATATAAATATCCATTCATTCAATATTAGGAGAGTATCTGCATGAGTCAGAGTTCTACTAGGGAAACAGAACTAGCAGTAAATATTAAGATAGATATATTTAATATAAAATATTAAATTATGTATTAAATATATTAAATATTAATATATAGTATTAAATAATACATAATATTAAGTACATAAATTCATTGCAAGGAATTGGCACATGACTGTAGGGAGAACTAGCTAGGCAAATCTGAAATATGAAGGCAAACCATCAGGAAGGACGGGACAGGTTGGAAATTCTTGGGGAGAAGCAGAAGTCACACACCACAGGCAAAATTTCTTCGTCCACAAGGAAACCTCAGTTCTGCTCTCAAATCCTATCAACTGATTAGACTAGGCCCACCCACATTAATGAAGATTACCTCTTTTACTTAAAGTCAACTGATTGAGGATGTCAATCACATCTACAAAACACCTTCAAAGCACCATTTAGGTTAGTGTTTGACTGAATAACTGGAGACTATAGCCTAACCATGTTGACATTCAAAACTATCACAGTATCAAATATTTGTGAAATACAATGGTAGGCACAGTGGGAATTGCTACAATGAGGAAGCTGTGTTCAGCTAAGAATATATTTCCCTGAGTGAGAATCTTTATTATCCCTAACATTTCAACTATTCTGTAGAGTGGCTACATAATGAAAACCAATTTGAAATAATGGGGAAAATTACCCCATATAACTTATGGATCAAGATCTTCATGTGACCTTCCCTGACCTCCCTTGACTACTACTTCTGATATCTACTATCTTCCCTACCGAATTCATATAAGGAATACTTTTTGTGTTCAACTAAAATATTAAGTTGTCATATTGAACTATTTTATGAGTACTCTTACTCCTCACCTAGTAGTTAAGCTCCTTGAATAAAGAAAATATGTAGTGCTTGTGCCCTCCCTCCATCTCCTACCATGCTTTTTGGGAATATGATAAGTTTGCTAATATGAAGTACAAGGCTCAATGCACTATTGATTTAAACCACAGTTTTTTAGCATTTACAATTCTTGGAAGCTCATAAGTAAGGGATATGAGTTATGTTGGTCAGAAAATAGGAATTAAAACAAACCCCACTCTGTGTTCCTATCCAATAACTTTTCATTGACCTTTTTGTATAAACCCTTCTCCCTGAGGATGAGCTGCCATGCAGCAAGGCCTGTAAAGGGCTACACTGAGACGCCTAAATTTGACATCCTAGTGCCTCTTCCTGAGAATGTCATTACTAATCAAAAGAGCTCAACTAATGGAGTTTAAAGTGACAGAGTCTTTTACACAGTAATAAAACCTTTTAAGATGTACTTCAGGGGCTTCTAATCCTCCCAGTAACATAGTAAATATAATAAACATAAAAATCATCTTTGCAACTATTGTGTCGTGTCAGTAGCAATAATAAACTCTCAGCACTGCAGAAGACCAAAATAGCATCTGGTATTTTGATTCACCCAATTTAATCACATAGAGTTTGAACATTTACTATTTTACAAGTTTTCTTTATTGATTTACAAGATTCTTATAAGATTATGTGAAATCCTGGGGAACACACAGTTAGCATGGACCCATTCTGCTCATCCCACAGGCTTATACACATTACCAAAAGCACTCATGTGTAGCCTCTAGGAGAGATTTAGCATTACACAGTACAGAGCTTTGAGTGAAAGAAAGAAATCAGATGGTGGATTTTTAAAATTTGTAATGGTATGACAATTTCTATCACAATATTAATAAGCAACATTAGTAGACTCTTTTCTAACCTCTACCTTTCAATCTTCAGATATTATTTTGATAATGCTTACAGAAGTTTACTAGTAAGATCACCAATGATACTTTTTTCCTACGGAACAGATCTTGAATCAGACTTTCAGACATAATACTTTGTTATAAATCCTAATCATTTTTGGGTTTTTTCTTTATTGTTTTGGTTTTGGGTTTTTTTCAACGTAAACAATAACAAACCAGTTTATAAAGATTGCAATCTGATGGATGTCTTCAGGAAGTAACAAAATTCTGTTGCTGTAGTCTAGATTCCTTGTTTGCAGATTTTTGTGACTTTCTCTCCATTGCTACTTTAAAGTGCTGGGAACTGTGAGACAGAAGTATCTTCCACATCATGAACTTTAAGAGGGTTTATTAATCATTATATAATATCAAACAGCTCTTATTACATTCAGATGTTTAATATCTAGAAAATATTAGTTTAAAAGTAAATTATATTTTTTCTTTAAATTTTTATCCATATTATATGCCTTTTATATTAAAAAACAGAATATGACCAAAAATTCTGTGTTTTGTGTGCTAGCACTATGCTAAGCATAAGAGGTTCAAACTCAAATAAGACATGGTTCCTTACACAAAAGAGAATGACTCCTTTGAATGGAGGTGAATGAAATGATGGAACCATTTCTTTTCCAACATTATCTCTGAACATGAATTTCCATTAGTATGTGCTTAAGATTATTAATCAGAGATAAAGTTTCTATAGTAAAGGTTTACAGGGAGATCACAGAATTTTTTATTTTAAATCTAAACAATACATTGAAAAAGAGAAATATAGTACAATGACTAAAGTGTTAAAGAACTCACTCTCTCCGAGCTATTAGAGAGGCATGTACTAAGTTCAATACCTGCACTCACTTCCACTGCCTCCACCAAAAAAATCAAAAGCCCAAACATATTTGCTTCTTGGATTTCATTTGTTTCTTATTGAAGTCCTGGCTTGGAAGATAATGCTCTGTAGAGATGTGTTGGTGCTAGGTGTGTGCCAACTGCTGTTCTGAAAGCACTCATGTTACATGTCCAAAGATAAAGGATTGTTCTCTCTGCATGATGTAGCCAAGATTGCTATTGTTGACCCTTGTCAAGATTTACTGATCTGGAATATTCTTCTGAAGAAGAAATAGAAGAATTTCATACCTAAAGTAAATTAGTTTCTGGGTCTCCATGGGATATCTTACATGTCTATTTTTCTTACATACAGGAATTGATCATTTTCTCTGGAAAAGAAGAAGGTAAGAATGTAAAAAGTGACTTAAAATGGCAATCAAGTGTTTATAGGGCAGGGAGGAATAACAGCTGCCCTATAAGGGGGCATGCCACATTTTTTGAGGTCATAATAGGAGGATATGGACTTGAAATACAGCAGGAGGGATTTAGGTTTCCACGTGAGGGGAAGTTTACTATAGAGATAAGAGACTCTGTCCTTCCTGATTGTCCATCTGTCCTGAATAATTAATGTGTAATCTTGCTTAGCGGATGACAAATGAATAAGATCATAACATAAGATTTTTCACAAGTTGGTATAGATTAGTATGAATCCCTCACCATCATATAAGCTAACTGATAAATTTTATAACAAGATTGGAAAACATCTGGTTAATAAGCCACCTCAAATATATATCTAGAAAAGCAAGAATTTTAAGAGACTTGGTAGAATTTTATGTGCTCTCAACAAACCCTTGCGGAAATCAGCAAGATCTTTAAGAAAGAGACAAGTTGACTGTTTGACTTAATGTAGGAAAAAAAATAACTTTAAGAAAATACTTTTTGCCTATAGCCAAAAATCCAAGACTACTGATCATCTGACATTCATAAATTTTGCAGCGCTAAAAAGTCAAAAATTTTTTTCTCATGATAAAATTAGTGCATGCAAAAACCAGTGGGCAAGAAACAGGATAAATCTGGATTCAAGGAGACCTGAAAAAAATGGGTCTGGCCTGTCAGGCATCTCTCAAATATTTTATTGCCTTGAAGTAATTTGTTCTATCATCTCAGATATAGCCTGAGAGGGGCTGATTTGTTATGCTTTAACATCTTAGACTGAGCGATTGGGTAGAGCCCTGAGGCCTGCAATTAAAAGACAAATGCTGTATGAGCAGATGCAGTTTCAGTAGCCCTTCCTCTATTATATATCTGGCTTTTTTCTAGTCTGGGTTATGACCAGAAATTGAATTAGCCAGTTAGCAACTACAGTAAACCCCAGGAAATGTATAGGGCCTTTAATTGCTCAGTGAAGACATCTATCCATAGACCTTCATAATTGTACCAATATACAGTAGACTTTTAATGTGGTGGAATTCCTAAAAATAGAAATACTTCTCTAGTCCCACTGAGGCAAGGTCATGGTGGACAAAAGAATATGAATATTCTCCGAGGAGACAGGACTTAGAGCAAGAAGTGGAAGACCAGGGACCAACTTCACTTGTTGGGAAATTAGTCCTTGTTATTTTTGTCCAGCAAAATTTGGAATATGCTGTAAAGCAGTGCTATCTTGTAGTCAGTCTTCAAAGATGTTCCCCAGTGAACCACTCTTCCCAGCATTCATGCTCTTTTGTGGTCCTATCCATATTTAATCTGAGATGTCCCAGTGACTAGATTCAACTAAGAGGATACAGTGGAAGTGATGGTGTAACAGTTCTGAGACTGAGCTTTAAGAGGGCTTGGAAGAGCCTTCTAGAAAGCCCTGAGCTACCATGTAAAAATCCCATCTACTCCACTGGAGAGACCACATGAAAAGACTATGGAAAGAATAAGTAAGAGACCAGGTGATAGAGAGACACCCCTACATGGAAAGGAAGAGGGAGCAGCTCTCCTAGAATACAGTGTAACCTCCAGATGATTCTATCCCCAGCTGCCATCAGACTGCAACCACAAGAGGAAAACAGGTGAGACTGACAGAACTATGAAAGTTAATAAAGTGATTGTTTTAAACCACTAAGTGTTAGGGTGGTTTTGTAATCAGTAATAGATAACTGGAACAGAAGTTGTCTCTTATTTCATTTTTTTTTTATTTCTAAGTAAGTGTTTTTACTGTGGTTAGCCTGTTTACCATCCCAGAGTACATGGAAGGTCTTTGAATTAGTTTAATCATTTAGGCATAAACTATAGACTACATGAAACCACGTTTAGACAGGACTGACTGAAATCCTCACCACCCATTGATCTTGGATTTGGAGCTGAATGCAGCATCTAGATATGAGTAGGGGTTGTGGGGAAGATTGTTACAGCATTTTTGGTTTTATGTGAAGTAGTTGTAATATGTTATGAGGAAGAAGCCCACTTGAAATAATTTGTATGAGGAAAAAGAGTGCGTATTGTTGGGAGCAAGGAAAGAGGATATTTGTGTGCTTACTTTTTCCAGCATCATTTCCCTACTTATTCAGGTAACACAACCTTTTTTGGTAGAAGCCTATTGTATATGGTTTGGGTAAGACAGATGTCATCCTAACTCCACCAGAGGATGCTGAGCTTCTAAGGAAGATTATTTATATAGGAGTTGCTTGTACCAGCCTGCTTGCTTACCATGTAGAGAGAGTCTGAGAGAGAAGCCAGACCAGACAGAGGAATGTATGTTTTGAAGAGAGGTGGAATAAGAAAGGGAAGGAGAGAGAGGGAAAAGGAAAGGAGGGAAGGAGGGAAGAAGGAGAAGAAAGAGAGAGAGAAAGAAAGAAAGAAAGAAAGAAAGAAAGAAAGAAAGAAAGAAAGAAAGAAAGAAAGAAAGAAAGAAGGGGGGGGAGGGAGGAAGGGAGGAAAAGAAAGAAACGGTGGAGGTGGAGAGCAAAAGATCCAATAACACTATTGAAGCACCTGAACAGGTGATTCCTAGTCTTCCCAGGAATAGGAGCCAATAAATTCTCCTCCGTCTTCCTCTTTCTTTGTTATTGTTATTATAATTATTGCTATTATTATTTGCTTTTGAGTTGTTTTCCTGTCATTTGTCATGAAAAGAGTATGATTAAAAGTTGTCATTCCCCCAAAATTTTGCTATAACTTTCCTGGAGAATAAACTACAATTTTTATACTAGACAATAAAGTACAAATAATCTGAACCTTCTTTTTTTCCTAGAAGAGATATTACAGAAGGCCAATGTGATCTCACTCAATGTCATAATGACCCCTATGAGCCCTTTCTAACAGAATTTTGACAGTATTTTTTCCCCTGGAATATGTCTCAGGGAGGGTCTGACTTTCTAGACTGTGTTCCATCAAAACCCCATTTCAGGGAGGCATACGTATCAAGGAGAGTATTATCAGCACAAGTGCAGGGGCATGGTTGGTTTAAAAATAGGGAGTCATGTGAGGTAACTTAGACTGCAGGCTGAGAGTAAATTCAATGGGATCCAGAAAAAGTAGTGAAAGCTTTTCCCAAAGCCTATGGAATTAGAGCTAAGTCAAGAACTGGTGGCCTGAAGTCACAATAAGGTGATGAGCAGAGCTCTAAAAGCTGGATAGCAAATAAAATAAAAGGGGGGAAATCACCATACTAGGATCAGAGGCTGTAAGGGTCCTACCCAAAGGAAACTTGCTGGAGAGATGCCTGTAGCTCACTTGGAGTGTGTGTGTGTATGTGCGTGTGTACAGGTTGAAAGAAGATGTTGTGAAGATTGTCACAATGAAAAGTAGAACCACAACTGCCTTATTAAAATCTGAACCCTTTGCTTTCCTTTTTAAATAAGTGTTTTTCAAAGTGTGCTGGAAGGAACACTATTCTCACATCATGCACCATAACTATAATCCATAAGACTGGGAAACAACACATATTACAGGCTCCCCTTAGATCCCCAATAGACATAACAACATTAAAGACAGTGAGAAGTTCTGCACTAAAGAGACCGTTTAACATTTCTTAACCTGAGATTACTCAACTCATTCAGCAGATACTAAAATTTTAGAGAATCAGTCCATTAGCATTTATTCTGGCAAAAGATTGGTCTATTGAATGCTTCCCGTGAAAATGCCATTGTAAAAAGCATGGCATCAAAGTTTGATAACTTAGTGCAAATTATCTTTACAGACTTTTCACCTACTCTATACCTGCAGAAATATACTTGTCCAGCCACACTGACCCACTCTCAAATCCTAAGTGGGACATACACTTTTATGCCACTTTGCCTTTCTTATGGCCAATAATAATAGCCTTTACCCATACTTCACTTGAGTTCAAAATTCCACTTCCTCTGTGAAGTCTCTCCCAATTCCCCATTCAACTAATTTTTCAAAGCCGTGCTTGGATTTCTTCGAAGCACTAATTTGACCTAATGTTAACATTACTTGTTAAGTTACAAAATCTTTGTAGGCAGGATTATAATTTATTTATCTCCTAATACCCCGATGCCCATCAGAGTAATATGAATATATGAGGAAACCCATAGGTATGTTGAAGTAAATTGAATTATACAAAGTCATATTTAGGTATTTACTAAATGAGAGCATTGCACAATGATGGTGTAAGAAAGAAATTATGTGTGGTAAAGATATAATAATATGTAGTTGTATCCAGGCATAGAAGATTTTTACTATTTCCTATCAGATAAGACTACAACGCCATGGACTCCTCAAGGTTAATCAAGTTGACTCACCGCTGCTCTCTTGAGATAATCTGGCATCATCTCTTCATATTGCACTTTTCAAACAAGAAAACCTGGAAATGCACTTTCTATGTATTTAAAAATCAGAAATTCTCCAGTGCAATCTCTGACTCTCACATTCTTCATTCAATAATGCTCTTCTGGAAATAATGAGACACCCAGGCCTCCTGTAGAACTCATCCCTTTCATCAAGGTAATAAAAATCTTTCTTCAAAATTAATGGGGAACCTTATATTGATCTGTATGCAAAAATCCAGTGGGATTTTTTTGCCTGTGCCTGAGAAGACACATTCTTATAGCAAGATGGCACAGGGAAAAAAATTCTCAGACTTATGGAGAAAGATAGTCCTGAGCTGAATTCATGCCCCACTAATTATCAGCTGTATAATAAATACTAGGGTAGTTATTCCCCTCTCTAAACTTACTTTCCTCTTTCATAGAATGAGAACAAAACATCAATTTTATGTATTGTTACATGAATTTCATGAGAGATTATATGTAAAGTGTCCTACATCTAGACTACCTTATGCCAGATAGTTTTCATATATGGAAACGATTTTTTGGTCCTGTAATGACATAAACCTGCAACATATAGAGTCTAGGTGGATGTGGAAGAATCAGACATCTGTTTATTCTGTAAATAATATTTTCTTAAGAAT
The DNA here is from genome assembly GCF_028021215.1 of Eschrichtius robustus. Classification (NCBI taxonomy): domain Eukaryota; kingdom Metazoa; phylum Chordata; class Mammalia; order Artiodactyla; family Eschrichtiidae; genus Eschrichtius; species Eschrichtius robustus. The sequence continues at coordinate 39,582,783 of NC_090834.1, forward strand.
GCCCATCACCATGAATCAGAAAAAGAATATTTTTCCTATACTGAAGGTATAAAAAAATACATAATCAGATAATTATCAAATTATCAAATATAGCTAAGATGTAATGATAATAGTTAGAAGTAATTAGAGAGCTATTTTGAGTAATGTAAGAACACAAAGAATTGTTATCTGTTGGGGTTTATTTAGCACTGCTCTTCTCTACTTGCCTCTTGAACTAATTAAGAAATATAACAAGGAAGAAAATAAATAGAAGTGAAAATATATCCCTTTTTGTACTGATAAAAATGTATGGTTGTGGTGGGCTTGTTAAATGAATCCTAAATTTAGACAGAATTGCCCAGTCATAAAAGCTGTGGTCACCTCTAGGAAAGGGACCTTGATATTCTGCTTATGAAATGGTCCAGAGCAGTGATGATTACAAGCTCGCACCTAGCAGGCTGAATCCCGGAGAAGGAAGGAAAAAGGTGATTTTTCAGGCCAACCTCATTCTTGCAAACTTTTACCAAGTAAGAATTCTTACCTTCCTAGGGTGGAATGAGCAGAGAGAAGAAAGTGTCTAGAATAACTCACTAGAATTTCCTCCACATTAGAGTAGGGAAGAATTTTCTTCCTAAAAGTACCTAACCTATTTTAGATAGAATGACCATGCATCTGTGTTTGATAGCACTTTCCTAGTTCACACCTGTTTTCCCAGTGTAATTATTGTGTTCCTTTCCACTCTCAAAAGAGTTCAAGTTTGTTTCAAAAATAATTTGTCTGACAAATTATGTGATCATAATATCAGAAGATATGGCAGATTTTTCTGGAGGTAGAAACTGTGGCACAGCCTTTGGGAAAGAATAAGAGTTACTGAGGCAAAGAGTGAAGGGATGGGTTTATTGGAAAGAGGAAATGGGAGGGTTGGGGAAAGGGAGGTACAAACCTCAGGAAAGCATGGAAAAAGTATCTGGAGCAAGAAACAATGTGGTTTGTGCAGAAATTATAAAAATGTATATGCTGTTGGAGCGTCAAAGGTAAGGCAGAAGTCGTAAGAGACTGAAGCCAGGTACAATTGCTGAGGAGAATAAGGGTGGGATCCTTTGTTACATTATGAGTTTTTATAGCACCGATTAAAATGCCATTAATTTTCATATTCAAATAAACTCACTGTCTGGCTTTTAAGGGCCTCTACTCTAAAGATGAATGTATTATGATGGATTTCCCATATATATCTATGGGACATCTCTCTCTCTCTCTCTCTCTCTCTCTCTCTCTCTATATATATATATATATATATATATATATATGTATGTATATATAGCTAGATAAACTGAAGAAATGCTTTTTAAGACTCTTAAAGCATACTGCCAAATACTTAACACTGTTTGAAGGATTTTTTTTTTCCTAGAACAATTTAAAAATTTATAGTGTATTTAAACATGGTATACTCAACTGAAGAGTTTATTCAGTGTTATGGAAAATTGTTTTCTCATAGGAAAAAACACCAAGATACTCAAACATAAGCATTTACATTTTAAGACAAATTGTCATGTGTTTAGATAATTTCAGATACTTATTTTTGGCATGTTTGTGAATTTAATAATAAAATTCAGTGACATGTTTTCTATGCTTTATTTTGCAAGAAATTTCCAAGAAATTAAAAAAACTAAGAAATCATAATCCTTATTCTCGACAAAATTATGTCTTTCAATCAAATTTTACCTTTCACATTTACCAAGTAGTAAATTTCACCATAAAAATATTTAATAGTTTAGTAGCTAGAAATGGGAGGATACTTCTTACTTTCATATCATTCTACATTGCCTCAGTTTACATCCTTTGAGTCCCAACTAATCTACTAGATATTTTAAGTATGTTATCATTTTATTATTCACAACAATACTATAAGATACATATCCTAAGTTTAAAAATGAGGAATTTGAGACACAGAGGTAGGTAAGATTTAACCAAAATCAGGCCACCAATAATTGACAGAGCTCAATTTTAAATTGAAATCTTTTTGCTGCAAAATCCAATGATGTATTGAATACACTACATTACCTCCTTTGCTTTATCAAGCTAATTTTAGACTCAAAACGGAGAATAAATATGGTGCTACATTTAATCATAATCTAAGCTTTAGCCATTTTTAAATTATTCCATTTATAGGACAGTCAGATCAGTCAGAGGAGATCAAACAAGGATTTAATAAAGATCACATTAAAATCAGTTTTACACCTGTAAGTGTAAACTACAACTTCTCGTTCCCAGCAAATCTCCTTTTTTCCAAAACTTTTAACCTCCTGTACAGAAACAAACAAAAAGAGGAGGAAGTATTTCCACTGTTTATTTTCTACTCTCCTAAAGCATTGCCTTTTGTCTACTGGTGTCTGTAGTTACCTTCATTGATACTGGTGTCTGTTTAGAGTAGTGCAATATCATACCTCTTTGCCACTCACTCCGTTTCAATTTCACCACATCTTAACTAATAAATCTTCTGATTGAGGGGAAAAAATCACGTCAGATTTAAATTGTCCCATAGCACCTCTGAGACTCCTCCAGACTTTAAGCTAATCCATTTATATTTTATCATTAACCTTTCATCTTTAAAATGATTTTCTAATTCTTTTCCCGTATGAAAAATTTCCAAATGAACCTTCAAGAAAAAAGGTTATATGAGCCAGTCAGGAAATATTTCTACACTTTTTGACACAGACAACATCTATACATTGTCAAGTACAGTAACAGTTTAGAACGCATGCATTTCTTCATTCTAAGACTTGACCCTTAGACAAGAACAAATAAATATGAGTCTGTAACCCTCAAACTGTAGAAGAGGAATCTTAAGATTTAATGCCTTTGCAATCTGTGAGTGTACCTCAGTATACTGTATTGAAATGTTAGAGAGAGGATAGAAAACAATTTACGCAAGACTAGGAGTAGTTAATCAAGGTGATTTTGTTGAGTTCATTTGTTCATGAATAGTCCCTAGGATCCAGAGGAATAAACTTCACAGGAGACTTTTAGCATATTTAACTTGTATCCTTCCTGGTGTATTTTAACCTGTACTTTTGCTTCTTCACGATGTCTCTCATTCAAAATACTTTAGAAAAGTAAATCTATAACTAACTCTTCCAAAGACTTCTTCCTTTATATTTCAAAATCGAATTATTTTAGCCTTTTGTAGAAGGCCAATCTTGCGCAATTCTAGCTATTTTTTCAAGGTTCCACTCTGAATCATCTTGTAATTATCCCTAACAGGGGATGAAAATATGAACACAGGATTCAGAGCCCCACTGATGATTAAGAAGTGGACTTCTAGTCCTGGCATGTTAACTCCAACATAACCCTTAAAAACTGTAACAAAATCTACATTATGGCCATATAGAAGCAAATCCAAGATATGGACCGTGGCTAATAATAACATTTGCCTAGGGTTCTCTGCATGTCATAGATAACAAATATCTGTCAAAAGTATCACGCTCTTAAAAAGTATATTTTCTATTATTTATGCATCAGTTTTGTTTCTTGTATCCCTTGCACTTCAGTTAGACATGAAATTACATGCTTACTGATGCAAGGCAACAGAACAAAGAAAATAAGAGTCAGTTTCTGGATTTCGGGTAAGGAGTAAGGGCATATAGAAAATTGGCCAGCAAAAGACAAGGACCACTGTCAAATACCAGAAAATATTTCTTTTGTGGGGGACAGAGGAGAGTTCAAAGGGAATGAAGAGATCGTTGAAGAGATCATTATAGTGAGAAAGGGTGAGAAAGGAGTCTGAGCTCCACACACCACTGAGACCTCCTCCTGCAATGGCTGAGGCTCCTAATTTTATGAGGAACTAAGAGAAAAGTGGAGAACTATTGAGGAAGGAGATAGATGGGCTCCAGGCTAGGCATTTACTACTGGCCTCCTGTTCACATCTCCTGGGGTGAGAAGAAGATGAGCTCCAGGCCGGACATTCATTACCAGCCCTGTTTACATTTCCTGAAGCAAGAGACAAATGGGCTCCAGGACTACATATTTATGACCAGACTCCTGTCTAAATTTCGAGCTCTGCACCTTGATATAAAAACCAGCAACAGGAGTAGGGTAAATAACCGGACACTGGGCATTTTTATGGCAGGGACAGAGTGGGACTAAACCCTATTAAAGGATCAAGAGGTCACACACTTCCCATCCTTGGGTCAAGGAAAACACTATGCATGCGCAACAGCCTTCACGGGGTCAAAAAGGCAGGAGATGCCAGACCATAGTAAGTCCTGCTATCTCCTCCCAGAGGCATTTGCGGTGGGATCCATCTTAACTTAGGGGTGTGTGTGCACCCAGGGGAGGGTCCAGAAACAAATTAGCCATGGGGTCAAAACAATACAATTGGCCAAAAAGAAGACAAAGACCTGGAAAACTGACCCCTTATAAAAGACTTAAACTTCCCAAAGGCGTGACTCTCTCTCTGAGTTCGCCTGTGAGTCTTTCCGCATGTACTTGGCTCTTCCAATAAACTTTTTACTTTTCTCTTTACCTTCTGCCTCCTTGCCTGAATTCTTTCCTGACAAGGCAGGTAAGAACTAGGGACCCAGGCCCCAGCTGCTGGCCGCCCTGGTCCAGTGGTTAAGACTTCCGGTCCGGGAACTAAGACCTTGCTTCCTGCTACTGTTCGCTGCCGCTTACTGCTGCCTGCGTCCGAAATCACAATGTCTCATGTCAGGATCCCGGAAAGGCAGAAAGCCACCAGAGACCGCTGGTGATGTATTGGGGCAGTTTCTCTACTTCTTCGTATGGAATTAAAATAATAGATTAACTCATGACTATCTGGAAATGGAGCATAATTTTGAAGATATTTACACAGAAACACAATGTCTATTGTGAGCCCGGGGTAGGGGCGTTTCTTAGCAGAGTCTATGAAAATACTTAATGAGGACCAAAATACCATCCCTCATGCAGATCAACATATACAAGCATCCCCAGAGTGTATATGCATGCTGAAAAACAAACATAAGCAAACGTCTGTATTACTGAGGTTTTCTGGGTTTTGTTTTTTTGTTTACCACCCACATAAAGGAGACCTTAAGCAAGTTACAGAAAAATAAGGAAACCTATATGTTTTGTTTTATAACTGAATTTCTGCTTAAAATTGATACTACAAGAAAGTGTTATATTAATCATTACTATCCTCTTTTATCTAAATTTGAATTTAATAAATGTATATGATAGTCGTTGTGCATTTACTATTACCTAGTCACTATGTTAAACATTTTAAATTCATTATCCAATGTAATCCTCACAAAAATCTATTAAGGTAGGTTTTATTATAATTGTCAGTTTACTGATGAAAACGATCAGGATTAGAGAGGGTGTATAAGAGAGGGCTAGTAAATTGCCTAAGGTCGGAGAGGTAATAAAAACAGCTGGTGCTCAGATCCATCTTTGTCTGCATCAAATCCATGTTTGTTTGCATACAAACTGCCTTCAACTTGCATACAGTGCCAATTTAATTCAGAGAAGAGACGCTCCCTTGAAACTTTCTAGAGTTTGTCTTATTCCTTCAAAGAATGCAACCAGTTAGAGTAAATCTTTCTCAAAAGGAAAGATTTTGAAGCCTCACCATTTCCTTCTCTTCCACATTTGTATGTCAGCCACATAGACACAAGATCCTCATTATTGACATCATGCTTAAAGACATTCCACCCCATTCCTTTTTATGCGGTTTTGTTTACTCTCCGGAATAATTAAATTGGAGTTAACTTTTTATATCCACTTGCTGCTTCTCTCTGAATGTTCTTCAGTGCCCCCTACAATGTTAGAAATTTATTCTTAAGCTGTGGTCCCAAGTAATTTTAATAATAATTCTCTTTGTTTCATCATAAAAGGCATTTGTGTTTTGAAAAAACAATCATTCTTATTAAATGAAGCTCTATATCATGATTACTGTTCTAGCCCAATTGTCTGAGTAGCAACTCAGGGAATATTCATGATATGAACTGAATTGGGTAAAAAGGGATATTCAAAACTGATCAGCTGGGAGAAAGGTGACTTATTAGATTAATGACAAGAGAAGGAGGGAATGATTTGGGAGAAAGTTGGAGATTTCTGTGGAAAGCATGTTAAGTACGTTGTAATTTAGAGATGTTCAATAGGCAGGGAGGAATTCAACTGTAGGTCTCTGGAAAGAGGTCAAACCTAGAGTGAAATACAGCAGAAACAAAATGGGCAGATGATTGGAGTCCGAAGTAAAGAGAAATTTTCTCTGACACTCAAGTGTGGTGACAGGAAACTCCAAGATCACTAAAATAACTGCCCAATTCATCTTCTTTCCTGTCATCTCTCTTCTTTCCTGTCATCTCTCCTACCAATATTCTTGACCCACTTTTCACCCACATTTTTAAAACCTAATTCCTCTAGTCCATATATGTTAAGAAACATTCCAGGCTGCCAGTACTAGTATCACCTCTTAATAATGGAGCAAAAAGCAAAAACTACATGAGCCCCAAGATATTAGAAAGAAATTAGATATAATTCTAAAACTTTTGAAGTATACCTAACCTGACTTAAAGCATGTTCTTTTTCTGTTATTAAAGAATAGACACATTTAAATTTTATTGTGTTTTTAAAAATATCTATGTATGTAATGGCTTTCCCGTCCATGTGCTTTGGTTAAAACATGATTACTTGGTCTCCCAAGACTGAACTAGGAAGAAATAAAAAATATGAGCAGACCAATTACAAGCACTGAAATTGAAACTGTGATTAAAAAACTCCCAACAAACAAAAGTCAAGGACCTGATGCCTTCACAGGTAAATTCTATCAAACATTTAGAGAAGAGCTAACACCTATCCTTCTGAAACTGTTCCAAAAAATTGCAGAGGGAGGAAAACTCCCAAACTTATTCTATGAGGCCACCATCACTCTGATACCAAAACCAGACAAAGATACCACAAAAAAAGAAAATTACAGGCCAATGCCACTGATGAATATAGACATAAAAGTCCTCAACAAAATACTAGCAATTTGAATCCAACACCACATTAAAAGGATCATACACTGTGATCAAGAGGGGTTTATCCCAGGAATGCAAGGATTTTTCAGTATTCACAAATCAATCAGTGTGATACACCACATCAACAAATTGAAGAATAAAAACCATATGATCATCTCAGTAGATGCAGAAAAAGCTTTTGGCAAAATTCAACACACATTTATGATAAAAACTCTCCAGAAAGTGGTCATAGAGAGAACATAATTCAACATAATAAAGACCATATATGACAAACCTACAGCTAACATCATACTCAGTGGTGAAAAGGTGAAAGCATTTCCTCTAAGATCAGGAACAAAACAAGACTGTCCACTTTCACCACTTTTATTCAACATAGTCTTGGAAATCCTAGCTATGGCAGTCAGAGAAGAAAAATACATAAAAGGAATCCAAAGTGAAAAAGAAGGAGTTAAACTGTCACTGTTTGCAGATGACATGATACTATACATAGAAAATCCTAAAGATGCTACCAGAAAACTACTAGAGCTCATTAATGAATTTGGTAAAGTTGACAGTTACAAAATTAATAAACAGAAATCTGTGGCATTTCTATACACTAACAATGAAAGATCAGAAAGAGAAATTCAAGAAACTATCTCATTTACCAACGCATCAGAAAGAATAAAATACCAAGAATAAACCTACTTAAGGAGAAAAAAGACCTGTATTCTGAAAACTATAAGATGCTGATGAAAGAAATCAAAGATGACACAAACAGATGGAAAGATATACCATGTTCTTGGATTGGAAGAACCAAAATCATCAAAATGACTATACTACACAAGGCAATCTACAGATTCAATGCAATCCCTATCAAATTACCAATGGCATTTTTCACAGAACTAGAACAGAAAATCTTAAAATTTGTATGGAAACTCAAAAGACCCCAAATAGCCAAAGCAATCCTGAGAAAGAAAAACAGAGCTGGAGGAATCAGGCTCCCTGACTTCAGACTATACTACAAAGTTATAGTCATCAAAACAGTATGGTACTGGCACAAAAATAGAAATATAGATCAATAGAACAGGATAGAAAGCCCAGAAATAAACCCACACACCTATGGTTAATTAATCTATTACAAAGGAGGCAAGACTATACAATGTTGGAAAGACAGTCTCGTCAACAAATGGTGCTGGGAAAACTGGACAGCTACATGTAAAAAAATGAAATTAGATCATTCTTTAACACCATACACAAAAATAAGCTCAAAATGGGTTAAACACCTAAATGTGAGACCAGACACTGTAAAACTCCTAGAGGAAAACATAAGCAGAACACTCTCTGACATAAATCACAATATCTTTTTCGATCCATCTCCCAGAGTAATGAAAATAAAAACAAAAATAAACAAATGGGACCTAATTAACTCAAAAGCTTTTGCACAGCAAAGGAAACCATAAACAAAACAAAAAGGCAATGCACAGATTAGGAGAAAATATTTGCAAATAAAACAACTGACAAAAGATTAATCTCCAAAATATACAAACAGCTCATGGGGCTTAATATCACCAAAACAAACAACCCAATCAAAAAAATGGGCAGAAGACCTAAATAAACATTTCTCCAAAAAAGACTTACAGATGGCCAAGAGGCACATGACAAGATGTTCAACATCACTAATTATTAGAGAAATGCAAGTCAAAACTACGAGACATCACCTCACACCTGTCAAATAGCTATCATCAAAAAATCCACAAACCATAAATTCTGTAGAGGGTGTGGAGAGAAGGGAACCCTCTTACATGTTTGGTGGGAATGTAAATTGGTAGAGACACTATGGAGAACAGTATGGAGGTTCCCTAAAAAACTAAAACTAGAGCTTCTATATAACCCTGCAATCCCACTCCTGGGCATATATCTGGAGAAAAATATGGTCCGAAAGGATACATGCACCCCAGTGTTCATTGCAGCACTGTTTACAATACCCAAGACATGGAAGCAACCTAAATGTCCATCAACAGAGGAATGGATAAAGAAGATGTGGTACATATATACAATGGAATATTACTCAACCATTAAAAATAATGAAATAATGCCATTTGTAGCAACATAGATGGACCTAGAGATGATCATACTGAGTGAAATAAGTCAGACAGAGAAAGAGAAATATCATATAATATCCCTTTTTTGTGGAATCGAAAAAGAAATGATACAAGTGAACTTATTTACAAAACAGAAACAGACTCACAGACATAGAAAATGAACTTATAGTTACCAGGGGAAAGAGTGGGGGGAAGGGATAGTTAGGGAGTTTGGGATTGACATGTACACACTGCTATAATTAAAATGGGTAACCAACAAGGACTTACTGTATAGCACAGGGAACTCTGCTAAATGTTATGTGGCAACCTGGATGGGAGGGGAGTTTGAGGGAGAATGTATACATGAACATGTATGGCTGAATCGCTTTGCTGTGCACCTGAAACTATCACAGCATTGTTAATCGGCTATACTTCAATATAAAATAAAAAGTTAAAAAAATGTATTACTTGAAGAGCAATACATCTAATGCCAATCTAAATAAGAGATTATGCTTTTTTTCCAGTTTCTCATTAATACTAAACTGACTGTTCTTATACTCAGATGTCTGGATGTTTTAGGCTTTAATGCTCAGAATAAAGTATCATTTGTTATATTATTAAATTGGAGAAACTACTGCAAACTGAGATTATTCCCATCAGTGTAGTTTTCCTTTTCTGTTCCTAATGAAGTAATACAAGTCGGTTTTACCATGAATTAGCAAAAGTGCCATTAACAATAGTGTCCAATTAATGCTGAAATTTTCAATTTGCTTCATACCTAAAAAGCTATAGTGGTTCCTTCTAAATTATTAATAACATTAATCACCATTGTAATAGCTGCTATAGAAACTCAAAGAAAGGTGTTAGCTATTATTAGTTGAAATTATAACACTAAAGAAACTCAGGGGCTCAAGTTATAACTTTCCACTATACCCCTGAAAGGAAAAATCTAAAACTCTAATAAAAAGATCTTCAGAGAATGGAACTGAGGTGAGGAAAAAGGAAATAAAATTTTTCTTAAATATTGTCTATTTTAAGTTCCCCATTTAAAGAGAGACTAGGAGCTTAATTTTTTGTGACTCTCAGAAATGTTTAATTATTCAAATGGAAAAAAGAACCAGGGCTCGAGAAACAGTTAGACACCTGGTGGGGCATTCCCCCAAAAGGAAACTAAGGGTGCATAATGTTTCTCTTTTACATCCTTACAGAAGGTCTATGAAAAATACAGCCATATCTTATCTGATATCGAAAGGAACAGATACACTGTAGCCATTTTCACAGAAAGTTCGGCCTTCTTGATTAACATTCTCATACATATAGAAATGGATAGATGATAGATAGATAAATAGATAGATGTATATATGTGTATGTATACATATGTATACATATATATACATATAAACAGTCTGCAACTTTTATGATTTTATTCTTTCAAACTTACTACCTTTGAAAACTAAGTATCTCACCTTCTCCCAATTAAGATTGAGAGGAGATCCAAATGGTATAATCATCAAAAAGTTTCAAAGCCCACAAAGTAAGGTGAGAATCTGACTGCTCCCTCTGTCTGAATAAAAAAAATAGCCTAAAAGCTACCAAAATAATAAGAAAAATATCCTGGAACATAAGCCCTATGTGGTTCTCTAATCTGATGATGGTCTACTCTTACTTCTCTCTTTGTTATTACTCATGCTTTTCCTCCCACCTGGAGTTCTCTTCATATCCCTCTGGTATCATCCAAAACCAAGTTCATGTTACCTCCCTTTGGAAAATACTAATTTAACTATTCTAACTTCAAAAGTTCTGTCTTCCCTATTTCTGCACTACTGCCCTTTGTAATATTTTGGTTTTTTCTTTGTTTAAATCATCTCCCAGCTAGACTGTAAGTACTTTAAGAACAAATGAATGCATCAGTATTATGATCATTATGACCTTCTTAGCTCTGACTACAGCCACAGAGGAATCTGTAGTTACCAAAACCAGCTACACATTGAGCTCTGAATTGACTCCTCTGTTATCAGCTACACAATTTTGGACAAACATCAAAATGTTATTTGCTTCAGTGTCTTATTTATATGGACTAAGGAGGATCTTATGTGTAAAATACTTAGTACATGCCTAGCACACAATAAGAGCTTAATGAATGTTAGAGAGTATACTAGTCATTCAGTTATTAAAGAAAGCATAGATATGCCAATTTGCACAACTGCAGGGGGGCACCATTTATATTGCAGTCTGTGTGCATAGCAGGATGGCACTCTACTTTTATTCTGTACATCACATAGGTATATCACATTCACTATTTTGTTTTCTTTTACTGCTTTTTGTCTGACTCTGTGCTAAGCTTTAAGAATACGATAATGGAAAAGATGCAATTTCACTGCCCTTCTATAAATCACCATCTATTATAAATTGAGTCTCATTTTATTACCATGAACATGGTAACCATTCTGTTCCCCCAACATTTAGTGTAGGAGTTGAGTTCTTTATTCTGCAAGAACATTGTGACGTTTCTTCGCTGCCAACTACCAAATTCAAAGTTTTGATAGACGGTATCAGACAGACATGATCTGCCAGCATGTCTCATTCCTCCCTACTGATTTATATAAAGAAAAATGAACATGTAAAGCCATGGGACTCTCCAAGTCTAAAAGTGAACACACCTCCAAAAAAATAAAGCAGTTTGATTTCTTTTTTCAGAACTCTTTCTTTCAGCTGTTCCTTACAAGTTGTGAGCTATACCTCTCATTGGCTAGAGTTTGAGAATTCATCTCTGCTTTAACAACTCTGTTTTTGTTTTTTGTTTTTTTTAACTTTCCATTTCTTTGCCTTATACCATCTCATTCATGTTGGTCCTTTATCTACAAATAATAGCTTTCTTCACACTGAGATAGGCACATGAGGTGTGGTAACCAATAACAGATTACTGGTAGAAGATCCTTTTAAGTGAGCACAAATGGCCATTTAGGACACAAAATATCCCTGCACACCACTACTATGTGCAAATAGCTAATCATGAGCCCATCCTTTTGAAACTATTCCCTGGATTTCAATTACAACCAAACATCAATAATTTTGACAGATTGAATATTTAATAGGCTCTTCTTATTTTTTCTTTAACTCATCTAATTTAGACATTTCCCTCCTGCTACTCCATTGTAACTTCTATTGTTTAAGGTCACCAATATCTCTGAGTTGCTTATTCCAATTATTAAATCTCAGTTTTCATTTTATTTGACCCTATTGGTAGTATTTGACACCATTGATCACTCCTTCCTATGGGGAAGGAAAAAAAAAAAAAAACTTTTTGCTATTAGTTTCCTAAATTTGACACTCCCCTAATTTTCTTTCCTACCTGACTAGCTCTTTCTCTCTCATCAGGCCCTTTTGCTTGTTTTTTCTCATCTCCCTTACCTTTTAAGGTCAGAATGTTCCAGGTCTCATTACTTGGACAATTTCTCTTCTCTCTCTATATTGATTGCCTTGTTGACTTTATCCAATCTTATGGTTTTGGTTACCATCTAATGATGCTATTTCTCAAATGTATAAATTCAGGTCAGAGTTCTCCTTATCTCCAAACTTATGTATATGAAATGTACAAGTTAAAGTGATAGATCATATGTGCAGCAACAAAACAAGTCTTAATAAATTTAGGAAGATTGAAATTATATCAAGCATCTTTTCAGATTACGATGGTATGAAATGAAAAATTAATCACAAAAAAGAAAACTGGAAAAATCAACAATATGTGTAGATTAAGCAACATGCTAGTAAACAACCACTGGGTAAACAAAGAAATCAAAGGGGAAATCAAAATTACCTCAAGACATCAGCAACATGACAGAATGAAAAATGTACCTTTGTCTCTCCCCTTCAATCTTCAAACAGTAAAGCATTCATAACTCAACAAATGTGCCTCTGCCCAACACAACAGGGCCCCAGATAATTCTACACATTTGCACATCTAAAGATGGGTGGACTGGAGCCTACAGAGGAGGCAGAACTGAAGGAACACCAGAGAGGGTGCCTGCAATCCCAGCCCTTTGGTCACAGCAGTGAAGCGCACAGCTCAGAGAACCCAGTAACAGCAGAGAAGGCAGCACAAAAGACTTCAGACACCCAACCACACCAGAGCCCAAGGCCAAGCTGGCAGAGCTTGTGAAATTTACAACAACAGAAAAGTGAGGCACATGTATGACCCCAGCTCCCTCTACCTCCACGGGGGAGCCTGTGTCTCAGGGGATCCAAGACACAAGAAAAGAGTCCACCATCCAAGTGAAGACAATGTATCTGGCAAAAGCAAGGCAGTGATGGAAGAAGCAAGAATGAAGGCATGGAGCCACACCTCTTACAAAGACAATGGAGGCTGGAAAGTGCCACTCCCAAATATATCCAGAGGCATCTCAGGTAAGAAAAATGAAAAATTTGAGTGATAGTGTCACCTACCAGAAAACAAAAGCAAGGAATCTAACTCTTAACCTCTCAATTCAGAAGAGAAATGATTCATCATACAACATGAAAAACCACAGTAACATTACACCACAAAAAGAAAAATGACAATTCTCCAGAAACCAACTTTAAAGTCACAGAATACTGTGATCTAACTGAAGGAGACTTCAAAACAGCTGTCATGAAGAAACTCAGTGAGATACAAGAAAACACAGAAAGCAGTTTAATGAGATCAGAAATAAAATTAATGAACATAAAGAACACTTTACCAGAAAGCTTGAAACTCTAAAAAAAGAGCCAAATTGAAATTCTGCAAGTGAAGAACACAACATACAAGATAAAAAATGCATTAGAAAACATTGGAAATAAAGCAGACCTTATGGAAGAGAGAATTAGTGAGCTTGAATATATAATATAGAAATGATACAAGTAGAAGAGGAAAGGGAAATTAGATATAAAAAATGAAGAAATACTACAAGAGTTATCCAGCTCTTCTAGGAAGGGCAACATTAGGGTAATGGGTATACCAGAAGAAGAAGAGAGGGAGAAGGGAGCAGAGAGGTTATTTTAAAAAATAATAGCTAAGAACTTTCCAAACTTGGGGAAAGAACTGGATATACAAGTCTATGAAGATAAGAGAATACCTAATTAACTCAATGCAAAAAGACCTTCTCCAAGACACATAGTATTAAAATTGTCAAAAGTAAATAACAAAGAAAGAACTTTAAAAGCAGCCAAGGACAAAAAGATGGTGACCTACAAAGGAAGTCCTGTTAGGCTATTAGCAGATTTCTCAGCAGAAACCTACAGGATAGGAGGGAGTGGAAAGAAATTCTCAAAATACTGAAAGATAAAAACTGTCACCCAAGAATACTCTATCCATTAAAGTTAACATTCAGATACGAAGAGGAAATTAAGGCTTTCCCAGACAAACAAAAGCTGAGTGAGATCGTCAACACTAGACTTGCCTTACAAGAAATGTTAAAAGGAGCTCTTCTATCAGAAACAAAACAGCCAAAATACAGAAAGCTTTGAGCAATGTGATAACTAGAGAGAACCGGAAAACTGCAACCCTCTATCAAAATAGATTTTTAAACACTCTATTATACTAAGGTTAAAGGGAGAAAAAAAAAGCAGAAAAATAACTATAGTGATCATAGTTTGGTAACAAATTCACAACATAAAAAGAGATCATTTAAGATAGCAAAAACATAAAATGGAAAGAGGAAAAGGACAGAACTCATACAAGTAAATGAAAATAAGATGCTATCAGCAGAAAAAAGACTATTTTATCTAAGAATTATTTTATAAAAACATCAGGGTAACGGCAAAACATAAACATAGAACAGAGGCATGAAACATAAAAAAATGAGAAAACTGAGAAGATATCATAGAAAACAACAAAACCAAAATGGCAGAGAGAAACAGAAGAAAAAAGAAAGAATGGAGCAACCAGAAAACAAAAGATAAAACGGCAGTACTAAGTCCTCCTCTATCAATAATCACCCTAAATGTAAATGGATTGAATTCACAAATCAAAAGACATAGAGTGGCTGGATAAATTAAAAAAAACAATATCCAATCATATGCTGCTTCCAGGAGACTCACCTCAGTTCTAAAGACACAAATAGAATAAAAGTGAAAGGGTGGAAGATGATACTCCAAGCAAATAGCAGCCAAAAGAAAGCAGGTGTAGCCATACTCATACCAGACAAAATAGACTTCAAGCCAAAAAAGATAACAAGAGACAAAAATGAACAGTATATAATAATAAACGGGTCAATTCATCAAGAAGACATAACACTAGTTAATATATATGTGCCTAACATAGGAGTACGTAAATATATAAAACAATTATTAACAGACTTAAAGGGAGGGAAGAGATCAAGATGGAGGAGTAGGAGAACATGAATTCACCTTCCCTCATGAACACATCAAAAATACAAATACATGTGGAACAATTCTCACTGAAAACAAACCGGAGACTGGCAAAAAGACTTATACAAGCAAGGCTGTAAAGAAAGATGCAACAGGAATTGGGTAAGAAGGGAAGAGAAGTGATTAGATTGGGATCTGTGCCCCTAGGAGGGGACACAGAAGAGGAGGATTACACAGGCTCAGAGATCCTCCCTGTGGAGTGAGAAGGTCGAACCACATATTGGGAAACCAAGTTATGGGGTCCAAACAAGGAAGATAAGTCCCCTTAGCTGGTTTGAAAAAGCGGGACTAACAGGAGGGTGGTAAGAAACCTAGACTGTACTCCTGAAGAGCATGCACATGGTTGCTTACTCCTGAGAACAAGGTGGAGGAAGCAGATTGAAACTACCTAGGACTCTAGCTGGTTTCACACAACCACCCCAGTGCAAGCCCTGGCCCGCACTGAGAAACCATGCCAGTACCTCTAGCTCCATCACGGCACCACACTAGGGAGAAGGTTACCTTTGCCAAAGAAAGCATACAGTTGGTGCGGATGGAGCCAGCTCAGACACAGCATGGCATCGGAACAAGGCAAGGGTGGCTGTTACTGGCATTCATGGAGGCAGCAGATCAGGAGAGGTATGGAGCTATGATTGGTGTGCCAAGACAATCCCAGCATTTGCCCCAGCCCACAACACAAGCCCACTTTGGCCCCTCTTGCTCCGGTGCTGTTCCTCTCAGGGGGGAATGTACCATGCTGAAAGGGTGGAGGGTGAAAACTTAAGGAATGGAACCAGCTCCGACCTTACCCTAAGGGCTTCTGCTCCAGCACCCTGGGATGCAACCCCACTCCCCAGTCGTGTGGTGACAGCCACTGAACATAGGAGAAACCCTGGCTCACACCTGGGTCTGGCTGTAGCCACTCTATCTCCATCGCCCCCACCACCCCCACCACCACAAAGGTGATAGCTGCAAGCACAACCCAGGAAAAAATGTGACCCATGTTCACTTCAAATCCAGCTCTCCCACAAAAGTCATTGGGCACAAACAAACTGCATAGGATCACTCCCACAAAAGGACACCCCTTCAAGAATGAGATAGTTAACTGTTTCACCTAAGTAAGTTCATAGACACAGAGAAAATTAAACAAAATGAGAGGATGGAGGAATTTGTTTAAAACAAAAGAACAAGGGGAAAAATCCTGAAAAAACAACTAATGAACCAGAGATGATTAATTTACCAGATCAAGAGTTCAAAGCATTAGCAATAAGAATGCAAACTGAACTGGGAAAAAGAATAAATGAACAGTGAGAATTCTAACAAGGTACTATAAAATATAAAAGGGAACAACTCAGAGATGAATACAATAGCAGAAATGAAAAACACACTAGAAGGAATTAATAGCAGATTAGGTGATACAGAAGAATGCATAAGTCATCTGAAAGATTAGAATATTGGAAATCACTCATTAGAACAGGAAAAAGAAAACAAATTTAAGAAATGAGAACAGTTTATGGGCTCTCTGGGATAACATCAAGGTACCAACATTCACATTATAGGGGTCCCAGAAGGAGAAGAGAAAGAAAGGGTTTGACAATGTATTTGATGAAAGTATGGCTGAAAACTTCCCAAACCTGAAGAAAGAAACATATCCAGGTAAAGGAAGCACAGAGAGTCCCAAGTAAGATGAACCCAAACAGACCCACACAAAGACATATCATAATTAAAATGGCAAAAGTTAAAGATAAAGAGAGAATTTTAAAGGCAGCAAGAGGAAAACAAAGAGTCACTTACAAGGGTACCCCCGCAAGGCTGTCAGCTGATTTTTCTGCAGAAACTTTGCAGGTCAGAGGGAGTGACATGATATAATCAAAGTGCTGAAAAGGAAAAGTCTACAACCTAGGTTACTCTATCCAGAAAGATTATCAATCAGAATTGGAGGCGAGATAAAGAATTTCTCAGATAAGTAAAAACTGAAAGAGTTCATCAATACTAAACAAACCCTACAAGAAGGGTTAAAAGGTCTTCTCTAAGTGGAAAAGAAAAGGCTACAACAAAAAGTAAGAATTTATAGGAAAGGAAAAATCCAACTAGTAAAGGCAAATATATAGTAAAGGCGGTGGATCAACCACTTAAATAAGCTAGTATGAAGATTAAAAACCAAAATATTGTATAATAGTTATTGTAGTTATATACTATAACTACAACAAACTGATAAGGGAGGACATGGAGATATAAATATGACATCAAAACCACAAAACTTTAGGGGAGGACTAAAAAATGGAGATCACTTAGAATGTATTTGAACATACATGACTATTAGTTTAAAATAGATATAGGCAAAAGTTAAGATATATGAACCCCGTGGTAACCACAAATCAAAAACCTACAATAGATACACAGAAACTAAAGAGAAAGGAACACAAGCATACCACTAAAGAAAATCATCAAATCACAAAGGAAGAAATGAAAAGAAGAAAAAATAGAGAAGAACTAAAAAAGAAAAAAAACAAAACAGAACTGCTAGAAATCAAGTAACAAAATAACAATTAGTACATACCTACAAATAATCAATTTACACATCAATGAACTAAATGCTACAATCAAAAGACATAGGGTGGCTGATTGGATGAAAAACAAAGACATATCTATATGCTGCTTACAAGAGACTCACGTCAGAGCTAAGGATGCACACAGTATGAAAGTGAGGATGTGGAAACAATATTCCATGCATATGGAAATGAAAGGAAAGCTGGAGCAGCAATATTCATATCAGACAAAGTACACTTTAAAACAAAGTCTATAACAAAAGACAAGGACTTTATATATTGATAAAGGGATCAATACAAGAAGAGGATGTAACATTCATTAATGCATATGCACCTAATATAGGAGCACTTAACTATATAAAGCAAATATTCACAAACATAAATGGAGAAATTGAGAAAATAATAATAAGGGACTTTAACAATCCACTTATATCAATGGATAGATCATCCAGACAGAAAATCAAGAAGAAACAGAGGTCTTAAATGATAAAATTGACAAGTTCGACTTAATAGATATTGATAGGACATTCCACACAAAAACAGCAGAATACACACTCTTTTGAAGTGCACGTGAAATGTTCTCCAGGGTAGATTACATTCTAGGCCACAAAACAAGTCTCAACAAATTTAAGGGGATAGAAATTATATCAAGCATTTTGCCAACCATAGCAGCATGAAACTAGAAATAAATTACAGGAAGAAAAGGGGGGAAAACACAAATATGTGGAGACTGAGCAACATGCAAATAAAAAAATCAATGGGTTAATGAAGAAATTAAAGAGTAAGTCAGAAAATACCTCTGGGCAAGTGAAAATAAAAACAAAAATTTCCAAAATCCAAGGAGTTCCGTAAAAGCATTTCTAAGAGTAAAGTTTAGAGCAATACAGGCCTAATTCAATAAACAAGAAAAATCTCAAATAAACAACTTACACTACCATCTAAAGGAACTAGAAAAAGTACAACAAGCAAATCCCAAAGTCAACACAATGAAGGAAATAATAAACATCAGAAAGGAAATAAATAAAATAGAGACAAAAATACTATAGGAAAGAAATGATCAATGAAACCTGGGGCTAATTGTTTGAAAAGATAAACAAAATTGATAAACCTTTAACCAGGCTCATCAAAGAAGAAAAGAGAGAGGACCCAAATAAACAAATTAAGAAATGAAAGAGAAGAAATTACAACATATTGCTAAGGTACAAAAAATCATAAGCGAATACTACAAAGAGGTATATACCAACAAATTGGAAAACCAGAAAATAATGGATAAATTTCTAGAAATATAACATTAAAGAGGAAATAAACAATCTGAACAGACCAATCACCAGTAGTGTAATTAAATTAGCAATCAAAATCTCCCAGTAAACAAAAGTCCAGGACAAGATGGCTTCACAGGAGAATTCTACCAATCATAAACAAGAGCTAATACCTATTCTTCTCAAACGATTCCAAAAAATTGAAGAGGAGAGAACACTCACAAATTCATTCTATGAGGCCCTGATAACCGAACCAGAAAAAGACACTACAAAAAAAGAAAATTACAAGGCCAATATCTCTGATGAATTATAGATGCAAAATTCTCAACAAAATATTAACAAACCAAATTGAACAATATATAAAAAGGATCACACACCGTGATCAAGTGGGATTTACTCCAGGGATGCAAGAATGTTTTAATATCAACAAATCAATCAATGTGATACACCACATTAACAAAATGAAAGATACAAATCATGTGATCATCTGAGTAGATCCAGAAAATGCATTTGATAAAATTCCACATCAATTCATGATAAAAACTCTCATCAAGGTAGTATAGAGGGAACAAAACTCAACATAATAAAGGTCAATTTTGAGTAACCCACAGATAACATCATATTCAAAGGTCAACAGTCAAAATCTTTCCCCCTAAAAACAGAAAAACAATAAGGATGCCCACTCTCACCACCTCTATTTAACATAGTATTGGAAGTCTTAGCCTCAACAGTCAAGAAAAAGAAATAAAAGGCATCAAATTTGAAAGGGAAGAATAAAACTGTCACTATTTGCAGACAATATGATACTATATATAGAAAGCCCTAAAGTCTCCACAAAAAAACTTTTAGAACTAAGCAATGAATTCTGTAATTTTCAGGATACAAAACTAATATACAGAACCTTTTGCTTTTCTAAACACTAATAATGAGATACCAGAAAGAGAAAAAAAGAAAAAAACAAAACAAAAAAAAACAATCACTTTTAAAATCACATCAAAGAGAATAAAATAACTAGGAATAAACTTAACCAAAGAGATGTAAAACATATACTCTGAAAACTATAAAACACTGATAAAGGAATTTGAAAATGATACAAAGAAATGGAAAGATATCCCATGTTCTTGGATTGGAAAAATTAATAGTGTTAAAAGATACATGCTACCCAAAGCAACCTACAGATTAACACAAAAACTATCAAAATACCCATGACTTTTTTGACAGAACTTAAATAACCCCACAATTTATACAGAAACACAAAAGACCCTGAATCATCAAAGAAATCTTGAGAAAAAACAACAAAACTGGAGGTATCATATCTCTTGACTTCAGACTATACTACAAAGCAATAGTAATCAAAACAGTATGGTACTGGTACAAAAACAGACACATATATCAATTTAACAGACTAGAGAGCCAAGAAATAAATCCATGCACTTATGGTCAGTTAAGCTATGACAAAAGAGGCAATAATATACATCATGGAAAAGACAGTCTCTTCAATAAGTTGTGCCTGGAAAACTAAACGATTACATGTAAAAAGATAAAATTAGAACATTTTCTTACACCATATTAAAAAAAAAGCAACCTCAACATGGATTAAAGACCTAAATGTAAGACCTGAAACCATTAAATTCCTGTAAGGAATTATGTCATAGGCAGAATACTCTTTGATGTAAATCATAGAAATATTTTATTGGAGTTGTTTCATAAGGTAAAATAAATAAAAGCAAAAATAAAGGCTTTTGCACAGCAAAGTACACTTTGAAAAAATGAAAAGATACCTATGGAATTGGAGAAAATATTTGCAAATGATATGACTGATAAAGGGTTAATATCCAAAATACATAAACTGCTTATACAACTCAATGGCAAGAAATCAAACAACCCAATTAAAAAATAGGCAGAAAACCTGAATAGACATTTTTGCAAAGACATACAGATGGCCAGCAGGAACATGAAAAGAGGCTCAACGTTGCTAACCACCAGGTAACGGCAGATGAAAACCACAATTAGATATTATCTTACACCTGTGATAATGGCTATCATCAGAAACTCTTCAAATAAGAAGTGTTGGTGAACATATGGAGAAAAGTGAACACAGCTGGTGGGAATGTAAACTGGTGCAGCCACTATGGAAAACAGTATGGAAGTTTTTCAAAAAATAAAGAGAACTACCATGTGATCCAACAATTCCACTCCTGTGTATTTATCTGAAGAAAATAAAACCACTAATTTGAAAATATACATGCACCTCAGTGTTCACAGCAGCATTATGTACAATAGCCAAGGTATGGTAGCAGCCTAAATGTCCATCAACAAATGAATGTATAAAGAAGATGTAGTATATTTATACAATGAAATATTACCCAGAGAAAGACCAATCCTCTATGTTATCACTTAAATTAGAATCTAAAAAATAATTTAACTAATGAATATAACAAAACAGAAATAGATTCACATGTATAGAGAAAAAGCAGTGATTACCACTGGGGAGAAGAAAGATGGGCATGGCAAGATAGGGGTAGGGGGTTAAGAGGTACAAACTACTATGTATAAAACAAATAAGCTGCAATTATATACAGCACAGAGAATATAGTACAGCACAGAGAATATAGCCAATATTTTATAATAACTTTAAACAGAGTATAATCTATAAAAATATTGAATCACTGTATTGTACATCTGAAACTCATATAACATTGCAAATCAACTATAATTTAATGCAAAATATAGCAATTTAAAAAATAGACTTAAAGGGAGAAGTTGACAGCAACACAATAATAATAGGGGTCTTTAACATCCCACTAACATCAATGGATAGAACATCGAGACAGAAAGTCAACAAGGAAGTAGCAGTCTAAAATGAAACATTAGAACAGATGGATCTGATAGAGATGTACAGAACATTCTATCCAAACACAGCTGAATACATATTCTTCTCAAGTGCACATGGAAATTTTTCAACGATACACCATATGTTGTGACACAAAACAAGTCTCAGGAAATTTAAGATTGAAATCATATCAAGCATCTTCTCCAATCACAATGGAATGCAACTAAAAATCAAGTACAAGAAGAAAACTGGAAAAGTCACAAATATGTGGAGACTGAACAACTGCTAGGTCAATGAAGAAATCAAAGGAGAAATAAAGTATTACCTGAAGACAAATGAAAATACAATATACTGAAAACTTTGAGATACAGGAAAAGTGGTACTAAGAGGAAAGTTTACAGCAACACAGGCCTACCTCAATAAAAAAGAAAAATCTCAGATAAACAATATAATGTTACACCTAAAGGACCTAGAAGAAAATGAAGCCCAAAGTTAGCAGAAGGAAGAATATAATAAAGATCAAAGCAGTAATAAGTGAAACAGAGGTTAGAAGATGGTAGTTAAGATCAATGAAACTAAGAGTTGGTTCTTTGAAAAGATAAATAAGATCAACAACCCATTAAGTAGATTCATTGATAAAAAAGAGAGAAAGAAAGGTCTGATAAAATCAGAAGTGAAAAAGGAGAAATAACAGTAGATACCACAGAAATACAAGGGATTATAAGAGAATATTATGAACAGCTATACACAAACCTACTGGACATCCAAGGAGGAGAAATGGACAAATTCTTGGAATTATACTACCTTGAAAGACTTATATGGATGAAACAGAAAATCTGAATAGATCTGAATAGACCAATCACTAGTACAACAATTAAAACAGTAATCAAAAGTTCCCAAAATACAAAAGTCCAGGTCCATATGGCTACATAGGTGAATTCTACCAAACATTCAAAGATGATTTAATACCTATTCTTCTCAAACTATACCAAAGTATTAATGAGAAGGAAATGCTTCCTAACTCATTTTACAAGGCCAGCATCAGCCTGATACCAAAACCAGACAAAGATAACACCAATAAAATTAAAGGCCAATATCTCTGATGAATATTGATACAAAAACCCTCAACAAAATATTTGCAAATTGAATTTAACAATGCATCAAAAGGATCATATACCATGACCAAGTGGGATTTATTTCAGTCATGCAAGGATGTTTCAACAACCTCAAATCAATCAACATAATATACCACCTTAAAAAAATGAAGGATAAAAATCATATGATCATCGCAATACACACAGAAAAAGCATTTGACAGGATTCAATACCCATTTATGATAAAAACTCTCATTAAATTAGGTACAGAAGGGACATAACATAATAAAGCCCATATATTACAAACCCCTAGCTAACATCATAATCAATGGTGAAAAATTGAAAGCTATCCCTCTAAGATCAGAAGCATGATAAGGATGCCTACTCACACCACTCCTATTCAACACAGTATTGGAAGCCAAAGCCAGAGCTATTAGGCAAGGAACACAAATAAAATGCATCCAAATTAGAAAGGAAGAAGTAAAACTGTCACTATTTTCAGATGACATGATTTTATATATATAAAACTCTAAAGCCTCCACAAAAAAACTATTAGAAATAACAAATACAGTAAAATTACAGGATACAAAATCAACATACAAATACCTCTTTCATTTTTATATGTTAACAATGAGCTAGCAGAAAGGGAAATTAAGAAAACAATCCCATTTATAATCATGACAAAAAGAATAAAATACCTAGGAATACATTTAACCAAGGAGGTAAAAGACTTGTACACTGAAAACTACAAGGCATTGTTGAAAGAAATTGAAAACAATACAAATAAATAAATAAAAACCTATTTTGTGTTCATGGATTGGAATAATTAACATAAACAAAATGTCTTAATTACCTAAAGTAATCTACAGATTTAATGCAATTTCTATCAAAATTTCTAGGACATTATTCACAGAAATATAACAAATTATTCTAAAATTTATATGAAACCACAAAAGATCCCAGATGGCCAAAGCAATCCTGAGAAAAAAAAGAACAAAGCTTGAGGCATCACAACCTCTGACTGCAAACTGTACCAGAAAGCCATAGTAATCAAAACAGCATAGTACTGGCAGAAAAAGAGATAAATAGATCAATGCAACAGAAATGAGAGCCCAGAAATAAACCCATGTGTATGTGGAAAATTAAAGGATGAAGGAGCAAAGAATGTACAATGTAAAAAGGATAGTCTCTTCAACTAATGATGTTGGAAAAACTGGATATCCACATGCAAAATAAATAAATAAATGAACTAGACCACTATCTAATACCATACATAAAAATTAACTAAAGATTGATTAAAGACTTGAATTTAAGACCTGTAAGGCCATACGCTCTTTGACATTGGTCTTAGCAATATCTTTCTAGATATGTCTCCTCAGGCAAGGGAAACAAAAGCAAAAATAAACAAATGGAATTATATCAAACTAATAAGCTTCTGCACAACAAAGTAAACCATCAATAAAAACACAACCAACTGAATGGGAGAAGATATTTGAAAATGATACATCCAACAAGGGGTTAATATCCAAAATATATATAGACTGCATACAACTCAACAACAACAAAAGCAAACAACATCACTAAAAACTGGCAGAGGAGCTGAAAAGATATTTTTCCAAAGAAAACATAGAGATGGCCAGCAGGCACATGAAAAGATGTTTAACATCACTAATTATTAGGGAAATGCAAATCAAAACCACAATGAGATATCATCTTACACTGTCAGAATGGCTAGCACCAAAAAGACAAAAGTAGCAAATGTTGGCGAGGATGTGGAGAAAAGGGAACTCTCGTACATTGTTGGTAGGAATGTAAATTGGGGTATCCACTATGGAAGGCAGTATGGAAATTCCTCAAAAAATTAAAAATTGAACTACCATATGATTCAGCTATCCTACTTCTGAGTACTTACCCAAAGAAGACAAAAACGCTAATCAGAAATCACATTAAAAAAAAAAATACCTAGGAAAAAACTTAACCAAGGAGGTGAAACTCTTACACACTGAAAACTATAAAACATCGATAAAGGAAAGTGAAGATAATTCAAAGAAATTGAAAGATGTACCATGCTCTTGGATTGGAAGAAATAGCCATACCGCTCAAAGCAATCAACAGATTTAATGTGATACTTACCAAAATACCCACAACATTTTTCACAGAACTTGACCAAATAATCCTAAAATTTGTATGGAACTACAAAAGACCCAAAATTAATGAAGCAATCCTGAGGAAAAAGAACAAAGCTGGATGCATAACCCTGTCAGGCTTTAGACAATACTACAAAGCTAAAGTAATCAAAATAGCACAGTATTGGCACAAAATCCAGACATATAGATCAATGGAACAGAATAGAGAGCCCAGAAATAAACCCACACACCTGCAGTCAATTAATTGATGACAATGGAGGCAGGAATATACAATGGAGATAAGACAGTCTCTTTAGCAAGTGGTGTTGGGAAATCTGGACAGGTACATGTAAATCAATGAAATTAGAAATTACTCTCACACTACATACAAAAATAAATTCAAAATGGTTTAAAGACCTAAATATAAGGCATGACACCATAAAACTCCTAGAAGAGAACATAGGCAAAACATTCTCTGACATAAATCAGAGCAATATTTTTTTAGATCAGTCTCCCAAGGCAAAATAAATAAGAGCAAAAATAAACTAATAGGACCTAATCAAACTTAAAAGCTTTTGCACAACAAAGGAAACCATAAACAAAATGAAAAGACAACCTATGGACTGGGAGAAAATATTTGCAAATGATGCAACTGACAAGGAGTTAATATCCAAAATATATGAGCAGCTAATACAGCTCAATATCAAAAAAAACAAACAACCCAATCAAAAAGTGGGCAGAAGACCTAAATAGACATTTCTCCAAAGAAGACATACAGATGACCAACAGGAACATGAAAAGACATTCAACAACGTTAATCATTAGAGAAATGCAAATCAAAACCACACAATGAGGTATCACCCCACACCTGTTAGAATGGTTATCATCAAAAAGAACACAAATAATAAATGCTGAAGAGAGTGTAGAGAAAAACGAACACTCATACACTGTTGGTGGGAATAGAAATTGGTGCAGCCACTATGGAGAACAGTATGGAAGTTCCTTAAAAAATAAATAAAAATAGAGCTATCATATCATCCTAGCAATCCCACTCCTGGGCATATATCTGGAAAAGGTGAAAACTCTAATTCAGAAAGATACATGCACCTCAGTGTTTATAGCAGCACTATTTACAATAGCTAAGACATCGAAACAACCAAAAGTGCCTATCAACAGACTATTGGTTTAAGAAGAGGTGGTATATATATATATATATATATATATATATATATATATATATATACACACATATATGATATATATACATATATGATATATATATGTGGTATATATATGCATATATATATATGGAATATTACTCAGCCATAAAAAAGAATGAAATATTGCCATTTGCAAGATGGATGGACCTAGACAATATCAACCTAAGGGAAGGAAGCCAGACAGAGAACAACAGGTATCATATGCTCTCACTTATATGTGGAATCTGTTTTATAAACAGAAAGAGACTCACAGACATAGAAAACAAACTCATCATTACAAAAGGGGAAAGAGGAGGATAAATTAGGAGGAGGGGATTTATAGATACAAACTAATAAACATAAAACAGATAAACAACAAGTATTTACTGTATGACACAGGGAACTATATTCAATATCTTGTAATAACCTACAATGGAAAATAATCTCAAAATATATATATATATATATATATATACATAACTGAATCACTTTGCTGTATACCTGAACTAACATAATATGGTAAACCAACTAACTATACTTCAATTTAAAAAGCAGAATATTGAAAACAAACAAAGGAATATAAACAAAATTAAAGAACAAACTAAACCAAACAAAAACAAAAACGCAGATACAAAGAACTCAGTATTGGTTATCAGAGGGGAAGGGGTGAGTGAGAGAGTGAAATGCACAAAGGAGATGAAGTGTTTGGGTATGGTGAGGATGGAAAATAAATTTTTGTTGGTTAGTGAAAGAAAGAACAAAAAGGGAGGAGGGAGGGAGGAGGGAAGGAAGGAAGGAAGGGAGAGAGAGAGGGAAGGAGGGAGGGAGGAAAGAAGGAAGGGAGAAATAACAAGTGTTGGCGAAGATGTGGAGAAAAAGGAATCCACTTACACTATTGGAGGAAATGTAAACTGGTGCAGCCACTATTGAAAACAGTATGGGGATTCCTCAAAACATTAAAAATAGAGCTGCCATATAATCTAGCTATTCCACTTCTGGGTATTTATTCAAGGAATATGAAATCACTAATTTGAAACAATAGACACTCCTCTATGTTCATTTCAGCATTATTTTCAATAGCCAGGATATGGAAACAAATTAAATGTCCTTTAATAGATGAATGGATAAAGAAGATGTGCTATATATATATATACAATGGAGTACTATGCAGACATAAAAAAGAAGAATGAAGTCTTGCCATTTGCAACATGGATGGACCTTGAGAGTATTACGTTAAGTCAGACGGAGAAAGACAAACATCATAGAGCTTCACTAGGAAAACCAAACCAAACCAAACTCATAGACACAGAGAACAGATTTGTGGTTACCAAGGGGTTGGGGAGCGGGTGGGCAAAATGGGTGAAGGGGGTCAATTGTATGATGATAGATGGTAACCTAGACTTATGATGTTGTTTACTTTGATGTGTATACAAATATCAAATTATAATGTTACACACTTGAAACTTACGTTATATACCAATTTTACCCCCATAAAAAATTAAAAATCTAAATAAATAAATAAGGAAAGTCATATTTCTGATCAGACCCTCAAAATTTGCTTCTGCTATAGTTTTCCTCATCTAAATAAGTGGCAAATGCAGTATTCTGGTTATTCTGTCAAAAACCGTTTTCTTTCATATCCATTAACATCATTGTTCCAAATACATTAAGAATTTGACCACAGATCTCTACCTCTACCATTATCTCCCAGTTTTATGCCACCATTATCTCTCATCTGGATTAATGTAATAATATTAATGTCTCTCTTCTCCTGTTTTTGTCCCTCATAATTTAGTTTCAACATAGTAGCATAACTTCCCATGTTACTCAAAATAAAAGCAAATCCCTTACAGCCGCCTACAAAGTCCTACAGGAGCTGTTCAGTCCCCTCAGTTCTCTCATCTCATTTCTTCCTACCTTTCCTACTGTTCACTCCATTCCAGCTACATTGTCCTTGCTGCCCCTCAAATATTCTAGACCCACTCCTGCCTCAAGAGTTTGAATAATTTTTTCTCTGTACTTAAAATGTTCTTTTCCTAGACGTCCAGGAGGCTTATTCTCTCACCTACTCTTGGTCTTTGCTCAAATATCCTCTTTTCAGTGAACTTCCTTCAAAAAACATATTTGAAATTGTAGGCCTCTCTCCATCATTAACCCACTTTTTCACTCTACTGTTCTTCTCCATAGTTCTTTGAACCGTCTGGCATACTTTATATTTTAATTACTTATTTTATTTACTTTATGTCTCTCTGCACCCTCCTTCTCTCCTCTCCCCAAAGACTCCACCAGAATGTAAGCTCTTTGAAGGTTTGCTCACTACTGAGTCTCTAGTGCCTGGTTCAGTGCTGGGTACATGGTAGATGCTCAGTATATGTTGAATAAATGAATATAAAGCTAAAGAGGCATGAAATAATTAAGCACCTCCACTTTCCCCTCCTTCAGACATTCTGAGCTCTTTTATCTTTCTTCTCAGTATCTTATAAGCAATTCCTTATTTTATGAAACTTTTTCTAACCATCTTTGGTACCTCATTAGGAATTTTAGTCCCTAAATTTCCACTTCCATGACATTCTTCTCTTAAATGCCCATGTTACCTGTAAATTTCAAGAGTATGTTTCATCTTAAATAGATATCAGATGATAGAGAAATGATGGTGCCTCTTTTCTGTGCTCCTGAATTTACTGTCTTACCTAGGCCCTCTTTGAATCATCTCTGCTTCCTAATCCTGTGCACTTGCTAACATTGATAACTTATATAGTATAACTGAGAGAAAAATGGGATGAATGCATCTTATTCAAACTCAGTTATGCAGGCACAGTTTTGTCATCGCTGGGTAAGACTGGCTAGGCTTACAGCTAGGTATTACCCGCTTGGCTGATTTAGTCTTCTCTTTCAGCCACATAAAAATGCCACCTGCTATTCATTTGATTGAAGATGGAATGATGTGAGCATCTAGTAAAGAAGACAGAAAAAATAACACAACATTTGCGATTCATGTGTTTATATTAATTCTCATTCTCTCTCCTTCCCTCTTTCCATCTCTCTCCATTATATCTCTTTCAAAACAGACTATGTTTACTCCAATATAGAGCCCATTACATTATTGTATTTTCGGTTTCATCCTGGACTATTTTTTTCTCAAAACATATCTATCTATTCAACTGGCTGTCCTGTGAAAAGATTATTGATAGCTGAGTCTACATCAGAGATTTTCAGTGAGATACAGCATATTCCCCAACAGTCTATAAAGAAGATTTATAATGTCATTGTAGAATATCATTCACAAACCGTGGCCCATTAAGTTGCAACTGATGCTTAACTAATGTGCTTTCTCTTGAAGTGCCTATCTTTCCACAGCAACTGATAGCAATATGCCAAGGAGATGGAGACATGATGGGTGAGAGTTCAGCTTGAAATTGCTATACAGGAGAAAGGCTAACTAGAGTTCAAAGGGAATTTTATATTCATATACACTCATGTCTGAGGCAGTAGACTTTCTTCAATCAGATTAAAAATTCTTACCTACCTAGACTAAATCTGATATTTTCACTCATATTTTAACTAAATTAAAGAAACTGAAGAGAAAATAGTATATGGATTTATTAAAATGTAAATCAGTTACCTAGCAATAAAAAACGGTCATCGCATACTCTTTGCATTTTCAGATCAAGGGGGAAAAAAAATCTTTGCAGTTCTTATTCATTTTTAATATACCTATGTCTTCAGTTTTCAGAGATGACACTATTGATTGTTCCAATAATATTGTAATTATTCTCATAAACAGGAAAATTAAATTTCCACAAAATGTTGCTAGACATCCCCATACTGATGCCTAGAAAATACTGTAAATGCAACACCTTAAAAACTCAACTGTTTCTCTGTCCCAGGCTACTTGTTCCTCTTTCTTTCCAGGAAAGAGAATGGCACAGTAATTAACAACCAGGACTTAGGTGTAAGACTACATGAATTTGAATCCCAGCTCTGACACTAGCTAGTTCCTTAACTCTGGGCAAGTGTCTTAACCTCCCTGGTCCTTAGTTTTTTCTTCTGAGAAGTGGGAATAATAAGAGCATGTATGCCTCAGAGGTATGTTTTAAGGCTTAAATATTGAGCTCATAGAAAACTCTATATGAGTATTAACTATTTTGTTATTATTAATTCTTTGTTTTCTATCCTGATTAATAGCAATGTTCATCTTTCAAGTTACCCAAACTAAAAATTCTAAGGTCATATATTTAAAAACTTTCCTTTTAAAATAATTTAGTTACCAAGTACTATTTCCTTTTTTAATTTTTTTAAATTGAAGTATAATTGACTTACAATGTTGTGTTAGTTTCTGATGTGTGTGTGTGTGTGTGTGTATATAAATATATATATATATATATACTTTTTCATATTCTTTTCCATTATAGGTTATTATGAGATATTGAATATAGTTCCCTGTGTGTTATATAATAGAATCTTGTTATTTATCTATTTTATATTTAGAAGTTTGTATCTGCTAATCCCAACCTCCTAATTTATCCCACCACCACCCCCTTTCCCATTTGGTAACCATAAGTTGGTTTTCTATATCTGTAAGTCTGTTTCTGTTTTGTAAATAAGTTCATTTGTATCATATTTTAAATTCTACATAGAAGTGATATCATATGATATTTGTCTTTGTCTGACTTACTTCACTTAGTATGGCAGTCTCTAGGTCCATCCATGCTGCTGCAAATGGCATTATTTCATTCTTTTCTATGGATGAGTAATATTCCATTGTATAATTATACCACACCTTCTTTATCCATTCATCTGTAAATGGACTTTTAGCTTTCTTCCATGTCTTGGCTATTGTAAATAGTGCTGCTATGACTTTGGGGTGCATGTATATTTTCAAATTACAGTTTTCTCCAGACATATGCCCAGGAGTGGGATTGCTGAATCATATGGTAACTCTATTTTTAGTTTTTTAAGGACACTCCATACTCTTTTCCATAGAGATCGCACCAATTTGCATACCCATCAACAGCATAGGAGGGTTCCCTTTTCACCACACCCTCTCCAATATTTATTATTTGCAGACATTTTAATGATGGTCATTCCAAAACCAAGTTACTATTTCTACCACAGTAAGAGCTATTTTATCTGCCCCTCTCTTTTTCATTCTCTCTATCATTATAGAAGTTCCTACCTAAATCATATTTTTCTGGATTATTGAATGAGATTCAGCTGTTCCATCACTTTCCATCTATCTGTCATATGACCTTCTGACTTATCTTGCTAAAAACTAAGCAAAGACATATGTCCCTCTTTCCCTAAAAAATTCAATATCTCCCATTACCTACAGAAAATCTCCACACTCTTTCAATGGTGTTCTAGATTTTCCAAAATCTAGTCATAAGCTCCTCTTCCAAGTTTTATGTTGTTACAAACTTTAACAACTCCATACCTAGTTTTTACTTTTTTTTTTTTTGACATATTTATTGGAGTATAATTGCTTTACAATGGTGTGTTAGTTTCTGCTTTATAACAAAGTGAATCAGCTATACATAAACATATATCCCCATATCTCCTCCCTCGTGCGTCTCCCTCCCACCCTCCCTATCCCACCCCTCTGGGTGGACACAAAGCACCGAGCTGATCTCCCTAGGCTATGTGGCTGCTTCCTACTAGCTATTTTACATTTGGTAGTGTGTAGATGTCCATGCCATTCTCTCACTTCGTCCCAGCTCTCCCTTCCCCTTCTGCATGTCCTCAAGTCAATTCTCTCCATCTGCGTCTTTATTCCTGTCCTGCCCCTAGGCTCTTCAGAACTTTTTTTTTTTTTTTTTTAGATTCCAAATATATGTGTTGGCATATGGTATTTGCTTTCCTCTTTCTTACTTACTTCACTCTGTATGACAGTCTCTAGGTCTATCCACCTCACTATTAATAACTTAATTTCGTTTCTTTTTTATGGCTGAGTAATATTCCATTGTATATATATGCCACATCTTCTTTATCCATTCATCTGATGATGGACACTTAGGTTGCTTCCATGTCCTGGCTATTGTAAATAGAGCTGCAATGAACATTTTGGTACATGACTCTATTTGACCTATGGTTTTCTCAGGGTATATACCCATTACTGGGATTGCTGGGTCATATGGTAGTTCTATTTTTAGATGCTTAAGGAACCTCCATACTGTTCTCCATAGTGGCTGTATCAATTCACATTCCCACCAGCAGTGCAAGAGGGTTCCCTTTTCTCCACACCCTCTCCAGCATTTATTGTTTGTAGATTTTTTGATGACAACCATTCTGACCGGTGTAAGGTGATACCTCATTGTACCTTTGATTTGCATTTCTCTAATGATTAGTGATTTTGAGCATCCTTTCATGTGTTTGTTGGCAATCTGTATATCTTCTTTGGAGAAATGTCTATTTAGGCCTTCTGCCCGTTTTTGGATTGGGTTTTTTGTTTTCTGATACTAAGCTGCATGAGCTGCCTGTATATTTTGGAGATTAATCCCTTGTCAGTTGCTTCATTTTCAAATATTTTCTGCCTTTCTGAGGGTAGTCTTTTCGTCTTGTTTATGGTTTCCTTTGCTGTGCAAAAGCTTTTAAGTTTCATTAGGTTCCATTTGTTCATTTTTGTTTTTATTTCCATTTCTACAGGAAGTGGGTCAAAAAGGATCTTGCAGTGATTTATGTCATAGCGTGTTCTTCCTATGTTGTCCTCTAAGAGTTTTACACTCTGTGGCCTTACATTTAGGCCTTTAATCCATTTTGAGTTTATTTTTGTGTATGGTGTTAGGGAGTGTTCTAATTTCATTCTTTTACATGTAGCTGTCCAGTTTTCCCAGCACCACTTATTGAAGAAACTGTCTTTTCTCCATTGTATGTTCTTGCCTCCTTTGTCATAGATTAAGTGGCCACAGGTGTTTGGGTTTATCTCTGGTCTTTCTATCCTGTTCCATTGATCTATATTTCTGTTTTTGTGCCAGTACCATACTGTCTTGATTACTGTAGCTTTGTAGTATAATATGAAGTCAGGAAGCCTGATTCCTCCAGCTCCATTTTTCTTTCTCAAGATTGCTTTGGCTATTCGGGGTCTTTTGTGTTTCCATACAAATTGTAAAATTTTTTGTTCTAGTTCTGGGAAAAATGCCATTGGTAGTTTGATAGGGATTGCATTGAAACCGTAGATTGCTTTGGGTAGTAGAGTCATTTTCACAATGTTAATTCTTCCAATCGAAGAACACGTATATCTCTCCCTCTGTTTGTATCATCTTTAATTTCTTTCATCAGTGTCTTATAGTTTTCTGCATACAGGTCTTTTGTCTCCTTAGGTAGGTTTATTCCTAGATATTTTATTCTTTTTGTTGCAATGCTAAAGGGGAGTATTTCCTTATTTTCTCTTTCAGATCTTTTATCATTAGTGTATAAGAATGCAAGTGATTTCTGTGCATTAATTTTATACCCTGCTACTTTACCAAATTCATTGATTAGTTCTAGTAGTTTTCTGGTAGCATCTTGGTGATTCTCTATGTATAGTATCATGTCATCTGCAAACAGTGACATCTTTACTTCTTCTTTTCCGATTTGGATTCCTTTTTCTTCTCTGATTGCTGTGGATAAAACTTCCAAAACTATGTTGAATAATAGTGGTGAGAGTGAGCAACCTTGTCATGTTCCGGATCTTAGTGGTAATGGTTTCAGTTTTTCACCATTGAGAACGACGTTGTCTGTGGGTTTGTCATATATGGTTTTTATTATGTTGAGGTAATTTCCCTCTATGCCTGCTTTCTGGACTGTTTTTATCATAAATGGGTGTTGAATTCTGTCAAAAGCTTTTTCTGCATCTATTGAGATGATCATATGGTTTTTATCCTTCTATTTGTTAATATGGTGTATCACATTGATTGATTTGCGCATATTGAAGAACCCTTGTATTCCTGGGATAAACCCCACTTGATCATGGTGTATGATCTGTTTAATGTGCTGTTGGATTCTGTTTGCTAGTATTTTATTGAGGATTTTTGCATCTATGTCCATCTGTGATATTGGTCAGTAGTTTTATTGTAACATGTTTGTCTGCTTTTGGTATCAGAGTGATGGTGGTCTTGTAGAATTAGTTTGGGAGTGTTCCTCCATCTGCTATATTTTGGAAGAGTTTGAGAAGGATAGGTGTTAGCTCTTCTCTAAATGTTTGAAAGAATTTACCTGTGAATCCATCGTGTCCTGGGCTTTTGTTTGTTGGAATATTTTTAATCACATTTTCAATTTCAGTGCTTGTGATTGGTCTGTTTATATTTTCTATTTCTTCCTGTTTCAGTCTTGAGAGGTTGTGCTTTTCTATGAATTTGTCCATTTCTTCAAGGTTGTCCATTTTATTGGCATATAGTTGCTTGCAGTCATTTCTCATGTTCCTTTGTATTTCTGCAGTGTCCGTTGTTACTTCTCCTTTTTCATTTCTAATTCTACTTTTTTGAGTCTTCTCTCTTTTTTTCATGATGAGTCTGGCTAGTGCTTTATCAATTTGGTTTATCTTCTCAAAGAACCAGCTTTTAGTTTTATTGATCTCGGCTGTTGTTTCCTTCATTTCTTTTTCATTTATTTCTGATCTGATCTTTATGATTCCTTTCCTTCTGCTAACTTTGCAGGTCTTTTGTTCTTCTTTCTCTAATTGCTTTAGGTGTAAGGATAGGTTGTTTGTTTGAGATGTTTCCTGTTTCTTGAGGTAGGATTGTATTGCTATAAACGTCCCTCTTAGAACTGCATTTGTTGCATCCCAAAGGTTTTGGGTCATCATGTTTTCATTGTCATTTTTTTCTAGGTATTTTTTAATTTCTTCTTTGATTTCTTCAGTGATCTCTTGGTTATTTAGTAGTATATGGTTTAGCCTCCATATGTTTGTATTTTTCACAGATTTTTTCTTGTAATTGATATCTAGTCTCATAGTGTTGTGGTCAGAAGAGATACTTGATACGATTTCAATTTTCTTAAATTTACCAAGGCTTGATTTGTGACCCAAGATATGATCTATCCTGGAGAAAGTTCCATGGACACTTAAGAAGAAAGTGTATTCTGCTGTTTTTGGAAGGAATGTCCTATAAATATCAATTAAGTCCACCTTGTTTAATGTATCCTTTACAGCTTGTGTTTCCTTATTTATTTTCATTTTGGATGATCTGTCCATTGGTGAAAGTGGGGTGTTAAAGTCCCCTGCTATGATTGTGTTACTGTCGATTTCCCCTTTTATGGCTGTTAGCATTTGCCTTATGTATTGAGGTGCTCCTATGTTGGGTACATAAATATTTACAATTGTTATATCTTCTTCTTGGATTGATCCCTTGGTCATTATGTAGTGTCCCTCTTTGTCTCTTGTAATAGTCTTTATTTTAAAGTCTATTTTGTCTGGTATGAGAAATGCTACTCCAGCTTTCTTTTGTTTTCCATTTTCATGGAATATCCTTTTCCATCCCCTCACTTTCAGTCTGTATGTGTCCCTAGGTCTAAAGTGGGTCTCTTGTGGACAGCATATATATGGGTCTTGTTTTTGTATCCATTCAGCCACTCTATGTGTTCT
Organism: Eschrichtius robustus; assembly: GCF_028021215.1. NCBI lineage: Eukaryota > Metazoa > Chordata > Mammalia > Artiodactyla > Eschrichtiidae > Eschrichtius > Eschrichtius robustus. Next base: position 39,618,802 of record NC_090834.1, read on the forward strand.
GGTTGGAGCATTTAATCTGTTTACATTTGAGATAGTTATCGATATGTGTGTTCCTATTATCATTTTCTTAATTGTTTTGGTTTGTTATTGTAGGTGTTTTCCTTTTCTTGTGTTTCCTGCTTAGAGAAGTTCCTTTAGCATTTGTTGTAAAGTTGGTTTGGTTTTGCTGAATTCTCTTAGCTTTTGCTTGTCTGTAAAGGTTTTAATTTCTCCGTTGAATCTGAATGAGATCCTTGCTGTGTAGATTAATTTTGTTGTAGGTTTTTCTCTTTCATCACGTTAAATATGTCTTGCCACTCCCTCTGGCTTGCAGAGTTTCTGCTAAAAGATCAGCTGTTAATCTTATGGGGATTCCCTTGTGTTTTATTTGTTGCTTCTCCCTTGCTGCTTTTAATATATTTTTTCTTTGTATTTAATTTTTGATAGTTTGATTAATATGTGTCTTGGTGTGTTTCTCCTTGTATTTATCCTGTATGGGACTCTCCGTGCTTCCTGGATTGATTGACTCTTTCCTTTCCCATATTAGGGAAGTTTTCAACTATAATCTCTTCAAATATTTTCTCAGTCCCTTTCTTTTTCTCTTCTTCTTCTGATACCCCTATAATTTGAACGTTGGTGCATTTAATGTTGTCCCAGAGGTCTCTGAGACTGTCCACAATTCTTTTCATTCTTTTTTCTTTATTCTGCTCTGTGGTAGTTATTTCCATTATTTTATCTTCCAGGTCACTTATCCGTTCTTCTGCCTCAGTTATTCTGCTATTGAGTCATTCTAGAGAATTTTTTATTTCATTAATTGTGTTGTTCATCATTATTTGTTTGCTCTTTAGTTCTTCTAGGTCCTTGTTGAACATTTCTTTTATTTTCTCTGTTCTAGTTGCAAGATTTTGGATCATCTTTATTATCATTACTCTGAATTCTTTCTCTGGTAAACTGCCTATTTCCTCTTCATTTGTTTGGTCTGGTGGCTTTTTACCTTGCTCCTTCATCTGCTGTGTATTTCTCTGTCTTCTCATTTTGCTTAATTTATTGTGTTTGGGGTCTCCTTTTCACAGGCAGTTTGTTCATAGTTCCCGTTGTTTTTGGTGTCTGCCCCCAGTGGGTAAAGTTGGTTCAGGGATTGTGTAGGCTTCCTGGTCGAGGGGACTGGTGCCTCTGTCCTGGTGTGTGATGCTGGATCTTTTCTTTCTGGTGGGCAGGACCGCATCCAGTGGTGTGTTTTGGTGTGTCTGTGAACTTATGATTTTAGGCAGCCCCTCTGTTAATGGGTGGGGTTGTGTTCCTGTCTTGCTAGTTGTTTGGCATAGGGTGTCCATCACTGTAGCTTGCTGGTCTTTGAGTGGAGCTGGGTCTTTACGTTGTGATGGAGGTGTCTGGGAGAGCTTTCGCCATTTGATACTACGTGGGGCTGGGAGGTCTCTGGTGCACCAATGACCTCAACTCGGCTCTCCCACCTCAGAGGCTAAGGCCAGACACCTGGCCAGAGCACCAAGACCCTGTCAGCTACACGGTAGTTCTGTGATCTTGGAACAGGCAATTCAGTTCTCTGTTCCTCAGATTCCCTTTTGTGCAGCACCTTCTCACCCCAGAGGCCCAGTCAGGTGTGAGGGAAGGGCTGTCGCTCACAGGCTGTGCAGGGAGGAAGCCCATGAGCCTGGAGCAGGACCGAACTCTATACCTGGTTTTTAAGAATCATTTTCATACCTCTGTATCCTTCTTCAGACAGTTCCCCCAACCTTCCCTACATCTCTACCTACCAAAATCCTATTCATTCTTTAAGTTGTGTCTCAGATTTCCTTTGGGAGATTCTTCTGATCCACACTAACGAATGTATTATTTCTTGTCTTTCTCGATGATTTGCCATTATTAAAGCAGCTTCCCCATTTTACCTTGAAAATATTAGTAACTTCTGTCAGTCTCTATGTTAAATTATAAACTCCTTCAGAACAGAAATTGTATCCTTTTCCAGTTTTTACCTTTAACAGCACCTTTCACAGTTTGTATCATGAAGACACTCAATATGTTTGTTAAATAGAAGAAATGAATTTAATTTTATTAATTACATTCATTTGTCAAGCATTCTGAAAAACAATGGGGACAAACTGAAACAAGACAGTTCTTGTTCTTAAAGAGCTGATAGTAAATTAAGCTCAATTTTGTGATGTCTATGAAAAGCAATTCAAATGTGTGTGATTCTCAATTTCCAAGATTCATGCAGGCAAGCCTGGCAGTTGAAAAAGGTTACGGCAACCTGTGAGGAAGAAAAAATTCATTTCTGACCTAACATAGAAAATACCAGTTATATTAAGAATAGTATTATAGACTGAATATTTGTATCCCCTCTAATTCGTATGTTAAAGCCCCGATATCTAATGTGTTGATACTGGGACATACGGTGTTTGGGAGGTAACTAGATTTTGATTAGGTCATGAAGGTGGAGCCCCCATGATGAGATTAGTGCCTTTACACAAATATGAAGGGACACCAGAGCTTCCTCTCTCCACCAGGCGAGGGTACAGAAAGAAGGTGGGCATCCATAAGCCCCAAAGAGAACTTCACCAAGAACCACATCTGCTGGCACCTTGATCTTGGATTGCGCAGCTTCCAGAACTGTGAATAATATCTTTTGTTTAAGCCACCCAGTCTATAGTATTTTGTTATGGTAGCCCACGCTAAGAGAGATAGGATTATATGTTTCTCAGTATCAGCTCCTGAGGACACTGAGTCCTCCCTCAATCCTCAATTGACTTTCATCCAAGTTCTAGAAAGAATTGGAGCACTTGTGGAGAATCTAAATCAGAAAATACTTTCCAGAGCTGTTCACCTCTAGATTTCCAGAACAGTTCAACCTCATCATTGACTGTGTTCCTATAGTACCTGAACCATAACATTATACTTTCCATTTACTCACTTGAAAAATACCAGAAAACACACACACAAAAGAATGTACCCATTATACCATGCTTCTTGTTTCAGTTTAAAATAAACTTCCCTCCATTTTCTACCACTACTTAAAAGTAATTCATAAGGGCTGAGCTTTTCCCAAGTTTATATTTTAAAAGCAGTTATTTAATATATGCATCTTCTTCCATAAGCCTGGGAAGGTGTAGTTTATCTCATATCTACAGTACTTAGCACAGTGCCTCAGGTATTAATCACTATCAACACTTCAGTGTTTACTAAGTGTTTCAAACTGTGCTAATACTTTAAACATACAATTTTACTTTTATAAAAATACTGAAAGATCAATGGTACTGTAATCCCCTTATTTCACAAGACACAGCTAAAGATCAGAGAAGTTAAAGAACTTGTTTCACTACTCATGGGTAGTGAGTGCAGAATTTAAACTCTGAATCTATTCATAAACCCTGTGCCAAACCACTATATTATATTGTTTTCTCAATTATTGTTTTAAGTGAGTGAGTGCATAAATACCATATAAAGATAGTTTGAGGAAATAAAATTCTGTTTAGTTTAGTCGTTCTGCCCTACTCATCCACTTTAAGTCTATTAAATTTATAGAGAAAATTAGTTTTGAAAGCCCAATGAAAATGAAAGAATGTTAATTCTTAATAATTTGTGCTCATGGAGATAAGCTATGGAAAAAATGTAGATCACACAAAAGTCATTGTTTTTACCTTTGAAGTTAATAACATGACTGTATATAATGTTTACCTTCCTAATTACATATTCCTTAGGCTAATACTGAAATAAGCCTGAGGCCTGGGATAACATTTTTTGAGCCCCTCAGGATAGAAAAATAGACCGGTAAATCCAGCCCTTACTAAATATTCTAAAGTTAATTATTTTCAGCATATAATCCTTAACATGGTATATTTGTGTATTCAGTTGTGCATAACAGATTTAGTACCTGGCTTTCAAATGTGATTAGGCTATACTTTGGTGCTATATGTGTATTGATCAAATACCCCTCCCATATGAAATCAGGCAGTACATATTACCTTTACCACACACTGGCACTTAATTATTCCTGATCTCAGCTCTGCTAATTACTAGCAAATGCTCTTGGGATACTAATGTCAACTCAGCTTCTCTATAAAATGGTAGGAAGAAGGTATTTCAATGAGCTTAGCCTTTCCTTTAATACTGGTATTAATTCTTAAAATACTTCCATAAAATCCCACCTCTTGGAACTGTAGCAGAAAAACCAATAGAGAATTTCTAAGGTGCATTTCTAATGCCAGCAATTCTAAACTCTGTGACAAATTGCATTAAAAGAATATTTTATTTTGGTGTGTGTATGTCTTAGTTCTTCAGTTACCCTGCAGGTTCCCTTGAGGTCAGAGATCTCATTTAGCATATTTTTCTAAATTCATGTTAAATATTCAATAAATATTTGCTAAAACAATGAATGAACAGGCACAACTTCACAACTACCAGATCCAACATACTACTGAAGAGTAGGAACACAGGCTTATGTATCTCAGGGGCATCTACTGTGAGGCAGGGGGTGGTGGGGGGCGTCAATAAAGAATACCTCCTAGCAGATGTCCTCTGAATTCTATTAGTTCCTCCTAAGAAAGTTACTGCTTCATTACACACACTATTTGTGCAGGATTTTTCTTTCTGTCACTGGTTAATTGTTTTTCATTCTTCTGGTGGTATTCAGTGTACTTTTCCTCTAGTTACTATTCCTCCTAGGCTACATTCATTCCTGTGAGATGGCAGGTTTGATTTACCCACACCCAGCCCCACTTTCATGGCCCATAGGACACTGGTGCCTGTTACTTCGTTGCAGTTTGATATCTGTTTGGCTATGAATGGTAGTGGCAAGTAAAGGGTATTGTCAAAATCAAGGACAAGGACTTGGAAAGAAAAGTTTCTTCTTCAGAATATTAGGTAGGACATAGGTAGGTAGGATATATGGAATATTAGGTAGGACATACATTAGGTAGGGGAGAGATGTGTCAGGAGAGAAGGAATTTGCCTGAAGCAAATTAATTAATTAAAATAAACATAGGAATTTGCTATTTGAGGGAACAGTGTGCTGAATATTTTTTCAAATTAAGTACATGTATTTAATTTTTAAGTATATAACATATTGTTTTGTTTCGTGGTGTGTGTGTGTGTGTGTGTGTGTGTTTTAATGGGTCAACTTGCCTATGTTTTATTTTCTTATATTGGAACAGTTTGCATCTTTTCTGGAGCACTGTTGATGACCAGGTGTATCATGAAGAAAAACAGCCACTTATATAAGACTACCTAAGACTGAGTGATATTTCCATATTATTACTTCCATTCACTCCCTTTCCTTTTCCACTAAAAACCATATGATGTTTACTCCTTTACAAAAGGATTTAGGAGTGAATTGGTCTACCTTGGGTACAAAAATTAATTAACCCAACTACATCTCCTTGTGTGTGTATGTGTGTGTTCGTGTGTATGTGTGTGTATGTGTATCTTCCTGTAGACTGTTACTTCCCACACCTTGAAGTTCAAAAAGTAATAACAAAGTAGGGTGTGTGGAGTGTGTATGTATGTGTACTCACTAGCTACTAATTGTGTGATTTGCACTTTACTTCTTTTTGATCCTCAAATTTTTCTTTGCTCCTTCAATTACTAAGGGAATATGGGTATTTTTATAAAGCTGATTGTACTTCACTAAAAACAAAAATCTGATCTACAGAAAAGATAAATATAAGTCGAAGATTTTTCACCCTACAAAGGAATTCACTAAAAGATTCCTTCCTTTAGTATATTTCAAACACTAAATTTATACCACTTTCCTTAATTCATGACCTCAGGAACTCATAAAAATATATTTAAAATGCACTTAACAGTATATTTAACAACCCAGGAAGTAATGAGAGAAAGGAAAAAAAAAACTAGAACATGTCATATTTTCTTTGGCTCTATATAAGTCATTTGAGATCCTCGTAATGTCATTGAATGTTTATATTCTTGCTGACAATTACTGGTCACTCATTCTTTCATTTATTCAGCTATTCCTTTTGAAAAATTGAGCTCCTACTATAGCTCAGTTAATTTTTAAATGTCTTACAGTTCAAGTAAGAGACACTGACAATAAACAGAATTGCATTCATAATCAATAACAGCAAGGAAAGAAAGCACATAAAGACACAATAACAGAGAATAAAATATTGTTGGACATTACTAGTAAACAACAGTATGGCCTCTCGATCTTTCAGGAGATTGAGCTTTGTTCTATTCATTTACAGTATTTGATAAGTGTGTTATTACCTTTAGGCCTTAGTTTCTTTATCTTTGAAATACTACATTTACCTCAGAGTGTTGTTTGAGGGCTAATCAAGCCATTATACGTAGATCATTTAACGTCTCAGTAACCATTAAGTTTCTATTGTGTAATTATTATTACTGCTTTATCATTATTATTACTATTATTATTTGCCTTTTCTTGAATAATTTAGATTTTCTCCTATTTCTTTGGCAGGTAAGAACCATCCTTCCTCCTCTCAGTCATTAGTCTTCCCAACACAGTGGTCAGCATTTTCAGTTAGGTAATTCTTCATTCTATAAGAGGAGCCATTTATCAAAACTTACCAAATTTCTTCCTCATGTACAAGAAGAAGCCATCCTGCAATATTCTCTGTCCATTGAAATGTGCACTCAGGCAGTGACACGGAAATCAGTACAGGGGGAACTAATGATCTGATTCCATTAACAAGTGCTCATTTGGGTGGTAAGTAACCTGAGACAAAGAGAACATGCAGTTTTGCTTGCCAATACAGTAAAAAAGGGTTGCCATTAGAGTTCTATAGAGATTATAATCAATGATACTTTTTATTGTCTCAACTGAACTACATTGTAGCCCATTAAATACTTGTTTAGATGACATGAAGTAAAATGAAATAGTCTAGAATCGTTCATGGCTTGTACAAAATTAGCTCTTGTACAATGGCTTTAGCCTTAATGCCTTTTAATGGCAAGAGGTCACCTTATTCACCTGACAAATTAACCTTCTCTTTAACCAAACAATTTTGATCTCCACATTAAAAACAAAAATTGTTTAAAAGTTTTCAGATCTTCAAAGAAGAAAATGGTTCTTTCCACCTATTTGTAAGTTAAGGTTTCATTGTTCCTTTCTTAAATATATGGTGAATTTTTATTTTATATGGAAATTGTTAACTGAGATTTATTTTTAACCAACTGTACTATGGACCACTTATTGAGAGCACTGAAGCTGTCACACCCTTTTATTATCCAGAAAGCTATGGTATTAAACAGTCATGCAATGTTCTAATATTATTGTTTGGATCCAGTTATGCCAAAATATAATTTTCTTTTCATAAGAATCATTATGGAACACAAGGGTGAGTATATAGAATAAAACATTTGGTTTAAGTTTCCTAAACATCTAAGATTTGCCTGATATTCACCATGTTTTCAAATCAAACCACAATTTTTCTTCTAAAAAACATGTAACCTGGAATTTTCTAAACCTAGTTAATTTAGTACAACCAATGATAGTGATGTTTTCTACAGTTATTATCAGAAAGTTTTCATAACATAATAACGGGCATATGTCACTAAATTATCAAGCTAGACCCATTTCTCATCCTAAACTTACTGAGAAACTGAAATGAGAGAATTGTTTCTTCTATGCCCCTTTCCAATTTCTAAAATTTATTTTTGTTTCAAGCATTACTGAGCACTTTTGTGACAGACAGCATACTAAAACCTAGATATACAAAGATGAATAGAACACAATAATTTCCTTTTAAATTTTTACAGTCTTGTCTCTCCACATACAGATAAACCAATTTTGCCTTTAATTGACTGGATATTGCCAAAAGGGAGTGGGGGAGTGTTATCTGGAAGGAAGTGAGTGGAGCCACTTGTATAGCAGTAAAACTCAGTCATTAACAAGCACACTGTGGCTATTTTGTTCAGCAGAATTTATGTCTGCTTTGAAGGAAAATAGCTGAATTCTTTTATCAAAAGACTTGTTAGAACATTGACCAGCAGGATCCTATTTAATTACAGACATAGGAAACGGTTCTGGTCTAGGGAAGAACCTGAAAAAGGGTTGGGGTAAGAAGAGAAAATAAATAAATAAAAACTTTTGTTTTATAAGGAGATTTGTAGTTCTAAATAACTTTTATTACTTCTCTGAAACTGTAAGCACCAGAAAAGAACACATGATACTTTCTTTTTGTTTTTACAGTTTGGTTGGTTTATTTGATTTTTTCTTTTAAAAACTTTTTTTTAACTTGCCAAAATTGAGTTAAGAAGATATATAAACTATAAATCATACTCTATATTTTAAAGAAGTTAAAGCTGAAGCTGAAGCTAAAACTCTTCCCCCCAAAAGACACCAGAATCTAGGAATTACACCTCAAAGGGAAGTGAGTTCTTATATTCACCAAAACATATGTACAGGAAGGTTCATCACGCTTTTATTCATAATCAGTCAAACTCTAGATGCAGTTTGAGTGTTCATGAACACTAAAATGAGTAAATAGATAAGAGGTTAAGTATTCTAGTCAGAGAAAATGTGAGAAATATGAGAGAGTACGGTGCCTTCAAGGTTCTGAACTTATTTTATGACTAGAATATAAGTATTAGGGGGAGAACAGAAAGTGAAGTAGCCTAGCTAGAGAGTCGGGAAAAATAAGAATAGAGAATCATAAAACCTACGTTAAGGAGTTTATACGTTTTACTAAGAAAGGCATTGACAAGTTTTAATCAATGAAGTAGTATGATCAAATGGATGTGCAGTTTAGAAGGAGGCTATGGCTGCATAGAATAAAATGAATTGATACAGAAGGTGCTATTCTAGATGCAGGAGTATTTATGTGATTGACTTCTCCATGGCATTCATAAATCTACTTAAATTTAACTTCTTAGAGAGGCTTTCTTTAATTTTTCTAAAATAAGTACCACTCTTTTACCCAGTCTGGTTCTCTACCTTTCATATATTCCTGATTTTTTAAAATTTTATCATTTATTAAAATTATATTATTTATTTGTTTCTTTTCTACTTTCTCTGCTAAAATGTAAGATCCATGAGAGCCAAAATTTTTATTGATCTTTTCCTCATTGAATCACCAAGTGCAAGAACAGTGTTAGTACATAGTAGGTATTCAGTAAATATTTTTGTATTAATTAGTAAATGAATCCCAAAGTACTGCATTATATTCTAGGTATAGCTGAGCTTTTAAAATGAGACTTTCATGCTATTCCCCCATCTACTATACAGCTGCTTGCAGAATTAATTCATACTGACTTCTAATAAATTATAACAGTAATATAAGCAATATACATATGTACATATATGTTATATATTTTTTCATAATATACATTAATGCTATATGTCTATATTAATAAATATGCCTATTAACATATATTAATATAGGTAAGTGACTGGAGAGAGGTGAAAAGGGTTTTCAACTATCTGAAAACAAGCTCATTCATATAATAACCCCTCAATTTCTTTGCTGACACTATCATGTCCAGGTAGCAGGGGAAATTATCTGGGAACTTTGGTTCTCTTCTGATTCTCATATGACCATCAAAGAGAAACTGACTGTCAAAGTTGAAGTCAGTTCAAAGTCAACAAACATTGAACAAAATTGACCATTTTATTTTAGAAATTGCGACAAGGAGCAAAGAGTTGGATAAAAGCATATATGTCCCTTAGTATTTTGGATAGCAGAGTCTATGACTTCATACAAAAGAGATATGATTTTTTAGTATGAAGTTCTGAAGAGAAGATGGATTGCATTAGAAAGTTCTCATAACAGCAACCAGGACTATGTGGTGAATAATACACTGCACATTGTATCAAGGAGGATTTAGAGAATATGAATAAAGCACCATGTTTCCTTCATTCATTCAATAAATATTTAAGTGACTGCTATGTGACAGACACTATGCTTAGTGCTATTGAGAGAGTGCCTTCCCTTGTAGAGCTTATGATCTAATGAGGAATAGAGAGAGGAAGACAGACAAGAAAAACATAGCCACAAGTACTGTGTGGGGGGAAGTTGATGATAACACAGTAAATGTAAGTGGACCACTTAACCTGGACTTGAAGGGAAGCTATCCTTGATAAATTAACTTCATATGAGGGTTTGAGGAATGAGTAAGAGTTAGTTAGACAAAGGCTGGAGAAAGAGAGCTCTAGAGGAGGCAACAAAATAAGTTCATACCCAGAAAATAGTGTTTTCAAGTGATCTTTCCAAAGATCTCTCTTTTTGTTTTTTAATGTACAAGTAATAGAATGGAAGACATAAAAAATTTGTGGTGTAAATACAAGTTTTATACTAGAATAAAAAGTAAAATGAATGGTTTTATTTTTTTTTTAATTCTATGGGTTGCCAATAGGGAATTGTTTTTAGTTAGAGTCAGAGAAAGTTAAAAGAAAAGAGAAACCTGTTGATGAGAACAGGTTATTGAATACTAACAAGTAACACAGAGAAAGCTAAACTTTTGTTTCTGTCTCAAAGAGAGAAGTCTTCAGAGTGGAAAGGGAAGAATAAGCTGCCTTTGGCTGGGGAAAAGAAACACAAGATGGGTGAAAATACTTTATGGAGACTTCCAGATTTAATAAGTATATTCAAATCTCCTGGCCCATTCTGCATTCTTATCAGTGCTGCTAAGGTTCAACAGAGCAGGTGTTTACAGCGTGTGTGACTGCTCATTAAAAAATAACCTTCTGCTAGAAAGACACTTTAATCAGCAAAATTAATCAGACTGCCCTTGACAATGATGGCATATTTCTGTCTTTTGGTATATTATCTAGGATTCCTGGCAAAAATATAGGGGTCAGGGAGATCTTAGTGGGTAGGGGGAGAGGGATTTACAGAACTTGGAACTTTCTTTGAGAAGATACAGGCATTTTTCATTTTATTTTTTTACATTGATCAAACATTGACAATTTTACAGTTTAGCAGAGCAAATAGATTTGTGACATTATTTCCAATTCATGTAGTCAATTTCATGTATATTAGAAAATTGCCAGTAAGAGTACAGCATAATGGCTATGTGTGCAATGTCTGGAACCAGAATGTTCAGATTCAAAATCCAACTCCTCCACTTTCTGTGTGACCTTGGACAAGTCTCTTAAGATTCAGTGAATGTTCAGTTTCCTCAACTGGAAAAAATGGATTTGATGATGATAATTGTCAAGTACCATGAAGAATCTGAGATTTTACCCTACTTGCAAGATAACAAGTTAAAGTACTGCATTTTCATAGGTGCTGGCAGAAGACATGAGACTCTTGAATCAGAGACAAAAGACTCTATTACTCATGGCACAGAAGGCAGTATGAGCTTCATGTTCCCATAGGTTTCCCTTGGCCCTCTAATACCTTACAGACAGCGTAGCAATGGGTCCAGGTAAATGCTATGTACACAGAAGTCTATGTCCCAACTGAGGAAATCTAAGCTTGGGAACACCCCCCCCCCCACACACTTTTATAAGGGGTTTGCTAGGAAACCTGACCAAGCATTGCTCAAATGTAGAAATTATCTTTATTATTCTGGACAGCAAACAAATCTACCATCTGCCTGTGAAGGAGACATTATCTCTATCTTTGAAGGCTGTTTTCTGTACTAACATGTGTAAAAATATTATCTGGAATAAAAGCTGTCACCAGACACGCAGGGATGTGAGAAAACCAGGGAGAACTATTTCCCAACAGTAATAATATACATATCCCTTGGGTTTATTGAAACGATTAATCGGTATAGAGCATCTAGAACAGTAGGCACTGACAGAGACAATTGAATGTAAATAACACTCCTATTGCAATAACCCAGGTTTGTCTAGATATTACTTTGAGACACTGAGAGAGGCAGAGCACTTTTAAATATTCCCCAAACTGCATATGCTATTAGATTTCTCATATCCAGGCATACTTCGGATACATTGTGGGTTCAGTTACAGACATTCCCAATAAAACAAGTCACACTAACTTTTTGGTATCTCAGTGCATATAAAAGTTATATTTACACTATACTGTAAATATACTGTCTATTAGGTGTGCAATAGCCCTATATCTGAAAAAAACAATGTATGTATCTTAATTTAAAAAAAAATTCTTTACTGGTAAAAAATGCTAACCATCATCTGAACCTTCAGTGCGTCATAGTTTTTTACTGGTAGAGGGTCTTGCCTGGATGCTGATGGCTGCTGACTGACCAGCGTAGTTGTTGCTGAAGGTTGGGGTGGCCGTGGCAATTTCTTAATATAAGACAACAATGAAATTTGCTGCATTGATTGACTTTCCCTTTCAAGAACAATTTCTTTGTAGCATGCAATGCTGTTTGATAGCATTTTATCCACAGAAGAACTTCTTTCAAAATTGGACTCAGTCCTTTCAAACACTGCCACTGCTTTATCAACTAAGTTTATGTAATACTCTAAGTTCTTTGTGGTCATTTCAAGTCTTCACAGTATCTTCATCAGGAGTAGATTCCATCTCAGGAAACCACTTTCTTTGCTCATCCATGAAAAGCAACACCTCATCTGTTAAAATTTTATCATGAGATTGCAGCAATTCAGTTACATCTTCAGGCTCCACTTCTAATTCTAGTTCTCTTGCTATTTCTACCACATCTGCAGTTACTTCCTCCACTGAAATCTTGAATCCCTGAAACTCATCCATGAGGGTTGGAATCAACTTCTTCCAAACTCCTGTTCATGTTGATATTTTTACCTCTTCCCATGATTATGAATGTTCTTAATGGCATCTAGAATGGTGAATTCTTTCCAGAAGGCTTTCAATTACTTTTTCCATATTCACCAGAGAAATCACTATCTATGGCAGCTATATAGCCTTATGAAATGTATTTTTTAAATAAATAAGACTTGAAAGTTGAAATGACTTCTTGATCCATGGGCTACAGAATGGATGTTGTATTAGCAGGCATGAAAACAACATGAATCTCATTGTATATCTCCATTAGAGCCCTTGGGTTGCCAGATGCATTGTCTAGGAGCAGAAACATAGGAACCTTTTTTTCTGAGTAGTTGATCTCAACAGTGGGCTTAAAATATTCAGTAAACCATGTTGTAAATAGACGCGCTGTCATCCAGGCTTTGTCGTTCCATTTAGAGAGCACAGGCAGAGTAGATTTAGCATAATTCTAAGGGCACTAGGATTTTGAAATGTAAATCAGCATTGACTTCAACTTGAAGTCACCAGTTGCAGTAGCTACTAACAAGAGAGTTAGCTTGTTCTTTAAGCTTTGAAGCCAGGCATTGACTTCTCCTCTAGCTATGAATGTCTTACATGGCATCTTCTTCCAAAACACGGCTATTTCGTCTGCATTGATTAATTAACTTAGCTAGATATTTGGATATCTTGCTGTAGCTCTAAATCAGCACTTGCTGCTTCACTTTGCATTTTATGTTATGGAGATGTTTTTTTTCCTTAAACCTCATGAACCAACCTCTGCTAGATTTGAACTTTTCCTCTGCAGCTTCCTCACCTCTCTCAGCCTTCATAGAATTGAAGAGTTAAGGGTTTCTTCTGGATTAGGCTTTGGCTTAAGGGAATGTTGTGGATGGTTTGATCTTCTCTCCAGACCACTAAAATTTTCTCATTTGCATGTTCACTGGAATAGCACTTTTAATTTCCTTCAAGAACATATCCTTTCCATTCACAACTTGGCTAACTGTTTGGTGCAAGAGGCCTAGCCTTCATCCTATCTCAGCTTTTGACATGTCTTCTTCACTAAGCTTAATCATTTCTAGCTTTCGATTTAAAGTGAAAGATGTGTGACTCGTCCTTTCACTTGAATACGTGGAAGACATTGTAAGGTTATTAACTGACAATGTCAATATTGTTGTGTCTTGGGGAATAGGGAAGCCCATAGAGAGGGAAAGAGTCAAGGGAACAACCGGTCACGGAGCAGTCAGAATACACACAACATTTATTAATTAAGGTCACAGTCTTATATGGGTGTGTTCATAGAGCCCCAAAACAATTACAATAGTAACATCAAAGATCACTGACCACAGATCACCATAGTAAATTTAAAAATAATGAAAAAGTTTTAAACATTTTGAGATTTACCAAAATGTGACACAGACACAAAGTGAGCAAATGCTGTTGGAAAAATGGCACCAACAGTCTTGTTTAACACAGGGTTGCCACAAACCTTTAATTTGTAAAAAATGCAAAATCTGCAAAGGGCAATAAAGTGGAGCACAATAAAATAAAGTATGCCTGTACAATATTCTCCCTGGAATATGACTTCTTTAACTTCTTCTGCTCACATTCAGCTTCTTTAAGAGAATCTCTGAAATTGGCCTTGAATATACAACTGTAACCTTATTAATAATAGTGGGAAAATATATAGTATTTTTAGACTAGATCTTGTTTTAAGCATTTTACACATATTAACACATTTCATTCTGAAAGCAACCCTTTTAAGATAAATACTGTTATTTTTCTCATTTTCTAGGTGATGAAACTGAATCACAGAGAATATAAAAGACTTCCCCTTGGTCATACCACTGTTGATGTTAATTGTGGTGTTTGTCAAGTTTATTCACTATACAGTTATTCCTTTTTCTTTTCTTCCTTTTCCATAATCTACTCTTTTGAAGAAAGTCACAATGCACAGTCCACACTTAATGAGTGTGAAGTTATATCTCCACCTCCTTAGAGGTGGGTTATATACATAGATTATTTAGAATTTTGCTTGGAAGACTTATTTATTCTCCCTCATTTATTTGTTTATTTGATCATTTATATGAGTATGGTCCCATAGTTATTTATTTTATACTTTGTTTTATAAACCCAATATTACTTTATTATCTTGCTCACATCATTCCAGCTTTGGTCATTGGGAGCTCTTTCAATTGACTCCCATATCAGTATGACTTTGGGATACCTACATCGTTGTAGAATTTTTTAAGCACTTTTTTACTTTATAGTACTGTAGGATACTTCAGGCTTATCATAAATACCTACTCCTCAGTCATTTCCCCAAGAAGCCCTTATTTTCTTTATTGGAGAAGACATGAGAAACCAAGATTTAGGTGTTAGGTATGCTTGTTGCTACTGGGGTGTCATTGCTTCTAGACTCTCTTAGTTGATAGAGTAAGGAGGCATTGTGATTATACTAACCCATGTATATACACATATTTCTAAATATTTCTATATCCAACCACCTGTATGCATATTATGCTGAACATGAGTTAATAGTGATGTCTCTAAAGCTAATCAATTATCACAGTGATCATTCCAGTTCCTCTTGCTTTTGTATAACCTCCCACTCTATTGGTGAGAAACCTAGCTTCCATCATCTGCCGTCAATTAATAGTTCATCTCCAGTACACATGTATAGTGGTTTCAGAATCATGAACCTATACTCCATGGAAACAACTTTATCAACTAGAGAACAATGTTTATGTGCACTTCCTTTTGTCTTTAGTTTTACAGACTCCACATATTTTCAAAGTTGCTTAAGTTAGTACTTTATCCCTCCACATCCTTTGGTGAGTTAGTTTCATATATTTTTAAAATGCATAGATTCTTTTGTCATATTCTGCATTTTATCTTGGGATGCCCCCACCTCCTAAATGATTTTCTAAAATTTGCATACATTAAAATTATTATTTGTGCTCTATTATTTCTAACAAATGCCTACTTTTGTATTCATAGATTATATGATCATTTAGAATAGTTTTACTACCCTAAAGAAACCCTAGATCGTTCACCTATTCAGCTGCTCCATGATCCTGAATCATTGGCAACCAATGATCTGCTTATACTCTCTATAGTTATGCCTTTTCCAGCACAACATACAATTGGAATCATCCAGCCTTTTAAGACTGGATTTTTTTTTACTTAGCAATATGCACTGAAGATTTGTTCATGCCTCTTTGTGTTTTCTTAACTCATTTGTGTTTCTAGCTGAATATTTCATTGTATGGATGTACTACATTTTGCTTATTCATTCACCTGTTGAAGGACATCTCAGTGGCTCCTAGGTTTGTGATTATGAATAGAGGTACTATAAATATTCAAATTCAAGTTTTTGTGTTGACATTATTTTTCAAACCAGTTGGTTAAGTAACTAAGAGCATGATTGCTGAATCATATGGTAATACGACACTTCACATTCTCACCTGTATTTGGTATCACCAATATTTTGTGTATTAGCCATTCTAATAGATGTGTAGAGGTATCTTACTCTTGTAAGTTGCATTCTTTAATGACAAATTGTATGGAACATTTTCTCATATGCTTATTTATCATCCAAATGTACAAAGGGTCTTCTTCAGACCCTTTGTACATTTTTAGAATTTGAATTGAGTCCATCTGGTGAACTAAAGCAAGAAAGAAAAATAAAATACAACAAGTCTAGAAAGGAAGAAGTTGTCATAGACACTTTGCAAAGGCAAAAAGGACTCCCATCCAAAATTTGTTTTGAATATTAAGACTGATGATGCCACACACACACTAAAAGGGTATGAAAAGATTTATTACCTACATTAACTGAGGTCTCTGGGGAGAGCAAAGGCCTCTCAAGTGGGTCTGAAAGGGCTAGAGAGAAAGGAAAGGAGATTGGGTCAGGGCTTTGATTGTGATTAGGGGGCAGAGCCAGGGTGAGTATTCCTACATGAGGGCAGGGGTTTGTTTGGTTAAATCCCCCACTGGCACCAAAGGAGAATTCCCTAAGATTATGCGACCAAGCTTTCTTGCCCAGATGTGGGGCACAAAGGAAAGAGAGAGGAGAGAGTTTTAAAAGCTGTCAGCCATCAAAGATCAAAATATAAAGTTTGACTCCTCATTACAGAAGTAAAACTCTCTGTATTTGCAGTGACATTATCTCCTAGGTAGAAAATATAAATAATCTTAAAAAAACCTATTAGAACTAATAAGTAATTGAGTTTATCAAGGATGCAGGATATAAAAACAATATACCAAAAAAAATCATTGGTTTTTCTATAGACTAGCAGTAAACAATCAGATATTGAAAGAAGTAATAACAGCATCCTTGCCTTTTCCCTAACCTAAAGGGATAGCCTTTCACCATTAAGCAGGATGTTAGTTGAAATGTTTGTATAGATTTTTATATTTTTAAGGATATTTCCTTCTATTATAAGTTTACTGAAAGTTTTCATCAGAAAAGGACATTGGATTTTGTCAGATGCGTTTTCTTCATCTATTGAGATGATCAAAGGATGATTTTATGTTTTAGTCTGTTAATATGATTAATTATATTGATTGATTTTATGTATTAAACCAACCTTGCAACTTTGGGATAAACCCTTGACAATGATGCATTTTTATTTTTATATATTGTTAAACTAAATTTGCTAAATATTTTAAAGAATTTTTGTATCTATGGGCAAAAAGGGATATTGAGCAATCATTTTATTTTCTTGTAATATTTTTGTCTGATTCAGTTATCAGAATAACAGTGGGCTCATAGAGAGAGTACAGAGATATTTCTTCCCCCTTACTTTTCTGGAGGAGTTTGTATAAAATGGATAATATACCTTTCTAGTAAAGTCATCTGGATTTGTTTTTTGTTTTGTTTTGGTTTTGGTTTTGTATTTTTGGTAATGAGGAGGAAAGATCTTAAATTACAAGTAAAGTTTCTATAGTAGATATAAGTCTATTCAGATTATCTATTTTACTTTCAGTGAGATTTGATACTTTTTGTCTTTCGAGGAATTTGTTCATTCACCTAAGTTTCTATATTTGTTGGTATAAAGCTTTTCATCATATTTACCTATTATCTTTTTAATATATATGTATATTGTGTCACCACTCTCATTCTTCATATTGGTAAGTTGTGCCTTCACCCTTTTTTCTCTGATAAGTCTGGGTAGTATTTATCAATTTTATTTATCTTCTAAAAGAATCAGCTTTTGGTTTTCTACTTACTTTGGATTTAATTTGTGATTCTTTTACTATTTTCTTAAGGTGAAAGTGTGAACATTATTTTGAGACTTATCTTCTTTTCTAATATCAGCAATACCTGCTATAAATTTTCCTCTAAATACTACTTTAGCTGCATTCCATAATTTTTGTATGCAGAGTTTTCATTTTCATTCAGTTCAAAATGTATCCAACTTTCCTATTTGATTTCTTCTTTGATCCATATGTTATTTAACAATATGTTAATTAATTTCCAAATATTTAGGAATTGTCAAGATATCTTTCTCATACTGAATTATATTTTAATTTCCATGTAGTCAGAGAACATATGTGTTAAGACTTGAATTATTTTAAATTTTTTGAGAATTGTTATATAGCCCAGAATAGGGTCCATCATGGTAAATTTATCATGTGCACTTGAAAATAATTTGTATTCTGCTCTTGTTGGCTGACAGTGTTGCTCACATCTATGTCCTTACTGATTTTCTATCAACTTGTTCTATGAAATATCAAGAAAGAGATGCTGAAATTATGTGTCTGTTTCTGTTTCTCCTTGCATTTCTATCAGTTTTTATTTCATGTGTTTTAAAATTCTGTTGTTAGATATATAAACATTTAGAATTATATGTGTTTTTGATGAATGGACTTCATCAATATGAAATGACTTTTTTATCACAAAGTTTATTTTGTCTGATATTAATATAAACATTCCAGCATTTTTATTATTAAAATTAATACAGCACTTTTTTCTTCTTTTTAGTTTAGAAAAAATTAACAGACTTTGTTTTAGAAGTTTTAGGTTTAAAACTGAGCTGTGTTGCTTTATAACCTCCCCAGAAATTTCCCAGGTGTAATCTAAAACGAACATCTGTATGCAGAGGGCAGGGAGAGACCAAAGAAAAAGGTAGACCACTCTAGATTTGTAGGTGGCAGGTTTAATAAGCAACAAAACTTACTCATGGAGCTTGTCTTGGGTGGCTGCCAAACAAGTACATTTCTACACCTGCTGGCCAGCATCTTAAAAGTTTAAAGTTACATGAAAAGATGCTCAACGTTGCTAATTATTAATAAAATTCCAATTAAAACTACATTGAAGTATCACCTCACACCAGTCAAAATAACCATCATCAAAAAGTCTACAAATAATAAGTGCTGGAGAAGATGTGGAGAAAAAGGAGCCCTCTAGACTGTTGGTGAGAATGTAAATTGGTATAGCCACTATGCAGAACAGTATGAAGCATCCTTAAAAAACTAAAAATAGAGCTACTGCATGATCCTGCAATCCCACTCCTGAGTATATATCTGGAGAAAACCATAATTCGAAAATATACATGCATTCAGTGTTCATTGCAGCACTATTTGCAATAACCAGGACATGGAAACAACCTAGATGTTCATCAACAGATGAATGGATAAAGAAGATGTGGTACATATATACAATGGAATATTACTCAGCCATAAAAAAAGAATGAAATAATGCCATTTGCAGCAACATGGGTGGACCTAGAGATTATCATACTAAGTGAAGTGGGTCAGACAGAGAAAGACAAATATCATGTGATATCACTTATATGTGGAATCTAAAAAAAATGATTCAAATGAATTTATTTACAAAACAGAAATAGACCCACAGACATAGGAAACAAACTTATGGTTACCAAAGGGGAAAGGGGAGGGAGGGATACATTAGGAGGCTGGTATTAACATATACACACTACTATATATAAAATAGACAATGGACCCAGATGCTGGCAAAGGACAGGGACCCTGGAAGCTCAGGGGCTACAGAAAGCCCTGGTCAGCCTACTTCTGCCTCAGGAAGCCACAGAAAGGAGTCAGCAGAGCCACTGTGAGGCTACAAATAGAGGAGGCCAACCCTCAGCTTGAAAATTCCATCCCCAGGACACCCCTGAAGGAGTGGGAGTGACGCAGCACTTGTCTGACATGTGGCAGTTAACTTACTCGTTTCTTATCCACCTTCTCCCATGAGACAAGGCCTGCGATCTGGATATTCATGTTGTACCCCCAGGGCCTTAGGGAGGGCCTGGCACACAGCATGTGCCCAGCAAGGATTTGTGGAATGAATAAGTAGATCCACAACGTGGATGACTCTGCAACCAGTAAGACCATGTTGAGGAACATCAGAAAGCATTTTTTGCTGCATTATTACATGAAACAAGCAGAAAAGTAAACCCAGAGGTACATACCCCAGCCCATTAACCTTAGTTTCTTTCTGGCTCATAGAATTATGAGTAGTTCTTATTTTTCTTCTTTTGATTTTTCTGATTTCCCCAAGACTTACTATTTATTTTCAAAATGTGTTGCCTGTGTGGTTGAGGAAAGTTATTTAAAATCAATAAGTACTAAAAAAAGGAAAACCAACAAGAACCTACTTTATAACACAGGGAACTACACTCAATATTTTGTAATAATCTATAAGGGAAAATAATCTGAAAAAGAATATATATATATATATGTATGTGTGTATATATATATATATATATATATATATATATAACTGAATCTCTTTGCTGTACATCTGAAACTACAACATTATAAATCAACTATACTTCAATAATAATAATAAAAAAAAACTCTATAAAGGTTTATATAGAGGGTTTAACTGGGTTCAGTCATGTACCCAGTTCAGGAAGCCTCAATACCTCAATACTACCCTTCTATTTCAAGGCTGTATACTTGGAACAGCTTCTGGGAGTGGGAAAGGCAAGTAGAACACAATTCCAAGAACAGGAAAGGGAGTAGGGATCATCCAATTACTCGGGTCCAGCTAGGATCAACCAGAGGTCATGTATTTTTGATGACCTCCTCCAGCAAGCTGAAAGTACAGAAAGCTCTTATCTACTGCTTCTCCTATGCACAGTTTCCTCTATTATTAACACCTTACATTTGTGTGGTACATTTACTACAATTGGTGAATCAATATCAATATCTTATTATTAACTAAAGTCCATATTTAACATTAGGGCCACATTACTGTGCAATAGTTGTACATTAGTGTACAACACTCTTTATGTTGAACAGTTCTATGGATTTTGGTAAATGTATAATGTCTTTACACCATTACACTGTCATACAAAACACTTTTTTGCCTTAAAATCCTCTGTGTTCCATGTATTCATGCCTCTCTCTTTATCTTTTACTTTTAACCAATTTAAGTTTATATTTAAAGTGTTTTTCTGGTAGGAAACATAGTTGAGTCTTTTTCTTTTAAAATTCACTTGGCTCTCTATACCTTTGTAATTAGGAGTTTAACATGAGTCTTTTTAAAAATATCATCTTTGTTTCTAGCTGACATGTTCACTTTTTACTTTAGCTTAATGAATATATAATATAATAATAACTGTTATAGCTGTTATAATTTCCTTACCTACTAATTTCATCATCTATATTATTATTGTATCAGTTGTCATTGACTGAATTTTTTCCCTCACAATAGGCTTTTTCTTCACTTATTTTCATGCTTACTAATTTTTTTATTGGAAATGAGACTTTGTGAATTTTAATTTGTTAATTGTTGAACATTTTTGTAATTGCATACATATTCTTGAGTTTTATTCTTAGACATAGTTAAATTACCTGGAAAGAGTCTGAATTTCTTAGATCTTGCTTTTAAACTTTGTTAAAAAGTTTAAAGCAGTGTTTAGTCTAGGACCAATTTTTTCAACTACTGAAGAAAAAAAACTATTTTAAATACCCCACCTGAGTCTTGTAAATTATGAGGTTTTTCACTCTCATTAGTAGAAACAGAGCTAGCCCAGTTTTGAATGGTTTCTCCATATACATGATCAGTTCTCAATATAAGATATGAGAGTGGCCCTCTGAATATCTCTGGGCAATCCTCCCTTTGAGCTGATTTCACTTTGGTACTCTGCCTTGAGCACTCCAGCCACTTTTCCTCCTTGGTCTCTTGTCTTCTCAACTGGAGGAGACCACTGGCTTCTGCTTTAGTTTCACCTCTTGGTACCGTGGCTTGGAAACTCTCCAAGTAGTCACCTAGACAATTAAAAAGTCTTACTCATTACTTTCTCATCTCTAGGGACCACTGTTCTTCATTGTCTCATGTCTAATATCTTTACATATGTTGTTTTATATATTTTACTTGGACTTCCGATGTTTTGAGTGGGAGAATATATCTGGACCCTATTACTCCATTTTGGCTGGGAGTAGAAGTAATACACATTTGGGTTTTCTTTCCATTTTGTATAATGAAATGTTTCATTAAATAGAAATCTGCATAACTCTGCAAAGCAATGTTTTCCCAATGACTAAGGCATGATGTTTCAAAATCATGCATAGGTAAAATATCCATTCAAATTGTAAGATAGAGCAATTGATTTTTATGTAGCAAAGTATAAAATATTAATTGATCTGGTTTCAGATTCCACATTCAAATAAAAATATCCAAAATTATCTGGCAAGACCATTAAAATGTTTCTTATCTAACTACATATACATGGGTGACCAGATTTTCTTTGTATGCTTTAATTAAATAGTATATAGCAATGGATTGAATTGCTAAAAGGGTAAAATGTTATTACAAAAGTATAGAATGCTGCTGAACTTTTTCCTACTTTCCATTTGTTTGTTTTGGAAAATAGAGTTTATTTTTACTAAAAGTGTGTTATTTGGGTTAACGTGTAAAGAGTTTAGCTTCATTTTAAATATATTAATACATATACCTGATTTTTAGAATTTCTCATTTTAGGAGACTATAAATAGACATAACCGGGGTAAACAAAAGCTCTTTGAAATCTTTAAGGGGTTTTAAGAATGGAAAGAGTCTTGAGATCTCAAAATTCGAGAATCGCTAATCCTTTTTCCTAAGGCTGTTAAAAGAGAAGCAGGCAGTTGATCTTTTGTTGGCCTATTTCCACCTAAGAACTGGTTAGGGCAATATGTCTGTGTATGTAATAGAATGGGGTGGGGAATCTAGTCATACAGATAATCATTCAGTTATCCCTAGGACTAAGAAAGGCAAAATTTAGTAATACTGCTTATAAAAATTGGTCTAGCCAAGGTACATTATTTGTTACCTTTGCTTTATACTACATTTTGAGTCCAAACATTTTGAAATGTGAATATAACAGGATTACTTTGTGTTTCCTAAGGATGAGAAAAAATAACAATGTTCAGGAGATGAAAAATTCTTGAAATATATTCACACTCACTCTACTTTACCTTTGTTCCCTATAATGATGTTAAACTATCACATACAGAAATACCCTCTGAACTCTATTCCATTGATTCAGGAAGTATTTACTTAGTATCATTTACAGTTGCAGGAATGCCCATGCAGTGTCCCTGCATTCAAGGTGCTCAAAATCTCATAAACATTTAGAAAATTATATAAAAGTAACAAAATAGTATTATGCATTGAACTACAGTATAGAACAGCAGGAGTATTTAAAATTTAGATTACTCATAAAAATATGCCAGTAATAAGCTCTCATTTGAATCACAGTCTTTAGGTATGACTACTTTAACAAGAAATTCTGTCTTTCTATGACTTTAAAGAGTTACACACAATGAAAGTGTTGAAAATTGGCCTATTGGGAGTTGATCTCTTTTAGTTTTTAAGGTAAAAATCTAGGAAACATTCCCATTGCTCCAATTTAAATATTGTTCTCTGTTTCTGAAAATGTTTCCTAAAATAATTTATTCCAAGTCAACAAAGATATCTGAAATATTTAAGAAAAAGAAAAAATTGTTTAGAAAGCAAAATGTTGTTTTTACTTTAGATCACAGTGCAATTCAGAATATTAATTCTACTGTTAGCTAATCAGGAAGAAAAGCAAGTGGATCTGTCAGCAAAGCTAAGAGAATGAGCTCTGCATTTTACTGTTTTGTCAGTTTCTCTGGATGTAAAATAGGAAGAAAGTCATTGTACTTTCAGAGTTATCTTTAGCTCACACAAATGATTTATGCCTTTCCTTCTTAGGAAATAGCATACATCAGGTAATTCCCAAGAGGACCTTAACAATATAAAAAAAAAAGTTTATTCTTATTTTTCATCTCTTCACCTTTAAAGTTAAAAATGTGTTCCATCAGAGCCTCTAGTCTAATAGGATTGTGAGTGGTATTCACCTTTTTTTAATTTTATTTGTATATATTAGTGGCATAAGCAACAGGCTTTTTAAAAATTACTCAGTCTTTTTGATGTTATAAAGATGCTATTGATTTCATTGGCATTAGACATATTTGTGATTTGAATGATTATTTACCTTGGGTGCTGAAGATTTCACACTTTATCTAATATCATTTGGGAACCTAATATTATTCTTTAATATTGATTGAATATTCTCAGCATTCTATAATTTATACACATATCCAAGATGCTGTCACTTAATAGCTTTGCTCTAAAATGATAGTCTCTATATGCAATCTCATGAAATACCACCTATGTACTTATTTATCTTATTCTAGTATAATATTCTACATTTGTTTGCTTCTAAAGTTAAAAAAAATCATAGATAGAAGTGTGAGTCCTGCAAATGAACAAAACTGTCCTTGAAATTTATTTTATATAAGAAAGATGTTTTAATTCACATAAAAAGTGATTCAATAATATGAAATGAGAAATATATTCTAGGCCTCGGATAGAGATGAAGAATATAGATGACCAGAATTTGTAGAGGATGCCTGGAATGAAATTTCTTATCATAGAATTATGAAATGCTAAACCAGGAGAGACTTTTAGAGAGTATGCATTCCAATACTTGTGATTCACAAATGAGGTAATTAAGATTCAGAAAAAGTAGGAGACTTGTTCTGTAACATATAGCTAGTCTTTTGCAACTCTAGAATCTGATTTCTAGGCAAATTTTTGCTTCTTAGTAAATTAATTAGGAAATTCAGATTAGAAAAACACTGATTTCACTATATTTTACAAAAAATAGTAATAAAAAGATGTAGGCAGCATTTAGGGAAGTTTTCTTAAAACTGTTAATGAAGCATGAGGGAGGGTACAGTATAAAATTAGACTTATGATTGAGGTAGAGTCTAATAGTCAGAGGCTGTCCAAATTGAAAAGAAGCCATTGCTAAAGCCAAATTAAAAAGTCACACTGTAACTTTAATATATTGAAATCAACGTTTTTTCCTCAATGGCAAGTAACTTTAATCAAAATTATTAAAATGACATGTTGCATGCTGCATTAAATCACTTAATATCGTTTTTGAAAAGAAAGGGGATAAAAAAGAAAGAACCAAGTGCACTATGAATGAAAGGTTGTACTTAGAGTCACTGAATAGAAGCCATTCTTCACACTTATATTAAAGGTTGTCATTGAGACATTAATTCTACAGTGAGGATTAGTGTAGGAGGAAAAGTTAGAGAACGTCTCCTCCTTTTTTTTTTTTTTTTGTGGATTGGGAATAGAGTAGTCACTCTTATCAGAAAAAGTGAAGGATTTCCAAGGAAAACAACCATAGCGATTGGAGGTGCCTTCAAGGAGGGTCAGTTCTCTCATCTGATTTTGTGCCAAATACCATTTATACTCTGTCAACTCTCAAATTGTTATCTATGGCCCAATACTCTTCCCTGAAAAGTAAATCTAACTGCAGATTCAGTCTCTGCAACTGGATATTTAACATTTCAAATTCGACATGTCCAAAACAGAACTGCAAATTTTGGTGCCCTCCCAGAAATTTCTCACAATCTTCCCCCATCACAGTGAATGTCAACTCCTTTCTTCCAGTTTCTCCAGTAAATGTTATGAGTCATATTTGACTTTTCTCTTTTTCTTAGATTCTGCATCCAACTTATCAGAATAGTCTAACAATTCTTTCTGCAAAATTCAATCAGAATCCACTTATTTCTTCCCATCCCCTCTCCAACACCACCTCCCTCATCTAAGCCTCCATTAGCTCTTGCCAAGATCATTGAGGTAGTCTCCTAATTATGCATTCTGTCTTTGCAATCACCCCTCTCTAATCTTATTTTTTTTTTTTTTTACAGCACCTAAAATAATCTATTTAGAAAGATAACTTGATCATGCCACTTCTCTCCTCAAAACTCCACAAAGCCTTCCTATCTCACTAAGGATAAAATCCAAAGTCCTTATAGTGGTTTAGATGATCTAAACAATTTTTCACCTTCTTTGGCACAGCACACACACCCCACAAGCCCCATACCTCTCTGAGCCTCTCTCTTCCCATCTTCTTTTTCCCCCCTACTCACCTTTTCCTTATTTGTTGTCCCTTGTATATGTCACGAATGCTTCCACCTCAGTTCCTTTGTACTTGTTTGTTCTTATGACTGGATCATCTATCTCTTTTTCTTTCTTTCATTCTCTGCTCATATTTCTTTTTGGTACTGACACCATGGTCAATACACATAAAATAGCTACATTAGACCCCTGGAACTCTCTATCCCTCTTATCTCATTTTATTTTTTCTATAACCTTTATCACTCTATGACACAGTATATATATTTTTAATTTACTGTTTTGTTTTTTCCAATTAGAATATAGCTTCATAAAGACAGGGCTATGTCTTTTAAACATGCATAAAATACAGTGTATTTTATACACTACTACTTCTAAGAGTGCCAGATAAAATACAGGACACTCAAACTTTAATTTCAGTTGAAGTCAAATAATTTTTAGTATAAATATTTCTTATATATCACATACTCTTGATGAATTATTTATGTTTATCTGAAATTCAAGTTTAACTAATAATCTGTATTTTTATTTGCTAAATCTATTAACCCTACCTATATTTTCAGTGTTGAAAACAGTACCTGATATAGAGTAAGCACTTAGTAAATATATGTTGAATGAATAAAAACTGAATCGTGTGGCCTGAAATTGTAAAGCACCATTAGAATGTTCTTGAGAGAAACTAAGGTGTATCCCTAGGGCTTTAGCAGAGCATGTGAATCAAGAATCTGATGCCTACCTCTATCCTAGAAAAGTCAAAGGCAAAATTGGTTGAACAAAACAGAATCTACATGATGAAGAAAGATTGGTGGTCAGATGAGGTACACTCTCTCCCTCCTCTCTGGCAGGGCAAGGGTGCAAGAAATTCTCAGAGGAAGCTAGCCTGGCCTGTGCAATCTTGAAGGGACTTGGCCAAAAATGTTGTCTGCTGTGGTAAAAGGATCACAGCAATAAAAGTCTACCAGTGGGCAATTAAGGAAGGGTTAGGAGACACAGTCACAGCAAAGCACTGGCCAGAGAAAGCACCAACCAAGGCAGGAAACTTGAAATTCACATGTTCCGCATGAAAGAGCCAGTATTTGAGGTCAGCCATGACAATAGATAGTTATGTCTGGATTATAACAATATGACTCATTCAAATATTATCTCTTTTTACCTAACTTTTTTTGACCCTATGTCATATCCAGAGTACAGGAAGCAAAACAGGGATGATGTCAGGGAAGACTTAAAGAAGAGATCACTCCCTCATTTCCATATTATAAGTTTTTGAGCTGAAGTCAAAATAAAGCTAAAAGGAGAGAAATCCCTTTGAATCTGACATAAAAATGAAATTTAAAAAAATTTTTAAATACAATTTTATTACTCACATGTGAAATTTTATATACTTTCCAAAACATTGAGATGATTATTATATAAAAATATTATTAAATAAGACTATAATTATAACCAAAAGTGACTAAAAACATGACAACTTGTGAAAGTTTTATTATATGAATGAATAAGTGAGAATATGGTTGTGGGAAAAAGTAAAGCTATTTCCTGTATTCCACCGAGTTTAATATAGTCCATATTAGTTAATAACTTTGGTAATGATGTGGAAGAGCAAGAGGAAAGTGAAAGCCAGGGTAATAAATATTGAAAAATAAATGGAAAAGAACTTGAAAAGAACATCTCTGTTCAAGGGAGTTGAACTGTAATTCAAACATAGCACATTCTAACAAGAGTATAAGATGAACAAAATATCACATTAGCATTTAGGAAGTCTAAATATAATTATAATACAGATGAATTGTTCTCACAGTAAAAACGACAGAAAAAATGTAATTATAGTCTAAGGAAACAATAGATGAGATATCTTAAAGATATACAGGCAATGAATAGTTTTGAAGTGGGAAATATAAATTAGGCCATGGTAGATAACGAATATTTTAAGGATGTGAGATTTTTAAATGTGTAATTAGTAATAAAAATTATTTTAATAGCATAAAGGCGTGATACCACGTCTCAAGTACTCTAACATAATATTGTAAATCAACTATACTTCAATTTTTTAAAAAAGTAAAAAGATGAAGTGGAAAATGTCATTAAACACTAGATATTTTCTGTTTCTAGCAGACTAACAAGTTAGTCTGAAAAGTTGTCTCATTTCAAAAAGATAAATAAATAAAACTGCTGAATAAATTACAAAAAAAATGTAAGCACATCATTAAGCCTTCCAGAAAATTGGGAAAATCAATGTAGGTCAAAAATTTTAGCCACCATGAGCTTAAATCAATGTATTAAACCAACTGCATACCAAAGGTGGTCCTGGAGGAGAAAATATGCTACCAGGAAAATAGAATTTGGGAGACTGGCAGTAGCCTGAAGTGCTGGGTTTTAGGCCAAGAGCCTGCACATAGCTGTAGCACTGAATCTGAGACCCACACATAAGGTGGGATTCCCAAATGGACTACAGGCTCAGTGGAAGTGTGAACTAGAAAAAAGAATTATCAGCCAGCAAAGTGAAACCATGGGGCAAACTAGCTCTACTTCAGGTCCTGGCAGGGAAAATAATAACAATATCAACAACAAAAATAATAATAAAATCTCTCCTGAAAATTTGTGGCCATAGGGCTATCCTTATGTGGATCTGAGAAATGAATTTATATAACACATGCAGAAGAAAAATTCCAAGATGAAAAATTATATTACAGAGAGAGGTTGGTACTTCTCATAAAGGATCTAAAAAAGCTTTCAACAAATACCAATTTAGTGGTTAAATAGCATATTTTATTTAAAAGAAGGAAAAAGACAAGGGTGCTCATTATCATTCAACATTTTGTTTTTATAATGACCTGATCATTACAGCTTTTACTCTATCTAGTTTGCCTATCAGCCAATGCTAGGAAAGCCTGGCTCTGTCACATAGTTCAAAAGGCCAGTAGGATGAAAACAAAGCAACTTCCTGGTCTGAACAAGCACTATTCTTGAATAAGCATTCTTGGTACCAACACCAGAAAGAAAGAACACAAAGAAATAAAAGAGGCATAGGCAATACCTTTGCATGACTGTATGATTCAGAATTTAGAATGTCTGAAGATCAATCCAATTTTACTCAAAAGCAAATAACATGTAAACATATATAAGATAATTTTGCAGCTAAAATAAGTATTCCCACAGCTTCATATATAGATATATATCTATATTAAAGGTGCATTCTCCTGTTATTAACTATTATTACTGGAATGTAAAATATAAGACCTAATTTTCTCCCTTTGAATTTTTCAAAGGCAGATGGTTTTTAGTGAAATTATTTTTTTATATATATAACATAAAGCAGTGTTAATTTTTTTAATTGAAATATAGTTGATTTACAATATTACATTAGTTTCACGTATACAACATTCAATATTTTTTATAGATTATACTCCATTTAAAATTATTACAAAATAATGACTGTATTTCCCCGTGCTGTACAATACATCCTTGTTGCTTATTTATTTTTAACATAGTATTTTCTATCTCTTAATACCATACCCATATCTTGCCCTTTGCCCCTCCTTCTCCCCACTATTAGTCATTTGTTTGTTTCTGTATCTGTGAGTCTACTTCTGTTTTGTTATATACATTTGTTTGCTTTATTTTTTAGATTCCACATATAAGGGAGAACGTAACTTGTCTTTCTGTGACTTGTTCACTAAGCATAATACTCTCTAAGTCTATTCACATTGGTACAAATTGGCAGAATTTTATTCTTTGTTATGACTGACTAGTATTCCATTGTGTGTGTGTGTATATATATATGTATATATATGTATGCATGTATATATATATATATATATATATATATATATATATATATATATAAACATGTTCTTTATCAATTCATCAGTTGATGGACACTGGTGTTTCTTTCATATATTGGCTATTATAAATAATGCTGCTATGAACATTGGGATGCATATAACTTTTCAAATTACTGTTTTCATTTTTTTTCTGGATATATACCCAAGAGTGGCATTGCTGGATCATATGGTAGTTTTACTTTCAGTTTTTTGAGGAACCTCTACACGGTTATCCATAGTGGCCACTAAATCCCAACAGTGTACTAACATTCTCTTTTCACTAAATCCTAGCCAGCATTTCTTGTTTGTAAACTTTTGGATGATAGTCATTTTAACAGGTATAAGGTGATATCTCAACGTGCTTTGATTTGCTTTTCTCTGATTAGTTATGCTGAGCACTTTTTCATGTGCTTGTTGGCCATGTATATATCCTTTTTGTAAAAATGTCTATTCATATCTAACCCATTTTCTGTTTGGGTTGTTTGTTTTTGTTGATATTGAGTTGTATGAGCTATTTATATATTTTGGATATTAACCCTTATTGGTCATACGATTTTCAAATATTTTTTCCCATTCAGTAGGTTGCCTTTGTGTTTCATCAATGGTTTCCTTTGCTGTGAAGTAGATTTCAAATTTAATTAGGTCCTGTTTTTTAAATTTTGCTTTTGTTTCTTTTGCCCTAGAAGACAGGTCCAAAAAAAAATGGTTACAATTTACATCAAAAAGTGTTCTAGTTATGTTCTCTCATAGGAGTTTTATGGTTTCCAGTCTTACACTCAAGTCTTTAATCCATTTTGAATTTATTTTTGTATATGGAGTGAGAAAATGTTCTACTTTCATTCTTTACATGTAGCTGTCCAGTTTTCCCAGCACCACTTATTAAAGAGACTGTCTTTTCACCAATATTTTAGCATCCTTTGTCACAGATTAGTTGACCATAAGTGTGTGGGTTTATTTTGGGGCTCTCTATTCTGTTTCATTGATCTATGTGTCTGTTTTTGTGTCAGTACCATACTGGTTTGATTACTGTAGAATTATAATATAACCTGAAGTCAGGGAGCAGATATATCCAGTTTTGTTGTTTTTTCTCTCAAGATTGCTTTGGCAATTTGGGGTGGTTTTGGTTCCATATTAATTTTAAGATTGTTTGTTCTACTTCTGTGAAAAATGTTATGGGTATTTTGACAGGAATTGCATTAAATCTGTAGATTGCTTTAGGTACTATGGACATTTTAACAATATTAATTCTTCCAATCCAAGAACCTGTAATATCACTCCATTTCCTTGTATTAGTTTCAAATTCCCGCATCAATGTTTCATACTTTTTAGAGTGTAAGTTTTCACCTTCACGGTTAAGTTTATTCATGGGTATTTTATTCTTTGTGATGTGACTTTAAATGGGATTGTTTTCTTGCTTTCTCTTTCTGAAGTCTCTTTATTATTAGTATATAAAAAAGCAACAGATTCCTTTATATTGATCTTGTATCATGCAACTGTACTGAATGCATTTATTCTAATAGTTTTTTGGTGGACACAGGGTTTTCTATACATAGTATCACATCATCTGCAAAGAGTGACAGTTTTACTTCTTTTCTTCCAATGTGGATGCCATTTTTGATCTGATTGCTGTGGTTGGCTAGGACTTACAATACTATGTTAAATAGAAGTGGCGAGAGTGGACATCATTGTTCCTGATTTTAGAGGAAAGGCTTTCTGCTTTTCCCCATTAAGTATGATGTTAACTCTGGGTTTGTCATAAATGGCCTTTATTATGTTGAGATATGTTCCCCCTGTACCAGCTTTGATGAGAGTTTTTATCATGAATAGATGTTGAATTTTTTCAAATGCTTTTTCTGTCTATTGAGATGATCATGTGATTTTTATCCTTCCTTTTGCTAATGTGGTGCATCACATTGATTCGTTTGCAGATATTGAACCTTGCATTTTTGCATCCCTGGAATAAATCCCACTTGATCATGGTGTATGATCCTTTGCTATATATTGTTAAATTAGGTTTGCTAATATTTTGTTGAGGATTTTTGTATCTATATTGATTAGACACACATATAGATATAGAGTTAGCCAAAAAGTTCATTTGGGTTTTTCCATAACATCTATCTATTTATCTATCTATTGTGTGTGTGTGTGTGCGCGTGTGTGTGTGTGTGTGTGTGTGTGTCTCCCTCTGGCTTTGATATCAGGGTACTTGTAGGCTTGTAGAATGAATTTGAGTGTTCCATCCTCAGCAAATTTTTGGAGTAGTCTGAGAAAGACAGGCATTAGTTTTTCTTTATATATTTGGTAGAATACCCCTGTGAACCCTTCTGATCCTCAAATTTTGTTTGCTGGGGGGATTTTTTAATTACAAATTCGATTTTGCTACTAGTGATTGGCCTTTTCAAATTGTCTATTTCTTCCTGATCCATTCTTAGAAGGTTGTGTGTTTCTAGAAATGTTCTATTTCTTCCAATTTGTTGGCATATAACTATTCATAGTATACTCTTATTATTTTTTGTATCTCTGTGATCTTTCTATCAACTCTTATTTCTCTGCTTTTATTTTTTATTTTGTTTATTTGGGGCCTCTCTTTCTTCCTAGTGAGCCTAGCTAAAGCTTTATCAAATTTCTTTTATTGTTTCAAAAAACTAGCTCTTGGTTTCACTGATCTTTTCTTTTCCTTCTTTCTTTTTGTTTTGGTCTCTATTTTATTTATTTTCTCTCTGATTTTTATTATTTCCTTCCTCATGCTGATTTTGGACTTTCTTTATTGTTCTTTTCATAATTATTTTAGACATGTTAGGTAGTTTGTTTCAGATTTTTCTTGTTTCTTGAGATAGACCTGTATTGCTATAAACTTCCCTCTTAGAACTGCTTTTGCTGTATCCCATAGATTTTGAAAAGTTGTACTTGCATTTTGATCTGTCATGAGGTATTTTATGATGTCCTCTTTGATTTCTTCATTGACTCATTGGTTTTTTAGTAGCGTGTTGTTTAGGTTCCACATGTTAGTTTTTTCCCCTTTTTCTTCCTGTAATTGATTTCTAATTTCATACAGTGGTGGTAAGAAAAGATGCTTCAGAGAATTTCTATCACCTTAAATTTGTTGAGACTTGTTTTATGTCCTAGCATACGATCTATCCTGGAGAACATTCCATGTGCACTTGAAAATATTGTGTACTCTGTTGTTTTGGATAGGATGTCATATAGATATCTATTAAGTCCAAATGGTCTATTCTGTCATTTAAGACCACTGTTTCCTTACTGATTTTTTGTCTGCATGATCTGTACATTCATGTAAATAGGGTGTTAAAGTCCTCTACTATTAGGCATTATTGTCAGTTTCTCCCTTTATATCTGTTAATATTTGCTTTATATATTTAGATGCTTCTTATTAGGTGTATATATGTTAATGAATTTTATATTCTCTTCTTGTATAGATCTCTTTATTATTATATAATGCCTTTCTTTTTCTATCATTACAAACTTTGTTTTAAAGTCTATTTTGTCTCATATGAGTATCACTACCTCTGCTTTCTTGTCATTTCCATTTGCATGAAATATCTTTCTATCCTCTCATTTTTAGTCTGTGCATGTCTTCAGCTCTGAAGTGAGTGTCTTGTAATCAACATATGAATTGGTCTTGTTTTTTTTTATCCAATCAGCCACCCTATGTCTTTTGATTGGAGCATTTGGTCCATTGACACTTAAAGCAATTATTGATAGGTATGTACTTATTGCCATTTTGTTATTTGTTTTCCAGTTGTTTTATACTTCTTCTCTGTACTTCTTTTTTTGTTTTTTCCTTGTGATTTGGTGATTTCCTTTAGTTGTCCACTTGTGTTCCTTTCTCTCCAATTTTTGTGTATGTATTGTAGTTTTTTGATTTATGCTTACCAAGGGTTCCTATATGTTGACCTTTAACTACACTGTATCTACTTGTTTTCAACAGGTAGTCCTTTAAGTTAAAACATGTTCTTAAAGATTTACATTTTTACTCCCCTCCCACATTTTTTGTTTGTTGATGTCATATTTAACATTGTCATATTTATCCCTTTACTGATTATTGTAGTTCCAGTTGATTTTACATTTTTTTGCCTTGAATCTTCATAATAGCTTATTTAAGTAGTTGATCCTCAGCCTTTACAATATATTTGCCTTTACTAGCAGGTATTTCTCCTTTTCTACTGATTCTTACTTCTTGTTATAGTCCTTTCTTTTCCCCTTGGAGAAGAGCCTTTAACATTTCTTTTAGGGTGGGTTTAGTATTGAGAAACTCTTTTAGTTTTTTTCTTGTCTGAGAATTTCTTTATCTCTTTCAGTTCTAGGGGATGATCTTGCTGGATGAAGTATCCTAGTCTGCAGGTTTTTCCCTTTCAGCACTTTGAATATATCACACCACTCCCTTCTGCCCTGCAATGTTTCTGCAGAAAAATCAGCTGATAACCTTGTGCGGGTTCCTTCGTATATGACTCATTGTATTTCTCTTGCTACCATTAGAATTTGCTCTTTGTCTTTAACTTTTTTTCATTTTAATTATGATACGTCTTGGCATGGGTCTTTTGCTTTCATTTTGTTTGGACCCTCTGTGCTTCCTGTACCTGGATATTTGTTTCCTTCTCCAGGTTTAGGAAGTTTTCAGTCATAATTTCATCAAATAATTTTCAACCTCTTTCTCTCTCTCTTCTCTTTCTGGGACCCCTATAATGCAAATGCTGGTATGCATGATGTTGTTCCAGAGATCCTGTAAACTGTTCTCATTTTTTAAATTAGTTTTTCTTTTTGCTGTTCTGACTGGATGATTTCCATTATTCTATCTTCCAGGTCACATATGCCTTTTTCTGTATTTTTCATTTCAGTTACAGTATTCTTCTGTTCTGCCTCATTCTGTTCTTTTTTATATTTTGTAGTTCCTTGTTAAAATTCTCACTGTGTTCATCTATTCTTTTCCCAGTTAGCATTCTTATTATTAATGCTTTGCACTCTTTATCTGATAAATTATTTATTTTTGTTTCATTAGTTTTTTTTTTTCAGTTTTTTTCTCCTTGTCTTTCAACTTAAACAAATACCTCTGTCATTTTGCTTAACATTCTTGGTCTCTATGAAATTAGCTGAAATAGTTATTTATTGTGGTCTTGAAAGGGTGTCCTTGTGTGGGAATATCCCTATACAGTCTACATGTGCCCAATGGCTTTGGTGATAGAGCTGAATCTGGTGTGAACACAATTCATGTCTTTCCTCAAGGTGCAGTGGCAGCTATCACCTTGGTAGACAGTGGGGCTGGAGATGGAGGGTCTAGGGCCAGAAATAGGTGTGAACCAGGGCTTCTTCTCTGCTTGGTGGCCACCACAACTTATCAGGGGCTGGGTCAGGTCACAAGTTGCTGGAGCAGAACTCCATTCCCTTTAAGTGTGTGCTCTTCTCCCTCTCAGCACTGGCACCCTCACTCCAGAGAGAGTAATGCTCAGGCAAGAGGGGCTAGTTTGGGTGCCTGGCATGGGTGGGATACAGGCTGCGGTGGTCTAGCTGGGGTCAGAGACCTGGACTGCTTCTGATGCACTGCCTGTATAAGTGCCAGTAATGGCTCTTCCTGCCTGCTTAGATGCCACTTCAAGTCTGAACTTCCATTTTCCCTTGCAGCTGAGGTCTCTTCTTGGCTTCTGCTGCCTTTGTTCTTGTGTGGAGCTTTGCTGCAAGGCAGGTGTGGCTGGCACGTGTGCTTGGCGTGGGCTGGGGCCCCAGCTGTGGTGGTTCAGCTACAGTCCATTATTGGGACTGCTTCTGATGTACTGCCTATGTAAGCACCAGTAAAGTGTGCTCCCACTGTATTCAGACACAGCTTCAGGTCTAAGCCACTTTTGTGTCTCAGAGCCAAGTTCTCTTGTTGGCCATGGCAGCCCTTGTTTGTGTGGAGCTGTATCATGAAGCAAATGGGCCAGAGCAGTAGCTCATTTCAGGCTGGGGTATGCTCTATGCTGGTTGCAGGAAACTGGCCAGCCAACCATGCAGTTTCAATCCACCCTCTCTGCCTTGTTTTGAGAGTAAGGAAGTGTGTGTGAGCTCCTTGCAAGCAGAGTCCAGGATTCCCACAGCCCTCCTGTTAGTCCCACTGACCCTCCAACCAGCCAAAAGGGGTAGTCTTCCCAGTGTTGGACCCAAAGATTAGGGCACCTAATATGTGACTTAAACCACTCACTCCCCAAGGAGGGTCTACTCCCTTGTAATCTCCTTCTCTTCTAAGTCCCTTCCCAGGGGCACAGGTCCCTACCTGATGGCTTCTCTTCCCTTCCTACTTAATTCCATGTGTATATTTCTTACAACCTTGGTTGTATAGCTGTCTTCCTGCCAGTCTCCATTTGGTTTTCAGTGAAAATTTTTCCACATGTAGATATATTTTTGATGTGTTCATGGCAGGAAGTGAGCCCTACATCTTCTTACTACACCATCTTGATTTCCTTCCTCTCATTCAACATTTTATAGAAAGTCTTTGCTAGTCCAGAAAGATAAGTAAATATGTGAATATTATAAGTTTATATTTATATATTATATTAAATAGAGATATAGGTATACATAGAGAAATAGAAGCTACCAGCTCATTATTATAATTAATGAAAGAGAATAAAAGAGTTTAGCAGGGTGGCTAAGTAAAAAAGCAATATACAAAAATTAATGCATTTTCATACAGAGGCAACACACATTAAAACAGTATAATTTCAGAAAATAATGACATTTATAATATATATACATTCCATATATATGTGTATATATATATGATATTTATTAATGAATCTAGTAAAAGATGGAAACAAACTTTATTTTGAAAAATTTAAACTTTATTGAAAGGCATTAAGTTGACCTAATTAGAGAGACATATTCTCATCATTAAAAATAAGCCACAGCATTAGAAAATTCTTATTGCCATAGTTTCCTATAGAATTAATGCTATTAGAGAAAACAATTATTAGGGACTTCTCTG
The DNA here is from genome assembly GCF_028021215.1 of Eschrichtius robustus. Lineage (NCBI taxonomy): Eukaryota > Metazoa > Chordata > Mammalia > Artiodactyla > Eschrichtiidae > Eschrichtius > Eschrichtius robustus. Next base: position 39,655,630 of record NC_090834.1, read on the forward strand.
GTGGTCCATTGATTAGGCTTCATCTTCCAATGCAGGGAGTGCAGGTTCGATCCCTGTTCAGGGAGCTAACATCTCACATGCCTCGTGGCCAAAAAACCAAAACACAAAACAGAAGCAATACTGTAACAAATTCAATAAAGACTTTAAAAATGGTCCACTTCAAAAAAAATCTTTAAAAATAGAAAACAATTTTAAAATTTTCTTTGTAAAAATTGATAGGTTGGTTTAAACTTTATACAGAAAAGCAAAGCTAAAGGCCCAGAAAATTTCAAAGAATAATATCATAAGGAATAGCTATAAGCCTTCAAGATTTTTCATTAACCTGTAGAAATTAAGTTAGAGACAACGAAAAATGAGGATAAACAAACACACAGAAAAGCAAAAGAAAGAGAGAGAGATGGTACAAAAACAGTATCAAGCATATATGACAACTTGATACCTGAAAAGGTGACATTGGACATCTGTGGGAAAAGCATTGTTTATAAATAGTATTTAAAATTGTTTTCATATAGGAAAATAATTAAATTGTTTCCTTACTTGACACCATTCACAAAAATTAACTTCATGTTTAGTTCTTCTGAAATTAATGTATGTGTAAAAAAGAAAAACAAAAATTTTGAATAGAGAGTTGGGAAACATCTATGTGGCTTAACTGAGTAAGGAATACCTTTTAAAATGCACAGAAATAAAACCCCAATGTGGAAATATATAAGTTCTACCATGCTAAGAAATTTAAGTCTCTTCAAAAGACACCTTAAAAATTGAAAGTCAGTTCATAAACTCAGGAAGGTATTTGCAGTAATAATTAGCATTAAGCATTTAAACTATATAAAATCTTAAATATTAATTTAAAAGAAAATTATTAAGAAAAATAATGTGCATTTCATAGGAGAAGAAATATGAATGGCCAAATAACATTTTTAAAATATATTCAACTTCATGTAGTTAGGAAAATTAAAAAGTAAAACGACCACGAGATATTTTACAGCCTCTAAATTAGCAAAAATGTAAAATTAGTAAAAATGTACAAATATCGCAAGCATATGCAGCAAAGGAATCTTATCCACTAGTGGTGGAAATGTAACTGGCAAAAAACAGTTTGGAATACAATTTGGCATTTTCAAGTGAATGTGCTATAGCTATAGGCATCTCCATGGATGAGTTTCAAAAATATAATTTTGAATGAAAAAACAAGTCACAGAAGAATGCATTCATAAGTAACATATGACTAATAGTATATCTCTCTTTCTCAAGGTAGGTGTGAAAACCCAATGACATGATACGTGTAAAGTACATACACAAATGCCTGCCACATCGTATGTATTTAATATATGTTACTTATTATTGCTGCTGCTATTACTGCTATTCCTACCCTTCAACAAGTTAATTAATGCAACTCAAACATTTAATTCAGGAGAAATAAAGCTATAGAATAATCAACTCAAATATTTGTGGATATTACATTTATGTTTTTAATCAGTTGATACTGCTGCAAACACTTTAAAATTGTGGACACAGGTATGAATTCACAAAATGAGATATTTTTCTACATATAAGGAACTTGACCTATGTGTTACCGCCACTCAACTTCTATACAGATGCTAGGTTACAGTTGAAATTCTGGGATGTGGAAACACTAAAGCAATGTCTTTATAGCCTAAATATACTTTCACAACCTATTAAATGATTATTATGATTATTTCCATTTTAAATAAACAGAAAATAAGGCACAGAAAAATAACTTACCTAAAGTTCTATAGTTAGTAGTGACAGATCTAAAATAAACTCTCTGTTCCTTGAACATGCCTCACACTATCATTATTAATTACTAAATTTAAAAGCAACCTCTAAATGCAGATCACCTACATAGATTGTTTCCTTTATTCTTCCTCCAAATTGTATTTTAGTGAAATGTGATTTTTTTTCTATTGAGTTATATAATTACTATGAGGAGAAATATCTTTGTCCTCTTCATAATCCCTACATTATTTAATATATTGTCTAGTTATAAATATTTAATATAAATATTTCTGCCAGTTGGTTGCTCTAAAGCAAGACTTGGAAGACAGAAGTGAGTTGGACTGTTTTTTTATGCTTTTTGTTCTACTCTGTTGACTGACAAGATTGAAGAGATGCCACCACCCACTCTCCAACTTTGTGAGCATAAGAGGAGGTCACAGTAGCAGTGGCAACTTGAGTCATTGTTTCAATGTCTGGTCACCAGTGTTGTGGATGTCAAAAAGCATCGGGTTTCAGTGGTAGCCAGACTTCCCTTTCCAGTGGTCAGGAAGTTGCAGTAATGGCTACCTGCAACTAGCATCTTGACACCTGAAATCTTATTTATAGAGCTTTCCAGTTTTATATTTCTAGTGTCAGCCTTCTGATTTTTCCTCCTTCCTGATTGGGGTACAGATATTAGCTTATCTGGCATTTCACTTGTGTGGTGCTCTGATGGTCATTCCTGAAGCTGTTCCGTGTATTGATGGTTTGTTCCTTTTATTGTTGAGTTGTATTCCATTGTGTGAAAGGACCATCATATGTTTAAAGCTTCACCCATTGAAGGACTTCTGAGTTACTTCTAGTTTGGGAATATCACAAATATAGAAATTATGAACATTCATGTACAGGTATTTGTATAAGCATAAAATTTCATTTATCTGAGATAAATTGACTGAGAGTACAATTACTGGATCGTATAGTAATTGCATGTTTCATTTTATAATAAAATGCCAATTTTACATCCCCACCAGCAATGTGTGAGTGATCTAGTTTCTCTGCGTTTTCACCAGTATTTGTTATGGTCACTATTTTTTATTTTAGCCACTCTAATAGGTATGTAGTGATATTTCTCACTGTGGTTTTAATTTATATTTCCCTAAGGTCTAGTGATGTGGAATAGCTTTTCAACTGCTTATTTTTCATGTGCTATCCTCCTCTGTGAAATGTCTGTTTATGCCCTTTACTAATTTTATAATTGGATTTTTTTTCTTTTTAATTGTTGAGTTTTGGGGAGTTTATGTATTTGCAACATAATCATTTGTCAGGATGTGGTATGAAAATTTTTCTCTCAATCTGTAGCTGGTCTTTTCATCTTCTTCATTGTACCCTTTTCAGGGCAAAACTTTTACTTTCGAAGAGACCAATTTATAACTTTTCCTTTTGGATCATGCATTTGGTAGTCAACATAATCTCTAGCCCTAGATCCCAAATATTTTCTCATCTTTTTTTCTTATAAAAGTTTCATAATTTAACATTTTATATTTAAGTGCATGATTCATTTTGAGTTAATTTTCACCTAACATGTGATATTGAGGTCAACGTTCTTTTTTTGTTTTTTCTTGTTGAAATGGCTAGAACTTACAGTACTATGTTGAATATCACTAATGAGTTAGTGAGAATAGATATCCTTGCCTTGTTCCTGGTAGTAGAAAGCACTGAGTCTTCTACCATTAAGCATGATGCTTGCTGTAGAGTGTTTTGTTTTCTTTCGTTTTGTTTGTAGATACATTATCAAGTTAAGATAATTCCCTTCTATTTCTAAATATTTATACTTTTCTTTTTTTTGTACTGTCTGTGTCTAGTTTGGGTATCAAGCTAATACTGTCTTCATAAAATGAGGTAGAAGCTATTCCCTCCTCTTCTGTCCTCTAAAAGAGATTGTGTAAAATTGAGGTTAGTTCTTCTTTAGTAAGTGTTTGGTAAAATTTTCCAGTGAGGATATCTGAGCCTAAGGATATACATGTGTGTGTTTTGGGCGAGGGGGACTTTTAAATTTCAAATTTAATCTCTTTGGTTGTTATAAGGCTATTCAGGTTATCTATTTCATCTTGGTTGAGTTTTAGTGGTGTGTTGTTTTTGAGGAAATGATCCAAGTCTTCAACATTTTGAAATTTATTAGTGTAAAATTATTCATAATATTCCCTTATTATCCTTTTAATGTCTGCAGGGCCTGTAATGATATCCTATGTTTTACTTCTGACATTGGCATTTATGTCATCTTTCTCTTTATATTTTTAAGTTTTGCTACAGCTTGATCCATTTTACTGATTTTTTTCCAAGAAAAAGTTTTGTTTCATTGATTTTTTTCTATTGCTTCCATGCTTTCAACTTAATTGGCTTCTCTTATTTTTATTATTTCCTTCTTTTTCCTTGCTTTTGGTGTATTTGATCTTTTTGTCTAGTTTTTAGTATAGGAACTTAGATTATTTATTTGAGGTCTTTCTGTTTTTCTAATAAACATTTAGTGTTACATATTTCCCTATCAACACTGCTTTAGGTGCATCTCACATATGTTGATATACAGTATTTTCATTTTCTTTCAATTCTATGTATATTTCTGTTTCCTTGAGACTTGCTCTTTGAGTCATGGGTTGTTCACAAGTGAGTAGTTTAATTTCCAAGGTTTGAGGAATTTGTTTTTATGTCATTTTTTTTCTAGTTTAATTCCTTTATGGTTGGACATCACACTCTAAATATTAATTTCAGACCTGTTAAACATGTTGAAGCTTGTTTTGTGGCCGAGATATGTTCGATCTTATTAAATGTTCCATGAGCACTTTGATAAAATATGTATTATACTATTGTTTGTTAGATTGTTCTATAAATGTCAATTAGATGCTGCTGATTGAGGGTGCTGCTCAATTAGTTGATATCTCTGCTGGTTTTATGGCTATTAGCTTTATCAAATGGTGTGTTGAAGTGTCAATGAAAATTGTGAATTTTTATGTTTGTTTTCTCACCCCTATCAGCTTTTATGTATTTTGCAGCTCTGTTGTTTCATTTGTACACACTTAGAATCACTGGTATCTTGGAGGACTGACTCCTTTATCATTATGTAATTTCCATAAAGAATCAATACATTATGATCCTTTTATCATTATGTAATGATGTTTTTTATTATGTAATATAATTTTCTTTGTTCTGAATTCTACACTATCTGGTATTAATATATATTCTGTTTTTTTAAAATTAATATTACCATAATGTATCTATTTCTGTTTGTTACTTTTATTTTCCTTATGTTGTGTTTGTGGTGAGTTTCCTATAGACAACATATAGTTATTTCATGTTCTTTCATCAAATCCACAAATATATCTTTTGGTTGGTGACTTTAGGCTGTATTTAAAGTTGTTATTGATGTTTCAGGCTTAAGGCTGCTTTTTTATTATATTTCTGTTTCTTTTTCTTTCTTTTTTTTTTTTTTAACCTCTCTATTTTCCCCTTCCTTGCCTTCCAGTGGTTTACTTGAAACTTTTGTAGTATTTTATCTTGTTTTTTAAATCCTGCTTTTGCTTATGCTGTTACTTAGTTTTCTTAGTGGTTGCCCTAGGTATTCCAACATAACTTATCACAGCCCATTGTTGCTAATTTTTTGCCATTTTAAGTGAAGCATTATAACCTTCCTTTTATTTAGATTCCTGTATTCTCATCATTATTTCAACAAAATGGGTTTATTGGGAGTAGCAAAGAATTCAGGAGAGGCACGCTATGGTGAATCATAGGCAAGTTGAGAAACACAAAGGGAAAGTCAGCTTTTATTACATTTGAGGAGGAAACTGGGGAGGGTTGTTTTGAACAAAAGTTCATTGACGAACAAGAGTTTGAGGTTGTGACAGTTTCTCTGCTGCAAGCAAAGTTTAGTGCATTGTTGCTGGGGCAGAGAAAGCTCTTCCTTTTTTTAAAAGCAAGAGATGAAATTTCCATGTGAAAAAAATGCCCTCCCTTGTACAGGAAGAAAGTAACATTCATTTCATCATGTAAAAGAAGTTGAGAATGAGAAAATTTTATACAAATAATTCTATACAAAGAGATATTGGTAAAATAATTCTTATCTTCTTCTTCCTACTGGTTATGCAGGCTGCAATGAGTGGCATGTGCTTGAGAGCTCTTCCTTTGTGACCTCTGACTCCATTTTTTTAAATTAATTTTTATTGGAGTATAGTTGATTTACAATGTTGTGTTAGTTTCTGCTGTACAGCAAAGTGAATCAGTTATACATATACATATATTGAATCTTTTTTAGATTCTTTTCCCATATAGGTCATTAGAGAGTATTGAGTAGAGTTCCCTGTGCTATACAGTAGGTTCTTAATGATTATCTATTTTATATATAGTAGTGTGTATATGTCAATCCCAATCTCCCAATTTATCCCTCCCCCGCCATTCCCCTTGATAACCAAAAGTTTGTTTTCTACTTTTGTGACTATTTCTGTTTTGTGAATAAGTTCATTTGTACCATTTTTTTAGATTCAACATATAAGTGATAGTATATGATATTTGTCTTTGTCTGACTTACTTCACTCAGTACAACAATCTCTAGGTCCATCCATGTTGCTGCAAATGGCATTATTTCATCCTCTTTTATGGCTGAGTAATATTCCATTGTATATATGTACCACATCTTTTTATCCATTCTTCTGCTGATGGACTAAATATTTTTAAATTAATTTTTATGGGAGTATGGTTGCTTTACAATGTTGTGTTAGCCTCTGCTGCACAACAAAAGAATCAGCCATACACATACAGATATCCCCTCCCTTTTGGACTTCCCTCCCATTTAGGTTACTGCAGTGCATTAGGTAGAGTTCCCTGTGCTATACAGTATGTTCCCATCAGTTGTCTATTTTATACATAGTATCAATGATGCATAAGTGTCAATCCCAGTCTCCCAATTCCTTCCACCCCACTCTTTTCCCCCTCGGTATCCATACATTTGTTCTCTACCTCTGTGTCTCTATATCTTCTTTGAAAATAAGGTCATCTATATGATTTTTTAGATTCCGCATATATACGTTATTTTATATTTGCTTTTGTCTCTCTGACTTACTTCACTCTGTATGACACTTTCTAGGTCCATCCACGTCTCTACAAATACCCAATTTCATTTATGGCTGGATAATATTCCATTGTATATATGTACCACATCTTCTATATCCATTCTTCTGTTGATGAACATTTAGGTTGCTTCCATGTCCTGGCTATTGTAAATAGTGCTGCTATGAACATTGGGGTGCATGTGTTTTTTTGAATTATGGTTTTACCTGGGTATATGCTCAGTAATGAGATTGTTGGGTCTTATGATAGTTCTATTTTTAGTTTTTTAAGGAACTTGCATACTGTTTTCCATAGTGGCTGAACCAATGTACATTCCCACAAACAGTGCAAAAGAGTTCCCTTTTCTCCAAACACTCTACAGCATTTATTGTTTGTAGATTTTTTTGATGATGGCCATTCTGACCGGTGTGAGGTGATACCACATTGTAGTTTTGATTTGCATTTCTCCAATAATTTGTGATGTTGAGCATCCTTTCATGTGTTTGTTGGACATCTGTATGTCTTCTTTGGAGAAATGTCTATTTAGATCTTCTACTGATTTTTTGATTGGGTTGTTTGTCTTTTTGATATTGAGCTATATGAGCTACTTGTACATTTTGGAGATTAATCCTTTGTCAGTTGCTTCATTTGTAAATATTCTCTCCCATTCTGAGGATTGTCTTTTCATCTTGCTTATGATTTCCTTTGCTGTGCAAACGCTTTTCAATTTAATTAGGTCCCATTTGTTTATTTTTGTTTTCATTTTCATTACTCTAGGATCTGGGTCAAAAAAGATGTCGCTGTGATTTATGTCAAAGAGTGTTCTGCCTATGTTTTCCTCTAAGAGTTTTATAATGTCTGGCCTTACATTTAGGTCTTTAATCCATTTTGAGTTTATTCTGTGTATGATGTTAGGTAGTGTTCCAATTTCATTCTTTTATATGTAGCTGTCTGGTTTTCCCAGCACCACTTATTGAAGAGGCTGTCTTTTCTCCATTGTATATTCTTGCCTCCTTTATCAAAAATAAGGTGACCATATGTGCATGGGTTTATCTCTGGGCTTTCTATCCTCTTCCATTGATCTATATTTCTGTTTTTGTGCCAGTACCATACTGTCTTGATTACTGTAGCTTTGTAGTATAGTCTGAAGTCAAGGAGCCTGATACTTCCAGCTCTGTATTTCTTTCTCAAGATTGCTTTGGCTATGCAAGGTCTTTTGTGTTTCCATACAAATTGTAAAATTTTTTGTTCTAGTTCTGTGAAAAATGCCGTTGGTAATTTGATAGGGATTGCATTGAACCTGTAGATTGCTTTGGGTAAGATAGTCATTTTCACAATATTGAATCTTCCAATCCAAGAACATGATATATCTCTTCATCTCTTTATCTCATCTCTGATTTCTTTCATCAGTGTTTTATAGTTTTCTGAGTACAGGTCTTTTGCCTCCTTGGGTAGGTTTATTCCTAGGTATTTTATTCTTTTTTTGCAATGGTAAATAGGATTGTTTCCTTAATTTATCTTTCTGCCATTTCATTGTAGTGTATAGGAATACAAGAGATTTCTGTGTATAAATTCTGTATTCTGCAACTTTACCAAATTGGTTGATTAGCTTTAGTAGTTTTCTGGTAGCATCTTCAGGAGTTTTCTATTTATAGTATCATGTCATCTGCAAACAGTGACAATTTTACTTCCCCTTTTCTGATTTGGATCCCTTTTATTTCTTTTTCTTCTCTGATTGCTGTGGCTAGGACTTCCAAAACTATGTTGAATAAGAGTGGTGAGAGTGGACACCCTTGTCTTTTCCCTGATCTTGGAGGAAATGTTTTCAGTTTTTCACCATTGAGAATAATGTTTCCTGTGTGTTTGTCATATATGGCCTTTATTATGTTGAGGTAGGTTCCCTGTATGCCCACATTCTGGAGAGTTTTTATCATAATTGGTGTTGAATTTTGTTGAAAGCTTTTTCTGCATCTATTCAGATGACCCTATGTTTCTTATTCTTTAATTAATTAATATGGTATATTACATTGGTTGATTCGTGTATCTTGAAGAATCCTTGCATCCCTGGAATAAATCACACTTGATCATAGTGTATGATCCTTTTAATATATTGTTGGATTCTGTTTGCTAGTATTTTGTTGAAGATTTTTGCATTCGTGTTCATCAATGATATTGGCCTGTAATTTTCTATTTTTGTGATACTTTGTCTGGTTTTGGTATCAGGGTGATGGTAGCCTTGTAGAATGAGTTTGGAAGTGTTCCACCCTCTGCAATTTTTTGGAAGATTTTGAGAAGGACAGGTGTTAGCTCTTCTCTAAATGTTTGATAGAATTCACCAGTGAAGTCAGCTGGTTGTGGACTTTTGTTTGTTGGAAGAGTTTTAATCACGATTTCAACTTCATTACTTGTGATTGGTCTGTTCATATTTTCTATTTCTTCTTGGTTCAATCTTGGAAGGTTGTACTTTCCTAAGAATTTGTCTATTTCATCCAGGTTGTCCATTTTATTGGCATATAGTTGCTTGTAGTACTCTATTATGATCCTTTGTATTTCTATGGTGTCAGTTGTAACTTCTCCTTTTTCATTTCTAATTTTAGTGATTTGAGTCCTCTCCCTTTTTTTCTTAATGAGTCTGACTAAAGGTTTATCAATTTTGTTTATCTTCTCAAAGAATCAGCTTTTAGTTTTATTGCTCTTCGCTATTGTTTTCTTTGTTTCTATTTCATTTATTTCTTCTTTGATCTATATGATTTCTTTCCTTCTACTAACTTGGGTTTTTTTAATTCTTCTTTCTCTAGTTGCTTTAGGTGTAAGGTTAGGCTGTTATTTGAGATTTTTCTTGTTTCTTGAGGTAAGATTTTATTGCTATAAACTTCCCTCTTAGAACGGCCTTTGCTGTATCTCATAGGTTTTGGGTCATCGTATTTTTGTTTTCATCTGTTTCTAGGTATTTTTTGATTTCCTCATTGATCTCTTCAGTGACCTCTTGGTTATTTAGTAGTGTATTGTTTAGCCTCCATGTGTTTGTATTTTTTATACTTTTTTTCCTGTAATTGATTTCTAATCTCATAGTGTTTTGGTTGGGAAAAATGCTTGATATGATTTCAATTTTCTTAAATTTACCAAGGCTTGATTTGTGACCCAAGATGTGCTCTATCCTGCAGAATGACCTGTGAGCACTTGAGAAGAAAGTTTATTCTGCCGCTTTTGGATGGAATGTCCTATAAATATCAATTAAGTCTATTTGGTCTACTGTGTCATTTAAAGGTTTTGTTTCCTTAATTATTTTATGTTTGGATGATCTGTCCATTGGTGTAAGTGGGTGTTAAAGTCCCCTACTGTTATTGTGTTACTGTCTATTTCCCCTTTTATGGCTGTTAGCATTTGCCTTATGTATTGAGGCTCTCCTATGTTGGGTGAATAGATATTTACAACTGTTATACCTTCTTTCATTGATTCTTTGATCATTATGTGGTGTCCTTCCTTGTCTTTTTAATAGTCTTTGTTATAAATTCTATCTTGTCTGATGTGAGTATTGTTACTCCAGTTTTCTTTTGAATTCCATTTGCGTGGAATATCTTTTTCCATCCCCTCACTTTCAGTCTGTATGTGTCCCTAGGTCTGAAGTGCGTCTCTTGTAAACAACATATATACGGGTCTTATTTAGTTTTTCTAGGTCCTTGTTAATAGTTTCTTGTATATTCTCCATTCTATTTCCTTGATCTTGAATCATCTTTATTATCATTTCTCTGATTTTTTTTTTCAGATAGCTTGCCTATTTCCTCTTAATTTATTTGGTCTTTTGGGATTTTTACCTTGCTCCTTTGCCTGCAGTGTATTTCTCTTTCGTTTCATTTTGTCTAACCTACAAAATGGTCTTTGCTATGGTGTTTACGGTCTTCTTTTCATAGGCTACAAGGTTTTAGTTCCTCTTGTTTCTGTTGACTGCCCCCTGCTGGGTGAGTTTGGTCCAGGGACTTGTGTAAGCTTCCTGGTGGAGGACCTGTGGCCTGCACTCTGTTGAGTGGAGTTGAGTCTTTTCCCTCTGATGGGTAGGGCTGCATCAGGTGATGTGTTTTGGGGTATCTGTGAGCTTAATACGACTTTAGGTAGCCTGTCTACTGATGGATGGGGTTGTGTTCCTGTCTTGCTGGTTGTTTGGTGTGAGGTGTTTAGCACTGGAGCCTGCAGGCAGTTGTGGCGGGCCAGGTCTTGGTGTTGATATGGATACCTTCAGGAATGCACATGCCGATTAGTATTCCCTTGACCTGGGAAGTCTCTGGAGTTCCAGAGTCCTGGAATGTATGTTTCTACCCCAGAGGCCCAGGCCAGACCCCTGGTCAGGGAACCAAGAGCATGCAAGCCATATAGTGCAGTCTGATAAAAAATAGAGAAAAGAAAAGAAAAAAGAAAAACAAAACAAAACAAACAAACAAAGCTCAGGGCAAATAGCAAGAACAGCAGCAAACAAACAGAAGCAACAACAAAACAACACACACTCACACACACACACATACACACACAAAATAGAAAAAGAAATCAAGGGAATAGACAACCAAACAAGAGAATTCTAATATGAGAAGTGTCAATAAGGATTATACTAATGAAAACAAAGAATGAAAAATAAAACAGAAATGGGGCAAAAAGAAACATCAAAAACAACAACACCAACAACAAAAATGCAAATAAAACATAGAATATACACCTAAAAACAACTGAATAAAAAGAAAAAAGAAAAAAATATAAAATATAAAATGAAGAACAAAAAAAAAGACTAAAGCCACAAAGCAACAAGAAAGTAAAGGAAAAATAAAAACTTTATATATATTAAGAAATTAACATAAGATAAAAAATTAAAAAAATAAAAAATAAAAGATAAAAAATAATAAAAGCAACCACACCAACAACTGAAGAAGATGAAAGAAACCAACAAAGAATAACAGTAATAAGAATATTTTCCTGGGGCCACCTCCCCAGGGGTCCTTCCAATACCTCTAGGTAGGTCTCTGGACCTGCTGTGGACACAGACTCTGATCTGGCCTGATTCCTGTGTGTACTTGCCCACAAAGTTCAATGCTGTGAAAGCTAGACTCTCCTCAGATCTTGAAACACTCATTGTCTACTCAGGTATTCCACAAATGCAGTATTTACACAGCCGATCTTAGGGATTTAATTCACAGCTTGTGTTGCTGCGTGGAAAGATTTGTGTTTCTCTTCCTTAGTTGCACCACCCCCTCGGGCTCAATTTTGGTTTTAACCTCACCTCTGTGTGTGTGCCATCCTCAGGCATCTGATACTCACCCAGATGTGAGGGAGTGAAAGCAGTGGCTGCTTGGAACACACTTGGGTACTCCCAGTGCCTGCAGCAGCACAAGCTGGCATATGGGAGCATTGTCAGTCCCATCCCCCCACACGCCTCTCAATAATGGTGCCTTGCTTTCCAAGCAGACCAAGCTTCCTCTAAGGGAATTCCTGGTCGTGGGTCCCCTCACTTCCGTCCCTTCTATTGTATCACTGCAGACAACTGTGCTTCTCTCCCTGGGTCTGTCCTTCCAACCCCATGCTTTAGCCCTCCAACCCTGCCAGCTTCAGTGGACTCTCATCCCAGGCAGGGGTGCCCAGGGCTGATTCTCAAGGAGGTTTTGGGATGGGCGGCACTCAGGCCCCCAGAGTCTGTGCTGGCAGAGGCGACCTTGGACCAAGGGCCGGGTGGGCCCATTGAGGTGGGAGCCCTTACCAATGCCCACAGAGGCTGAAGAAGCCAGCGGATGGGGAAGGGGGTTATAAAGGCGGTTCAGCCCCTTGCACGCTTCTCGACAATGACATTTTGCTATGGTGTCTCAAGCTGTCTCCACAGACTTTCCTGGTTGTGGCACCCCTTGCTCTTGTCCCTTCAGGCTGTCGTTTCACAGCCAAGAGCTGTCCTCTCCCTGGGTCTGCACTCCAAACCCCTCTTTCCAGCACCCAGCTCCCCTTTGTAGCAGGTGACTCATGATTCAGGCTGGAATGCGCAGAGTTGTGGTATAGATCATGCGTGCAGTTCTTACTTTGTCCTGCCTTCCACAGACCGTCTGCTGCTTTCTCCTTTGATCCCACAAAGTTCTTTTTCTGTCCCAGCTGATTTCTCCTCCATGAGGGAGTCTTTCTTAATGAGGGGAATCTCTCCTCACCTTCAGCTTCCCACCAGGTTTGCTGGTCTGTTTTTTGATTCCTCTTTTTTTTTTCCCTCTCTTCTTCTTTGTTTTGTTCTTTTAAGTGTCTGAAGTCTACTGCTAATGTTCAGCAAGTGCTCTGTAGGAACTGTTCCATTTGTAGATGTGTTTTTGATGAACTTGTGAGGAGCGACAAATTCTGTGTCCTCCTATTCCGCCATCTTGACTTCTCCAATGGACTCTGTTTTAAATGAGGTTTCCCTTTATTTATTTTCACATGAATATGCCCTCTGTATACATCAACCACTCCAACAGATGTTATAATTTTTTGCTTCAACCATCATACATGATTAAGAAACTTATGATGAGAAGAATAGCCTATTATATTTATCTCAGTTTTTACCTGTTCTCTTGTTTTCATTTATTCTAAAGTTCCACACCTTTTTCTATTATCATCTTCCTTCTATTTGTAAAACTTCCTTTACATATTCCTAAAGAGTAAGTCTGCTTACCTCTTACCAACATACAAGAATATACTGGTGGCAACTTAGTTTTCCTTTGCCAATAAAACAGTTTTAATTTTAAAAAATCATCTTGAAAATAGTTATGAATGCCAAGAATGTTTTGATTAAAAAAGGGAAATTAATAAATGAGAGTTCTTGATCTATCAGATATTCAATTATAGAGTGAGATATAAGACTACTTTTTAGTTATGATTTAAATGACATAAACTATATATACATATGCATGTGATTTTAGTGCTATACCTACACTAACTTATTTATTTCTTATGCCAGCCCTATGAGGAAGATACTATTTTTATCTGTTTTGCACTTGAGGAAATTGAGGCACAGAGCAGAGAGATAATATTTGTTTTTCGAGGGAAAAAGAAAGAAAATGCATTAAAATGTTATTTTCTCTTGATAGAAATTCTTTTTCATTCTGTCTTTATTATGTTTTATAGTTCCAAATTATTTCCAATGAGTATGGAATACCTTCATAACTAAAAAAAATTTCCAAAAAATGTTGGTCAATGATATGTTGGTCAATTCTGAACAAACTTCAGTGTAAATACAAATACTGAACAGAATTGAATATATAGCAAGATGTAAGAATTAGGCTAAAATAAATATTTTATATTACTAAACTGTATGATCAAGCATTGAAATAATTACTGGAAAACATTGAAAATGCTTGATATCACTTTTAATAAAAGAAATGCAAATGAAAATAGCAATCAAATCCCCCTCTTTGCCAAAATTTATGGATTTTCTTTACATGAAAATTCCAAAGGGGTGAGGATAAAGTGATACAAGTACTGACATATACTTATTAGTAGTATGAGTTAAGGTAATACTTTGGCAAAGCCTTTTTGTCTTATGAAAAAAATGCTTAAAGTACTAATACCTTTTGATTCACTTGCTCTATTTCTGAGAATCTGTCTTAAAGAATTCACTCTGAACAAAAAATTTGTGCACAAGAATGGTGGTTATTGATATCAGGACTGGTCTTTAAGTATTTTCTGTATTTTGATCTTGGTTCAGCTAAAATGTTAATATTTTCCAAAATTCATGTTGCTTCCTGGACTTCATGAAAGTAAACCTTCCAAAAATCCATGTGGGCATTCTTTAACCTTCTACTATTAATATCATCAGACATTTTACCTATGATATCATAACAAGAGCTACCTGTTCTTTTATCAGGTGATGATATTGTGATGACAATAAAATACTCAATTTTTTCGCTCAGAAAAAATGTATTTTTATTGCCTTTAGCCAGATCCTGATTGACTTATGGCCATCAGTAACATGAAGCAACTTTCTCTAGCCATACAACTTGCATAACTTATCTCAATCCCATGTAGTTTATCTCTTACTATGTTCTGAATGTCCTACCAAAATCCATATATTGAAATCTTAACACTCAAAGGTGATGGTATTAATAGGTGGGGCATTTGAGAAGTGCTTAGATCATGAGGGTAGAGCTTCATAAGTGGCACTAGTGCTCATAAAATAGATCCCACAGAGCTCTTTAAACCTTTCCACCATGTGAGGATGCATTGAGAAGTCTGCAGCCTAGAAGAGGGCCTCACCTAACCATGCTGGCACCCTGACCTAGGACTTCCAGCCTCCAGAACTGTGAGCAATAAACTTCTGCTCTTTATAAGCCACCCATCTCTGGTATTTTGTTATAGAACTTTAAACAGATTAAGACATCTCTTAAACACATACATACTCATGGAACATACACACATCCCTCTATGTATGTGGCTCATTGCCTTCTCCCTCTTTCTTAGCAATGAGCATAAGCTCCAGGACATATTCCATATAAGATTGTCTAGGATTCCAGAATATCTTATCTTTTTTGTAATACCCTCAAGTGTTCCATCAAATCCAATTTCACTATTTCCATGAATCCAAAATTACCCAAAATGCTATTATTTTAAATAAGAATACTGGCAAACCATCTAATGTCCAAATATAAGGAATAATTATTCAATCCAAAGTACATCCCTTTGATAGTATGAGCTAGAGTAATGAAAAGTAAGAATTATGAAAATGTATAAGAGTAAAAATATTATAAAATAAAGAATTTAGGACACAAATACACATATGTAAACATATAACACAAAAATCATGTAAAATGTGTAGAGAAAATACTTTACTAAACAACAAATAGTAGTCAATTGGTGGTAGGTTGAACTATGAGGAAATTCTCTTCAAAATTTCTTATTTTTTGTGTAGCACAGAGAACTATATTCAATATCTTGTAATAAACTATATTGGAAAAGAATCTGAAAAATAATATATATATATATTTATGTATAACTGAATCACTTTTCTGTACACCTGAAACATTGTAAGTCAACTATAATTCAATAATTTTTTTAATTTCTGATTTTAAAAATTTACTCTGATGATCAAGAATTATACTTTTAATGGAAAAAAATAAACTTAAAAGAAAGACCTGGAATAAATTTTTCAGTTTCTAAAAATGCAAACCTAGTTAGTGAAATAAGAAAGTCAGACAGGAACAAGGGAAAAAATGATCATCATAGGCTCAAATTCCATCCCTCTTCTATATTTCATGTGGATTTCATAATGACCTAAAAACTATGATTTCCTTTCCTTGGTCTTTAAATAGTTCACTGATTTTAGTGAAACATAAACAGAAAAATAATAATTTATCACTTTATTCTTATGCCTCCATCTACCCTTTCTCTCACCCCCAATTTTGCTCCTCACATCTTTCATCCTGGATTTCTTCTGGAGCACCCATTTCTTATTTCTTTGTCATACAAAGAAATAAGGAGAAGTGTTCCATGTCCTCTTCTGAAACAGCACTACTTAGTCTATGCTCAGCCTTTGGAGACTGAATTGAAATAGGCTTATGAGGGAATTTTCCACTCAAAATCTATCTCTGCCTAAGACAATTTATTTTCTAGCAAATAAATGAATAAAATGCCCTCCATTTTCTTACACACATCATTTACATGTATAATTTTATTATATGAACAACTTTTGTGTAATCAAGAAAAATGCAAAAAAATGTTTTCATTGAAAAAATATTGAATAATCTCTAAAAGCATTACTCAGAGACATTGAGAAGATGGTTCTTTCTCTGAATCACACTGGCAAAGGCCAGTAATTACTCTATGTCCTATTGCACAAAATTCTATAAAGAAGATTTTCTATATTTCTAAAAATAAGACTTCAGAAGTATATTAATATTTGAATGGCCACATTTAATATATTATCCCTCTGAGCATTTCTGAGTCCAGAAAATGAAAAAAAATTAAAGACTGTTTCTTTTTTGTGCTTAATAGTGAAAATTATGAAAATCACATTTCTGAGACCACCCATAACCCTATGAAAGAAAAATTGCCCCCAGATCAAGCTAGCCTGAGTATATATACTAGTAATTTTTACTTATCAAACATAGCTAAGGTCATATAGAACTCATTGTTATTTGTTTGTGTATTTTGTTTGTTTTTGCGTTCTGCATTGTTTTTAACTACAGGTAATAATAGGAACACCAGATTGTAAAATCTGTCACACCATTGGGCTAGGAAATAGTACCAATTGTCCCTTCTCTGTGTCTATCTCCCGCTACTACCTGGCCAATCACCATCAATAATCTAGTAAATACTCTTAGAAAACACTATTGGTTATCATTCTATTGCTGATTCAATAAAACAAAAAGGTAAATTAAAATCTAATTAAGCACTCTGTATGGAAGGAAAAAGTAAGAGGGTCTTAACTTGAACCTTCTAAACAACTTTTTCACAAGAAATAGTTAAAGGTCTATCCATGGGTCACTTGAAATGGAGGTGGGGCAAACAACAAAAAGAGGATGGATAGAGATCGTGATTTAAATATCTTTGTGTATGTCTCTATTTTTACTATGCAGCATAATTAGGTCTTTGCCGTATATGCATTCATTATGTCAGCTAATGGCTAGCCTAATGAAACAACAGCCTGATGAATTATGCATTTGTTCCCACTTTAGAAGGCTTCTCTACTTCTTGTTTGAGGTCTTTAAAAATTAATTATCTCAATAGTAGGTTGATACATGGAGACTTGAGCATCTAAAATTTAGTCTTAAAGTTATTTTAAAATACTAAAATAGATTATAATATAAAATAAGTACGGGAACTTGTACAACATATGTCAGAGTAACTAATTTTTATAGTTCCCTTCTCTGAAGCCCTTTGAGATGAAGAAAAATAAACAAATACAGGAAAAAAAATAATGAAACTATAGAATACTTCCAAACCTATTGCTCCAAGTCCATGGATAAATCTCACTTACAATAATTATACTAACGGTGGCAAATAGTATTAAATTAAGTGAAAATGTTGGAAAGTGGTATACATCTCTTTTCATTGATATTATGGGATAATGGGAAGAAATTAAGAGGAAAAAACTCAAATTGACCCTACTCAAAAATCAAACAAACAGAAGAAAACAAAATCCTGTTTGGGAGGATGAGGGCTCAAAATATGGGTGGAAACAAGGACACATAGCAAGATCCTTTACTTGGTTAGAGCTCTGTGGGAAAACGTCAAATAAGCCCAAAGATACACCATGGTTCTGATATAGCTTCTAACCTGAAAGAGGAAAGGCCTGGAGATGAGATGAGAGATTTAAACGAGATTTAAAACAAGAGCCTGGGAAACCAAAATGAGCTACTAATTCATGACCAGAATGATGAAAGCCAAGGTTCTTCATGTCACTTGACCTCTCACTGGTATGTGCAATTCCATCAAAACAGAGGTAAGCACAAGGAAAAACAATCATCATCGATGTCATTATTATCATAATAAATAGTATTATCACTATTATTATATATATACCAACCATAACCTAGAGAGAGAGAAACAAAGAGAGTTAAGAATGTTTACTTCGGGCTTCCCTGGTGGCGCAGTGGTTGAGAATCTGCCTGCCAATGCAGGAGACACGGTTTCGAGCCCTGGTCTGGGAAGATCCCACATGCCACGGAGCAAATGGGCCCGAGAGCCACAACTACTGAGCCTGCGCATCTGGAGCCTATGCTCCGCAACAAGAGAGGCCGCGATAGTGAGAGGCCTGCACACCGTGATGAAGAGTGGCCCCTGCTTGCCACAACTAGAGAAAGCCCTCGCACAGAAATGAAGATCCAACACAGCCATTAATAAATAAATAAAGCACACCTAGTATAGTGTAATTTACAAAAAAAAAAAATGATTTAAAAAAATAAAAAGAATGTTTACTTATGCTGATTTTCAAACCTCTCAAGGGATGCAAATAGTGTCAACGGAATAAGAATGTTATTAATGTCATAAAATTATCGACAGGTATAAATAAAGCCAAATTGTGTCCCTTCCAATTTACTGGGGACAAGAGTAGAGAGGACGATAGAATTAAAAACAGAGGTCAACAGCACTCACCATCCTGAGAGGCTTGTCTGCTCAGCCGCTGGGGCAGGCAGGGCTGGGAGCTGAGGCTCCGGCTTTGGTCGGATCGCAGGGAGAGGACTGGGGTTGGCGGCGTGAACACAGCCTGAAGGGGTTAGCGCACCACAGCTAGCCGGGAGGGAGTCCGAGAAAAAGTCTGCAGCTGCCGAAGAGGCAAGAGACTTTTTCTTCCCTGTTTCCTGGTGCGCGAGGAGAGGGGATTCAGAGCGCCGCCTAAACGAACTCCAGAGAAGGGCGCGAGCCGCGGCTATCAGCGCGGACCCCACAGCAACAGGGGAGCAGAGGAAAAAACGGAGAGATTCCCGCACAGAGGCTCGGCGCCGAGCAGCACTCAGCAGCCCGAGAGGCTTGTCTGCTCACCCACCGGGGCGGGCGGGGCTGGGAGCTGAGGCTCAGCTTCGGTCAGATCGCAGGGAGAGGACTGGGGTTGGCGGTGTGAACACAGCCTGCAGGGGTTAGCGCACCACAGCTGGCTGGGAGAGAGACCAGGAAAAAGTCTGCAGCTGCCGAAGAGGCAAGAGACTTTTCCTTGCCTCTTTGTTTCGTGGCGCGCAAGGAGAGGGGATTCAGAGCGCCGCCTAAACAAACTCCAGAGACGAGCCACGGCTATCAGCACGGACCCCAGAGACGGGCGTGAGACGCTGGGGCTGCTGCTGCCACCTCCAAAAAGCCTGTGTGTGAGCACAGGTCACTCTCCACACCGCCCCTCCCGGGAGCCTGTGCAGCCCGCCACTGCCAGGGTCCCGTGATCCAGGGACAACTTCCCCGGGAGAACACACTGCGAGCCTCAGGCTGGTGCAACGTCACGCCGGCCTCTGACGCCGCAGGCTCGCCCCGCCTCCTCTGTACCCCTCCCTCCCCACGGCCTGGGTGAGCCAGAGCCCCCGAAGCAGCTGCTCCTTTAACCCCGTCCTGTCTGGGCGGGGAACAGATGCCCTCAGGCGACCTACACGCAAAGGCGGGTCCAAATCCAAAGCTGATCCCCAGGAGCTGTGCAAACAGAGAAGAGAAGGGGAAATCTCTCCCAGCAGCCTCAGAAGCAGCGGATTAAAACTCCACAAACAACTTGATGTGCCTGCATCTGTTGAATACCTGAATAGACAACGAATCATCCCAAATTCAGGAGGTGGACTTTGGGAGCAGGATATATTAATTTTTCCCCTTTTCCTTTTTTTTTGTGAGTGTATATGTATATGCTTCTGGGTGAGATTTTGTCTGTATAGCTTTGCTTTATAATAGCTTTATTTTACTTCAATATATTATAGCCTCTTTCTTTCTTTCTTTCTTTCTATTTTTTCTCCCTTTTACTCTGAGCCGTGTGGACGAAAGGCTCTTGGTGCTCCAGCCAGGCATCAGGGCCGTACCTCTGAGGTGGGAGAGCCAACTTCAGGACACTGGTCCACAAGAGACCTCCCAGCTCCACGTAATACCAAACGGCAAAAATCTCTCAGAGATCTCCATCTCAACATCAAGACCGAGCATCACTCAATGACCAGCAAGCTACAGTGCTGAACACCCTATGCCAAACAACTAGCAAGACAGGAACACAGCCCCATCCATTAGCAGAGAGGCTGCCTAAAATCATAATAAGGCCACAGACACCCCAAAATACACCACCAGACGTGGACGTGCCCACCAGAAAGACAAGATCCAGCCTCATCCACCAGAACTCAGGCACTAGTTCCCTCCACCAAGAAGCCTACACAACCCACTGAACCAACCTTAGCCACTGGGGACAGATACCAAAAACAACAGGAACTACGAACCTGCAACCTGTGAAAAGGAGACCCCAAACACAGTAAGATAAGCAAAATGAGGTGACAGAAAAACACACAGCAGATGAAGGAGCAGGGTCAAAACACACCAGACTTAACAAATGAAGAGGAAATAGGTAGTCTACCTGAAAAAGAATTCAGAATAATGATAGTAAGGATGATCCAAAATCTTGGAAATAGAATAGACAAAATGCAAGAAACATTTAACAAGGACGTAGAAGAACTAAAGAGGAACCAAGCAATGATGAAAAACACAATAAATGAAATTAAAAATACTCTAGATGGGATCAATAGCAGAATAACTGAGGCAGAAGAAAGGATAAGTGACCTGGAAGATAAAATGGTGGAAATAACTACTGCAGAGCAGGATAAAGAAAAAAGAATGAAAAGAACTGAGGACAGTCTCAGAGACCTCTGGGACAACATTAAATGCACCAACATTCGAATTATAGGGGTCCCAGAAGAAGAAGAGAAAAAGAAAGGGACTGAGAACATATTTGAAGAGATTATAGTTGAAAACTTCCCTAATATGGGAAAGGAAATAGTTAATCAAGTCCTGGAAGCACAGAGAGTCCCATTCAGGATAAATCCAAGGAGAAACACGCCAAGACACATATTAATCAAACTGTCAAAAATTAAATATAAGGAAAACATAATAAAAGCAGCAAGGGAAAAACAACAAATAACACACAAGGGAATCCCCATAAGGTTAACAGCTGATCTTTCAGCAGAAACTCTGCAAGCCAGAAGGGAGTGTCAGGATGTACTTAAAGTGATGAAGGAGAAAAACCTACAACCAAGATTACTCTACCCAGCAAGGATCTCATTCAGATGTGATGGAGAAATTAAAACCTTTACAGACAAGCAAAAGCTGAGAGAGTTCAGCACCACCAAACCAGCTTTACAACAAATGCTAAAGGAACTTCTCTAGGCAAGAAACACAAGAGAAGGAAAACACCTACAATTACAAACCCAAAACATTTAAGAAAATGGGAATAGGAACATACATATCGATAATTACCTTGAATGTAAATGGATTAAATGCTCCCACCAAAAGACACAGGCTGGCTGAATGGATACAAAAACAAGACCCGTATATATGCTGTCTACAAGAGACCCACTTCAGACCTAGAGACACATACAGACTGAAAGTGAGGGGATGGAAAAAGATATTCTATGCAAATGGAAATCAAAAGAAAGCTGGAGTAGCAATTCTCATATCAGACAAAATAGACTTTAAAATAAAGACTATTACAAGAGACAAAGAAGGACACTATATAATGATCAAGGGATCGATCCAAGAGGAAGCTATAACAATTGTAAATATTTATGCACCCAACATAGGAGCACCTCAATACATAAGGCAAATACTAACAGCCATAAAAGGGGAAATCGACAGCAACACAATCATAGTAGGGGACTTTAACACCCCACTTTCACCAATGGACAGATTATCCAAAATGAAAATAAATAAGGAAACACAAGCTTTAAATGATACATTAAACAAGATGGCCTTAATTGATATTTATAGGACATTCCACCCAAAAACAAAAGAATACACATTTTTCTCAAGTGCTCATGGAACATTGTCCAGGATAGATCATATCTTGGGTCACAAATCAAGCCTTGGTAAATTTAAGAAAATTGAAATCGTATCAAGTATCTTTTCCGACCACAACGCTATGAGACTAGATATCAATTACAGGAAAAGTTCTGTAAAAAATACAAACACATGGAGGCTACACAATACACTACTTAATAACGAAGTGATCACTGAAGAAATCAAAGGGGAAATCAAAAAATACCTAGAAACAAATGACAATGGAGATACGACAACCCAGAACCTATGGGACGCAGCAAAAGCAGTGCTAAGAGGGAAGTTTATAGCAATACAAGCCTACCTCAAGAAACAGGAAACATCTCGAATAAACAACCTAACCTTGCACCTGAAGCAATTAGAGAAAGAAGAACAAAAAAACCCCAAAGCCAGCAGAAGGAAAGAAATTATAAAAATCAGGTCAGAAATAAATGAAAAAGAAATGAAGGAAACAATAGCAAAAATCAATGAAACTAAAAGCTGGTTCTTTGAGAAGATAAACAAAATTGATAAACCATTAGCCAGACTCATCAAGAGAAAAAGGGAGAAGACTCAGATCAATAGAATTAGAAATGAAAAAGGAGAAGTAACCACTGAAACTGCAGAAATACAAAAGATCATGAGAGATTACTACAAGCAACTCTATGCCAATAAAATGGACAACCTGGAAGAAATGGACAGATTCTTAGAAATGCACAAACTGCCAAGACTGAACCAGGAAGAAATAGAAAATATGAACAGACCAATCACAAGCACTGAAATTGAAACTGTGATTAAAAACCTTCCAACAAACAAAAGCCCAGGACCAGATGGCTTCACAGGTGAATTCTATCAAACATTTAGAGAAGAGCTAACACCTATCCTTCTCAAACTCTTCCAAAATATTGCAGAGGGAAGAACACTCCCAAACTCATTCTACGAGGCCACCATCACCCTGATACCAAAACCAGACAAAGATGTCACAAAGAAAGAAAACTACAGGCCAACATCACTGATGAACATAGATGCGAAAATCCTCAACAAAATACTAGCAAACAGAATCCAACAGCACATTAAAAGGATCACACACCATGATCAAGTGGGGTTTATCCCAGGAATGCAAGGATTCTTCAATACACGCAAATCAATCAATGTGATACACCATACTAACAAATTGAAGGAGAAAAACCATATGATCATCTCTATAGATGCAGAGAAAGCTTTCAACAAAATTCAACACCCATTTATGATAAAAGCCCTGCAGAAAGTAGGCATAGAGGGAACTTTCCTCAACATAATAAAGGCCATATATGACAAACCCACAGCCAACATTGTCCTCAATGGTGAAAAACCGAAACCATTTCCACTAAGATCAGGAACAAGACAAGGTTGTCCACTCTCACCACTATTATTCAACATAGTTTTGGAAGTGTTAGCCACAGCAATCAGAGAAGACAAAGAAATAAAAGGAATCCAAATCGGAAAAGAAGAAGTAAAGCTGTCACTATTTGCAGATGACATGATACTATACATAGAGAATCCTAAAGATGCTACCAGAAAACTCCTAGAGCTAATCAATGAATTTGGTAAAGTAGCAGGATACAAAATTAATGCACAGAAATCTCTTGCATTTCTATACACTAATGACGAAAAATCTGAAAGTGAAATTAAGAAAACACTCCCGTTTACCATTGCAACAAAAAGAATAAAATATCTAGGAATAAACCTACCTAAGGAGACAAAAGACCTGTATGCAGAAAATTATAAGACACTGATGAAAGAAATTAAAGATGATACAAATAGATGGAGAGATATACCATGTTCCTGGATTGGAAGAATCAACACTGTGAAAATGACTCTACTACCCAAAGCAATCTACAGATTCAATGCAATCCCTATCAAACTACCACTGGCATTTTTCACAGAACTAGAACAAAAAATTTCACAATTTGTATGGAAACACAAAAGACCCCGAATAGCCAAAGCAATCTTGAGAACGAAAAATGGAGCTGGGGGAATCAGGCTCCCTGACTTCAGACTATATTACAAAGCTTCAGTAATCAAGACAGTTTGGTACTGGCACAAAAACAGAAATATAGATCAATGGAACAGGATAGCAAGCCCAGAGATAAACCCACACACATATGGTCACCTTATCTTTGATAAAGGAGGCAAGCATATACAGTGGAGAAAAGACAGCCTCTTCAATAAGTGGTGCTGGGAAAATTGGACAGGTACATGTAAAAGTATGAAATTAGAACACTCCCTGACACCATGCACAAAAATAAACTCAAAATGGATTAAAGACCTAAGTGTAAGGGCAGACACTATCAAACTCTTAGAGGAAAACATAGGCAGAACACTCTATGACATACATCACAGCAAGATTCTTTTTGACCCAGCTCCCAGAGAAATGGAAATAAGAACACAAATAAACAAATGGGACCTAATGAAACTTAAAAGCTTTTGCACAGCAAAGGAAACCATAAACAAGACCAAAAGACAACCATCAGAATGGGAGAAAATATTTGCAAATGAAGCAACTGACAAAGGATTAATCTCCAAGATTTACAAGCAGCTCATGCAGCTCAATAACAAAAAAACGAACAACCCAATCCAAAAATGGGCAGAAGACCTAAATAGACATTTCTCCAAAGAAGATATACAGATGGCCTACAGACACATGAAAGAATGCTCAACATCATTAATCATTAGAGAAATGCAAATCAAAACTACAATGAGATATCATCTCACACCGGTCAGAATGGCCATCATCAAAAAATCTAGAAACAATAAATGCTGGAGAGGGTGTGGAGGAAAGGGAACACTCTTGCACTGTTGGTGGGAATGTAAATTGATACAGCCACTATGGAGAACAGTATGGAGGTTCCTTAAAAAACTACAAATAGAACTACCATACGACCCAGCAATCCCACTACTGGGCATATACCCTGAGAAAACCATAGGTCAAAAAGAGTCATGTACCAAAATGTTCATTGCAGCTCTATTTACAATAGCCAGGACGTGGAAGCAACCTAAATGTCCATCGACAGATGAATGGATAAAGAAGATGTGGCACATATATACAATGGAATATTACTCAGCCATAAAAAGAAATGAAATGGAGGTATTTGTAATGAGGTGGATGGAGTTAGAGTCTGTCATACAGAGTGAAGTAAGTCAGAAAGAGAAAAACAAATACAGTATGCTAACACATATATACGAAATCTAAGGAAAAATAAAGGCCATGAAGAACCTAGTGGCAAGACGGGTATAAAGACACAGACCTACTAGAGAATGGACTTGAGGATATGGGGAGGGGGTGGGGTGAGATGTGACAGGGTAAGAGAGTGTCACGGACATATATACACTACCAAATGTAAAATAGATAACTAGTGGGAAGCAGCCGCATAGCACAGGGAGATCAGCTTGGTGCTTTGTGACCACCTAGAGGGGTGGGATGGAGAGGGTGGGAGGGAGGGAGATGCAAGAGGGAAGAGAAATGGGAACATATTGTATATGTATAACTGATTCACTTTGTTATAAAGCAGAAGCTAACACACCAATGTAAGGCAATTATACTTCAATAAAGATGTTTAAAAAAAAAAACAGAGGTCAAAATTCAACAAATGGCAAAAAAAGGAAAATAAGATAAAATTTATAAAGTGTCATTAAAGAAAGAATTCAGACATATGAATGACATTTAGGATATATTTATGTTAACATTTACATAAATCTTACACCTTATAGACAAAGCACTGATATACATCTTGGGTTACAGCAGTGAACAAAACAAACCAAGTCCTTCACTCATAAAAATCTAAAAACCCAGACGGAATAAAAACAGAGTAACCCAGATAGTTTATCAATAAAGTACTAGATAAAAGTGTATGAGATAAATGAGAAAATAGGAAATAGCTGCAGTATTAATAACAGATAAACTTTAATCTAATGTAAATGTTCAGTTATATAAAGAATGTAACAATATTATGACGAAAGATACAATCTACAATTACCTTTTTAAGTGAACAAATTATGCAGTTAGAAAACCAAAGTCCAATCCAGATTTTCTTATGTCCTAGCTTTGGTAAACCATTTAATCTCTCTACACCTCAATTTCCTCATTTGTAAAATGAGGGTAATAATGGTGTTTATTTGATAGGTTTTTGGGATGCACCTACAAAAGTACCTGACATATGATATATTAAATGTAAATGCATGGTAATAAATAACATTATTTAAATGTTCAAAGCAAAAACTGTAGAAAATATATAAAAATGAAAATCACAGCATTGCAATGGTATTGGTAGATCTAATATGCCTCATACTGCAAATAGGATGTTCTTTATTTTCAATAGTATCAAGAATATTTTAAAATTTGTGAACATATTAGTCTCTGAAAAAATCTCAAAAGTATAAAAAAATCTTTAAATACTACAACATTTTATTAACCACACAACAATAAACTGAAATTAAGTAACAAAAGTACTAACAACAACAAAATAGAAATACTTTTAAAGAAACCATTAGACCAAGGAAAAATCATATAACAATTACAGGAGTAACTGAAAAATAATGATGAAAATGGTACATATTTAAACCCTTGGGCCATAGCTAAACTGAACAATACCCATAGCTTAAAAATGTTATTGCAAAATAAGAAATATGAAATTCATGTATTAGTAAAAGAAAATTAATAAAATTGATAAGTAAATTCAAGAACAACTTCCTTGAATAAGAAAATATATAAATAAGATATATAAATCAAAAGTCATTTTAATAAAGAAAAATGGAAAAGCATAAATACATAAAATTAGCCATGACTTATAAGATAAAAATCACAGATACAAAGGATTTTTTGTTTTTCTAAATGTTGATTAACTTTATGCTTTTATGTCTAAGAAGACATATCCTACCAGCAGCCTCTTTTGGCTGCTGGAGCAATATAATGATTAGAAATAGAAGCAGAGATTATTGACACTCATAATCTCAGAATCTTTTCTCTCATCCACTTAAGACATGCATCAAGGACATCATAGATGTTAAGCAATGTCTTGATCCACGCAAAATTCAAGCAAATGAGTATTCACAAAGATTTTTTAAGTACCACTCTGTCCCATCATCATTATTATCAACAAGGGCTAAAATGTTGTTCACAAAAATGTTGGTAATGGTTATCACTGATGATGGGTTATTAAGTTTTGGACACAATTGTTTTATTATACCAGATAAGGTTTTATGATCTTAATATTCAAAACCAAAAGTTTTTTTTTTTTTAATTGAAAACCTAAGAACATTCCTCTGAATGCAAACAAGAAACAACAAAATAGAAAGGAGTTATTATGGGCAGGCATTGCTCACACCTTCTTATTGTGGCTTGTATTTGTTACTATTCAGAGTACATATGGAAACTTTTGGATTTATTGGAATTTACAATAAGGTTTGCCAACATATGACATGAAAAATTTGCCCAGAATTTTTGTAAGACTCTCTTTTAGGAAAGATAGTTTCTGAATTAAGGTGATAAGTTCTTTTAGAACTAGGAGTTCATGCGAGGGTATAAGTTAGCAATGCAATGTATAATACTAGTTGCATTTGCTATAATTAAACAAATTTTACATTAATGACATTAAATGCATTTGGTATCAGTAAATGAATTAATATCTGTACAAAGGAAAATTACTGAGCTTGTCCCCATATAGAGCAAGTCTGACCATTTTAACTTAACCAGTGGAAGTTCAGTCAAACAACTAGTTCGTGTGTGTGTATGTTGGAGAATTAGTTCTAGTAAAAAGCAAAGGGAAAACAGACTAACATCTGTTTAGTAAGTACCTAACATTATTATAGACACTTCTCACATATTTTACCTCATTTTGTCCTCCTAACACAGCTGTTAAGTATTATAATTCCCACTTTATACATGATGAAACTGCAGCTCAGAGAGTTTAAGTAATTTGGCCAAAGCTATAAAGGCAGCAAGGAGCAAAGTCTGAATTCTAATCTAATGTTACTTTGTTACTGATTAGCAAAGAACATTTTCTTTCCATTATACTACTATATTAATAGATTGAGCTAACTAATTTGATTTAATTGTTCAATGACTTTAGAGACTCCTCAGATCTTTTATAAATGATAGAGTTATTTATAGACACAACTAAAACAAGTAGCCCAAATTAGAAGATGTCCAATCCTCTTGGCAATATGAACTTTGACTTTGCTTTACAAGAGTGAGACTTTGCTCTGTAGGAGACAGAGGATGGCTAGAGCAAAATGCATTTGAGTCATCTGATTATAAGTATAGCAACCCATAAAAAAAAGGGTAGAGTAAATTAGCAGTGTGAACATCAATCTATGTTGATTAGAAGGTAGAATTTGAAGTCTAATTCTACTATACCTTTGTCTCAGGAGGACAAAGTCCTTTGTCTAAAAGGACTCAGTTCAATCTCTCAAAACAAGAATGTTGTACTGAAGAACCATTGAAAATGAGGTGTAGATCTATAATCTATATTTATCATAGATCAAAATATCCAGCTCTCTTTGTGTTTGCCTAGAATCCCACACATAATTCCAGTTACCTTTACTCCAGATGCTTGATGAACTGAGTGTCGTCAAAGAGTAAATGTCTTTAACATTTTTTTCTGACAGATGGCCATAAGCATTAGTTCATCCCTCTGATTATGACTTTAAAGATTTGAGGGTCACTATTACTTAAACGTTTTACTGATTTCATAAAAATTAATTGATTTATCCTGCCAAAAAATTAAAACTTTTCCACATTACATCTTAAAACACTTAGAAGATAATATTTCACTTTATTTTTCATTTTCATTAAGTCTGGAAAGCAGAAGAAATGACAAATGGATAATCCTAAGTAAATAATGGACCTCAAATACTTAAGACTGGAACACAAAGAATCCATCAGTAATTTTCTACTAGACAAAATGTACACGACTCGTTTTTATGTATTGGCATAAAAATTCAAAATGAGTTATCCACTTTCATGATACAAGCATACCTATTAAAAAAGTATTTTGTGAAATCTTATGAGAATCATGAATAAAGAAACATATCTGTTCCCATTTATACTGTATGCTGCCTACCTTTGTCCTATTTGACCCTCATTTATTACTTTGTATTTTTTAGCTTTTGTGCTTTAAAATTAAGCTAATATAATAGCAATTCTATTATGACTTCAAATGTTTTTCAATACTTCAATTTTCTTTGAATGTTTCAGTTCTATCTCCAAGCCATTTACTCAAAATTTTTGACTTGAGTTGTCATAAGTTAAGTTGCAGTTAATCTTAAAGTAAAAATTCTTTTTAGATTGAAGTTGAGTTGATAGAACTATAATGCACAGACACCTCTGTACAGCAAGCAAGTTTATTCTCCTCAACAGTTAACAATTTTAGAAGTGCCAAAGTTTAAAGAGAGAACCCATGTATCATTTCTTCAAAGTCACTCAAGTTTTCAACTTCAAGGACATGCCTATGCATATAACCAGTTTTCCTGAAGGAGTTAAAGTGATTAGCTAGTACAAAACGCATGCAGAATGACTGGGTAAATGACCTTTGGAATAGTGAGTGTTAAATGGTTAAATCATAAATCTGAGGAGCCAGAGGCAGAAAGTATGTGTGACTGCAAGAGAATCATAGACCTCAATGGTTTCTGTAACAAATCATAGACAACGCAGAACCAGCTTCCCCATCACCAGAAAGCTAGGAGCTTAGAAAACCCTCCTGTCACTCTTGTATGCCTCAAAGGCAGTTGAACAATAAAAAGAGGCATAAAGCGTGAATAGAAAGTTACCCATGAAAGTTTGAGAGGGTGCATATGCACATCAAAAGGAATTCAATGGCTGAGCTTGATATTTCTAGGCACTAAGAAGCTCAGATGGTTTAGTTTGACAGCGATTAAGTTACATTCAGTTAAAACAGTCATAACTGGAACTACAGAAATAAAATCAATTCATATTTTGTGTTTAAATATGAACTTTGAAGAGTTTCCGAAAAAGGAGTATACAGTTCTCACCTACAAGGGTTGAATAATACAAGCAAAAGAGGCTGCTTATGACAGCACTATTCTGCAAGAAATATTCTGGGACCTAAACCCACCCGGGGGGTCTACTTTGAAACTCAAGTATACAATTTTTGAATGAGTGAGAGGAACAGGAGTTTTCAAAGGGAAAAGAGTTAAATCGATAGCCTAGATAGAGCCAAAGCTGGAGACATATAAATCCTGAGCAAGGTTGAAGCACTTACGGAAAGTGAGCTGAAAGAGGAGTCATTAAAGGAAACTGATAGCACCAAGTCATGGCATAATATGGGTGGGTTAAGCTAGGAATTTCTTTCTTTCTTTTTTTTTAAATTTATTTTATGGCTGCCTTGGGTCTTTGTTGCTGCACGCAGGCTTTCTCTAGTTGTAGCAAGCGGGGGCTACTCTTCATTGTGGTGCGCGGGCTTCTCATTGTGGTGGCTTCTCTTGTTGCGGAGCACAGGCTCTAGGTGTGGGCTTCAGTAGTCGTAGCATGTGGGCTCAGTAGTTGCAGCGCGCGGGCTCTAGAGTGCAGGCTCAGTAGCTGTGGTGCACGGGCTTAGTTACTCCACGACATGTGGGATCTTCCCCGACCAAGGATCGAACCCGTGTCCCCTGCATTGGCAGGTGGATTCTTACCCACTGCGCCACCAGAGAAGTCCCAAGCTAGGAATTTCAAGATCTAAGACTGAGAAGTCGTGGTTGGGGAGGGGGAGGTTTCTGGGGATTTCTTTTTATCAGGACACTGTGCAACCTTGCCTGGCCAAGGTAGACTCTTAAAAAGTAATCAGATTGCGTCAGTGAGAGAGTGCATGGGGGAAGGTAGACTGATTTAGAATTCTCTGCTTAATAGTATGACATATCCTAAGATGAGAAAGTAATAATATAGCATAACTCAAGTGAGAGTGACATAGACTATCAAAATAAATAAAAAGACAATGCAGAACCTAGACTACTTAAGAAAAGCAAATTAAAAACTAGACTATATATATATTTTTTTTTTCATTTAAGTATGAGTTTCTCCAGTTGCTCGGAGAGGAAGAACTGTTTGTATACTCAAGAAACTCATTGTTTATTTGTAAGTTAACTTACCAGTAAACTAGTACTAATTTTACTGATCACGTAATGTGGTTCAGTCCAACAAAATTATTATCTTTGTTGTCTTTAAAAAGTTCAGAATTAAATAAATGCCTCAAATGTTTTCATATTTTTTCATTCAACAATATTCAGCGAATATTTTGGGGCCCCTACTACACGATTAGCCCTATTCTAAGTCCTGGGCATAACGCAATGAGCAAAAAAGATAAAAGTTATTTTCCTTCACAAAACTTACATTATAGTGAAGAAAGACAGACCATAAATGAATAAATACAATGCACATTATGATAGACGAGAAGAAGTGAAATGGAGAAAACTAAAGCAAGGAAAAGGATAAGGAGTACTGCGGGAGGGTAAATTTTAATTAGAAAATTCAAGGAAGTCCTCACAGACACTGTGACGTTGGTAAAAATACCTGATGAATGTGGAGGAATTAGCCAAGATGATATTTGGTGACAGAGTTACTAGTGGAAGTAAGTGCAAAGACCCAGAGGCAGGAATATTCAGGTAATTTTCAGGGACAGAAAGGAGCCGGTACGGCTGGAGCACAGTGCTGTGGCTTTACAGGCAATGAAATGATACATTTGTACAGAACGGATGCAACTGATATCTGAAAAGATGATTCTGGCGCACAGCATGGAAGAATAAGTAATTGGCCATCTGATAAGATGCAACCTCAGACAGATTTCTTTTCTTATCTGTTTTGATATAAAAGGACTCATGATATAAATTTTTCTCCTGTTTTTAAACGGAACATGTGAGTGCATAAGCAAAGTGGAGAGGAAGAATACTAGAGGTTTCTAAACTCAGAATTTCCCATATGTCTTCTCACATCCAAGAGATAAAACAAGTGTGAAAAATTTTCAGAACAAAGACAGATTTACATTCCAAATTACTTTTTAAAAAATCTAGCAGTTTTTAGCAAAATATGACCACCAGAGTGAAATGCTCACTTCTGGTCTACTTCATTTTTATTAGTTTCATGACATAGAAACACAAGAATGACCACATCCATGAGCTCAATTCTCCATATATTTGATCTCTGGTATTTTGGTATATTTTATTTCAAACTGTACCACATCTGAAACATTATCAACAATTTTAACAGGCCTAAATTTTACCTCACATCTGTCAGTTCATGAAATTTTTGTTCTTCATGCTGAGAAATTTTAAGAGATATTCTAATAATTTTCAACACAGAATATATTCATTTAGCATCATATATGATTCACCCTGGAGGAAAGAAAGGATGACTTTTTCTATAGCTGTCCATTCATTTTTCCCCCAAATAAATAGTGAACTCACTTTTTGGAAATTAGAAATTACTAGGAATATATTAAATTGGTTTCTAATTTAAAATTACCTACTTTTTTTTTACTTCTCTTCCCCAATTTTCCAACATAATTTGCAAATGCTTACAAATTGTATAAACCATGTATGAAATCCTTTCTAAGATTTCCATGAGTCCAATTCTCTTCCTCCAGATAAAAGTTCAATTTTTCCTTTTCTGTAGACTGTAAGACAAATATTGATCAGATGTATTGCAACTGGTTTTTAAGCATTTGACCTAAATGAACAAATATTTTTTAAAAAAGAGTGCTTTAAATCATTAAAATGATTTCTTCATTTAAATCGTTTCAAAAGAAATCTAATGTCCACAGTACTTTCCTGATTACACTTACCCGAGAAATGTAGCAAATAGACTAATGAAATTTGTAAAATTGACAATTTATTTTTGCCATACTGTGAGAATAGACAGAGAGAACCAGAGGAAGTATAGTCTGTTTATGAATCTTAAATTCACTCTACCACAAGGGAGTACTTGCAGTGGATGTAAAGGAGGAACATTTAGTTATAAAATTAGAGATTTCTTTTTCATTTAGGAGATCATTAAAGAAAAGGAAGACATTTCGTTCCTAGAAAGATTAATAGCTGTTTCAGCACCACTCTCCACACCCTCACCTAGCTTGTGAACACTTATTTCTAACTTTTCAAGATATCCTGAAATCTCTGTAGCTGCACTGCCAGTGAAGGAAGATTTACTTAGCTTGGGCTCACATAGAGTATTTCTAGTATTTTGACCTTAGATTCCAGGAAGATACTTGCCTATATTAAAAAATAAACTTGATAAAGTACCAGAAGAAGAAAAGATATCTTTGTAATCACTTGCTCAAAAGTGCCCACCTCCAAAGTGTAATTGGCTCCTGAACATTTATATTATACATATGTTAATTAGTACTGATTGGCAATGTACAACTAATTTTTGTCATCTATCTTCATTTTTAGAAATAGCAAAATGATTTTGTCAACTGGTTTTATTCTGTTGTACTTATTATGATTGTGAGAGTCCAAAAATAATAACAACCACCTGACATACTGTAGATGCCCCATAAATATTGGTTAAATGAATGAAATTAATGAATGAGCCTCCATTCAAATGCAAAATGCTTTTTTAAACATCTTTATTGGAGTATAATTGCTTTACAATATTGTGTTGGTTTCTGCTGTATAACAAAGTGAATCAGCTATACGTATACATATATCCCCATATCCCCTCCCTCTTGTGTCTCCCTCCCATCCTCCCTATCCACCCCTCTAGGTGTTCACAAAGCACAAGTTGATCTCTCTGTGCTATGCAGCTGCTTCCCACTAGCTATCTATTTTACATTTAGTAGTGTATATATGTCCATGCTACTCTCTCACTTCATCCCAGCTTACCCTCTCCCCTCCCCATGTCCTCAAATCCATTCTCTACGTCTGCATCTTTATTCCTGTCCTGCCCCTAGGTTCATCAGAACCATTTTTTCTTTTTTTTTTTTAGATTCAAAATATCTGTGTTAGCATACAGTATTTGTTTTTCTCTTTCTGACTTACTTCACTCTGTATGACAGACTCTAGGTCCATCCACCTCACTACCAAAATGCTTTTTTGAGTTTATAACTGAGAAATTCTAACTGCTCCCCTGGAAGCACGTATTGAAACAAAACACGTATCAGCAGATCCCTTGTTACAAGACTCAGCTCCCTCATTTCTAATAGACAAAGGAATGTAGTTCTAAAGGGCATTTTAACTTTCCCTCAGCTTCCTTTATCTCTCCAGAGGCTTTATTTCTAAAATCTTTACTAAAACCTTGCCTTTTGTTTTATCTCCCTTGTCTAATCCAATTTATCAGTTTCTTCTTTTTTCTAATGTTCCAGCATTATGACTCAAAATTAACCTATGCTGATACTAAATTATCAGCATTATGGAGAAAGCATAAAGATGTAAAACCACATATAGTATATTAAGATTTTACCTACAAGTTAATCACAATCAGAGAGGATTTAATCTTGACTACTATATAGGAATTAAAATCCTTGTAGTTTTTCTAAAGAAACTTTAAAAATTCATTCTATCATCCCACAACCTGACTGCCTCATTTGGGCCATCTCTTTTAACAGGTGTGTTCTCAGGGAACACAAACTAATTGCAATTTAACCAGACATAATTAAAATGGCAATTACTCCCTCCCTCCTCCTAATATAGAATGTATTTTTAATTGATTTTGGATTATCAGTGCCACTCATTTTCCCTTGAGCAAATAATACGAAGATAAGTTTATATGGTAACATAGGAAAGGAAGTATGTGTTCAATATTTAGACTTCATCTGAATTGTTTGCAGAAAGTTGACTTTTCTTTTCTGTTTGTTCACCATGGCACAGATTTGCTCTTACACCTACCAGAAAGCAACTCCCAGTTATGAAATAAAGAAAGCAGTTTGACTAGTACTCAACTTCAAAAATAAGACTTAGATATCATGGCATCTACCTAGTTCTCAGATCACCTCCTCTGGAGGAAGACGTGACTGCAGGACACTCAAGTAACCTTCTATAGATGCCCTTATGGCAAAAAAAAAAAAAAAAAAAAAAAAAAAACTATGGTTAACCAGCATTAACTTGCTAGGTGTGTGAGTGAGCCACTTTGGAAGTGTATCCTCCAGCCCTACTCATCCTTTCAGATGGCAGCAGCCCTAACTGTCATCTTAACTGCAATTTTATAAGAAACCCTGTGCCCAAACCACCAGATTCATCGACTCCCAAATTCCTGACTGACAGAAACATTTATGTGAGATATAAATGTTACTGATTAAGCTGCCAAGATTTGGGGTAACACAGCCATGAATATCTAATACAGGTTTTGTTTGAGTTAGGATAACCACTCTGATATCCATCCTGAGATATCCACCTGCACTTTAGCCTCCCCCCTTAACAGTACTGTTGTGGGAAATATATGTGAATATGAGTATCCCTGCCAGTAAGGGGACTACATTTGCTGTATACCTTTCCTCACTGTTTTGACCATTCCGAGAGAGCAACTTCAGACAAATATGTTTCTCTACAATTTTTATGCTGTTATATTGCTCCCATTAATATACTTTCAAATCACTTATTTCAAAAGACCCATAAAAAGAGATGCCCAAGGAATTCTGTCATTTATAAATTATGGCAGAAGCATATTCCCAAAAACTGTTGTAAAGATATCAAGAAAAGTTATGCAGAACTTTATTCCTGGGGAGAATGCCACATAGGAAACAAGAGCAGCTCAGTGGATATGAGGAAAATCCTTTATGTTCAATCTAATAAATCCCCATATTCTTTTAGACAGGAACCTCTGGTCACTACATTTTCTTCTTCAGAGAGCTCCTCCGTGTGGCCCTGAAGAGAGGAAATAAATCAGTTAACTCAAGGGGTACCTAATCTCTTTTTAAGGTCAGGAAACACAGGGAGGAGATTAGAACTCATGGTAATTTCATTGAAAAGATCTTGACAATATAAATTTGTAATTTCCTGAGGATGGTGTCATTTATAGCTATTGTTAGATGAAAATAGCTAAGCTAACTAATAAAAGGTGGTAATTAAAAAAAAAAAAAACTCCTAATTTCAAAGGCAAAACATTAGCTTCATTAAATCTTTTATTTCAGGTACTATTCAAGCAATAATTATAGATAAAATAATCTCAGTTGACAAATTTTCTTCGGCACTAATTTACCACCCCTCCACCAACCTCACCAGAGGAAACCCGGTGTCACCTCTTTCCTTGTGAACTTAGGTTCAGTTTTGAGTCCATGGAAAGGAAAAATAAAGAAAATAATAGGAGAATGTTGGCTCTTTCAGGAGAAATATCTACATTTATTAGTACATACTCAGGTAATGAGGGTGGCAAGCAGGTCCTAAGCTCACAGAGAAGCTCTGAGCAGTACCAGCATGAAAGGAGATAAGGAAGACCTGAAAGAGTCAGCATTTTTCTCGGCCCTTTTTTCCAGAGGTTAAACTGACGGATGTGAGACGCGTGGTCATTTTCACAGCAGGCGGCACTTGCCAGTTATTCTCCTGTTACTGACTCCATGAATCAACTTAATGAGAAGGAGGGTAGAGTTTAGAATTTCATTAAATGCCACTGCACAGCACTTTTGAACACGCCTTATTACCCATTTAAACCATGCTGAGACTCACGTCCTCCCTTTCCTTTTCCCCCTCCCAAAAGAGAATAAGAATACACCCCCTTTTTGCCCCTGTTTTAATCCTTCTGCTATTTACTTTTTTTACTATTCAGTCATTTTGATATCCATAATCTTTTTATGCTTCTCTCATCCCCTAATGAATCTATTATCCTGAAGGCAAGAGACTCATAAAGACAAAGAATTTTGCTACTTTGCATGTGTTAAGTTTCATTCAACAGCATTCTCATTTTTGGGGGAAAAAAAAAACCCTACTTTTCCTTGTTAGCAAACCAGCAATCTTTTAACCTACTTCCCATCACTAATACTGCTTTGCTTTTGAAAAATGCTAATATCCAATGAAATTAAACCAAGCCAGCCTTTCTTTTAAGATTTTTTTTTTCCTTTCACTCATGAAATGCATAATACTAAAGCTGATTGCCTGGCTGACTCCATTATTAGATAACCCCAAAATGTCAAATGGTACTGTTTAAACTAGGTGAGCAAAGCAGAATTATTAGTCCCACACAGGAAAATTGTGAACCATTACAAAATCAGTGAAAAGAAGCTTATAGGAATTTCACAGTTTGAAATTAATCATCGGGTTTTAGCTCTTGTATTTTTTTTTTACTACCTTCTATTTGGGTACTGGAAGCCAAAACATTCAAAAGGAACAATTAAGCTCTCTTGACATCATGAACCTTCTTTCCTGCAGTTGGGTCAAGACACTGTGGGCAAATAGATGGCCCAATGTAGGTCATTTAAAATATAATCAGCTTCCCATTATTTTATTACAAGAGATAGTGAGTACTCAAAATTCATCACCATTGTTACTTGGTTGGGTTTTTGTCCATTTATTTTTGGTTGTTTTTAAATCCTATTCAGGTACATTTCCATTCTTATTAATTTCACATGGAAAATGAAAGTGGGTTCTGTTCTTTCTATTCACTTGTGACTAGGGCAGAACTCATGTAAACCTAGAATCTCACCATTCATGCTATACTACTACTGAGGTTTTGGGAATTTTTCAAAGAAAATAAATTGTTCTAATCAGACGCTGCTCATTCAAAAGAGTAATGTTTCATCAGACACACTCTATTCCAGGTGGTTCTAAAACTGCCTGCACTGTAGCTGGCCCAACTAATAATAAAAAGTAAATTAGAAAAGTAAGCTTTAAGAGTTTAGTGGATCTGCAGCCATGAGTAAGTGCAATTTTGTACCTAAAATAGTTTCCTAAATAATAGAAATTCTTAGGGTGGAAAAGAAAAATCTGGCAAGATAAGAAGCCTTAAAAACGTGACTCCAAAGTAACCATAAATTTTCCAAGGAAGCTATTCTGTAGTCATTTGCCTTTCGGCAATGCTCCCATATAGTGAACATCCTTTCAGAGTGCCAAAATGCAGGGACATTGTAACGTGAATTTTGGCATTTTATATTCTAGGTATGAAATAACTGATTTTCTGGAGAAACTAAAAAGGGAGGGGGACAGGGAGAGCTCCAGTCCAAATATCCCCCTGTCTGGAAAATTTCCAAATATCTCTACTCAGTGATAGTTTCTCCCTTCTCTGGGCCTCCTTAGCACTTTTTCTCACAGACCTCTTTAAAGGTATTCTGAATGCTATGGGACTAGTAATATATGTCTTTGCTTTCCCCACTAGATAGATGCTCAACTCTTTAAGTACAGGAATTGGTATTAGTCATTTTTATATTTCCAGAGCCTGATTCAGTATCTGGCACTCATTAAATTCAACAGCAACAAATACATATATCACCTATCATGAATTCATAATCTAGCAGAAATTTCTGGAACCTGCTTTATTTTTTCCAACTCCACAAAAGCAAGTATTAATTTGCACATTATTCTAGGACAGATTTTTCTTTAATTATTCTCTTAAGAGAGTTAACTTTATCAAAGAAAGCACTTAAGTGGCAAAGTAATCATATAACTAGACTAAAAAAATCAAGGGATCTGTTCACGATGAGGGTAAACTTTTCTCCTATATCTAAAGTATTCATTCTGCTGAAACTAAAAATATTCAGCATGTGTATATATCCTTTATCAATATTAGAAACATATCAAATTTTATTTCCATATGATATATAAGAATAATTACCAATAGATTCCTGAGTTCTGGTTCATAATCCCAGGGTTATGAACTAGGTTTAAGAGCCTAAATTAACTTATACATCTTTCTTTCTAACACATATAATACAAATGATTCAAGGTACATGGAAGTGATTTGAAAACTGTAAAGTACCACACCACTGGGCCCCCAAAATAGAATGGAAGAGCTAAATTTTAAGTCCTTGAAACTAGACATGAATGATAAAATTTCAGATACCAAATTCCAGGGAATAACCAGCTATAAAAGTTAATCTATCACTTCAATTCATTTCACATGTATTGCTATAGATCTTTCACTGAATATACAGCATATTGACATGAGTTACCGCACTTGTCGGCCCTTGTTTTTCATGAAAGAAATGGCTTACATTCTAGAAGCCATTGAAACATCTCTGGGGAAATCATACAAGATCCCAGCTGTGAGGAAAAATAATCTATACATGATGTAAAGAAGAATAAATACTATTTATTATGGGTCAGGTAAGATTGGTAGTAAGTTAGAAATCATCATCAGTATAAAATAAGGGATGTATGGTATTTTTTTAATTACAAATGAAAAACAAGTCTCACAATATTTTGTCAATCAGTGGCTTCCTAATCAATAGAAGTATGTCCACTTGCTTTGTTAAGTTGAAAGCTGGTGGAAATTTTTTAAAAGAATCAAAAAATGTGGAGGGTTTTTTTTTTTTTTTTTTGAGGACTAAAGCCAGAATAGAAAGTATCCAATGTAATTTCTTAAAGTACATTTATCCAAAATTTCTAATTTTAACAAATTAAAAACCCATATGTTGAAGGAAAAAGTTAAAAGATGTAGAAAAATTTACAGAGCTGTTTTCTGAGTGGTTTATTTTAAGTTTGAAAAATATCTCACCATGCATCCAGCGGTATATAAGTTCAATTTTTACTTATTGTTTTTTTGATAATTAAATATTCTAGAAAAAAAGTCTAGCTTTTCCTGTGGCTGGAGTAACTTGATTGTGTTCCTGCAGCAACAACCTAAAAACACAAGGCAGGACATGAGTTCAGTTAATAATTCCTCCTCTCCTGTACCTCAGAGTGGGGAAAAAGGATGAAAAATTAATACACATGCTTTCTGATCAGTAAAGACCAGTCATTTAATGCTACTTTATATTAACACTTTCTAAGATTGTTAGATAGGCCTAGATTTTTCAGGTTAATATGAGGTCTTTTTCAATAAAAATAGTTTTCATTCTTATTTTATTTTGAAGTAAAACTGGAATGCTTAAATTTCTTTGGATGTTTAACTTGATGGTTGTATTAAAGTATTTTCTAATACAGATGTCATATATACTTCTAATTGTGTAATGTGTTGCCTATATAAGATTGTATGTCATCTCTATATAATTGTATATATAAAACCTGTATGTGTAAGCTTTTTTTATATAAACATATTGAGTGCATTGTATATTTGGATACATTAACATACTTACATATTATTCTGTAATTATATGTTTTTAGAATGTATCTTACTGTCTTGCTCATTATCACCACTCTTAACGTTTACACTTCATAGCTCTACTTCTTCTCCTATCATTTTCTCTTTATAGTCACTCCAGTCAAGTTTCGACCCTATTATCTCATTGACTGTGCTCTCTGCAAGATCACCTTACATTTTTGTATTTAACCATTGATTATCCTTTCTTTCTTAAAATGCTTACTTCATTTGCCTTCAAGAGCCTCCATACTTGTTGTTCTTATTGTTACTTTCTCTTCTTCATGGCCATTCCTTTTTAGTGTCCTTTGTAGAAAACTTCACCTTGTCCTGGTCACTAAGTATTGGCATTCCCCAGAGTTTGGTCCTTGGACCCAGTCAATTTTCTATCTGTATTTTCTCTCCAGATGTTCTCATCCAGTCCTTCTGGCTTTAAATATTACCTATGGTTTGATAATCTATAGTTTATAAACCTCCTGCCCTGACCTCTCCCCTGAACTTTAGACTTAGATAAGAAAAATATTTACATGACATTTCCATTTGGTTTCTAAAGGCTTCTCAAACTCAAGATGCCCCAAACTGAATTCTCCTTGTCCTGTGTCCCAAATTTTAGTAAATGACATGATCATTTATCAATCCCTCTCTTGTCTCTTCTAATTCACATTCAGTCCCTGAGCACATCTTCTTGGCTCTCTTTTCTCACTAAACCCACATGTGACTAAACGCTGCCAAAGTTTCAGGCATATTGTTATCTAATTTCAGTACAAAGCACATTAGCTTTGGGGAACACTTGTGTAGAATTACCGCTTGAGGACTGGCCCAGATCACAATAGTAAGGACATATATAAAATTATAGCAGCATGGACTAATCTCTTGGAGGCAGGAGTTACTGGCAATTGTCATCTTCTCTCTCCCCTTAGTCCCCTATCTTGCCATCTTATAATACTTGTGAAGGAAATAATAAATGAGTGGCATAAATCTTAGAAATATTCAACAATGTAGTCCAATAGTATGTACAAACTCTTCACATTTTAAAAAGTACTATCCCAATCGTTATTTCATTTGACCCAGAAAACAACCTTAAAAAAACATTGGCTATGTAGGACTATGATATTTTTAAAGATGAGAACTTTTTATACGCTTGAGATAGAAAATTATTTTCGAAAGTCACAACCAAGAAATTAGTCAAGTATGGCCACCAAGTCATGTTTCTGATGCTAATCCTTAACTACTGATGCATATGAAAGGTGGTAGCACACCAAGACAGACAGAATCCTTATTGCCACATTTTATATTGGTGCTGCCTATTTATTTTCCCCTCCTCTCCAGGTTTTTCTGTGTCATACAGCCATAACAGCAACATATCCACTCTCTGCTTCAGGCTTTCTAACACACTGATATCCTCACCCTGGAATACTCTTTCCTATCCTCTTTGCCAGAAAAACTCCTTATCATCTGCCAAGTCCCAATTAATCAGTAAGTAAATTGTCACTTACTCTAGAAAGAGACACTCTGGAAAATACAGGTTGCTTTTTTATGTGGTCTCATAGTGCACAATATTCAAATAATAGTCAAAACAGTGTGTTTTAACTGCATATCTTTCCCACTGGAATCATAAGTTCAACAGTGGCAGGGCCATGTTTGTAGCTGACTTGGTAGACACCACAGGCTAGAGTTCAGAAAAGGTTTATTAAAAATAAAGGAATGATGAGTGGGCATAATAATTTGAACACCAAACCTCAATCTAGCATACCCAGATCATATATCTATCCATAATACTTCATAAAACAACTGGTTTTAGCTCTGACATGTTAAAAGCTTGGAAGTCATTAATCCAATCTTGCATAGGAAAAAGCCAAAAAAACTGAAAATCAATAACTTTCTCCCAGCCCACCATAGAACTGAGATTTCAAGGCAAAACAATACCCTGAATTCTGGATAAGCAAGTCTAGAGAGTCACAGCCAAAATTCATGTTAGCAGGAGTAAAGCTGCTAGAGCCATGAACTGGAAGAAATAATTTAAATGATAATTAAGATGAAATGATGGAGGTGGACTGTGGACAAACTTAAGAGTGAGAAACTCCTGGGGGCTGCAGTCTTAGAGTGGCTTCACACTTTGTAGATTTTACCTCTATGAATCCAGAAGCTTCTCACAATTAAGAGCCAAGAGAGATCCCCCTGTGGCACTGGCAGGGAAAGGAGAAAAGAAGCCATTGTGAAATACAGCATAGTACTCTCTATCACAAAGCTCTATTCTCCAGGGAACAAGACTTCACCAGAGCCTCATCCCATCTAGGGAAAGGGCATTCCTCTGACTCCAGCTCCCTCTGTCCTTCCTGTTTCACTCAAGGGGAAAAACACAGCTAAGAAATACCTGTGAAAGTCACAGCCCAGGGATAAAAGCCTACAAAAGCATGGAGATTTAATCACTGAGAGTGTATAATGCTCTCCTTTGCCACACATTACCATTACGCCAATAATAACAGTAGATTATAGCTAAAAGAGCTTCAGGATAGACTCTCTCTGCGGAGGAGTACTTAGGGATGATCGAAGTCTAGGAGGAAAAACAAGCCCAAGGGTAATGAGAGATTTTTGGCCTTTGAGGCCTACAGCTACAGCAAATATGACACACGACCAAACTCCTAGCCAAATTTTAAAAGAATCTTCAACTGAAGTCCTTTTTAGCTTAATTCCTATTAACTGATAGAACGTATTCAGGAGAAAGTGTATGCTGGCTTGATCTGCAGCACAAAGGAAAGAAAATTCAAATTAAAAGAACCAGTTTAGATGCCCACCAAAGTTCTGAGAATCACTAGATAAACTACTTGTGATGAAGGTTCTAAAACCTGGGATCATTTCCACATGAGAATCACAAGCCTCTCATTAACTTGCACAGTCCTTGCAAGATTGTTAAGCAGATTACTTCCATCAGTACTGAGCCAAGAGCAGAGATTAAAGTCACCTTTGCAGATGTTTAAGTCAACTATTTTAATAAATTGATTATTAGTTG
Source organism: Eschrichtius robustus (assembly GCF_028021215.1). Taxonomy (NCBI): domain Eukaryota; kingdom Metazoa; phylum Chordata; class Mammalia; order Artiodactyla; family Eschrichtiidae; genus Eschrichtius; species Eschrichtius robustus. The sequence goes on from NC_090834.1 coordinate 39,699,096, forward strand.
CTAAGCAAAAAGGAACTTTAAATATAAAATCTCTGACAAGTTAAAAGTAGAGATGGAGAAAATATACCATGCTCATACTATTCAAAAGAAAGCTGGATTAGATACATGAATTTCAGAAGAACAGTTTTTAGAACAAGGAATACTACCAAAAATAAAGAGTGGCACTACATAATGGTTAAAAGGTAAATTATCAGGACATAAAAATTTTAAACATTTATGCACCTAACAGATCATCAAAGTAAATGAGAAAAATATGATACAATGGAAAGGAGAAATAGAAAAATGAACAATTATAATACAATATTTCAAGAAGCCTCTGTCAGTGATTAATAGATTAAGAAGGCAGAAAATTCAGCGAAGATATAGTTAACCTGAAAAATCACTATCCGTCATTTTGATCTAATTGACAGAGAATTATCCATCCAGTAACAGCAGAATACACATTCTTCCCTATCTCACATGAACCACTCACCAAGATGGACATTATTCTGGTCCTTAAAATGCTTGTTAACAAATTTTAAAAAATAGAAATCATACAAAGAATGTTCTCAGACCACAGTGGAATTAAACTAGAAATAAATAATAGAAATATGGCTAGAAAATTGCTATATATTTGGAAAGTATACAACACACTTTTAAATAACCCATGATTCAAAGAAGTCTCAAGAGTAATTTTAAAATATTTTAACTAAATGAAAATAAAAGCAAAAATAGCAACATTTGTAAGATACAGTGAAATAAGTCTTTAGAGGAAATTTTATGGCATTAGATGTGCATATTAAAAAAGAAAGATCTAAAATCAATAACCTAAGCTTCCACCTTAGGAAACTAGATTTTTGAAAAGTGAAATTTAAGCCTAAAACAAGCAGAAGAAAAAGAAATAATAAAAATTAGAAGATAAATTGATGACACTGAAAACAAGTAAACAATAATTACTTCAGTGATACAAAGCTGATTCAACATTTGCAATTCAAACAATTATGACCCACCAAATTAACAAGTTAAAAAGAAAAGTCATATAGCTATATCAACTGATGCAGAAAAGGCATTTGAGATAATCCAGCACTCATTCATGATAAAAATTCTCAACACTCATTCATGATAAAAATTCTCAGTAAACTACAAATACAGGAGAGCAGCCTCGTTTCCATAAAGAACACCTACACGAAAGCCTGCATATTTATAGCATTTTTATTCGTAATCATCCAAGACTCAAGCAACTAAGATTCCCTTTAATAGGAGAATGGACAAATAAGTATATCCATACAATGGGATATTATTCAGAGATAAAAAGAAATGAACAAGCTAAAGAGAAAAGCCACAAAAAGAGATAAATAAAGCTTAGATGCATATTGCTAAGTGCAAGAAGCCAGCGTGGAAAGGCTAAAAACAAGCGTGCAATTGTACATTAAGAGAAAGCTAAGACAACGGAGATGGGGAAGGGGACAAGTTCAATAGGTGAAGCACAGGGAAATTTTTAGGGCGGAGAAAATATTCTGTATTATACTGTAATTGTGAATATATGATACTACACAATTTCAAAAGCCATAAAACTTTGCACCACAAAGAGTGAATCAATATACACAAATTTAAAAATTAATTTTGGAAGACAGAGACTGTCAGGATGAAAAGTAGACAATGACAGAAACAATCTAACTGTTACAAATATATGAAACAATCTCACCAAAAGGATGATGAATAAGATGTTGATCTAAGTAAAGGAAAATAGTGGAGTCTAAAGTGAAGACTAAAGGCAAAAGAGAAAAACATCAGCACTGTACTCCAGTTGATAAACTTATTTCCCATGTGATCTGGTAACAATTCTGATACTGCTATATATTTATACTGAAATTGAATCGTTAAGAAAATGTTAGTAGATGGTGGGAACTAGATTTCTCACTGTTTGTAAAGAAGGTTATAGATAAGCAAGAACAAAAGACTCGAATGATCCATGTGGTACTGGGTTAGAGTTGGAGCCATCAGGATGAACCCGTGCTCATCTTAATACATATTACATGTGGAAATCTTTATAAATATGTACATATACCAGGGCTCCTTAGGTAAATGAATAATTCTAGGACTGGGGCAGGAAACATACAGGATGAGCCTGGAGTTTCTTACAGTGCCAGAAAGTAAGGATGTACTGCACTAAAACACAATGGTGTGGTATATCAAAAAGACACAAGAGACACTGGAAAGAGCTTTTAATACCATGGCTGGAGCAATCTGAGCAATAAAATAAATAAAGTAGTATTGGATTATAAATCAAAGTATAAAATAAATGTATATAGGTCAATGTATTATATACATAAATGATGTAATAAATAATAAAGGGAGTTATGGTTTTCTCCCAGTATATGCCGATTAGTGGGGTTGCTGGGTCATATCGTAGTTCTATTTTTAGTTTTTTGAGGAACCTCTATACTGTTCTCCATAGTGGCTGTACCAATTTACATTCGCAGCAACAGTGTAGGAGGTTTCCCTTTTCTCCACATACTCTCCAGCATTTACTGTTTGTAGATTTTTTGATGATGGCCATTCTGACTGGTGTAAGGTTATACCACATTGTAGTTTTGATTTGCATTTCTGTAATAATTAGTGACGTTGAGCATCTTTTCATGTGTCTCTTGGCCATCTGCATGTCTTCTCTGAAGAAATGTCTGTTTAGGTCTTCAGCCCATTTTTGGATTGGGTTGTTTGTTTTTTGATATTGAGCTGCATGAGCTGTTTGTGTATTTTGGAGATTAATCCCTTGTCAGTTGCTTCGTTTGCAAATATTTTATCCCATTCTGAGAGCTGTCTTTTTGTTTTGTTTATGGTTTCCTTTGCTGTGCAAAAACTTTTAAGTTTAATTAAGTCCCATTTTTAAAATTTTTGTTTTTATTTTCATTACTCTAAGAACTGAGTAAAAAAGATCTTGCTGTGATTTATGTCCAGGAGTGGTCTGCTTATGTTTTCCTCTAAGAGTTTTATAGTGTCCAGCCTTATATTTAGGTCTTTAATCCATTTTGAGTTTATTTTTGTGTATAGTGTTAGGGAGTGTTCTAATTTCATTCTTTTACATGTAGCTGTCCAGTTTTCCCAGCACCACTTATTGAAGAGGCTGTCTTTTCTCCATTGTATGTTCTTGCCTCCTTTGTCATAGATTAAGTAACCACAGGTGTTTGGGTTTATCTCTGGTCTTTCTATCCTGTTCAATTGATCTATATTACTGGTTTTTGTGCCAGTACCATACTGTCTTGATTACTGTAGCTTTGTAGTATAGTCTGATGTCAAGGAGCCTGATTCCTCCAGCTCTGTTTTTCTTTCTCAAGATTGCTTTGGCTATTCAGGTTCTTTTGTGTTTCCATACAAATAGTAAAATTTTTTGTTCTAATTCTGTGAAAAATTACATTGGTATTTTGATAGGGATTGCATTGAATCTGTAGATTGCTTTGGGTAGTATAGTCATTTTCACAATATTGATACTTCTAATCCAAGAACGTGGTATGTCTCTCCATTTGTTTGTGTCATCTTTGATTTCTTTCATCGGTATCCTATAGTTTTCTGAGTACAGGTCTTTTGTTTCCTTCATTAGGTTTATTCCTAGGTATTTTATTCTTTTTGTTGTGATGGTAAATGGAATTACCACAGAGCACTGAGTAGAGTTCCCTGTGCTATACAGTAGGTTCTCATTAGTTATCTATTTTATACATAGTAGTGTATATATGTCTATCCCAATCTCCCAATTCATCCCACCCCCCCTTCCCTCCTTGGTATCCATAAGTTTGTTCTCTACATCTGTGTCTCTATTTCTGCTTTGTAAATAAGTTCATCTGTACCATTTTTCTAGATTCCACATATAAGTGATATTATACAGTATTTGTTTTTCTCTTTATGACTTACTTCACTCTGTATTACAGTCTCTAGGTCTATCCACATCTCTGCAAATGGCACTATTTCATTCCTTTGTAGGGCTGAGTAATATTCCTTGTATATATGTACCATATCTTCTTTATCCATTACTCTCTTGATGGACATTTAGGTTACTTCCATGTACTGGCTATTGTAACAATGCTGCAGTGAACATTGGGTTGCGTAATGGGGAGGAAATCTAAGAAAGAGGGGATACATGTATATGTATAACTGATTCACTTTGCTGTACAGGAGAAAGTAACACACATTGTAAAGCAACTACACTCCAATCAAAATTTTAAATAATAATAATAAAGGAGATAATAGACAAATCTTCCATTCAGAGAATTCCAAATAATTTATGTATTTATAATAGTAATAATTACACTCTCAAGGAGCTAAAACATAATTCTCCACTTCATCGTGTGAGCTACACATTGTGAAATCCTTCCAAAGAGTGCAGTATGGAAGGCGGGAAAGAGTTACTTTAGTGGAGAAACCTGGAAATTACAGTATCAGCCAGGTGATCCAGGTTAACCTCAACAGTGATAAGCCATGTCTGTCCGTCATATTAATAGTATATCCTCAATCTGATTGCCATGACAATGGCTGTTTATCTTTATGATCTTCTCCCCCAAAACACATAACTCCTTTCTAAGACCCAGACAAGTCCCAGATGAGGAATGTTGTACAAAATACTTAAACAGTACTCCTCAACCTCTCAATCATCAAAATCAGGGAATCTGAGAAACTTGTCACAGCCAAAATTACCTATGGAGAAATGGCTGCTAAATGTAATATGGTGTCCTGGATGGGATCCATAAATAGAAAAAAAGACAGTAGGTATAAACTAAGGATACCTGAATAAATCATGGACCTTACTTAATAATTTATTAATATTGTTCATTAATTGCAACAAATGTATCATACTAATGTAAGATGTGTCAAACTACAAAACAAACAATTTAGTAATGAGTTTAATGTACATTATTCAAGGGGAGACAACCCATGGATTGGGGGAGTACAGTGCCTCAGAATCAGTGGAACACTATTCCCTGGGGATATTGGGCAAGGATAAGTTTTATAGAACATTAGCAAAGGCAATATGGAAACAGGGAATGACTGACTAGGAGGTCAAGGATTTCTTTATAAGACTAGCAGGTCTTATTTTCTAGGAAAAGGTCAGGTAGCTAAAACTCAGTTGAAGAATTGTGATTGGTATTTGTTAGGTCTCCTTAACATGTGTTTCCAATAAGTGCAGGCTGACTTAGGTTTAGATTTGTGATCTGGGCTGGGCCACTGGGACGACCTTCATTTTGTGGGTCCCAATATCAGATGTTAATAATAATGAAACTGCATGTAGAGTATACGGGAACTCTTTGTACTATCTTTTCAATTTGCCTGTATTCTAAAACCATATTTTCTATAACCCAAAATTGTTCTAAAATAAGATTATTTTAAATAATTATTTGTAAACACAGAAATGATTAGCAAAATGACTAAATAATATTATGGAATAAGAATAATATGTACGTAGCTATAAACTTCTGCAGAACAACATAAGTCATGTGTGTGGAGCACAAATCAAACTTCAGTTCCTCCTCAGTTAAGTGTTGACTAAGACAGTTCACCTTTGGTTCAGGCTGATGTTGTCGAGGATCTGCTAGGCTTCTGTGTTTCCCAAGCTCTTCTTGCTACACAGTAGGCCACAGGAGATATAGTACTTTCTTGTACCATTGCCTATGTTCTTCTCAAGAAATATAGAAAATAAAGGTATGTTTTTTTGGAATTTCTACTCTGGAAATCACAACTAATTGTGTACTCTGAAGCTGCATGAAGTTGCCTCGTTAAGGATGCAAAAGTTGGCGAGAATTCAGTCAAAATTTTGCATCCAGTTTTGGTACCATATCCCCCAGAGGGTGGAGGGCAATCTCCTAATTGCCATAAAGAAACCATGTTGCCTAATGATGACCTTGTACTACTTTTCTTCTTTACTTTATTTATTTGATAAGAATGGTCTCTGTTTGCTGAATGTTGTAAATCTGCTCTCAAACTGACCTATCTGTGCTCCCTCTCTCCTTAATATTTTTAAAAGTCTTTTTTATGAATGTCATATGTAAAAAGAATAAGTAAAACATATATGTAAAGGACAAAGAATAATAACAAAATTAATAGCTCACTAGAATGTATAAGAAACCAAAATTTAACAGTTTTGAAAACCACTGTGTGCCATTTGTCAATTGGATCCCTTCACTCTTCACAGAAGAAACTGCTACCTTAAATTTTGTGTTTCTCATTCATTTGATTATTTTAACAATCATACTGGTGTACGTGTGTATGTATGACCAATATATTGTTTTGCCCATTTACACATTATAAATTTTACCCTATTCTCCACATTCTTTTGTAACTAGCTTTATTCTATATATTATGTTTCTGAAGTACAGCTTTTCTAGTGCATACAGCAAAACATTTATCTGTTTCATTGTGTGATTGTACCACAATTTTTTTATCCAATCTTCTGTCAGTGGATACTTTTCCCTTTATGGTATATTTTTCCTTCCCAATCGAGGTTATCATGAACTTTCTTTTCCATTTCTTGGTGCATACGGGCAAAAATTTCTATTAATCATGTGCTTATGAATGGACTTATGACATCCTATGCTAGGCTTACTTTCAACTTTATTAGTTGATGGCAAATTGCTTTCTGAAGTGGTTTGGAAGGAGAAATTCACTGCCAAATGTTTCTGCCAACATTATTATAGTCAGACTTTATATTTTCCATACAGTTATGTATAAAATGGAGTTTCCTTGTGATTTCCCCAATTACTAGTTAGGCGAAAAATGTTTATATTTGTTTACTGGACATTTGACAGTGGAAAACTTGTTCATAATTTTGGTTTATTTTCATTGAGGTTGTTGGCCTTTACTTATAATTTGTAGGAAAAAAGTACATATATAGAGAGGCATATACATGTGTGTATAATAAATACTATATGAACAAATATATGTATTAAAAACTATCATCTGTTAGTTATATGAGTTGGAAATCTGTTCTTCAAATTTTGGCTTGTCCTACCACTACTTAATTCAGCATCTGATTAACAGATGTTATTATTTTTAGTAATATAAATGTATCACACACCTTTCATTTATAGTTTGTGCTGTTTGAATGTTACTGAAAATTCCCTCTTATAATATAATAAAGAAATTCTTGTTATTTTCTAAAATTTGCATAACCTTAATATTTATATTTAAGTCTTTCATCTGCCTGGAATTAATATCTTTTGGTATGATTCAATATAATCAATTGCCCTAATGATATTTATCAAAGAAATATCTTTCTCCTAGATATCTTGTCATATAGGTTTGATGTAGGCTTCTGGGATCTCTATTCTGATCCACTGTGTCAAATACCCATCCTTGTGCTAATACCTCATTGTCTTAGCTCACTTCTAAAATAAGCCTAGCTATTTGGCAAGCAGGTTCCTAAACTCATTAAATTTGTGAAGGGTATCTTGGCAATTCTTTGCTCTTCTGTAAAAATTTAAGAATTAGCATTCTCATAATACTCCAAAAATAATTAAAATACCCTTTGGTGGACACTTTATGCTTGACTTGGCCTGTGTTTCTCTTCCTTATCTTCCCCTCAGAAGTGCTTTTAAGCTGTAACAGACTGCAGTTTCTTAACTGTGATGTGTGCTATCTTATGACTTTCCTTTTATCTTAAACTATTTTAGTCTCTTTTTGTGATTAGAGAACATCCAGTGAGGACTATTTAAGCATTGTTCTTATAGCTGAGAACTTCTTTTGGCACTTCTATATCTGTCATGTTGGATTAATTTAATTGTGTATCTGTGTTATCTATGCCAAGGCAGAGGCTATGTCTGGACCTAAGCATATCCTGAGGAGGCTGTTAGAGTGTAGAGAACCAACAGAAGTGTTTTCAGTTATTAATAGTTGAGACAAGCATATACAATCTTGTCAAGGGCTTTCAAAAATATAACATTCCCTGGGATGGCTAAGGAAAAGCAACTTCAAATGAGGAGTGCTGATCCCATTGGCAGACTTGAACTTCAAACTCTCCTAGAAACACTCCCATTGCTGATTATGGTATATAGATTGGCTTTGTTTCAGGAGAGAGCTGAACTGAAAAAAAACAAACAAACAAAAACATGAAATTGTTGCTACTTTATAAAGGGTTTTATCTATTTTTTAGGCTGCGTTTGAGATACTGCATCACAAATCCTTATACTAGAGAATATCGTGAAGCCTATAAAGTTTCCTAAGATTCTCTGAGCTATTCTTTTCTCTACTGTCACTATGTTACACTGAATGTCACAGGGAGGCTACAACTACCCCCTGGAAGAGTCAGGGGGGTGGGAAATGGAGAAACAAAACAACAACATTTCCCTAGAAATGTGTGATACAGCAAATGTGTGCACAATTTTTTTAATGACAGAAAATAAAAATAAAGTGTTAATTTTCATGGCTCAATTCAAGGCCTTTTTTTTTTTTTTGCATGTTTAGGATGCAAAGAGGGTTCAACTTTGAAAATTAATCTCATCCATTACAGAGACAGAGAGAACATAAAACAGAGAGAGACAGACCAAAGCATTCTTCTATCATTTACGAAGTTTTAACGGAGGAGAGGTTTTGTCTTGACCATCGTTTGTCAATTTTATTGATCTTTTTCAAATAATGATTACTTAGTATTTCTATCAGTTTTGTTATGTTTCCTTTCATTTTTCACTCTTTCTACCATTTATTTATGTTTAATTTGCTGCTATTGTTCTAGTTTCTTGAGATGGATGTTTAGTTTACAGATTTTTAAACTTTCCTTTTCTAAACTATACATATAAACTCCACCTTATGCACATTTTAGCTACATCCCACAAGTTTTGATATGTTGAATTTTCAGTATATTAAATTCAAAATAGTTTTCTAAATTCGATTTTCATTTCCTCTTTGATATATGTGTATATATGTGTGTTTACTCATTTCTAAACATATGGGGATTTTAAAAATCATTTTCTTATTGACTTCTAGCTTAAGCCCAAAATGGTTGGGAAAATGTACCCTTATATTTACATCATTTGCATTTTAATGAGACTTGCTTTCTAACCCAGGATGTAATCAATTTTTGCAAAACTTCTGTGGCATGGACATATATACACTACCAAATGTAAAATAGATAGCTAGTGGGAAGCAGCAGCATAGCACAGGGAGATCAGCTCGGTGCTTTGTGACCACCTAGAGGGGTGGAATAGGGAGGGTGGGAGGGAGGGAGACGCAAGAGGGAAGAGATATGGGAACATATGTATATGTATAACTGATTCACTTTGTTATAAAGCAAAAACTAACACACCATTGTAAAGCAATTATACTCTAATAAAGATGTTAAAAAAAAAAAAAAAGCTTCTGTGTGTACTCAAAGTAACGGGTGGTCTGCAACTGTGGGGTACAAAGTTCCATATAAGTCAATTACGTCTTTTGTTAAATGTGATGGGTAAATTTCCTGTATTCTTACAGCTTTCACGTCTGCATTTTTCAGTCAGTTCCTGAGAAAGGTGGTTAAATTCACCCACAATGATTATAGATTTTTCTATTGTTCTTTTAATTCTGTCAGTTTTTACTTTATATATATTTGAGGGTATGTAATTAGATAAATTTTAAAAACTTTCGAAATATTATGGTGGATTTAGTTACTGATCATTCTGATGTATTCCTCTTTATCCCTAGTGATGCTTTTTGCCTTAAAGTCTGATATTGATACAGCAACACCAGCTTTCTTTTGATTAGTCCTGGCATGGCATAACCTTTTCATTCTTTTATTGTACTTCCAAACTGATTATTTTAGATGTATTTCTTAAATTCAACATAAATATATTTTTCTCTTTTACATTTCAGGAAATTGATAGTAACTACTTGGGTGAAATGAAGTTTTCAAATTTATTCATATTATTTGGAATAACATTAGGGACTATTGTAGGGACTATGCACTGCATTCCTAGAATATTATCAACTGTTTGCCATATTTACTTTTCCAACTTTAAATTTTATTTAGTCTTCAATCTGTTTTTATTTTTAGGAAAACAAATTTGCTTCATTAACTCATTTTACAACTTTGATAGCTCTTAAATGTTTAGTGTCTACTGACCTATATAGAACATTAAATTCAGCACTGGGTCTATATAGTATAGAGCAGACTGTGATTTGTAGAGTTAATATAGCATAATAGTTAAGAGCACAGATTCTGGAGTCAAATTCTGTTTGTTCCACTTATTAGTTGTGTGTCATTGGACAAATTATCTGGCATCCTTATGTTTCAATTTCCTCATCTATAAAATGAGGTAGGTAATAATGACATCTACCTTACAGAGTTGTTGCAGGATTAAACAAGCTAATATGTAAGAAATGTTTAGAACATTACCTGACATGTAATAAGCACTCCTCTACATACTTGAGTAAAGCAACAAAATATTATTAGCTATTAGATCCAATAACATTATGAGTTCTTAGCTATGAAATCTAGTGTTATTAGATCTTCAAGGATAATTGGAAGGCTTTGCCTCAACCTTTATTTCTGGGTTAATTCTCTGTCATGCCTACACATATGGAACTTCTGCTAACATCTGGATGCCTCTGTGCTTTTGCATATACTGCCCCCATGGACTCAATAACCCATCTCTTAGATCTGGGAATTCTTGTTAAACCTCCAAAATCCAACTCGTTATCAAATTATCCAAAATTCCCTCTTTAAATTCCTGGACTTGTGTTTTCCAAAATGATAGCTACTAGCCACGTGTTGTTATCAAGCACTTGAAATGTGGCTAACCCAAATTGAGATGCACTGGAGGTATAAAATGCATCCTAGATTTCAAGGATGCATTTAGTTAAAAAAACAGAACAACAACAAAAATAATGTAAAGTATCACATTAATGATGTTTATATTGGGTTAAATAAACTGTATTATTAAAACTATTTTTGTCCGCTTCTTTTTGACTGTTAGAAAATCTTAAATTACATGTGTCTTTGCATTATAATTCTTTTGGACAGTGCTGATCTGCACAAATCATTCCCTTCCCATTCATGTGCTCCCACATAACTTAATAGATCCATTTCCTTATCATCACATATTATACCATTATATAAGTTTCTTTTACTTTGATATTCCACTATCACATTATTAGCCCTTAAAGGGCAGAGCCTACGTTTTATTCATTTTCAGATCTCTGATATATTGCTGATGTCATGACCCATAAATACTTGTCGAATAAGATACGATTGATAAAAGATTGTAAATATTTCAGTGAAAGATAGTAAACAAGTTAAGCTTACAAGGATAATCTGGCTTAAAAAGCAGAGCAATTATATGCAACAAGTGATCCTATTTGCAAAACAATATCTTCCCAATTATAAATATAGGTAGAAGTTAGGATTGAATTCTTCAGAGCCTTAGTGGAGACAATGAGGTATGATTATACAAAAATACCTGACCCATATAATCAGAATGCACAGAAGGGATGTATGTCCTTGCCCATTCTATCCAAAACCATAAGTAGACATTTGGGAAAAGTCAGTAACCACCCACTCTACTACCACTTCCCATTTCCTCCATTGGGGATATAAAATCTTTATTGATTTGTAAACTCTTAGAATAGCATTTGATCTTTTGTTTAAGATAAACAAATCTCTGTTCTTTTAATCTTTTCTAAAGCATCCTATTTTCCAAACTTTGTGATCACTATCAATGTAATTCAATTTAACAAGCTTTCTCATGTCTATGAGGCAATGTGCTGAGTGCTATGGAGGACACACAATGAAGATATATGTCTGGCTTCAACAAGTTAATAATATGTAATGAGAAATAGATATATAAACTAACATTAGCCCAAAGCAGAAAAAAAGGATAATAGCTTTGCAATTCAAACCAAGAATTATCAGCATGCAAGAGAGAGAAAACATAAAGAATGGGGCAGAGGTCTTATGCCCTACAATTTGAGGACTTCATGCAAAATAGAACCAGGTTTTAGGAGGATCTATCTGTCCTGCAGAAATTTCTCGTAGTGAAGCACGGAAAACAGAGCACCATAAAGGATACAACAGGAAAAAGCAACACCCTTGCATATAAGTGTTTGGCTCATTCTATGGACAGACTTCTATTCAAACATTTTTTATATGATAGAAACTGTGTTAGGCACAGGGATATGAAAAAGAATAGGACATGGGCCCTACCTTTACAGACACGTATCCAGACCTACAGTAAATTAACCTATAAAAAGCAAGAGTGTCACATAAGAAGTATCATAGCGGACATATTTCTAATAGTAAGTTACGTAGCTCAATTCCTCTATCTGAGTCCTGGACAAGCTAAGGTTGCCTAATGAATAAATCAAATACTTGAGGTTTTCTATTCAATTGTTTTTCTTTTCCATGTATTTGTCTGGCCTTCACCTTTGTCTTTAGACCCCACAAAGATGGGAACTATAGCTATTATTTTTTTAATCAAAGCTCTATGCCTTTGTTTTATGCCCGCCCATGGACCATTCAACCCAAAACTATTTAGGCTCTTTTAGCCTAAATGAAAATGTTTCTCACTAGAATCTTTTCTGTATTGAGTAACACAATTCTTGAATAAGAGGGACACCCTTCCTTCCTCAAAGCACTTTTTTGGATCCTCAGAGTATACGTTGATATGCCCTTTGGTGACCTCTCTGTCTTCTTCCATTGCCAGGGATTCTGACTGCCTGTGAAAAGGCTGTTCTATCATTCAAAAGTCTTAGAAAACAAAACCATTTAAAACATGTTTAAGCTCCAACAGATATCTGCTGAGTACAAGACACTGTGTTTAAAAATAGATTCTTACCTAAGGTTTTCTGAAAATGAGTTTTACCTTTGATAAAATAACTAAAAAGGCTTTGAGTTCCTCTGAACAGATTGTTTGGCAATTGTCAAATGACAACTCTTTTAACTCAATGATCTCAGATTGAAGGTTTCCACCAACTGCAGTAGCAAAGCACTTTCAAACACAGATTGCACACTAAAAAGGAGTAAGTGACAGAAAACATAGCCTGTGTAGCAATATCCTCTATGTCATATTGTGCTAATTCAGTTCTGAATGTCTTCTTGACCTCTTCTTATCTTAACAATACATGGGTCCTGTATCCCCAAGTCTGCAAAGAAGCAGGGTCAGGGAAGGTGGTGAGGAGCAGTTCCTTTTGAATGTAAGCTTGCAATAGTTTGCCTGTTTTGAAAGGAGATGTGCAAAGCCTTGGTCTTGCATTGTTTATGTACACCAGGGGAATTTGCAAATCAGATTACCTAGCAGAAGAATTCCAACATTTACTCAACTATGTCCTTTTATCTTTTTTGCAGAAATGCAGCTTCCTGAAGCCCGGAGACTTACTGGTAATACATACTAGATTCCCTCCAGTTCAAGATATATCACTATATATCTAAGAATTCAGTTTATGATTTGTCCTAAACTTTACATGGGAAAATCCACGTAATAGTTACACGATTGTTTATAATAACCCCCACTAAGAACCACAGTTACTAAGGAGCTATGGAGAAAGGGATTCAAGGGGCTCTATTTGTCATCCATAGCAGCTCATGCCAAGTGCTTTGCACAAGGCCAAGCAGAAAGTAAACAGTAGACCAGGGACATTCAATCAGATCTCTTACCTCTGGTCCAGTTTGACCTCACAACAACTGCCATAGCAGTGTTGAGGTTACCTTTGCACCTCACTTACATGCACGCACACACACAAACATGTTCACACGCACACTCACAACATACACACAATCGTGAAGCCAGATACTGCAGTTTAAAAGATGGTGGGTTGACTGGAGTGCTGCCTCTGAACAGTTTAGGAATTCTCAGTTTAGTAGAGAGAAAAAAATCAGTAAGGAGAAGCATTACCATCTAGTATAAACACTGTAAAACAATTATTTCCAAAAATGTTACAAGAACCAGGAAAATGCATGAGTAGCTCTACTATCATCTTGTTGTACATGCTGCTTTTGTATTCTAGTGACTGCGATGTTCTGGTTCCTCCACCATATCATGATACCCTTAAGAAAGAGACATCGTGCCTTATTCATGCATTCATTCAGTGAAGTTATCTGTAACATCTATCTTGCTAAGTACTTAGCATGAGTTAAACTATGGCCTTATAATTGAGAAGCACACAGCCTAATAGGGGAGAGAGACACAAAAGATTCTCATTTCAGTACAGTGCTTAAATATAAAACATTCTTAACATAGGAAACAGAACAGTGTAGCATTGACATTTATTGAGACTATCTTATGAGTCAGACACCACCCTGATTGGTTACCTCCATTCATGTAATGCTTATAGCCCTTGAAGTAGCTATAATTACTATCCACATTTTACCAATGAAATCACTGATGCAGAGAGAATTTAAATATGTTGCCTATGTCATAGAATTAATAAATAGAAGAGATGGGATTTTAAAAAATGGAGCCACAAAAACCATGCTTTCAACCATTAAAATGCCCTACCTTTCAGAGTATATTAACACCTGCCCTTAACTTTCTTGTGGTCTGGTTTTCTCGTTCATAAAATAGGGGTAAAAATTAGTTTCTCTAATAGAGATAAGTATTAATTAAAATTATATATATAAAGTTCTTGGATCTGTGTCTTGTATGTAGGGAATGTGGCCAGTGTTAGTTCTTAATAGCAAATATTTGTTGAATACATGAATAATTCTCTCAGGAAATCTGTGAAAGAAGTATATATTATCATCTCACTAGGGCTATTTATCTCTAAGGCAGTGGAGCTGCCCCAGATATTCTTCTAAGATTTCTTCTAACACAAAGAGGTTTGTTGAGTTTCAGGAACTCTGGGTGTCATGTAATAACCCAGCCACAAGCACTCAATCTGAATGCACCTTGGGTTCTACCCTGTGCAGATTACATCAAGATTAAGTGCCTTGTCTCTGCATCTGGAAAATATTATAGGTGCCCTAGCCACTATTTATAGCTTCAGAAAGTTTCCAATGTGATTGTCTGTGACAATATGTCAATTTCAATGCTGTGATTATGCAGGCACCTAGCAGAGAGGGGTGTGCAATATGTAATATTAGTGCTTCTACACTCCCTTGGAGATGCAATTAGAATAGTGAATTATGTCATGTTGCAGTGCTTTTCCCACATCAGCTGTACTTCCTGTGCATGAATTCCAGGCAGCACCGGACATTTTATTCAGAAACAATGCATATGGACAATAATCCCATTAGCTTTCAAGATGGAGAAAAAAGACCAAAAATATATTTTGGCCGAAATGTCTTCATTGAAAAGAGTACGTGCTCATGACAGTTTGAATTCAGTTTTTTTTTAATCTTAGAAAGATGAATCACTATATTTAGATGACCTGCTTCTAACACAAAGTAAGAGTCTTTCTCATTCTTCTAAACTATAACTTCTTTTTTGTCTCCTGGCACCTTTCTTTTCACTGGATATGTTCAAGTTGTCAGAGATAAAACAGGAGGAAGGTTTCCTATAAATGGAAACAACATTAACATTGGAAGTAGCACCAGTAGCTGCAGAAAGAGATTGATGGCCCTGTAACTCCTATCTGGATGTCAAGATTAAGGCCATGAAATGAAGGGCCTCATATGAAGATTTGTTACCAGTAACATTTCACATGATCTTTGCTGAAACCAAGAATGCAGCTATAGTCAGTATGTTTCATCATGGTATTGACAATAATCTTTACTACTTATCTCAGTTTGGAGAATATTTACTTGCTGACTTACACTGGAAAAAAATTAAATCTACCTGATCTAATTCTTTATACATTTCTCATTGTGGTGAAGAAAATGTATCTGTCAATCGTCTGATTCTGAACTTCGTTGTAGACCCAGTGCTAGAACTCAGATATGACTCCAACCGCTATTTTTCCAAAATTTCACTGCCGCCTCAGTTTACAAAACTTTAACATAAGGTCTTGGTAATGCAGAGAGAAAAATTCAAAAGATAACAAAAGATAATCAAGACATGTATCAATGCTGCCTTGTAACATGCTAATCAAATTAGTGGGATTAGTACAAATGATGGATAATGACATGGAAATAATTCAAGAAACTCATAGTTGCAGGTTTAAAACAGCAATGTGGATTTTAAAAGACTGACAGAGGTGTTATTTTTTTTTAAAAGGGGGAAATGGTATAGACTTAAAAACCTTCAGTGAAGAGTCACTG
Organism: Eschrichtius robustus; assembly: GCF_028021215.1. NCBI lineage: Eukaryota > Metazoa > Chordata > Mammalia > Artiodactyla > Eschrichtiidae > Eschrichtius > Eschrichtius robustus. The sequence continues at coordinate 39,715,219 of NC_090834.1, forward strand.
GGAACATCTGAAACACTATGCTTGATACTGAGAGTGATTTTACTATTCTATGAGCTTTGTGGGTAATTAGAAATATTTGACTCTCTCTGCTTATCTTTATGAGGAGAATATACTCAGAAACATTTTGTAAACATGGCAGGGTAAATACAGGTGAAAGCAGGGAGCCAGAAGTCCATATCTTGGACAGCTATAATTAGACAATAAATGTTAAAACCATAACCCCCCAAAACAATGTATGCTGCCACTAACAGCATACGTATTTTTTTTAGAACATAGTCCCTGTTCTCAGAGACTTTATTTTTTTAATTAATTAATTAATTTATTTATTTATTTATTTATTTATTTATTTATTTTTGGCTGCGTTGGGTCTTTGTTGCTGCACGAGGGCTTTTCTCTAGTTGTGGCAAGTGGGGCTACTGTTCTTGCAGTGTGCAGACTTCTCATTGTGGTGGCTTCTCTTGTTGTGGAGCACAGGCTCTAGGCATGTGGGCTTCAGTAGATGTGGTGCCACTGAAGTGAAGTGAAGAAGTCCAGTATACCTCTTCTTTTTCAGAGAAATTGTAAAGCAGTGAGAGGATCTGTATTGAAACAACTCAAACAAACCAAAAAACATACCTCAGAGGATGTGACAAATTTGTCTAAAAACACCAAATACTTAAAAAAAATACTTAAAAAAACACACAAAAAATTTATTTCTTTTGACATAGATTAAGGAATTAATCAGAAAGAGGAGGTAAAAAATTTTATGGATGAAAGTGTTTATTTCAGCATAATATTATTTTAATTTTTATACTAGGTATAATATATACACCACAAAGGATGTACATGTTAAGTGTATATAGTTCAGTGAACTCTTATGTATATACCCATGTAATCTCCACTTAGGTCAAGATATAGGACATTCCCAGCACCCCAGCAGGCTCCTCTGTCTTCAGTGTCAATACCACCAACCGCAGGTAACCACTACTATCATTTCTAACACCATAGATTAGTTTCTGTATGTTCCCAAACTTCATGTAAGTTGAATAATATATAATTTTTGTGCCAGTTCCGTTCACTCTATGTTACATCTATAAAATCTGCAAGTGGGACTTTCTTGGTGGCACAGTGGTTTAGAATCAGCCTGCCAATGCAGAGGACTCAGGTTAGATCCCTGGTCCGGGAAAATCCCACCTGCTGAGCAGCAACTAAGCCCATGAGCCACAGATACTAAGCCTGCATGCCACAACTATTGAAGAACCCGTGCTCCGCAACAAGAGAAGCCACCACAATGAGAAGCCAACACACCACAACGAAGAGTAGCCCCGGCTCGCTGCAACTAGAGAAAGCCCGCACGCAGCAACAAAGACCCAACACAGCCAAAAATAAATAAATATATAAATAAATAAATAAATTTTAAAAAGTCTGCAAGATCTGTTACATGTATTGAGTTTTATTTTTCTCTGTGGCATTCCATTGCATTAATATACTACTATTTATTCATCCGCTCTCTGATAAACCTTTAGATTATTTCTAATTTTGAGATATTATCAATGAAACTGCTATGAAACAATCTTGTACATGTCTTTTCTCTTCGGGGCACATTTAGGAGAGAAATTGCTAGTTACATATTCCTTTTTAATAGGAAAAAATTCTAGAGCAAACTACATGTCAGTTAATAGAGAAATCATTATGTAAATTACAATGCTTATTTTCTAAAACTTTTAATAGTATATAAATAAAATGTATAGTAATAGATACTATTGTAGTAATGAGTTAATACTTATGATGTAACTTTAAATTAGGTGATCAGAAAACAAAATACTATCCATACTATAACACTATATACAAAGATATATATGTATTACATAAACTTAACATCATAAACAAAACAGCAAAAATGCCACAAGGCTAAACATGCCATTTTTTTTATCATAGTCAATGAAACAAGGCAAAGATGACATTACAATATTAGTGGTAAGCACAGAAAACACCTTGTAAGGAATGAGGAAAGAATAATCCAGATGGCAATCAGAGGAAAAGAACTAAAACAGGTAGAGGTGGAGCTAGCTATATAGTTTGTGATTGTCTAACTTGGAGGTTGAACATTGACAAATAGGTTGATAAATTTGTACAATTAGTTAGTTATCTTTGATATAAGGAGAAATATGTTAGATATAAAGTGGCTTGAAATAGCATAACTTTAAATCAAATATTTTTATAAGTTGATCAACTCAGAAAGAATAATGAATACAAAAAAGAAGTAATTTCTAGTTGCCTCCGTGTTACTATGTATGTTATCTGCCTAGTAAACTTTGCATAGTTCACGTTGTCCCTAGTGGAGATGGGTGGCATTACACCCATGACATCTGGATGCTGATGTATATAAAACCCTGTACTATGCTATCTGGGGTATGGTTTTACTCACAAACCTGATGGGATCCGAAATTTACTGGTCATAATCTCAGTCTCTGGGAATATGTAGTACATTGGAAAAGTTGTTTCTGGTGGTAACGAAATGAAGAATGATACTTCAAATTTTAACTGTTTAGTGTTTCAAATATCCTTTTATCTCTGCTTCAACGATGTGGTTTGTAAGATCATTGAATTGTAAGATCACACAATTAAATGAAAACAAAACTTATGTGGATAATGATTCCCAGTGTAAGAGAATATTTGGGGAAACTGTGTTGAAGCTCCCCATACCTCTGCACACTGGCCAGAAAAGGAAATGCATTTGCCCTTAGAAAAATTAAACACTAAATCAAGCCACTCTGTCAATACATACTAACAGTTTCACATAACTGTGAATGGTGGAGCAAAAAGAGTAACTGAAGGGATATGTACATAATTAATATGCTTTATAGAAGCAATCTCTACCCTCATTGGGTGTTTCAAAGTCTGGTGGCCTTCAGGGTATTAGTATGCCTAATCTTCTGTATTTAATTTTGCAGAAAATGTTGTAGGACAGATAATGGAAAAAATAACTAAGAAATATGTTGCAAGGAGATATTGATTGAAGTCAGAGATATTGATTGAAGTCAGAGGGTGGGCAGAGGAGGAAAGGGTTACAGAAACTGGCCTGGGATTTGCATCTTTACCAATAATGGAGGAACATTCCTGGGTGGGCAGGGTGAAGCAAGTGTTTCAGTTGAATTTCTTTGCATATAAGATAATAACTCACCTTAGGACAATAGACAAATAATAATTGCTAATAGAAGAATGCTTCTCTATGAAGTGCTCTTAGAGGACGATCCTGATTTAAGATTTCTTATGGTAAAGAAACCTAGAGTCTATGAAATTAGGAGGTACACTCCTGGAAAGTGTCATGAAAGCCCTGTAATAAGTTGGATATAAAATAGAGATGTTTTATAACTTAGATGCTCACACTGGGTAAGGTGACATGCATACCTCACCTGGAGACCTTTTCTATTACTGTGGGCCAGAGAGTACATCTGATACATGAAGGGAAGACCAAGAGAGCCACATGGGATATCCAAGTCCTCTCCCTGCTTTGCCCATGCCACTGATAGCTTGTCTTCTTGAACGAGTAAGAGCTCAGATTTATGCGTGTGTGATTTGACAATTAGATCCTCTGTGTTAGCTCATAGTGAATGAACCATTAATTTAACTATTAACCTTCATAAAATACAGGATGAAAAGAATCTCATCTTGGAGTGTTAAGAAAAGGTAATCCCTGACACAAAATTGTAGCCAAGTTTCTGACATCACATTTTCTTTAATGATAATATCTACCTATCTATCTATCCTCTGTCTATCTATCAATCATCTATCTATCATCTAAAGCTATAAAGACAGTTTGGGCCCATGTCCACAAACGGAAACCTAAAATATTAATTAAGAAGTCAGAGAAAATATGTAAATATTGATTGTAAGTAATATAAGGCATTTTTCTAGTTATCTTTCCATCTCAAGATAATTAACTAGGAGGTAATGATTGATGAAAATGGAAATTTTAAGCTAAGAGCTGGCAGATATGTATAAGAGTAAAGTAGTCAGTGCATTGTTTTCCCTCTCTTAGGGGAGAGTTTTTGCTGAGTTGCAAACCATTCATTGAATCAATAAATATGTGTTTGCAGCATCATCTATGCACCAGTTACTGTGTTTGATTTGGGGACCAAAAAAAAAAAAAAAGATGAATGACATACGTATTACTTCTATTACAGAGATAATATTATAATAGTAAGGGAAGGTAGGTAAATCATATTATAATATGGTACAGCAAAGGCTATAAGCAAAAATCCCAAGAGATAATAGATATACACAAGAGGAGGATCGAATGCAGACATGGGGTGGGTGAATAAGAAGGTATAAACAGTAGAACACAATCATAAATAGGTTTTATTAGAAAGAAAAATAAATAAATAAGGGAATTCCCTGGCAGTCAAGCAGTTAGGACTCCACGTTTCCACTGCAGGGGCCAGGGGTTTGATCCCTGGTGAGGGAACTAAGATCCCACAAGCCGTGTGGTTCAGCCAAAAAGAAAAAAAAAGAATAAGTTTTACATAGTTAGTTAGTTAGCTAGTTACTTGTAAATGCTAAAATACCACTTCAATCTCAGAAGCAACACTTTTTCTTTAAAAAATTATCTATATCACCAGGCTCTATATAGCAATAACAAAATGTAATGAAGGTGTTTGTTGGACCCCATTGCCTGGGAGTTCTTCAGACTCGCTCACCTAAAGAAAAGATAAATAGACTTGAAGAAACATATCAGCTTGTTATCAACTATAAAAATCATATTACTACTTAGTTGAAATATTTCACAGAATCAAAATACAAAAATATAACAGACTACAGCACTCTGATTTTTCTCATCTGCCTTAATGAACGTACCACATGGAGCTTTTTCAATCAGAATGGTTGGCAGGGGAAAAACTCTAACCTTAGCACAAGAGGGAACCTGATGTTTTTAGAAAATACATATTTTTAAAAAGAATAAGGAAGATAAAATGCAATTTGGTAAAATATACATAACCATAGTTGACTAACACTGAAAATTCAGATTGTTCTCTCTCCCATTTTCTCTCCTTATTTCAAGGTGTGATCATTCTCTTTTGTGAATTTCTAATTTTGTTGGCATCTATGTATAAAGGGAATAACAAGACAGGTGCTTCTAGTCTTTACACTTGTTACATTCATATATGGAAAATAACCATTTTCTGAATCCTCTCTGATTTGCCACAATCTGTGCTTCCTGGATCTCTGTATTCAGTTATAAATAGCTTCAGATGGAAGTCATAACTCTATCTCCACTACAAAAACCACCAACTGCTTTACCCAACTCTGACAAACTGATGGATTCAGTGAAAAAAAACTTGATATCTAACCAAAACCAATTATTTGAAAGACTCTCTGGCTGACTAGCTCATTTTATAAATGCATAGGTACTAGGAATTCAAGGGTGTGTTTTGGACTACTAGATTAGCCAGTGATTTAGCTTTTCTCTTTTCAATGATGGTTGTCAACTGCAAAATAGAGAGGATTTGTGAAAAAGAAAAATCTATTGAGCATCTATATGTGGCAGGCCTTGCACTAAACAATGCATATATTATCTCGTTTAATCCTTAAAAATAACCTGTGAGGTATTATTACTTCCCATTTCACAGATGAGGAGGCTGAAAATAAGACAAGTTAACTTTTTCATTGTATAGATATTGAAAGAAAGTAATAGAGCTGGGACTTAAACATAGGCCCAAATCTTACCCCTCAGATGAGGAACAGATATATCCCTAAAGCTTCTTTTTTGTTTGTTTGTTTTTGTTTTTTATAAATGCTTCCTTTTTTTAAAAAATTTTATTTTATTTTGGGCTGCATTGGGTCTTCATTTCTGTGCGCAGGCTTTCTCTAGTTGTGGCGAGCGGGGGCTACTCTTCTATGTGGTGCGCAGACTTCTCACTGTGGTGGCTTCTCTTGTTGCGGAGCACGGGCTCTAGGCACGCAGGCTTCAGAAGTTGTGGCTCGTGGGCTCTAGAGTGCAGGCTCAGTAGTTGTGGCACAGGGGCTTAGTTGCTCTGTAGCACGTGGATCTTCCTGGACCAGGGATCGAACCCATGTCCCCTGCATTGGCAGGCAGATTCTTAACCACTGCACCACCAGGGAGGTTCCTCGCAAAGCTTCTTGTTAGTAATCCAGGGAGCTCATTGAGTAATATGGACATGTACATACAAACACATTTCTGATACTGGAAAATGATAGATGATAGATAGATAGATAGATAGATAGATAGATAGATAGATAGATAGATAACAGATGATAGATAGATGATAGAAAAATAACAATGTTAAGGCCATTAGGGTAGCATCCTTTTTACATAATCATATATATACTTTATTTTTATGTTTACCAATTAAACCTTTCAAATACATTCTAAATTCTACCCCACATAAAAATAATTGCAGAAAAGGGCTCTTAGATGATTGTGATGATAAGACATTCTCAAAGGAAAATACAAGTAATAGTACTTTCCAACAATTAATTGCAAATAATCTCAAATACTTAAACTACTATTTAAAATTGTTGAACCTTAGTTTCTCTATGTAATTTTTCCATAGCATGTAATGTCCATAAATCTTGAGGGAGTGTGTTATTTCATACCCAAATATAAAAATTCTCACAAATTTGCAAACCAGTAGCATGAGTAAAATAAAAAGTAGAGTAATTATCTCAAAAACAATGGCCAGAATATGATGTTTTCAAACTGTAGGAAGACATAAATGATCGATTTTCTTCTCTAGTCACCCAAATGTCCTCAAGATAAATGATGCAGTATAATTAAGTAGAGGAAAGTTTACTTTGCTCAGATCCATGAGGAGCAGTAACTCTTTAACACTTACTAAATCTGTGTTAATTAGGTAGCCATGAAAAGTACGTTGTTATTAAAAATGATTGTAGAGCTTTAAAAAAGAAAAGAAAATTGCTATTCAGGTGAATTGAAGAACTTTTCAGTCAAGTATCAAAGAAAAAGAAAAAATGGCACTTGTTTTTACACCTTTATCAAAATAAGCACAAAAGGCAATAAAGATACATCAGCACCAAGGTGGACTGACATGTGGAAACCAAAGGAGCATATGCTACTGTTATGTGGCATGAAACAGGTTTAAAATACAATCCTTACCCATCAAGATGCACAATTTAACTGTTAGGGTACTTGGAATGGAGAAATTCTATATTTTCTAGCATTTGGATCAAATAGAGAATTATTTTAGGTTATTTGCTCTTTCAGAACTTCCCTTTCCTCTCTGGTAAAGAATCGGAATAAAATACAATCTTGCAAGGTTTTTGCCAAGATCACATGAAATAAGGAATTTGAAAACTATGCAGTGCTATAAAAAATAGGGCATTTTTATTACTCTGTAGAGTGAAAATTATTCAGAGCTAATAAGAAGTGTATAGCTGTGTGAAAACAAGAGAAGCCAGAGGGGTTGAATAATCCATTTAGGAAAATCCACATTTTAAAGGAGTTCCAGTGCATCTCACTGGTCAAATTAACTCAATGATGCAGTCACTGGGAGTATGATATGGGGTCCCTGTCCTATTTTCTCTCATTCATCATTCAATGGGCTGGACTGCTTTGGAAAATGAAGAAAGAAGCACATGGGGAAGATGTTTAGATATTGTCATGTCTGGTTTTGAATCTATATAGGCTCTGTTTCATTCTAGAAAAAGGAAGGTCAAGGTGTCTTAATCCTCCAAACCCAAAAATAAGTATGGCCTGCTGTGGACAGAAGATTTCACTGAAAAAGGTTTTTATTCAGTATTGCTTTGTGGATCCCAGTTCCAAGGCATCATCTTAATAGGCAAGTCCCTCTCATAGCTAAACAACTACAAGGACAATAATATTGTAATATTGATTACATTTTACGAGTGATATTTTGGCCTTAGCTCTGGATGGCATGCTTTAAGGAGCCCATGATGTCCTACCTACCTCAAAGCAAACCCTGACTTGAGTTCTATACTGATTATCATCATTGCTTTAGCCTTTCTATTCACACCCAAATGAATGATTATATGCGACCTCAACATAGCAAAGGACAAGGAACAGACATTGAGGAAATACAGTGTGATAAGACTGGAATTTAGAAAGGGCCAAACTAATATTCTTTTTATATCCTTACTATGTGCCAGGCACTTAGTAATAATTTGACTAAAGTCTCTCCTTTAATCTTTACAACAGTCCTGTAAGAATATTTTTAAAAATTATTTCAAAGCTTTCAGATAAGAAGAATTCAGTTTAGAAAGGTTAATTTGTTTAAGTAATGGTCGCTGGAGTCTAGAATCCAAAGTCATGGCCCATATTCCTGTCACTATCACAGTACTTCTCAGACTTTGTGAAATTTTGTATTCATTTTTGTTTTTATCTTGTTGTAATTGTGTTACCTGCAGGGGAACATTTTCATCAAAAAAAAAAAAAATCTCATAGAGAAACTCAACTGTAAAACAAATTTCAAAGTAGTTAATTTGATTGCAAGTGAGGTCATGAAGAGGAGGCCTTACACCCCTACATTGGTCACTATGACATTTGTTCCAAAGCTTTGTTCATTTCTAGGACTCAGAAAATCACTCAACTCAACAAGCTAACTTGAGTCATTACTCTGAAAACTGCTCTTGGTGAATGCATATGGAGGTCAAGAGGATGACATGGAATGAGATTACTAAAAGGGAGAGGGAAGCAACAGAAAGGAGACAAGAATGAGATCACAAAGTTAATTTGCCTATTTCACAATTCAGCCTATGATCAGTCCTGGATAAATGGCACTCAATGTCATTTATGCTAATGATTTGAATGCAAATATATTTTGACCAACATTCTTTCAGATTAAGAATCATACATATTCCTAGTCACACCTTACATTAAAGAAACATCTGACTTATAATTGATTTATTTGTCCTTAAAGAAGAAAGATGAATAAATTCATTTTAAAGCACCATTAATGAGTAAAACAGCATTTTAATTAATGTGATTTTCATTAAACAAAATAAATTTTCTTCACAAAATCCTAAGTGATTTTTTTCCACCCCCTCTAGGCAAAACAGCAGCATTAAATGTTTCAGCCCATTAGGTTTTAAAGTTTTAAGTGACAGAAAAGTTGGATTCCTGAATCTATATTACAACTCACTCACAATCGAAAATTAATAGCTCATAAATGTAACTTCTGTTACTAGTAAATCACATCAAACATTTTCCTGAAATAAACATTTTTAAAAATGGAGCTTATTTTAACTTCTGTCCTCTGCCCCAGGTGGTCACAGCTCAAGAAAGGAACACAGCAGCGGAAATGGACCAGAGTAACTTGGGAACCAAAAGTTCACATACCTGTAGCTTCAGCTTTTCATGCACCATCTATTTTTCTCTTCTAGCCCAAGGCATAGGCCTTATAAATTATTGTTGGTTTTTATTTACATGTAAACACATAGCCTAAGCAAATGTGACATAAGGGTCCACAAAATATGGGTAAGAAAATTCTCTTTTAAAAAAATAGACAATTAGCAAACAATAGCTTCAAAAAAATACCTTCTGTGAAATGTGGACAAAGTGAAGTTTCTGTTTCTACAACTGGGGGAAATATACACGATAAGAATTAAGAATGTTGTAATAATTTAAGAAAGCAGATTTAACTTTGGTGTCCCTGGAACAAGTTGAGAGACAATGTTGGTCTTCTTCAGGCTCTTGTCTCAAATTTTGCAAAGTAGGGTCCAATCATCAAATAGCAAGAAAACTCAATGAAAATGCTAATCTCTGACTTGCCAAGGCAATGCATTGTAATTAGAATCCTTTGTGTTCCACCTAAGTCAGTGGTTCTTGAACTTTTATGTACATAAAACACACCAACATGTGCTTTTCAAAGTGTAGGATCCAAAGCCCATTCCAAATTCAATGAGCCTGGGAGAGGGCTTAGAACAATCTATTTATCCTATGTGATTCTAAAGTAAGTAGTCTGATGACCATGAATAGACACAGACCTATAAAGATGTTTTTTTCCATATATACACTTTTGTAGAAAATTCGGAAAATAAAAGAGAAAAAATTCTGAAAAGAAAACATAATTGCTTGTAGTCCCATCACTCAACATAGCTACTGCTAAATCTGTACAACAACTTCTAGGAGTATATGTATAATTATCCACAGTTTTCTTCATGCTGTATATATTATATATAATATTACACATCTAATTTAATATTACATCTCAAAAACTTTCTTTAATTCATTAAAAACTGACTGTGTATAAAATTCTGTGATGATTATATTTTCTCTTAATATTTGAAGATATTCTTCCATGGTCTTCCTACACAGTGTTGCTAAAGAAAAGTCTAATGATAGATTCCTGGTTGCTCATAGGTGACTTTTTAAAAAATCTCTGAAAACATAGACAATTTTATTTTCATCATCGATATTCTTAAACTTTATCATCCCATGTTATATAAGTAAAAGTTTACCTACAAAATTAGAGGGGTTACACAAATGGAATTTCGCTAACCACTTTCTATGTCTTTAATTGTTCATTTAACAATGGATTTTACAGGATTCTAGATAGAAGAGGGCCAAAGATGACAGAATAGGAAGACCTTCATCTCTGTACCACGCATGGGGACACCAAAATTACAATTTACAGAGCAACTATTAATGGAAACAACCTGAAGGCTAGCAGTAAAGAGCTTCAACAATTAAAAATATAAAGAAGGAAGCACTACAAGATGGGTAGGAGGGACAGACACATAGTATAGACAAGATCCACACTTCCAGGTGGGCAACCCACAAACAGGAGGATAATTACAATTGCAGAGAGTCTCTCCAAGGAGAAAAAGGCCCAAGCCTCACATCCAGCTTCCCAGCCCAGGGTTCCTGCACCAGGAAGATAAGCCCCAGAACTTTTGGCTTTGAAAGACAGTGGGACTTGCTTTCAGGAGAGTCAGGTGGCTTGTAGGAAACACAGACTCCACACTTAAAGGACACAAACAAAATCTCACACACTCTGAGACCCAGGGCAAAAGCAATAATTTAAAAGGATCCTGGGTCAGACCACTTGCTAATCTTGGAGAACCTTTCAGAGAGGCAGGAAGCAACTGAGACTCATCCTTGTGACACAGACACTGGAAGCATCCATTCTTGGGAGCTCACTTTACCATGAGGACACTGGTGCTAGAAAGTGCTATTTTGTAGTCCTACCTCTAGCTCATTAGCCCCAGGCAAAGAAGACATAGACACAGCTGGCAAAGACACAGCCCCACACAAGAGTAGACCAGTTGCCATAAGCCCTCCTGAGCCTCTCAGCTGCCCTAGGACCTGGCCCCACCCACCAGTGTGCTGATAGCAGTCATGGACCCCCATGGCCCTGTGGTCAGAGACACTGGAACCCAGCACTAGCCTCAGGACCCCATGGAGCCCTGCAGCCAGGCATTGGGACCAAGACTCACCCACCAGCAGGCTAACACCAGCTCCAGGACCTCTGAGCCCCTCATCTAAAGACCCCAGGGCCCAGCTCCTCACACTTACTGGCCAGCACTAGCCCTGGGACCAGCCTCACTACCTGTGGACAGGCATCAGTCCTGGAACCACGTGGGCCCCAATCCCACTCACCACAAGTGGACACCAGATTCAGGACATCTTGGGCTCATCACTCAGCAGGCTGATAGTTCCAGGACACCCCAGGCCCACAGCAGACCACATCAGAAACCAGTCCCATACACCAGCAGGCTGACACTAAACCCCAAAACCCCACAGTCCCACAAAGAGCTGTGTCAGGATCCTGCCTGCCTACCAGTGGACCAGCACCTGACCTGGGATCCTGCAGGTCCCAGCCCCACACACCAGCAGGCCAGCACCAGCCCCAGAACACCTGGCCCCTGAAGCCACCTGCCTTGTGAACTGGCCCAGCCCACTAACAGACAAACACCAAAACTGGAACTCCCTGGGCCATGCAGACAGTGGCACAATGACCCAGCCACTCCCAGCAGTGGCCAGCAGTCTCCACATTAGGCAGGGCCTGGCAACAAGCCAAGCAAGAGGACATTCATGCCTACCAGCACGCTCACAGTAGTCAGTCCTGCCACCACAAAAGGACCCATGCCGCCCCCACAGAGGGCACCTCTAGAGCACATAGCTCTGGTGACCAGAGAAGAATGTACTGCTGGACCCCATAGGATGTCTCCTGTATAAAGCCACTTGTTCAAGATGGGGAAACATAACTGACTTATCTAATACATAGAAATAAAGCAGATAATTAGGAAAAATGAGGCAACAGAGGAATATGTTCTAAATAAAGGAACAAGATAAAATCCCAGAAGAAGAACTAAGTAGAGACAAGCAATCTACCCAATAAAGAATTCAAGGTAATAATCATAAAGATGCTCAATAAACTCAGGAGAAGAATGGATGAATACAGTAAGAAGTATAATCAAGAGTTAGAAAGCATAAAGAAGAAACAGAGCTGAAGAATATGTAACTGAAATTTAAAAAAAAATACACTAGAAGGAAATAACAATAGATTACATGATACAAAGGAATGGATCAGTTGGAAGACAGAGTAGTTAAAATAAATGGAACTGAAAAAATATATATTTTTAAAATAAGGACAATTTAAGAGACCTCTAGGACAACATCAAGTGTACTAACATTTGCATTATAGGGATCCCAGAAGAAGGGAGAAAGGGGTAGAGAACTTATTCAAAGCGATAATAGCTGAAAACTTTCCTAACCTGAGAAAAGAAACAAACATCCAGGTCCAAGAAGCACAGAAAGTCCCAAACAAGAAGAATCCAAAGAGGCACAGACCAAAACAAATTGTAATTAAAATGGCAAAATTTAAAGATAAAGAGAGAATATTAAACATAGCAAGGGAAAAGCAACTAATTTTGTACAAGGGAGGTCCCATAAAGCTATCAACTCACTTTTCAGCAGAAATTCTGCAGGCCAGAAGGGAGTGGCATGATATATTTAAAGTGATGAAAGGAAAAAAACCTACAACCAAGGATAATACACCCCAGAAGTCTATCATTTAGATTTGAAGGAAAGATGAAAAACTTTACAGACATGAAAAAACTAAAAGAGTTCAGTACTTTGAAACTGACTTTACAAGAAATGTTAAAGGTAGTTCTCTATCAGAAAAGAAAAGACCAAAACTAGAAATATGAAAATTATGATAGGAAACATTTCATTGGTAAAGGCAAATATAAAGTTAAAGTAGTAAATGAACCACCTAAAAAGCTAGTAGTAAGGATAAAATCAAAAGTAGTAAAATCATCTATATTCCACTTATTGTGGAATAAGTAGTTGAGGGATACACAAAACAAAAAGATGTAAAATATGATGTCAAAAACATTAAATGTGGTGGGGCAAGTAAAATGCAGGGTAGTCAATATGTGTTCTAACTTAAGAGATTGTCAATTTTAAAATATATATATCTGTAATACATATATTAAATCTATAATAGATACACACACAAAAAAGAGAAAGGAATCCAAACATGACACTAAAGATAATTATCAAATCACAAGGGAAGAAAGCAAAATAATAAAGGAATAAAAAGGAACTACAAAAACACCCCAAAACAAGACACAGAATGGCAATAAGTGCATACCTGTCAATAATTACTATAAATCTAAATGGGCTAAATACTCCAGTCAAAAGACATAGAGTGGCTGAATGTATATAAAAAGAAGACCCATATATATGCTGCCTATAAGAAACTACTTCAGATCTAAAGACACATACAGACTGAAAGTAAGAGGATGTAAAAACAAATTCCATGCAAATGGAAATGAAAAAAATCCAGGGCAGCAATATTTATATTAGACCAAATAGACTTTAAAACAAAGACTGTAACAAGAGACAAAGAAGAATATTACATAATGATAAAGAGATCAATCCAAGAAGAATATATAACAATTTAAAATATGTGAGCACCCAACATAGGAGCACCTAAATATATAAAGCAAATATTAACAAACATAAAGAAATAAATTGACTGAAACACAATAATAGTAGGGGATGTTAACACCCCACTTACATGAAAATACAGACAACAGACAGAAAATCAATAAGGAAACATTGACCTTAAATGACACATTAGACCAGATGAACTTAAGAGATATATAAAAAACATTCCATCCAAAAGCAGCAGAAGACACATTATTTTCAAGGGCACATGGAATATTCTCCAGGATAGATCACACGTTAGGACACAAAACAAGTATTCTGAATTTCATGAGTATTTCTCTGCCCCCCACGTATATTGCTCAAGAAGCTACTGCCTTACCTGGCCCAGTGGAAACTCAAATATAGAGACTTCCTGAACCACACATATGTCTGGTTTACTGATGACTCTTCTGGCTAACTTCTACCAGGATGGAATAGGGTACAGTTCTCAATCATACCAGCCCCTGAGAAATAAAGGATCCTTGCCTTGATTTTTCTCTGTGTTTGTTTCAAAAGCAGGTGTTATTTGACAGAGATGTTTTGCAGCTGTGCTTTAAGAGATATGCAGTGGTCAACAGCCCTGAACTGGGTCTGACTTGACCACAGGAACACACCTACATAGATGAGACCTGGAGGTGTCCAAAAGTTACCTTTGCTTCATTACCATGTTAAGATCTCCACCAAGGGAGGGACTTGTACTCTGCTGGGCACAATTCGTGCAGTGTACAAAGTAAGTGGAAGACTGAGCATGCCCAGGCTGCCCCTAGCTGCCCCTGGAAATCTCTGTCCCTTTCCTAGAGCCCCGATGACATGTCTGACTCCTACTCCTTAAAATTCCCTTATTCCCCTCCCTTTAGGGAGAAGGTGATTTTGGAGGACAAGTTCTCCCTTCACCATTCCTTGATCAGTGAAGAGTTTCTGCTCTGCTACATTAAACCTGGTTTGTTTAATTGGCACTTGTGACGCTGGACAAAAGACCCGTTGAAGGATCCCTGACCCATTGGGGATTGGTAACACAGCCGCCATCCAACTTGAGAGGGACAGTAAAGGATGCTTGGCACAATGGGCAGAGCCTCATGCAATTTGGATGGCTATCCAGGCCACCCCAATAAATGAGCTGTGCTATATTTTCACTGACTCATGGGGCTATGGTTAATAGCCTGGCTGTTTGGTCAGGCCACTGGCAAGCCTCAGACTGCCATATAAACAATCTTCCCTGTGAGGATGAGACATTTGTATCAAAACTAGCTCTGCTCCTAATAAGTTTTTGTTACCTGTGTAGATGCTTTCCAGAAAGGCTCTTGTGCTGACTGAGGAGAGCATAACGAATGAGCAGACTGCATCTGTCACCTAAATACACAGACTAAATAGCCCTCTAACTCAGGACAAGCAGACATGCATCCCATTGCCTCCTGGCTCCATGAGAAATCAGCCTATGGAAATTCAAGCGCCATCTTAGACTAGCCTACGTGCTTAGACTGCCACTACTATTTGAAGAAAAACGGCATGAAAAAGCTGTCCTACCTGCCAAGCCATGGCCAAAGCTAAAAATACTGACCAGGGACAAATCTCTCAAGCTAATGGTCCAGGGAGTTCTTGACAAATAGATTACGTCAGGTCTCTGATCCCATCCAGAGGGTTCTATCACCAGAAAAGCCCACTGGGGTGCCCAGGAAAAATAAGATGGAATCTATGTGATAAGATGAGGTCTAACCTCTTCTTTTGTGGTTTCACTTGCCTGTAGGCAGCCATGGGCAGAGGCCTTGCCCCTAACACATCGGATTAGAGTTCCCGGCGCAGACTGCAAGCTGGCAAGTCGTGTGGAGAAGAGCTGCCCACAGCTCTTCAATAAAGATGGTGATGATGGGCCATGTGCAGAGATGCTGTGCTCAGCACTTCGATCTGGAGCCTTGAACAACGTAACTACGCCTGACCTGCAAGAACTCCACCCCTCCCTCCACAGATGAGAATCCTACAAACCAGCCCCACCATCAGCCTATTTGGGAGAGTGTGTACTTTAGAACGTGAGCTCACACCTCTCCATTCTTTGATCAAAGGTTAAAACTTTGCTTCTGAACTGAACTTGGTCTCATTCTATTGATGCGACTGACACCAGGCAGGATGACACTGGTTGGGGCTTGACTCAAATACTCGGTAATTGTTCCACTAGATCTTGATTACAGTTGACATTTTCTCTGGGTTTGACCTAGCCATCCTTGTGAATTCCACTGACTTAGACCACACTGCCCAGGTCACACAAGACCATATTTGTATCTTGTTCAGGTTTCCTGAGCACATTGTGTCTAATAATGCCCCAAATGGTGGCTCATGTTCCACATCAGGGAGCCAACATGGGCATACAATGGATTTTTCATGTTCTATATCACTCCCAAGCTGCAGAGGTGAGTGAGCATTTTAATGGACAACCAAAAGACAGGTTTAAGTGTCTTTTGATGGGAGGAATAAAGATAATTCTAGTCTGAACTCAAATCTCAAGCGATCAGTCTGGGATCTCAATGCAGCAATTCCCTAAAAGGGTATCTCTCATTTGCCCCATACATTTTACCAGGGTGCCTGCCCTCTTCCTTCAATTGTACAATCTTTTTTTACAATTATTGACAGCTTGGTCTCTATAAGGAACCCTGCAAGGACCCTCCATCCCTTTCTAACTCTTCCTGAAGACTCAGATCAATGGGAGATTAGAAGGGCTATTAAACAGTGAGGAGTGAGAGTCAGTAACCTCCTTCTCCATCTACTACACAGGTGCAGAGGATGGATTTTTGCCAACAAGGACTTTGAAAATTATGATCATCAATTAGAGGACTCTAGTTTAATATTTTCCTTAAGGTGGCCCTGCTGCTTTGCTTCATGTAGCCCCATGGGATCTATATCAATACATAGAATAGAAACATTTATTGAACCGCTGGAGGATCCAAGCCAGAAGATTTGGGTAAATCACCCCAGAAAATGGATTAAGAATGCTATCCTTGCCCAAGGTATGGGATAGATTGCCACATTGCAGTCAATGGAGGAGGTATCCTTGACCTATAGGATGTGAGTTCCTTCAAACCTAAGAGTCTGGTTAAAGGAGAGGAAGGGGAAGGGCATGTAACTTCTCTTCTCTCTTCTACAGGATACACTGTGTGACTCCTGCCTTGCTGAATTTGTTGATAAATCTGCTCCAGGCAGTTGCCCCTGTCCTGAATGTGACAAGCCATTGGATATGTCACTCACTGCCCGATCCCACAAATAAACATTTGATAGCTGTGCCAATGAATACCAGGAACACACATTTCTCTAACCACAGACCTTCTGATACCTCCTGTACCCAAACCTTATTCTTCTGAACTGATGCTTTGCCACAACTGGACTCTGACACTGCAGAAGCTAAGTGCTATCAGAGGTACACTGGGAACACCTGGGAAAGGGATCATAGGCTCTGCCATCAGTGCTACTTAGGTATGGGTAGTGGCAGTCTTCTCCTCCAGTCTTCCCCTACACTCGCACCAGTCCTACACAAACTCCTCAATTCTGCTCAAGAATTCTGCCCACCAGGAGAGACTCTTAGCTGGTCATCCTCGTAGTATTCAATGACTCTACCCTCTCAACACTGTGTGTGCACCCTCTTGGGATATTATTTCGTCTGCAAAAACCAAGCCATCACCTGTCTTCCCCCTACAAATGTGATGTACATATAGGAATTAATAAGAACATCCCCTCCAGTTGAATATGTCACATTATGCTGACTCAGGTGGGAGCTCCAAAACCAGGCAGAGTCCAATTACTAGAGGGAATTGACAGGTGGCATTCCGAACTCTCTGCTCACAGGTATGCTCATATGGTTACCCCACCATCAGGGTTATTCAATTAAGAAAAGTTTTGCACAACCGGTCCCTGACCCTCGCTGAGGTCATTAATGATAATACCTCTGCTTTGTAGGCAAAAAAGACCAGTTCAATTCTGTGGCTCAAATAATGTCAGATAACTACATAGCCCTCAACTTCCTGCTGGCCAGCCAAGGAGCTTGGGGGTGATTGGGGTCCATGGCTATGTGCACTCCTCCAGGCAGGCCTGATTTTCCTGCTTCAAGTGACTTGGATCATGGCCCTTGTCCACTATTGCCTCAGAATAATTAACCAGTTATTGTCAGAGCTCCTTAAAGTCCAATCTATTTGGGCCCATCGTGGGATAACCTGTGTTTTTCACCCTAGCCTAGAAAGATCAAGAGTTGGAGTTGAAGAGTCTGGCTCCAGCCCCAAATCCTATGGATAACCTTTAAGGCCCTATTTTCATGTTTTTCACAAATAGCACTAAAAAAACATGCATGACTTGAGGGAAAAATCTAGTATTAGCTGATGTCTACAGGCTCCAAACATATTTCTTTTGGGAGTAGAGGGGAGTTTTGCCAGGCCATTACTTCTTCAACTAGGTTATTATAAAGCAAATTCATATTCAAGTTCCAAGAAAACTTCCACACTATAACTCTGACCTGAGGCTGGTTGACCTTGTCAACTATCTGTCTTTATCTCTGTGGCTCTTTGTCCTATTCCTTATACTTAAAACTTCTCCTCTATCCATACGTTAAGAGTTGTCTCTGAATTCAAAGGCTCTGACAAAGTTCTGCTTCTTATATAAGAGTGTGGGAAACTCCAGCAATCTAGTCTCCAGTGAAAATAATGAAAATTATTTTAAACTTCAATTATTCGAAATTTCTGGAAGTGGCACAACAGACAGGTAACAAGTAAAAAGCTTCAAAAAATATACTAAAATTTATGAAGAATTATGAGAATCTGTGGTAGTTGAACCATGACCTGTAGACTCCTTTCCCAGCCTCAGTTTAACACTATGGAATCTCCACTGTAGACTGAGGCAGAGTCTATAACCCTTATATATTGAAAACTGAAACTTTTATTACTATATAATATCTCCTTAAATGTATTTAATGATTTAGTTTTAATATTTTATTTTTTCTGATCTCAACATTACTTCTCATATCTTATTATTTATTAACATTAATCTAGTATATATTTTCCATCATTCTTTTCAATTTTTAAAAAGATTTTCTCTTAGGTGTTTTCCAGTAAACAGCCTATGTCTTCAAGGTGGAATGATTTTCAAGAGTTCACCCAGAAGAATGGCTCCTGCCTAGATCTGTATTCTGTGCTCTGGTTGCACCATTAATCTAATCTTTCTGGCTAACATCTTCTAAAACGTCTTAAAATGTTCTGGTTTGCTAATGGTACCCTGTCTTATTTCTGGTCCCATTATAGGTTTATTCTAGAAGGATAGAAAGACAGGCAAATAAAAATATATTCATCCTAGATGGATATGTACAGGAAGATTATTTTCTCTGTTGTTTCTATATGATTTGGATGAGAAAGGAGAAAATGGATGTATTTAGTCTGTCCTCTTGATCTGTTCTCTTAATTGTCCTCAAATATGATGAACTCAGGTTCACAGACAGTAAGTGAGTTGTACAAACTCACTAATTAACAACTAATTAATAGCAGAAAGAAAACTGAAGCACCGAGCTCTTAATTTCTATATAAGAACCCTTTTCACTGGAGTGTGTCTTCAATACACACATGTTTAAAAATTTATAGCACAAAAAGAATTAAGTGAAAACATAATAGTTGTGAAAAAGCACTTCTAAATGACTTTTATAAGTAATGTTTAGAATTGAAGTGTAGCAACTGTTACAGAAGTGCTCCACTTATAAAACTGAAAACAGCTTCCTCTTTAATAAAACCAATGCATCAGAAAGTCAATATATATCCTACTGATGTGCTCATTAGAAGTGGAGACTGAGTTACAAAGCTCAATCAACAACTGGTCGATGCAGGATTTCAAGTGGACATCATTGGCCCAGCTCCAGCATGCCAATCTGTAAGTCTTCTTCTAAATCATCCACGATGCTCAGACCTTTATTTCTTCCTGAATTAGCTAAACTTTCTTCAGCATTTCATATTATTTTTAATCAAAAATTTCTCTTCTATTTATCTCTAACCTGTTTATTGACCCTGAGTTTATAGGCAAGACTCGCATATGACTGAAACGGAACGCCGTGGGAGACTGCAAAGTTGGATCATTTTTATTGAAGAGCTCAGAAGATTAACCACGTGACCCTGTGATTTATAATATCAGTTATAAGCCAAGGAGTTTCATACACTTGGATAGATTTCACAAATACCTTCCACATCAGAACTCACAAAGGCTGCCTTTTTCTACGAATCATTTTAACTAGTGTTTTTGTAACAAATAAAAGAAAAATTACATTGAGATTAACATGCCAGATTTTAACTCTAAACTTTTTATGTCCCAGAGACTAAACTCATACTATAAAAATAGGTCCAGCTTTAAAGTATAAACAGGGTACACAGTGAATAAATAAATAACCAGAGTAATTTTCCTGAGAAGGATCTAGGCTGGGAGTAAAATTAAAATGACCCTCTGAGACTAGAAAATGTCCTACAAAAGAAAGATGCATATAAAAGGGAAAAAGTGCCAAGAAAAATATTTAGGAAAAAGAAAATCAAAATAATGTACAATTAAAATATAATCTAGAATAAAATATTATGAGTCAGTCCTCTTCTCATATACTACTGACATCCAGAATATATGTATAGAAAAAAAGAATATACTTTCTCATAAAGTAACATTATAATTGGTCTTTATGTCCCCATGTCCATTCACAAGAACAAGGAACACATAATAAGGCCAAAGTTACTTTACATGTACATATAAAGTAAAAAAGATAGAACCAATGCAAAGTCATTTTTATTTACTTTTAAATATTAAAAAAGTTGACTCAAGTTTACAATATACCTAAGAAAAGGTAAATGCAAATAAAATCTTGCAGGGCATGAATTAATGATTGCTATTATTTATACTTGTCAATTAATATCCTCCTTACTTGCAAAAGAACTGAGGCAATTTACAAATCATATGTAACAAAAAAAGTGTCTATAATGGATGGAACCATTTTTGCTCAACCCTCCCTGCCCCCACTCTTCTCAGAGATAACACACTCTGTAGTGCAGGGATTGTACAGTTTGTGCAACTTGTAGTGCAAGGACAGAAACTATTTAGAACAAAGTGATTATATTCCCAAGGACAGAGTTTGAGGAAGCCCACTTATTCCTATAAAATATCCTTCTGGGTTCTCTATAGGCTAAAACATATTTCTATTTTTAATATTGTGAGATATAAAAGGCAAGGGGATAAGAAAAAGCTTTGAAGAGGAAGCATACAAGAAGCTAGGAGTATAGCTCCTAATCCTTCCTTGCTTTCATTTTATTTCCCTGGAGAATGGGAAAACAGTATCAGATAGATGTCTCCTCATGGACGGGTGAACTTGAGTATAGAAACTGATGTTTGCTTCCCCTCTGGTGACTTCTGAAGGCTGACAATATATTATTCATATATAACATATAGGGAGGTAGCATAGAACCACAGTGCTGCCCAGAGGGCTACTGAGCCAAGCAGAGGAAGAACAACTCAGAGAAGAGGTTGAAGTGTGTATTGCTGGCAGGGTCCAAATAGTCACAGTTGTCCTTCAATCTTTCTGTAATGGAGAGGATCAGGGTAAAGCTGTCAAAAAGAAACATGCACAAAGGCCCATGTCAAGACCACACCCATCAGACCCAAACAGATTGAGTAGGAGGATCTCTTCCCCTACCCACTGCCCATCCCATGAGCAGCACTCCTTTCCTCCCTGCTGTCCAACCTACAAACAAGAATGAGAGTGACAGCCTTGAGTATACAGACTCAACATGGAGACATGAAGGGAAGGAAGTTCAGAAAGAAGAGAGTTTGAAATCCGAAGAGTGATTGAAGTCATGATTATATCAAACACCTTACTGACTATTCACCCAAGAGAAATACAAATTTTAATAAGTAGATTAATTGTGGATATTATTGGGATGGATGAAGATTTAATCCAAAATGGGAAAAAATTAAGATTCCTTCTCTCTGTATATTTGGGGATCCAGTGACTAGAACCATCCATACAAGCTTTATATTTGAATGTATCTGCATTGAGAGTCATCAGGCAAGCAGGATACACACGGTAGATAAGTACACAGTTGATTGACCTACAAGTATATACTTTACCTAAACTGGTATCATCAAAGTCACTACTCAGAAATGAAGATTTGGTATTGGGCTAAGGATATTGTCTTAGTCTGCCATGTTTCTTGCTTTTGAAACTTCTGTTGTTGTTCCCACTGTGGTTGTGTATTTTGGTGTAAGTTGGGTCAGCAGGTTGAGTTTGCTTTCAAGCCTTGTCCTAAAGGGGGCAGGACTAATCAGCTCAGCCTTAGTCACACAGCCTCCCCTGTGACAAAAGGGATCAGGATACTATAGTTAACTGGTTCAAGCAGAACCATTTGTGGTGGAAAGAGGACACTCCCACAAAGAAAAGATACTGGAAGAATAAAACAAATGTATGCTTACCACCTGGGTGAAGAAACAAGAAGACAAAGGTAGAGGAATACATGAAAGAGAAAATAGGTACATGAAAAATACTGGACTAAGAATTCCTACTGAGCTTCTTCACAGCCAAAGCAAGAAGAGAAAAAAGAATAATATAATTGTTCTTGACAACTACAAAGAGGAAACAGAACAGTTAATCAAGAGAAACTTAGTGGGTGATACACAGTAATTTTCTCAGAAGCCTTATGTAATGATCCTCGAAAAAAAAGGAAAAATAAGTGTTGGAGAGGACAGGGAGAAGGCACCATATACTAAATTATAATTATGTGGTGCCTTATTTTAGAGAATAAAAGGAAAACCATCTACTATTTAACTTTCTGATAATCTGATACAATGTGGATTCAGAATTCAAGGCCTTTGTGTGACTTTTGCTCTAGTGTTTCCCAAAACCTAGCTGCATACCAGAATCACCAGGAGTGCTTATTAAAAGCAAGGATTTCAAAAAAAAAAACAAAAAAAACAAAAGCAAGGATTTCAATAGTCTAAATTGAAGACTGAGAAGCTGTACTTAATAATGCCCCTAGGAATTCTGATTTAGGTATCCCTGCTTGGGAACCACTGCTTTACACTATAGTCTCAAGTGCTGATTGTCCTAGCCAGGTGTCTGAGAGGACTTTGGACATTTGCCCATAAATCCATCCATTTCCCTTGCCCTTCTCTCCTTTGTCTCTTGTTAAGGTGGGAACAGAGGACAGGTTGGCCTATGGCTTGTTTTTCCCAGGCTCCTATGTTACCTGACTTCCAGATAGGTTGAGCCAATGGGAAGTAGTGGTAAGATATTAGATTGCAGAGAAAGGGGGAGAGGCCAAGGTATTCCAGACATCACTACCACCAACTCTGCCTCACACCACCCCCACCTGGGGCTGCATTTAAAATTTTGGCCCTGTGTCTTCCATGGCTTCAACTCTACTAGACCATGTCTCCTCCTTGGTTCCAGCTCCAGATAGACAGACCCTACTCGTAGCACTGATTTCTGGTCTCTGAAAATCCTATCTCCCTTCTTTTCTTGAGCTTTGGAGGGCCCTGGAAGTGGAAGTTGTTTTTAGCTGCTGACGATCTCAAGGTTGCCTCACAGTCTTCTGTTTGGCTTCTCAGGTCTTCCACCATCCATGTAACCAATTCTCTGCATTAAATTCTTTCAATTTAAAAACATACAATGGATTTTGACCAGATCGTATCTGATACTGCGTAGTTAATTGAAAGACCAATATATTTCAGATACCTGGCACATATGTGATAAAGCTCATATTCCAGATGATAGTTCCATAGGCAAAGATGCCTATAAACATATACAACTATGACTTGTATTTTTCACCATTTAGAAATCTACCACAGTGGTACATTGGAGTGGAGATGAGTTTCATTATTGCCCAGAGAAAAAACAGACTATGCCCAGAAAACAGCTTTTTTAACATATGTTTTCACATACGTTTAATTGAAAACTCATATTCTACACATTAGTACATGGAAAAGTTGTTTGTGGCCTCAAACTTCTGATAGCAGAAGTTACCAATCATTACATAATAAATGAAGCTTCATACAGTCCCTCTGGAATGGAAAATTTATGATCTTCAAAATACACTCAGATACATTAAATGAAGTGTTTAGGGCTTCCCTGGTGGCTCAGTTGGTGAGAATCTGCCTGCCAATGCAGGGGACATGGGTTCGAGCCCTGGTCTGGGAAGATCCCACATGCCGTGGAGCAACTACGCCCGTGAGCCACAACTACTGAGCCTGCGCATCTGGAGCCTGTGCTCCGCAACAAGAGAGGCCGCGATAGTGAGAGGCCCGCGCACCGTGATGAAGAGTGGCCCCCGCTTGCCGCAACTAGAGAAAACCCTCACATAGAAACGAAGACCCAACACAGCCAAAAATAAATATAAATAAATAAATAAATAAAAATTTAAATGAAGTGTTTAATATGTATTAAATGTATATTTGATTTAGGCATAATTGATAGAGCTATTGTTATTGAGGCGTAATTATCTAGTACATTCAGTTGCATCCTACATGGCCGCATGGAGTGTAAGAGAAAGCACACTATACTGAAACATTAGTGATGAAAAGATATTTTTAGTTATTTTGAACAAATGTATTTGATGAAAAGCTTTCATGGGAGAAGAAACATATAAAGATTTACTTATGTGGAAATTCTAAAAGGATATCTCTTCTGTGTACCTACAAACATTCTTATGGTTGCCATCACTGGTTATTATAAAAGGTTGAGTGACATATTTAGGTATTTACACAAAACTATGGACAATATAAACTCTCCATTAATAGCTAGAAACTTGTGAATTTAGAACTTTTCACCAATTAGCAGAATAACTAGGTAAAGTAAGAACCTACTGAAGCATTTTCTAGAAAGAATGATTATTATACCTTACTCTACACAGAATTAATCGCTATCTTCTCTGTTAGACTGAAAGCTCCATGAAGGCAAAACACTTTGCTCTTTTGTTCATCTTGTTAAAAGAAAATCTGAGGCATATTAAAAATTTTAAGAGTTTATTTGAACAAAAATCTATTCGAATCAGGCAGTGCCAAAGGAAAGGGGTTAGGAGTGCTCAGCTGAAAGGAGCTGGGGAGAGATATTTATAGGGAAGATGGAAGCAAAGTTATTGACTGGCTATAGCTTAAAGCCTAGTTGGTTGTTTGTGACTGGTTGTCCTCAGGTTTCAATTTCATAACCTTGAACTTTTACAGGCTTAGATTTTGATTTGTTTATGTAGGTTTCCACAACATTAGAACCACCTTTGTCTAATGACCTGAGTTATTTAACAATCTCTATCCACAGTATTTAGGACAGTACCCGGCACGGAGTAAATGCTGAGAGAATATTTGTAACGTTGAAATAAATTGAACTTAACTGAATGAAATTGAATTAATTAAGAGGTCTGAGTGTTTAATTCATAATTTGTACAGAAATCTATATAGGCCATCATGAAGTCTCCTAATACAATAATCTTTCCTTCTTCCTTGTTCTGGTTCTGGAAAAAGAAAGAGAGAATATGAGACTCCAAACATCTACACACAGTCAGAAGACTGGGCATGAAGTGATTGCAAGTCCTGCATGTGTGACTTACCCAGCAGTTATTGAAATGTTTCTCTGATACCCTCACTTTAACCACTCTCCGCTGGACTGCTGTAACAGAATACCATAAACTGGAAATTTATTTCTCACAGTTCTGGAGCCTGGGAAGTCGACGATTAAGTCACCAGCAGATTCACTGTCTGGGAAGGGCCCATTTTCTGGTTCATAGACAACCATTTTCTCACTGTGTCCTCGCATTGTGGAAGCACCTCTTTTACAAAAGCACTAATCCCACTCAAGAGGGTTTTGACCTAATCACCTCCCCAAAGCCCTACCTTTTAATACCTTCACTTTGAGGGTTAGAATTTCAACACGAATTTTTTTTTTTTTTTTTTTTTTTTTTTTTTGGCGATGGGAGGGAACATAAACATTCAACCTATAGCACTGACCAGGAAGAAACACCATTTCCTAAAAGGACCCCGTCTTTAAAATACCAAATTATGTTTTAGTGAGAAAGTAAATGATGAATAGGAAAAAGTCAAATATGTTATTAGAAACATCCATATTCCTGACAGTTATACATGCACAAATATTCTTTAGATTAAAAGTATAACAAACTATTGAAACGTTTTGCAGACGTAGATAAATTCCACAAAATAAAATAATAAGCAGATGTGGGAATGCTCCATCGTTCTACTGTCAACTTTATAAAGATGAGACTGTGTTGCAGAACTCCCTTCCCTATACAGAAATAGGTTAGAGGTTTGAAGTTGGAGGAAGCTGCATCGGATTTTAGTGGCAAAAATGTAGCAATGGCGTCACTCCCAAAGGACTTTAGGGTCTAATATAGTAATGGACAGACACAGAGGTGTCCAGCTGGATCCAGCTGCCCTCCCTTTTCTCCAGTTTGTGTCTAGTTTTTTCTTCCCACCCACTGGCCAAGCTGACCAACAACAGCCTTAGCCACCATCAGAGGCTAGTCTGTGTACCACAGAGCTGTTAACTGCACAGGAGCAGTAGTTATCCATAGACTGATGCCCTTACTTGTCAGATATGCTGAAAGTTCCTATACCAGTCCACTCATTTCAGTGCTTTAGGAGGTGGATTAGTAACTTCTCTCTGATCTTCTAGCTCCTCCATTAGAACTTTACTTCCTCAACTCCTCCTGCAACTGCATAATAAATCTCTTATCACACATCCTTTGTACTGGTTCTATTTCCCTAAATAGACCTTAATTGATGCAATGGATTTCTGATTCCAGATACTATATTATTAGAATATATCTCTCTTCCAATTTCATCAAATTAGAAATCAATAGCTGTTGATAATAGTATTTTATCTTAATTTTAAAAGATTTTTAGAATAAAATCTGCTATCCTTTCACACAAAGACCAACTGCCTTTATATTCAGATACTAAATAACTTCTGGAGAACTTTTGTAATATTATATACTAGTAATATAAAAGTAAATTGAGACCAAAAGTATTCCTGATTATTTACATAATATCAATTTTATTATTTTACACTATTCATTTCTATGTATTAAATATTTCTTTGTGGTTAATGTATATAAACAAGTGTGTTTAATATATATTAAATGTATAATATAATGTTATATGTATTATAAATAATATAACTGATGTTGGGAATATCTTTTCTTCTTTTCATTGTCTTACTACAGAAAAACATGTCCAAAATTAATCAGAAAGAAGTGTTTAAAGAATCAGATTATTTAACCTAAAAGAGTCTCAAACACTAATTCACAATATGTGTTCTCATTCCTGTAATTGCATTCATTCATTATATATGGATATACATTACTGACTAGACTACTATTTTCTCAAGACGTTTCTTTCATGAATTGTATCCCATCAATATTAGTATCAACAGTGAATAACACAGTAAATGGCACATAGTTGGTACAACATATTTTGACTAAATGAATGAATGAATGAAACTCTTGGCCACCCTCTGCCTTGTGTCAGATAACGTCTACTTACTACGGCTACATAACAGATTATTCCAACCCATAATGGCTACCTTAATGGCTAACTCAACTGACTATCAAATGTAGTCAGTTTCTGAGTATCTCTCATTGCTTCTGTGGTTCAGGGATTAATGAGCAGCTCAGCTGGATGGTTCTGGTTTGGGGGTCTCTCATGATGTTATAGTCAGATAGTGGCTGAGGCTGGGGTCATCTGAAAGGTTTCTTCAGTCCTTTGTCTGGCATGGTGTCTGGGAATCTCAAACAGCTGGGCCTGGAACACTTGAGGCTCCTTGAACATCTTCTCTCTATATCTTTGTAGTATCTCCATGTGATCTCTAACATGGTGGCTTCAGTACAGACAGACATTCTTAATATTGGCTCAGGACTCTCAAGGCATGTGCCCTTTTATGGGAGGAGTGTCAAAGGACTTGGTACAAGTTTTAAAACTACCACATACCTTATACATTTTAATTCAGCCAAATATCTAATACTTTCTTACATCACACAGTCCTTCAGTGTTAATACTTAATATTTAACATAAAAGCAAGGGTTTATATTTTCTTACAGAAAGCTTTCCGATATATTTACAAACTGAGAAAATGGTTATCACCAATATTACAATGCATTTAATTTGTATCTAGGCTCAACTTTCCCTTCTAAACCAACAACATCCCTCTGAATGCCAAATCCTAACTTTATGGTTTAGCGGCCTTATGATATTGAGAGCCACTGAATAGCGGGATGTCTGTAAGAGGGAGTTCAGATGGAGCTCAGTGAAGTTTTGAGGCATGGACACACATCACTTCTGATGCGTGGTTCATGAGCAACATGCAGTTTTCTCTTAATGGAAAGTCTTCTTCAGAGAGCAAAGACAAGATATTCAGACAACCTCAGGAGCTTATTCCAATGGCTAAGCATAGCTTCCAGTTACTAAGTCAACACAGTGAGCTTTCTTAAACCTAGAAATATATTGTGTTGTGTGGTCTCTCCAAACTCATTTCCTGATTTCTAGATGGTTCTGTGTCCCCTCTCCTTAGGCCCAATTTTCCATCTCCCACCTATGCCCTCCTGTCTAAGCCCAGAACTAAAATTCCCAAAGAGTGAAATAATCTGAATATTCTAACATTCTCTTCTCTGTCTCTTTTTATAGCATCAACTCTATGCCTTACATACTTCAGTGACTTTACTTTTCCATTCATTAAACAGATACATATAAATTGCCATCTGTACACCAGGCACTATTCTACATATTTGGGATGTATCAATGAACAAAACAAATAAATGTCCCTGTTATTCTAAATCTACAATTAACATAACAAATAAGTAAATTACAATGATAAATGCTGTGGATAAACTGTAAAATAGAGCCTGGTAATTTGGATAGGATATCAAAAGCTTTGCTTTCAAAACTATTTTCGTTGATAAATGCTTCAAGATAAGGATATTTCAGAAGTAAAAAACAAAAAAAACCCAAACTTCTTTCTCATTGCTGCAACACCTGCAACTAATTTTTTTCGAGGCAGTGTATTGTCTCTGCCTTCTGAAGGCAAGGGTGCTTCGCAAAGAGGTGTGGAAATGAAGGGCAGATTATTACTTCAGCATGCTCTCTCACTATACCAATATTACAGTCTACAGATACCAAAGACAAGGATCTTCTTATAAGTGATAAACTAGTTACTCATGCTTCTTATAAGTAATAAATTGCTTACTCATGCTCACTAAGACATATTATTATTTTTAAATAACTCTCTTCAAGAAGATAAGAAATGACCACCAAACTTTTGGAAATGAAAGCCTGCTTTGTTAATGAGGTGACTACATATATACATTAACACATCACTTGAAATTTCAACAACGTGTAACATAATACCATCGAAATAAGCAATAGTCTATAAGAAAGATCTGAAATCTGCCCTGAGCTTCTGTCATAAAACCATTCTGAAAAATAAGCAAAATAAAAATTAAAGCACATAAAAACTTTGAGCAGTAGAAGAAATCAGAGGATTGGTTTTGAAATGTAGCACTTTCTTTACAGATTATTGTAAACTACAGTGTTGTGGCAGAAAAACTTACTGAAATAAGAAATGTTATTTCTTCACTCTCACGCCCCGCCCTATTTCATACCTTGTCTTTGCCTCAGGCATACGGTGTGATAGAAAAGCATAAAGAACCCGAAGGCAAAGTTCTTGCTGTGTTTTAAAACATCCTTAGTCTTTTGACAAGATAAAACTAAGTGTGTGTGTGTCCATGCGTGTGTGTGTAAAGGAGGGAGAGGAAAAGCATTCGGGGGCAAGGAGAGAGAATGCAAGAGGCTACTCCAGCCTGGAAATGGTTGTAGGCGGTGATGCAAAAGTAACAATGACCACGTTTTGACAACACACTGATCAAGGCGCAGCAGCCAGAGGGAGTACACTGGAGCCAGGTTTAAGGGGAAGAGTCTCAATATCATCAAATGTTTCATGCCACAGAGGTAAGGTGTGTCAAAATATAATTTTTTTAATGTTAAGAAACATAGTTCTCACACAAATAAATAGGGAGCATGCATCAACTCATAATGATTGTATCATCAGAATAGCAAAGCTGGTTCAAAGGATGGTAAAGTAACATGCATATATAGTCAATGAAAAAAGAAATAGAGAATTCCAGAATAAAATCCCTAAATTATAAAACCAGTTAATGCTGTCTTACAGGACAATAATAAATAATATTTAGAATTACCTTCATTACGGAACAGAAATATCTCTTCACAATAAAACATTTTCATCTTATCAGATTTATTTGATAAGATCTATTTTTATAGAGTTGTAAAGGTCCAACTCAATAGTAAATACTAGAGCAAATACATATAATTCCATCTAGAGGATCAGAAAACCCTTTTTATATGAAGTTCCAGCATGGCATGAAGGTCATATAGTCAATTTTTTTTTTTTTTTGCCTTACCTCCAAAGTTTGGAATTTTTTTACAGGTAGAAGTTGTAGACACATCCATACTAAGGGAGTAGCAACAGAATTAGATATAATGGGGCAAAGTCAGCAGGAAATAGTTAACTAATTAAAGGTGATTAAAGAGATTGACACCTGGAAACCTTGGCACGCTCCTAGGAGAAGGAGGAGAGGAAACCCAAATGACTACAGTTAATTTTTCCACCAGCCAGGCAGGATGGGGATTTGGATATGGACTTAGCAAAGAGTAATGATAAATAATGTGATACTTTCATACAACCTAGCGTTATGTCTGGAATCTGTTCTCAATAACAAATAACACAATTAGATCATAAGGTGCCAAAGGCTCAGAAGAAGAACACAAGAATCCAGAAGAAAATCAATATACATTTCTGTCTTTCTTAAAAATGACTGCACTTATTATAGGACAATGGATTGGAGAAAACATGATTGGTTAAAGTGGTTAGTCCAACGGATCAAAGATTTTGCAAAGTTTGCTTCTTTGAT
The DNA here is from genome assembly GCF_028021215.1 of Eschrichtius robustus. Lineage (NCBI taxonomy): Eukaryota > Metazoa > Chordata > Mammalia > Artiodactyla > Eschrichtiidae > Eschrichtius > Eschrichtius robustus. The sequence goes on from NC_090834.1 coordinate 39,746,098, forward strand.
TTTGGCTTAACATACTATACAGCCTGGCCCTATGATAGTGAAGGGCATTAGGCTGCCATACATTTTCCACATTTCCATTGACCAGATCAGCTTGATGCTTCTCTGTCTTAAACTGAAATCAAGGTAGGATGGAAGTATAGTTACACATGATGTCCTGGTAATGACAACAGAGCACATTGTTATTCTGTACTCATTACATTTGACTGTGTTGTGTTAATGAGCATTCTCAGAATTCCATTCTCTCCCCTCTCACTTATTCAACTGCAAAACCTCTAGCAAGTCACTTATCTCTCAAGGCCAGAGTTTTCCCATCAGTGAAGCTAAGGGTCAGTTTTCAACCTCCTTCCGGGTTTCAAAGTCTATGCTCAACGTACCTGACTGCTCACCTCTTTACCAGAGCAGGGCTACCAAGCATATAAAACCAGAACTGCTGAAGAAACAAGCCAAAACCCAGATGAAGACAGAGAAATGTCTATTTTAAAAATGATTATCAAATTACCAAGATAAATTAGAACAATTTTTTAATTAATAAAATGAAATTAGATCCAGGTGTTCAAAAGCATAGCTTTGAAGAAAACAAAGGTTGGTTGCAAAAAGAAAATAATGTCAAAAGTCTTAAAAAAAAACTCTCTAGATTCATGGAGAGAGTGTTTAAAAACTAAACACACACATACACACACACATCTCATGTTAAAACTCATTTAAAGGAAAATGTATTAACTAAACAAAAAGGAAAAAAAGAAGGAAAGAAATGGCACATGTGTCTATTTTGCCCAGAGACATTTGGATGCAACTCAGGAAACTCTGAATCAACACAGACAAATAGGTAAACAGGGAGAATTAGTTTTTTTGCAGTGCAACCTGACTTGAACTCCTCTTTGAGACAAGTCCCTCGTGTTGTGCACACATGGTAGTATTCTGGATACCTTATTTACAGGCACAGACTCCTGCAGGGAGCACTTATTTTTTTTCCCCACTATTTCATTTGCAGTAAATATAAATTCTCTTCCCATGGGAGCTGGGAGGCAAGAGGTGAGACAGCCTGGTCACCTTTCAACATTCCTGACTGCAAAGGATCTTTGGTAAACACCAAAAGAAAAGCCTTCAGGGCATTCAGCAAAAAAAAAATAAAATAAAATAAACAATGAAGCTCATACTTATTTGGCAACCCCTGGAGGGTTTCTAAGAACCAGGTGATCTCAGTCATCAAAGAAACTTCAGGCCTATGGGGCCAGGCCTCAGGAGTGCAGACCTTCCTTGAAGGAACTTGAAATTAAATGATAGCTTTCCATAGACATAGGAGCTCAGAAAAAACTCTGCCAGTACGGAAATGTATTAGCTCTCAGGGGTATGGTTTCAATGCAGAGTGCAAGCAATTTAGCTACTGACTCCCACTGACTGTGGCTATGCAGTTAAATCCTAATCTGGCACTTTCGACCTGGACCCTACAGCTTTCTTTTCTCTCTAAGAGAGAGAGCATTTCGTTGCCAATGCTGGGGGTCAGCGGGGGTGGGGGCGGGGAATGCAGATAAAACAAATCATTGGTTTACAGCATTAGGCATCTATACACTCCAGTGATACCCATTTCAAAACTTTGAAACGGTTGTCTATGAATTTTTGCCGAGGCCGAACTATGTAAAAGGTAAAGAATATACATGTTTTTGTTAGACCAATGAGCAAAATTCTTACTTATTTTCTTAGAATCACAGAATTTTAGATATTTAATCCTAATATTTTCTAATACTTAATCCACTAATTGTTTTGATGTCATCTATATTCATATTTCAGTGCATTGATCTTTTAAGAGTTTGGGCTTCTTATATGTCTACTAAGAGCAGTAAACTCTCTTCACAGAAAGAGGCACATATATCCAAATTTGTTAACACAGTTTGATAGGGTTCACAAATTCCCTGAAACCCACTCATGGATAAAAAGTCCCAATTTAAGAATCTGTAATCTAATATAGATCAACATAAATATTATAAAACCACTCTCTGTGTTTGCAACATAAAGAGTAGTAAATGAGATTGGAGGTACTTGAAGGAATTGGTGCTAAATAAAGCTATTGTATTTTCCATTACAATTGTTTTCTCCATAAAATCAAGAGGATGTCTCAATGTTACCATGTTGCCTATGGTATGGCATATGGTATATTCATATACAGGAAATGTGGACACTTTAATTAAATTGATTAGTCTGCCAGTGAATTCAATAAAAACAACCAGCAACCAGAATTAGCAACTACTCATTTTATTCAATTAATTCACCAAAGATATTTGTTCAGCAAACATTATATTTGGTGAAGCCAATTCATATTCTCTGCCATCTGACTGCTAAAATCATTCTCAGGATTTTAAACCCTTATGAAATTGTAAACATGCCGTGATGCCTTTCAGCATCTCTAGTAACAAGCTATTTACTGAAATGACAATAGCATTAAATTTTACACTTTCCAGCTTGTATAGTATGTTATGTCAAAGACAAGGCCTCAATACCTGGTTAACATTGCCTTTGACTGAATTCTTACCATGTTTACGGTTCTCCATGGCATTGGAAATCAAAGTAGAAAACTTTATTTCTGCCCATCAGCATCTTTATGGTTGATCTGGTTGGTAGATGGGGAAGGGATAGACAGAACCAGTAGAAATATAAATACACATCTATAAATATAGAAACACAGTCACAATCTATTACTATTGTACAGACTATTACACAAAGGTCAAGTAACAAAGGATCTAGAAATGATAACAGAAAAATGATACCATCCTGAACAAGTATCAAGAGCTTCGGCAGAGGTGAGGAGCATGATTTAGAGACGATAGTTTTGAAGGCATTTCATTTGAAATGTTACCAGAAATTCCTCAAAGTTAGAAAACTTGTTAAGTACTTGGGCAACATGCTTATTTGAATTGAATTGGCAATAAAATTGAGGATGTCACTAGAAATTAGGACGTTTAGAATCCATCCTGTCTATAACTGAACAGGAACAGTCCTGTCCAGGTATCATCCTCTGGATGCTATTTGTTCGGTCCACGCTGAGCATGAAGATACTGAGAGCAAACACTGACTAGTTTTATTAGGACAAACACCCCTACTGAAATCAGAGGGAGTTTTAACTCAAGACTACAAATATAAATAGCTAAATGAAAGTAACTCAGAACTTAGCATGCGTTATTTACTAAATATGTCAGTTTATTTTAATATATGTTAATAGTAACAGACACTTAAAGATACTTATATAGACATAGACATATGTTTGGGCATAGCTGCAAATTCACTTTCATTAGTCTGTTGATAGTACCCTTAACTAGATATGGCTTGGGAACATTTTGTTTTGAATGTTTCCAAACACGAAGGAGTCAGGTTCCCAAATTGGAAAGATTCTAATAAAAGACTCTGAGAACTGTCTTCCTCTCTCCTTTTTTTGAACTTCCAGACACTTTTTTTAAACACTTTCCTTATAGAATTCATCCCACTGCTATTACTTGCTCTGAATGTATTATTTTCTTTGCCTCTGCAACCCACCAAAAGACAAAGGGAAGCCTGTCCAAAAGCATTAGGAAGGACCCCAGAGAAGAGATTATGTGTGATAGGAGCTATCTTCCTACCAAGTTTTCATACTTCATTGTTCCTTGTGATAGTCAGAGCTGCATCCATGATGACCAATAACTATTATATAAACAAGTACATACAGCAAAGCCTTCAAAATCTAGGCAGCTAGATGCTCTCAAGAGGAGAAGTACTTAAAGTAAGGAAATATTTTTTCATTACCAAACTGTATGTGTTCTTTTCTATGAGGAAAAGTGTTCATTCTTAGCTCTGAAAAGAATCTTAACATCAGTTCAAACTACACTAATTACTAAAAGCATGTTTTAAAAATGTCATTATGTAAAGCAGATGAGTAAAGAAAAACTACAGTTAGGCAACTTCCCAAATATTATTATAAAACATCCACAATGATTTTGCAAAGGTAATTGATTCCTTTTTTTACAAATGGTGATAAAATGTTTCCTGCTACTTCATATTTATACTATAAAAGATGAAGCAATATCTTTATTACTGCTTAGGAAGCAATGTACAGTTCATTCTCTCTTTAGGAATTTGTCCTGCTCTGGTCTTCATTCAACAAAAGTAAGACTTACGGGAATTTGACATACCAAATTCATTCATCAGAATATAAATTGCCTCATAAATGCTCTCACTGATGTTTTGATTAGCAGATAGTATTGTGCAAGGAAGTCAGAATTGGTGATCATCAAATGTCAGGAAATTGATATTTGATGAAGACTAGATTCTTTAATTTTATTAAATTTCCAGATGGTAAAGACCATATCTTATTCATCTCCTAAGAAACATATCCCTGTTCCTTTGCCCCTTAAATATTTTTTTAATAGTTTTCTTCTTAAGGAAGACTAACCAGAATAACCATTTTTTAGAACACATTTCCAATGAAAGTAATGTTACTTCAACCCAAGAAACAGTGAAGCCAGCTATCCATTGTAAAATAAATATAACGAGAGAGCTATTAAAGTGATCACTTATAATGATAATAACAATAAAACATCTGCCATGCAAGCCAAGATTTATTTAGCTGTACATAAATTAGAGTCCCAGAACAGTCTGAAATGAGAAAGAAAGGAGCAGTCAGTAATCCACTGATCATTAACAGAAACAAAATGTTAAGTTTTAGCCTTGACCCAAATTTACTGTTTATTATCTTTTCCCACTACCATTAGAGGATTCAGCATTATTAAAACCTAATTAGAATTTTTATCCTCTTCTGACCTATGTTTTTATGCTTGTTTCTTGGTGGAATATTGACTGAAGCTAATTGGCAAGTATTTCTATGAAAGACAAATCCTTTACAAACCCAAGCATCCATAAAAATCAACTGAGGTAAGCTGTTAAGTGCCTCTTAAGAATATGGTTTGCTGAGCACCACTTTCAGAGATTCTGATTTGGTTATTAGAATGTATTACATAAATAATTTGTGAATAATTTACTTTTTAAATATTTTATGTAAGATAAAATGTTATTTCTATTTTAATGGAAGTGTCAATTCATACATGGGTATGTTTTCTTTATTCGCAGAAGAAAAGATGGTTATGCAGTTGGGGTGCAGGGAATTGCAGATTTCCCAGATCAAACCCCTCCTAATGAGTCTTCCACATGAATGTCACTATAGGGTAGAGAACAGATGCTCTGACATAGCCTTATATGTCCACTTAATGTTTAGAATAAGCACCTGAAAATAACAATGAAAAGAGCCCAAAGCTATACCTTTAGATATAAAGAATGAATAACTAAAATCATCATCATCAAGAGGAAAAGGAAGTCTTTCCTCCTCATTGCCGGTTACCATCTGTCTTCAAAAACTTGGGCATGACCCTGCCAGTATTTTTCTTTTCCAAAATTTTCTCCCCCAGGTTTCCAACAGGAAAGTTGAGCATCTGGAAGAATGTTTGCCACATAGTAGGTGTTCAATAAATACCGGTTGCATTCTTGAGTGAAAGATTTCATTGACATCTCAAGGGATAGGAAGAGGAGAATGAGGAGAAGACGGGGGGGGGGGGGGGGGGGGTTTTCTTACCTTCAATTTACATATGAAGACACTGAGGCTTAAGGAAATTGAATAGGGTCACAGAGCTTTAAGTGATGGAACTATGATCTGAACCAAGGTGGCCAGACACCACAGTCCACACTCTTAACTCTTCATTACATTGTTTTCCTGTTGTTGACTCTTCTCTTGCTCTCTGAATTGTTTAAACTGGCCTAATGTTCCCTTAAAGGAAAATATAAGGGATAGCTCTGAAGGGTTTCAAATGCTTTTCAAAGAGCAAAGCCTAGTCAGAGAATGATAGAATGTTAAAAGGGATCTCAGATATCATCTAATCCAGACACACCAACATCCATTTTGGAACCATTATATAAAAGAGCAAATATCCTCAGATAAATTAAACTACTTGTTCAATACAGCCAGTCAGTGGCCATACAGGAACTCAGAACTAAGATCACCTGTCAATTTGTTCAAATCACTATCCTCAGCTTTCCATGGGCCTTAATTTATACACTAGCAATAGTGGATCAAGTATAGAACTTAGGTATATATCAATGATAGAACCCTAAAATTTCTAAGCTATCCTTTAGCTGCACCTCTTGGTTGAGGTGTTGGAGATTTTTTACAATATAGGATCTAGACCTTCCCCCCATACTTTGAGGGATCCTTAGAGATCTTAACTATTTCCTCACTTCTAATAAGTAAGACACACCCTCTACACTGAACAACCATATATTAAACAAATGCAGGGGTCTGAAAAATTTAACACACTACACTGTGATATTTGATGAAAATGCAGCATCTTTGTTTCCCACTAACTGGTTTAATCTTCCTCCTGAGTCTTACACACATGGAATAGGGTGGACACAGAGGGAGAACTAAACTTTAAATTTGCTGAAAAATATCATTTCATGTATTCAGTTTAAATAGTCTCCTCTGTTCTTTCAGTTTGGATAAATTATTAGTATTTTAGCTTGCTTCCCTCTCTCCTTCCCTTCTTCAAAATGGTATAAGATAGAATCTGGGACTGTAAGGTACTCTGTGTCATCATAAATGCAGGGGTGTAATGCTGTGTTTTCTGAACCCTTGGCAGTCTCAGCAACAACAGAGTGGCTGGTCTGTTTTGGTCCCGTAGCTGGCCTTTTAAGGCTGTACTTCTGGCAGTCACCACCTCAAGTTGAGGAGTCTGCAACACATTGTACCCTTTATCCTACCCTATGCAATATGAACAGTCGTTTCTCCCAGCTCTCCTGCGTGACCTTTCAAAGTCCCAAGGAAACATCTGAGTTTAGCATTACCCACAGAGCTACAGAGTAAAAACAAAGTTCTGCTTGGAACCCACTGTCCTAAACTATTTAACTAGTTCCAATCTCTGGTGCTGTGTTCTCGCTCTTGCACCACTTGGAAGTTGCATCCTGCTGACCCTCTCCTGGAAACCTGAAGTCTCTCCCAGACTGTGCCCAGGACTGTGTCCTTAGCTTTCATCCTGAGTTGGAGAAAGCAGAGCCATTAACTCCTGATACCCCCACCATACTTTACTGCCCTTCTTCCCACAGTCCTCTAGGACTAAACTAAAAGGGCTTCTCACCCACTCTTTTTTTTTTTTTTGTGCCCGCGTTGTGCGGCATGTGGGATGTGGGATCTTAGTTCCCCAACTAGGGAGCAAACCTGCACCCCCCTGCAGTGGAAGCACAGAATCCTAACCACTGGACCACGAGGGAAGTCTCATTCTCACCCAGTCTTATGAGGAAGAAGTTCCTAAGCTGTATTTTCAGTTTACTCCACCCCTAGGTTAGTGTTGAATTTTATAATGGAGTCTCACAGGGATAGTTCTTGATATACCCATCAAAGCTAAATGAATTTACATAATCCTCTTTTCTCCCCAAGTCGCCTGATTTTCATGACTATGATCTTGAGGATTCAAAATGCTACTCTGGATGTTGAGAACTACATTGACTTTATTCAGCATCCTTGCTAATATGATCCCAATCAGCCACCAGGTTAAATATACACCTCTGGCTGAAGACAGGAAGATCAGGAACAAAGAAATGGAAAAAATAACTACATTGATGCATTTCGGAAGCAGTATTGCTTTCATCACAAGGAATGAGCTTAAATTTCAAGCTGTAGTCGGTCAACATGTGGAGAGATCATGGCTTACTCTGAACTTCATGCAACTTTTTCTAAAAAGCCATGAACTGACTCAATAAGTTTCCTGTGTCTGAGAAAGTGTGTAAATGTCAAGACCAGTTGGACATTTCCTTGCCTCCTGATCACATGGCCCCTCAACTAAGGGAGATGAAAGAAATCCTTCACTTGAACCTTTGCTGAATCTCCTAAACTTGAAACAATTAGGTCCCAGACACTAATAACCGGCAGATAGCGTATTTGTCACTCTTCAGGTCTTCAGATGAAATGTAAAATTTCTACTCTTATTCTGCAAAAGATACACAAGTGGATAAGTCCCTTTATGAAAAATCCCAATTACCCAGACTTCTTTGCTGTCATAAGCATGTTCAGACAGAAAATTTGCAGTTCAAATGAGTCGAATCAACAAAAATTTCCATCATCTGTGTAAGAGAAGAAAACTGTCACATTTTGTGTTATTTTAAAATAGGAGTCAGGAGGAGTCAACTTTTGTTTTGTAGGAAACAGGACAGGTTAAGGACTCCATTTTGCCTAGTCTTTTTCCTGAGAATCATCACTGCAGCCCCCTTCCCTTTAATAAAATGAATTTAATTTTCCAAAATCAATTTTTGAGGTAAAAAATGAAGTATGTGGGTTTTTCCTGTGTTAAAATGTTTTAGTAGGAAGGATACACTTAATACACTAAATACACTTAATAAAAATTTTTTATACTGAAATTGTCAAATGTTTGAGCTCAAGGTTACAATTTCTAGTAGTGAAGGCTAGTGCAGATCTGCTGACCTAACTTTTGAGACCTGATGTATGTGCTCAGCATTGAATAAAGGTAACATCAGACCAATTTCAGAATAAACGATCTTTCATCTATTTGTAGTAAACCATTTTGAAGCATTATTGTATCCTTTAATTATAACAGCAACATCTGCTTATTGTAAACAATTCAGAACTTATAGAAAAGCATATTAAAAATAGAGATTAATTGAAATCCTACTATGTAATAACAATTTTTAATATTATGATATATATCCTTCCAGAGTATACATATTATGTTTTTATATATACATGGTTTTTAAATTAAATAAGACTATACTAAATTTATTACCTTTGGAGTGTTCATAGCTCACTCACCACCCCCCTGCTCCACCAAAACTGATAGAAGTTTATTTTTGTTATCATAGGTACTAAACTTACCCAATCTTTTCTAGACTTTTATGACACAGAAACAGAGAAATGAGTAGGCAGAGCAAAGTTGGAAGAACAGAACAGGAGATTTGCTTCAAAGAAGCCTCTAATATAAGTCTAAGGACAAAAGGAGTTGAGAAACCAATCACCGCCCAGGACTGGTGTCCAGGTACCATTCAGCTGGAGGATATTGAGAGTGGTGAGATATACAGGTGGGAAACTGAAGATACTTTGCTGTGCATTAAGAATGTACCTTCCACATAATAATTAAATTACAAGTTTTCTATTGGATTTCTGCACTTTGAACCAACAGGCTCAAATTAGAATGAATTGGGTCCCATCTATTCAGATCATTTGAAATGTTTTTTTCCAGTAAAATATATAATATGACACTTTGTCAATAGGCATAATCCTTATCATTTTTGAAAAGTTGCATTCTATTCCACTATGTATATATTAAGAATTACTTAGGAGCCCTTGACTACAATTCTTTTCAGAAACTGCAATTCATTGTGCCTGCATCAAGTGGAAAGGCCAGCTTTCCCCTGAGTCCTGCCAGGCTCAGAATGTACTTCTATCTCCAGGAATCAAGAACATGTCACAGGCAGTTCAAAAAAGAAAAGTACAGATCTTCCTTAATTCATGATGGGATTACAACCTGATAAACCCATTGTTATTACAAATATTGAATACAGTTCCCTGTGCTATACAAGCACTTTTTAATATGAAAAGAATTCCTGCATTCAATTATAAAAAGGATGATTGCATCACAGGGATAAATGGGCAAGGACACAAAGACAATTTGCAAACTACAGAAAGGATCTTCCAAGAGCTTTTTTTGTTTGTTTGTTTTTTCTTGTCATATAAAAAATGTGTAATGCTGAGTATATAAACAAAATATACTTTTTAATAGCTTTGGACATTTTGCTGAGTGACAATACTGCCTGATACACCTTCACCCCACCCGTTTCCCCAAATGCCTTCCTCATTAAAGAACTCTCCCCTGCTACTCAGAGATGAAACAAGGTGTCAGCTCCCTTTACCCCCCGTTGTTTATCTACCATATTTTATTACTGCTGTTGTAGTTAGAACACTTAACATGAGATCTACCCTCTTGACACATTTTTAAGTGTGCGATTTAGTATTGTCAACTATAGGTAAAGTGTTGTACAGCAAATCTCTAAAATTCATTCACCTTCATAACAGAAACTCCATACCTGTTGAACAGTAATTCCCCATGTCTTCTCCCCCCAGCTCCAGGTGAGCACCATTCCACCTCTGTGTGTGTGTGTTTGGCTACTTTAGATACCTCCTCAAAGTGGAGTCATATTGCACTTGTCTTTCTATGTGTGGCTTATTTCACTTAGCATAATGTCCTCCAGTTTCATCCATGTTATCACATGGCAGTATTTCATTTTTTTAAGGCTAAAGAATATCCCATGGTATACATTTACCATGTTTTCTTTGTCCGTTGTGTTGATGGGCACTAGATTGTTTCTTGGCTATTGTGAATAATGCTGCAATGAACATGGGAGTTCACTGAGATCTGGATTTCAATTCTTCTGGATAAATACCCAAAAGTAGATGATATGGTAGTTCTATTTTTAATTTTTTGAGGAACCTCCATACTGTTTTCCATAATGGCTACACCATTTTAACATTTGCATCAAGAGTACAAGGTTTCCAAATTCTCATTATTCTTACCAATACTTGTTAGCTATTGATTTTCTGATAATAACCATTCTAAGGTGTGAGGTGATATCTCATTGTGGTTTTGATTTGTATTTCCTTGATTAGTGATGTTGAGCATCTTTTAATGTACTTGCTGAGCATCTGTATGTCTCTTGTCACTTTTTCTTTATTATTTCTGCTTTTGAGTATTTTTAAAAGAAATTTGCCTAAGATGAATTAATAGAGTCCTTCATATGTCTTTTCTAATATTTTTATATTTTGTTGTTCATAATTAAGCTTTAAGTACACCTAGAATTTACTTTGCATGTATGGTACAATAGGATTATTGTAAGTATAAGATGTAAAGAGTTTAATAAATTGTTAACATAGAAAAAAGCAAAAAAAAGAGAATTACTTAAACATCCCTCACAATTTTGTTTCCAATTTTCAAAAAGTATGTACAATGAACAATTTTATATATAAAACTGTAGTTTTCCAACAATTCTATTAGAGTTATCTTCTGGAAGTACAATTTATGGGTTAAAGGCAAAGTACTTATTTGATCTTTTGATACATGTAGTCTAATCATCCTCCAAAAAGATTGTACATTCCTATAAACCATGAGTGAGAGGGTTAAGTTTCCCAAACCCCTACCAGTACTGATTATCCTCAATTTTGTTTCTAACTTGCTTACAGGACTAGGAAACAACAGAAGTGATAGATATTTCTAAATTCCATTGCTTGATAATGATTCAGGACATCTTATCGTAAGTTTATTAACCAAGAAATATCATCGACACTAGGAATCACTGAAAAGGCCAATAACTCTCATTGGAAATCCAGGAATTATCCTCCTTATTGTTTGCTTAAATCATTTAAATGAAAACCTGGTTAAAATAATGTAGTTAAAAGAATGTACTACAGAGCACAATAAAATCTAATAGAATGCTAACCCTTCCAGATGAATAGCTCTATTAAGCTGATGCTTTTTTATATACTAAATCAATTTTACCAGAATAATAAAAACCACTTAAAGGAATGTCTATGAAGAAAAAAAACTACTATGGTAATCAGTATCAAAGTAGATTCCCTTGAAGGTGAAACATTTATCTGTATTTTGAAATGAACCTATTTTTTCATAAGTGACACAAAATAAATACTTCCCATATATCCTTTTAGCAAATGGCTCTATTTTACAGTTTTTTAAAGTCTACTATTTTTTTTAACACACCATTACATAAGAGTAAATACTTTTCTAATAATTTTCCCTATAAAAATAATTCATCCAATCTTTCCTTTCCTAGATGTTTCAAGTCTTTATCCAGCTTTGGCAAAGTTGGAGACAGCACATTTTGATAATATTGTCTACATATAATGACACATCCTCAAGGATGTCATTATTTTAAGTGAATAGAAGACATTATGCTTCTGCTGTTTTAAAAGCCTTATTATTTGTTTTACTTTTCGTTTTTAGAAGAAATGATAGTTGTAACATACCAATTTTCTAACTTATGATAATACAGAATTTTTAACAACTACAGCTGTCTCTTAAATGTTGATGTTATCCAGGATTCCATTCTTGACCCTCTGTTTCTCTTCTCTGCAGTGACCTTATTTAAATTCCACCCAACACAAACTCAGCATGTCCAAAATTATCACCATCACCCCCCCACACACACACACACAAACCTGTTCATCTCCCAAAAATGTTCTATTGAACAGTTGCCCTGTTACAATGAAGTCATCCTAGACTTTCTTTCTAACTCCCAACATTGAATCAGTCACCAAATCCAATTGATGCTACTCAATAAATATCCCTTTAATCCATATTTCCCCTCATTCCCATTGACACACCCTTAACTTAGATCTTGATTACTATAACAGCATCCTAAATTTCTTTTTCTTTTCTACTTCTACTCTTCTGATCTAAACTCTAACACCCCCCGTAATCAATTCTCCTTAAGGTTATCAGAAAGAACCTTCTAAAATTCAGATTTGATTTCATTACCAACCTTCTAAAAAGCCTAACCATAGATTTTTGAAACTCTTTAGCTTAACACCCTAATGTCTATATATTCTGATGCCTGCCTGCTCTGCATTATCTCCCACCACTCACTCACATACACCCTATGTGTCAGCAATTCAGACTGGCTTGATAATCCCTGAATTTACCTCACTCTTTGCCTGTGCATTTCTCTGCTCACATTATTCCCCTCTTCCTAGACTATTTTCTCTACTCCTTGCCTTGATAATGTGTATCCTTCAACACTTAGTTAAAAATTCACCTCCCCCAAACAAGCCTTTCCGAAAATATGGGACTGAATTGGGTACCCTTATTTACGATTTCAACAAGAAACTATGTGAACTATTTTTCCTCTATTAAAGGGAAATTTTCTTGACAAAAAGGCCTCTTTTTTTCCATACATGTGTCTCCAGCACCTAGCACAATGCCCAGTCAAAATAAACCCTCAAAAACTCAAGGTATAAGATAAGGAGCTTCTGTCTTACAGGCATTTAGGCAAAGGCTGGATTTCAACCTATCAAAGATGACTTAGAAAAGGTTAGACAGAATCAAATCTGTTTAGAACACTTAAATTCTATTGTATATATAACGCAATTAGCAAAATTACCGAAACAGTGTAAATGTATTTAGTTATTGTCACTGCCAAGCAGTACTTTTCTCCTACCCATACCATTAGCTCCTCAAGATCATCCTAAAACAGATATAGACTAAGTGAAAATATTATGCTTTAGAGAAAATACAGATGTTGGAAGACAGTTCTCCATGGGTCTCTTGTTTCTATACTTCTTGAGAGCAGAGGCACTGACAATCTTTGCTCCAAACTATCTTTCCAAGGACTTTTGTGTAGTGAACTGTCTTGGAAGATAGAGACAGTGTGTGCCTCTCGAGCAAAGGGTACGTTTGTTTACTGCCCAGTATAATAAAGATAATATCTCACTTAAGAACAAAAGGCAGGGGTGCTTGCAGTTTGTTATAAAATATCTGAGCTCACTAAACTTGAGGTACCTCAGGTGTAATGGAACACACTACATATGCGGCATTTTTCTGGATCCTTTCCTATCACCTCCATGGGGTTGGGGGACAAAAGGAAATCTTAAAAATATGTATCTCATGCGACTTGCTGTACAGTGGGTAAGAAAACCCTCTCTTACACCAGGTGTCTTGTTGCTTCTTTCAGCATCCATGAAACTGTAATAGCTAACTTGTTAGATTGCAAGTAGGATACATTCTCAAGCCCATCACAGTTCTTGAGAGTAGCTTTAAGATAAACCCACCCTTCAAACCAGATTTGCATTCCAAAGTATATCCTGTAAAAAAAAACAAAATCTGGAACAGTTTTCATCTACAGATTACCATGGAAAACATTAGTTAAACAGCAGCATGTTTGGCTCTAACCCCCTGAACATCCAAACATCCAAACACAGAAAATAACCATGATCAAGTAACTTCTTTTTATCAAGAATAGTGGCCCTGCTCTACTGTTCCTTTGTAAGTCAAATACCATCATTTTTACCCTCAACCTAGCTCAAGTTATTCATATTCAGCCTGAGTTGGTTGATTGCAGGACATCTTTTCTTCTGTCTTCGCAAGAATATGTAGAAGTAGCATCCTGTGCTCTTGGAGAAGGATAAAGCTGATTAGGTCTACAAATTGTCAATCATATTCAGCATTTGTTCTTCATAACCTTCAACTCTGACTTGATTAAATGATTTGGAACATGCCTGTGGCTCATTGATTCCAAAGCATGAATCAGCTAACTCTTTATTTGCTATAGCACATAACAATGCTTTATCATTACAAGGTACTAAATAAATCTTTGTTTAAAATAATGGGCAGCTTTAAACAGAGTTATTTTATTTCACTAAGGAAAATATAAGCTTCCTTAGAACAAGAAGTAAGTCTTTTTTTGCAAGCCATATGTTTTCAAAAGAAAGTGAATGCTTATTGATTAATTGATAAGTAAGCAGCCTACACAATGGTTACCCCACCTAGGTACGCAACAGAATCACTCAGGCTGCTACACTTATTAATCAGAATCCCTGGAAGCAGGGCAGAGTAATCTCTAGTTTGGAAATGCTCCCCCAGCCAAATGTGAGAAGTAATAAGAATTTGAACTTGTTGCTAGATAATTGTGATCATGAAACCTTTGGTGAATAATCATTATTACAGCCCAATTTCAATTAGAAGATTTGCTAAACAAAACAAAAGATACTTCACATGGTAGTAACTAATTTCCAAAGCAAAAATTCTATTTTACAGCTACGATTTTCATGTATAAGTGCCCTTTTTTAATATCAATAAAATTTGAGTGGACCCTAAGAGTTGTGGTTTTCTTGGACACTAATCGAACTATGGATAATAACTAAATTATTATTAATGTAGTACCTTTATTTTTTTATTTGGCTCAACAGTATCTTCATATATTTGAAAAAGTATATGTGAAAATGAGTGAATGTAAAAAAAAAGCATATCTACTCAATCTGCAGATTATACTTGGTCCACCTCGATATTTTCTGACTATTTTGAATATTCCTTCTTGCTCTTTCCCAGGTATCTAGAGACACCACACTAGAGACACCACACTAAAGATACTTCTCAGGAGGGTACAGCCCAAGTTTGAAGGCTGAGTCTTTTTGCAGTTAAAAATCATCAGGACATTAGCTAAAAAGTCATTATATAATAGCACCACTTTCCTTACTACAATATTTAACTGCTCAAACTTTTTAAACAGTATCTTTTGATTTGTCCTTATCACACGCCTCTCAGATAAGATACTATTTACCTTCATTTTCTAAATGTGGTTACTGAGATACAGAGAGGTTAAGTGATTCACTTCAGGCTTTCAGATATAGTTGAAAATTCCAAATCTCCTGACTGGCAGTTTCTCGTCTGAACCGTGAGACAGCACTGCCTCTCCAAGGCAGCTAATGGTATACAGGGAGGAAAGTTAGAGACAGAATGGTGAAAGCTTGCCTTTGACAGTAGTGTGTGCATTTGATGAGTATGTCAAGGTAGTGATATAGATCTCTTACTGACAAGATCAAATGGGTCTGTATATTTAAGAGTTAACTGCAGAGTAGAAAAAAAAAAAGATTAAATCACATTCAGAAGAAAACAGCATTTTGGAGAAGAGGCTTAAAGATCAAAATTATCAGAAGCTTGCTGTAGGGCTATGAAAGAGAAGCAAAGGACCTTAAAAGCAAAAAAAAAAAAAAAAAAAGTTATTAGAATATACTTACTTTAAGGACTGTCAAACTAAGCCACATCTTATAGGCTGAATTGTGTCCCTCCCAAAATTCATATGCAAATCCCTAATCCCTATTACTTCAAAATGTGACTATATTTTCAGATAGGGCCTTTAAAGAATGGGATTAAGTTCAAATAAGGTCATCAAGGTGGGCCTTAATCCAGCCTGACTGTCACCCTTATAAAAAGAGGAAATTTGGACACAGAGACAGGAAAGGTATACATGCACAGAGAGACAACCATGTAAAGTGGCAGCAAGAGGGAAACCATCAGCAAGCAACAGAGAGGCCTCACAGGGAGCCAACCCTGCACACACCTTGATCATGGACTTACAGCTTCCAGAACTGTGAGACAATAGCGTCTGTTGTCTAAGCCACGATGTCTGTGGTATTTTGTTATGGTAGCCCCAGCAGACTAAGACACCACCCATTTTGTAGATCAATCCAGAAGGGTGAAGGAATGTGCTTAAAGCCATATAATGGTGCATTTGTCCTTTGCTGCACTTCTGGGGGCCTTTCCTAGGCCACCCACCTGTAGCAAATTCTGTCAGTGTCTCATGTCTACTCTCCATGGATTCACCTCTACACAGTAGTGCTGACACCGAAGATTCTGCCTGAGGTCTTTGTTTTGGACTGCAGGTTCACCCTCAGCCTGCATACAGAGCACACACAGTGTACCAAACAGTTAAAGCCCTGGAAAGGCCCTCAACAAGTGATGGACAGGGATTTGGTGGATAAATACCCCAGCTTCCTCACTCCTTTACTGGGATAACTTTAAGGCTTCTTTCTACACCAACCCCTAGAACTCTCCAGTGGGGATAAGCCCTAATTGCCCACCACAGTAGTTGGCTTGATAATCCACCTCTTTTCTGGTTCCTTCCCTCCCTTTTACACTTTTTCACTTCCCTATTAATGATACCTAGGGTTATCTCACAAATAAACTACTTTCACTCAAATCCTTGCTTGAGATCTGCTTTGGGAGGAACACAAACCAAAATACTATCTCTATGTGCCTCTGGCCTAAATCATCATCCTTGTTTATAAACTTGAGATCAGGCTGTAGGTGATTCCAGAAAGACCTAAACATCTCTGAAGACTCTACTGAACACATGAAATTCTCCTTTAAAAAAATATATTCCTCCCAACTTTGAAATAGTTATAATAGTTAAATTGTCTTTCAAAATATGTCCATCCTGAAATCTCCTTGTTGACCCTTTCCTCTTGTTCTATAAATATACTCATGTCTACCCCTTCAAAAAATTCATTCTTCCTTGACTCTGTGCTCTCTTCTAGTTTCTGCTGAAGTCACTGAAACGTCTCTGGAAAAAAAGACCCAGTAAGCATACTGCCAAATCAAACAGACACCTCTCAATTTATACCTTATATAGAAGACAATGCAGTCTAACTTTTTCATTTGTTTCCTTATATTTTAGGATTTATGACAGTCTTTCTTATCCCCAAATCAGAAAATTATTCTCCTATATTTTCCTAGAGTTTTAAGGTTTGATTTTTACATTTAAATCCTATTCTAGTTGGACATTATTTTGTTTATGGTACAAAGGCCTTCATATATAAGACAAAGTTGAACATTCACTTCTACAGCCTTTCCACTCCAGCTTCTTTGATTCGCCTCTCATTCGACTCTTCTCCCACATTTCTAATCACTCATTCATTTCTACTTTGTGCCTTCTTCTTCTGCCAACTCTGGGAATTCCCTCAAGGTCTGACCACTGGCCCACTCTTCTTTTCACATCACACTCTCCTTTTGAGCAGTCTTATACTCAGCTTTACATTTTTGCTCTTCTTTTGTATTTCTGTACTTCTCTTTCCACAGAACAAGAAGTTCTTTAAATCAACAAATTCAAAAGTAAAACTTATTTTTCCCATCCCACCAATGAAACTTCATGTTTTTCCAGTATTCTATTTCCAGTCTGACTAATCATACTAACATCTACCCAATTACACATGTCAGAAATCTCAGAGTAGTCTTAGATTCTCTCTATTCTTGCTTCAAATTACACTTCAATAAATTAGCCATCAATTCTGATTATTTTAATTCCCAACTATTTATTATGTCATCCCCCTCACCCCATCTATATCTCTACTAATCTGGCAATGCATTCATAATATTTTGCCCAGATAATTTAGATACTTTCTGTTTTCAGTACTGTACTACTCAAACCCATCCTCCCAACTGACTGCCTCTAGAGCAGTGCAATAGTGATAGAAATTACTACTGCTCACAAACATTTTAAGTTCTTCTTCCCTGCTGCACATAGAAAACGTCCAGCCTTTTCAGACATCTTACAGTTGAGTAGGACCATGCAATGATTTATGTAAGGAAGTGGTATTTCCAGGTGAAGGTGATGAAAAGTCCATGTATGCATTTCCAATCTATATTCTCTGGGATTGTCAACCAAAAAGATTGTACAGCCCTGTTAGTCAGGGCTCCTCAGTGAATATTTAGGTCTGATCCCTAGTTCTTCCAGCCAAAGCCACAAAGACTTGGGGACTAATTTATTAAAGCAGCTTTCCAGAATTCCATGACTGGTAGAGCATCTTAAACAAAATTTTAAGTATGTCACTCTCTTACATGAAATGCTTCAATAGTTTTTGATTGTTCTTTAAGTGTGTTCCAAGCATCTTCCATAGTGAAAGAAGGACTTTCAAATGTGGTCTCTGCTCATCTTCATCACTTATGCTCAGTACCTTCATTTTATGTACTATGTACATTTTATGTACTAATATGCTGAATGCTTTTTTTTTTTTTTGTATATCCAATACAATTCATGCCTTCATACCTTTGTTTTTACTGTTCTCTCTATCTTGGATAACTTCTATTCAAACTTTAAGATTCCACTCAGGTGTCAACACCTACAAGTAACTGATTGCAAACATTTAAGCTGATAAATTTTCCAGGAAATGTTTGAAATTTATCCTTTTTATCTTCAGCTTTTAACACACTGCCTTATACCTTATTGTATACCTTATACAATGGACGTTTCTGGAGCTCATCTTGAATTAATTAACAAATAAGATATTTTTGTTAAAAAAATTTTAGCTTAATGGAGGGGAAAGGCAAATAATTACAATGATAATAATTTTTATAAATATGTCAAGGATAAAAGAAACATATTATGCTGGTAAAGAACAATAACCAGTGCATTTTAGGAGGTCTAACTACCAGCTACCAACACAATGAGTATAAAATGAGAGCATATTCCTTTCACTTCTTTTCATTCTTTTTCATTCCTTTCTTAATAGTTTTTTTTTTCTTTTATTTTGCATAATTTACAGTTGTATTGATGATTTACATTTTGATTATGTTATGATAGTTTTACTCTATAAACTGGACTTACTATGTGCATAAGAATTGGAATGGCAGAAAACATTTTCTCTTTCAAAAATGTCCATCAGGGGCTTCCCTGGTGGCGCAGTGGTTGAGGGTCTGCCTGCTAGTGCAGGGGACGCGGGTTCGGGCCCTGGTCTGGGAGGATCCCACGTGCCACAGAGCGGCTGGGTCCGTGAGCCACAATTACTGAGCCTGTGCGTCTGGAGCCTGTGCTCCGCAACAAGAGAGGCCACGATAGTGAGGGGCCCATGCACCACGATGAAGAGTGGCCCCCGCTTGCCGCAACTGGAGAGGGCCCTAGCGCAGAAACGGAGACCCAACACAGCCATGGATAAATAAATAAATAAAAAAAAATTAAAACGAAAAGAGGCACATGAAGACTTCCCCCATCTGCAACAAAAACAAACAAACAAAAAGTCCATCATGCTCAGTTACAATTCTTTGCCTCTAAATATATGAAACATAGAAACTGACTTTTCAGACCTAAAGGGATTTTAGACACACTCTCATTCATGTATCTGGAAACAGTCATACTGATGGAAGAAAAGTTAACACTTGCGAATTCTATTACTATATCAAGCACCATAGGAATGACCTTCAAGATGGCGGAGGAGTAAGACATGGACATCGCCTGCCTCCTCACAAATACAACAAAAATACATCTACATGAGAAACAACTCCTACAGAACACCTAGTGAATGCTGGCAGAAGACCTCAGACTTCGCAAAAGGCAAGAAACTCCCCATGTAAATGGCTATGTGGCTGACAGGGTCTTGGTGATCCAGCCGGGTGACAGGCCTAAGCCTCTGAGGTGGGAGAGCTGGTCAGTACATTGGACCACCACAGACCTCCCAACCCCAAGTAATATCAGTCAGCAATAGCTCTCCCAAAGATCTCCGTCTCAACGCTAAGAACCAGCTCCACTCAAAGACCAACAAGCTCCAGTGCTGGAAATCCCATGCCAAGCAACTAGCACGACAGGAAGACCACCCCACCCATTAGAAGAGAAGCTGCCTAAAGTCGTACTAACTTCACAGACACCCCAAAACACACTACCGGACATTGTCCTGCCCACCAGAAAGACAAGATCCAGCCTCATCCCCCAGAACACAGGCACCAGTCCCCTCCACCAGGGAGCCTCCACAAGCTGCTGAACCAACCTTACCCAGTGGGGGCAGACACCAAAAACAACTGGAAATACGAACCTGCAGCTTGCAAAAAAGAGACCCCAAACACGGTAAGTTAAGCAAAATGAGAAGAAAGAGAAATAGAGAGATCGTGAAGAAGCAAGGTAAAAACCCACCAGACCACACAAATGAAGAGGAAATAGGTAGTCTACCTGAAAAAGAATTCAGAGTAATGATAATAAAGATGATCCAAAATCTTGGAAATAGAATGGAGAAAATATAAGAAAGGTTTAACAAGGACCTAGAAGAACTAAAGAGCAAACAAACAATGATGAACAACACAATAAATGAAATTTAAAATTCTCTAGAAGGAATCAATAGCAGAATAACTGAGGCAGAAGAATGGAGGAATAACCAGAAAGATAAAATAGTATAAATAACTACCACAGGGCAGAATAAAGAAAAAAAGAATGAAAAGAATTGAGGACAGTCTCAGAGACTTCTGTGACAACAGTAAATGCACCAACATTCGAATTATAGGGGTACCAGAAGAAGAGAAAATACAAGGGACTGAGAAAATATTTAGTGAGATTATAGTTGAAAATTTCCTTAACATGGGAAAAGAAATAGTCACTCAAGTCCAGGAAGTGCAGGGAGCCACATACAGGATAAATCCACGGAGAAACATGCCAAGACACATATTAATCAAGCTATCAAAAATTAAATACAAAGAAAAAATATTGAAAGCAGTAAGGGAAAAGCAGCAAATAACATACAAGGGAATCCCCATAAGGTTAACAGCTGAACTTTCAGCAAAAACTCTGCAAGCCAGAAGGGAGTAGAAGGATATATTTAAAGTGAGGAAAGGGGAAAACCTACAACCAAGATTACTCTACCCAGGAAAGATCTCATTCAGATTCGATGGAGAAATTAAAAGCTTTACAGACAGCAAAAGCTAAGAGAATTCAGCACCAACAAACCAGCTTTACAACAAATGCTAAGAGAACTTCTCTAGGCAGGAAATGCAAGAGAAGGAAAATACCTACAGTAACAAACTGAAAACAATTAAGAAAATGGTAATAGGAACATATACATCAATAATTACCTGAAAAGTAAATGGATTAAATGCTTCAACCAAAAGACATAGACTGGCTGAATGGATACAAAAATAAGACCCGTATATATGCTGTCTAAAATAGACTCACTTCAGACCCAGGGACACATAGAGACTGAAAGTGAGGGGATGGAAAAAGATATTCCATGCAAAAGGAAATCAAAAGAAAGCTGTAGTAGCATTCTCATATCACACAAAATAGACTTTAAAATAAAGACTATTACAAGAGACAAAGAAGGTCACTATATAATGATCAAGGGATCAATCTAAGAAGAAGATATAACAATTGTAAATATTTATGCACCCTACATAGGAGCACCTCAATACATAAGACAAATGCTAACAGCCATAAAAGGGGAAATCAGCAGTAACACAATAATAGTAGTGGACTTTAACACCCCACATTCACTAATGGGCAGATCAACCAAAATAAAAAAAATAAGAAAACACAAGCTTTAAATGATACATTAAAAAAGATGGACTTAATTGATATTTATAGGACATTCCATGCAAAAACAACAGAGTACACTTTGTCCTCAAGTGCTCATGGAACATTCTCCAGGATAGATCATATCTTGGGTCACAAATCAAGCCTTGGTAAATTTAAGAAAATTGAAATCATATCAAGTATCTCCTCTGACTACAACACTATGAGACTACATATCAATTACAGGAAAAAAACTGTAAAAAATACAAACACATGGAGGTTAAACAATATGCAACTACATAACCAAGAGATCACTGAAGAAATCAAAGAAGAAATAAAAAAATACCTACAAACAAATGACAATGAAAACATGATAACCCAAAACCTATGGGATGCAGCAAAGATAGTTCTAAGAGGGAAGTTTATAGCAATGCAAACCTACCTCAAGAAAAATCTCAAATAAAAAACCTAACCTTACACCTAAAGCAAATAGAGGAAGAAGAACAAAAAACCCCCAAAGATAGCAGAAGGAAAGAAATCATAAAGATCAGATCAGAAATAAATGAAAAAGAAAAGAAGAAAATGATAGCAAAGATCACTAAAACTAAAAGCTGTTTCTTTGAGAAGGTAAACAAAATTGATAAACCATTAGATAGACTCACCAAGAAAAAAAGGAAGACTCAAGTCAACAGCATTAGAAAAGAAAAAGGAGAAGTAACAACTGACACTGCAGAAATACAAAGGATCATGAGAGATTACTACAAGCAACTCTATGCCAATAAAATTGACAACCTGGAAGAAATGGACAAATTCTTAGAAATGCACAACCTTCCAAGACTGAACCAGGAAGAAATAGAAAAGATGAACAGACCAATCACAAGCACTGAAATTGAAACTGTGATTAAAAATCTTCCAACAAGCAAAAGCCCAAGACCAGATGGCTTCACAGGCGAATTATATCAAACATTTAGAGAAGAGCTAACACCTATCCTTCTCAAACTTTTCCAAAATAGAGCAGAGGGGGGAACACTCCCAAACTCATTCTACAAGGCGAAAATCACCCTGATACCAAAAACAAAGATATCACCAAAGAAGAAAACTACAGGCCAATATCACTGATGAACATAGACGCAAAAATCCTCAACAGAATACTAGCAAACAAAATCCAAAAGCTCATTAAAAGGATAATACACCATGATCAAGTGGAGTTTATCCCAGGAATGCAAGGATTCATCAATATACGCATATCAGTCAAAGTGATATGCCATATTAACAAATTGAAGAATAA
The DNA here is from genome assembly GCF_028021215.1 of Eschrichtius robustus. NCBI lineage: Eukaryota > Metazoa > Chordata > Mammalia > Artiodactyla > Eschrichtiidae > Eschrichtius > Eschrichtius robustus. The sequence continues at coordinate 39,769,229 of NC_090834.1, forward strand.
AAACCATATGATCATCTCAATAGATGCAGAAAATGATTCTGACAAAATTCAACACCCATTTATGACAAAAACTCTCCAGAAAGTAGGCATAGAGGGAACTTACCTCAACATAATAAGGGCCATATATAACAAAGCCACAGCCAACATCATTCGCAATGGTGAAAAACTGAAACCATTTCCACTATGATCAGGAACAAGGCAAGGTTGCCCCTCTCACCACTATTATTCAACATAGTTTTAGAAGTTTTAACCACAGCAATCAGAGAAGAAAAGAAATACAAGGAATCCAAATTGGAAAAGAAGAAGAAAAGCTGTCACTGTTTGCAGATGACATGATACTATACGTAGAGAATCCTAAAGATGCTACCAGAAAACTACTAAAGCTAATCTATGAATTTGGTAAAGTAGCAGGATACAAAATTAATGCACAGAAATCTCTTGCATTCCTATACACTAATGATGAAAAATCTGAAAGAAAAATTAAGAAAACACTTCCATTTACCATTGCAACAAAAAGAATAAAATACCTAGGAATAAACCTACCTAAGGAGACAAAAAAAACCTGTATGCAGAAAACTGTAAGACACTGATGAAAGAACTTAAAAATGATACCAACAGATGGAGAGATATACCATGTTCCTGGATTGGAAGAATCAACATTGTGAAAATGACTATATTATCCAAAGCAATGTACAGATTCAATGCAATCCCTATCAAACAATGAATGGCATTTTTCACAGAAATAGAACAAAGAATTTCACAATCTGAATGGAAACACAAAAGACCCCGAAAAGCCAAAGCAATCTTGAGAAAGAAAACCGGAGCTGGAGGAATCAGGCTTCTGGTTTTCAGACCATACTACAAAGTTACAGTAATCAAGACAGTACAGTACTGGCACAAAATCAGAAATATAGATCAATGGAACAGGAGAGAAAGCCCAGAGGTAAACCCATGCACATATTGTCACCTTATCTTTGATAAAGGAGGCAAGAATATATAGTGGAGACAAGACAGCCTCCTCAATAAGTGGTGCTGGGAAAACTGGACAGCTACATGTAAAAGAATTAAATTAGAACTATCCCTAACACCATACACAAAAATAAATTCAAAATGGATTAAACACCTAAATGTAAGGCCAGACAGTGTAAAACTCTTAGAGGAAAACATAGGCAGAACACTCTATAGCATATATCACAGCAAGATCCTTTTTGACCCACCTCCTAGAGAAATGGAAATAAAAACAAAAATAAACAAATGGGACCTAATGAAACTTAAAAGCTTTTGCACAGCATCTGATACCATAAACAAGACAAAAAGACAACTCTTAGAATGGGAGAAAATATTTGCAAATGTAGTAACTGATAAAGGATTAATGTCCAAAATCTACAAGCAGCTCATGCAGCTCAATATCAAAAAAACAAACAACCCAATGCAAAAACGGGAAGAACACCTAAATAGACATTTCTCCAAAGAAGATATACAGATTGCCAACAAACACATGAAAGGATGCTCAACATCACTAATCATTAGAGAAATGCAAATCAAAACCACAATGTGGTATCACTTCACACCGGTCAGAATGGCCATCATCAAAAAATCTACAAACAATAAATGCTGGAGAGGGTGTGGAGAAAAGGAAATACTCTTGCACTGTTGGTGGGAATGTAAATTGATATAGCCACTATGGAGAAGAGTACGAAGATTCCTTAAAAAACTGAAAATAGAACTACCATATGATCCAGCAATCCCACTACTGGGCATATACCCTGGGAAGACCATAATTCAAAAAGAGACATGTACCACAATGTTCACTGCAGCACTATTTACAATAGCCAGGACATGGAAGCAACCTAAGTGTCCATCAACAGATGAATGGATAAAGAAGATGTGGCACATATATACAATGGAATATTACTTAGCCATAAAAAGAAACAAATTTGAGTTATTTGTTTTGAGGTGGATGGTCCTAGAGTCTGTCATACAGAGTGAAGTAAGTCAGAAAGAGAAAAACAAATCCCATATATAAACAAATGTATATGGAATCTAAAAAAAAAAAAAAAAAAAAAAAGGTTCTCTAGAACCTAGGGGCAGGACAGGAATAAAGACACAGACCTAGAGAATGGACTTGAGGACACAGAAAGGGGGAAGTGTACACTGGGATGAAGTGAGAGAGTGGCATTGACATATATACACTACCAAATGTAAAATAGATAGCTAGTGGGAAACAGCTGCATAGCACAAAGTGACCAGCTTGGTGTGACCTCCTAGATGGGTGGGGTAGGGAGTGTGGGTGAGAGACGCAAGAGGGAAGGGATATTGGGATATATGAATACGTATACCTGATTCACTTTGTTATATAGCAGAAACTAACACAACAATGTAAAGAAATTATCCTCCAATAAATATGTTAATAATAAATAAATTATAAAATTAAAAAATTTAATAAAAGAGCAAGGGGTTATGTGGATATATGTATTAAATTTTTTTTAAAAAGCACCATGATGAGGACTTTATATACAAGCATTTCAATTTATTAATTCTCATGACAACCATGAATATTAGCATAGGAATCCTTCCTATTTATGCTTCTTATTTTGGGTCACCAGAACAAGACACAAAAAAGCAAGATATTTAAAGTAATGAGATGTATTTTAGGTAAATGTTTCTGCAGGGCCACATTAGTTGGTTTTACAGTGGTCCAGAGTCAAGGCAACTGTCTAGTTAACTCAGGTTGCTATGACAGAATAGCATAGGTTTATACACAACAAACATTTAGTTTTCACAATTCTGGAGGTTTATACGCAGCAAACATTTAGTTCTCACAATTCTGGAGGCTTAGAGGTCCAAGATCAGGGCACTGGGAGATTCAGTATCTGGTGAGAACTCTCTTCTTGGTTTGCAGAAGTCTGACTCTTGTATCCTTCATGAAAGAGAGCAGAGACAGGAAATAAGCTCTTGTGGCTCTACTTATAAGGGCACTAATCCCATTCATGAGGGCTCTACTTTCATGAACTGATTTACTCCTAAAGACCCCTCCTAATACTTTCATACTTGGAGTTAGCATTCAACACATGAATTTGGGGTGGGGGGACTTAAACATTCAGCCTATAAAAGCAACTCTCAAATTTAATGTCAAAATTTAAGTACTCTGCACTTTCCTCTAAAGCGATATTTTTTTTCTATTTGTCACCAAAGTTCCTAGAATCTGCAAATTCCTTCTCTGCATATCCAACTTTCTCAAGACACTGCTTATATGAGGGGTATGGAATAATTCTGTGGAGACACAGACAATTCTGTGTAGATACAAAAATGTGAGCATTGGACTAGAGCAGACACCAAGGTCCTTACCTTGGGTACAGCACAGCCCATCTACCTCCCCCACTCCCTTCCAGGTCAATGTGTGCAGTTGCTCTTGCTGTGAATTTTGGTTCATTCTTCAACCTTCTTATTCGATATGTTTTGGCTTAGTATAGCCTCATCCTATTTTGCTACACATTTATTATTTTAATTATGATATACTATTCATTGCCCTATGTTCCAATTCTGTGAAGAAACTGAGACTCTGAGGAGTTAATAAGTATCCTAAATCACCCAATTCTTTAAGTGTCAGATCTTTCACTTTATGTCTGACTTCACACTATTTTACCCTGCCCAAGATTAGAGATAGAATCTAAATTATAGCTCAGATTTCTTGGATGCCAAATCTCTGAAAAGAGATTCACATACCCACAAATAATTCACACAAAAATAAAGAACTATGTTCACCCAACCTAGTGTTTATTTCACAAAGTTGTAAGCATTAGTGGCCATGACTTAAAATAGGACAAAAGAATAAATCTCTTTTCTGATCTCATGAAAGGACTATATTTTAAATTGTTGGTGCTTCACTGTATAAATCTGACTTTAGCAATGGATCCCAAGTCTGTGTATGTTGAAATATGAGAAGATATTTTTTATAAAAAGCAAAATAATGGAAAATTTAACATGTGTTTTCCCTGGATCATATTCCAGGAATGTTGGGTTTCCCTATTAGAGGAGATTATGAGTAAGACTTTTGATTTAAGTGATCTAATTATAATTGCCCACTTTATCACCAATCTATATTGATATTTCAAAGTAACGCTTAAACCATCTTTTCAACAGCTCTTCCATTACCCTGAATTGAGTTCTCATTATCTTATATGCAAGTCATCAGGCTTGAAGTTATTGCAGGAGCCAAGCATTGCTTGGGTCCCAAGCATTGTCCAAAGAATCATAAAATATGTGAATACATTTCACACAAGCAAATACAACTGTTTTTCAAATGTGTATAGCTATAACTAATAACAAAATCTTATCTAAAGCATTACTTAATTTATGAAATTTTGACATTATGTATTTTTACTGTATATAAAAACATCAAGTATAATCACACATGGGGCTGTGAACAGTTTCTCAAAATCAAAATGTACACAACCAGAGAGAGACCTTCAAGATGGCAGAGGAGTAAGACATGGAGATCACCTTCCTACCCACAAATACATCAAAAATACATCTACAGGGCTTTCCTGGTGGCGCGGTGGTTGCGAGTCTGCCTGCCAATGTGGGGGACGCGGGTTCGGGCCCTGGTCCGGGAGGATCCCACATGCCGCAGAGCAACTAGGCCCATGCACCACGACTGCTGGGCCTGCGCTCTGGAGCCCGTGAGCCACAGCTGTTGAGCCTCTGTGCCGCAGCTGCTGGGGCCCGCGCGCCTGGAGCCCGTGCTCTGCAGCAAGGGAGGCCACCGCAATGAGAAGCCCGCGCACTGCAACAAAGAGTGGCCTCCGCTCACCACAACTAGAGAAAAGCCCGTGCGCAGCGGCGAGGACCCAACACAGCCAAAAATAAAAATAAATAAATAAATAAATAAAATAAATTTATATATTAAAAAAAGACATTCTTAAGCAAATTAACCATAGCAAGAATATTTAAGATTAAAAATTTCAGTTGAGGAATTGAAGAGAAAAGGATAGTTATTGTTGAGATTCAAATTGGTGATCTAGAAGGTCAAGCATAAGAAATGTCCCAAAGTAATTTCCAAATTTTCAAACAGAGCAAAAAATCCAAGGAAAATCATGAAGGAGACCCAATATATAAGTTGTAATAGAAGCAGAAAAGACAGTACAGGACAAGAGACATATTAGACAAAATAGAAGAAATTTTCCTGAGCTCAAAAAAAAAAAAAATCTACATGTGGAACAACTCCTACAGAACACCTACTGAACACTGGCAGAAGACCTCAGGCTTCCAAAAAGTAAAGAAAATCCACACGTACCTGAGTAGGGCAAAAGAAAAAAGAAAAAACAGACAAAAGAATAGGGACGGGACCTGCACCACTGGAAGGGAGTTGTGAAGGAAGAAAAGTTTCCACACACTAGGAAGCCCCTTCACTGGAGGAGACAGGGTGTGGGTGGATGGGGAAGCTTCAGAGCCACAGAGGAGAGTGCAGCAACAGGGGTGCAGAGGGCAAAGCAGAGAGATTCCTGCCCAGAGGATCGGTTCTGTCCAGCACTCACTGGCCTGAGACGATTGTCTGCTCACCCGTCAGGGTGGGTAGGGGCTGGAAGCTGAGGCTCGGGCTTCGGAGGTCAGATCCCAGGGAGAGGACTGGGGTTGGCTGCGTGAAGACAGCCTGAGGGGGGCTAGTGCGCCACAGCTGGCCAGGAGGAAGTCCCGGAAAATGTCTGGATCTGCTGTAGAGGCAAGAGACCATTGTTTTGGGGTGTGCAAGGAGAGGGGCTTCCTGCTCCATGTGCCCACAGATGGCAGAGCACTGCCTAAGCAAGCTCCAGAGACAGGCGCGAGCCATGGCTATCACCTTATGGCCAGACCCCAGAGGCAGGCACGGACAGCTACCGCTGTCACCACTACCACCAAGAGTCCTGTTTGTAAATGCAAGTCACTACCAAACCCTCCCAGGAGCCTGTGCAGCACACCACTGCTGGGGTCTGGTGATCCAGGGACTACTTCCCTGGGAGAACACACGGTGCGCATCAGGCTGTTGCAATGTCACGTCAGCCTCTGCCGCCTCAGGCTCACCCCACATTCCAATTATGACTACCATACTCCTCCCTCTCCCCAGCCTGAGTGAGCAAGAGAGGCCTAATCAGCTGCTGCATTAACCCTGTACTGTCTGGGCAGGGAACAGATGCCTGAGGGCAGCCTACACGCAGATGCAGGGCCAGAACGAAAGCTCAAACCCAGGAGCTGTGCAAACAAAGAAGAGAAAGGGAAATCTCTCTGTGAAGCCTCAGGAACAGTGGATTAAATACCCCCAACCAGCTTGGTGAACCCTGCATCTGTGGAATACGTGAATAGACAGAGTGTTCTCAAACTTGAGGTGATGGACTTTGGAGGCAACTGTGGACTTGAGGTTTGCTTCCTCCATTTGATTTGTTTTTGGTTTTATGTTTATCTTAGTTTAGTTTTCAATGTTTGTCCTCATTTGTGGGTTTGTTTATTGGTCTGGTTGCTCTCTTCCTTTTTTTTTGCTTTTTTATTCTCTTTTTGTGAGTGTGTGTGTGTATGTTTCTTTGTGTGATTTTGTCTGTTTAGTTTTGCTTTCACCATTTGTCTTGGGGTTCTGTCTGTTCGTTGTTTGTTTATTTGGTTGTTTGTTTGTTTTTCTTCCTTTTCTTCCATGCCATGCAGCTGGCAGGGTCTTGATGCTCTAGCCGGCATCGGGCCTGAGCCTCCAAGGTGGGAAAGCCAAGTCCAGGACATTGGACCACCAGAGACCTCTGGCCCGATGTAATTTTAATAGGTGAGAGCTCTCCCAGAGATTTCCATCTCAACACTAAGACCCAGCCGCACCCAATGACCAGCAAGCTCCAGTGTAGACACCCCATGCCAAGCAATTAGCAAGACAGGAAAACAACCCCAACCATTAGCAGACAGGCTGCCTAAAGTTATACTAACTTCAAGGACACCCCAAAACACACAACCAGACAAGGTCCTGCCCAACAGAGGGACAAGATTCAGCCCCACCCACCAGAAAGTAGGCACCAGTGCCCCCCACCAGGAAGCCTACACAAGCCACTGAACCAACTTCACCCACTGGGGACAGAAACCAGAGATAAGAGAAACTACAAATATGCAGCCTGTGAAAAGGAGACCCCAAAACAGTAAGTTAAGCAAAGTGAGGAGATAGACAAATACACAGGAGCAAGGTAAAACCTACCAGACCAAACAAATGAAAGGGAAATAGGCAGTCTACCTGAAAAAGAATTCAGAGTAGAGAGAGTAAAGATGGTAAAATCTTGGAAATAGAATGGAGAAAATACAAGAAACGTTTAACAAGGACCTAGAAGAACTAAAGAGAAAACAAACAATGATGAACAACACAATAAATGAAATTCAAAATTCTCTAGAAGGAATTAATAGCAGAATAACTGAGGCAGAAGAATGGGTGAGTGACCTGGAATATAAAATAGTGGAAATAACTACCACAGGGTAATTATTTTTTCTCGATAATTACCTTAAATGTAAATGGATTAAATGCCCCAACTAAAAGACACAGATTGGCTGAATGGATACCAAAACAAGACCCATATATATGCTGTTTACAAGAGACCCACTTCAGACCTAGGGACATATACAGACTGAAAGTGAGGGGATGGAAAAAGATAGTCCATGCAAAAGGAAATAAAAAGAAAGCTGGAGTAGCAATATTCATATCAGACAAAATAGACTTTAAAATAAAGACTATTACAAGAGACAAAAAAAGGACACTACATAATGATCAAGGGATCAATCCAAGAAGAAGATATAACAATTATAAATATTTATACACCCAACATAGGAGCATCTCAATACATAAGGCAAATGCTAACAGCCATAAAAGGGGAAATCAACAGTAACACAATAATAGTAGGTGACTTTAACACCCCACTTATTCCAATGGACAGATCATCGACAATGAAAATACATAAGGAAATGCAAGCTTTAAACGACACCATAGACGAGATGGACTTAATTGATATTTGTATGACATTCCATCCAAAAACAACAGAATACACTTTCTTCTCAAGTGCTCATGGAACATTCTCCAGGATAGCTCATATCTTGGGTCACAGATCAAGCCTTTGTAAATTTAAGAAAACTGAAATTGTATCAAGTGTCTCCTCCGACTACAACACTATGAGACTACATATCAGTTACAGGAAAAAAACTGTGAAAAATACAAACACATGGAGGCTAAATAATGTGCTACTAGATAACCAAGAGCGCACTGAAGATATTAAAGAAGAAATCAAAAAATACCTACAAACAAATGACCATGAAAACATGTTAACCCAAAACCTATGGGATGCAGCAAAAATAGTTCTAAGAGGGAAGTTTATAGCAATACAATCCTACCTCAAGAAACAAGAAAAATCTCAAATAAACAACCTAACCTTACACCAAAAGCAATTAGAGAAAGAAGAAAAAAAAAAAAAACCCAAATTTAGCAGAAGGAAAGAAATCATAAAGATCAGATCAGAAATAAATGAAAAAGCAATGAAGTAAACAATAGCATAGATCAATAAAACTAAAAGCTGGTTCTTTGAGAAGATAAACAAAATTGATAAACCATTAGCCAGACTCATCAGGAAAAAAAGGAAGAAGACTCAAATCAACAGCGTTAGAAATGAAAAAGGAGAGGTAACAACTGACTGCAGAAATACAAAAGATCATGAGAGATTACTACAAGCAACTATATGCCAATAAAATGGACAACCTGGAAGAAATGGACAAATTCTTAGACAAGAACAACCTTCCGAGACTGAACCAGGAAGAAATAGAAAATATGAACAGACCAATCACAAGCACTGAAATTGAAACTGTGATTAAAAATTTTCCAACAAACAAAAGCCCAGGACGAAACTTCACAAGTAAATTCTATCAAACATTTAGTGACGAGGTAAACACCTATCCTTCTCAAAGTCTTCCAAAATATAGCAGAGGGAGGAACACTCCCAAACTCATACTACGAGGCCACCATCACCCTGATACCGAAAGCAGACAAAGTTGTCACAAAAAACCCAAAACTACAGGCCAATATCACTGATGAACATAGATGCAAAAATCCTCAACAAAATACTAGCAAACAGAATCCAACAGCACATTAAAAAGATCATACACCATGATCAAGTGGGGTTTATCCCAGGAATGCAAGGATACTTCAATATATGCAAATCAATCAATGTGATATGCCATATTAACAAACTGAAGGATAAAAACCATGCAATCATCTCAATAGATGCAGAAAAAGCTTTTGACAAAATTCAACACCGATTTATGATAAAAAGCCTCCAGAAAGTAGGCATAGAGGGAACTTACCTCAACATAATAAAGGCCATATATGACAAACCCACAACCAACATCATTCTCAATGGTGAAATACTGAAACCATTTCCTCTAAGATCAGGAACAAGACAAAATTGTCCACACTCAGCATTATTATTCAACATAGTCTTGGAAGTTTTATACATGGCAATCAGAGAAGAAAAAGAAAACCGAATTGGAAAAGAAGAAGCAAAACTGTTACTGTTTGCAGAATGACATGATACTATACATAGAGAATCCTAAAGATGCTACCAGAAAACTACTAGAGCTAATCAATGAATTTGGTAAAGTAGCACGATGCAAAATTAATGCACAGAAATCTCTTGCAAACTAACAATGAAAAATCTGAAAGAGAAATTAAGGAAACACTCCCATTTACCATTGCAACAAAAAGAATAAAATACGTACCTTAGGTAGGTAATAAACCTACCTAAGGAGACAAAACACCTGTATGCAGAAAACTATAAGACACTGATGAAAGAAATCAAAGACGATAGAAAGAGATGGAGAGAAATACCATGTCCCTGGATTGGAAGAATCAGCATTGTGAAAATGACTATTCTCCCCAAAGCAATCTACAGATCAATGCAATCCCTATCATACTACCAATGGCATTTTTCACAGAACTAGAACAAAAAATTTCACAATTTATATAGAGACACAAAAGACCATGAATAGGCAAAGCAATCTTGAGAAAGAAAAACGGAGCTGGAAGAGTCAGGCCCCTGACTTCAGACTATACTACAAAGCTACAGTAATCAAGACAGTATGGTACTGGCACAAAAACAGAAATATAGATCAATGGAACAGGATGGAAAGCCCAGAGATAAGCCCACGCACATATGGTCAGCTAATCTATGACAAAGGAGGCAAGAATATACAGTGGAGAAAAGACAGCGTCTTCAATAAGTTATGCTGGGAAAACCGGACAGCTACATGTAAAAGAATGAAATTATAACACTTCCTAACACCATACACAAAAATAAACTCCAAATGGATTAAACACCTAAATATAAGGCCAGACACTATAAAAATCTCAGAGGAAAACATAGGCAGAACACTCTTTGACATAAATCACAGCACCATCTTTTTTTGACCCACCTCCTGGAGTAATGAAAATAAAAACAAAAATAAACAAAGGGGACCTAATTAAACTTAAAAGATTTGCACAGCAAAGGGAATCATAAACAAGATGAAAAGACCCCTCAGAATGGGAGAAAATATTGCAAATTAAGCACCTGACAAGGGATTAATCTCCAAAATATACAAGCAGCTCATACAGCTCAATATAAAAAAAACAAACTACCCCATCCAAAAATGGGTGGAAGACCTAAATAGACATTTATCCAAAGAAGATATACAGATTGCTAACAAACACATGAAAGGACGCTCAACATCACTAATCGTTAGAGAAATGCAAATCAAAACCACACTGAGGTATCATCTCACACCAGTCAGAATGCTCATCATCAAAAAATCTACAAACATTAAATGCTGGAGAGGGTGTGGAGAAAAGGGAACACTCTTGCACTGTTGGTGGGAATGTAGATTCATACAGCCACTATGGAGAACAGTATGGAGGTCCCTTTAAAAACTAAAAATAGAGCTACCATATGACCCAGCAATCCTAGTACTGGGCATATACCCTGACAAAAACATAATTCAAAAAGAGACATGTACCACAATGTTCATTGCAGCTCTGTTTACAATAGCCAGGACATGGAAGCAACCTAATTGTCCATCGACAGATGAATGGATAAAGAGGATGTGGCACATATATACAATGGAATATTACTTAGCCATAAAAAAGAAACAAAACTGAGTTATCTGTAGTGAGGTGGATGGACCTAGAGCCTATCATACAGAGTGAAGTAAGTCTGAAAGAGAAAAGCAAATAGTGTGTGCTAACACATATATATGGAATCAAAAAAAAAAAAAAAAAAGGTTCTGATGAACCTAGGGGCAGGACAGGAATAAAGATGCAGATGTAGAGAATGGACTTGAGGACATGGTGGTGGGGGGAAGAGGAAGCTGGAACAAAGTGAGAGAGTAGCATTGACATATTTACACTACCAAATGTAAAATAGATAGCTAGTGGGAAGCAGCTGCATAGCACAGGGAGATCAACTCAGTGCTTTGTGACCACTTAGAGGCATGGGATAGGGAGGGTGGGAGGGAGATGCAAGAGGGAGGAGATATGGGGATATATGTATATGTATAGCTGATTCACTTTGTTATACAGCAGAAACTAACATAACATTGTAAAGCAATTATACACCAATAAATTTGTTTAAAAAAAAAGTGCACATGCAAAATATTTTGAATGGCTAATGGATATCATTATAGTTAATTCCAAACTGTGCTTTTTACAATTTCCCCGTTCCAATTCCAAAATTGGTAAGAATCCAAAAGTGTACCAAGTGTAGAATAAATAAATTATGGTGTAATTGTGTAACAGAATGTTATTCAGCAAGGAAAACAAACTCCAAGTACAACATAGATAAATATCTCAAACACAATGGTGAGTGAAAGATGCTGATAGAAATTTATTCTGTAACATTCCTATTCTCTAGAGGTTTAGATGGTGGTTTCCTTGATGGAGGGGGAAGAACTAGGAGATGGAATGAAGAGGTCTTCTGGAGTACTGGCAACGTTCTAGTTCTTGTTTAGGGTGCTGGTTACCCAGGTGTGTCCCCTCTGACAAGTTGTATGCTTATGATCTGTGTATATTTAGGTGTTTGAAGTTTCAATTGAAAGACTACTAAAAAAAGTAACTGACTGACCTGAACTTGGGAAATTACCTCTCTAATCATGTTATTTTTTAATACAAGAAGTCTAACTAATTAATCATCCATTAAGGACATACTTGAGAGTGGATGAAAATGCTATTAATAATGATCACCGGACCATCCTAGGCAAATAAGGACATGTGGTTACCTTATTAAATACATTGAATGGTTCCTTTCTTTCCTTTCATCTTGACATCATTATTTATGAACACAATTTGTCAATTTTTTTCTCACTCTTCTTAATCTTTTTGAGGTCTTGGGTGAGGTCATAGCTTATCTACCTGCCCCAGAATAACTAGAAGAGTAAAACCAATAGTATTAACATAGAAATTTAAAACAACAACCTTGGTTCCATTAAGAACAAAGACTACGACACCCACGAATGTCAAAACCATGTCCTCAAAAAACATTGATTATGTTTACTAAGACTGTTGAAAATAATGCAAAGAGCAGGGTTAAGACAGAAGCTGGGGACATCATAAAGTCCATAGAGAAAAAGAGGACCGTAGCAGAAGGAAAAGTGTGGTCCTATTCTGTGAGAATATAAAACCACTTCCAAAGAAAAAATACAACCATTTCTTTGCTCATGATTTTCAAAAAATAAATGAGCCTGCAGAAAATTAAAATTTTCTTAGAAGACCATTAGTTCTCTAGGGTGTATATTATAAGTGTGAGAATCTTTTTGCTCAAGAATTGTATTCACTATTACAGCTTACCCACTAATCAACCGAAAGGGAGCAGCTTATGCAATGTCACTGGAGAGAATAATTTTTCTACCAATTTCTGTTATTAATTTCTCAGGCATTTTTATACCTGGTGAGAAATTATAGTTGAAAGGAAAATAAAAAGAATTACTTTTTAGTGGTCTAACAGGTTAATTCTACAAAATTAAAGGCAAGAAATAGATTAAAATGTGTATAGTTTTCTATTATCTGGCTAATGTACATTGTTAGGATTAAAGTGGAATAAGGGAGTAGGAAGTGTTCGAGAGCAGACACCAGCATTTTAATTTACCACGGCACACAAACAATGAACACTTTACAGAGAGATGGCAGCATTAGGACAGGATCTGGCTGGTAAGGTTTTAAGCTCTCATTCTTCCCCATGGTTGCGTGGTGACCTCCACTCCAACGCAGCTCCTACCAAGGCTTCTCAATCAGGAAAACCCCCAAGAGGGTGCTTCCTTCTGCTTGTTCTCTCCTTCTGCCTCAACACCTCACCCTTCTAACCCTCATCACTGAGACTGGTCAAGCACAACCTTTAAAAAAAAATAATGGTTCAACTGATCTTAAATAGTTGATAGGATACCTTCTGCAGGTCCTCTAAATTATTGTTATACTGAACTAACTCTTTTTCACTCCTGACCTTTAACAGCATCACTTCACATTGATTTTCACCATTTCTGATGTATTTGGAGTGAAAGTGAGCCCAGCAGGAGCAAAAGTCCATCCACCAAAAAAAGTTTTTCAAATACCTATTTATGGCTCACCTGTGCAAAGGCAAGATTTGAATCTGATTATAAAGAATCAGGAAAATCCCTTCACTTTTCCCACTTCTCTAAATAAATGCAAACATGCCTCAGGGGAAAACTCTAACAGGCCTTATCTGTTCTCGAACACTTTTATCTCTGTTGATCCTAGGCTGTTACATCAGAATATTTTACTTTTGGAGACATCGGTTATCAATTCCTTTCAGCATGTATAAAGTGAGCACCTGAGCTGTGCCCCAAGGCAATATTAAACATTCCCTCTCCTACTAAATAATTTTCTGTCAGCTAGTGTGTTTGGCACCCTTGGGAAAGGCAGAGATTCATTTGTAAAGAATTACGCTGCACAGTCATAAATTTAATCCACCAAATCAATAGCATTCAGATTTTTAAAAAAGATAACCAAGGTGCTATCAATAAGGGGAAAAAGTCTCTATTCTTTACGGTCAGATCATTTCCACAAATCTAATTATTTGGCTATTGAAAAACCACACGTTATAATCCCAACTGGATGTGTTAAAACATCAGAATGTAAAGCCTCAGAAAATGTCAATCAGAAAACTTCCAAGAACTATTCATCACCTCTTTCAGGGTGTGACGTTGAAAATAGTTTATCTCTATTCACCAGACATGAAGAAAGCAGATAAGTGGCTCTAAACTGGCTGCAACGATGATCAGATAATATGGTACATTCACTCCTCTCTGTCATGAATCACAGAGTTTTATGCTATCCACTTAATATCCTCCTGCGTTTTACAGCCTAATGCAGTAATGTCAAACATTTTAATTCGCCAAAGGACAAGTGAAATCATAAACGTTACAACCAGACACAGGTCTCACCGTTCATTGGCATACTGAGGTAGCAGAGACATGACACCTTCATTTAAAACTAGAATTGGATTTCTGACTGATGTAGTTTTTGACACAGAACTGATGCATTTCTGTGCTGCAAATGAAAAATTGTTTCTGTCACAGGTGGTTGGAAATGGCCACTTGCAGAGGTCTATCTTTAAAGGCAATTTCTTCATCCCCCAAGATTTCTTGGCCAGTTGGGCTCTCAATCTTAGTACCACCAATTCAGACATGTTATGGTACATTTGGGTATACTGACAAAGAGTGAGAAAAAAAATTGTTTTCCATTTTGTCAGTAAAGAAAGTTCTTCTTTCAGTGTCTCTGACATCCATTTAGAGAAGATCTGTCAATATTTCTTTTGGGGTAGGTTTAATATTGATGACTCTTCTAGTTTTTGCTTGCCTGAGAAGTTCTTTATTTCTCTTGTTCTAAATGATAATCTTGCTGGGTAGGGTATCCCTTTCAGCACTTTGAATATATCATGCCACTCCCTCTGATCTGCAAAGTTTCTGCAGAGAAATCAGCTCAAAGCCTTTTGGGGATTCCCTTGTATATGACTTTTTGTTTTTCTCTTGCTGCCTTTAGAATTCTCTATTTTAATTTTTGCCATGTTAATTATGATAAACAGATTTGTGGTCTCTGCAGATGCATTTAGAGTTTGGGTGAAGAAAATGAATTGTGCTATTAGAAGAGTTTAGGCAGAAGCACACATTACAAATTAAACTAAGAATTTCTGCACAGCCATCTCTAGGTGAAGGGTGATAGTAGTCTACTGGATTCATAATTTATATCCTCTATTTGTGGTCAGATAGCTGTGTTTCCCACTCAGTGAAGTGGGGATAACACTATCATCTAGTTCAAAATATATTACAAGAATTAAATAAGAAAATGTTTAAAAGTGCTCACTTAAAAAATAATCCAGCACACATTTTCATATGAGAAATGAAATCTGCTCTCACTGCTATCAATAAAGGCATTAACCAGCCCAGCTCTCAAGTATCCAATTTCTTATTTCTACAACATCTGTTGTTTGTTTCTCAAAATGTTATTTTAAGAGAACAAGTGCCAGCAGCAAACACACAGCACTAAGACTCTGTCCAGGAATCCAGGAACTTTCATTTCCACTGCAAGTAGAAATGGAAAACTATGATTTAACTGCAGTTAAGAAAACTTTATCTACTTACTAAAGTCCAAAGATTCTGCCAAATAATGTGAAGAAATTATTTTATAGGTAAAATAAGCTCTAATCAAGTTCATATACTTTGAGAGCAGAGATAGATAGAAGTAGAACTTGAGGCTAGTGTCTCTGACTCCAAATCCACATTTAATCTAAAGTAAGTGAACTCTTTTAGCCTATATATGAGGATAAACAATTTGTGAAGAAGATAAAAAATGAGGCATCCTACATTTCTAATATTACAAAAAATTTAATTGAAGTTTAAAAGGCAGAGAAAAGAGAAAAGAGAGGAGTTTATATGAAACTTGAAAGTACAGCTGCAAATGAATGATTCTTCAGAAGTAACAAAGAAGTCAGAGTTACAAGTAATCAGTGTATTTAGATTTCCTTTTTTTTTTAAATTTTTATTGGAATATAGTTGATTTACAGAATATTGAGTAGATTTCCCTGTGCTATACTGAAGGTCTTTAATAGTTATCTATTTTGTATATAGTACTCTGTATATGTTAATCACAATCTCCTAATTTATCACTTCCCCCCACGTTTCTCCTTTGGTAACCATAAATTTGATTTTGAGATCTGTGAGTCTGTTTCTGGTTTGTAAATAAATTCATTTGTATCATTTTTTATTAGATTCCACAGATAAGTGATATCATATGATATTGTCTGTCTCTGGCTGGCTTACTTCATTTAGTATGATAATCTCTAGGTCCATCCATGTTTCTGCAAATGGCATTATTTTGTTCTTTTTTATTGCTGAGTAATAGTCCATTGTACATATGTATCACATCTTCTTTATCCATTCATCTGTTGATGGACATTTATGTTGCTTCCACATCTTGGCTATTGTAAATAGTGCTGTAATGAACACTGGGGTGCATGTGTCTTTTAGAATTATGGTTTTCTCCAGATATATGCCCAGGAGTGGGATTGCTGGATTATATGGTAGTTTTTTAAGGAAACTTCATACCGTTCTCCATAATGGTTCTACCAACTTGCATTCCCACCAACAGTGTAGGAAGGTTCCCTTTTCTCCACAAGTTCTCCAGCATTTATTGTTTATAGATTTTTTTGATGATGGCCATTCTGACAAGTGTGAGGTGATACCTCATTGTAGTTTTGACTTGCATTTCTCTAATAATTAGTGATGTTGAGCATTCTATTTCCTCATAATTCAGTCTTGGCAGATTTTATGTTTCTAGGAATGTATCCATTTCTGCTATGTTGTCCAATTTGTTGGCAAATAATTGTTCATAATAGACTCTTATAACCTTTGTATTTTTGTGGTCTCAGTTGTCATTTCTCCTCCTCATTTCTAATTTTATTTATTTGAGTCCTGCCTCTCTTTTTTTTTAGTTAGTCTAGTTAAAGGATTGTTTGTTTACCTTTTCAAAGAACCAGCCCTTAGTTCATTGATCTTTTCCATTGTTCTTTCTAGTCTCTATTTCATTTATTTCCACTCTGATCTTTAATCCTTCCATCTATTAATTTTGGGCTTCTCTTGTTCTTCCTTCTTTTAGATCCTCTGGGCATAAAGTTAGAATGTTTATTTGGGATTTTTCTTATTTCCTGCAGTAAGCCTGTATTGCTATGAACTTACCTCTTAGAAATACTTTTACTGCATCCCATAGATTTTTATATGTGATAGTTCTATTTTCATTTGTTTATAGGTAATTTTTAATTTCTCCTTTGACATCTTTCATGACCCATTGGTTTTCAGTAGCATGTTGTTTCATCTTCACATTGTTGTGGTTTTTGCCTTTTTTTCTTGTGATCGATTTTCAGTTTCATATCATTGTGATCAGAGAAGATGCTTGATATAATTTCAATCTTCTTGAATTTATTGAGACTAGTTTTGTGACTTAACATGTAATCTATCCTGGAGAATAATTTGTGTACATTTGAGAAGAATGAGATTGAGGCAGTAATCAAAAATCTACCAGCAAACAAAAGCCAAGGACCAGAAAGTTTCACTGGTGAATTCTACAAAACATTTAAAGAAGATTTAATACCTATTCTTCTTTCAAACCCTTCTAAATATTGAAGAGTATGAAAACCTTCCAAACACTTTTTATAAAGCCAGAATTACACTGACACCAAAAGCAGATAAGTACACAACACACACACAAAAACAATTATGGGTCAATATCCTTGATAAACAAAAAAATATTCAACACAATATTAGCAAATGAATCCAACAATACATTAAAAGAATTATACACCAAAAAAACAAAACCAAAAACAAAAAGAATTGTACACCACAATCAAGTGAGATTCATTCCAGGGATACAAGGATGGTTCAATATCAGCAAACCAATCAATGTGATAAATCACATTAACAAAATGAGGATAAAAATTATATAGTCATCTCAACAGATTAAGAAAAAGCATTTTAAAAATCCACATCTGTTTATGATAAAAAGTCTCAACAAAGTGACTATAAAGGGAATGCAACTCAACATAATAAAGGCCACATATGACAAAAACACAGGTAACATCATACTCAATGGTGAAAAGCTGAAAGCTTTTCTGCTAAGATCAGGAAGAAAACAAGGATGCCCACTCACCCCACTTTTATTCATCATGCGATTGGAAGTCCTAACCAGAGAATCATACAAGAAAATGAAATAAATGTCATCCAAATCAGAAAGTAAGAAATAAAATGTCACTAATTGCACATGACATGATATTATAAATAGAAAACTCTAATGATGCCACCAAAAAAACTTTAGGACTAAAAAATGAATTCAGTAAAGTTGCAAGATACATAATCAATACACAGAAGTTTGTGGCATTTCTATACACTAATAACAAACTATATGAAAGAAAAATCAAGAAAATAAACCCATTTACAATTTCAACACAAAGAATAAAAGACCAAGGCATAAATCTATTTAAGGAGCTAAAGATTCTATACACTGAAAACTCTAAGATATGAAAGAAATTTGTAGAAGACACAAATAAATGGAAAGATATCCCATGTTCATGGATTGGAAGAATTAATATTGTTAAAATGTCCATACTACCCAAAGCAATCTACAGATTCAATTCAATTTCTATCAAAGTTCCAATGGCTTATTTCACAGAAATAGAACAAATTATTCTAAAATTTGTATGGAAATGCAAAAGACCTAGAATAGCTAAAACAATCTTGAGAAAGAAGAACAAAGAAAGAGATATCATGCTCCCTGATTTCAAAGTATACTGTAATGCTATAGTAATCAAAACAGTATGGTAGTGGCACAAAAACAGACACAGAGATTAACGGAACAGAATAGAGGGCCCAGAAGTAAACCAATGCATATACAGACAACTAATTTCTGACAAAGGAATCAAGAACATACAATGGGCAAAGGAGAGTCTCTTCAATAAATGATGTTGAGAAAACTGGACAACCACATGCAAAGGATGAAACTAGACCACTGTCTTACACCATACACAAAAATTAACTCAAAATGGACTAAAGACTTAAATGTGAGACTTGAAATCATAAAATTCCTAAGAAAAATATAAGAGGTAACCTCAGTGGCATTGGTCTTAGCATCATTTTTGTGGGGGAGGGAAGGGAAGGAAAACAAAAGCAAGGGAAACAAAAATAAAAATAAACAAATGGACCTACATCAAATGAAAAGGCTTCTATGCAACAAAGGAAATCATTATTAAAATGAAAAGGCAATCTACTGAATGGGAAAAACTATTTGCAAATCATATATCAGATAATGGGTTACTATGCAAAATATATAAAGAACTCATACAACTCAACATTAAAAAGACAAACAACTGGTTAAAAAATGGGCAGAGGAACTGAATAGACATTTTTCCACTATATATACGTATAACCAACAGGCACATGAAAAGATGTTCAGCATCACTAATTATTAGAGAAATGCAAATGAAAACCACAATGAAGGATCATCTCACACCTGACAGAATGATTATTACCAAAAAGACAAGAAATAACAAATGGTGAAGAGGATGTGGAGAAAAGGGAACACTGGTACACTGTTGGTGGGACTGTGAGTGGTACAGCCACTATGAAAATCAGTATGGAGATTCCTCAGAAATTTAAGAATAGAACTACCATTTGACCCAGCTTCTCCACTTCTGTGCATTATCTGAAGAACACTGAAACATTTATTTCAAAAGATACATGCACTTCTATGTTCATTACAGTTTTATTTGCAATATTCAAGATATGGAAACTACCTAAGAGTCCATTGATGGATGGATGAATGTGTAAAGGAGATGTGGTATAAGTACACAATGGAATATTACTCAGCTATAAAAAATAATCAAATCCTGCCTTTCGCAACAACATGGATGGAACTTGAAGGTATTATGTTAAGTGGAATAACTCTGATAGAGAAAGACAAATATTATATGATTTCACTCATATATGGAATATTAAAAAACTGATGAATAAGCAAAATAAAAACAAACTCATAGACACAGAAATCAGATTAGTGGTAACCAGAAAGGAAGGAGGTTGGGAGATAAGCAAAATAAGTGAAGGGGTCGGTCACCTCTATGGTGATGGATGGCAACAAGACCTATGGTGGTGATCACTTTGTAGTGTATACAGATGTCAAATTATAATGCTGTAAACCTAAAACTTATATAATAATAATTTTTTAAAAGAAGTCAGAGTTACCAATTATTGATTTCATCATTTATTATTCACTTTTATGTATGTGAGCTGAGCACTTATAGGCTCCAGGCTCTGTGCTAAGCATTATAAGGGAAAGAAAAAATAAGAGATACCACTCTTGTGCCCAAGTAGCCCATATTATTTTGTAGGACAGAAATATTTAAACAGTTGCCATAAAGGATAAAGTGGGGGGCTAAAGATATAATGCTGGGAAAATGCACTTTGTATGGAGGAATCTGGGAAACCTTCCTAAAAGGAGGTAGTGTTTAGGAGGTGAATGAGGGTTTACTAGAAAAACTGAGTGGGAAAGAGGGAACATGGATGATTAGGCTCTAAAGAGGTGCAAGAGAATAGTATGCCAAGAATAATGAGTGATTTGGGGTACCTGCACAGTGTTGGGTATGAAAGAAAAGCGAGGGTATTGGTAAAGGCAGAAAGAAGTGAAGTTGGAGAGAAAAGAAGAACTTAGATCATAGCAATTCCCAGCTGAGTAATCAAACAAGCACATGCCTAGGGAAAGAAAAATGACAATAGCTGGAAGAGATTGAAAATTATCAAACAATATCACTCTCATTATGTGGCTCAGCTTCACTAAAGACATAAAATCTCTGTGATCAGGCAGCATAGAATAGCACACAATTATTTGTCCAATATTTAGATAAAAGAGAGGATGTGTGGTAATAAAAACATCTCAAGGAAAATTGAGTTTGAAAGCAAAGATTGCTGAACTAAGTATTATCTAGGTTTCGGTCAAACACACAGACTTGGGTACAGACACATCTCTTAATCCCTCGATATACGTGCAATCAATCTCATAACCAGATCCATCAGGCAAACCATGCAGCACATTATGAAGAAGCACTGATTTTAAAAGAAATAAAGTAAAACTCAAGCTGTCACTGACAGTTACATAAAATGAATAATTCTAGAGAAAAAATTTAAATTTTTATCCCAAGCATACAATTTTAGAGAAAGCTTCTGCCACTTCAAGTTTAAATTACCTTTTCTGATTTTTGCTTTCAGCTCTGATATATAAAGAGCTTGAAAGTCATCATATCCATCCTTAAAACAAGAAAAAGCTAGGAAAACTGAAAATCAGTGTGGATCTATTTGGATCTATATTAATTTCAGACAAAGCAAATTTTACTAAAAGGAAAATTGAGAGGTAAAAAAGGAAATTATATAATAATGAAGAAGGTCAATTCTCCAAAAGATATAACAATCCCTAATGTGTATACACCTAATAATATAGCATCAAAATATGTGAGCCAAAAATATAATAGAACCACAAGAAAATGTATACTCAGTATTACAGTTGGAAGAGCTCCTCTTTAAGTAATTGATAAGACAAACAGGCAAAACTCAGTAAGAATACAGTTGAACTGAACAACACTATCAATCAACTTGATCTATCTGACATGTATAAAATACTCCACCCAACAACAGCAAAATATATATTTTTCTCTTATATCATAAAGAAAACTCACCAAGATAGACTATATGCTGGACCATAAAACATACCTTAGCAAATTTAAAAGAATGAAAAGACATACAAAGTGTGTTGTCAAATACAATGGAATAAACTATAAATTAATAACAGAAAGAGAGCTGAAATTCCTAAACATTTGGCAATTAAATAACACTTCAAAATTACTCATGGATTAAAGAAGAGAAAAATTTTAATGTAATGAACTGAGTAAAATGTTAATTCAACTTATCAAATTTTATGGGATGCAGTAAAAAAAGTTTTTTGAGAGAAATTTACAGCATTAAATGCATGCATTAGAAAAGAAGAAACTACCTTAGGAAAGTAGAGAAAGAGGAACAAGGTAAGCCTGAAGCAAGCAGAAGAAAAAGAAATAATACAAATTAGAGTAAAAATCAATGAAATTGAGACTAAGAAAGCAATAGGAAAAAAATCAACAAAATAAAAAACTGATTTATAAAGATCAAAAAAATTGATAATTCTCTACCCACAGTAACTAAGAAATAAAGATTGACAGCACAACTTACTAATACAGGTAATGAAAGAGAGGTCATTTCTACTGATTCCATAATAAGGGGATGCTATGACTAACTCTCTGCCCAAAATATTGATATCTGAAAAAAAATTGGCATATTTCTTAAAAGACACAAACTACCAACACTCACCTAAGAAGAAATAAGTAAGCTGAATAGGCCTATATCAATTAAAGAAACTGAACCAATAATTAAAACGTTCAAAAAAAAGAAAAAAAGGCACCAGGCCCAGATGGTTTCACTGGTGAATTCTACCAAACATTTAATAAAGAAAAGACACCAATTTTCCACAATCTGTTCTAGAAAATAGAAGCACAGGGAACACTTCCTGACTCATTCTGTGAGGCCAGCATTACCCTACTACCAAAATCAGACAAAGAAATTACAAGAAAGAAAAATTACAGATTGATATTTTTATGAACATAGATGAGAAAACCTTCAACAAAATATTAGTAAATTAAATCCAACTATGTATACAAAGAATTATAGATTTCAACCAAGTGTGATTTACTTCATGTATACAATGTTGTTTCAATATTCAAACATCAATGTAATCAACCTCATTAATAAGCTAAAGAAGAAAAATTATATGAACATCTTGATAGATGAAGAAAAAGTCACACTCAAAAACTCTGAACAAATTAGAAATAGAGAATTTCTTAACTTGATAAATAACATCCACAAAAATCCAACAGCTAATATCATAATTAGTTGTGAGAAACTGAATGCTTTTCCATCAAGATTAGGAGCAAGGGAAGGGTGTACTCTCTAACCACTCCTGTTCAACATTGTACTGGAGGTACTAGGTAGTACAATAAAATAAGAAAAGGAAATAAAGTGCGTGTAGACAGGAAAGAAGAAATAAAGCAGTTTTTGTTAGCAGATCACACGGATTTTTATGTAGTAAATCCTCAAGAAATTAAGAAAAAAAGTAAAAGGCCTCCTGGAAAAAATAAGCAAATTTGCAGGAAGTCTATAATTTAAAACACAAAAGTTAATTGCTTTCCAGTAATAAGTAATTGGAATTTGAAATTCAAATCGCAATTCGAAATTGAACAGTAACACCAAAAAATGATACTCTAGTACAAATCTAAAAAATATTTTCAGTATCTAACACCAAAAACTTCAAAACTGATGGAAAATTCATATAATATCTAATAAGTGGAGAAATAATCCATGTTCATAGATTGGAAGACTCAAATTATTAAGATGTCAATTCTTCCCACTCTATATGTAAATTCAAAACATCCTCAAACAAAATTGTAGCAAGCTGTTTGTAGACACTATCAAATTGATTTTAAAGTGTATAAGGAAACACAAATAGCTGAGAATAGGCAATGCAAAACTGAAGAAGAACAAAATTGAAGGATTCACAATACATGATTTTAAGACTTACTCTAAAGCTATGTATTCAAGACAATGTGGTGCCAGTAGTGAAAGAAGAGACACATAGATCATAAAGAGTGCCCAGAAATAAATTCACATAAATATATTCAACTGACTGTTAAAAAGGAGTACAGCCAGTTCAGTAGAGTAGGGATTAGGTTTATTAACAAATGGTGTTAGAAAAATTGGATGTTTCTATGTCTGGTAAACAAAATAATGTCCTTCAAAGATGTCCATGTCCTGACCCCAGATCCTATGAACATGTTACCTTACATGATAAAAGGGACTTTGCAGATGTGATTAAGAATCTTGACATAAGCAGATTATCCTGGATTATCCAGATAAGGCTGAGTAATCACAAGGGTCTTTTATAAGAGAGAGCCAAGAGGGTGAGGGTCAGAAAGAAAGATACGACAAGCAACAGAAGCAGAGATTTGAATATGTTTGCTGTTGTTTTGAAGGTGGAGGAAGTCTCTATGAGCCAAGGAATTCAGGTGTCCTTCTGAAGCTAGAAATACAAGGAAAAGATTCTCTCCTACAACCTCCAGAAGTAACACAGCCCCTAAAACCCATTTTGGATTTCTGACTCAAAAACTGTAAGAAAATATATTTGTGTTGTTTTAAGCCACTGAGTTTGTGGTAATTTGTTGTAACAACAAGAAAGAATGAATACCTATGCAAAATAATTATTCTTGACTCAGACTTTACACCTTTCACAAATATTAAGTAAAAATGGATAATAGACCTAAATGGAAAATGGAAAATTTTTAAACTTATAGAAGAAAACATAGGTGACCTTTGGTTTGATGAATTTTTTGATACCATATCAAAAGCACAATCCATCAAAAAAAAATGATAAAATGAACTTTATTAAAATTTTTAAAATTTTCTTTGAGAAATACACTGCTAAGAGAATTGAAAGCTAAGTGTGATATGCTAAATAATGGCCACCTAAAGACGTCCACATCCTAATCTCCAGATTAAGAATAAGCTGTGTGAATATGTTACCTTACTTGGCAAAAGGGTTTTTGCAGATATAATTAAGAACCTTGAGATGCGGAGATTACCCTGGACTCTCTGGGGGTCCCAATGTAAACACAAGGGTTTTTATAAAATGAGGGAAGGAGAGTCAGGCTCAGAGAGAGAGATAGTAAAATTCCATGCTGCTGACTTTGAAGATGGAGGGTGGGGCCATGAGCCAAAGAATGCAAGCAACCTCTAGGAGCTAGAAAAAGGAAGGAAATGAATTCTCCCTTAGAAACCCTAGGAGGAATGGAGCCTTGACAACACCATATTTGTAGAAATTCTGATGTCAAGAACAGTAAGAGAATAAATTTGTATTGCTTAAGTTATTCAGTTTGTGGTGATTTGTTATAGCAGCAATAGGAAATTAAATTCATAAGACAGACTGGGAGAAAAATTTTGCCAATGCATGTCTAATAAAGGACTTGTATCTAAAATATACAAAGAATTAAAACTCCACAATAGGAGAACAAAAATCTAATTAAAATAAAGGGCAAAAAGTATGAACAGGCACCTCAGTGAAGAAGACAAGCATATGATTTTTAAAAAGGTATATGAAAGAAAACTGAACACATTAGCCATTAGGCAATTGCAAATTAGAACAACAGTAAGTTGCCACTACACATCCTAGTACAATGGCTGAAATCCAAAAACTTGACAGTATCAATTACTGGAAAGGATGCAGAGCAAAAGAAACTCTCATTCACTGCTGGTGGGAATACAAAATGGTAGTAATTTTGGAAGACAGTCTATCAGTGTTTTACAAAGCTAAATACAGCCTTACCATAAAATTCAGAAATCATGCTCCTAGGTCATTACCTAAATGATCAGTAAACATAAGTGCAAACAAAAATCTGCAATTGGATGTTCATAAGAGCTTTATTCATAATAGCTGAAAACTAGAAGCAACCAAGATGTCCTTTAATAGGTGAATGGTATAAACAGAACGTAGTGGATCCATACAGTGGAATTTTATTCAATACTAACAAGAAATAAGACATCAAGCTAAAAAGGTAAAAATAAACCCCAGTGTATATTACTGGGCTAAAGAAGCTAGTCTAAAAAGGTTACATATTGTATGTTTCTAATTTTATGACATTCAGAAACAAATGAAAAACTATAGAGCTGGTTCAGATGATTGGTTGCCAATGGCTTGAAGAAGGGTGGTTGAATAAATAAAGCACAGGGGATTTTTTTAGGGCAGTGAAACTACTCTGTATAATACTGTGATGCTGAATAAATTACTCTATGCATTTGTCAAAACCCATAGAACTTTACAGGATAAAGAGTGACCCTTAATGTATGCAAATTTAAAAAAATCATTTAGGAGGTCAGGTGATCTCAGGATGGAATGCAGAATGTGACAAAACAACATAACTGAATTATAAATGTATGAAGTAACCTCACTAAAGGGGGGGTGGGGAAAAAGATGCTGATCTAGGTAACTTTTGAAATTAGTGGAGTTTGTGAGACCAAAGGCAAAATGAGCAGTACATAAGCACTACATTTAGTTAGTAAAGTTTTTTCCCATGGGTGAGGGTTAAAAATTCTGAAACTGCTATAAATGTATATTGAAACTGATGCAATTAAGTGATTAGATATCAGATGGTGGGAGCCATGTTGGAGTGAGAGATTACAGATAAGTAAGGGTGGGAAGCTTGAATGATCTATACAGTACTGAATTAGAATTGGAGACATCAGTATGAACTCATGATTAGTTGAGTGCAGATACAGGTGGACACATATAGAAATATTTATATGTGTATACGTATATATATTTCCATAGTTTCTCAGCTAATATGATCTAGAAGTGATGACATCCTAGTAGCAACTGCACTCCCAAAACTTGAATGATTGTCTCTAATATTATCTCCAATAAAAGAAATCAGAGATTCTTGGAGAATTGGCTGATTCTGGAGCTGGAACAAGAATAAACAAGATAATCTGGGAGAATCTTTTAGTGACTGAAAGTAAGGAAGTGCTCAGAAACCAAAATTATGTGAGTGAAAGAGACCAAGGAGCCAACTGATAGAGCTCCCAATGTCCAAAGCTGGAACAATTTGATCAAGAAAATAAATGACATAGTATTGGATTATAGTACAAAGTATAATATAAATATATCATAACCCAATTTAATAACAAGTAAAATATCCAATAAAGCAAAATTGAAAAATTTTACAAAATACCTGGCCATTACTTCTCAAAACTGTCAAGGTCTTCAAAACAAAGAAAATCTGAGAAATTGCTAGAGTCTAGAAGAGTCTAAGGAGACACAACAACTATTTATAATGTGGAATCCTTGATGTGAATGTGTCTATAAACACACACACACACATACACACAGACACATTTCAAATGGTAAGCATTACATTACTTGTAAAATGATGAGTTAAGACCACTCTTCAATTCTGGACAAAACAGTAAAATTTTAAATCAAAATAAAGAGACGAATTATCATTATTTGCAAAGAAAGCAAAATAAAAATTTAAATGAAACCATTAAAATGATATTATGAGCCATTGAAGTGGCTGGAAACAAGAGAAAATATAATTTTCATGTTGTAGTAGTAACCAGAAAATATATGTGGCAAATATTTGTCACATAAAATATGCAACATAATCCTACTAAGAAATTATTTGATCTATGTGAATAAAATAAAGTGAGAGAGAAGTTTTCACATAAATTAAATGTGCCAAGCACTACACTTGGAACTTTACCTATAACATCCTCAAAATAATATAGTAAAATAGGCATTATTGTCTGTCTTTTACAGATGTGGGCAGTTAAATTTTGAGTGTCTAACTCACACAAGATAACAGAATCCAAAAGTGTTTGAAAAAGGATTCAAGTCTTGGACTGAGAAATTCCAAAGTACATGTTGTTTCACTCCACTGTGCTATAAAGTTTTCTCATTGTCTTTTTATATTAAACTAACTATTGAAATGAATAACAAGTTATTTAATTTTTACTACATTGGTGGAAAACATGGGGATCAGTGCTTTTATGAACCACTTCTTTCCAATTTCTGTGGATGCAGTCTGCAGTTAAAATCCTAACACTTTCATTACCTTTTTTCACATTATGAACTTTTAAGAAAATTATTTTAATAATCAAATGTGCTTATTCTTTTAATTGATTACCTCATTGTCCTGGTATCCTCTTGGTACCTGTCCTCTGGTAGGCATTCTATAAGATTACAAAGATTTCTTTTTTTTTTCACGTAGCACTCTTATAATTACCTTTATTACATATGTTTTTAAACAATTCTCTATTTGCATTCCAGGATGGCTATCACATCCATTCCCTGAAATTACACTCTTCTCAAAGTAGCATTCATGTAGCACTCTTAAAATCATCTTTATTACATGGATTTTAAATACTTCTCTACTAAATGTATATCACAACCATAACGTTTGAAAACCACTGCTCTCAATGTAGAAAGCAGAAATTACTCTTAAAAACATCTTTATTATATGTGTTTTTAAACACTACTATACAACAGTAATATTTGTCCTCACATTAAGGTTTTTGGGTTTTTTTTTAGTCCCATTAAAGTAAGAACATCTTTCTGTTGTCTTCTTGCATTAACAAAAAGTGAGAAATCTTAAGTTACAGTCTTTTTCCTAAACAGCTCTATGTTCCTTCTTTTTTTTCCCCTTGTAACATTTAATGTTATTGAGGAGTGGTCAAAGGATGAATATTTTTTGTTTGTTTCTTTGTGTCTAAAGTGGATTTGTACTTGTGAGATCTCTTATCTATCAGTTTGAATATTTTACCAGATTACATCTGATGCTGCTTGTTTTTTGATTAGCTTTGCCTTTATCTTATAATATTTATTATTCTTAATTATTAAGTATTTAAGTTTGATTATTATTTTATTTATTTTGTTTGTTTAGTCAGGCTTTATTTACATTTAGAAATGTTTACTGTTTTGCATATTAACAGTAGGACAAGAAAAGTAAAAGCAAAGTGGAAAAGGAGGAAAATAAAAGACTAAAGGATTTAGAGTCAGAATAAATGAAACTTCAGGTTCCAGCTCTGCTACATATTAGTAAGGTGGTTTAGGACAAATTGTATAAACTGTAAAATTTACTTGCCATGTTTATAAAATGGTGATTATAATCCCTACTTGACAATTTAAGTGGATTAAGTAGGAAACCAAATGTGACTCTGTCTAGCACATTGGAAGTCTGAATGACCAACCAGTAGTGAAATTATAAGCAAAGAATTTTATAATGGGAATGTTGTACTGTTAGAAGACTGCTGAGAAATCTGTGGAAAAACTAGATCAACGTTATTTTCGAAAAATCCAAGCTTTATTCTGCTGTTTAAGACCATCTCTCATTTTGTTCCCTGAAATTTTGTTTCGTATGTGACCATATTTTACCCTCACACTTCAATTATATTATAAGGAATTTTAAAAAGAATGTCTGCTTTTTTTTATTAGGGTATAAGAGTAATTTTCTGTGAAAGATGAATTCAGGTTTTCTTCAAACCTCAAACATATTGCACTGATTCAGGTCCAATTGTCATTCTTACCCGTCTATACCATAGGAGGCAAGGCTGTTTTCATTCAAAACAACAGGAGTGCAGATACATGAACTCTGATATCTGGTGCTGTCATTTTACAATCCTGTAGCCTGGATGCATTGTCATTTAATAGCACCAACTAAATTGATCTCTATTTTTTATAATTCAAAAAAATATATACTAACAGGGTTTGAAGCCGTGAAGAATATAGTGTGTAATGACCAATTTTAACATGTTTTATAATCCATCAAAATGGGAATATTACCTTAGGGTACAATTTATTTTTCCTTATCATAAAATTCTACCATAGTTAGAACAGTCAAATAAATTAAAAAATGAGTCCTTTGCAGAGGTAATGAAAGAAAACCCATTCAGTCTTCCTTCTGATGTTTCATTCTGGCTTTTTTGACAGCTGAAGACACCACAGTTCAATCAAATGCCTTTAGCACAGTAATGAAAAATGTACACATTAGGCAAATTTGTTCACATGAAATAGTTGACAGTGGTATAAAGAGATTCAATTCAGTGGTTTATAAAATACAAGAATCTGATCTAAATTAATTTGGAATTACAAAGCATGAAAAGCATATGCTATTTGGCAAACTAAGGAAATGGGTCAATAGGTTTCTATCTGTATTTATATTGTCTACTTTCATTCCTTTTTGAAAGAAATAAAAGCACAAAGTATGTTATGATTTTTAAAGAATGCTCTAATCCTCCTTCTATGGTATTCTGTACAAAGGTATAAATAGTCCTGATCTCTGAGCACAAATGACTTCATACCTAAGAAGCAGGAGGCCAAAAGATAAATGAAAAAACAAAGACATACAGTGTTGATTAACTGAACCACGGGATTCAAATTAGCCTTTCCTGAATGTCCTTTAATGACAATTCAACACAAAGGTTTATTATTGCAAAGGGGCAAAAGGATTTAAATGTGAGAAAGTTTATGAAAAAAAAAAGGGTTTTTTTCTTGATGATTTTTTTTTTAATTACTGATACAACTCAGAATGAGGATTTAAAAAACAATGTAAATAATGTACTCAATAACTAAAAGCATGCCAATGAAAGTCACTCTTTTAAGCTTAGAACTCTCAATATGATGAAAACAATACAAGTTTGCACCCTGGGATTTTAGGCACAATGAATATACATAGAATGTTTCTATATGGGCAGGATTATGTGCTGTGGATCAAGAAAACGAATTCCTCTGTCTGCCTAAAATTATACTCACTCTAAAAGCAGAAGAAATTTCTTAACAAATTGATAAGACACTATAAGCGATTTCCACTCATTTCAACAAGATAAAAGAAAAAGACATAAATATTGAACATGATGCTTGAAAATCTGTCTTCTATAAACACTATGTAAAAAGCCAAAAATCATACTTGATTTGCAACAGAAAATAAAACACCTGATTATTTTCATTGTTCACTGCTGAGAAAAATATAAGGGGGCTGATAGAAAAGTCCAGTGAGTTCTTTTTCTTGTAACACATCCATCTGCAGTACAGCTTTTGCATAGCTTTTCTTTATTGGCATGATACATCAATACCAAATATGTTTGAGGAGTATTTAAGCTTTCATTATAGCTACATCTTTCAAGATTTTTTCTATTTGAAATCTTTTGTTTTATCATTTGTATGATTCATTTACATCAGTAGCATCCTGATTAATTTCATTTTATGGCCTAGGGCTGTAACAGATGCTCTTTGTTGTGTGATTTTTTTTTCCTTTTAGTTTCTTTTGGGATTTATCTAACAAAACAGAATATAGTAAATACTTGCTTAGCATGAAGCCCATCAAAACATTTTAAATAGATTTTTACTTCAGGGGTTTATAAGTCATCAACAAGGTATAAGAGAAAGTGAGCTAATTTTAATTGAATTAGAAATTTCTAAGTTTTAGAGATTTTACATGCATTGTAATTTGTACATCACAATAGTACAGCAAAGTTTTTATATTATCCCTAATTTACAGGTGATAAAACTGATTATCAGAGAGATTAAGAAACTTTCCCAAGATCACATATAACTAGATGTAGGAACCAGGTCAAAGGCACAGATTTACCTAAAGATTAAACGCTTAATGTAAGTAACACCTTAACTGATAAAAGAAGAAAAAATATGATTTTTCATTTAAATAGGTGCATAAATATTCAGCAAAAATTATTATTTATTTGTAATTTTTAAAAAAAGAACTATTAGGAAGACTAATTTCCATAAGAGGGGAATTTCCATAACCTGGTGAAGTATATTTACTACAAGCCTATAGCAAATGTCACATCAAACAAAGAACCACAGGGAATTCCCTGGTGGTCCAGTGGTTGGGACTTCACCCTCTCACTGCCGACAGCCCGGGTTCAATCCCTAGTCGGGGAAATAAATCCCACAAGCCACGCATCGTGGCCAAAAAAGATAAAAAACAAAACAAAGAAACAAATAGTGAACCACAGACTGTCTTTTTTTTAGTATTTTTGTTGAGGTATAATTGACATACATTATATTATTTTCAGGTATACAACATAATCACTCAACATTTGTATACATTGTGAAATGATCACCACAATAAGTCTAGTTATCATTTATGACCAAAATTAATTCAATATTATGGTTTATATTTCATATACTGTACTTTACAACCCCATGACATTTATGTTTTTAACTGGAAGTCTGTACTTCTTGATCCCTTTATCCGTTTTGCATCCCCAACTCCCCCCCTTTTGGCAATCACCAATCTGTTCTCTGTATCTATGAGTCTGGATTTTGTTTTGTTTTGTTTGTTTTGTTTTTCAGATTCCACATGTAGGTGAAATCATATGAAAATTGTCTTTGTCTAACTTCACTTAGGATAATACATTCAAAGTATAACAATGTTGTCATAAATGTCATGATTTTATCCTTTTTTGTGGCTGAATAGTATTCACATTACCACATACCACTTCTTTTTTATCCTTTGATCTAACATGGACACACAGGTTGTTTATATATCCTGACTGTTATGAAGAATACTACAATGGACATAGGCGTCCATATATCTTTTCAAATTACTTGCTTTTTTCTGTTTGGTAAGTATGCAGTAGTGAAATTTCTGGATTGTATGGTGGTTCAATTTTTAATTTTTTGAGGAACCTCCATAAATGTTTTCCTTAGTGACCTCACCAATTTATAGTCCCACCAACAGTGTACAAGGGTTCCCTTTTTGCCACATCCTCACTAATGTTTTTTATTTCTTGTCATTTTGGTAAAAGCCATTCTGACAGGTGTAAGGTGATATCTCATTGTGGTTTAGATAGCATTTTCCTGTTGATTAGTGATGGTGAACATCTTTTCATGTACCTGTTGGCCATCTGAATATCTCCTTTGGAAAAATGTCTATTCAAATCTTCTACATGTTTTAATCAGGTTGTTTGGTTTTTGTTATTGAGTTGTATGAGTTCTTTGTATATTTTGGATATTAACCCCTTACCAAATATATGATATGAAAATATGTTTCCCATTCAATATATTACCTTTTCGTTTTGTTGATGGTTTCCTTTGCTATGTGCACACTTTTTCATTTGACTTAGTCCCTTTATTTTTGCTTTGGTTTCCTTTGTCTTTGGAGTCAGAGCCAAAAAAAAAAATTGCTAAGAACTGTGTCAAAGAGCTTAAAGGCAATGTTTTCTTCTGGGGTTTTATGGTTTCATGTTTTACATTCAAGTCTTTAATCCATTTTGAGTAAATTTTTGTATATGGTTTAAGGTAGTGGTCCAGTTTCATTCTTTTGAATATAGCTGTCCAGTTTTCTCCACATCATTTATTGAAGATACTGTCCTTCCCCCATAGTATATTCTTGGCTCCTTTGTCATAAATTAATTGATCACATAAGTGTGGGCTCTTCTAGGCTTTCTATTATGTTCCATTGGTCCATATATCCATTTTTATGCCATTACCATACTGCTTTGATTACTATAGTTTTTTAGTATAAACTGAAAGCAGGGAGCATGATACTTCTGGCTTTGTTCTTCTTTCTCAAGGCTGTTGTGGCTATTCAGGATGTTTTGTGGTGCCATACAAATCTTAAAATTACTTGTTCTAGTTCTGTGAAAAATGCTGTTGGAATTTTGATATGGATTGGATTGAGTCTGTAGATTTCTTTGGGTACTATGAACACTTTAACAGTAATAAATCTTCCATTTAATGAACATGGAATATCTTTCTTTATATTTCTCTTCCTCAATTTCTTTCACCAATGTCATATAGTTTTCAGTGTACAGGTCATTCACATTTTTGGTTAAATTTACTCCTAGATATTTAATTCTTTCTAAAGGGGTTGTAAGTGGGATTGTTTTCTTGATTTCTCTTTCTGATAGTTCATTTTAGTGTACAGGAATGCAGCAGATTTGTATATTAATTTTGTGTCCTGAAACTTTACTGAATTCATTGATTAGTTCTAACAGTTTTAAGGTGGAGTCTTTAGGTTTTTCTATATATAGTATCATGTCATTTGCAAACACTTTTACCTCTTCCTTTCCAATTTGTATGACTTTTATTTCTTTTCTGTGTAATTGCTATGGCTACGACCACCAATACTGTGTTGAATAAAAGTGGGACAAGTGAGCATCCTTGTCTTGTTCCTGTTCTTAGACAAAAAGCCTTTAGCTTTTTATCATTGAGTATGATACTATTGGTGGATTTGTGATGTGTAGTCTTTATTATGTTCAAGTACATCTATACCTACTTTGTTAGGCGTTTTTATCATAAATGAATGTCAAATTAAATCAAATGCTTTTCTGCATCTATTGTGCTGATCATATGATATTTGTCTTCCATTGTGTTAATGTGGTGTATCACTTTGATTTGTGGATATTGAACTATCCTTGCATCCCTGGAATAAATCCTACTTGATCATGGTGTAGGACCCTTTTAATATATTGTTTAATTTAGTTTGTGAATAATTTGTTGAGGATTTTTGCATCTGTGCTCAGCTGGGATATTGGCTTGTAATTTTCTTTTTTTGTGGTGTCCTTGTCTGGTGTTGGTATCAGGGTAATTCTGGCCTTTTAAAAAGAATTTGACAATGTTCCATCTTCTGCAATTTTTTGGAAGAGTTTAAGGACAGGTATTAAATCTTCTTTGAATGTTCAGTAGAATTCACCAGTGAAGGCATCTGATCCTGAACTTTTGCTTTTTAGGAGGTTTTTGATTACTGATTGAATCTACTTAATAGTAATCAGTCTATTCAGATTTTCTATTTCTTCACGATTCAGTCTGGAAGATTGTACGTTTCTAGAAATTTATCCATGTCTTCTAGATTTTTCAAGTTGTTGGTAGATAATTGTTCATAGTAGTTTCTTAAGATCTTTTGTGAGGTGAGTTGTAGTATCTGCTTTTTTATTTTTGATTTTATTTAAGAGATCCCTCTACCTTTTTTTCTCGGTAAGTCTAGCTAAAGGTTTGTCAATTTTGTTTATCATTTCAAAGCAAAAGCTCTCGGTTTCGTTAATCTTTTCTATTGTCATTTTAGTCTCTATTTCATTCTTTCCCCTCCCTACATCCCTCTCCCCTCTGGTAACCACTAGTTTATTCTTTATATCTGTGAGTTTGTTTCTGTTTTGTCACGTCATTCTTTTTCTTAATTTTTTTTTAGATTCCACATATAAGTTAAAACATACACTGTTTGTCTTTTGCTGTCTGACTTATTTCATGAAGCATAATAGCCTCTAGGCCCATTCATGTTGTTGCAAATAACAGAATTTCATTCTTTCTTATGGCTAAGTAATCAGACAACCTGATTAAGAATTAGGCAGAAGACTTGAATAGACATTTTTTTCAAGATACACAGGTGGCCAACAAGCACACAAAAATATGCTCAACTTCACTAATCATCAAAGAAATGTAATTCTAAAACAATAAGATATCACCTCACACCTGTCAGAATGGCTATCATTAAAAAGTCTACAAATAATGGATGTTGATGAGGATGTGGAGAAAAAGGAGCCCTAGTACACTGTTGGTGGATATGTAAGTTGGTGTAGCAACTATGGAAGACAGTATGGAGGTTCCTCATAAAACTAAAAGTAAAAAAAAAAAAAAAAAACTAAAAGTAAAACTATGAAATGATCCATCAATTTCACTCATGGGTATATATCTGAAGAAAATGAAAACACTAATTTGGAAAGATATATGCACCACAATATTCCTAGCAGTATTATTTATAGTAGCCAAGATATGGAAGCAACCTAAGTGTTCATCAACAGATAAATGGATAAAGGAAATGGAATATATATATACACACAAATATATTCCTTTTACATTTAAAGTGATTATTGACATGTATATAGTTACTTCCATTTTGTTAATTGTTTTATGGCTACTTTTGCAGTTCTCCTCTGTCCCTTTTTTCTTCTCTTTCTCTCATCCCTTGTAGTTTGATGACTTTCTTTTGTGTTTAAATTTCTTTGTCATTTTCTTTTGTGTATTTACTATATGTTTTTGTTTTGTGGTTACCATGATGGTCACGTACATCATTCAACGTATGTAATAGTATATTTTAGGTTGATAGCAACTTAAATTTGAACACATTCCAGAATTCTACATTCTTCCTCCCCTCACCCACATTTTTTGTTTTCGATGTAACATTATACATCTTATTATTTTATGTCTGTATTATTTTAGTTTTACTACTATTTTTGTGTTTTAACCTTCATAGTAGCTTTAAAAGTGATTAATCCACTAACTTTACAATATATTTACCTTTTCTAATGGGGCTTTTACTTTTGTAAGTTTTCTTGTTGTTAACTAATGTCATTTCTTTTCAACAAGAAGAAATCCCATCAATACTTGTTCTAAGGCCGGTTTAGTAATGAGAATTCCCCTAGCTTCTGCTTGTCTGGAAAACTTTTAGTTGTCTTTCAGTTCTTAATGATAACCTTGCCAGATAATGTGTTCTTGGTTAGAAGTGTTTTTTTTGTTGTTGTTGTTGTTGTTTGTTTTTCTTCTTTCAGCTCTTTGAATATGTCCTGCAACTCCCTTCTGGCCAGCAACGTTTCTGCTAAGAAAGCTTCAGATAGCCTTTTGGGGTTTCTTGCTGCTTTTACAATTCTTTTATCTTTAACTTTTAACATTTTAATTATAAATTGTCTTGGTGTGGATCTCTTTGGGTTCATCTTATTTGGAACTCTCTGGGGTTCCTGGACTTTAATGTCTGTTTCTTCCTAAGTTAGGAAAGTTTTCAGCCATTATTTCTTCAAATAATTTTTTTTGCCTCTTTCTTTCTCTCTCTCCTCTCTTTCTGGGACCCTATAATGCAAATGTTATTCTGCCAGATATTGTCCCATAGGTCACTTAAGTTCTCTTTATTTATTTATCTATTTTTAGTTCTTTTTTCTTTTTGCTGCTCTATTTGGGTGAGTCCCATTGCCTTGTGTTATAACTCACTGATCTGTTCTTCTGCTTCATCCACTCTGTTTTTGAACCCCTCTAGTGTATTTTTCAGTCAGTTATTGTATTCTTCAGATCTGTGACTTCTGTTTGGTACTTTCTTATATTTTCTTCTTTGTTGAAGTTCTCACTGTGTTCCTTCATTTCTCTCCCAACTTCAGTGAACATCTTTATGACCATTACTTTGGATTCTTTATCATGTAGATTACTTATTTTCCTATTATTAATGTCTTTTTTCTGAAGTTTTGACTTGCTCTTTTCTTTGGAACATATTTCTCAGTTTCCTCATTTTGCTTGACTCTCTGTGTGTTTCTGTATATTAGGCAAAACAGCTACCTCTCTCAGTCTTGAATGAATGGCCTTTGTGTAGGTGATGACATTTCTCTTTCAACCTTGCCCTAGCTCTTGGTTATCTCTTGAACCTTTGTGATTGTCTAAACCTCCTGGTTTATTCTTGATGTGTCCCCATTGTTGAGGCTGTACCCAAACCTGTCAGTGTTCTAAGAGGAGAAAACTCATTTAGCATCTAGTTTCAGGCAGTTGGAAGCCAGACCCTCAGGCAGCAGGTTTAAAGTATGAAAATATATACAATCCTGTAGGGCCACAATTGTAATCCCTGCTGGTCTCCAGTCCAAGAGATCTAGAGGTGTCCCCTGGGCAACAGTTGCAATAATCAAGCCTCCAGACAAGGATATTAATTCCTTTTTTGTTTATAAGAGCTTGTAGGAGTTCTTGTTGAGCTATAGTGAAGCCAAAGGCATACACATGGATGTTGTCTCCCTGCTTATGTTTCCTGGAAGTGCTTCCTTAGCCCCTCGATGTGTGAGAAACCCGAAGCCTGTCACTCAGGCTGAAACTTCAGGCTAAGTAAATAGATATTTTTCACAGGAAGCCTGGGGTTGTGTTTCAGTCTGCTGTCTATGCAGTGCCCTGGGGGTGGTGGCATTCTAAGAACTGTCTTTTTGATTGTTACAGTCCCACACATCTCAGAAATGCCAGCCCCCTTGGCCACTTGGGCCAGGAGATCAAGGGGAATCCCCTGTGTAGATTGCACATACCTGCTGGCTTTAGCAAAGCAATTGGAGAGTACAGGGCGTGGGTACACTCACCAGGAAAATGTCTTGAGTGTGCATACCCACAGATTTCAGCAATGCAGTAGGAAAGGTGTCTTACCTGGGCTTGCCTGGCATCGGCAAAGTAGTGGGCTAGTGTCATGGCCACTTGCTCTGCCTGTATTAGCAAGGTGGTGGGAGGGTGCCACCTTTAAGCTCTACTTCCACCTGTTCTAAGAGGGTAGGTGGAGAGTGCAATAATGGCATAAACCAGCTTCTCGGTCTCCAGGGAGTGTTTCAATTGTCCCATACCTCTTCAGCAGATGCTTTTAGATCAGCAAATGAGTATCCTTCACATATTGTCTAGGTGCTTTTCAAATTGCTGTTTTTATGCTGGGTTTATGGGCAAGTGAGACTACACATGAGCCCTTTAAAAGGGGAATCTCAGTTTCCTATAGCACACTGTGTCCCTTGGGCATCAGCCCTATTGGTTTCTTAAGGCAAACATCTCTCTGGTGCAGATCCCAGCAGTTGGGGTGTCTGATGTGTCTGGTGAGATCCCTACCTGTTGTGTGTTTCTGCACCAGGGATGGGGTTTTGGTGAGACTGTGTCTTTGACTTCCCTACCCATCTCGACATGGAGCTTTTATCCTTTGATAAGGAGAAGTAGATCATCTAGTTTCCAGATATTTTCCAGAGGGTAATGATCTATATGTAGCTGTAGATTTTGTGTGTTAGCTTACGTAAAAAATGTCCCTGGAATCTTGATTGAAATTACATTGAATCTATAGATGGCTTTGGGTAGTAGGGACATTTTAACAATATTAATTCTTCCAATACACAAACACAGGATATCTTTCCATTTACTTGTTTCTTCTCCAATTTCTTTCATCAGTGTCTTATAGTTTTCAGTGTAGAGATCTTTCATGTCATTTGTTAAATTTATTCCTAAGTACTTTATTGATATTGGTATTATCATAACTGGGGTTATTTTCTTTATTTCTTTTTCAGATAATTTGTCATTAGTGTATAGAAATGCTACTGATTTTTATATGTTGATTTTTGTATCCTGCAACTTTACTGAATTTTCTGATTAGATCTAATAGTTTTTTTGATGGAGTCTTTAGGATTTTCTTTATATAAAATCATGTCATCTGCAAATAGAGATAATTTTACTTCTTCCTTTCCAATTCTGATGATTTTATTGCTTTTTCTTGCTTGACTGCCCTGGCTAGGACTTCCAGTTCTATATTGAAATTCAGTAGTAAGAGTGAGCACCCTTGTCTTGTTCCTGATCTTAGAGGAAAAGCTTTCAAAGCTTTTGCTATTGAGTATGAAGTTAGCTGTGAGCTTATCATATATGCTCCTCACTTTATTGAGGTATGTTCCTTCTGTATCTAATTTGTTAAGAGTTCTTCTCAAGAATCGATGTTGAATGTTGTCAAATGCTTTTTATGCATCTATTGAGTTGATCATATGATTTTTTATCTTCCATTCTATTAATGTGAGGTAACTCATTTATTGAATTTTGTATGTTGAAACATTCTTGTATCCCAGGGGGGAATTCCACTTGATCATGATGTATGATCCTTTTAATGTGCTATTGAATTCAGTTTACTAGTATTTTGTTGAGAATTTTTGCATCTATATTCATCAAAGTTATTGGCCTGCAGCTTTCTTTTCTTGTAATGTCCTTATACAGCTTTGATATCAGGGTAATGCTTGCCTTGTAAAATGATTTTGAGCATTCCCTCCTCTTCAAATTTTTGGAAGATCCGAGAAGAATTGGCATTTATCCTTCTTTACATTTTTGGTAAAATTCACTGGTGAAGCCACATGGTCCTGGGTTTTTCTTTGTTGGAAAACTTTTTTTATTATTGATTCAATCACCTTACTCATTATTGGTCTGTTCCGATTTTCTCTTTCTTTATAATTCTGTCTTGATAAGCTATGTATTTCTAAGAATTTAACCATGTCTCCTGGGTTGTTCAGTTTATTGGCATATAATTGTTCATAGTAGTCTCTTATGATCTTTTGTATTTCTGTGGTATCAGTTGTAAGCCTCCTCTTTTACTTATAATTTTATTTGTTTGGGATCTCTCTTCTTTTTTTTTTTGATTATGCTAGCTAAAGATTTGTCAATTTTGTTTATCTTTTCAGAGAAACAACTCTTAGTGTTGTTAATCGTTTCTATTGTTTTTCTGTTCTCTATTTCATTTATTTCTGCTTTAATCTTCATTTTTTCCTTCCTTCTGCCAACTTTGGGCTTAGTTTGTTCTTCTTTTTCTAGTTCTTTGAAGTGTAAAATTAATTTGTTTATTTGAGATCTTTCCTTTTTCTGGATATATATGTTTATTGCTATAAACTTCCCTGTTAGAACTGCTTTTGCTACATCTCAGAAGTTTTGTATGTTGGGTGAACAGCAAAGAAATAATCAATAAAATGAAAGGGCAATGAGAGAAAATATTTGCAAATCACACATCTGATAATGGGTTAATGTTCAAAAACTGTAAGAAACTCATACAACTCAACAGGATAATAATAATAATAATCCAATTTAAAATGAGCAAAGGACCTGAATAGACATCCTTCCAAATAAGAAAATCAAATGACCAAGAGGTACATGAAAAAGTGCTCAATGTCACTAATCATTAGGAAAATGCAAATCAAAACCACAATGAGATATGTCCTCACACCTGTTAGAATTGCTATCATCAAAAAGACGAGAGATAACAAATGTTGGCAACAATGTGGAGTAAGGGAATCCTTGTGCACTGTGAGAATGTAAATTGGTAGAGTCACTATGGAAAACACTATGGAGGTTCCTCAAAAAATTAAAAGTAGAAGTACCATGTGATCCAGGAAATCCATTTCTAGGTACACATCCAGAGGAAATGAAATCATCTCAAAGGGATATCTGCACCCTCATGTTCATTGCAGCATCTTTTACAATAACCAAGACATGGAAACAACCTAAGTGTCCATTGATGTATGAATGGAAAAGAAAATAGTATTCCATATATACAATGGAATA
Source organism: Eschrichtius robustus (assembly GCF_028021215.1). Taxonomy (NCBI): domain Eukaryota; kingdom Metazoa; phylum Chordata; class Mammalia; order Artiodactyla; family Eschrichtiidae; genus Eschrichtius; species Eschrichtius robustus. Next base: position 39,809,997 of record NC_090834.1, read on the forward strand.
CTACTCAGCCATAAAATAGAAGTAAATCCTGCCATTTGCAACAATATGGATGGACCTTAAGGGTATTAAGCTATGTGAAATAAGTCAGACAAAGAAACACAAATGCTGTATGATCTCACTTATATGAGGAATCAAAAAAAACAAACAAACAAAACATATGAACAGAGATCAGATTTTGGTTGCCAGAGGTGGGAGTGGGAGGTGGGGAAATTGGGTGAAGATGGTCAAAAGATACAAACTTCCAGTCATAAGATAAATAAATTCTGGACATGTAAGTTATAGCATAATAACTATATGTAACAATACCGTATTGTATATTTGAAATTTACTAAACGAGTAAATCTTAAAAGTTCTCATCACAGGGGGAAAATGTTAGCAATGTTAGCTGATGGATGTTAACTAAATTCATTGTGATAATCATTTTGCAACATATTCATATGTCAAATCATTATGTTGTACATATTAAATCTAAACAATGTTATATATCAATAATATCTCATAAAACTGGAAAAAATTTAAATGAAAAAAATATAAAGTAAGTATTCCAGCTGTGTAACCTGAAATCCTCTATGAAAACACTAGAAAAAAAAAATTGTCTTAAGGTATGACTAAGTTATTTAAGGCTTGTTACTTTGAAGTTTAACTTGTATCTCTAAATTATATTAGTAGTCAAGAGAGATTCAGAGTTGAAAATAGATGTACATCATTTATGTGATTTACAAAAAAACAGTAGTATGTGTGTGTACTAACGTGAAAATTAACCTTATTTGGCTTATAATGAAAGACTAAAAGAAATAAAAAATATTTTTGTATAAAAAGAAGAGTAAAACAAGTAATAGGTAGAACGAAGGGAAGGAAAGAGTCAAAAGTATCATTAATTGTAGCAATATGATTGCCTAAAAGAAAAAAAGAAGATTTAGAGACAAATTATTAGAATTAGTAGGAGAAATCATTGTTTGCAGATACACAAACAAGAATCAAAACTTAGCATTTTTAAATACTAGCAAAAAAATAAAATATAATGTTTAAATATGTCATTTTCTGTGGCAATTTATGTATATAGATACAAATTACCTAAGGAAAATTGACTAAAATTTTTCAACACCTTACACAGAAAATCATAGCCATTTACTGAAATACATCAAAGACTAAATGACTAGAAAATATATCATAATCATAGATAAGAAAAGATGATTTCATAAAAATGTCAATTCTTACCAAATTAATCTACAGAATTCTAATCAAAACCCAATCAGTTTCTCATAGAATCGTTAGGCTGATTTTAACATCTATGTGTAACTGCAATGTACCAAGAATAATGAGACATTTTGGAGAAAAAGCAAAATGAGTTCAAGCAGGGCTAGGTTTAGAAGATGTAAAACATCACTTAAAAACTATAATAATTCAAGCCATTTAACACTGACACATAGACAGGCAAACACTTTGAACAGGATAGAGCAGGGGTCGGCAAACTACAGCCTTTGTGCAAGATCTAGTCTGTTGTCTGTTTTTGTAAATAAAGATTTTTTGGAAACACGGCCATACTCGTTTATTTAAATATTACCTGCTTTCCTGCCTGCTAAATGGCAGAGTTGAATAGTTGTAAGAGGCATTAAAGAGCCGCAAAATCCTATAACTTTTCCTATCTAGCCTGTTAACAGAAAATATTTGCTGACCCCTAGATTAGAGAGCCTAGAAAAAGATCTACATATAAATGAAAAAGTGATTATAATAAGTGGGATAAATGGTATTTCAGGTAACTGGGAAAAGAATAGACTTTTCACCAATTCTCAGACCTTTTTTTCCATAGCTCATAAAGTTTTATATTGGTCATTTAAGACACATTAAACACAAACACAAATACCTAATTTAAAGATCTACAGTTTTTATTTTTTTTAATTGTACACTTTAAATATGTGCAGTTTATTTTCATTTATTTTTTTGGCTGCGTTGGGTCTTCGTTGCTGCACGCGGGCTTTCTCTAGTTGCGGCCAGCAGGGGCTATTCTTCATTGTGGTGCATGGGTTTCTCATTGCGGTGGCTTCTCTTGTTGTGGAGCATGGGCCCTAGAGGGTGTGGGCTCAGTAGTTGCAGTGTGCAGCCTCTAGGGTGTGTGGGCTTCAGGAGTTGTGGCTCACAGGCTCTAGAGCACAGGCATAGTAGTTGTGGCGCATGGGCTCAGTTGCTCCGTGGCATGTGGGATCTTCCTGGACCAGGGATTGAACCCATGTTCCCTGCATTGGCAGGTGGATTCTTAACCACTGCACCACTGGAGAAGTCCATAAAAATCTACAGTTTTTAATAGAAGAATATCTTCATGAAACCAGAATAAGAAAGAATTCCAGGGGAGGAGCTTCAGGATGGTGGAAGAGTAAGACGTGGAGATCACCTTCCTCCCCACAAATACATCAGAAATACAGCTACATGTGGAACAACTCCTACAGAACACCTACTGAACCCTGGCAGAAGACGTCAGACCTCCTAAAAGGCAAGAAACTCCCCATGTACTTGGGCAGGGCAAAAGAAAAAAGAAAAAACAGAGACAAAAGAATAGGGACGGGACCTGCACAAGTGGGAGGGAGCTGTGAAGGAGGAAAGGTTTCCACACACTAGGAAGACCCTCCGTGGGCAGAGACTGAGGGTGGCTGAGAGGGGAAGCTTCAGAGCCACGGAGGAGAGCACAGCCACAGGGGTGCAGAGGGCAAAGCGGAGAGATTCCCTCACAGAGGACCAGTGCCAACCAGCACTCACCAGCCTGAGAGGCTTGTCTGCTCACCCGCTGGGATGGGTTGGGGCTGGGAACTGAGGCTCCGGCTTCGGAGGTCGCATCCCAGGGAGAGGACTGGGGTTGGCTGCGTGAACACAGCCTGAAGGGAGCTAGTTCGCCACAGCTAGCCGGGAGGGAGTCCGGGAAAAAGTCTGGAGCTGCTGAAGAGGAAAGAGACTTTTTCTTGCCTCTTTATTTCCTGGTGCGTGAGGAGAGGGGATTAAGAGCACCACTTAAAGGAGCTCCAGAGACGGGCGCAAGCCGCGGCTATCAGCGCGGACCCCAGAGACGGGCATGAGACGCTAAGGCTGTGGCTGCAGCCACCAAGAATCCCGTGTGCAAGCACAGGTCACTATCCACACCTCCCCTACTGGGAGCCAGTACAGCCTGCCACTGCCAGGGTCCCATGTTCCAGGGACAACTTCCCCAGGAGAACACACGGTGTGCCTCAGGCTGGTGCAACGTTACACTGGCCTCTGCCACCCCAGGCTTGCCCTGCACTCCGTATCACTCCCTCCTCCCGGCCTGAGTGAGCCAGAGCCCCCGGATCAGCTGCTCCTTTAACGTCGTCCTGTCTGAGTGAAGAACAGATGGCCTCAGGCGACCTACACGCAGAGGCGGGTCCAAATCCAAAGCTGAACCCCAGGAGCTGTGCGAACAAAGAAGAGACAGAAATTTCTCCCAGCAGCCTCAGGAGCAGCAGATTAAATCTCCACGATCAACTTGATGTACCCTGCATCTGTGGAATACCTGAATAGACAACGAATCATCCCAAATTGAGGAGGTAGACTTGGGGAACAATGATATATATGTTTTTTTTCCCTTTTTCTCTTTTTGTGAGTGTGTATGTGTATGCTTCTGTGTGTGATTTTGTATGTATAGCTTTGCTTTTACCATTTGTCCTAGGGTTCTGTCTGTCTGTTATTTTCTTTTTTTCTTTTTTTTAGTATAGTTCTTAGCACTTGTTATCATTGGTGGATTTGTATTCTGGTTTGGTTGCTCTCTTCTTTCTTTCTTTTTTTTTTATTACTTAAAAAAATTTTATTTTTAATAATTATTTTTTATTTTAATAACTTTATTTTATTTTACTTTATGTTATTTTACTTTATTTTATCTTCTTCTTTCTTTCTTTCTTTTTTTTTCTCCCTTTTATTCTGAGCCATGTGGATGACAGGCTCTTGGTGCTCCAGCCAGGTGTCAGGGCTGTGTCTCTAAGGTGGGAGAGCCAAGTTCAGAACACTGGTATACAAGAGACCTCCCAGCTCCATGTAATATAAAACTGTGAAAATCTACCAGAGATCTCCCTCTCAACACCAAGACCCAGCTCCACTCAATGACCAACAAGTTACAGTGCTGGACACCCCGTGCCAAAAAACTAGCAAGACAGGAACACAACTGCATCCACTAGCAGAGAGGCTGCCTAACATCATAATAAGGCCACAGACACCTCAAAACACACCACTAGACGTGGACCTGCCTACCAGAAAGACAAGATCCAGCCTCATCCACCAGAACACAGGCACTAGTCCCCTCCACCAGGAAGCCTACAGAACCCACAGAACTAACCTTAACCACTAGGAACAGACACCAAAAACATGGGGAACTACGATCCTGCAGCCTGCGAAAAGAGAACCCCAAACACAGTAAGTTAAGCAATATGAGAAGACAGAGAAACACACAGCAGATGAAAGAGCAAGGTAAAAACTCACCAGACCTCACAAATGAAGAGGAAATAGGCAGTCTACTTGAGAAAGAATTCAGAATAATGATAGTAAAGATGATCCAAAATCCTGGAAATAGAATGGAGAAAATAAAAGAAAGGTTTAACAAGGACCTAGAAGAACAAAAGAGCAAACAAACAGTGATGAACAACACAATAAATGAAATTCAAAATTCTTTAGAAGGAATCAATAGCAGAAAAAATGAGGCAGAAGAAGAGATAACTGACCTGGAAGATAAAATAGTGGAAATAACTACTGCAGAGCAGAATAAAGAAAAAAGAATGAAAAGAATTGAGGACACTTTCAGAGACCTCTGGGACATTAAACGTACCAACATTCAAATTACAGGGGTCTCAGAGAAGAAGGGAAAAAGAAGGGGACTGAGAAAATATTTGAAGAGATTAAGATTGAAAACTTCCCTAATATGGGAAAGGAAATAGTCAAGTCCAGGAAGCACAGAGAGTCCCATACAGGATAAATACAAGGAGACACACACCAAGTCACATATTAATCAAACTATCAAAAATTAAATACGAAGAAAAATTACTAAAAGCAGCAAGGGAAAAACAACAAATAACACACAAGGTAATCCCCATAAGGTTAACAGCTGATCTTTCAGCAGAAACACTGCAAGCCAGAAAGGAGTGGCAGGACACATTTAAAGTGATGAAGGAGAAAAACCTACAACCAAGATTACTCTACGCAGCAATGATCTCATTCAGATTTGACAGAGAAAATAAAATCTTTACCGACAAGCAAAAGCTAAGAGAATTCAGCACCAACAAACCAGCTTTAAAACAAATGCTAAAGGAACTTCACTAGGCAGGAAACACAAGAGAAGGAAAAGGCCTACAATAATAAACCAAAAACAATTAAGAAAATGGTAATAGGAACATACATATCGATAATTACCTTAAATGTAAATGGATTAAATGCTCCAACCAAAAGACACAGACTGGCTAAATGGATACAAATACAAGACCCATATATATGCTGTCTAAAAGAGACCCACTTCAGACCTAGGGACACATACAGATTGAAAGTGAGGGGATGGAAAAGGATATTCTATGCAAATGGAAATCAAAAAAAGCTGGAGTAGCAATTCTCATATCAGACAAAATAGACTTTAAAACAAAGACTATTAAAAGAGACAAAGAAGGACACTGCATAATGATCAAGGGATCAATCCAAGAAGAAGATATAACAATTGTAAATATTTCTGCACCCAACATAGGAGCACCTCAATACATAAGGCAAACACTAACAGCCATAAAAGGGGAAATCGACAGTAACACAATGATAGTAGGGGACTTTAACACCCCACTTTCACCAATGGACAGATCATCCAAAGTGAAAATAAATAAGGAAACACAAGCTTTAAATGATACATTAAACAAGATGGACTTAATTGATATTTATAGGACATTCCATCCAAAAACAACAGAATACACGTTCTTCTCAAGAGCTCATGGAACATTCTCCAGGATAGATCATATCTCGGGTCACAAAACAAGCCTTGGTAAATTTAAGAAAATTGAAATTATATCAAGTATCTTTTCCAACAACAACGCTATGAGACTAGATATCAATTACAAGAAAAAATGTGTATAAAATACAGTCACATGGAGGCTAAACAATACACTAATTAATGACCAAGAGATCACTGAAGAAATCAAAGAGGAAATCAAAAAATACCTACAAACAAATGACAATGAAAACACGACAACCCAAAACCTATGGGATGCAGCAAAAGCAGTTCTAAGAGGGACGTTTATAGGAAAACAATCCTACCTTAAGGAACAAGAAACATCTCAAATAAGCAACCTAACCTTACACCTAAAGCAATTAGAGAAAGAAGTACAAAAACCCCCAGATTTAGCAGAAGGAAAGAAATCATAAAGATCAGATCAGAAATAAATGAATAAGAAATGAAGGAAACGATAGCAAAGATCAATAAAACTAATAGCTGGTTCTATGAGAAGATAAACAAAATTGATAAACCATTAGCCAGACTCATCAAGAAAAATAGGGAGAAGACTCAAATCAATAGAATTAGAAATGAAAAAGAAGTAACAAATGACACTGCAGAAATACAAAGGATCATGAGAGATTACTACAAGCAATTATATGCCAAAAAAATGGACAACCTGGAAGAAATGGACAAATTCTTAGAAATGCACAACCTTCCAAGACTGAACCAGGAAGACATAGAAAATATGAACAGACCAATCACAAGCACTGAAATTGAAACTTGATGAATAATCCTCCAACAAACAAAAGCCCAGGACCAGATGGTTTCACAGGCGAAATCTATCAAACATTTAGAGAAGAGCTAACACCTATCCTTCTCAAACTCTTCCAAAATATAGCGGAGGGAGGAACACTCCCAAACTCATTCTAAGAGGCCACCATCACCCTGATACCAAAACAAGACAAAGATGTCACAAAGAAAGAAAAGTATAGGCCAATATCACTGATGAACATAGATTCAAAAATTCTCAACAAAATACTAGCAAACAGAATCCAACAGCACATTAAAAGGATCATACACCATGATCAAGTGGGGTTTACCGCCGAAATGCAAGTATTCTTCAGTATATGCAAAACTATCAACGTGATACACCATATTAACAAATCGAAGGAGAAAAACCATATGATCATCTCAGTAGATGCAGAGAAAGCTTTTGACAAAATTCAACACCCACTTATGATAAAAACCCTCTAGAAAGTAGGCATAGAGGGAACTTTCCTCAACATATAAAGGCCATATACGACAAACCTACAGCCAACATCATCCTCAATGGTGAAAAACTGAGACCATTTCCACTAAGATCAGGAACAAGACAAGGTTGCCCACTCTCACCACTATTATTCAACATAGTTTTGGAAACTTTAGCCACAGCAATCAGAGAAGAATAAGAAATAAAAGGAATCCAAATCAGAAAAGAAGAAGTAAAGCTATCACTGTTTGCAGATGACATGATACTATACATAGAGAATCCTAAAGATGCTACCAGAAAACTACTAGAGCTAATCAATGAATGTGGTAAAGTAGCAGAATACAAAATTAATGAACAGAAATCTCTTGCATTCTTGTACACTAATGATGAAAACTCTAAAAGTGAAATTAAGAAAACACTCCCATTTACCACTGCAACAAAAAGAATAAAATATCTAGGAATAAACCTACCGAAGGAGACAAAAGACCTGTATGCAGAAAATTATAAGACACTGATGAAAGAAATTAAAGATGATACAAATAGATGGAGCGATATACCATGTTCTTGGATTGGAAGAATCAACACTGTGAAAATGACTATACTAACCAAAGCAGTCTAAATATTTAATGCAATCCCTATCAAACTACCACTGGCATTTTTCACAGAACTAGAACAAAAAATTTCACAATTTGTATGGAAACACAAAAGACCCTGAATAGCCAAAGCAATCTTGAGAAAGAAAAACGGAGCTGGAGGAATCAGGCTCCCTGACTTCAGACTATACTACAAAGCTACAGTAATCAAGACAGTATGGTACTGGCACAAAAACAGAAATATAGATCAATGGAACAGGATAGAAAGCCCAGAGATAAACCCACGCACATATGGTCACCTTATCTTTGATAAAGGAGGCAAGAATATATAGTGGAGAAAAGACAGCCTCTTCAATAAGTGGTGCTGGGAAAACTGGACAGCTACATGTAAAGGAATGAATTTAGAGCACTCCCTAACACCATACATGAAAATAAACTCAAAATGGATTAAAGACCTAAATGTAAGGCGAGACACTATCAAACTCTTAGAGGAAAACATAGGCAGAACACTCTATGACATAAATCACAGCAGGATCCTTTTTGACCCACCTCCTAGAGAAATGGAAATAGAAACAAAAATAACCAAATTGGACCTAATGAAACTTAAAAGCTTTTGCACAGCAAAGGAAACCATAAAGAAGACAAAAAGACAACCCTCAGAATGGGAGAAAATATTTGCAAATGAAGCAACTGGCAAAGTATTAATCCAAAATCTACAAGCAGCTCATATAGCTCAATATCAAAAAAACAAACAACCCAATCCAAAAATGGGCAGAAGACCTAAATAGACATTTCTCCAAAGAGATACAGATTGTCGACAAACACATGAAAGAATGCTCAACTTCATTAATCATTAGAGAAATGCAAATCAAAACTACAATAAGATATCATCTCACACCGGTCAGAATGGCCATCATCAAAAAATCTACAAACAGGGCTTCCCTGGTGGCGCAGTGGTTGAGAGTCTGCCTGCCAATGCAGGAGACACGGGTTCGAGCCCTGGTCTGGGAAGATCCCACATGCTGCGGAGCGACTAAGCCTGTGAGCCACAATTGCTGAGCCTGCGCGTCTGGAGCCTGTGCTCCGCAACGGGAGAGGCCACGATAGTGAGAGGCCTGCGCACCGCGATGAAGAGTGGCCCCCGCTTGCCGCAACTAGAGAAAGCCCTCACACAGAAACGAAGACCCAACACAGCCATAAATAAATAAATAAAGAAATAAAATTAAAAAAAAAAAATCTACAAACAATAAATGCTGGATAGGGTGTGGAGAAAAGGGAACCCTCTTGCACTGTTGGTGGAAATGTAAATTGATACAGCCACTATGGAGAGCAGTATGGAGGTTCCTTAAAAAACTAAAAGTAGAACTGCCATAGGACCCAGCAATACAACTACTGGGCATATACCTTGAGAAAACCATAATTCAAACAGAGTCATGTACCAAAATATTCATTGCAGCTCTATTTACAATAGCCAGGACATGGAAGCAACCTAAGTGTCCATCAACAGATGAATGGATAAAGAAGATGTGGCACATATATAACAATGGAATGTTGCTCAACCATAAAAAGAAACAAAATTGAGTTATTTGTAGTTAGGTGGATGGACCTAGAGTCTGTCATACAGAGTGAAGTAAGTCAGAAAGAGAAAAACAAATACCGTATGCTAACACATATATATGGAAGCAAAAAAAAAAAAAAGTGGTCATGAAGAACATAGGGGCAAGACAGGAATAAAGACACAGACCTAGTAGAGTATGGACTTGATACAGGAAGGGGGAAGGGTAATCTGGGACGAAGTGGGAGAGTGACATGGACATATATACACTACCAAATATAAAATAGATAGCTAGTGGGAAGCAGCCGCATAGCACAGGGTGATCAGCTCTGTGCTTTGTGACCACCTAGAGGGGTGGGATAGGGAGGGTGGGAGGGAGGTAGACGCAAGAGGGAAGAGATATGGGGACATGTGTATATGTATAACTAATTCACTTTGTTTTAAAGCAGAAAGTAACACACTATTGTAAAGCAATTATACTCCAATAAAGATGTAAAAAAAAAAAAAAAGAAAGAATTACAAACAAGGCTTAAAAATCACAAACCATAAAGGAAAAGATTTTGTTGAAATTTTTGATTATATTAAAATTGGTAATCATGATAATGACAATGAGCCTTTGAAAGTGCTGTTCTTGCAATCTGGAATTATCTTCCCTCAGATATCTAAATGGCTAACTTCTATATTATATCAGGTTCTCTCCACAGAAAACACCAAGACACAGATTTCAGAGCCACTAGTATATTTGGGAAGTGGTCCCAAGAAGAACAGATAGATGAATTATTTGAACAGAAAAGTGAAGAAAACCAATTCAGGTTGTGTAAGTCCCTGATCCCCTGGAGGCCTCTGAGAGACACGTGGATCAAAGAAGCTGGGACATTATCCACCTACTCTCTCATCCATCATTACTTGAAGATTACTTCTGCAGATGCTATCTCCCTAGCACCCCTGGGCTAACCCACGTGTAGAGCTAGCACACCCCAGTAGCCAGAGAACACTCACAGGTGAGAGTACCAGTTGCCGCAGTAAAGAAGCTATTAGATGTACATAAGCGGTAAGTGCTGAGGGAACGTGGACCAGGCAACCTTAGTTGGATTTCTCTACCAATATCAGCTCACCAGAGCAGCTTTGCCTGACCACCTTGCATGAAATAGCATTCCAATTCCATAGTCATTTTTTTCTTAACCTGTTTTATATATCTCTTTATTTGTTTATAATCTGTCCCCATTCCTCATTAGAATGCAAGTTTCATAAAGACAGACATGTTGTTTCGTAAACTGCTGTATCTCCAGCACCTAGAATAATGTTTGATACATAGTAGGTGTTCAATTATTTTTTGTTAGATAAATAAATGCATGAATTAGATGTCACTTCATAAACATAAGAACGACAAAAAGTAAAATCTGAGAATATCAAGCATTGTGAAGAGATTATATAAAGGAAATTCTTACATAATGATGGTGGAAATATGAACTGGTGTAAAATTTTGAAGACCAATTTGGTAATATTAAGTACAATGGAAGGTACACTTACCCTAATACCCAGTTTCACTATGATGTAGAAAAACTCCCACCCTGGTTTATAATTTACAGTAATTTCTGCCCATGCGTAAATACATCTACAAGAATGTTCATGGCAGAGAAACATCGTGAGCATTTTATATATTCAAAGTCCTTTTACAAAAAACAAGCACTCTAGACAGTGCCTCAAATTTATAGATTCTTCTTTCTTTTCCACCAAATGGAAATAAATACCATTACAAGAATGACAGCTTAGATTTTTAAATCACTTCAGTGTTTGCAAGGCATTGTTTCCCTTGATCTTCATGACACTAGAGGCATCATTGGTGCTAAGGACAGAGTGGTAGACAGGACCTGGCTTATGTTATCAAGGAGCTTATTCGACAAGGGATCTAATCTAGGGAAAATAGAATTCCATTTTACAGGTAAGGAAATGCAGTCTCAGAAGATTCATTGCATTGTCCAATGACAGGAGCAGTAGATTCAAAAGTCAGAATTTAAACACATTTTCTCTCACTCTAAACCCATGCTCTTGTCCTTATTGTAAACTGGCTATATTTTTAACGACAACAAAATAAATCTCTCAAAGTAATTAAAATTAAAAGTAATGAAATAATAATGAAAGTGTTGTGGTTTCTATACAACTAAGGTCAAATCAGAATAAGAACATCTCTTATTCCAGTTTATGAAAAATCTTAGAGTTATTCATGTAAAATAAAGAAATAAAAACCTGAGTTTTCCATTTATAAAACTGAAAACACATGTGAAACTATTCCACACTCTAAAATATATATTGTTTTCACTGGCAATATTTATGCAACATAACTTCCTTTTCCCTTAAGTGATCATGTTCAAGCAATTACCAAATTTTTTAAAAGTTAAAGTTAAATAGTAATTCCACTATTAAAGAAAACAGGTAAAATCATGGCTTTTATTTTTTTTTTAATCTCTTTAATTTTAAATCTGAGAAAAAGTGTTATTTTGTTGTAAAGGTTATTCAGAGATTAGAGGCTAGAGTTGAAATTCAAAGGTTTCTTCCAAATCTGGCTCTAAGATTTTAATTACATCTTTCTGCAGACATTGGATAAGGACTTCACTACAATAGTTAGTCCAAGATATCACAGCTGGAAATACTGTCTTGCATTTTTTTTTGTTAGGCTTTTTTAAAAAATTTTTTATTGGAGTATAGTTGATTTACAATGTTGTGTTAGTTTCAGGTGTACAGTAAAGTGAATCAGTTATACATATACATATATTCACTCCTTTTTAGATTGTTTGCCCATATAGGTCATTACAAAGTAATGAGTAGAGATCCCTGTACTATACAGTAGGTCCTTATTAGTTACCATTTTATATATAGTAGTGTGTATATGTCAATCCCAATCTCCCAATTTATCCCTCCCCCCATGCCACATAATGCAGTTGCTTTATTAGTACTCTTCAAGAAAGATCACTTGGTATTTCTAGAAGGTTTTGAGTCTTATAGTCCTCTAGATATCAAATGCACTAAGTTGAAGCTACATTGAGATAGAGAAGCAAGGGTAGAGGGCAAATAGAGGAAGCAGAAAAAATGAAATCATTCTTTGGGTATCAAAAAGCTCCATTTGGAGGTGGGTTGTAATCTTCCCCCAACTAGTTCTATGGCTTTGGATAAGCTTACCTAAATTTACTGTTTTTTACTTTCTCGTTTGCAAATTGAAATGACAATACCTACCTTATCTACAAGAGAGGTTTGCTACTAGGATTAGGAGAGCTAATATATACAAATGCATTTTTAATTTATACAAAGCTCCCAATATGCATTGAAAATGTTATTATAATAATATGGAAGGCTTAACTCAAAGGACTTCTTCTACATTTCAAATAAGTTAATGTGTGTGAAAATTCTATCATTCATTCATTAAAAATATATGCATCCTATCAACAAATACAACTGAGTACCTGTAGTATGTCAGGTCTTATGTTAGATACTGGAAATGTATAAAACAGGAAAGTATGGTTTCTTGAACTCAGCATTTAACACGGGAGCGAGACAAAAGAGCAGATAATAATCAAAACAGTTTGCTAAATGCACTGGACGCTTTAGAAGCAATTACAACTGGGAGACTTCACATAAGAGGCGATATTTGAGATGCATCTTAAAGAAAAAAGAGTTTTGGGTAGGCATAGAAACAGAGAAAGGCCAGCTCAATTTCAGAGAACTATATAGGCAAAAAGGTATGTGGCAAGAGAGATGTAGTATCTTCTAAAGAAAGCACAAAAGTTTAGTGGAGCAAAAGGAAAAAAAATTAAACAGAAACTAGTTTGTGAATCATCTTGCATATTGCACAAAGAATTTGGAACTTTATCTTGAAATGATGCAATGTTACTGAACAATTCTAAAGAAAGAAGTTAAAATTAGGTTTGTATTTTTAGTAATGGTACTCTATACGCAGGAGAAAGGAGCAGCTGTGTAGGGAAAATCCTGGAGTTTTTAAACCAGTTAAAAGGCTACTGAAATAAACAAAGTGCAACATAATGAAGATCTAAAGCAAGGTATTAGCATTGAGAGTAAAGAGAAGAAGTAAGATTATAGAACAATCAGGAAGGAGAAGCAAAAATACTAATGGACTGAGGAAAGGGAAGAGTCAAGGATGGTGTAAAACCAACAACAAAAAGGATAAATGAGTATGCTTGAGCCCAGCTTAATAAAATAAACCATGTTTAATTTACTGATCATTTACAACCTAAATAGAACTAAATGCATTGTGATACTATGCACTTTGGTTCCAATGATAACTTCTACTTCCTTGTCCCTACAGATTAGTTTATCCGTTTTCACGAAAACCTTCCTGCCCCGATCCTACTATATTCAGTGTAGATGTTGCTTCTATTGTCCTAGTCTACCTCATTCCTGAACTTTTTATCCTCTCCTGAGACTTCAAAAGATTTGCTTACTAGAATTTTTTGAACTTCTATTACACATATCCAAATATGTTTAAAAATAAGTTTAAAAATAAAGAAGTTCTTTTTTGCAAAGAAATATTTCTGAAAAATATCAATTCTGCCACACTACTCAAGAAATGGCTCCTCTGCTACCTGTATAATCAGATTTGCTCTCTACTTCTTAGACATAGAACGCCTCCTTGGAAGGGGTTTTATTTCACACCCTGAGATGTGGCAGAAAAAGAATTTCCAGTCTGAGCTTGACCTTTAAAAATCTCTGCCATATAACAACCATCCTAAGCATCACAATTCAGCCAATGATGTGATTTCAAATGTTCTCCCCAGATGCAGCCTCTTGGACTTTTAAAACTTAACAGTCACACTGTAAGTCAAGGTGGCAGTATTATTATTATTATTTTATTATGATTAGTTTCTGACACAGAAGTACTTTACATAATCAACAATACTAAATATGTTTAATATTGCATTTTGTTAACTTTTTTCAATACAGTTTAATACCTTGATAAAATGACCAGCACATAGTGCATGATAAATATGTAATATAAATTAATTAACGTCAATGTTATAAAACTATTGGTCATTTTTATTTAGGTAATTTAATATGTGTCCACGTGACACCCTGTAGACATAATTTTAAAATCTTAGGGGCATTTAACAGTCATAGTTCTTCTTGATAGACACCAACTCTGGTTGTCTTAAGAGTGTTCAGGGAGTCCGAGGAAGGCTTAGCAAAGGAGAAGGGACTGGCAAGGCTCTGGGTGAGCCAGCAGGAAGAGTATCCCATCACTCTACATAACTCCTGTGCTGTTACCACTGCCACTGCTTGACACAGCCACTGCCACTGGACACCACTGGCAGACTACCCCCAAACTTTGTTTATTCCTTCCTCTTTGTATCACTCAAGTTACATGGGGAGAGGAGACAGGGAGAATTCTCTGGGAAGAATTTAATTGGTTGAACACAGGTCACTTGCTCAAACCTTGGCTTCCAGGATTTCTCCTCTGAGGTTCTCTGGTGGGAGGTGGGGCATTGCATCCCACCAAAATACATAGTAGAGATTATTCCATAAATGGGAAAGAGATAGTATTTTAGGGTGAAAGGAGATAGTATGCTTTGGAGATGGTAGTTACAGGCTGTCCGGTATGTGAACAGGGCATAGATAGAGTTGTAGGATTCTGAAACATTACTAAAGCTTATTACTTTTATTATACTACTTATCATACTGGTTTATGTTAAGGTATGTCTGTTTCCTCAAGTGAGTTCCTTCAGGTTAGGGAGGATACATGCATTCTTTAAAAAGTAATTTTAATTATATTAACTAGTATTAATTAATAATAAATAACAATGGAATACTAGTCAGCCATAAAAAAGAATGGAATACTGCCATTTGCAGCAACATGGATGGACCTAGAGAATATTATGCTTAGTGAAATAAGTCAGACAGAGAAAAACAAATACTGTATGATATCACGTATATGTGGAATCTAAAAAATAACACAAATGAATGTATATGCAAAGCAGAACAGACTCACAGATATAGAAAACAAATTAGTAGTTACCAAAGGGGAGAGGAAAGGGAGGAGGGGCAAATTAGAGGTATGGGATTAAGAGATACAAACTACTATGTATAAAATAGATAAGCAACAAGGATATACTGTACAGCACAAGGAATTATAGCCCTTATCTTGTAATAACTTTTAATGGAGCATAATCTGTGAAAATACTGAATAACTATGTTATACACCTAAAACTAATATAATACTGTAAATCAACTATACTTCAATAAAAGTAAATAAATAAATCAGCCTTTTCCTCCATATCTGACTCATAAGATGTACCCCATTTTATGTAAGAATTCACACATATGTGATTTTAAAATGTTCTTTTGATATTTCATGTCTAATTATTTTTTAAGATCCCACAATGGTAACTCCTAATCAAAAGGGGCTTAAGAAAATCAAACAATGATTTTATTGTATTTATTCCCAATAATCTATATCCCAAAATGTCTTAGGGTCATAAACTTCCAGAGGTCTCAACATTCCAACCTCATGTTAGAATTTAACCCAACAACCATTTGCTCCTTAACACCAAAAAATGGATGCTTTAGTCCCCTCAGTTTAATAATGCTCAGGCTAGTGTCTTTAGTTGTCTTTTAGTTGTTATTTTTCGCAGAAATGTATTATGCTTAGCTCTCTAGTAACACTTCTGAAAAGTTATTGCTTTGTATTTGTGTTCTGTATAAAAATGAACAGTAGGATTCAAATCGTATTTGAGAGCTCAGAGTTCAACCAAAAATTCAATTATGTAAATTGGAAAACAAATGCCAGTGAAAAGAAAGCTAACCATTCAATGTTCCTTAACTCAGATAGCGGGTGAAGGGGGGCTGTAAATAAGGAGAGAAAAAGAGCTTTGCTGTAGCATTTGGAGGAGGACAAATACTTTTTACATTGTCTTGCAGTAATAAGAATCATCATCTACCTTCCACCCGAAATGTATCTGTAGCCATGATTTGAACCATTGATCTGCACGTATGCTTTATACTCTCTAGGTGGCTGTGCTTCACAAAGGCCCCGTTCTCTCATTTGTGTGGGTATAGATTTGTACTGCTGAACAAACAAAACAAGGCAGAGTGCAAACAATCAATGAACTCTGGGGGGAGGGTTTAAAAGGCAGACAACTGGATGATGCCCGGGCATTGGCACACAATCTGGAGGGTTTATTTTTATGAAAGCACATTTCAGTTTGAAAAAGATCTTTGGAAAGCTGGCTTTGGAAAGAATCTAAGGTATAGTAAATTTTTGTTGTTGTTGTTTTATTTTTGTTTTAATACTGGTTTCTATGGATTCTATGGGATTCTATGGATATATCTCAGAAGCAGCTTCAGGGGATGAGAGCAAAGGAGGTTGGACTCAGGGGGCCTGTCACCTTACCTTAATCATCACAGCATTTCTTGTATCTCTTGAACACATTATTTTTCCACTTAATTGAGGAATAGATTTGTCTGCTAAGAAACTGTTTTTAAAATCACTGATCTAGTTCAAATGAATACTTCATTTTACAGCTGAACAAGGAGAGGCCAAAAGGGTTAAGTTAGTAGACCACTGACCATAGCTAGTATTAATAGAGTTGAGATTAAAATCCTCTTCTCCTTTTCCAGCCTGTGTCTACCACCAGGTCAAGTTGCCTTTTATTCAGTTCACTAAGTTCTAGTCATTCCATCCTTGATAGTCAACCAAAGCACCCCCAGCACACAAATTTTAAAAGGGGTTTTGAACTCTGAGTTATTTTAAACAATCTAAAGAAAATAATAATGAGGATAAATTATAACTATAGAATGATTAATAATTTGCAAAAGATATATGGATACGTACGAAACTCCTCTGTTAAAATAAGCAGCCAATGACCTCAGTTACACTTTTGGGAGAGCTCTATCAAGGAAGAGATACATCTATGTATAAAGAATAATGGCTAAGTAAAGGAAAAATGTTGTAGACAGAGGAAAGAGCATAGAAAGATAGGAAATCATGTTAAGTGCATTGATGTATTTACCAATGAGGAAGGAAATTATTTCAGTAACTGATTAAAGTAAATGTATTCAGATGATATTGACAGACACTTTGGAATGCAAGACATGATTCTTATAATGTACCACCTTATCATTTCAAGAATGCTGATGTGTGAAGGAATAGTAAACTCCCAGAATGCTTTTTTATCTATAGGTTTTAATACCTGAGGTTTTGTTATATAAGGAAAAGCTTAAATGAGCTCTTGTAAACAGTTATTTCCATAATGACCATAAGCCATTTGCCAGTGAGAGGACAGTTTATGCCTCTGCCCTCCCTAAATGGCATGCATATTTTACTACAAGCTCTTGCCAGTCTGGTTTGTCTCAATAACTGATTCACCTCTGAGCCCAAACAACCATGCCACTCAATTTTAGTCAATTCGGCTCCGTTTTTCATCCTGTTTTCAGGTCACGTTTGCTTTATTTAAAGCAGCTGTGTTGAATCAGCTGAAACTCAAAGCGTTCAATGAAAGCCTTAAGCATGTGACTACAGCTTCACATAAATATCTCTGACTTGAAGCTTTAATATAAAGTGCCACACATACACACACATTCAATCAGGAAACAGTTCAGAAGCACTGCTCAAGTAGATAACAGTTGTCTGTGCTGTGAATTAACACTGTAGGTCCTTCTGAATAAGGTGTACTCTAGCGAAGCCATAGTGTTTTATCACAGATCTTCTTTTCTTAAGGTAAATTATTATAAGCTAAAGAATAATCCTGGCTAGTGTTTTTAAAATAAGGAACCTAACTTTGGGTCCTTCCATTATTCTTTCACTATAACTCTGCCAAATCTAACTACTAATCTAAAAAATAACCAGGGGAATAAACAGAACAAAACTACTGGCCTATAAGAGTTTTCTAGTAGTTTAATACATTGCAATTGCTTGAATTATTAACGTCTCCTTGTCCTGAGAACATATATTTAAATTGAAAAGCATTGTCATGAAGCAGAAAGTTGGGAAAATAACATAACATTGAAGATCTACATGACACTGACTTTTCTGACAAAGCAGTTAGGACTAACATCCTCTGATATCACACGGGCGCATCAGCATTTGCAACATGATTGTGACACAGCCAAAAAGCAAAATCTAACAGAGAGGAAGGCAGACCCGGAGTAAAGGGCTAACAGGGAAGTAATTTAGTAGAAGCCAAGAAGAACAGCATCCAGGAAGAGTGATAAATTTGATATATATCTAAAAGACAGAGATAAGAGGGGACTTTGTGGTCTTTGCACTTTGTTATTGATCTGCTCACTGGGCTATTTAATGTGTCTGGTAATAATACATTATTTCCCCAGCTTCAGACTTAAAATGTGATAGTAAAAACTAATAAAGACTATTTTTCTCCTTTCTTGTGCATTTTTACTACACTGCAATTTGTCATGGGAATAGTAAGAAGTTACACACATTAAATTACCCTCTTATGAGCTATGATGATTAGTAATTTGAGCATCAGCAAAAGGGTGTCTATAATCCTAACAATTTAGCAGAGAGTCTTAGTACACGCTCTTGAATTCTAAGCATCCTTGACTGCATGAATTTGTGGAGTGAACATAGGCTTTGAAGTCAGACAGACCAAGCTTAGGCAAGTTATTCAACCTCACTGAGCTCATCATAAAATGGAAATAATAAGGTGTAACTCATAGACTCATTGAAAACATTGCAGAGAAAGTTCTTAATAAGCACCTGACACTCACAAAATAAAAGCCATCATTGTTGTTTAAAGAAGCAGACCATAAAGAACTAACATGTGTAACTCAGTGTTCTAAATCCTGATTGTTCATCAGAATCACTTTTGAAATTATTCTAGAGACACCAAACCCCATCCCAAGAGATATTTATTCAGTAGGCAAGGTGTAGCCATCTCTATTTTTTAAAGAACTCCATGGGTGATCCCTATGTTCAGCCAGGACTGATAGCCACTTTTATAAAAATATTTTCCAAAGTCAAAGGAGAACTCAAAACTTTAAAAGTGAAGAAGTCTTTAATAAAGAACAACACTTCTCTCTTCCTATTGCCATCCACTATTGTATATACCACATAGAAAAGGGTGTGTATATACAGATAAATGCTGACTATGGTTCTACAACTGATATATACTTTCATCAGGCAAAGGAGATTTTTCAAAATGGAAGATAAATATTTGAACCAACCAAATATTTGAGCCAACTAAAGAAGTTTATATCTATTTGATACTAAGCACAGCTAGCTCTGTTTGGACTGCAGTCCAAGATACAAAAACAGGAGCCTGAACTCAGACCATCTGGCCTGTGCTTCTGCCTTGGATTCAAGAATCCTACAAGATACGTGTAAATTTCTCTTGCATCCCTAGGCAATGTTGCCTCTTTCCACCAGCCCTGCCCTCTCATTATGTTTCCGGACAGCATCTGGAGCCTGACCAAGTTCATAACGGTGATCACAGTAAATACAAGCCAAAATTGAAAAGAATCCAACTGTGAATCAATATTAAGCTAAATGCCACAACGCCTCTCAGACTGCAATGATGGAGCACATTAGAACTGAGTGCAGGATGGTAGATCATGCACAGAACTCAGAGCAGCTGAGATCAACCCTAGGATTTAAATCTGAATCAAGAGGTATGCAAACAGATTAGGATAACATTTAGGTTTTTCTTCTCTGTATTCTTTTTCCACAAGAAATGAAGGAAACATTTCAATTCATTAAACATTATTCTCTTTGGAAGCTGTTAGGAGCAAAGTTTGATTAAACCACTACCATAAACATGTCAAAACAAACCTGTCAGAACCTTACGAATGCTTTCCATTCAGTCATTAATAATAAGAAAAATGACAGCAATCACTTTTATATAATGCTTACTATGTGCCAGACACTGTTCTAAGTGTTATTCACATATTAATTCATTTAATCTTAACAACTACGCTATGAAATAGGCAATCTTTTATATCCCTGTGTGACATGCCACCCAGATTTTCCTTCAGGGAGGAAGGACATACCCCCCAGCTGCTGGGATTGCTGCTGGAAGATGGCCCTTTGCTGTCAGCCGTCTTTGGAGATTGCCTTGACTTAAGAATACTTTCTTATCCAAGGTCATGCCACCTTCTACAGGCAGCTCTGATCCAATGATTAATTACAATGTGGGTGTAAAGTCCTGATCCTCTTGCCCCAGGTTGGGAAAAATTCAAAGCTATCCCAGTTCCAGAACTCTCCATGGGCTTGGCTGAAAACTTCCTTGGAATTATATCACAGCTCAAATTTTCCTTCTGCCCAAACCTCCTTCCCATCCTTCCTATTCATATTCCCAAAGCACTCCCTAAATATTGATAAATGTCCTGCACATTAATCTCTGTCTCAGAGTCTGCTTCCCAGGGGGATGTAATCTACAAGCAACTTACACAATTTGATCATCTTGACAACCTTTCAGAAACAGGTGTCCACTTGACGTATGCTAGTGATGTTGCTGTGCTTGTCACTCAGTATTTCTCATTGTCTCCTTCCCTCTCTACTTCTCACTCCACTCTGAGCATCTCACTTCATCTTCTACTGCCTCTGTTTCTATCAGTCTCACATTCAGAAACCTTAAGATGTGGCTGGTTACTTAGTTACTATCTAAAAAGGTTTTTTTTCTATAAGAGAGACTGCCTCTTAAAGAGCCTGGTATTCCTATGTCTAGCCTGTAAATAGTTGCTCATGTTTAGAGGTCAGACTTCTGAGTCCATTAAACCTAGCCAGATTAACAGGAACACAAACAGGAGGACTGCAAATTTATGCCTAGGTCAATATTTCTACTTGTTTAGCTTGCTGAAGGACTTTAGATGTAAGTGGAATTTAGATTTTCTTTGATTCACTAATTTGCTAATTTTGAGATTGTAATAAGTCATTTTCATTGCTTTCCACTAACCTTCCAAATTCCAAAGAGTTGTAAAAATGTAACCAATTCTGCATAATCTTCCATTGACTCCCATTGTTTACTCTGCTCAATACCCCACCTTCTGGTGAATCTTTTTTGGTAAACTACTTCTCACTCATACACCAATCATGTGGTACTGGTTGGGTCATCATGTTATTGTATTACTCTGTCACTACAGATGATGACTCAGAGGTGAGAATTTGATCTGTGGCAGGTCAATACATAAATAAAACTTCTCTAGCATTTTCCTGGCTGGAACTGAAAATGAATATTATTCCAGCTCTAAATTACAGCCATCAGCCCCCAAATTCTCCTATTCATGGAGGATGCTGGTCTATAATATATAGTCATACCAAATATAATGACTACCTAATTCCAGTCCTAACCCAACTATGGCTCTTTCTTTCTCAAAATTTATTTTTTTTAACTTGTTTTCAATAACCCTCCATTATCTCCCATTAAATCATAAGCTCCTTAGCATGAAATACAAAGACCTTCACAATATTACTTAACCTATCTAACTGCATCCTTACCTCCTGCTTGTGACCTATCCTGTCCTCCATGATACTCAGTTCCAGTAATATCATCAAGTGCCTGAACGGTGAGTCAGGATTCAGCACAAACTCTGCCTTCTCTGAAAAACACTCCTGTCAGAAGTAGTCACTGATCCCTCATGTTCTGATAAACCTAACATCATTCATTTGTGAGTCTGTGTCTGCTGCTATCTATGGGTCATAGAAATCAAGGTGTGAAGACAATGTTGAATCTGAATGCAAAAAAAAAATCACAAGGAAAAGACGCCTTGTACATATTCTTTCACAGGCTCTACATATTCACTTAAAAAGATACACAGATAGAGGTTATTATATTTGCAAAGGTATCAAGAATAGAAAAATACTTGGATAAATTAACACTGAAAATTACATTTCGGGCAATGCCAAAGTGGTGCTTCACATCTACCATGAAATCTCCTGTCTTTATCAGGGCAGTCACCTGGGACAACTGCTTATTGATACCATGCTTCCTCCCAATTAATGTTCTTCATTCTGTTCCTTTTGTTTGCTTTAGGCTTAATTTGTACTTCTTTCCCTAGTTTCCTAAAATGAAGCACAGGTTACTGATTTTTAAACTCTCTTTCTTTCTAATATATGCATTTAAAGCTATAAATTCCCCTATAAGCACTGATTTCTTCCCATTCCACAAATTTTAAAAAGTTGTATTTCCATATTTCATTCAAAATATTTTTAAAGGGTCTTTTGAGACTTCTGATTTGACTCAGCTGTTCTTTAAAGGTGTGTTGTTTAACCTCCAAGTATTTGTGGATTTTCCAGCTACATTTTTTATTGATTTCTAATATAACTTCATTATAGACTAAGAACATGCTTTGTATGATTTCCATTCTTTTAAATTTGTTAAGGTGTATTTCATGGCCCAGATTATAGTCTATATTAGTGAATGTTTCATACAACCTTCAGAAGTAGGTGTATTCTGCTCTTGTTGGGTGTAGTATTCTATAAATGTCAATTAGAGCAAGTTGATTAATAGTGAAAATGCTGTTCAGGTCATCTATATATTTACTGATTTTCTGCCCCCTTGATCTATCAATCATTAGCAAAGGAGTATTAAAGTCTCCAAATATAATTGTGGATTTGTCTATTTCTCCTTTCGCTTCTATCTTTTTTTTTTTTTTTTTTTTGCCTCATGTATTTTGATGCTATGCTGTTAGGTGCAAACACATTTATGATTATTATGTCTTCTTGGAAAATTGAGCCCTTTATTATTATTATATCCCTTTTCCCCCCAATAATCTTTATGTTCTGAATTAATATAACTACTCCAGCTTTCTTTTGATTTGTTTTAATACGACATACCTTTCTCTATTTCTTTATTTTTACCTATCTGAGTCTTCATATTTAAATTTTGTTTCTTCTAAACTACATACATTCAGGTCTTAATTTGATTCTGTGCTCATAATCTCTGCCTTATAGACCACTCACAATTAAAGCAATTATTTGAATATTTGGATCGATATCTGTCATTTTGACAACTGTTTTTATTTGTTACATTTGTTCTTTATTTTTTTTCTCCTTTCTTATTCTACACGGTTTGGTTTAATTGAACATTTTGTTAGATTCCATTGTGTATGTGTTTATCAATTATACATTTTTTTGACAATACCGTAATAGTTGCCCTGAAGTTTTCAATATGCATTTTTGACTCATCACCTTCAACTAACACTACACCACTTCACCTGCTGTGCAGATGCTCCCTCCCATTTCTTGTGACATTGCATATATCATATATTCATTTCTTTATCCATATGCTAGAATCAACGAATACTACACTATTACTAGATTGCTTTAAGCAAACAGTTATCTTTTAGATCAATTAAGAATAAGAAAAATATTTTTTACCTTTGTTTATTTCTTCTCTGTCATTCTTTTTTATATAGATCTGAGTTTCTGACCTATAACATTTTTCTTCTCCTTGAGGAACTTATTTTAATTTATATTTTAGGCCATATCTGTTGAGGATGAATTCCCTGTTTTTGTTTGTTTGCTTGCTTTTGTTTTTGTCTATGAAAGTCTTTATTTCACCTTCATTTTTGAAGGATAATTCCACTAGATACAGAATTCTAGTTTGGTGGGCTTATTCTTTCAAAACCTTAAATATTTCACTCCAAACTTTCCTTCCTTGCATGGTTTATGACAAAAAGTCCACTGTAATTCCTGTTCTTTCTCCATATGTAAGGATTTCCATCACCATCACCACTTCAGCTTCTATCAAGATCTTTTTCTTTGACCTTGGTTTTCTGCAGTGTGAATATGATATGCCCAGATGTGACTTTCTTTGATATTTATCCTGTTTGGTGTTCCTTGAGCTTCCAGGATCTTTTGCTTGGTGTCTGTCATTATTTTTGGAAAGTGCTCAGCCATTATTATTTCAAATATTTCTTGTGCTCCATCCTCTCTTCCTTCTCTGTCAGGTATTCCAATTATGATTATGTTACATTTTTTAATACTGTCCCACAGTTCTTGATATTCTGTTCTATTTTTTGTTCTTTTTCTTTTTGAGTTATGGTTTGGGATATTTCTCTTGACCTATCTTCAAGGTCATTGATTCTTCCTTTAACCATTGTTCAGTCTACTGATGAGCCCATTAAAGGCATTTTTTATCTCTGTTATCATGGTATTTATTTGTAGCATTTCCTTTAGATTTTTCTTAGAGTTTCCATCACTCTGTTTACATTATATATTCTTGCTTGCTCTTCACTTTTTCTATTAGAACCTCTGACATATTAAGCATAGTTATTTTAAATTACCTATCTTCCAACATCTGTGTCATATCTTTGTCCTATTCTGATGATTGCCTTTGTCTCTTCAGACTCTATTTTATATTGTTTTTTTTTTTTGCATGCCTTGTAATTTGTTGTTGTTATTGTTGAAAGCTATACATGCTGCACTGAGTAATAGAAACTGAGGTAAACAAGGCTTTTAAGTGAGGGTTTATGTTAATCTGCCCAGGAGCTGGGATGTGTTTAATGTTGGCTATAAGTATATGTGCCAGAGGCTTCAGATTCCTCTAGTGTCTTTGTTTTTGTCTCCCCTCTTGAGTTTGGCCTTCCTTAAGTCCTCCTCCTTAAGGAAAGTCTGTGTATTTCAGCTCTTTCAGCTGTTACCCATGGTTGTCATGCTGGAACATTGCTGGTGTGGTGATAACCTTAGAATCTTATGATTAAGTATCAGTCATTTTGTGAGTCACACAGACTTGGGGCTGTGACCTTCACAATGTGTCTCCAGTGGTGTAGCTTTATCCTTCTGCCCACTGCTTTCCTCTTTAGCTTCTCAAGGCTCTTTCTTTGAATCGGTAACTCTTATTGACTGTTTTTTCTTTCCTTCCTTAGGTGAGAAAGGAAGATTAAATGTCTAGCAAAGTCATTTTACCTGGAGTATGGGTCTTTATCATGGAAGAGGCCCCAGGTGTATTTCACAGAGTTTGTCTTCCTTACCCCCTGCCAAAGCTAAAGGGGCTCATTCTACATCTTCAACTGTGAGCCTGGTGTAGTTCCTGGAGGTAAAGCCCAGGAAAATGTGGGAGCTATTTGTTATGAACAAAGACAATTAATAAAAGTTTGCTAGGAAAAAAACACCATACCAGTCTCTAAAGAGATTCCTAGTTCCAAAGGAAGAACCAAGAGGATTTTGAAATAAATTTTCCATTAAAAATTTCCTAGAAATGTCACAGATTATAGGAAGTTAGATATAGTAAGCTACTTCAGTGGCTATAATTTTGTTTTCCTTAAATACCAAGTGGCATTCTAAATCAGACAACTTAATGGAACATTATTCTGCTACTAACATTTGTGCTTATATTTTAATATAAACTTAAATTACAATTTATATATTTTTAAAATGTTATTAATTTTATTTTAAAATTTTTATGCAATATTTTTAATGTTAAAGAAATTTTGGCTTTCACATGTTTATTTATTTATTTATTTATTATTATTTTTTTGGATTAATGGTGCTTATATTATTTTTATTTTTTTATCTTTTCCCCCAGTCCCGCCCTCCGCCACATTTCCCCCCCCCCCCCTTGGTGTCATACATTTGTTCTCTACATCTGTGTCTCAATTTCTGACCTGCAAACTGGTTCACCTGTACCATTTTTCTAGGTTCCACATATATGTGTTAATATACGATATTTGTTTTTCTCTTTCTGACTTACTTCACTCTGTATGACAGTCTCTAGATCCATCCACGTCTTTACAAATGACCCCATTTTGTTCCTTTTCATGGCTGAGTAATATTCCATTGTATATATGTACCACATCTTCTTTATCCATTTGGCTGTCCATGGGCATTTAGGTTACTTCCATGACCTGGTTATTGTAAATAGTGCTGCGATGAACATTGGGGTGCATGTGTCTTTTTGAATTATGGTTATCTGTGGCTATATGCCCAGTAGTGAGATTGCTGAGTCATATGGTAATTCTATTTTTAGTTTTTTAAGGAACCTCATACTGTTCTCCATAGTGGCTGTATCAATTTACATTCCCACCAACAGTGCAAGAGGGTTCCCTTTTCTCCACACTCTCTCCAGCATTTGTTGTTTGTAGATTTTCTGATGATGCCCATTCTAACTGGTATGAGGTGATACCTCATTGTAGTTTTGATTTGCATTTCTCTAATAATTAGTGAAGTGGAGCAGCTTTTCATGTGCTTCTTGGCCATCAGTATGTCTTCTTTGGAGAAATGTCTGTTTAGGTCTTCTGCCCATTTTTGGATTGGATTGTTTGTTTTTTTAATATTGATCTGCATGGGCTGTTTATATATTTTAGAGATTAATCCTTTGTCCGTTGGCTCGTTTGCAAATATTTTCTCCCATTCTGAGGGTTGTCTTTTCATCTTGTTTATGGTTTTCTTTGCTGTGCAAAAGCTTTTAAGTTTCATTAGGTCCCATTTGTGTATTTTTGGTTTCATTTCCATTACTCTAGGAGGTGGATCAAAAAAGATCTTGCTGTGAATTATGTCAAAGAGTGTTCTTCCTATGTTTTCCTCTAAGAGTTTGATAGTGTCTGGCCTTACCTTTAGGTCTTTAATCTGTTTTGGGTTTATTTTTGTGTATGGTGTCAGGGAGTGTTCTAATTTCATTCTTTTACATGTAGCTGTCCAGTTTTCCCAGCACCACTTATTGAAGAGGCTGTCTTTTCTCCATTGTATATTCTTGCCTACTTTATCAAAAATCAGGTGACCATATGTGTGTGGGTTTATCTCTGGGCTTTCTATCCTGTTCCATTGATCTATATATCTGTTTTTGTGCCAGTACCATACTGTCTTGATTACTGTAGCTTTGTAGTTTAGTCTGAAGTCCAGGAGCCTGATTCCTCCAGCTCCGTTTTTCTTTCTCAAGATTGCTTTGGTTATTCAGGGTCTTTTGTGTTTCCATACAAATTGTGAAATTTGTATGGGTTTGTCTTATATGACCTTTATTATGTTGAGGTAGGTTCCCTGTACGCCCACTTTCTGGAGAGTTTTTATCATAAATGGGTATTGAATTTTGTCAAAAGCTTTTTCTGCATCTATTGAGATGATCATATGGTTTTTCTTCTTCAATTTGTTAATATGGTGTGTCACATTGATTGATTTGTGTATATTGAAGAATCCTTGCATTCCTGGGATAAACCCCACTTGATCAAGGTGTATGATCTTTTTAATGTGCTGTTGGATTCTGTTTGCTAGTATTTTGTTGAGGATTTTTGCATCTATATTTATCAGTGATATTCGTCTGTAATTTTCTTTGTTTGTAGTATCTTTGTCTGGTTTTGGTATCAGGGTGATGGTGGTCTCATAGAATGAGTTTGGGAGTGTTCCTTCCTCTGCAATTTTTTGGAAGAGTTTGAGAAGGATGGGTGTTATCTTGTCTCTAAATGTTTGGTAGAATTCTCCTGTGAAGCCATCTGGTCCTGGACTGTTGTTTGTTGGAAGATTTCTCATCACAGTTTCAATTTCATTACTTGTGATTGGTCTGTTCATATTTTCTATTTCTTCCTGGTTCAGTCTCGGAAAGTTGTGCTTTTCTAAGAATTTGTCCATTTCTTCCAGGTTGTCCATTTAATTTACATATAGTTGCTTGTAATAATCTCTCATGATCCTTTGTATTTCTGCAGTGTCAGTTGTTACTTCTCCTTTTTCATTTCTAATTTGGTTGATGAGTCTTCTCCCTTTTTTGCTTGATGAGTCTGGCTAATGGCTTATCAATTTTGTTTATCTTCTCAAAGAACCAGGTTTTAGTTTTATTCATCTTTGCTATTGTTTTCTTTGTTTCTATTTCACTTATTTCTGCTTTGATTTTTATAATTTCTTCCCTTCTGCTAACTTTGGGTTTTGTTTGTTCTTCTTTCTCTAGTTCCTTTAGGTGTAAGGCTAGATTGTTTATTTGAGATTTTTCTTGTTTCTTGTGGTAGGCTTGCATATCTATAAAATTCCCTCTTAGAACTGCTTTTGCTGCATCCCATAGGTTTTGGATCATGATGTTTTCATTGTCATTTTTCTCTAGGTATTTTTTGATTTCCTCTTTGATTTCTTCAGTGATCTCTTGGTTATTTATAACGTATTGTTTAGCCTCCATGTGTTTGTGTTTTTTACGTTTTTTTCCTTGTAATTCATTTCTAATCTCATACTGTGTGGTCAGAAAAGATGCTTGATATGATTTCAATTTTCTTAAATTTACTGAGCCTTGATTTGTGACCCAGGATGTGATCTATCCTGGGGAATGTTCCGTGCGCACTTGAGAAGAAAGTGTAATCTGCTGTTTTTGGATGGAATGTCCTATAAATATCAATTAAATCTATCTGGTCTATTGTGTCATTTAAAGCTTGTGTTTCCTTATTAATTTTCTGTTTGGATGATCTGTCCATTGGTGTAAGTGAGGTGTTAACGTCCCCCACTATTATTGTGTTGCTGTTGATTTCCTCTTTTAGAGCTCTT
This sequence comes from Eschrichtius robustus, assembly GCF_028021215.1. Taxonomy (NCBI): domain Eukaryota; kingdom Metazoa; phylum Chordata; class Mammalia; order Artiodactyla; family Eschrichtiidae; genus Eschrichtius; species Eschrichtius robustus. The sequence goes on from NC_090834.1 coordinate 39,838,767, forward strand.
ACCAGCTGCCTTATGTATTGAGGTGCTCCTATGTTGGGTGCATATATATTTATAATTGTTATATCTTCTTCTTGGATTGATCCCTCCATCATTATGTAGTGTCCTTCCTTCTCTCTTGTAACATTCTTTATTTTAAAGTCTATTTTACCTGATATGAGTATTGCTACTTCAGCTTTCTTTTGATTTCCATTTGCATGGAATATCTTTCTCCATCCCCTCACTTTCAGTCTGTATGTGTCCCTAGGTCTGAAGTGGTTCTCTTGCAGACAGCATATATATGGGTCTTGTTTTTGTATCCATTCAGCAAGCCTGTGTCTTTTGTTTGGAGCATTTAATCCATTCACGTTTAAGGTAATTATCGATATGTGTGTTCCTATTACCATTTTCTTAATTGTTTTGAGTTTGTTTTTGTAGGTCCTTTTCTTCTGTTGTGTTTTCCACTTAGAGAAGTTCCTTTAGCATTTGTTGTAGAGCTGGTTTGGTGGTGCTGAATTCTCTTAGCTTTTGCTTGTCTGTAAAGCTTTTGATTTCTCCATGGAATCTGAATGAGATCCTTGCCAGGTAGAGTAATCTTGTTGTAGGTTCTTCCCTTTCATCACTTTAAGTATATCATGCCACTCCCTTCTGGCTTATAGAGTTTCTGCTGAGAAATCAGCTGTTAACCTTATGCGAGTTCCCTTGTATGTTATTTGTTGTTTTTCCCTTGCTGCTGTCAATAATTTGTCTTTGTCTTTAATTTTTGCCAATTTGATTACTATGTGTCTTAATGTGTTTCTCCTTGGGTTTATCCTGTATGGGACTCTCTGTGCTTCCTGGACTTGGGTGGCTATTTCCTTTCCCATGTTAGGGAATTTTTCGACTATAATCTCTTCAAATATTTTCTCCGGCCCTTTCTCTCTCTCTTCTCTTCTGGGACCCCTATAAAGCAAATGTTGTTGCTTTTAATGTTGTCCCAGAGGTCTCTTAGGCTGTCTTCATTTCTTTTCATTCTTTTTTCTTTTTTCTGTTCTGTGGCAGTGAATTCCACTATTCTGTCTTCCAGGTCACTTTTCTGTTCTTCTGCTTCAGTTATTCTGCTATTTTTTCCTTCTAGTATATTATTCATTTCAGTTATTGTATTGTTCATCTCTGTTTGTTTGTTCTTAATTCTTCTAGGTATTTGTTAAACTTTTCTTGCGTCTTCTTGATCTTTGCCTCCATTCTTTTTCCGAGGTCCTGGATCATCTTCACTATCATTATTCTGAATTCTTTTTCTGGAAAGTTGCCTATCTCCACTTCCTTTTGTTGTTTTTCTGGGGTTTTATCTTGTTCTTTCATCTGGTGCATGTCCTCTGCCTTTTCATTTTGTGTGTCTCTCTGTGAATGTGGTTGTCCTTGCACAGGCTACAGAACTGTAGCTCTTCTTGCTTCTGCTGTCTGCCCTCTGGTGGATGAGGCTATCTAAGAGGCTTGTGCAAGCTTCCTGATGGGAGGGACTGGTAGTGGGTAGAGCTGGGTGTTGATCTGGTGGGCAGAGCTCAGTAAAACTGTAATCCACTTGTCTGCTGATGGGTGGGTTTGGATTCCCTCCTTGTTGGTTGTTTGGCCTGAGGCGACCCAACACTGGAGCCTACCCAGGCTCTTGGGTGGGGCCAATGGCAGACTCTGGGAAGGCTCACGCCAAGGAGTACTTCCCAGAACTTCTGCTGCTAGTGTTCTTGTCCTCACAGTGAGACAGCGCCACCCCCACCTCTGCAGGAGACCCTCCAACACTAGCAGGTAGGTCTGATTCAGTCTCATGGGGTCACTGCTCCTTCCCCTGTGTCCCGATGCACACACTATTTTGTGTGTGTCCTCCAAGAGTGGAGTCTCTGCTTCCCCCAGTCCTGTCGAAGTCCTGCAATCAAATCCCAATAGCCTTCAAAGTCTGATTCTCTAGGAATTGCTCCTCCCATTACTGGACCCACAGGTTGGGAAGCCTGACATGGGGCTCAGAGCCTTCACTCCAGTGGGTGGACTTCTGTGGTATAAGTGTTCTCCAGTTTGTGAGTCACCCACCCAACAGTTATGGGATTTGATTTTGTTGTGATTGCGCCCCTCCTACCATCTCACTGTGGCTTTTCCTTTGTCTTTGGATGTGGGGTATCTTTTTTGGTGAGTTCCAGTGTCTTCCTGTCAATGATTGTTCGGCAGTTAATTGTGGTGGCTTTCACATTTTTAGATACCTTGGAGTACATCTCAGTAATTTATATATAAGTCATCACCATCTGTTGGTACTGGTTTTACACTGCAGGCAAAAGGTCTTATAGGGCAGCGGTCCCCAACCTTTTTGTCACCAGGGACTGGTTTCATGGAAGACAATTTTTCCACGGACCTGGGTGGGGTCATTGGGGATGGTTCAGATGGTGATGCCAGTGATGGGGAGTGGCAGATGAAGCTTTGCTCACTTGCCCTCCATTCACCTACTGTGCGGCCCGGTTCCTAACAGGCCATGGACTGGTACCTGTCCATGGCCTGGGGGTTGAGGACCCCTGCTATAGGGTCTTATATTTAACAACAATTTCCTGTGTGCCTTCTGCATTTTCTCCTACAGACACTGTGCTAAGAACTATTGCTGCAAAAAGAAATGTTTCTTTTGCTAATTTATACCCTAAAAATGATATATATGTAATTATTACACTATGATAAAAGTTACAATAAAAGTTTGCAATATAACCTGTTTATTCTGTTTATTAGTTGGTTCAATTGATCTTTTTTAGCATGTACTATGTATCAGACATTGTTCTAGACACTGGAAATGCATCATTAAATAAGACAAACTAATGCCCTGCCTTCATGAAATTTATGTTCTAGTATAGAAGTTAGAAAATGAATAAAATATATAGTGTGTCATATGGCAATAGGTGCAATAAAGACAAAAGAAGCAGAAAAAGGGGATAGAATGCTAGAAATAAAAGTGGAAAAATTAAATAAACTAATCAAGAAGGGTATGCTGATGTTTTGCTGACATCTGAGCAAGGACCTCACAAACATGAGAAAGTGAACCCTACAGCTATCTGGAAGAAGACACAGGGAAGAGCAAGTGCAAAGACCCTAGAGAAGGAGCTTTGCCCATTTGGCTGTAATGGAGTGAGCAAGGGAGAAAGAGAAAGGCATTCATAGAGGTGACAAGGAAGACAATGTATAGAGGAATGAAGGCCATTTAAGGACTGGGATTTAAGTGAGATGTAAAGCCATTGGGAGGTTTTGATATGATCTAGCTTTTGTTTTTAAAATGACGACTTAAGCTACTGTAATGAGAATAAAATATAAGATATAAAAATCCATCAGCAGAAAGACCTGTAGGATTGTGATACTCAAAATGTCAGTTCACAACTAGATGAGAAGTTTGTGACAAATATAACTAAATGCACTGCTTCCTGCATTGAGAAAGTCTTACCAAGGAAAAAAGCTGACTGACCTAAATTGTATGAATAGTGATATAGTTCATTTATATAGTGAGATAAGCTCTTTTCCTCCTTGTAGAGCAATAGGCCATTCAATGGATCATGCTTTGAGAAGCACTATTTTAGGATATTATTGCAATAAGCCAAGTAAGAGATGATGGTGTTTTAGACCACGGTAGTGGTATGGATAAAAAGAAAAGACCCATTTGATATAGTTATATCTATATAGATATAGATATAGATATAAATAACTATATCCCTACATGCTCACAGGATTTGCTGATGCATTAACTTTGGGGTATACAACAACAACAGATAAAGTTCATGAGAACAGCAGCTTCTGATCCTGAGAAACTAGAGCTGCATTTACTGAAATGGGGAATACAAGGACAACTTTAGGGAAGAAATCAGTATTTTTCAGTTTGGGGCATATTAAGTGTGAATGTCCAAATAGAGATATCAAGTAGGCAGTTAGATATATGGTTTTGGAATTCAGGAGCAAAGTCTGAGATAAGTACACACCTATTTATATACATCAGCATATATATGGCATTTAAAGCCATAAGATTGAATGGAATCCCCAAGTGAATGAGTGATCTCTACTCTAGCATATAGACTACAGAAATGATCCAAGGACTGAGCTCAGGGACAGTTTCAAATTTAGAAGTCTAAACAGTGGCTGGCAAACTATAGATTTGGCCCAGAGGGCCAAATCTAGCCTGCAGCTTATTTTTTTACAGTCCACAAGGTAAGAATGGTTTTTACATATTATAAGGGTTAAAAAAAGAGGAGAAGTAGAAAATGCAGCAGAGACTACACCTGGTTCACAAATTCTAATCTATTTACCATGTGACCTTTTATAGAAGTTATGTTTGCTGACCCACTGGTCCAGAAGATGCGAGAAGGTGTCGTCAGTGAGATAGAACAAAAACCAGGGGAGAGTGGAAGTTGAGTAAAGGCGAAGTTTTATAGTAGAAGGAATAATACCTCTGTCAGATGCTGATGATAGATCAAGAAAGATGGAAACCTAGAATTGACTATTGGGTGTAGCATTGTAGAAGGCATTGGAGACCTTGAAAAGAGTAGTGTTCAAGAAATCGTGTAAATCAAATCCTGTCTGGGATAAGAAGGGTTGGAAACAGCAGATAGAGACTACTCTTCCAAAGAGTTTTTCTGTAAAAAAGAGCTGAAAAATGAGGCAGTGATTGGAGGAGTAAGTGGATTTAATATATATATATACGTTTAAATATTTATTTTTAAGGTTGGAGAAATCACTTGTTTTTATGCTTGTGAGGAAGACACAATCAATGGAATTTTGACACTGCAGTGTTGAGAGGGGATAATTAACATAGAGATTCTCTCTTTTACTTTTTTAAGTTTTATTGGAGTATAGGTGATTTCCAATGTTGTGTTAGTTTCTGCTGTACAGCGAAGTGAATCAGTTATACATATACATATGTCCACTCTATTTTAGATTCTTTTCCCATATAGGTCATTACAGAGTACTGAGTAGAGTTGCCTGTGCTATACAGTAGGTCCTTATTAGTTATCTATTTTATATATAGTAGTGTGTATATGTTAATCCCAATCTCCCAATTTATCTCTCCTTCCCCTTCCCGCCCTCCCCCCATAATCATGTTTGTTTTCTCTTGAGTATGTGAGAGATAATGTGATCTAGTGATAAGTAGAGGATTTAGATAGGCGCATGAGCAGTCCCACCACAGTAACAGGGAGAAAGGGAGAGTACAAACTATCTGCAAGAGTACTGCCAAGTGGGAAAATATTGTGGCAGAAACTTGCAAAAATGACATTCTGATGGATTCTCTTTTCTTAGCAAGTGGAAGAACGGGCATCAGCTGAGAATGAGGATGAGAGAAGGATGTGGGAAATTTCAAGAAAGAGCAGATGAGGATGATTTCCAAAAGTGGGAGAGTGAACGACTAAGAAATATAGTATTTTTGCCATCCAGCACTAAGGGTCAACTTAAAGTAACTTGTCTTTGCCACTCTCTCACCTTGTCACAGTGGCATGGACATATATACACTACCAAATGTAAAATAGATAGCTAGTGGGAAGCAACCACATAGCACAGGGAGATCAGCTCAGTGCTTTTTGACCACCTGGAGGGGTGGGATAGGCAGGGTAGGAGGGAGGGAGACGCAAGAGGGAAGAGATATGGGAACATATGTATATGTATAACTGATTCACTTTGTTATAAAGCAGAAACTAACGCACCATTGTAAAGCAATTATACTCCAATAAAGATGTTAAAAAAAAAAAAAGTAACTTGTCTTGAGTTGAAATACAGTCACCATGGTTTACTGCATGGAGGAACTGAGTAGGCAGAGAGCTTGATTTAAATAGGGTTGGAGTTTCATCAAGTGCATACAATAAATTGAGAGGAGGAAAATTAGTTGAATGTGATGAAAGAGAATGATTGCAACAATGGACCATGGAATGTAAGCTGAGTAAGAAAGAAACATGATGGAATATATAAAAATTCATTGAGTTGTCCACATATTATTTCTGCATTTTTCTCTATGTATGTTATATTTCGATACATAAGTTTATGGAAATCTTTAAAAAACAAAATGAGAGGACTCCCACAGGATAAAATATAGCTACAGAAGAGAAAACATGGAATGTAGGCATGCTGTTTTGGAGATTATTAAAAACAGACCAAGTGAGGGATATAGGGGCAATAAGAAGGAGGTATATGTTCTAAGGGAAAAATCGGAAAACAGAAGACTAGTTTCAGAGAGAGATTTAATAGAGAATGTCTCAGTTCATTCTAGGAACTGTATATATAATACAGTCAGCAAAGGTATTCATATTACCATTCATGAGGATGAAGGGGTCAGTTCTATTTGCAGTGCACACAACAGTGCACTGACAGGCTACAGGCCTTCCTCTCGGTGCCACGCCAAACAATATGGAGGAACCACCTATGAGTTCAAAGTTGGCTATGTGACTATAGGATAGGGGTCAAGAGCAAAAACTAAAGAAGCTGATTTATTCTCCCAGATTAAAAAGAAAAGTATTACTGAATGTTGTTATTAAATGAAAGACAGGCTCTTCTCAGCCTGTGTTTAATTTGTTTTCTAATTTTGCCCCTTTAAAGAGAGGAAAAGAAGTGAGCTTGAGTTTCAGTTTTCAGAATTAAATATAAATATCCAAATAGAGAGAGAAGGTAGAGAATGGCAATGCCCGGATAGAACAAGAGCTGCCTCCCCTGGTTTCTCTCTACTTCAGCTTTTAATAGATACAGTTTCCTATGCCTAGAGGTGAAAATGGAGAGACTATTGTGTCCTTCAGCACTAGTCATCTTCACGGTCTGTTCCAGAAACAATGGCTGCTGCTGCTAGCCACAGGGAGTTTTATAATGCGCGGTCTCATTTCCTTGCCTGCAAGGCAATGCTGGGCTTCTCCTGCCAGGATAGACTTCTTCCTCCTGCTGCTCTCAGCTTTAGGCACCATTACATTGCTTTATACTCTGCTTCCACATGGATCTGGAGCTTTTCTTCTTCATGTTTCCTATGGCTTGCTGGGTCTTCACACACACCCTTGGACTCTTAGGACATACACAGCACCACAGAGAGGCATGTGATGAAGTCTCCTAGAGTCCAGCACTTGCTGTGTGCAAAACCTCATGCTGCCTAGAAATGTGAAGAATATCATGAGGTCATAAATCTTTCCCAGGATTAAGCAAATAAAACTTGAAGAAGACACAAATACTCATCTTGAAAACCAGGAAAACTACAATCCAGATTTCGTAAAGTCAAAGATGTTTCCTGGACTCTTGCAGGAAGGAAGTTGGGAATCATATTAAAGAGGCAATGGTCCCACTTCCACTCGCTTGAGTTATTCTGCACAGTATGTTCATTGAATTGTTCCTTTCTTATCTAAGAATTTCTCTGTGACAGAGGCTAAAAAGGGATCTATGGGACATAATGCCCTTTTAATTTCTTGACATTATTCCTAAGGTTCAGGAATGCTCCTTTGCAATACACCCCTGATTAAGCACCAACCTATATAATATCTAACTCCCAAATAGTTCTAGAAGGGATTATCTATTCTAACTCCCAAATAGTTTCCTAAGTTTTACCTCTCTCCATTTCTGCAACCATTTCCTTAGTCCATTCCCCTGGCTTTTCATATTAAATAGGTTCAGATTTCTAAAATATCTGTTGAATACGTGTCAGAGTCCATGCTAGCACTTCCTCAAGCATTATTTAATTTTCTCTTTAAAACAACCATATTAAAAATACAGTGCATAGTATTATGCTGTTTTTTTGTTTGTTTGTTTGTTTGCTTTACAGATGAAAAATCTGAGCCCTTCAGAATAGTTAAATGATTTTCCCAAGGACCCACAAGTACCAGGACCTGTGTCTTTCCAGAAAGACATTTCTCACCTATGAATTTATCCAAATACTTTTTGAACAACTTTAAATATTCTGCATGTATAATCCCTGTGATAGTAAGTTTCTAATGTTTTTTCCCCTTTTTATAAAGGTTTCATTATTACCTTTGATTATAGCTTACCACATTTAAGATTCTATTGTTTTAGCAAAATTCTCATTTTAAACCCATGCCTGTTCTTTCTGATGTTATTAAAGTAACAAATGCCAGTATCACAGGTCTTTAATTGCTAGGAGACACTAATCATTTTGCCTGCTATGGTCAGACCTGGATGAATGAGAATCTGCAAAGAATAATTCTCTGCTAAAATAACAGCAAAGAGAACTGAGCCTAATATTCAGTAAGAGGAAGACCATTTTACTAATGATATTAAAAACCAGAAGCTAGTCAATTCAGGGAGGACTGTAATTTTAATTTGAGGTTTAATCATTATTCACACTGTGCCCTGATCATTTCTAAGTTTTTTTTTTTTTTGAGGATTTTTTTTTTAGGACCAAATGGTTTAATAGAATTATTTATTACTCCCATATTATAAGTAAGAAAACTAATTTAAAGGCAACAAAGTAAAAAGCAAAATAACATGTTTTTTAAAAGAGTATGTCATTTATTTGACTGCTACAATAAGACATAAGTACACTATTCCTTAGTGATAACCATAAGGTTCCAATCATCATTAAATATTTTCCCTCATTTTCCCAAAATATTCTAAATGTAGCCAAAACTAAAAAATGAACTATTCAATTCAATCTAACCTAGAGTCATATGTAGCAAATGAAAGATAATCTATAATCAAATCTTTATTATAATTTAGTAATATCACTTTCTAAGAGAAAAACTAATTATGAACTGTAGTAAAAATTTTTGTGAAAGACATTCACTTAGCTATCTAGACACACAAACTGAACTCAAAGTTATAGAAATAAATGCATTAATGATTTAGATTAATCCCTTCTTTTATAAGGGATGAAAAAATGAGAATCTGAATCATTCAAGTGACTTGCTCAAGGACAACAGCTGACCAGTAGCTGAGTGCAAGTTAGAACAAGTTACCTAATGCAAAGTCTAATGGTGGCTCACTTCCCGACTATTTTTTATTCATTCATGTATGAATTTACTGAACAAATATTCATTGAGCAGCCAATATCTGTCAGACTCTGGCCTGCCAGAGTTGCTGTGATAATAAATAATCAGGCACAGAACTGCCTTCAAGTAATTTTTAATTTAGTGAGAAGACAGACATTAAACAATAATATAAAGAATTTTTAACTAAAATTGTGATGAGTTATTCAAAGGACACATACAATGTGCAATGAGAGGAAATACTGCAGCAATCTGAGAAGGCTTCCACGAGGAAGTGACATTAGGAGAATAATTAGGAATACCCGGGAGAAAAAGAGGGAGGGAAGGTGGGGGAGAGAGGTCAGGAAGTGAGGAAAACCAGATTCACAGTAACAAGACGGAACAGTTTTCCAAAGAGCCTGGGCTAGCAGGGGCTTGGTAAAAGCAGAAAGAGGCTAGTGTGACTGAAACCCTGTGAGCAAGAGCAAATGTTGTAAGAAATAAGGCTAATTCTAAATTCTAATTCTTTTTTATCGCGGTAAGAACATTTACCAAGAGATCCATCCTTAACAAATTTCTAAGTGTACTACACAGTATTGCTAACTATAGGCACCATGTTCTCCAGCAGATCTCTAGAATTTATTCATCTTGCATAATTGAAACTATACCTTTTGATTAGCAACTCCCTATCTCCCCCTAACCCTAGCCCCTGGCACCCACCATTCTACTTTCTGCTTCTCTGAGTTTGACTATTTTAGATACACCATATAAATGGAATCATAAAATATTTGTCCTTTTGTGATTTGCTTATTTCCCTTAGCATGATGTCCTCAAGATGCATCCATGCATCCTTGCATCCGACAATATTGCAGGATTTCCTTCCTTTTTTAAGGATAAATAATAGTCTATTGTATGTATAGATCATATTTTCTTTATCCATTCATCCGTTGATAGACATTTAGGTTGTCTTGGCTATTATGAATGATGCTGCAATAAACATAGGAGTATAAATATCTATTTGAAATCCTGATTTCAATTTTTTTGGATATATGCTCAGATCATATGGTAGCTCTATTTTTAATTGCTTGAGGAATCTCCACACTGTTTTTCACAATACCTTCACCATTCTACATTTCCACTGATAGTTTACATGTGTTCATATTTCTTCACATCCTTACCAATACTTGTTATCTTTCATAAAATGATGGCTCTCTTAACAGGTGTGGACTAGTATCTTATTTTGGTATTGATTTGCATTTCTCTGATTATTAGTGATGCTGAGTATCTTTTCATATACCTGTTGGCCATTTGTATGTCTTCTTTGGATAAATGTCTATTTAAGTACTTTTTCCCATTTTTCAATTACAAAATTTTCTTTTCTATTGAGGTATAGGAGCTTCTTATATATTTTGGATATTAACCCATTATAATATATAGTTTACAAATATTTCTTTCCATTTTGTAGACTGTCATTTCACTCTGTTAATTGTTTCTTTTGCTGTACAAAATCTTTTTAGTTTGATGTAGTCCCATTTGTCTATTTTTGCTTTTGTTGCCTCTGCTTTTACTGTCATAGCTAAAAACTCATTGACAAGACCAATGTCCTGAAGCTTTTCCCTATGTTTTCTTCTAAGAGTTTTACACTCTTTAATCCATTTTTGAGTTGATTTTGGTGTATGCTGTAAGAAAAGGGTCCAATTTCATTCTTTTGCATGTGGATATCCAGTTTACCTGGCAATATCTGTTGAAGAAACTATTATTCCCCTATTGTGTATTCTTGGCACCCTTGTCAAAGATTAGTTGACTATATATGTGTGAGTATTTTTCTGGAGTTTCTATTCTGTTCTGTTGGTCTATATGTCTGTCTTCATGCCATGATCTTTTAATTACTATAGCTTTAAATATATTTTGAAATCAGGAAATGTGATGCTCTAGCTTGTTTTTCTTTCTTATGATTATTTTGACTATTGGTGGCACTTCGTGATTCCATATGAATTTTACAATTGCTTTTAGGAGAAAGATTTACCTGTTCTCTCTCTCTCTTTTTTTTTTTAATAAGAAATCATTTAATGTAAAATATACAAATTCCTCAGTATGAGAACTTCCACAAAACAGGGAGAATGACAACTAAAACAATTTTTCTTAAAAAAGAACACTCCCCTTACCTTGTCCTTGCTACCCAACACTCAAGAACAAATCCGTACAAAACCACAAACACAGAAAAGGACCTTAGAGGATGTTACGATGCAAAGTCTTCAGAACTAATCTAAACTGCTCTCCTCACCAAGACCCTGCCCCGATAGAGCTGAGGGTTCCCAGGTCCACTGGGGAAAGTGAGTTTTACCTGTTCTCTTAAACAGGCAAGAGACCATGGCGATTCCAAAATTTATAAGGAAAGACCAGTTATCAGAATCCAAAATACCATGAAGAGTGCAAGAGTTAAAGGAAGAAGTAACACCTTTGACTAGAGGAATGGTTGTAGGAATGGAGAGAGGTGAAAATCCAGGGAACTATTTGGGATTAGGAATTGCTATTGCTTAATTTTTAATTAGTATGTAAGAAATATATATCACACCTGGAAGAATAGTGATACCATTTATTGGAAGTATAAAAAATTTGGGAAGTAATATGTTTTGTTTTGTATATACTGAATTTGAGCTACTTATGAGGCATTTATAGATATGCAATTCAAAAGAGGGGTCTGAACTGGAAATACACATTTAGTATATAGATGGCATTCCAAACATAGATGTAGAAGATATTTCTCAAGGAGGTAAATGTAGTTAACAAGATTGAGCCCTGAGAAAGTCCAGAATTTGACGTTAAATTAGAAGAAACAGAGTCTAGGAATGATCAGTTAAAGAGATAGGTGGGAAAGTAGAAGAGCGTGGTATCATGAAAGTCAGGGGAAAAGCATGTTTACAGTATTTCCACAGGGAAAGCATGGACAAATACATTAACAGTGCTCAGCTATTCAAGTGAGATGAGCTCATTAGGGTCTTTATGAAACAGTTTTTCAGTGGTGTGGTGGGAGCCGTCAGATTGCAATGGATTCAAAAGTTAATGAGAGAAAATTATAGTAACTCTAGGGAAGTTTGGTTGGGGCACAAAGGAAAAAAATAGGGCAGTAACTACAGGAAGATGTAGAGGGCACAAAAAGCTGTTTAAGATAAGAAGTTCTAGACCATCTTTACGCTTCCTCATTTCCTTAGATTATTCAAACTCAAGTCAACATCATTTTTAGTTCTGTCCTGCCAGCATTTCAGTTCTAATCTCTTTATTTCTCCTTGCTCTTGTGACTAAATGTCACAACTTATTCCCCAGTTCTAAAAATTGTTTGCCATTTTGTTTCCAGGTGTGACACCAGTTTCTTATATCATTAGGTGCTATTTTTTGTACTGGAACCTCCATTTCAATGAAGACCAATCTATACAAACGATATTTAACAAGATGATTTTGGAATTTATGCTTATGCATCCCTATACTCTCAAACCGCTTCCTTATCTGTTATCTCTGTTCAAATCCCTTCAGCAAAGGTGGACCCAATAATCTTCTTCATTGAACCTCTATAATTCTACACTCTTTGGAAATCACTACCTAACTCCACAAGCTTGAGGCTTTCATTCAAGTGTTCTTAAGGGGGAATTATAGTAGTAATCTACAAAGTGGGGAGACACACAGTGGGTGATCCAGTGGATGTGGGTATACAATTTTTAGACTTTCTATTTTATTTCTATTCATCTTAAAATATAAGAAAATTGAAACAACTAATATTTAATATTAGACACTGTCACTTTTGTTGGATCCACATGGAAGATGTCACCTCACACACACAAAAACGTGCAGTGATAATTTAGGGAAGAAGAGGACAGTTTTAAGTCTGAAGCGTTAACAATCATGTCACCAGAACGTTGTTCACTTTCAGTTTACGTAAAAATTTCCATTTTCTTCTTTTAATTTCAGAGAGAGAGAATGGATAAAAGAGAAATAAAACCAATCTGTCTGATTTAAAACAACTTCTTTAATTAATTCCTTTTATTTTAAAAGTTTTTAAAAAAATAGAAATTTACACAAGTCATAAGTGTACAGCTCTGTGAATTTTTACTAAGGAAAATTTGATTGGGAAATAGAACATTAGTAGTCCCAGAGAAAGCTTCCTCTTCACCTCTCCTAATCACTATCTACTCTTTCCAAAAAGGTAATACCTAACCTGACTTATTACCATACATATTAGTTTGCTGGTTTTTGAAATGTTTATTAATGGAATAAGATATATGTACTTTTTCAGTACCTGACTTCCTTTGCTAAGGCCTCTATTTGTGAGATTCATCCACATTTTAGGTAGTTCATTGCTTAGTAGTATTAATTTATAAAATGTAGCACTATTCATTTGTTCAGTCTACTGTTGATAGAAATTGGATTGTTCCCAGCTTTAATAACAATTCTATGAGCATTTTTGCACACATCTTTTGGTACACATGTGCATGGATTACCACTGAGTATAAAGTCTAAAGAGTCCAGTTGGTATACTGGGTCATTTATTATGCATATGTTCAGCAGAAATTGCTAAAAAAACATTTCCTAATAATTGCAGCAATTGACTCACCATCAGCAGTGAGAGTTCTAGTACCTCTACATTCTTGTCAATAATTTGTATTATCAGTACTTTTAATTTCAGCCATGTTGGAAACTGTATAAAGGTATTTCACTGTGGTTTTAATTTTTATCTCCCAGGTATCTAAAAAGATGGAGCAACTTTTTAGATATTTATTGAAATGTAAACTAACCCTCACAAAAAGGACAAATGAATTCAAAGTAGCCCATGCAAGTAAACCAAAGATTAAAAATAATATTCATAAAGAATTGTAAAAAACTAAGAAAATGGCAATGACAAATATAAGCTCTTCATCAACTACACTTCAAAGGAGAAACAATGACGATTTCATCACATATGACTAGAAGTTTGTCAAAGTAATCAAATAATCAAGAAGACTATCTAAAATGTTGATTTACTCTTTCTATTTTAATTATGAACCCCCTTTAGTGTATAGTAAGCCATTAGATATTAACAAATTCTTGTAAATCATATATAGTACATACATAAATATATGTATATGGAATGTAGATACCCACTTCTGTCTTTGCTGTTAGAGGTAACATTCAAAAACTGTTTAGAGATCTTTGTACTACGGTTCTGTTGGACACCATAGGAAATAGATGGGGTTATCTCTGCTGTCAAATTTTTTGATGTCGATCAGAATGCTGTCTTATTCCACCTTTGAATATTTCTTGTTTTCAGGATCCTCAGTGTGATGCTCACCCCTTGACAACTGTCGCTCTTGTTAGATGGTCCTACCAACAATCCTCTGTCAAGGCTACCAATCACCTGTAGCCATCTCTCTCCAGAGACCACACTGGTATGACTGGGCTTCATCCCCAAACCTGCCAATGAGTTTGCCCCCAACATTTATCTGTCTCAGATGGACATGCCAAATTTTCTAGGTTGTTGTTCTCCTAGTCTAGCATATGGAAATTCCTCAAGCCCCTGTTCCAACACCCTATAACTTAGCTTACACTTAAAATATAGTGAAAATAGTTCATTGACTGGAAGATGATAAAAAACATCTCCATTATAGATATTTAATTCCAGAAAAGGAAGTGCTAAAATGGGGGGACTGAATTAGCCTTTTATTGATTCTCTTTTTCAGTTGATTGATTACATTTTACCTGATCAAATGTTATAGCTCAAAACATTAACTTTTAAATAGATCAGACTAAAATGCATATTTTAAAACTCAAAATATACTTGTCAACTTCCTATGTGGTTGATAAATATTCTATTTTTTCTGTTGTTGCTATTGTTTAATTTTAAATACATTATGTGGTGAAGCTTCTATAATTACAATATTTTTTCTTATTTTGTAAAACCTTAGCATATTTTTATCACTTAATTACCCCCCTTTTTCTTTTAGTGACAATGTTTGAGTCCATCTTAAAATCCATTAAATAAATCCCATTTAGTCTAGGTTTTGAATTTAACTTCAGTTGAAGTACTTGTAAAATATACCTCAAGATTTTTATTTTTCATAAATAATTGAATTTTAAATTAGCATTGAGTCAGCAGTGGGGATATTTTCCGTATTTTCACTGAAAAGTACAATAATAAAATATAGTCAAAATGCACTTATTTAGATCTGTGCATAATATAGTAATTTCCCAGTTTAATGTGATCCTCCATGTAGATACATTTCATTTGTGACTTTGATCCATAATCATGGCAAAGTCAGACTTTCCTCCAAAGCCATTGTTTCCCTGAGGTACTTCTGCTTGTGTTAGGAAAGAACTATGATGAATTCTAAATAGCTCACTCCTGAACATTCAGAAAATAAATACTCAAATCTTTCTGAAAGATGTCTTTAAAAAGTTTTGCTGAATTTTCTTTGTAAATAAAGATGAATAAGAGATTTTTTCCCTTATAAATAACAGAAATAGGTTGCAATTTAGTAAATACATTTATAATATCCTTTATCACACACCAAAAAGCTGATATGTGCAGAGTTTGACACCCTCCCCAGTCCATTATCCACAAAAGAGAGAATTGCTGAATTATGCTCCCTTTTTTTTAGCCATAAACTCTTAGTTTTCAATTTGGGCACAATTAGGAATGTTATAAAAGATTTTTATGATCTTTCCCCCCCAGTCTCAGAGCCAATTATCATGTTCTTTGTTCTTTGTATATGTATTATTCAAGTATTAGTCGTTTCCCTTGTTATTTGTTTCTTGCTCATATTGTGTTATAATAAATTGTGGCTGCACTCGCAGTTAGAGTATTTACATGCATTTTCTATAATGCAGCGGCAAATAGTCAAACTGAACTATTTAATTGGGTGGCAGTATGAGGGTGGAGTATTATTCTTGAAAGAGGGTGGGTCCTGTGTCTGATATCAAAGTGTTCATGATCAGGTCTGAATGAAGCAAAAAGTTCCTTTGGGGCAACAATCGGAGACACAGAGAGAAAGTTGCTAAATCAGATTTTAGATAACCTCAAATGCCAAAGACATATAAATACCAAAGGACTTGGGGTTACTGAAGGTGTCCCATAGCTACAGCCTGGGTGAACTTGTGCAACACTGGGAGACAGAGAGTTCAATTATGGATCTCTTTTAATTGTCCAGCCTTGAAATATAAGTACCTAAGCATGGGTACCAGCAGTCAGAATAGAAAGGAAGGGATAGATGTGAGAAATATGTTAAAGGATGTGGCCATTGATTTTGCTAGGAACAGTGGTTAAACTTGGCTCCCAGCTGTGGGAGTGTACGGTCTGAAAAATGATGACATTATTAACTAAAATGCAAGTCTGAAGGGAGAGGGATTTAGGGGGAGGGGATTATAAACTTGCTTTAAAAGTGTTGTGTTTGCAGTCACAATAAGACGTACAAATAGGGATACCAAACAGGCACTATGGGAGCTGTAGAGGACAGAAATAAAAATAACAGCTGAGAAAATATCTTATTCCATCCTGATTTTAAGTACACAGAGAAAAACCCTGTAAAGTAGGAAAGTGTATTTGTGCACAGCTACCTCTCTTCTTCAATACTTTCAGAGTGAATACCTGAAATAAGATCACTCTGTTCTCTAATCCATTTACTCCTTGATTCAAAAAGCATTTATCAATCACATGATATACACCAGGAAGGGGAATGGTGAAGAAGAAACATATTTAAGATATATTTCAGAGGTAGAACCAACAGAAATTTGTTATAGATTAGATTGCAGGAAAGGCTTTCCAAAAAATTTTAGACTCCTCAATCTATGGATTAAAAATAATTTTAGTAAGTGACAGGAAAAATACATAGAGAAATAGACATTTGAGATTTGAATCCTCAGGGACGAACTGTCCAGAGCTGTTCCTTCAATACTGTGATACCCTGAGTGGAGCTGTTATCCCTGGCAGTCTTACGCTTATTCTGGAGACAAGAGAATTTCATCAAATCCAAATAAAATGACTCCACTCCAGGTCACTCACTCATTTATCCATTCAACAAAGATTTATTTCATGACCGTTTGTGCCAGGCACTGTGCTCAGTACTAGATGTAGAGTGGTAGGTGACATCTCTCCATAGTGTTGTTTACAATATGGTATCTTCACCTGTAACAGATCAAATTCTCTCTCAAGAGTACTTCCAGATCCAGATAGTCTCTGGATATGCCATTTATTCCTTCTGACTATCTGTTTTCATCCCTATTACCCTTACCATTATTTAGATATTTACAGATATGCCAACATCCTGTCAGCTGTTTAAGTTCTTCTGAGGCTGAGAATTCAAAATACCCACTTAAAACACTTGAGGTGGATGAGTATACTCCACCTAATGTGTTTCTTAGAAATAGAAAAACACTAAATTTTATGCTGTTAGTTTTTATTAAGATTTTCTTTTCAATAACACTTCATACATTGGTAAATGAATTTTTTTTTCATTAAACAGATGTAATCTCTAATCTTTAAAGTATCAAGAAGGTAAAGACTCTGAAAAACATGCAGTTTCATTGGAGAGAAATTTGTTGCCTACTAAAATTGCTAAGAATGTATATTCAGACTTTAAAATAAAACCATCTTGTAAGGGGGCTTTTTTTCTTCCTGAAAACTCACTTATGTGTCAGTACTAATTGAAAGTAGTGTCCACTGACATTTTGGGCAATGACTTTTCTGTTTTTACATTTGACCTAAAAATAACCTAAGAAACAGTAAAGTAGCCTTTGCATGCCTGCAGGCAAAAGATCATCCTGTTCAGGGAAAAAGACCACTGAATAAATGGCTTTATCTTTTAATTGATTAAATTCCCAACAGTTTTTATGTGATATACCCTTTATAAAGGTTAGAACTTCCATCTGCCTATTCTTTCATCTGAGACTCAGGAAAGTCTCAGCTGCAGATGTGGCAGTCCCAGGGCAAAATGAGGGTAAGCTAAAGCTGCTTCCTTTCTAGTCAAAGACGAAGACAGCATCTTCTCTAAAAAAGCATATTTTTCCCAGCCAGTCTTTTACAAGCAGCTCACTGATTCCATAAATAAAGAGAAGCATCCTCTATAGGCTGGGCTTTCCCGGAGGTGACTTTGTAAGACCATCTCATTCTCTGATTTGTGTATCTCCTGAGACCAATCAAGGTCCCTTCTCTCTTCCTTCAATATAAGTTTTAACAAAATTTAAAGATGAAAAAATAATGCTTAGACATGACATCTGAATCATGTTGCTGAACTGTTTCTTTCCTACTTCATTCTTAAACTTTAGAAATTAAGTTGATCCCCAACTCTGAAGTTACAGAAAGTCTAACTTGTAAATTACAACAGGAGAGGAATGCTACTTGGTTGAGAATTGTGAAATGAGTAAGCCAGACCATGTGGCTTACAGATCTAGCTTAGACTTTCCCTTTGCTGAAGAGAAGGATGAGACAGGGTGGATACTGAGTAGAGAGAATCGTTATTTCAAATACAGGGAGGAAACATAAGAATGGCTTATATTGAAAAATCAGAATGGCATATATCAGTTATAAGATATTTGAAATTAGAGATTGGATATTTATATCCTGCAGTGGCCAACACAATATAATAGGGACTACAGTAGTAGTGGTATAATAAATGTTAGGTAAAGAGCGAAAGAGAAGGAGAGGGGAAGGAATTATCAATGTCCTTGCTGTCTACTGGAAGTAAAAGACACCACCAGATAAAGAACATAGATAACTCTGCAACAACCACTATAAAGAACTGCTATCCTTGACAAGACCCAAGATCACCAGAAGCTAGTATTCTAACAATATGGACACACTGATATTCCTGCTGTATTGTGTGCAATTTCAGTCTAAAATAAGAAATGTGCAGTTGTTTAGAATGGTAGTTGCAATTGTTTTCTCTGTTTTCAGAAATGTCTAATAGGAAAAATGACCCCACCGAGTCTGGGAGGGCCAAACTTAATATCTTAGCAATCAGGTAAAAATTAGAATAGGAGCGATGTGTTTCTGAATAAGACCCACAAAGAGGTAAATGATATTTTCATCCAAAAGTCTTGACAGTCTCACTAAAGCAATGTTGCTACTCTGAGAAAAAAAGAAAATTTTAAGAAATTATATCAGATTCAATTTATTTGGAGTCAATTAAATAAATAAAACATTTCTGAACATAAATGGACCAGATGAAGTTAAACAGCATGAATATGTAGAGATTCATTAAGAAAAAATATGACTTTTCCAAAGATATGTAAGCTGAAAATACAGGCTCAAAGAAAGAGGGCAGTAGTTTTTGAGGAATTTCTACATTTGGAAGAGTACAAAGGATTCAATGGTACTTGTTAGCAAGCAATTTATGAAAATGGCTTATAGTGAAGAGACAGGCCATTGAATTTAGAAGGATTAACAAATTGAAACAATAACCAAAAATGTGCTGTGAATGTAGAATACAGCTTTTGTATTTATAGTAAGTGGAGAAGTGAGAGACATAGAAATGGTTATAAAAAGAATGAAAACAGACCTTAAAGGTTGAGTAATTCTAAGGAAAGAAGAATGTGTATACACACATTGTTAGTGCCAACATTTACTAAGGATTTACACAGCATGCCAAGCTTTATGCTATACTTTTAGCAGATAATTTCTCGCTTAGTTTTAGCAACAACTGTATTATAAAGATACTCTTAAGTAATCTTACACATGATAAATAAGGTTTACAGAGGACAGGTTTCCCAAGGCCATGTAGCTAGTAAGCCATATTTTCTAATTTAGGTTTATCTAACTTCAAAGTTGATATTCTTTATCACTAAGCTTTGTTTCACCCTCTCTGCAATGATAATGAGTTGCCAAATGTGAAGTAGTGGAGAACATCATCACCATCAAGGATTTTGTATAATTGTGAGACTACAGGGGTTTAAGGGTCATCAACACAAATGCTAAAGGCTAATGTCAGGGGAAGGATAAGCAAGATACTGTGAAAAGGGGAAGACAGAAGAGACAAGAGATGACCGCCCCCCCCAAGAAAATAGATGTCTTAGGCAGAGGAATGATATTCCAAAAAATACTATTTAAGCAGTACAGCACAACAATGGCCCAGAAGTAGACATAAAGCAAAGATCAGTATGGGTTCCAGAAGGCATGGGACAAGTGAGCTTCACTGGAGAAGTAAACAAGAAAAAAGGGAAAGAGAATTTATCGATTTCATAGAGTCTGTTCACCATGAAAGAGGGGATCCAGAGATCCAAGTAAGAATCAATGGCATGGATGCAGGTGTGCTGAGGAGAGCAGTAAGACTGAGTGGGATGGTGGTAAAATCGTGACCTCAGGACTGAGAGAGACCCGTGGAACCTCGCTCCACTGCTTACCACCTCTGTGATCTTGTGTCAATTACTCTGTCTCTCCTTGCCTCTGTGTCCTTATAGGTGAAATGATAATAATCAATAGTACAGTCCTACAGAGTTATTGTTTAACCTCTGACTCTGACTTTAGAGCTCTTATTACTCTGTAACCATCACATTCTAAGAAAGATGGAACAAGATAAGAATTTATACCTTCAGCTTTTTGATGTTCTGTGTCCTATTATCCAGATTATAGTCCTCTTGTATCTTGTTTCAGCATGATGGTGGTAATAAAGTTTATTATACTATTGTCTCTATTTTAGTATAAATATGAAATTTTCTAAAATAACGAGCTTAAAAATACATAATTCTCAAGCGTCCCATAAATCAGCAACACCCTCTGGAGAAAGCTGCTTGGCATAGATTTCTCCCCTCTAAGAGAAACGAAACCTAGTTTTTTCTCTTATCGTCTTCTACAAAGGGTGGTTTTATAAATGCCCTTGTTAATGTGTTTGCTCTCAGTAGATCCCACTGTATGAATCATAATGAACGAAAAATGCTGGGGGTGCCAAAAACCTGAAACCAACTGTCCATTGCTGAGATGCTAAGTAGGCAGGATTGCTAATTCACTGTGCTGCCTTTGTCTTTATAGAGGTCACCATCACAGGACAACCCGGAAAGAAGTGATACCTACCAGTGGGTAGTGATTATTCAGCGTCATAATGTGAAGGATCGCATACACCATGTGAACACGAGCCAAACGTGCTGACTATAGTGTGGTGTAAAAATAAAACGGGTCGGAGCCAAAAATATCTCAGCAGCCTAAAGAACAAGACTGTGCTTCACCTTGTTCTCTTAGTGCTTTCAAGAGGAAAAAGTTCTTTTATTCATTCATTCACTGAGTCAGTCCAGTAATCACTTATGGAGTACCTTGACACTGTTCTGAGTGCTAGAAATACTGTACTGAATTACACTGACATGATGACTTATATTGCAGGGGAAAAGAGGTTTATTTTTTAGACATGAAGACAGATATTAGGCAATGTGTTGCTGTGATCTGAGGGAGCCCAATTCATAATAATGCTTTTCCCAGCCCTTGTTCTGAAATAGTAGAGAAACAAGGAGTGAGGCAGATAGAGGTCAAAATGTCAGCCCTATTCCTGATACCTCCAATACATGGGAACAGAAGACTTCCTAACACTGCACCCCAGAATTAGGCATGTAATGTACCTACTCAGGCACAGGTACACCAGGACAATCACAGGCTTGCCTGCTGTCCTTCCTAGATGACCTGCCCCTGAAAAACTTGTGACATGGAGCAACAGAACGGAATCTTGAAGTTTACTATGTAATGCAAAATTGATTGCCGGAGTGACTGTATCAATTACATTGATGCCAGCAGAGTAGGAGAGCTCCCGCTACAATTCATCCTCTGAGTCAGTGTGGTATACTGATTACAAACATGGTGCAATTCAACCCTGCTCCCTGTACTCATGGTTTTTGCAATGTGACTTCACAGCTCCACTTATCAAGAGTCTATGTCTCTATTCCTTGAATCCTGGCTGGACTTGAGATTTACTTTAGCCAAAGAAATGTGGCAGAAGGGATGGTGTGCCTTTTCTGAGAGGCTGTGCATGTTTCTGCTTTGTCTTTTAGGTACCTTGACACTGCATGAGAATGAGTATGGGAATGAGCCCAAGCTAGCTTGCTCAGGATGTGAGATGATGCAGAGCAGAGCTGAATTTTCCCCAATGCCGCCATCCTGGTCTATCCAGTCCCAGCCTACTCACAGACTGATGGCTAACACATGACAAACCCAGGAGGAATCAGCTTAGCTTGGGCCAGATAAGCAGAACAGCTAAGCCAATCTCACAAGACCAGCATTAATTTGCTAACACTTTAAGCTGTTTCATTATACAACAATATTTAATTGATCCCTTGCTATTGTCATACTTATTTTCTTTGATTAATTATAATGTGGTAACTCTGGGATGACACGTGTACATGCTTACCCAGAGACATAAAAGGGAATGTCCATGCCGCAATTGTTTTAAAATAGAAAAAAACAAAAAGAAAATAAAGTCAAAAACAAAATAAGGGATTTTAAACATTGTAATGTTTAAAAAGTTGTAGACATATTTGGAACATTATTCGTCATTAGAAATGAAGAACTACAGATACAGCTATCACTGTATCCAGCTATCACTGAAAAATTCAAGTAAATATTGCTGAGTAAGGGAACAAGTCACAAAAAATTAAAAAGTAGAACTCCTTTTATAGAAGAATGATAGCAGATAAAACTTAAAAGACACTATTTAAAGATCTTACGTGTGTGGTAAAACTATTTTTAAAAAGGCAAAGGGATGATTAACAAATTTGAGAACACTCATTACTTCTGATGTGGGAGAATGGAGAAGATACTGGGTGGAATGCACCAAGGTCTTCAAAGATCCTGAAAATGTTCTATGGTGTAATGAGGTTTATTTTATGGTTTTCATTAATTCAATATCTAGGAGATAGATTCTTTGTATGTATATTTTATAATAGTGTTTTAAATAAGGTGCATAGAAGAAAGACCAAATGGAAATGAGGGAAGAAGTTAGGACACTACTTTAATTGTCCACATGAGATATGGGAACTTGGCATTGTATATTACTGGTAGAAATAGAAAATGTATATAATTTAAAGATATGCAGCTCTACCACTGATTATGTGTCTTCAGACAAGCTACATAACCTCTCTACTCCTCATTTTGTCTGTTAAAAAATGTAGGGAATTTTAGTAATGAGTTAATAGATGTAGAGCTCTTAGAATAATGCTTCATACACTCTAGGCATGCAATAAAAGTTAGATATTCCTATTAAATAATGAATCACTTGGCATAAGTTCAAGCATCCACATTTTAAGAATTTTGAGAAGGTGGAACATGGACAAATGCTGATGACCATTATCTCTACAGACCAGGACATTTGAGACAGAGTTGAGGAACTGAACTTATTCATTCTAAATCTCCCCAAGTTTGGGAATAAATGACAATTTTCATGTGATCCTAAGGAGTAGAACAATGAACCAGAATCTGATTCCAAAGGCAGAATTTTCAAACAGGAGGAGAAACAAATAGTTAATGGTGGAGTGATCTGCTTTATGAAATAATGAGCTTCCTGTTACTGGATGGATTCAAGTTACAACTGAATAAACATTCAATCATGGTGCCATAGAATAAAGGAGGGATATATGTCCAAACCCAGTAGGGTCCAGTGCAGTGTTCCAGAGGTACAAGATGAGACTCAACTTTAGAGAGATTCATAAACAGAGCTCAGGCAGAGGCCAGGGCCTCCATTGGTGGTATACAGTGTAGGACTAGTCAGTTAGGGACTGGAATATTAAAAAATGCAATGGATCAAAACTAAGGACTGGGGACAAAAACAGAAGCCTTAAACAAATAATAAGCATATCATTTGGAATAGGGAAAGAAGATACCAAGGAATGTTTTTCTAAGGGTGTAGTGGTACTCACAGCTATGAAGACACAGACTTTTTTTTTTTAATTTACTATTTTTATTGACATATAACTCACCACTTTTATGTGTACAGTTCAGTGGTGTTTAGTATATTCACAAGGTTGGGCAACCATGCACTGTCTAATTCCAGAGCACTTTTATCACCCCAAAAGGAAGCCCTGTACTTACTGGCAGTCACTCCTATCCCCTCTGTTACCCCTATCCCCGGACACCCACTAATCTACCTTCTGTCTCTGTAGATTTGCCTATTCTGGATATTTCATTTAAATGGAACAATATAACGCATGTGGCCTCTGTGTCTCTCTCCTTTCACTTAGCATCATGTTTTCAGGGTACATCCATGTCGTAGTGGGTGTCAGCACTTCATTATTTTTTATGACTGAATACTATTCCTCTGCATGGATGTGTTTCGAGAGTTGTTTTTTTTTTTAACATCTTTATTACAGTATAATTGCTTTACAAATGTGTATTAGCTTCTGCTTTATAACAAAGTGAATCAGCTATACGTATACATATATCCCCATATCTCCTCCCTCTTCCTTCTCTCTCCCACCCTCCCTATCCCACCCCTCTAGGTGGTCACAAAGCACCGAGCTGATCTCGCTGTGCTATGCGGCTACTTCCCACTAGCTATCTATTTTACATTTGGTAGTGTATATATGTCCATGCCACTCTCTTTGCCCCAGCTTACCCTTCCCACTTCCTGTGTACTCAAGTCCATTCTCTACGTCTGCATCTGTATTCCTGTCCTGCCCCTAGGTTCTTCAGAACATTTTTTTTTTTTTTTTTTTTTTTTTTTAGATTCCATATACATGTGTTAGCTTACGGTATTTGTTTTCCTCTTTCTGACTTACTTCACTCTGTATGACAGACTCTAGGTCTATCCGCCTCTCTACAAATCAATTTCGTTTCTTTTTATGGCTGAGTAATAGTCCATTGTGTATATGTGCCACATCTTCTTTATCCATTCAGCTGTCAATGGACACTTAGGTTGCTTCCATGTCCTGCTACTGTAAATAGAGCTGCAATAAACATTGTGGTACATGACTCTTTTGGAATTATGGTTTTCTCAGGGTATATGCCCAGGAGTGGGATTGCTGGGTCATATGGTAGTTCTATTTTTAGCTTTTTAAGGAACCTCCATACTGTTCTCCATAGTGGCTGTACCAATTTACATTCCCACCAACAGTGCAAGAGCATTCCCTTTTCTCCACACTCTCTCCAGCATTTATTGTTTATAGATTTTTTGATGATGGCCATTCTGACTGGTGTGAGGTGATACCTCATTGTAGTTTTGATTTGCATTTCTCTAATGATTAGTAATGTTGAGCATCCTTTCATGTGTTTGTTGGCAAACTGTATATCTTCTTTTGAGAAATGTCTGTTTAGGTCTTCTGCCCATTTTTGGATTGGGTTGTTTGTTTTTTTGATATTGAGCTGCATGAGCTGCTTGTAAATTTTGGAGATTAATCCTTTGTCAGTTGCTTCATTTACAAATATTTTCTTCCATTCTGAGGGTTGCCTTTTCATCTTGTTTACGTTTTCCTTTACCGTGCAAAAGCTTTTAAGTTTCATTAGGTCCCATTTGTTTACTTTTGTTTTTATTTCCATTTCTCCAGGAGGTGGGGCAAAAGGGATCTTGCTGTGATTTATGTCATAGAGTATTCTGTCTATGTTTTCCTCTAAGAGTTTTATAGTGTCTGGCCTTACCTTTAGGTCTTTAATCTGTTGTGGGTTTATTTTTGTGTATTGTGTTAGGGAGTGTTCTAATTTCATTCTTTTACATGTATCTGTCCAGTTTTCCCAGCACCACTTATTGAAGAGGCTGTCTTTTCTCCATTGTATATTCTTGCCTCTTTTATCAAAAATAAGGTGACCATAAGTGCGTGGGTTTATCTCTGGGCTTTCTATCCTTTTCCATTAATCTATATTTCTGTTTTTGTGCCAGTACCATACTGTCTTGATTACTGTAGCTTTGTAGTATAGTCTGAAGTCCAGGAGCCTTATTCCTCCAGCTCCGTTTTTCTTTCTCAAGATTGCTTTGAAATATGTTCCTATAAAAGGGTTTCATCTTCAAGAAATTCATGGAAAACACTCTGACAAGTACAGGTTTCTGGTAACTGACTGTACTGCTGAACTGAATGAATAAGCATTTTCAGAACTCTAATAAAAAACTGATGAACTCATAAAAGTGCTAACAAAAGATCAAGATGAAAAAAACAATTAATTACATGGGACTGAGTGAACTGATGAGGATGACTATAATTTTTGTGACTTTCTGTCTGAATTTAAAAAAAAAAAATCCCACAAGGACTCAGAGGCAAAGAATATACAAATCAATTTTCACTGCAAAGTAAAGGAGCTGTTACAGTGGAGGATTACTGGACTGAATGTCAATATTATGACATAGTATGAGTGTGTTTCATGTTTGGTAATTGCAATCATTGTTGCTTTTGTTGCGGTCATCCATGTACAAAGCTTGGTGTCAGTCTATTTATCTCTTGTAAAAATAAAATACAGTGTGTGTGTGTGAAAAAAAGAAAAAAAAAAGATTGCTTTGGCTATTCAGGGTCTTTTGTGTTTCCATACAAATTGTGAAATTTTTTGTTCTAGTTCTGGGGAAAATGCCACTGCCATTGGTAGTTTGATAGGGATTGCATTGAATCTGTAGATTGCTTTGGATAGTATAGTCATTTTCACAATGTTGATTCTTCCAATACAGGAACATGGTATATCTCTCCATCTGTTGGTATCATCTTTAAGTTCTTTCATCAGTGTCTTACAGTTTTCTGCATACAGGTTTTTTGTCTCCTTAGGTAGGTTTATTCCTAGGTATTTTATTCTTTTTGTTGCAATGGTAAATGAGAGTGTTTTCTTAATTTCACTTTCAGATTTTTCATCATTAGTGTATAGGAATGCAAGAGATTTCTGCGCATTAATTTTGTATCCTGTTACTTTACCAAATTTATTGATTAGCTCTAGTAGTCTTCTGGTGGCATCTTTACAATTCTCTATGTATACTATCATGTCATCTGCAAACAGTGACAGCTTTACTTCTTTTCGATTTGGATTCCTTTTATTTATTTTTCTTCTCTGATTGCTGTGGCTAAAGCTTCCAAAACTATGTTGAATAATAGTGGTGGGAGTGGACAAACTTGTCTTGTTCCTGATCTAGGAGGAAATGATTTCAGTACTTCACCATTGAGAACGATGTTGGCTGTGGGTTTGTCATATATGGCCTTTATTATGTTGAGGTAAGTTCCCTCTATGCCTGCTTTCTGGAGGGTTTTTATCATAAATGCGTGTTGAATTTTGACAAAAGCTTTTTCTGCTTCTATTGAGATGATCATATGTTTTTTCTCCTTTGATTTGTTGATATGGTGTATCACATTGATTGATTTGCATATATTGAAGAATCCTTGCATTCCTGGGACAAATCTCACTTGATCATGGTGTATTATCCTTTTTAATGTACTGTTGGATTCTGTTTGCTAGTATTTTGTTGAGGATTTTTGAATCTATGCTCATCAGTGATATTGGCCTGTAGTTTTCTTTCTTCGTGACATCTTTGTCTGGTTTTGGTATCAGGGTGATGATGGCCTCGTAGAATGAGTTTGGGAGTGTTCCTCTCTCTGCTATATTTTAGAAGAATTTGAGAAGGATAGGTGTTAGTTCTTCTCTAAATGTTAGATAGAATTTGCCTGTGAAGCCATCTGGTCCTGGGCTTTTGTTTTTTGGAAGATTTTTAATCACAGTCTCAATTTCAGTGCTTGTGATTGGTCTGCTTACATTTGAAGACACAGACTTTAATCTCATTTTTAATGAAGGAAATCTCTGTGGTCATCACAGGCTCCAGGGGATCTATTTAATCACAAACTCCACACCTGGAATAAACCAACGTGGGAGCCAAGCAACACAGACCCCAGCTTTTAAGTATGGTACTGGATCTACTCCTAAGTTTATAATTATTAAGAAATTAAGATGACAGAATAAGGGGGGAAATGTCCTATTCCATGCCAAAGAAATACATGCTCCAATTATCAGTAGTCACTGACTGGAAGTTTATTTTTGGGTTAAGCCTCTCTTCAACATTTTTCCAAAGAAGATATACAGATGGCCAACAGCCACTTGAAAAGATGCTCAACATTGCTAATAATTAGAGAAATGCCAATCAAAACCACAATGAGATATCACCTCACGCATGTCAGAGTGGCTATCATGAAAAAGTCTACAAATAACAAATATTGGCCAGGATGTGGAGAAAGGGAACCCTTGTGCACTGGTGGTGGGAGTGTAAATAGGTGCACCCACTGTGGAAAACAGTATGGAGGTTCCTCAAAAAAATAAAAATAAAACTACCATATGATCCAGCAATTACACTCCTGGGTATATATCCAAAGAAAATAAAAACAGTAATTCTAAAAGATATGTGCACCCCAATGTTCATACCAGCATTATTTACAATAGCTAAGATATAGAAGAAACTTAAGTGTCCATTAACACAGCGGTCCTGAACGTTTTTGGCACCAGGGACCGGTTTCGTGGAAGACAGTTTTTCCATGGAGGGGGGATGGGGGGGAGGGGGCGGGGAGGATGGTTCAGGCGGTAATGCAAGCTATGGTTCAGGTGGTAATGTGAGCGATGGGGAGCGGCAGATGAAGCTTCGCTTGCTTGCCCGCCGCTTACCTCCTGTTGTGCGGCCTGGTTCCTAACAGGCCCAGTCTGCCGACTGGGGGTTGGGGATCCCTGCATTAACAGAAGAATGTATAAAGATGTGATTATATGTATGAATATTACTCAGCCATAAAAGAATGAAATTCTGCCATTGCAACAACATGAATAGACCAAAAAGTTATTATTCTCAGTAAAATAAATCAGAGAAAGACAAATACTGTATACTATTTGGAAACGAAAAAATAAAACAAACAAATAAATATAACAAAATAGAACAGACTCAGAGCTATAGAGAACAAACTAGTGGTTACCAGTGGGGAGAGGGGAAGAGCAAGACGTAAGGCAGAGGCAGGTGATTAAAAGGTACAAAGTACTATGTATAAAATAAGTAAATTACAAGGATATATTGTACAGCACAGGGAAATATAGCCATTATTTTGTAATAACTTTAAATGGAGGATAATCTATAAAAATAATGAATCACTCTGCTGTACACCTGAAACTAATATAAAATTGTAAATCAACCATAGCTAAATATTTAAAAATTCCCAAAACATTTACATAACCAGTCTGCTCTATTCCTGAAAGATAAGCAGCTTCTATGAATCCCTTTATTCAGAACCCCAAATCTGAGTTTACCCTATGAGTAATAACTGTATTTCTCTAAGATTGCATAATGCTTTCTAATATTTTCAATTTGTGTTTGTAAATCTATTGTTTATATCAAGTGTAAATTATTTTTCTAAGATTTAAAAAGTATAAACGTTTTCAATTGTTTTAGTTATTTTTATCCTGTTGTATTAAATAAATATATATTGACTGCCAAGTTCATCTCCAACACTATATTAGGCTTTAGGGATTCAGCAATAAACAAGACAGACACAATTCCTGCCTTCTTAAATCTTATAGTCTGATGGATAATACAAACAAGACTAATAACCTAAAAGTGTGATGAGTGTAATTAAATTATGCTACTGAAATATATTACAAAGAGCTCTAGTTAGGACTTAGGTAAGCAACACAATGTCTCATAACTAAGTGGTGAAGCAGGCATTGTGAATTCAGCCCCATCGTATAAACATAAGCTAAGCTATTTAACTAATATTCACGTTCATTATATAAATTTGGAAAATGCAGGAAGGTGTAAAATTGCATGCTAATATTTTGAGTTTGTAATTTTTTTTACTTTATATTGTTTATTTTTTATAGTTAATGAACGTTCATGACACAACAACCATTTTCTTTCATTGTTCGAGATGGTATACAGTAAAATATGCCCCTTTCCTTGTCTTCCAGCCACCCTTTTCCCTGTTCAGAGGCACTTCCTATACTCATTTTCTTAAATACTCTTCCAGAAATCGATGAACGAGAAATTCTTGTCTGTTTTAAGTTTCAAGAGAATTGTCTCTAATGACTTAATATAAAGTATGGAATATATAAGTATAAACAACATTATGCTGTAGAAATACCCTTCTACACTAGAATGCTAACTTTAATTCAGAAAAAGGCACTCACAGTTTTTGTTTTGTTTTGTTTTGGGACATCGAATAAGGAGAGTTGTTTTTATCTTTCCTTTTATATGTTGATGTTATAAAATAAAAAATAACTGTGACAGGAAAAGAGGATTCATAAACATTTTCTGTTCATTTCGCTTGTCACAATTAGCTGATCATTTCCTCTACAAATTATTTATTGCATACATACCAGGTGTGTCTTTGTTCAGTAAACACCCAGTGACGTTTGTCAAGAAGGGAGTTAGAAATATTTTCAAATAATTCCACATTACCCCCACTCTTTCACCTCCTTAATCTCCTAAATAGCTAGGTGAAAACTGTCCAAAAAGTGTAGTGATTGGCATATTGTTGGCCTTGCCCATTGTATTAATCAGTAAATTTTTATCTGTTGAAACTTTACTCTGTGTAGGGAAAGAATATTGGCAGGAATAAGCAGGAAAACTTTGGAAAAAGACTGCCTGGATGGTAAGTCCTCGTTTTCCCACTTTCTAGATGTCATATTGTTTCATCAATTAAAGAATGCACATTTTTTCACATTCTGACATCTCTGAAATTGGTTTCTTCAAAATAGATGGCATAAGTCATAATTTACCTCCAGTGTTTTTTTTGTCTTGTAGTTTTAACATAAAATAATGATGTATCATATAAGGAATGGCACAATAAAGTCAAATAAAAATATGTTGACCTTGGATATGTTATTTAAGTTCCATTGCCTGTGAAATATAATTAATTCAACAGTCGCTTATAGACTTATGGTAAAAAATCAAATGTGTTATTACCTATAAATACATTTACAACTGTGGGAGGCATTTAGTAAGTTCTCAATAAATATTATCTATTTGTCATTGTGGGAAGATTAAAGATCATATGTACTAAGTGTCTAACACATCCTTGAGACACTGCATTAAATGCCAAGCAAGAACGAGCTAGATACTTTTCCCTCTTTCTTTACATTCAGTCCACACAGCAGCATCACAAGTCATGTTACTAGCCCATATAATAGGTAAGAAAAGGTAATTATACAGCAAGTTACTTCTAAAAATTAAATAATGAATGTAGCAAAACAATGATTTAATTGCAGATTTTTTTCTGACTCCAATAGTTATGCCCTTTCACATCTTTTTAAAAATTGCTTAAATTCCTTATAAAATTCCTTAATATGTCTCATAATGGCATTCAAGCTAATTTGAACAGCAAAAATTTTCATGCCTAGAAGTTGTAAACATCACTAACACTTTCATCCCATCTTGCTCTGATACCATATTCATAGCTGAAAATTGAATCCAATTGAAATAACCTGTGACAAGTTCCCAACTAAATCCAAATAATTTCATTTTCTAAAACTTTAAAACTTCAAAAAGTGTTTAAATCTTAAGAGTATTTCAAATATATATGTGTATCATATTCTAGTAAATAACTGAATAACAAGCTGCAAACAACACAAATAGAAATGTTAAGGGCAATTTCCTTTGCTTTTGACAGAATCAATTTGGCCGATCAGAAAGTAGATCATAGAACATGTCAACTGATTGTTATAAATCTTGATAAAAGATGGTATCCTATTTAATATATCAAGTTTACCTAAAATGCATTTGTCTGCTGACACATTGTGAAATAGATTGCTGGGATCGATATAAGAACTGCTGAGAGACTGAAATCTTTGAAATATTCACCATCAATTTTTTAATCTGCTATTTAGCAACCAAGCTTTTATATCGTGATGGCCAGACTGAATACGTAATTCATGGGTTAGTGAAATGTCAAGGAGAAATGCAGGCAATAATTTGCTTATTTAAATATACTGTTTCATTAAAACAGTATATTGTATATAAAATTCTGATAGTGACTGTCTTAATCTTCAGTCAACATCTTAATAGCCTTATATTTGTTACCCAAAATTTGTCTTCTAATAGATCACTCTTTAAGGGCTCTAGCTTCTAATTACATGTTTACACTTATTTGTCATATCAACTTATAATGAAGATGAAGCCTATTAGAGCAAGCAGTTCATTGCAAGTTCAAACACTGAGGAACCATAATTCAGTAATTCAGCAAGCAGAACTGATGCTCAAAAAGTGACCAAAGGCAATGCTAGTTCATGCCAATACATGGAATCCTAATGACGCCTTTGAACTTTCCCATTCATGTTCCAAATCCTGAGTCAAGGTTTTAGATCTCTTCTAATTACTGCTTTTATCCCCTTCTGCCAACAGGAATTCATTATCTACCCACTAAGTAAAAGCAAATGATTGCACAAAATAAACAGGGAGATAATTAATTAGTATAAGAAACACTAAGTGATTACTTTAACAAGCTAAAATAGCAAGGAAAGCCATTCTGTCCCTTTACTCATAATTGAAGATTTCTTCCTAAAGACAAGAGAGAAATGTCTTGTGCTAACATGAGCACAGATAGGCATATATATATAGGATGAAATTGAACCGTAGTACTGGGATTGATGACCAACACCAATGAGTTTTCCCTCACTGAGGAGAACTCTCAGTGATATTTTGCTTTTGTTATTACTTTTTATTCCTAAGTAACTGCATGAAAAGAGCCATAGCCTGGGATAGAGAAAGATTTCATGCACTGAAATGAATTTGGGAAAGCTGGATTCGAATGATACAACCTCTGACACTTACCTTCACGATGTCCCTAACCCAATATTTCACTGTTTTTCCCTGTTAATCAAGTGGTTGGAAATTAAAATTATCAGGACTCTTTCAATGTTAACAAAAGTTTAAAATTCTAGTCTGTTTTCTGAAGGAATAAGTGGTTGAAATAAAAAGAAGATCAAGAGGGAGAGAGCATTAGAAATTAAATTTGGATAAGTCCTTGTTACAAAAAAGGAAGGAGTTCCAATTTGAGTTTCTGACAATTTTGACCTATTGGAAGCAATAAATTCAGGCACTGGATTCATGAGTCTAAATGCATTCTATAATGTGAGACTACTTAAATTTTAATCTGGTGCTGCCCTTAGATATACTACATACATTTCTCTCCCCTGTAAAAAAAACTGTCCATCTATTTGTGTAATGTCTGTATATTAGCAGAGGAAGGTGGGGGTAAGGGAACTAAGGTTATGGGATATCATTAAATAAGTTAACTATCTTACCTGAACTGATAGTTGTAGAGATGATGGATAATGTCAATATTAAAACAAACACAATAGTTTTCATGGTTACTAGACAATCACTGAGAATGTTTTTCCTCCTGGAAAATATTGTGTCTTACGCTCCATTACCTTCTCCAGTAAAATATCAAGTTTAATTTCCAAATCTATTTTAGCTAAACTAGTATGAACTGTAGGGTTCTAAGATGGAGAAGATTACAAATACCATGATTTAGCAACGTGTTAATGGGATAATAAAGGAATAAAATTGAAAATATTTTAAACTGCTGGAGAAGCAAGAACAAAATACTTTTATTCATGAAATAGTCATGATAATTATTAGAAAGGCAGCCAAAATCAATGGGACCTGAGTTGCTATTCACCTCTGTTCTATTTAGATTCTAATTGATAAATACTCTGGCTCTCTGTTCTCTATACTATATGTATGCTGTCTTTTTGCTCCTGAGTATTTGGAAAACTTTGTTCCATCATCAGAAAGAATCCTACCTTCCTTGGAGCTAAGCAGAAAAACCTGAAGTAGAGAGAAAGATGAAAACATTTCTCTACTCTCCCCCTCAGGTCACCTCCCTTTTCTATCTCTGTTTCCTGCGTGGTACCAGCTACATCTTGCAGTTGTCCACTATACTTCACCTGGGAGAACGCAGTTTAGCCTGGATCCTCACAATCCTAAAGTGGATTACCTACATGGCAAACAGGCTTTTCTCTTGCTATTATTAATCAGCTTTCATAAAATTCCTTTGCTGTCTCATTATGCTATAAACCACTTAGGGTAAGATTGAGACAAGACAAGGAGTGAAGAAGGCAGACGACTTCATGCCTACTTCACCTACCCCTCACTTGCAGGATGGTGTTGTGATCAAGCCTATGGTGTCTAAAGCAGTCTTCCTGGATTCAAATCCAGGCTCCACTTTACATCATTTGTGTGACTGATTTGTCTGTTTTTCATTATTTAACATTTCTTGGCCTCAGTTTCCTCATCTGTAGAATGGAGATGGCTACCACTTCATTGGAAGTATCATGAGGATTAAATCAGAAATAACATGCAAAATGCCCAATGCTGTTCTCAGCACATAAACAGTCTTTGATTAAAATTAGTGTAACAGGGTATTACACGTGACGTTTTCTTACTGTCTTGGAGTTTGAACTGAGAGTTAAAGGCTAAGAACTCTACCATAGGTGCTCAGAACTCCATATTCTAGGTATGAAGGTATTAGGCCTTTGTAGAAATTAATTGTAGAACTGGTGCTGACAGTATTAACAGCCAACCCCCAGGCTCCATAAGGGAGGAGAAAGGAGACTTCAGGAAGTTAAAGTCAATGGTCGGAAGGATTTTTTAGAGCTTGTGGAGAGCTTTGGGAGGAAGAGGGAAGATTATCTATACCAAACCTTGTAAGGCGGCCTTCAGAAAAATATTTAGGGAGCTTGACACATCCCTGGGGGTTATGGGGCCATCCCTTTGTACACAAGTTGTACCTGACTTATGGCTACAGAAGACAAGTGATCTAGAGTTGACAGAAAAGGGAGAAGGGGCCACCGAAGAACAAAGTGTCCATTAACTGATGGCAGAGACTAAGGTACCCAACATGGACCCCACACAGAGGAGGTGACAGTAATTCATCTTGAAAAGTACACGTACCCAAGAGAGCTCTCCACCTGCCCTGAAGTGAGCTCAGCAGAAGGAGGCAGAGGATGAGGCTGAGAATGCAGATGCTGAGGCAGAGGCCATGGCTAACAGCCAGAGGTGGTAACACCTGTGCCAGAAACCTCAGAAAGAGAGGTTTCTGGGTCTAGGTATAGGGGAAGCAGGGGCAGTGCTGTTCTGAGAAGTCCTCAAAGGTGCTCCATGCAAGAAAAAACCAGCAAGTGTGCATCTACCATGCTGAAAGCTTGGGTGCCAAGTTACAATTTTTTCTGCCCTTTATCTCTCCCCGCCACCACTATTCCTGGGCCAAGAATAAGAAAGCCATGTACCCTGTCCTAGTGTGCCAGGGGCAGTCCCACTTGATGCTTGCTGTGCAGGCGTAATTCCTAACAATGCCCTTTTCCTCACAAGAGAGTCCCAGTATAAATGATATGCTATGCAGCCAGCTTTCTCTCGAAGGAGACAGAAAAATCTTAGTGAGTGAGCACTGAAGAGGAAAGAGTAATGTGGGAAAATTGTAGGCAGTCCCCTGGGCTTTCCTTCCTGGCCGTTTCCTACCATAGGACTCCAGGAAGGAATCAAGGCCACTAGGGCAGGAGCGTTTTTCATTAGATAAGGGTCTAGAGTTTTAATATAAAATTAGCTGAGGTTTTTCGTTTTTGAGAGCAAATGGAAAAGCTATTGGACCTGGTGGAGATTTAATACATAGGGGGAAAGAAGTTCATGGAATACATTTGCAGAGTGAGTACTGGGGGAAAGCAATGGCTTTCTACTCATACCTCTATATCCAGGGCCTTCAATAAGCAATTTTATATTACATACATTATTTTGTATTTAACAAATATTTACTGAGTAACCACTGAGTGCCAGTAGGAATATAGTTGTACACCAGGTCCTTACACTCACGAACTTTATACTAATTGATTGGAGATAACAAATAAACAGAAATACAGTACATGTAGGAATAAATAGTGTAAACATAAAAAACAGCAAACAGTGATCTTTGCTTTATACAGAATTAAAATCAGTGGACATGATAGAGAATCAGTGCATTGTTACTTTACTTGCAACAACAGAGAAGGCTTTTCTGAAGAGATTGTAATTAGCCAAGGTCGAATGTAAAAGGGAGAAAGTTCTGTGAAAATCCAGAAGAAGATCATTCTAGCAAAAAGACAAATATTCTTAGGGCGAAACAAGCATAGAATTTTTAAGGATCTAAAAGAAGTCTAAAATAAGTCAGCAATTCCCCTCCTGGGCATATATCCAAAAAGAGACAAAAACTCCAATTTGAAAAGATACATACACCCCAATGTTCATAGCAGCACTATTTACAATAGCCAAGACATGGAAGCTACCTAAATGTCCATCGACAGGTGAATGGATACAGAAGATGTGAAACACACACAAACAATGGAATATTACTCAGCCATAAAGAAGAACGAAATAATGTCATTTGCAGCAGCGTGGATGGACCTAGAGATTATCATACTAAGTGAAGTAAGTCAGACAGAGAAAGACAAATATCGTATGATATAACTTATATGTGGAATGTAATTAAAAAATGATACAAATGAACTTATTTACAAAACAGAAACAGACTCACAGACATAGAAAACAAACTTATGGTAACCAAAGGGGAAAGGGAGGGAGGGAGGGGAGGAATAAATTAGGAGCATGTGATTAACAGATACAAACTACTATACATAAAATAGATAAGCAACAAGGATTTACTGTCCTTATTGAATTGTCCTTGTTGAAACAGGAATATAGTTCCTGTATATTCAATATCTTGTAATAGCCTATAATGAAAAATAATCTGAAACAAAAATATATATATATATATAACTGAATCACTTTGCTGTATACATGAAACTAACACAATATTGTAAATCAACTATACTTCAATAAAAACAGATTTGTATCCAATGGTTAGACAACAGAGGTCTCTAATAAAGCAGACAATTAAGTATGACTGAGTACCTGGGAAAAGTCTCTAACTGAAAGAATCCAAACCAAACAAAGATAAGTTTAAATTTAGAAGAAAAGTAGACTGTTCACTGGAAACAAAGCATTAAAAGTAAAATCACAATTAATATCCTCAGAAATTTAAGATATGGCATCTGTGAAGCAAGAACAAGATTCTATAAAACACACAACAAAAAAAAAGTGTTGGAAATTAAGATATGGCATTAAAAATGAAAAACTGAAGAGAAGAGAAGACAGAGGTAAGGAAATTTCCTAGAAAGTTGAACAAAAGACAAGGGCAAAAAAAAAAAAAAATAGAAGAGAAAAGATAAGAAATTTAGAGGTCCTGCTCAGGAATAATATAGTTACAAGCAGAGAGAATGGAGAAATGGAAGAGGAGAAATTCACCCAAATACATCATTCAAAAGAATTTTGCCTAAGTGAATTTAAAAAGCTAAGGCTTATTAAAAGCTTAATATATGCCAGGTACTCTTGTAAGTGCTTGACTCAGAGTAATTTATTAAATCCTCACAACAATCTTATGTGAGTCTGCTACTAATATCATCATCCTCACTTCTACACCTAGGATCAGAATATCCAAACATAATATTTATGGAAAGTAAAGACAGTGAAGCCTATAAAAGACAAAAGGAAAATTATGTCTAACAGTGGATTTTACATACTTAATGTGAGAATAGAATAAAAATATTTCAAATAGTCCAGATCTTGAAAATTTTAAATCCCATCACTCCCTTTCTTCACAGCTACTAGAGGTTGTGCGCAAACAAAGTGAAAAAGTTAGAAGGAAGACATGGAATACAAGAGATAGGGGTTTTATCAGAATAGAGGTAAAAAGAGGCCCTGCAATGCTGGTAAAGGAGTTCTCACAATAACTACCATGTACCCAGTATCAGGGCAACCAGAAGATTAAAAGATCGCAAAGGTATCTTCAAAAATTTGAAACTACAGACTCTTAAATCATCTAAATATTTTGAGATTTAGACAATTGACTGAAGATTTGGGAAACAATTAATGATAGGTGAATAGAAATTATTTTATATGAAAATGAGACAACTATACAATTATAAGGGGGAAAAATAAGATAGGCAGGACGGAGAACATAATCCAAAGAAGCATCATGGCTCAGCTGTGACTAGTGCTTACACAGTCAAATACTATACACATGGAATTGATCTGACTGAAACTGCAGTATAACAACACTGGGACAATGGGAATGGAAAGGATTCTTTTGTGTGTAACAGGGGCTGTCAAATGAGTGTGAAACAAGGAAAAGACTATATCGTCTTCTTCTATAGTGGAGAATAAAAAATAACCTAATTGAAAAATAAAGTTGTCAATAAAGCAAGTTACCTAGGGATATAAAAATAGCCCTAAATAGCTTAAGTAAATGAAAAAACCAAAACATAGTCCAAAGAAAGTGTTCTTGCTGTCGTGAGGGGTAAAGGTTATAGGCAGTGGTGAGAGCTAAGAGACTGAAGATTAGTCAACGCCTTAAAGACTATGTGTGTGTAACTTTGGTAAAAACCAAAAGTAGAAAGGATAGGAAGGAAGGAGGAAAGGAAGGGAGGGAACAAGGGAGGGAAGGAAGGTGGGAAAGAGGGAGGGAACAGGGGAATGAA
Source organism: Eschrichtius robustus (assembly GCF_028021215.1). NCBI lineage: Eukaryota > Metazoa > Chordata > Mammalia > Artiodactyla > Eschrichtiidae > Eschrichtius > Eschrichtius robustus. The sequence continues at coordinate 39,877,092 of NC_090834.1, forward strand.
GCAGGTTCAAGAAGCTGGCTATTTGTGCAGTTAATTTTTACAACACATAACATAGTGCATTATCAAATCAATATTTTAATAAATTATTTAAACCTTAAAATGATAATATACCCTGACTTAACCTCAAAATCCAAAATGTATTATTTTAATGTTTTTCTATTTTCCTGATGCTATTGAACATTACTTAACCCCATGTAAAAACCTTTGCTCAGCAAACTCCATCCTTGAAAGTTAATTCTTGTTTATTTCTTCTCTACCCATCTGCTACATGTCAATTCAGGTAATAGGACTTGTGCAACTAAAATCTCCCTCAAAAAATCATTCCCTCAGCAGGTGTTACCCGTGAAGAGGATGGCTTCACCTCTGATAACACTAAAACCTGCCTGTCCCTCATACTGTATACCTCGTAAGAGAGATTCCTTCTCCCAAGTGTTCCAATCCCAGAGGCCACGGAACTGAATAGAACTTGTATCCCAAGCTGAAGGGAGACACTAGCAAAAGTGAAAAATAAAATTGTTTGGGAGCTGCAAAACATCCAAATGGATATTTTTAAATGTGGTGAATGAATGACACATATTTATTCTGATCGTGTAGCTACGCATTCCGTGCACGAACAAAGAGCATGGAGAACAGGAATGCCACTGTATGCTCTTCTCAAAGCAAACAATACATATCCTGATTATCACTCTCAAGGCTTCTACTTTCTAAGTCACTCATCTTGAGAAGTGAACAGAAACAAGCTACAGTCCTCAAGCTCACATTGAAATGGGCTCAAGTCCCAAAGCGCTCCTCTAAAAATTAAGAAGGCAGCAGAGACCAAAGTGGAAACACAGATAAATTTTCAAGAATTCTGCTTTGTCTTTAGGGTATTTGGATCAAAGAAATCCACAGACTGTAACACCATTTGTTTGCAACATAAATACCATCCGTGTGGTTCAGTCACATCTATAGCACTCCATCTGCCAGCTGTGAGAAGGAAAAGGAAAGCAATTAAGCATACTATTAATCAAAGCTCTAAGTGGCAGGTTCAAGTACCACATGATTCATGATATGTGAAGAAAGACTTTCATAACGTGTTTTCTTCCTTTAAGTGAAAAACATGTAGAAAATTCAGGATTATTTTTTAAAATTTTGATTTACTTATGGGCTGGAGTGGCCAGCCACCTGATTAAAGAATTATATACCAAATTTATTGGATTGGAATTGCCTTTCCTATTAACACACATGCACACCCACACACACACCATGTAGAATGCTTCAACTGTCTTCTTTACACGCCATGACCCACATCCTTCTCATCCCCACTCCCTTCACCCTCACAAGGACAGGAAACATAGACGATGTGCTTAAAAGACAAAGGCGACATGCCTAAAGGACAAAGAATAAGGAGAAAGAACTTTTTTCTTCATATAATTACCAAGCCTAGACTAGCAGGTCGTTGGCCTACTGGCATGATGGCAGTATTACCACTTCCAAAATAGCTGCTCTTCTGCTCACATATCTAAATGGTCAATGAGTAAAAGACAGTGACTATATCTTTGTTTGTTTGGCTGGAACAAAACATAGGCTCTGCTTCCTATTATAATACAAAAGTCCATGAGCAATATTATACTTTAAGACTCCGCAATCACTACTGAAAAGTTCATCATTTCACAAGAGCTGGGGAAAGAGATAGAGCACATAGAAGCATTGAGGGCTGAGGGAGCTCTCTTAGGAGGAAAGACAAGGATGCAGAAAAAGGATTTTATGGTGCTAAACACAGGTAACACTACAATGCACAAAGCCCTGTGTTTTCGGCCCACTTCCGACTTCTCCAGTCTCATCCCGCTCTATAATCCTGTTAGTCACTGTGGTCCGGCCACTCTGGCTTTCTTTTTAGCTCCTCAAAGTTTCCAACTCCTTCCTAATCCTTTCAGGACCTGTTCATATGCTGTTCTTTTGTTGAGAATGCTCCTCCATACCCATCCCTTTTACTCGGCCAACTTCCAATGATCCTCTAAGCCTTAAATGTTGCCTTCTCAAGGAACCCTTTTCTGATTCCCTAAAACTTATTTGTAGTGAGGTGGATGGACCTAGAGTCTGTCATACAGAGTGAAGTAAGTCAGAAAGAGAAAAACAAATACCGTATGCTAACACATATATACGGAATCTAAAAAAAAAAAATGGTCATGAAGAACCTAGGGGCAAGATGGGCATAAAGACGCAGACCTACTAGAGAATGGACTTGAGGATACGGGGATGGGGAAGGGTAAGCTGGGACAAAGTGAGACAGTGGCATGGACATATATACACTACCAAATGTAAAATAGATAGCTAGTGGGAAACAGCCGCATAGCACAGGGAGATCAGCTCGGTGCTATGTGACCCCCTAGAGGGGTGGGATAGGGAGGGTGGGAGGGAAGGAGATGCAAGAGGGAAGAGATATGGGAACATATGTATATGTATAACGGATTCACTTTGTTATAAAGCAGAAACTAACACACTGTTGTAAAGCAATTATACTCCAATAAAGATGTTAAAAAAAAAAGTTATGCAATCCTATAATTCCCTGTATGTCTACTTCAGAGAACTTGTGAAAACCATAATAAAATTACAATTAAAATTATAATTAAATATATTTTCATAGAATTTAATTACAATAAAATTAATATTTGCCTATTTTTGTTTTAATATTCATCCCTTCCAATGGGATAGCTGTTTCCATCACATAGAGGTGATTTCTTTCCCTGCTTATTCCCAGTGTTAGCCCAATGTCCAACATGTAGTGTTTAGTACATGAAGAAAACATCATCTTCAAAATTTTGTAGAGGTCCAACTTTTTTACTTCCTTAAATTTGAGTGAAAACCACATGAGAAATTAAAACCTTAGTCCAAAATTTCACAAGAAAAATAAACGTTCCTGAAATATTAGCTAGTGGGTCAGGCAGCAATATGTTTTGAGATTCTATTCTATGGACAGCATATTTCTAGATATGTGACTCATCTGTGGAGTTTCTGACCTCTAGGTTCTGCCAATAAAATATGGGAGTTAAATGAGAAAATGTAACTAAGACAGAAAACCTCCAACAGAGAAAACTCACCGGTGAATGTAAGCTAATGCAGCTGTCTTAGCGTTTGGTGATGAAGAATACAAAAGAATCCACTCCTAACGCCTACCAGCCAATTACTTTGGGCGTGGTATTTTACCTCTCTGTGCCTCATTTTCCTTATTAGTAAAATGACTATAAGAAAAACACCTTCTTTATAGGGTTGTGTTCATTTTTTTTGACATATGTCTAAAGTGGTTAAAGAGAGCCTGGAATAAATATATTTTTATTATGTTTACATAAATATATTTATATAGTTAAATAAATATACATTGTGCTTAATATATTATTATATATAATTTATATTATATGTTTTTACGTAATTTATGAAATTTAATGTTATATTTATATATTTATATGATTTATATAATTAATTTATATCTTTATGTTTTATTATATATCTATATTATAGCTAAAGTTTATTGAGTACCCTGTAGAATTCTTATCCCCAAAACTAAGTAAATGCTAAAGTGGAGGGATTTGCCAGAATCTAGGGGAGTTAATCAGAGAAGGTGAATAAGATGGTGAATTTAAAGAAAAAAATCTGAAGTTGGATGTGGACACAACTTACTACAATGTAAGAAGAGCACGTTTTTAACCGGAAGAAAAAGAAGCCTGAAAACTCAGAGACAGAAGTGACTAGGTGAGCTTAAATGAAAAGAGGGAGGCTTATTCTATCTGAATATGTGTACCATAGATTAAAACCAGTAAAATGAGCAACAGGACTTGAAAGCCTTGGGTCAGATGCTGAAGAGTTTGATTCAAGTGCTAATTAAGAGCCACAGTGGTTTCTTGTGTAGGGAGCAATCTGATTAAAATAATTTAGGGAAATAATCATTGTTGCTTTAATTTGAATGAATTAGAAAGGAAGAGAAGTTGTCCAGCTATGATTTGATCAGCAGCAGGACTCAAAAAGAAGACCGTGGGCTTCCCTGGTGGCGCAGTGGTTGAGAGTCTGCCTGACAATGCAGGGGACACGGGTTCGAGCCCTGATCTGGGAGGATCCCACGTGCCGCGGAGCAGCTGGGCCCGTGAGCCACAATTACTGAGTCTGCGCGTCTGGAGCCTGTGCTCCGCAACAAGAGAGGCCGCGATAGTGAGGGGCCCGCGCACCGCGATGAAGAGTGGCCCCCGCTTGCCACAACTAGAGAAAGCCCTCGCACAGAAGCGAAGACCCAACACAGCCATAAATAAATAAATAAATAAATTAATTAATTAATTAAAAAGACCGTGAAAATTGAGAAGGTATGTTTCTGGGAAGAGATAACAACAGAATTGTATTAAAGTTTCCTAATGTATAATAACAGAAAAGATAGAACAAAATGGATCAGGGTATACTCTTATGCTTGTTTGTAGTATGAATATGTACCTTATTAATATTTAATGCCGTTTATAATTCAGTGCTTTGATATTTTTGTTGAGAGAAGAAAAACTCAGTAATAGGACCCACATCCCATCCTTTTTTTTTCAGTCAAATTGCTAGAATAGCCAGCAATAACCGATGACAAATTAGACCTATCAGACATATCTGCTACTTTGAAGACATTAGCCATTAGGAGCTCAGCTGACTCACTGAATTCATTTTTACATGGCTTACCAAACAGCTGTCAGGCTTCAATTGATTTTGTGTCACTTGGAAACCAAGAACTTAGAAGGTAAAAAAACCATATCACAAGGTTGACACTTTAATCTCACTCACCTCTGATTCTGTGATGGACATTGTTAAGAGATTAATGAGCACTTGTTCTATGATTTTTTATGCCTTATAAACACTATGTTCACTATCAATTCTAGTTTATCATCTGTTCATTTGCTCGTTTTCAATTATCAAGTGACCTATATTCATAAAAACTCTACATGCTTTGAATATCTTACCTATAAGAAGGACAAGAACCTATTCTTTTGGTGATAAATTATATTTGGACACCTCTCAGGAGAAAAAGAGGAAAAAAGAAACTTGCCCTAAGTACAATGTATTGAGTGCCAAGATCTGCACACGTTGCTTCACATTTTATCTCATCTGGTCCTTTATTGAATTCTATGAGGTAAAAATAACTATTCTCTTTTTTTCAGGTGAAGAAACAAAGGCTTGGAAAGCTGAGGAACACATACAAGGTCACATGGCTAATAAATGTCAGAGTTAAAACATGCAGTCTGCTGTGCAAACTTGGGATGCTTTCCCATCACACTGTCTCTCTCCTTCTCTCCTCATGCGGTCTACTTCCAACATTCCTAGTCCTCAGAGCACAGTCATATGTTACAGAATACCACATCCACTGCCAATCTACAACCAGGTAGGGGAGACAACTAGCCAAGCAAGAAAACTTAATAAAAGGGGCAATCAATAGCCTGTGAGGCAGAGATGGACTGCCCTCTTCATCTGGAGTGAAATGGAACTTACTCTTTTCACAGACTGTATGGCATCTTTAATAGTATTTGCAAAGCACTAGCCCAATGCTTGTGTGTGTACAGATAAAGACAGAATAGTCCATAATCTTAAAGGCTTACAATTTAATATAGAAGAAAATCTTCTTAACAGTGGACCCACACAAGAATGAATGAGAAAACTGCTATTTTGGAGATTAGAAATGCTTTCTATAATAGGTGTTCTGATGAGAGTAGAATTTTATTAAAATAGCAATAGAGGTAAAGGTTTTCTTGATAAGTGGAGAAAAGAGTGCAAACATCTACCAGAGAGGTGCAAAATGACTTGACATGTTTGGGAAGGATGAGCAAGCCAATCTAGATGTAGTATAATGTGTGTTCGTGTCTATGTGTGTTCGTGTCTGTGTGTTATAATCTGGAAGTAACGAATTTCGTGACCCTGAATCCATACTATTGAACTTTAACTTTCTGGCAGGAGCAAAGTCACTGGAAGGGTTTATACCAAATAGTGACATAAGGACTGTATGATTATTTTCATTATTACTAGTATTATTATTACCCATAGTAATAATAGTAATAAATAATAACTTTTGTTAAATGCTTGTGAAGCACTTTGCTAAGCACTTCCTGTGCATTTTTCATTGATTTCTTACAATTTCTTTCATTATTTTTATTCTAATAAATTAGAATCATTTTATTTATATTTGATAATGATGGAAACCAAGTGTCAAAGAGATTATCACTTGCTCAAGTTTTCACCGACAGCAAGAAGCAGCTCCTGGTATCACACCCATATCTGTCTTTCTCTAGAAGGCTCTTCTTAACTACTGAGTTCAACTGTCTCTTCAGTCCATATGAAAAACAAGGTAGGTAATGGGGCAAGCTAGATCTCAGCGAGCCTTGTCAGAAAGACCATTTGTTCAACAATTGGTAGCAGGTTTTTCATTTCCTTCCTGTCTCCATGAAAATGTTTACAAAAGTAGTTTGAGCGTTTCCCTCCCTTTTCTGTAGTTTGATATTCCTTGGTTTTCTATGTACTGCAACACTGAAAAAAATACACTCCTTGGAGAAGGAAGAGGAAGATTGAGATTTCTGATATTTGGTTTCCACTGACATCTAAGAATCTCAAAGCAATTTATCAACATTACTTCCTTCACTCTCACCTCATCTCTGTTAGTGAGAGACAAGGAGCAATTTCACTGACTAAAGAACGGTGTTTCTACTGACTACATAGTTTCCAGTAACGACTTCTTTTAGCCATTTCAGTATGGCTGAAAGAAGACATACACCAAGAGATTCTCTAAGGTATGGTGAAAATAAGTGATATTGTTGACTTTAAAAACCAGGGCTAGCAAGTTGCAAGTCAGAGTTTTAACTTGTTTAATAATACATAGGAAAAATCTCCTGGTTGAAAAGAAAAACAAGTAAATCACATTCTGGCCAATTCCTAAAGAGCCTTTTATAAGCTTTCTCTTTGGTCTACATTTTTTTTGAAACTAAATACTGAGTAGAGTGGCAGGATGGGAATGAAAGTGCCGTGTAGACGATGGTGATGTTCTTAAGAGTGGAGTGGATAAGAGCCTCAGTTTTAACCACAGTCTGCCATTTATTGGCTGTGTGATATTGAGAAAGTCATTTACCTTTGCTGATCTTAGGACAACAATTGTCTTAGGACACAAATAGTAAATGAAGGCATGGAATACAATATTGTAAACCAAATACACTTCAATTAAAAAAAATGTTCCCAGCAGAAAGAAAACTAAAGGCGTGGAGATCAACTATTTCAAAGTTCTTTTTGAATCCCAATGTTCATTATATTTATAATGCTATAAATTGCTTTTCTGGAAAAATTACTAACAATCTCCTTTTGTCCACTCATTCAATTCAAGAAACATGCATTGCAAATGTCAGTATTCTAAAATGTCTGCAGGAATAAGGCAGTTAGCATAAATAAATGTTTCAAGATGGATAAAGGATAATAAAATAAAAGATAATTCATGCCCTCCCACCAAGACTGTCAAGGTCACATTTTTAAAAAAGAACATAATGTGAGCCAAGCAAAGGACATCTGCAGGCTAAAAATGTTCAGGTTTTTCCCTTGCAAAGTTAGATATTTCATTCGATCATTCAGCTGCCACCTGCATCACACCCCCAGCTCTGCTTCTTGTCTATCCTTTTAAACCAAACGTCTCAAAATAATCATATATCTCTCCAAATAAAAAACTTAGATTCATTTTATTCCAGACTGCTTTAAATCAGGAATATGTAATGTCTTTACTCATGTCTTTTCTTGCTAGGCCCTTCTGCTAGATTTGACACTGGTGATCTCTCTCTCCTTATTGAAACTCTATTCTTTAGCCTTCCATGAAATCTATCACCCTTGAATGTCCTACTCGGACTTCTAGAGTTATTTTGTAGGCTTCTCCTCCTCCTTCACCAACCCTTAAATAATAACCTTTCCTCTGGCTCTTGTTTTAGACCACTAGCCATTGCTCTGCATGTTCTTCTTGGAGATTTCAAACACTCATATGTGGATAACAGCTCTGACTACATTAAACCCCTGAAATCTTTCTGGAACACCATATCTAAAGACTTGCTAGTTATTTACATTAATGTGTTATAGGCACCTCAATCCTATGGACAAAGAATGTCAGTAAACCTGCCATTTCAGTAAACAAAATATGTGGCAGCCATAAAGTCATCAGTTACTGCAGCCACCCAATAGTGCACCCTGAAGGGAATATAAGATGGAGAAAAACAAGATACTGGTCCTAGAAAGTTAAGATGTATATCAAAGGAATGATTTCAAAAAGCCCAGACTCTTGCATCTTCCCATACATAAAAAAGTCCTAAAATCATTAACTTGAGATGTGTATTGTGATCAGCTGTAATCTTTTGATGTTCAACTACATGGCTTTTTTTCAGCAGAAACTCCTATACATCCTGGCTCCTCCCTTACGTCTTTGGAGCAGTCCCTCAGAGCTATGTGAGAGGCTGCCATCCCAGGCTATAGTCCTCAGTAAGGCCTATGAATAAGACATAATTTTCAATTTTTAGGTTATGCATTTTTTTCAGTCAACAATCCCAATGTCCAAAACTGTACTTGGCATCTTATCTATACTAGTTACAATTTATTCATCTCAGCTCCAGATCCACCCTTGTTTTCCTTGCTTTATGATACTGGATCTGGACTCTGAAGCCTCTGCCAGCCAGCTTTTTGTTAGGCTTTGTTAATAGAGGGTCATGGAGGGACCCTGCAAAGCCACAGTAGAAGGAAGGGCTATCCTTTCCATATTCTAGTGTGCAGGCTTTGTTTTGTTGCCAGCAGATTGGTATGTGGGAGTGCCCAGGTGTGTGGGTAGCCCCAGTAGCACTCATCCCCATGATCCTCACAGAACTATGGCCTGCACTCTCCAGCAAGTTTTTCTAACCACCCACCTGGCTATTCTTATGTACCAGTCCAACTAGCAACCTCTGGTGAGTATTTCCAGTCATGTGGAGGACCACTCTTACACACTGCACTACCTCTGGCCTGCAACCTCTGGCAAATTTCTTTGTTACTAGTAGGCTGCATTTTCCTATTCCAGCCAACCCCTCCAAAAAGGTTTGAATTTCAGTCTTGTGGTAAAAGAGATCTGATAAATTCTTAGTCTTTCCTTGTTTGCTGTGCCTAAACCCTAGAGGAAGTAGCTGCTTTTTTCATTTGCTACTTCTATACCACTCGAGTTCTCTAATGTGAACATCAGGATATTGATTAGAAAACAATAGCCCCTAAAACTTTAAATGAGGAAGTCTGGTTGGACTCAGATGAAACTGAGCACCTTGAATCTCTGAGACAAGTTGAACCTCCCTTATCGGTAGCTTCCACCCTTCTGTCTGAGGAGACTACTCTTCTTTTGCTTGAAAACTGTGACAGCCTCACCTGGGACAGATAGCTTGTAAGCGTACACTCTAGGTATCAGTTACACGGTGAGACCCAGATGAAATAGACCATACTCCAAAGAACTGCAAGACTGTGAGTCCTGGAGGATATATGTGAGAAGGTGGAATATAATACCAGGTCAAGCAAAATGCATTTATATGAGTACACTTACTAGATAATCAGAATTTAATGAATTGGTTTCATGTACCTAGAAGTGTTTCTGATATCTTACTTGATTGATTGACTGAAACCACGATTTAATGGCTATGTACAATGAGAAGGAAATATTAAGGCTTCCCTTGAAGGATGAGCAGGAGGGAATTCAAAGCTTAAGGAGATGGGAAAGTTGGAGTGGATTAACGTGTGATCTGCACCGTCACTGACCAAGAAAACCAGAGGATACTCCCTTCATTCTGCATTGTAAAATGCATTAAAGATTCACACCCTCATCCTTGAAAATCTCTGCTTCTTCTCCTTGGTTAGCCAGAAATGACAACGGAGATGCAACAATTGAGATGGGCCCCTGATTTCAATAAAGATGATGGGGTTCCTAGAACGGCAGGGACCAAGTGGCAGCACTTAACTGCCAAAGACAAGATGAACATGTTTGCCGCAAAAGGAAGCAGGGATATCCCAGTAATCAAAACATTTTAGGGGATTAAGAGGTACAAACTATTATGTATAAAGTAAACTACAAGGATATATTGTACAACTTAGGGAATATAGCCATTATTTTATAATAACTATAAATGGAGTATAACCTTTAAAAATTGTGAATCACTATATCGTACATCTGTAACATATAATATTGTGCATCAACTATTACATAAAAATAAAGGTATAATAAGAATATTTTTCAATAAAATAAATAAAGGCATAATAAGAACACTTTTAGAAAAACAAAAGCTGAGAGAATTTTTAGTCATCAGAACTCACCAAAGAAAATCTTAAAGGAAGTTCTTAAAATTTAAATAAAATGACAAGTGAAAATTTGGATCTAGTTGAAGTGATGCAGAGTTCTGGGAACAGTAAACATTTCAGTAAATATAAAAAAAGTTTAATATAATGTTCTTTTAAAACTAGCCAAATACTTAAAGAATAAAATAAAATACAAAATAACAATGTAATATGGGATTTGTAGTATTTAGATGTACAATGTATGACAAAATAGCAAAAAACTCAATAGCGGGAAATGAACGTATAGTGCTGTAAAAGTCATTATAAATAAAGTGTTACAATATTTTTTGAAAAATATATTTTGGCTTTTAAGGATCTCTGCCAGTGACTAACTGATCACAGTGTCCTTAGTAATAAAACAGATGGGTGGCCTACAAGGATACTGTTCGAACCATATAACAGAAATAACTCTGAGTCTGATAGCCAAAACCTAACTTGAGCCATCACAATGCTAAATTATAACCTTTTAGTTAAAGCCGTTCAAAGGCACAGAATCTCTTATTCTTTATTTTAAAAATTTATTTAAAATATTTTTCATGCTTACAGAAATTTGTGAAAATGGTACAAAGAACTCCTGTATATCTTTCTCCCTGAGACCCCACTCAAGTTTTGGCAATGTTCCAGAAACATCCATCATAGCACTGGGTCCAATACAGGATTACACTTGGACTTGGTTGTCACGTTCCTCTAGGCTCTTTCAATCTGGAACAGCTCCTTTGTCTTTGATTTTCATGACTTTAAATTTTTTGAAGTGTGTTTTGTAGTTATTTTGTAGAATGTTCCTCAGTTTGTGTTTGTCCATTGTTCCCTCTCCATTAGACCCAGGTTATGTATCTTCAGTGAGTATATGCTGTGTTCTTTTCATGGAAACCTATTGAGTGGTATGTGCATGGTGTCTATTTGTCCTCTTACTGGTGATTTTAACTTTGATCGCTTGGTTAAGATGGTAGCTGCAGGTTTCTCCACTTAAAGTGATATCTTCCCCCACTTTGTATTTAACACATGTTTTGTGAGAGGTACTTTTTCACTGTGTAAAGTCCCATTCGTGACTCCACCTTCACCCACTAGTTGTAACATCTCTTACTGTTTCTTGCCTGAATTCATTATTACCTCGGTGGTTGCCAAATGGTGAATTTCTAATACCATGACCCTTTTTACATTTAGTAGTTGTCTTTCTACCACAAGGAAAAGCCTTCCTTCTCCCCATTTATTTATCCACTTAAAATGTTATAACTGTGTATGGATTTATGGTTCTTATTTTATTCAATTGCTATAATCTGTTACTATTATCATTTACTTTGATGCTCTATTTTTTCCAGATTTGGTCAGTGGGAACCCATTCTAACTGGTTCCTATACCCTTTTGACGTATTTCCAGCATTCTTTGAGCACCTCCTTACTTTTTGGTAGCACAAGCTGTTCCAGACTCATCTTCTACTTTCCCTACCCTAGCCTTAGAATCAGCCATTTCTTCAAAAAGCTCTGGTTTCTTTTAGTGGAGAACAGTATTTCAAACCAAGATCTGGGTGATAGATGTGCTCACTGCTAGTGGGATGTCACTGCTCTCAGACTGTATCAATGGACAGAGCTAGGAAATTACATATTATATAATATACACAAATTTACATCTGTATTTATTGGAAACCACGCAACACAGCATCTTTTAATTGAAGAGGAATTTGCGTCTCCTTGTAGAAGAACCCTGCAGCAATGCTATTTGTATATACCATAATTATTTCTTCAAGCCTCTCCCAAAGGGAACTACAGCCAATTACTAGTATGACAGTGCACAAGGGAAAGGTAAATATGGAGATTTTCTGGGGATTGCCAGGCATGGTGAATTGTCAATAATTCCTAGAGGCTCAAAATGCTATCGTAACCCGCAAATCAAAGTGAGGGTGAATAATGGTAAGGTGATGAATGGAGTCTTATCCCAAATTTGAACGATAGTGAACCCAGTAAGTCCATAGATCTATCATGTGTTTGCTTGTTTGTTTGTTCTTACAGTCATTGTATAATTAAAATAGACTAATTGGAAATTAGCAGAATACCTAAACTGACCCTTTGAGCCATGGGGTAATGTCCATAGTAGAAAGGCCCAATTGAACACCATTGGAATATTCATACAAGCAATATTACATTCCTGGGAGAATTTCAAAGATTACTGCCAACATTGAAAACTTGTTAAGATGCAGGGGTAGTAATACTTATCCCATGCTCACTTAAATAATACAGTTAGCTGGTTAAGAAGTTGGACGGATACTGAAGGATGACTGGATTCTCACAAACTTAATCAGATAGTGACTTTAATTGCAGCTGTTTTCCCAGGTGTAATATCTGTAATAGAGCAAACTGATATGGCCCCTGGTACCTAGTATGCAGCTAGTGACCAGGCTAATGTGTTTTCCTGCAACAACATATGAGAGCAAACAAAAGTAGTTTTATTTTACCTGAGAAGGCCAAAATTACACCTTCACAATCTTTCCTCAGGGCTAATACTGGGTTGGCCAAAGAGTTTGCCCAGGTTTTTCCATAACATCTTACAATACAACTGTCCTGCTCTCTGTCACAACATAGTTCATGAGATGTTGGCCATCTCAATATTCTGCAAAATATCACATTGGTTCACTATGATGACTGGATCTGATACACAGGAAGTAGCAAGTACTTTAGATGCCTTAGTAAGACAGGCAATTCAGAGAATAAGGAATAAATCTCATGAAAATTCACGGACCTATAAACTCAGTGAAAATTCTAGGGGTACAATTGTCTGGAGTGTGTGATGATATCCTCTTGAGTTTGAAAAATGAGTTACTGCATCTCTCACAACCTACCATGCAAAAATAGGTACAAGACACGGTAAGTCTTCATGGATTTGAGAGGCAACATATTCCACATTTGAATGTGCTACTCTGACCACCTACCAAGTCTCTGGTAAGTTTGCTGGGTTTGAGAAAAAGAAGGCAAGTTCATACTGCAGTGAAAACTGATTTTCCGCTAGGGTCTTTTGAGTGTAGACCTAATGACATTAAGTGTCTTTGGCAAATGAGAATGCTATATAGAGATTTGAAAGCCTATCCATTTAATATCATTTGGTCATGCAATCTGAGCTTCCTATCATAAGCTGGGACCTGATAGACCAAACCATGAGTTTGGGCATGTTTGACATAATCTGTAATCAAAGGAAAAAAAGTATAAAAGAATCTGGGTTCACACAGGTATGGAAGATACAAGATGTACGAGCAGATAGTTCACACTCCTTTAACAATTACTCATGCTGTGTTTCTTCCTCTCCTTCAATACACACCTACAGCCTCATACGGAGTTCCACAAACAGGAAGAAATAAAGTGGATGGATGCAGCAATACATAGTGTGACAGTGAATGACAGCAATAAAGGAAAGTATTCCCCATGGGTAAAAATTCAAATGGTGTATTTAGTTTTCCACTTTGGACTGAAAGATGGCTGACTCATAGGCAACTGCTGATGGTTTGATTGGATGATCATTGACTTGGAAGGAACAGGGTTGAAAGATAAGTGTCCAAAAACGTCTGGAAAGACTCGTGGATGAGCCTCTCAGAATGGGCAAACACTGTGAAATATTTTTGTCCCATGTGAATGTTCACTAAAGGAGGCTTTCAATAGTCCAGTGGACAAAATTGCTCACATCACTCAGTCCTTATCCATAGTCACTTCATTACAAGGTAAATGAGCCCATGTACAAAGTGCCCTTGGTGGCAGGGATAGAGACAATGCTTGGGTTCAAAACTTGGACTTTCTGTTACCAAATCTGACCTAGAAGCTATTACTGCTGAGTGACTAATCTGCCAACGGAAGAGATCACCCCTGAAACCCCTTCCCAGTGTAGAGGAGAATCAGCCAGCCAACTGGTGGCAGTTGATTTTGTTGAACCTTTTCCATTATGAGGGGTCAGAGATTCATCTTCACTGAAATAGACACACATATTCTGGATATGGATTAACCTTCCCTGCGCATATGCTCTTGCCAGCACCACAATTCACAGACCTATCTACTGTGCTATTTTACAGAATGTTGATCCTGATTATCCACTGTGATAATAATTCAAATAGCATTGCTTCTGATCAAGTAAATCTTTCAAAGCAAAGAAAGTGCATACAGGGGCCCGTGTCCATGGAATTACTGGTATTTCCTCTTTGCTTGTTATGCACATGTGTTTATTTATATGTTGACTTTTTTTCTTCCCTCTTTCTCTTTCTCTTATTATTCTATATACAAGTTGATGGAGACCAGCTTTAAAATGTAGTCTAGCAGTGACCAAGATGTCCTAAATGTTTCCTTCATCTTAAATAAACTTTAGACAGGCTTTTTCCTGACTATAGACACCCTCACCCCAACTTCAGATTTTTTGAAGCATTTACATTAGAAAATTTATAAGTGTAAATCCTTTTCCTGCCCCTTTGACATGTAAATCTTTTAAAAAAACTCCTTGCTAGTTTTGCAACCTAGGAAGGAGCTTCTAAAGTCCCTAGGAGCCATCGTTTTGAAATGTAATCATCAAGGAAGATAGGGCCTATCTCCCAGTTTCTGTAGGAGGGAAAAAGCCTAACTTCTTTAATACTCACTTGAACTATTGCAGCAACCCCCTACTTATTTCCACTCTTATCTCCTTCAACTTCATCCTCCTCTCTGCTACCTGAATATTCTATTTAAAGAAGAAATATGACATGTTACTACCTTTCTACCATCCTTAAATTTTCCTCATACCTAAGATTTTACTCCTCAAACTCAGGCATGCCTGTTACCACACATATAGAGATGTACTAAGAGAAACTCAAAGCATAAAAACATGGCACATATTTCTAGACCATCGATTTTACTCAAATATTTTTGGAAGCAATTTAACAAGTAATTTTCAAATTATTACTATATTACTAAGTAGACATATAATGGAGTAGAATCTAAAATTTACATGAAATTTTAAGCTAAGTGATAAAGTATCAGTGCAGTATTATTATAGCAGTCTCTGTTGTTAGGTGTACTTTGGTGAGAAAGATTAAGAAGCACTGAGGGACAGAATAAAAGCCAAGCTATGTAATATCACAAAGATTGCTGTGACTTGTCTTCCACCTATAGCCCAAGCTCATCTCCCAGCACACTGTCCCCTTAAGCCTACCTCTTAGACCTTTAGAGTTGCTTTTCCTTCTACAAATGACACATAATTATATTGTTTCACGTTGTCATCGCACATGTTGTTTCCCTCACCAGATTGTTCACCTTATGCCCTCATACGCCAAGAGTCTTCTACCAATTCATTTTCTATTCACATTTCAGATGAAATTGATCTGCCATCTTCATGTTTCCTTGACCCACGAGGAAATCTAAGATAAGATTCCTCCTCTTTGCCCACTACTATAACTGCACTTGCCATATTGTATTAAAGCCATCTGCTTACATATTTATCAACCTATTTATATTGTAAACTTTTGAGGAGTAGGAACCACATGTCATTACTGTGCTATTCAACTCTGTATCCCTAGTACCTATCATTGTGTCTGTCACATAGTTAACACTCAAAAAATGTTGCTTGAACAATGCTAAAGTACATAACCAAGCACTGTATTTGTGCTTCCACCATTTAAACCTGAGTTTGATAACATCCCTATATTTTAATTAAAAATCCAGTGCTCTCAGAAACCTTGGATCCACCAATCATGCAGGTAAACACGGTTGAATCCCCCCTTGTAAGACCTTGTGAGTTCATGAAACATGCACAAAATATATATAACACATAGCTATAATATTATGATGAGTAGGTGACTGTGATTGGAGGGATTTCTCTACATTGATTTTGCTCAATCTTAAAGCCGTATCATGAGTGTCTGTGCATGCCTATTGGCTGCCGTTGCCAGCCTTGTGGATGTTATTTGATTCTTAGTGCTTTTGCGTGTGACTTGACCTTTGAAAATTAAGTAAATAATAGTACATATGTTATTATTTAATTTTTAAAAATATATTCAACCTAACATTATTTTTCCAGTACTGAAAAGAAAAATGTTGACAATATTTGAATGAGTATCTAACAGCTAGTTAAAAAGTATTTTCTCATATCAAGCAAAGTTAAAAGTACTAAAATACTTCTAAGAAATTTTTTTATTGTTTTACTTTTGCTGGAAAAGTAACTGTTTTGAATGATTTTTCCAAAATTTGATTACACTGCTACTACTGATATTATATATTTATATAAATGGCTAGTTTACATATATAATTTGATATATTATAATTTATATAAGTAAATAAATTACATTAAAAGTTACTCAACAAATAGAATTAAAAGGTTAAATTAAATGTTTATAGCTTTTCAGTTTTTGAATTTTCTTTTAACTTAAAAATATTAGTCATTCTTAACCCTGTATTGAATAAAGAGTAAGACTTCTGCTTACCTTTTATAAGTATGAAGCACAGATATACATATAGTATATAAATGGATACACAGTATTTCTGGTATTATTAAAATCTTATAAAGGAACAATTAGGAAAACATGTCAAAAAAGGCTTTTTAGTGGGGAATTAATGAAAAACAAGATTGAGAAATATTATCTTAAACCACACAGTCAGGAAGTGTAGAAGCCAGAAATCAACCCTGTTTTGTAGCTGCAAATTCTATGTTTAAAAAAATCATCCCAGCTGGCTTCTGGCAATCAGAAATCTGATGGAAAAGTCATTCTACCACAAGAACATGTTGATTTTTTCACCTCTGCCTGGGGCCTCCGGTGCCCTCTTAATGGCCTGTGATTCTCTGCTCAGCAGAAAAACATTTTCTCCCCACACATCCTGGGAAATGCTCTTCCCTAAGACCAAATACCTTGCAAATCACAACAGACCTAGAGCTTGACTTAAAATTCTGTAATATGCTTTCCTACCATCTGTGCCAAACAGGAACTGATTAAAAGACAGTTTAAATAAAGTGAGTCCATACTAAAAGGGGGATCACCTACAGGTGGGCCAATTCACTCTTCTATTTAGTATCTAGTCTTGGCAGGATGCCCACTGGACAGGCATCACAAGACATTCACCAATAATGCAGGTAAATATGGTTGAATCCCCCCTTGTAAAACATGCGCACACACAAAATAAAACAAAAACAATATCCCTTATATAGAGGGTAGCAATGCCTTCCTATTCATCTTCCCTACTACCAAAATGTTTTAGTGTATAATTAAAGATCTCTAATACTTTTTCAAAGAGAAACCAACAAGTCTTAGACCCGATTTAGTCATTCTACTATGACTTACACAAAATCATAGAAATGCAACAGAGAAGGATTTACCCCTTTGTAAGTTGAAGCTAAAATTACTAAATAATGAGACATCATCTAATTAACACAATGGTAATAACTCATAAAATATAAAATTGCAGTCTATGGGCATTCCAGAAAGCCAAAGCCAACAACCAAGAGTGAAAACTGGGTAACTCCAGGCCAAAGGCTGGTATAGAGGATTTGACCAATCTGGTCAAATGTTATAAAGTTACCATTACGTTCTATTTGCAAATATCCTGGTCAAGTAGGGATGTGCAATGAGTCCTCTGAAACAGAGCCCCCAGGAAACTAGATGGTAAAGACACATTATTTTAAATAAAGGATGACTGTGTTTCCTGGAAGAAGTAAGGAAATAGATTTTGAAGAAGACAAGAGTTGAATATAAAAATGATACAAATGAACTTATTTACAAAACAGACTCACAGATCTCAAAATCAAATTTACAGTCACTGAAGGGGAAACCTGGGGGGAAATGATAAATTAGGAGATTGGGATTAACATATACACACTACTATATATAAAATAGATCACTAATAAGGACCTACTGTAGAGCACAGGGAACTCTACTCAGTATTCTGTAATAACCTATATGGGAAAAGAATCTGAAAAAGAATGGAGATAAATATATATATAATTATATATATATATATATATATATATATGTGTGTGTGATTCACTTTGTTGTACACCTGACACTAACACAACGTTGTAAATCAACTATACTCCAATAAAATGTTTTTTAAAAAGAGTTAAATGTATATCCTTCATTGTAGTAAGATTAATTAGGAAAACAATGTACCACAAAGTGATTTCCACCCAAGGACTTCCATCACAGGAATACAGAATAGGGAGAAATATGTGTTTCAAGACAGTTCACGGCATCCTTCAGTTTTGTCTTTACTCTTCATACAAATTTAATAGAAACTTTGGCTTTCAGACACTCTTCTAGGCACAGGGGCTAATATAAATGTTCACATTAATAAATTATCATAATTATAAACATGAAGCCACCACCCAGGCCAAGAGATTTAGAGCATCAACAGCATCACCAAAGCCCTAAGCAGGCCTCTCCCCATTAACAAAAGTCTCACTCTTCTCAAAAAATAATTACTATCTTGAATTTATGTTGATCAACTCATTCCATTTTTTTTATAGTTACATCAGCTAGGTATGTGTCTCTAATGTTATGGATTAGTATTTTTACAGTATGTAGTATGCCTGTCATTTTATTGTAATCTTCTAAAATAATTATGTCTGTAGGACTCATCCACATTGCTGTGGGCATCTGTAGTGTACCACTTTCATTTCTGCATAGCATTTCACTGTATGAAAATACCACAGTTCATTTAATAATTCTCCTTTTCAAGAACATATGCACTGTTTCCAACTTGGGTTGTTATGAATAATTCATCTATTCTAGTGTATATTTTTAATGCACATGATCATGTATTTCTGTTGATTTTATACCTGGAAGTGGAACTGCTGGGTTACAGATATGTTTACATCCAATTTTAATAGATAATATCAAAGTATTTTCCAAAGTGGTTGTCCTTATTGACAATAACATCAACACTGTACATGAAAATTACTATCAGTCCACATCTATTCCAACATTTATTATTATCAGTCTTCTTCATTTTAGCCATTCTGACAGGTGTGCACTGGTATGGTATTGTAATTTTAATTTACATTTCCCTAATAATTTCTAGGATTGAATACAGTTTCATTTGGCTTCTTGGATAGCCTGTTTGTGAATTGGGTGTTCATTCTTTAATACATTTTCTCTACTGATTTATCAGTTTTCTTCTCATTGATTTGTAGGAATTCTGGATAAGAGTCCTTTGATAGTTATATATGTTGCAAATATTTTCTCCCACTACATGGTTTCCATTTTCACTCAATGATTACATTTGATAAACCAAAGTTCTCAATTTTCCTGTAGTCAAATTTATCAATCTTCTAATTCACCAGTCTTCTTCTGTTATAGTTATTGCATAATGTGTCCTGTTTAAGAAAAGTTTTCCTACTGCAATGTCATGAGATATTCTTCATTCATCTTCTAAAATCTTTGTTGTTTTGCCTTTAATAATTGAAATTGATTTTTATATATAGTGGGAGATGGGAATGGAGTTTCATTTTCTTCCAGGTGTATATCCATTATCCCAGCATTTTTATTGAAAAGATAGTTTCTTTCATATTGCGCTGTATTCCAACATTTATCATAAATCTGGTGACCATATGGAATGAGTCTAATTCTGAGTATCTCTTTTCTGTCCTATTGTTCTTTTTTTCCTCTTATTCTGAGCATACCATACTGTCATACATTTTGTAGCTTCTTATTAAGACGATATCTATTAGAATGAGCTCCCTACCTTTTTTTCTTTTTCAAGTGGTGTCTTGGATATATGTGATATCTATATCTATTAGACATATGATACCTATAGATAGATAGATAGTTGATAGATAGATAGATAGATAGATAGATAGATAGATAGATAGATAGATGATAGATAGATAGATAGAATTCTTATTAGAATACTTCCATCATGTTCCACTAAAAATTAGTACTAGATATTTGATCAATGAGATCATTCTGGAGAAAACTGATATCACTTCAGGTCTTCTAATCCATGAAAATTATATATCTCTCTTATTTATTTGATTTTTCTCAATAAGGTTTAGAACTGCAAAGATAGTGGAGAAAAAACCCTATGATTGTTTAGGTAGTCAAAACAATTTAGCTATTAAAAAAAGCTGCATATTTGTCATGAATGATACAACATGTACAAAGAAGAGATAATTGCAAGTTTTAATAAAACATAGTTTGACACAAAATTTTACCTATGAAGTTGTTATTTGGGTGGGAAAATGAGGCATTCATGAATATTCAAGGCTCTGAAATAACCACTTATATATCTATTAGAAAATTTATCTAATAAGATAAATAGATATATTTACTGTATATTATATATAGTAAATATACCTATTTACTATTTATTTAAATATATCTATATTTATTCTATATAGTAAATATATCTATGTATAAATATATCTATAACATATACATAGATATATTTAAAAATAGACATATTCTAGCCAATTGAAATAGAAATCAAAATTAAGAACTCAGGAAAAGGAAAGTCAAAATTTTTAAAATAATAATATAGAGCATTGAAAACAGTTAAGCATGTCAATTAAGGTACTAAAAAAATGTGATTAAAAAAAAAAGATAACATCCTGAGAATAATTTTTGAAATACAAGATTCCTGTAGTAAAAAATAATCATTTTAATAATGAATAATGTCTAATAATCTCTCCTCTAAGAAGTATGAAGGAAAAGGGGAAAGACATGGTAGGTAAAGGGAAGAACAATTTCTTCCCCTAAATATGGGTAAGATGATTATTTTTAGCTTTTATTGACTATGATAATTAAGAAATTAGAAACTTTAAAATGTCTTTGGTAAATTTAAAAGCAAGCAGTAGTTTACTTAAAAATAATTTTAGAAATAAAACGAAACACAATCTCCTTCTATGTGATAAGCTTAGTAGGAGGTGGGGATATAGTGACCAATCTGACATAGTTTCTTGCTCTTAAGAGGAATATAGTGTAATGATGAAAACAGATATTATGATTATATTTTGTAATTTTGTACTGCCTAATAGAACTACCTAATACTTTCAAAACAAAGCAGTAATGTTAATCATCGTTGTTCCTCTTTGAATCTAAAGGGAATGCTCTGATTTCAATCTTCAAGTGCAATACTGACATTTAATTTGAGATATAAACGTATTTTGAAACATCATAGAATTATGTATTTATTCTTGATCTAACAAGATTTCTTCTTTTGTTGAGATATTAAATTTTACCAAATATTTTTCCATGATTTAAACAAAAACACTTTTGATTAGTTAATATGGTCATTGCATTCACAGATATTTTAAAATGAATCATCCTCTATAGCTAAAACAGACTTCACATTGATTTTGGTGTTTTTAAATAAACTACAAGTTTCAATTACCAATATTTTGAGATTTTTTGTATAAATATTTACACATGCAACTTATTATGTGTTGCATTTGTTGATATTTTAAAATACTATTCTATGGTGTTTAGAAGAGAATTAATTTTGTTGATCTCAAAAACAAGAATTCAGGACAGAAAACGCTTTTGCCTGCCATTTTAACATAGAAGCAAGGCTCCTTTTTTTTTTTTTTTTTGAGTTTCCATCCTTCTTGATTTTTTTTTAACCTCTTTATTGGAGTATAATTGCCTTACAAGGTTGTGTTAGTTTCTGCTGTAAAACAAAGTGAATCAGCTATATGTATACATATATCCCCATATCTTCTCCCTCTTGAGTCTCCCTGCCACCCTCCCTATCCCACCCCTCTAGGTGGTCACAAGGCACAGAACTGATCTCCCTGTGCTATGCAGCTGCTTCCCACTAACTATTTTACATTCGGTTGTGTATATATGTCAATGCTACTCTCTCACTTCATCCCAGCTTACCCTTCCCCCTCCCCGTGTCCTCAAGTCCATTCTCTACATCTACGTCTTTATTCCTATACTGCCCCTAGGTTCATCAGTACCTTTTTTTTTTACATTCCATATATATGTGTTAGCATACAGTATTTGTTTTTCTCTTTCTGACTTACTTCACTCTGTATGACAGACTCTAGGTCCATCCACCTCACTACAAATAACTCAATTTTGTTTCTTTTTATGGTTGAGCAACATTCCATTGTTATATATGTGCCACATCTTCTTTATCCATTCATCTGTCGATGGACACTTAGGTTTCTTCCATGTCCTGGCTATTGTAAATAGAGCTGCAGTGAACATTGTGGTGCATGACTCTTTTTGAATTATGGTTTTCTCAGGGTATATGCCCAGTAGTGGGATTGCTGGGTTGTATGGTAGTTCTATTTTTAGTTTCTTAAGGAACCTCTATACTGTTCTCCATAGTGGCTGTATCAATTTACATTCCCACCAACAGTGCAAGAGGGTTCCCTTTTCTAAGGGAGGCTCTTTTAGATAACTTTCTTACTGTCTTACTTGGATATTTATCGTTTTAATTTTTCTCCATTTTCTTCTGTTAGTTTTAGTGATTTGTAGTTTCCTAGGGAAACTACACAGAGTAAAGAACAGTGAGCTGACTGACAGTGGTTAACAACTAAATATAAGTGGAGAGATGAAGCAAGAAAGTTCTCCAAGAGATGATGAAGGAAAGGAGGTGAAGTGAGAAATCAACAAATAATCTAAGAGTATAGATTTTTTTATCATTATGAAACAATGTATCACAACCCTAGCTAATACTTCTAGATACTTAGAGTTAATTTTATGTGCCAGGTACTGTTCCAAGTAGGGTAACGATTTATGGTTGTTCAGGCAGTATAGTGAACAATTCCAAGAACACCACTTACACTGGTGCTCCTGGAATTGCTTAGTGTAAATCCTGAGTGCCAAACACAGTGGCCTTCCCTTAAGCACTTTGTATAGTAACATATGTAACCCTCAGAACAACTTTAAGAAATAAGAACAATAATTATCATCTCATTTATAGATAATGGAACAGAGCTAGAGAGTGATTAAGTAGCTTGCCCAAGATCCCTCAGCTAGAATGGGTAGAGCCAGGCTTCAATCCAGCTCCAAACCACCACACTACTACATGGAAAATGAAGTTTTGTTGAATTAAACTAATCTGTGCAGAATTACACATTTTCCTACAGACAGGGAGAAAAAGAAGAAATCAGTTCAGAGCAGGGTGATGGGAACATGATGATGGGTGAAAATGTTATTTTAAAACTGTCTTGAAGGCATGAGTGGAATCAGAATGGATGAATAGGTAGAGGAAGGGCTCTCCTGATGGCTCTAACTCATCACCCAAAACAAAAGCTCAAACCCTATCAATGACCTACATTCAAATATATGGTCTTCACCACAAATGCATGCTCCTGCTCCTGTGCACCCAAAATAACCTTCATTATTCAAATCTATATTCAGCATTCTCTTTTTACAAAGTGTACTGAATCATAATATATACTTCAAAAAAGTACATATGTGTACTGTGTTCAACACCTGTTTTTCTTGCTTTAACTTCTATATATGAACAACCATAATTCTTCCTAAAGTATATGTGTGTGTCTGTGTGTCTGTGTGTATGTAAAACCTATCATGATTTATATAACTTTTGAGGACTCATTTCACTCAACATATTGCTAAGATCTATCCATTTTGCTGTTATCACTTTTGTTTATTCTTTTTTGACTGCTCCATAATATTCTATTGTATGATATAATAGAATTTACTTACCAATTATTCTTTTAATGGATATCTGGATTGTTTAAAGGTTTTGTTAATGCAGACAGTGCTGCCTTGAAAATTCTTGTACAGAATTATTATACTCTAATGATCTATTTTTGGATAAATTACCATGGGAGGATTTCTTGTGTCATAGGTTTGTGAATGGTTAACTTTAGGAGGTAATGCCAAATTGCTGTTCAAAATAGTTGCATCAATGTATATATCCCTTAGTAGTGGATAAGAAAGTCCTTGCATTGGCATCCTCATCAATATTTGGTATTTTCAGATTTGTAATATATTGTTACTCGAATGAGTACTAATTGGAGTCTTACCAAAAACAATATATTTATATATATATATATATATATTTATATATATATATATATCTGTATAAAAATTGTATTATGTTTTATTGCATTTTGGTTTCAGTTGAAGAGCTTTTCATGCCACTAGACTAGGGCATATATTTGGCATAAAAAGTAAAATCTAAAAGCAGAGGAATTTATATTTTTCTGTCTGAGAGTATGTGAAATGTCAGTAACAGCATCACTTAACTTCACATTTTTACATATGAATATGCCATAATTAGTCTTAGCTCTTTGATGTACATAAAAATTTTAATTTAGAATAAATTTCCTACTTCATGAATCAAAATGATCATTGAGATGACTGATTACATACATATATATCTTAATCACATAGCTTTACATGCCTCAAAGATTTCACTTAAACTTTTCAAATCAAAGTTATTTTTGAGATGATCACATTTTTTTCAACTTGATGCAAAATTGTAAAGTAATTAAAAGTTAACATCAATTATAAGATGAAATATACATATATACATGTGTGTATACTTATATTACATGTATTTAAATACAATTGAAAGAATATTGAAATTAGCCTATTATGCTGTGACACAGAGTTCCATGTTGCAGAGATTAAGTGATCTGATCACAGAAGGCTAAGTCAGAAAATAAAATAAGATTAAATATATGAAGTAGAATAATGAGAATTTGCTCTCTTGCTTGACTGAGACATCCATCCCTGAATCAGAGTCCTGGTTCTCAGACATTCCATCTTGGACTGAGACTTTAACACCATCCGCCCCCAATTCTTGGGCCTTCGGACTCAGATTGGGATTAACACCATTGGTTTTCCTGGTACTCAGGCCTTTGGATTTGGACTTGGAACTACAGCATCAAATTTCCTGAACCTCCAGATTGTGGATAACAGATCATGGGACTTCCCAGCCTCAGTAATCAAGTTCCAACTGAAGACTGTATGCGGTGACACAGCTTCTGTCTTGGTTGTACCTTCATGTACCCGGTTAAAAGGTACTCAGAGTTGTTTCTGTTTTCCTGGCTAGACTCTGATTAATATAAGAGTTTATAAGAGATCCATCAAGATGGTGGAGAAGAGGAAGTGGAGCTTACCTCCCTCCAATGAACACATCATAAATACATCTATATGTGGAACAATTCTTACTGAAAACTAACTGGAAACTGGAAGAAGGACTCCTGTACAACCAACAGGAGTGTTGTAAGAAAAGATACACACATAATCCAGTAGGGAGGGAAGAAAAATGACTGGGTTTGGATCTGTGCCCCTGGGAGGCGACTCAGAGGAAAAAGGAGATTGCATGGGTGGACATCAGTCTTGGGGATTGAGTGGGCTGAACCACAGACTGGCCGTCCCAGTCCTAGGTATCCCTAGGACTAACAGGAGGCCTATGGGAAGCCTGAACTCAGCTCCTGAGGAGCTCTCATGTGCTTGCTAAGCTCTGGGGCAGGTGAAAAGAGGTCTGCTTTAATGGCTGCCAGGTTTCCCAAGCAAACACTCCAGCCCCCCTCACTCCATGACACATCGTAGCACTGGACTGGAGAGAAGACTTGGCTGTGGGACACAGAGGCAAACTAGTCATGGGTGGGGCTGTGGCTGCCATTGTTGGCATTTACTCAAATAGCACATCAGAAGCAGCCAGATCTCTGACAGTGGCCACTCTACTACATACATGCTTAGAGTCCAGGAGGGCTCTGCCTACCTGCAGTGCAGCTTCACAAGATGGGGGCAGGAGGACTTCCCTGGTGGAGCAGTAATTAAGAATCCACCTGCCAATGCAGGAGGCATGGGTTCAATCCCTGGTCCGGGAAGATCCCACATGCCATGGAACAACTAAGCCCGTGCACCACAACTACTAAGCCTGCGCTCTAGAGCCCACATGCCACAACTACTGAGCCCACATACCACAACTACTGAAGCCTGTGCACCTAGAGCCCATGCCCCGAAACAAGAAAAGCCACTGCAATGAGAAGCCCATGCACTGCAACGAAGAGTAGCCCCCACTCACTGCAACTAGAGAAAGCCCACATGCAGCAGCGAAGACCCAATGCAGCCAAAAATAATAAATAAATAAATTTATTTTAAAAAAAAAGATGGGGCAGCAAAGGCTGAGGGCAGTGACGGGCTGTGAGGGACAAAGGGTACTTGCACCCAAGGCTGCATGTGAGCAGAGCAAGGGAAACAATTGCGGGCACCTGCACAGGCAGCACGTCTGAGACAGCTTGGACTTCTGTCTGTAGCCAAAAGAAGCTGAGCCCACACAGGCACCACTTGCTTCAGCTCTCCTTCAATCTGGGGCAAGTGTCCTGACGAAGGGAGAAGGGAAAACACACTTAAAAGGAGCAGAGCCAACTCGGGCCTGACCCTCAGGGCTTCTGCTCCAGCAACTTAGGATCCGACCCTGCCCCTGAGAGGTTGGTGATAATCGCTGAGCAGAGAGGAAGTCCCAACTAACACCCAGCTCCAGCTCTAGCCACTCCATCTCCAGCTCCACCCCCTACCAAGGTGATAGCTGCCAGCAGATGCTGAGGCAAGACATGACTTTCATCCACGTCAAATCCAGCTTCCCAACCAAAGGAATTAGTCATATGCAGTCTGTATAGGAACACTCCCACATAAGAACACACCTTCAAGATCACCATAGGTAGCCGCTTCACCTAAATTCATAGAGGCAGAGAAAGTTAAGCAAAATGAAAAGGCAGAGAAACTACTCTCAAGTGAAAGAGCAAAAGAAAACCACTGAAAAAATAGTGAAACAGAAATAAACAATTTACCAGATAAAGAATTGAAAGCATTGGTGATAAAAATAGTAACTGAATTATGAGAAAGAATAGATGGGCACAGTGATAATTTTAACAAGGAACTAGAAAATATAAAAAAGACCCAATCAGAAATGAAGAATTCCTATTGGGAAGCAACCGCATAGCACAGGGAGAGCAGCTCGGTGCTTTGTGACCACCTAGAGGGGTGGGATAGGGAGGGTGGGAGGGAGGGAGATGCAAGAGGGAAGAGAAATGGGAACATATGTATATGTATAACTGATTCACTTTGTTATAAAGCAGAAACTAACACACCATTGTAAAGCAATTATACTCCAATAAAGATGTTTAAAAAAAAAAGAAGGAAAGAAGTGAAGAATTCAATAGCTGAAATATAAAACACACTAGAAGGAACGAGTAGCAGACTAAGTAACACAGAAGAATGCATAAGTGATCTGGAAGATAGACTGATGGAAATCACCCAATCAGAACTGCAAAAAGAAAAAAAAAATTTTTTTTAATGAAAACTGTTTAAGAGATCTCTGGGATAAAATTAATCATACCAGTATTTGCAATGTGGGTGTCCCAGAAGGAGGAGAGAAGGGGGCATTGAAACTGTATTTGAGGAAATTATGGCTGAAAACTTCCCAAATCTGATGAAAGAAACTGATATCCAGGTACAGGAAGCACAGAATGTCACAAACAAGATGAACACAAACAGACACATATAAAGACATATCATAGTCAATATGGCAAAATTAGAGAGTATTCTAAAGGCAGCAAGAGAAAAACAAAGAGTCATATACAAGGGAATCCCCATCAGGCTATAAGCTGATTTCTCTTCAGAAAGTTTGCAGGCCAGAAAGAAGTGTTATTAAATATTCAAAGTGCTGAAAGGGAAAAGCCTACATCCTAGGATACTCTATCCAACAAAGTTATCATTTAGAATAGGAGAGATAAAGAACTTCTCAGATGAGCAAAAACTAAGAGTTCATCAATATTAAACCTACCCTGTATTCAGTTTCCTCACAGTCTTGACTACAAACGTATCTCCAGCTACATCCTCCTTCAGATTTCTCACTCCAGTTTCTATTTTACTCAATATTTGGTGAATGTTTTGTGATTTCAGGTCTTCTTGGCTCTGCTCATTTTGACTGAGTTAGAGATAAGAGTCTATATAAGAGTGAAGTGTAAAGTCAGACCACAATTTTTCTAGCATGTATCTGGTAATAGGTACAACTTGTTTCCATGTCTCAGTTATTATAAATAATGCTGTCTTGAACATTTGTGTACAAGTTTTTGTGTGAACATATGTTTTCATTTCTCTTGGATATATATCTAGGTGTAGAATTGCTTGGTCATATAGTAACTACCAGATTGCTTTCCAAAGCAGATGTACAATTATATACAATTCCTACTTGTCTACATCCTCTCTAGCACTTGTAACTGTCCATCTTTTAATATTAGTCATCCCAGTGGGTGTGAAGTGGTATCACTGTGGTTTTTATTTGCATCTCCCTATTGACTATTGATATTGAGCATTTTTATGTGTCTTATGTCTGTATATTTTCTTTGGAGAAATATCTATTCAAATCTTTTTCAATTTTTCAATTGAGTTATAGGCATTTTCACTGTTTTAATGTAGGGGCTTTCCATTTCTGATAACAGACTAATATTCTAGATATCCTAGATAATTAGTCTGTTATCAGAAACATGACTTGCAAATATTTTCTCACATTCAGTGAATTGTCTTCACTTCTGGATAGTGTCTATTGAAACATAAAGATTATTAGTTTTGATGAAGTCCAGTTTATTTTTTCTTTCGTAGCCTGTGCTTATGGTGTCATATCTAAAAGACTATTGCTTAATCTAAGGTCATGAAGACCTATGCATAGGTTTTCTCTCAAGTTTTATAGTTTTAGCTGTTACATTTAGATCTTCGATATACTTTAATTTTTGTACATGGTATGAATTAGGAGTCTGACTTGATTCTCTTGCATGTAGATATACATAGACTCTCAATTCTATTCCATTGACCTGTATGTGTATCCTTATGCCAGTACCACATTGTCTTGATTACTGTAGATTTGTAGTGGGTTTTAAAAACTGAAGATATGAGTCCTCCAACTTTGATCGTCTTTTTCAAGATTATTTTGATTATTTGAGGTCCCTTGCATTTTTGTGTGACTATTAGAATAAGCTTATCCACTTCTGCAAAAAATGGCAGTTGAAATTTTGATCAATTCCGCTTTGATCAATTTAAGGAGTACTATCATCTTAACAGTATTAAATCTTCCAATTCATGAATACAAGATGTCTTTCTATTTATTTAGACTTTATTTAATTTCTTGCAATGATACTTTGTAGTTTTCAGTGTACAGCCTTGTACTTTTTTATTAACCTTATTCCTAGGTATATTACTCACTTTGATGCAGTTGTAAATGGAATTGTCTCCTTAAATTCATTTTTGGATTATTTATTACTAGCATATAGAAATAAAATTGATTCTTGAATACTGATCTTGTATCTTGAAATCTTGCTGAATTCATTATTAGCTCTATGTTTTCTTTGTGGATTCCTTAGTATTTTCAATATACACAATCTGTAATTTGCAAATAGAAATTATTTTACTTCTTCATTTCCATTCAGAGTGCCTTTTACTTCATTTTTTTGCCTAATTCCCCTGGCTAAACCTTTCACTACAGTGTTGAATACAATTCCTGAGAGTGGATGTTCTTGTCTTGTTCCTAATCCTAGGGGGAAAGTTTTCAGTCTTTTACCATTCAATATAATATTTGCTATGTTTTGTTTTGTTTTGTTGTTGATGTCCTTTCTAACACTGAGGGAATTCTATTCTTCATTTGTTGAGTTTCTTAATCATAAAACGGTGTTGGATTTTGTCAATGATTTTTCCACATCTACTGAAATAATTATGTGGTTTTCATCCTTTACTAATATGTTGTATTGCATTAATTGATTTTTGTATATTGCACAAACCTTGCATCCAGGGATAAATCCTAATTGGTCACATTTATTTTGAGTGCTGGAACAAATTACCACACATTTACTGGCTTAAAACATCACAAGTATACTATCTTATAATTCTATAGGTTAGAAGTTCAACATGAGTCTCACTGGGCTAAAATCAATGTATCAGCAGGACTGCATTTCTTTCTTTCTGGAGGCTCTAGAGGAGAATTTGTTTACTTGAATTTTCCATCTTATAATGGCTGCCCATATTTTTGGGCTCATGGCATGCTTCCTTTATCTATAAGCCTGCAACAGTGGGTTGAATCTTTCTTATATCATGTCATTCTTGACTGTGCTTCTGTCACCACATCTCTTTCTCCTACTTTTTTGGACCCTTGTGATTACATTTTTTACCTGGACATGTATTCCTACATCCTCCAATTATAACAATTTTGGTGCATAAATATTTATTCAAACCTAGAGTAATTAATGAATGAAATAATAAAACAGTCATTCATATATTTTTTATTTCCTACTTACTACAAAATGTAAAGAGATAAATACAAATTTTGAAAGGCATGATAAATCAGCATTTCATAAAACAAAACCAAAAACATAAAATGTGTCTCTGTAGACAGTGTATAGTTGGAGAATGGTGGTGTATTTATTCTCCAATCTTTCCCTTTAGACTGGATCCACTTATAATTAATGCAATTTAATATATTTGATGTAATTACTGATAAGGTCAAATTACATCTCCCATTTTGCTGCTTGTTTTCTATTTATCTCATGCCTTTCTCTTACCCTATTCCTCCATTACTACCATCTTTCATGCTAAATTGGTATTTTCTTGTGTATTATTCTAATTTCCTTGTTTATTCTTTTACTCTATTTTTAAAGTTATTTTCTTATTGGTTGCCCTGGGGTTGAAAATTAACCCTTAATTTATAACAATCTAGTGTAGTTTATTACCAACTTAACTTCAATAATTTACAAAACTTTACTCCTATATAAAGACGTTGTTTCTCTTCTCCATGTTGTTGCTGCACAAATTACATCTTTATACAATGTAAGCCCATCAACACTAATTTATAATTACTGCTTTATAAAGTTGTCTCTTAAATCAGATTATATAAATAAGAGTACAAATAAGAAATTACATTAATACTCCCTTTTGTATTTACCTATGTAGTTACCTTTACTGGAGCTCTTTATTTCTTTATGTGGATTCAAGTTATGGTGTGCTGTCCTTTCATTTCATCCCAAGGGATTATCTTTAGTATTTATTTAATGACAGGTTTGCTAGTGATAAATTTAGTTTATAGCTAGATTTAGTTTATGAAGGAATGTCTTAATTTCTTTTTCATTTTTGAAGGATAGTTTTGCTGAATATTGAATTCTTTCTTGACAGGCTTTTTTTCCCCAGCATTTAGAATATGCAGCTTTACTAACTTCTGGCCTCCATTGATTGTTTGGTTTTTTGTTTGTTTGTTTTCACTGGAAATCAGAAAAAAAATATGTATTTATTCATTCAAAGAGAATATATTCCATATAACAATAATTGGAACCAAAAAATGAAAAAATAAAGATAAAAAATAGAAAGTATTAAATAAGAAGATTGAATCTATTAGTAATGACTGCCCAGGAATTGGGTAAAATTACATATGAAAAGACAGATTTCCAGATTGGATCACAAAGCAAAAAAATTTTTATACAATTTTTAAATGTTACTTTCCATTTACAATTATTACAAAATATTGGCTATATTCCTCATGTTGTACAATACATTCTTGAGCCTATTTTACATCCACTAGTTTGTGTCTCCCACTCCCCCACCCCTATATTGCCCTTCCCTCCCAGCACTCCCCTGGTAACCACTAGTTGGTTCTCTATGTCTGTGAGTCTGTTTCTTCCTTTTTATATTCACTAGTTTGTTGTATTTTTTAGATTCCACATGTAAGTGATATCATACAGTATTTGTCTTCCTCTCTCTGACTTATTTCACTTAGCATAATGACCTCCAAGTCCATCCATGTTGCTGCAAATGGCAAAATTTCATTCTTTTTTATGACTAAGTAGTATTCCATTGTATATATATATACCACATCTTCTTCATCCATTCATCTGTTGATGGACATTTAGGTTGCTTCCTTATCTTGGCAATTGCAAATAATGCTGCTATGAACATTGCGGTGCATGTATCTTTTTCAATTAGTGTTTTTGTTTTCTTCAGACATATACCCAGGAGTAGAATTGCTGCGTCATATGGTAGGTCTACTTTTAGTTTTTTGAGAAATCTTCATACTATTTTTCACAGTGGCTGCACCAATTTGCATACCCACCAATGGTGTACAATGGTTTCCTTTTCTCCACATCCCCACCAACATTTGTTATTTGTGGTTTTTGATGTTAGCCAACACACTTGTGAGATGATATCACATTGTGATTTTGATTTGCATTTCCTTGTTGTTTAGTGATGTTGAGCATCTTTTCATGTGCCTGTTGGCCATCTGCATTTCTTCTTTGGAAAAGTGTCTATTCAGTTCTTCCTATTTTTTAATTGGTTTGTTTGTTTTCGTGATGTTGTGTTGTACAAGCTGTTTATATTTGTTGGATATTAACCCCTTATAGGTTACATTGTTTGCAAATATTTTATTCCATCAATAGGTTGTCTTTTCATTTTGTCAAAGGAGTCCTTTGCTGTGCAAAAGCTTTTAAGTTTAATTAGGTCCCATTTGTTTATTTTTGCTTTTATTTTCTTTACTTTAGGAGACTTTAGATCTAAAAAATATTGCTGCAATTTATGTCAAAGAGTGTTCTGCCTATGTTTTCCTCTAGGAGATTTATAGTATCTGGTCTTACATTTAGGTCTTCAATCCATTTTGAGTATATTTTTGTATATGGTATTAGAGAATGTTCTAATTTTATTCTTTTACATGTAGTGGTCCAGTTTTCCCAGCAACACTTATTGGAGGGACTTTCTTTTCTCCATTGCATACTCTTGCCTCCTTTGTCATAGATTAATTGAGCTTAAATGCATGGGTTTATTTCTGTGTCCTCCATTGCTTATGATGAGAAAGTAGCTGTTATCTTCTTGAGGATCCCTAATCATTTGTCTCTTGTTATTTCCAAAATCCTTTCTTTGTTTTTGCCTTTGAAAGTTTGTTAAGATGTATCTAGGTGTGGATCTCTGAATTCCTTTTTCATCAAATTTTGGAAGATTGTTATTATTACTTCAAATGCTCTTTCTTCTCCTTTCTCTCTCTCCACTACTTTGGGACTACCATTAGGCATATGTTTGTACTCTTGATGATACCCTACTGGTCTCTGGAGATCTGTTCATTTCTTTTCATTTTTGTCCCTCTGTTTCTCCAACTAGAAAGCCTCAATTGACCTATATTCAAGTCAAATATGCTGTTTACCAGCTCGAATCCACAGTTGAGCCCTTCTAGTAAATTTTTAATTTCAAATATTGTACTTTTCAATTTCAGAATTTCTATTTAGTCTTTTTAAAATATAATTTCTATCTCTTCATTGATCTTTTCTATTTGGTGAGAAATCACTCATACATTTTTTCTTTTGATATTATTTTCTTTAGTTCTTTGAACATATTTGAATAGCTAAATTAAAGTTTTGTCTATTAAATTCACATTTGGTCTTCCTTGGTGATATTTCCACAAGGATTACATGAAAACTGACTTCTTTTTTGCCCTCTCAGGAACATACTTTCTTGTTTTTTTACGTAACTTCTTGTTAAAATGGGCATTGTAAGTAATATAATGTGGCCACTTTGCAAATCAGTTTTCACAAAGTCTCAGTGTTTTGTTGGTGTTGTTTGTTTATATTGCTATTGCTTCTGCTTGTTGTTTGTTTAGTGACTTTCCTGAACTAAGTTTGTAAAGTCTGTGTTCTTTGTAGAGTGGATCCACTAAAGCCTCAGCTCAGCTAGTTTAGTAGTCAACTAATAATTGGACATAGATTTCTTTAAGTACCTGTAACCACTAAGTTTTCAGCTTTTCCCAAAGGACTCTGTGTCTGTTGGGGCATGCCTTTAACACTCAGCCTGGTAGTTTACAACTCTGCCTTAGCCCTCACTTCCTTCTTGTGCAGACCTCAAGGTCAGCTAGAGGTAAGAGTGTAGGGCCATCTCAGGTTTTTGCCAAGCATGCACATAGCCTTATCTATGAACACAGATCTATGCACATGAGGGAACTTCTGGATCCACAGGAATATGTCAGAAATTTTCAAAGCTCCTCTGGATATTTCCAGAAGCTTTTCCTTTTAAGTTTTTGATCAGCCTGTCAAAACTGTCCCAACTGTTATCACTACCTCAGGCAATTGCCTCTGATTGCTTTCAACAAATGCTCCCCTGGAGAAAATGCTGTTTATACTGGATGAGCTCTGAGTCAGATCAAATAAAGACAAGTGTTGTAAGTGGTATTTTCTAGGGAACTGCTATACAGGTCAAATAATGACAGCTGAGAATGGGGGTTTGAAGGATCTCCAACCCCATACACACTCTCCAGTGTCTGCTAGACTGCTGGTTTTCCATGAGACTATATGGCTCTTGGTTTTCAAGGCTACAAAAGAGACAAAAAGGATGGGGATAGGGTAAGTTAAAGCACCACAAAGCTCATTGCTCTTAACAAGGTTGAACAATTTTTCTTGAATAAATGCTCACAAGAAGGTTGAAAGCCTTTGGTTAATTCACAGAGTTCTGGAAATGTTGATTTTGTCCATTTTTCCAGGGTTCTCATTGCTTTTATGAAAAAGAGAATTTTCAAAAGTTTTTACACCATCATTCCCATTGATGTCACTTGTTTTCTATAGAGATACTAGATGATGGTATTCTGTAGCATAACATTCTAATCTTAAGAAACTTGTAGAAAAACTTTTCATCAAATCCTTGTGGAGAGTATACAGAAATATGAGCTGGATAATAGTACAATTAAGCAGATTCACAGTTAGGCAATTATATTATCAATGAGTTGATCAATAAATTGGCTTAAGACTGGAAGGAATTCTCCAGTGGCTCAGATTTTTGTTTTATATCGTTCAGCAGCTTCTGAACAATTTGGATAAATATACAGAAGATTTTTAAATCAAATTTTCAGAAGTAATTTTAGATGAGGTATTTTGCTTTTTTTCATATTTAATGGGCTGAAACACTGAGTAACAAGACCCAACGTACAGTCCTGTTTTTATCTTTTAAAATTTAATTGCCTTTTGCATATTAGGGGAAGAAATTTAATAGCAATCTATAATAGAAAAGGAAGAAGAGAGAAAAAGAAGGAAGAAAACTAACAGTTTTAGTTGACCACTGAAATACTATGTGCTAACAATAGGGCACACTTATAGCTGGTGTACACAAACGTATATACACACACTGCACTCATAAATATTAATTATTAATTAATTCAAAAGATATTTTTGAGTACATAATATATGTGATCTACTCTGTTAGATACTGAAGACAAAGATACATGGGAAAATATATGGCTTTGTCCTCAGTTATCACTAAAAATAGAAATAAATGAAAACAAATCATAAGACAATTCAATAAGTATTATATCACAGATAAGCACAAAGTGGTAAGGGAACACTCCAACAGAATGATTAATTCTGTTTGAAAGGAAAAGCTTGGTGAGTAAGTAGATTTTAACAGGCACACAAGAGTTTAAAGAGGATTCCAGGGACTAGAAATAACTTTGTATGTATTATTTACTATGTGTTTGGTGTTGGAGTAAAAAATAATAAAACAGGAATTTCTTGGCTTTGACGATCACATTCTAGTGAGACACCCTTCACCAGCAGAAAGAACTCCCTAATTTCCTCCAAGTGAAAATTTGCTGAAAGATCTTAGTCAGTTATTAACTTGGCAAAAGCACCTCTGGATGACTTCTCCCAGTTTCACAGTGGTGAAAAGGAAAACTTCAATTCATGCTATGACAAGTTCTATGGAAATATACTTGGGCATTATTCAGTGAATTAGAGATGAACAAAAAAGATTAGAGTCATATGCATCTACTCATAAAACTCTAATGTGAAGTCCGAACAGTCATCAGACTTTTAATTAAAGCTTGGAAAGTAGTTCTACCTCTATAATGTTCTGGATTCCTCTGAACTTCTTATTACACAAGCATTTTTTCATTGAATTGCTATAGCAACTCTGTGCATTGAACAAGATTTATAATATCACAGATTGGATGACAGATAATGGTGATAGCTAAAGATAATAAATAATTATTGGTACCACCTGGACTCTTTGAAAAATGTCCTTTTAAGGAGTGCATTTCAGAGTCCTACAAAAATAGAATTCATGCAAAAAAATAAAAATGTTAAATTTAAATTAGATGGGACCAAAGATATTAATTTTAATTCACAAGGGGGATATAGATCTTATTTAGTATCAACTGACACAAAATTATAAAACAGGATGGTTTTTCAGATAAGCATCTACATTGAAGAAATAGAATAAGTTCTCTATTAATCTCTTCATGTCAAAGATAGTAAATGCCACCAAATCTGAGTTATGAGGTCACTCTAATAGATTTTCCACTTTTCAACTGAGAAGTCTGATTACTATTGACACTGGAACACATTATACTAAATGTGAAAAAACACAGTGATTGTACATGCATATGGTCTATTTATTCTATTCAGGTCTTTCTGCATTAATGGAAAGTGAGTTAATAATATCAAAATGTTAGTGGATGATTTTGTAAAGACATTAGGTTTGATGATCATTCTAAACCTGTAACAGCATGTTTTTTCTTGATGCCTGGTTCTTCCCTGAGGAGGGAGGGAAGATAACCCAGAATATCTATACACACTTTTATCAGGGTTTCTCATAGAAGCAACTTATAGGAACAGGACCTAATCCCAAGAAAAAGAGTTTTAAGGGGGGTAGTTGTAGCAAATTCACTTAGATATTTGCCAAGTGCCTACAAAATACAACACACGTTTTACACATAGCACTTTACATGCACCCTATTTCCATTCACAACAAATGTTCTAAAAGGATTCACTCCATTTTCCAGATAAGAAAACTGAGTTAAATGTCTTGCCCAAACTGCAATCTCTCTGTACTATTTCCATACTATCACTCAATTGACGGAAACTTAGGGAAAAAGTTAAATTGAGCCACTAAAGAGAGAGGATCTAGAGCAGATTGAAAGCTAGAGAGGTGCAAATAATATCAACATGGACCAGGACATGTTATACTGTGTGGGTAAAGATAAGTATATGTATGTGTGTCTCCAGCCCAAATTATCACCAGAAGTTTAGACAACTGCTTACTGAGTGTTATCTCTATTTATCTAATCTTTATCAATCTCTACCTAATATATCTAAACTATCTATTTCTGTCTAATATTCTCTAAGAAGGACAATCTTCACGTGCTAAAAGCTGAATTAATCTTTCCCCATTCTTCCTATCCTATGCCACTCAAACCCTCTACCCACTTAGTGACTGACACTAGGAAGAGTACAAGTGTAAAATTCATCCTTGCCTACACCTCTCCCTCTCTCTAAACTCTGCAACCCTAAACCCCATTCAATTTATGACAGTCCTTTATTCTAATACAAAAATATCTCTTCAGTCTATTTACTTCTCTCTGCCTCCATTACTGCCCCAGCTTGGCCATCACCATCTTTTGGTGGACTTTTGAACAACTTCCTAACAGTTCTTCCCACTCAAGTGACCTTTCTAAATGTTAATATAATTAGATTCTTCTCATGCTTAACTTCCTATAGCTTTCTGATATTGTTAACATAAAATATGTTTAAATATTATACCTCATTCCTTCACAAATAGCTCACAGATATTCCAGACTTTGGAGCGCTTTTCAGTTACTTGACCCAAGTTCTTTCTGGGTCCTAGGCTGTCACCTATTTGGCCATTTTGCTTAATAATCCCATCCCACAATTTTTCTGGGCTAACTGCCCCTTTCTGTCTCAACCTACATATCACTTTCCCTAACCTACATACTTTTTTCACCATCATCAGATTTTCTTACATATCCCTAAAAAATCAGCCAGCCCTTCCTTTATCTTAGCAATTATCCAATAACATGTTATGATTCTTTGATTGTCTGTCTCTTCCACAGACAATAAACTCCAGAAGGGGAAGGACAATGACTGGATTAATCACTGTTCAATGCCCTGTTTCTAACATAGTATCTAGCACTCAATTAATGTCTAATATTTGCTGAATAATTCGATAAATAGGTATTACTTGCAAAGCAAGGCCTAAAGGAATCTGATCACATCAGACCCTTTTTGACATTTGGCTCCCCCTCTAAGTTTAAACTTCTTAGCATTGTAACCAAGCAGGACCCTATGGAGTCTTCCCAGAACTGACTCCCTCTCATGTCCTGCATCTGCCTTCAGATGTGTAGAAAAACTTTAGCCTCCTAGGCCTTCCCCGAGGTCCAAAGAATACATTTAATCAGAGAAGTGAGAAAATGCAGAAAGAAAGGAAAACAGGTCACACAAGACAAAATAATAATGGTCTAGCCATTAAACAAAATCAAGGACCTTTAGTTCCTCTTCAAAGGCTATAGATAATATTCTGAGCCATATCCTTTGAGCTGTTTTCCAGATACTAAGACCCCCACCAGGTAGAAGAAGTTAACTGTATGCTGCCCACAAGCATGTAGACCCCAGACTGGTTAGAACCAGAAGGTAGATGATGTTGACTCCTGATTAGCTCACCACCAATGAATCAGAAGAATGCCCAGGAGCTGATCACACACCCCCACAACCCTCTTCACTTACTCTGCCTTTAAAAACCTTTCCCTGAAAACCTTCAGGAAGTTTGGGCCTTTTGAGCACTAGCTGCCTGGACTCCTTGCTTGGTGCCCTGCAATAAATGCTGCACTTTCCTTCACCACCACCTGGTGTCAGTAGATTGGCTTTATTGTGTATGGGCAAGCAGACCCAAGTTTGGTAGCAGCATGACCTGCAAAACCCTTTCAATTTGATTCAAACTTTTCTGTGTCATCCCCTGTAATTTGCTCCAGTTTTGTAACCACAGTGCTCTGTTTACAGTTCCCCGAACAATATTTCCTCTTGGTTTTATACGTTTGCTCCTGTCATCCTTAGCACTGAGATATCTTTTCTTACCCTCTAAGTTTCTAAATCTACTCAGTTTTCAATGTGCACTTCCACGGTCATTGATTCTCTGGAGATTTTTCTAAATTCCTTAGAGAAAGTTATAATCTTGTCTCTACTCTCAAAATACCTTATACAAACCTCTGAAAAAGCGTATCTAATTCTCTCTTGTGATTATCTATTTGCTTATGCACCTTATTTAGCAGACTCCTGGAGAAGGAATACAATCCTCTCTGAAGTGTCTCTGCCTCCACAGCCCCTAAGAACATGGTGGATACCCAGTTCATTTTGTTAATGAATAAACTCCCCACGTACAATCATTCTCTCTTCTTTTTAAACTTGCCCTGAATCTTCAGTTCCAAAAGACAATATTCTTATTATATTTATTCTCCAGAATTGAGGTTATCTAAAGGGTATATTAGGTTTTCATATGTACATTAAGTAATCTTCAGCTCAACACTTGAAGCCTGATAGAACAATACTCTAAACACCATTAAAATATTCCTTACTCATATCCTGCATACATATAATCTTACACTTAGATTTAGTATTTTTATTACCAGTCTATTGCCTAATACTAGATTTAATAATAGAATCTACTGTTAACTACCTACCTTTCAAAATGCA
Organism: Eschrichtius robustus; assembly: GCF_028021215.1. Taxonomy (NCBI): domain Eukaryota; kingdom Metazoa; phylum Chordata; class Mammalia; order Artiodactyla; family Eschrichtiidae; genus Eschrichtius; species Eschrichtius robustus. Next base: position 39,916,851 of record NC_090834.1, read on the forward strand.
TGGAACTTGTCTTTGGCTTTGCTCTTTTATATATTAGTAAGATAGATATATTTTTTCTTACTGGATTAATACACCAAGATTCAAAGAAAATTATGTTTTTTATTGTTTTTGCATTAGTACCAATTATTTTGATATATGTTACCAAAAAATGGTAATTGAGGTGGGAAACACACCTTTGAAATGTGTCTGTTCAGCAAACATATCTGCCATTTCCTTCACATTTTTTTGTGTGTGTCTTTTCCTGTACATATGTCAGCAAATATGTTACATAATTTCCTTAACACACACCTTCCTCACGTTAATGAGTTGTTCAAAACTATCTTCTAAACTTCCAATTCCACCATAAGAGAGTTATGGACACTGTGCTTACCTCATGCTCGAAACAGCTCTAAAACAGGACAAAATATATAAGGCAACAGTTTTCAGACATTGGACAGTAGGCAGCTCAAGACTGATATTTGAAAGAAGGAAAATGTACATGCGTGTCCCTGCCACAGCCACAAACACCATCACTGGGATCCTTTTGCTTGCTGCCACTTGTAGGACTGCTCTGCAAAGCACTGCACCTTCACTAAGCTGAAGAAGCCAAGCAAGATAAGTGTTAGACTGTTGAAATTATTGTAATTTGTGTCACAGGGCTCTAAAGAGGACTGAGCTTGAAGGAATGGCAGAATTTCGTGTGAGGCTTCACCAGTTGATCAAGAGCAAAACTGAACTGTACATAAATGTAACAAGACTCTATAAGCCCTAGTAGAGAGAGACTACTGCAAATGTGGCAGCTGAATAGAAATTCCAGAAGGCCCACAGCATGTGGATGTGTTAGAATTCTAACCAAAGTGAAAAGAGCTGTCTGAGTACCCCAGGCATTGAGTTGCCTCGAGAAAGGCCTTACCTTAGGACTAAGGATCATTGTTTTCAAAGCGTGGTTCACAGACTATTATAGATCACAAGACACTCACAGGGAGTCCACAAAGTCAAAACTATTTTCATGAAAATACTAAGACGTTATTGCCTTTTTCTCTGTGTTGACATTTGCACTGATGGAGGAGAATAAAAGATGGGTAAAAGTTCTCACAAATTAACATCAACCACAGCACCAAAGTTTACTAATAGCATTCATTTTATTCTTCACTGCCACACAGTCATAGTATAAAATTATTATTATTATTATTATTATTATTATTACTGCTACTATTGTATATGTATTTTTTAGTTCTATGTAAGTATGTCATTGATGAAACAGTATAAATTTTAAATTTTATTAAATTTTGATGCTGCATTTTATTAATAGTCTTTGTATGTACATAAAGTGCTTTTGTTGCATACCAGAAAAACAAGAGTTGTTCTAAGAAAAAGCATTCATCCAAATAATTTGCATTGCAAATTGACCTAATTTTTTTTCATGGAACATCAGTTTTACTTGAAAGAATAATTAACCAAAAAACATGGTCATTTAGATTTGGATACTTTGCAGACATTTTCTCAAAACTTAATAAGATTAGCCTGTCTCTTCAAGAAAACAACAAACAATATAGATGGCTAATGAGAAAATTTCAGCTTTCAAGTAAAAGTTATAATTTTGGAAAACTTGTGTCTGCCTTCATGACCATGACAATTTCCAAATATGTAGTGACTTAATGACTTTTCTGATAATATTGGCGACTGTGAGCTTCTGATATTTTATAATAACATGTATCAACATTTAGAAGATCTTCATAACTCATGAACCAATATTTTCCCAATTATCAATGCATGATATTACAAAATCCTCTATGGAGAAAAATAGTCATTCAAACTGCAAGACACATCAGTGGATTTTAATGTATCAAAGAACACAAAAGGTCATGGATATGGTTTCAGATTCCACATTACAACTAACTTCTAAGAAGCAAACATTTGTCAAAGAGAAATATCCACAATTATCTGAAAATGCTATTAGAATTCTCATCACCTTTCAAACTACATATCTGTGTGAGGTTGGATTTTTTTTACATACTATAACCAAAACAACAAGTTGAATGCAAAATCAGATATGATATTCCAGTTGTTTCTACTAAGCCATATATTAAAGAAGTTTCGAGAAATACCACTTTTCTCACTGACTTTTTCAATAAACAAATATAGTTATTTTCATAAAAATATATTCTTTATGTTAAAATTTAATGCATTTATTACCGTATGTTTAACAGATCTGTAAATAAGTACTGCAAAATTTCTCATTTCTAATTTCTAATAACATACATATTGACAAAGATAACCCACATAAACAAAAGTGTTTGGAGTGTTCAATAAATTTTAAAATGATAAAGGAGGTCCCAAGGCTAGAATGTTTGAAGACTGCTGCCCTAAGGTAAGGGCCATGTCTTGGAACTAATGATAAAACTGAAACATAGGGACTTCCCTGGTGGTCCAATGGGTAAGATTCTGCGCGCCATATGCAGGGGGCCCAGGTTCAATCCCTGGTCAGGGAACTAGATCTCACATGCATGCCACAACTAAGAAGTATGCATGCCACAACTAAGAAACCTGTATGCTACAACTAAAATATCCCGCATGCCACAACTAAAGATCCTGCATGCTGCAACAAAGATCCCACATGCCACAACAAAGATCCCGTGTGCCAAAACTAACACCCAGTGCAGCCAAAATAAATTAATTAATTATTTAATTTTTTTAAAAAAACAAATATATATTGCCTAATGAATAATAAAACCAATATTTTTGGAACTAAGAGTATTTACCAATAATTGTAACTGCCTTCCAGAACAAAACTTATTAACTTTTAAAGGAAGACAACATAATATAGACACACTTACATCTTTTCATCTACAATGTCCAGCATATGATCAAAAATAATAAATATTCTAAGAAGCAGGAAAAAAATGACAAATAATTGTTTAAATGGCAGCAATAGAAACAAAACCCAAGATGATTCAGATGTTAGAATCAGAAGACAAGTACCTTAAAAGAGCTGTCTAAACATATTTAAGGATTAAGACAAGATAGACCTAATAGGTGAACACAAGGAAAATATCAGCAGAGTAATGGAAATTATAAAACAAAACAGGTGAAACTCTATAGTGGAAACTGTAATAACTTAAAATGAATAGACTTAATAGTGCAGTGAAAATGACAAAAGAGAGGGTCAATAAACAGGAAGGCAAATGAGTAGAAACCATCCTACCAGAAGAACAGAAAAGTAGCCAGGCTGGTGGGGAGTGGTGTGGAAGGGAGAGGATAGAAACATAAAAGGAATAGAGCTTCAGTGAACTGTAGACAACAGAAAGTAGTTTACTTACCTGCAGTTGGAAGTTCAAAAGAAAAGGAGAGCTAGAATGGAACAGGAAAAATATGTTGTTATAATGGCCAAATTTTCCCAAATTTGGTGAAAATACAACTATCTATAACTCCTCCCAGCAGAAAACTAAATCTATTCAGGTCATACTTAAACTGTTAAAACCAAAGATAAAAAATAGAACAAATCATAAAAGCAACTGAAAAGGGGAAAATGCATGTTACAATACAATCAGGAGAGCAATGACAAGAATAACATGTAATTTCTCATTGAGGGGGAAAAAAGGAAACCAGAATAAAATGAATGGATATTTAAATTGTCAAAAGAAAACTAGAAGAAGGAGGAAGAGAAGAAAGTCAGTTTGAACCCTAAATTCAATTTCCCAAAAAAATTCTTAAAAATCAAGAAATAAAATATAAATAAATAAAAATAAAAGCTTAGAAATTTTTTCACCAGCAGATTTTCTAAAAGAAAGTCTGAGACATCAAATGGAAACTCAGATCCCCAGAAAAGAATAGAGTACCAAAATTTATATAGATGTAGATATTTGAAAAGAAGAATTTTTCTTTTCTTAATTTCTTTACAAGGAATTTTGTCATTTAAAGTAAAATTAATAACATTGCACTGCAGGGTTCATTTGTATGTAGAAATAAAATACATTACAAAAATATTATATAAAGAATGGAGTCGGGGAGATGGATACTGTTCAATGTTCTTGCATTTTAGGTGAAGAGGTACAAAGTAGACTGTGGTAAGAAATGGGTTATATGTTATAATATTTTGAGTAATCACTAAAAATGTAATGCTAAAAAGTGTAGATTATAGATTAAAGTACAATAGAGGAATGGAAATAGAATATTAAAAAGTATTCAGTTAAAACAAAAGAAGTCAGGCAAAGCAGAAGAAAAAACAGAAAGTGACATGAATAGAAAACAGCTAGAATGATGACAGACAAATAAAACCGTATTGATAATTACACTAAATGTAACTAAACTAATACATAAATTAAGACATAAATAGGAACACTGGATAAGATAATCAAGACCAAAAAGAGGAATTAAGATGGTGGAGGAGTAGGAAGATGTGGATTTCATCTCTCCCCAAAAATGCATCAAGAATACATCTACAGGGACTCCCCTGGTGGCGCAGTGGTTAAGAATCTTCCTGCCAACGCAGGGGATACGGGTTCAATCCCTGGTCCAGGAAGATCCCACATGCTGTGGAGCAACTAAGCCTGTGCACCACAACTACTGAGCCTGCGCTCTGGAGCTCACATGCCACAACTACTGAAGCCCTCACACCTAGAGCCTGCGCTCCACAACAAGAGAAGCCACCACAATGAGAAGCCCACACACTGCAAGGAAGAGTAGCCCCTGCTCACTACAACTAGAGAAAGCCCATGCACAACAATGAAGACCCAATGCAGTCAAAAATTAATTAATTAATTAATTTAAAAAGAATACATCTACAAATGTAACAATTCTCACAAAGCACCTGCTGAACACTAGCAGAGGTCCTTGGACACCTAAAAGGAAAAGAAAGATCCCCACATAACCAGATAGGATGAGAGAAAGAAGAGGAAAACGGAAGAAGAAAGGAAGCGGGACAGGACCTGTGACCCTGGAGGGGAACTGAAGAGGAGGGGAGGTTCCCACGTCCAGGGAAGCCCCCTCACTGGCGGAGAAATCAGTTGGGACAGAAGGAGAGCTTCAGGGGCTATCAGAAGAGAGCACAGCAACCGGTCTGTGGCAGGCAGGACAGAGTGAGACCTACACAGATGGTCCTTACCACAGCCCTGCTCACTTGATCCCGAGAGGTGTGTCTGCTAATGCAGACGGGGGTTGGGTGCTGGAATGTGGGGTTTGGAGAGCAGACCAGGAGTGAGGACTGATGTCAGCTGTGAAGAGATAGCCTGAAAGGATGGGAGTGAGAAAACCCACAACTGGGAATGCTTGTGGAGGAAACCCGGACCACCATAGAAGTGAAGTGCCATTGTTGAGTGACGCACAAAGGGCAGGGCCATCATTGTATCTTTCCCCACGTACTAGATGCTGCCTCCCTGGGCACTAGGAAGGGCTCCCATCAGGCTGGACGCTCTTGCGACCCTGGCACTGCTGCTTCGTCCTCTACACCCCATCACAGCTGAGGTGGACACTTTTGCGAACCTGGCAGCAGCCACCTCTTATTCTGCATCCCATCCCCCCTCACTGGGGGCTCTCATGACCCCAGCGGTGGCTGTTACTTCCTCCATGATCCATCCCCGCCATGGCAAATGCTCTCATAACTCTGGTGGCAGCTGCCTCTTTCTCTGTCCCCACTGGGGATGGCTCTCTTGTGTCCCCAGTGCAGCCTCCTCCATGCCCCCTCCTCGCAGGGGCGGACGTGTGTGCTCCAGGGCAGCCTCGAGAGCAGAGCCCTGTGGGTGACCCATGACCAGAGGTGGGGCTGAAACCACAGCTGAGCTCCAGGGGCCATGCAACGAAGGAAGAAAAGCTGAAATCTCTCCTTGCAGCTGTGCAAAGTGTGACTGACACACGCATGACTGGCTTTGTAAACTCAGTGCCTGCTGAACATCTGAAAGGACAATGACTGCTCCCGCAGCCAAGACGGGTGTAGCTTTAACAGCTATAGACTCTGTAGGCACATACATGCAGGGGTAGGCCAGAGTCCGAGCTGCCCTCATAACAGTGGGTCCAGATCCATGATTACTACAATCCCAGGGCCTGAGTTCAGTGGATCTATGCTGGTGGCCAGGTGAAATTAATGCCTGAGAGACAGCAGGGCCAATTGCTGGCATACCCATGGCTAAGTTGGGGCCAAAAGCAGTGCCAACAACAGTGTAATCAGAGAGCTCACACAATAGGTGAAAGGTGACACAACAGAGCACACCCACAGGTGAACAGCTGAAGAGGAGGAATACTCAGTGCTTTCCCTCTCAGTAGGAGTGCTCCAATCCCACCTACCTTGCACTGCAGATCAGAAACATAGCTAAGAAACAGATCTGAGGGTCTCTACTCCAACAGGTAGAGAGCAGATCCCACCCCTGACAGAGCAGTGACACCCATAGAGCAAAGGGGAGGCCCTGCTCAATATCCAGTGCAGGCTCTGGTCACCACAACACCAGTCACACCCCCTATCAAGGAGATAATGGCCAGCATACACTGAGGAAAGAGGTGGCAGACATCTATACTAAAAACTGCCCTTGCAACGAAAAATGTTAACCCCATGCAGGCTACACAGGGATGTTCCCATGTAAAAATAGCCCTCCGAGACAGTCTGAGGGTCTGGCATCAGAAGGAAGAATCCCCCAGAGCATTTAGCCTTGAAAGCCAGTGGGGCTTGAGTACAGGAGCTCCACAGGGCTAGGGGAAACAGACTCCACTCTTGGAGGGTGCACACAAGGTCTCATGTGCACTGGGGCCCAGCACAAAGCAGTACCTGCATAGAAACCTGGGTACAGCTACCTAGGGGTCTTGGAGGTTCTCCTGGGTAGGCGAAGGTCAACTGTAGCTCACTGTCAGGGCAAGGACACTGGTAGCAGAGGCCCCAGGGAATATTGATTAAAATGAGCTCTCCCAGAGGTCCCCATTTCGACACTAAGACCCAGCACCACCCAACAACTTGCAGGCTCCAGAGCTGGAAATACTCTGCCCAAACAACAAACAGGACAGAAACACAACCTCACCCATCAGAAGATAGGCTGCCTAAAGTTGTACTGAGCTCACAACCACCTCAAAACACACCTCCTGACACAGCCCTGTCCACCAGAGGGCAGGCACTAGTCCCTCCCAATAGGAAACTTATACAAGGCCCAGGACCAACCTTACCCACCAGGGAGCAGACACCAGAAGTAAGAGCAACTATAATCCTGCAGCCTGCAGAAAGGAGACATCAAACACAGAAAGTTAGACAAAATGAGACAACAGAGAAATATGTTGCTGACTAAGAACAAGATAAAAACCTATGAGAACAGCTACATGATGAGGATGTAGGCAATCTACCTGTAAAAGAATTCAGAGTAATGATAGTAAAGATGATCCAAAATCTCAGAAATAGAATGGAGGCACAGATCAAGAAGATACAAGAAATGATTAACAAGGAGCTAGAAGATTTAGCAAACATAGATGAACAAAACAATAACTGAAATGAAAAATACACTAGAAGGAATCAAGAGCAGAATAACTGAGGTAGAAGAACAAATAAGTGAGCTGGAAGACAGAGTGGTGGAAATCACTGTCACAGAACAGAATAAGGAAAAAAGAATGAAAAGAAGTGAGGACAGTCTCAGAAACCTCTGGGACAACATTAAACACACCAACATTCACATTATAAGGGTCCAAGAAGAAATAGAAAAAGAGAAAGGGCCTGAGAAAATATTGGAAGAGATTATAGCAGAAAACTTCCCTAACATGGGAAAAGAAACAGTCACACAAGTCCAGGAAGCACAGAGAGTCCCATACAAGATAAACCCAAGGAGAAACACACCAAGACACATATTAAGCAAATTGATGAAAATTAAATACAAAGAAAATAATAAAAGCAACAAGGGAAAAGCAACCAATAACATACAAGGGAATCACTGTAAGATTATCAGCTGATTTTGCAGCAGAAACTCTGCAGGCCACAAGGGAGTGGCATGATATATTTAAAGTGATGAAAGAGGAAAAAGTACAACCAAGAATATTCCACCCAGCAAGGCTGTCATTCAGATTCAATGGAGAAATCTAAAGCTTAACAGACAAGCAAAAGCTAGGAGAATTCAGCACCACTATATGAGCTTTACAACAAATGCTAATGGAACTTCTCTAGCCAGGGTAAAACAAAGAGGTCACACTAAAAATAAGAAAATCACAAATAGGAAAGCTCACTGGTAAAGCCAAACATACAGTAAAAGCAGGAAACCATCCATACACAAATATGATATCAAAACCAGCAACCATTGCAGCTCTATTTACAATAGCCAGGACATGGAAGCAACCGAAGTGTCCATCGACAGAAGAATGGATAAAGAAGATGTGGCACATATATACAATGGAATATTGCTCTACCATAAAAAGAAACGAAATTGAGTTATCTGTAGTGAGGTGGATGGAACTAGAGTCTGTCATACAGAGTGAAGTAAGTCAGAAAGAGAAAAACAAATACCGCATGCTAACACATATATGGAATGGAATCTAAAAAAAAAAAAAAATGGTTATGAAGAACTTAGGGGAGGACAGGAATAAAGACACAGACGTAGAAAATGTACATGAGGAATGGGAAGGGGGAAGGGTAAGCTGGGACGAAGTGAGAAAGTGGCATGGATTTATATATATTACCAAATGTGAAATAGATAGCTAGTGGGAAGTAGCCGCATAGCACAGGGAGATCAGCTTTGTGTCCACCTAGAGGGGTCCACCTAGAGGGGTGGGAGGGAGAGGCAAGAGGGAGGAGATATGGGGATATATGTATATGTATGGCTGATTCACTTTGTTTTAAAGCAGAAACTAACACACCATTGTAGAGCAATTATACTCCAATAAAGATGGTTAAAAAAAATTTTTTTTTGTGGCCAAAGGATGTGGTTTAAAAAAAAAAACCTACAACGAATTATCACCTCACACCAGTCACAATGGCCATCATCAAAAAATCTACAAACAATAAATGCTGGAGAGGGTGTGGAGAAAAGGGAACCCTCCTACACTGTTGGTGGGGATGTAAATCGGTACAGACACTATGGAGAACAGCAGTATGGAGGTTCCTTTAAAAACTAAAAATAGAGCTACCATATAATCCAGCAACCCCACTCCTGGGCATATATCCAGAGTAAACCATAATTCGAAAAGATACTTGCACCCCAATATTAGTTGCAGCACTATTTACAATAGCCAGGACATGGAAGCAATCTAAATGTCTATTGACAGAGGAATGGATAAAGAAGATGTGTCACATGTGTACAATGGAATATTACTTAGCAATAAAAAAGAACGAAATAATGCCATTTGCAGCAACATGGATGCACCTAGAAGTTGCCATACTGAGTGAAGTAAGTCAGACAGAGAAAGACAAATATCATGATATCACTTATATGTGGAATCTAAAAAATGGTACATATGAACCTACTTACAAAACAGAAATAGAGTCACAGATGTAAAAAACAAACTTATGGTTACTGGGGGGGTTAGGGGGGAGAAGGGTTAAATTGGGAGACTGGAATTGACATATACACACTACTATAGATAAAATAGGTAACGAATAAGGACCTACTGTATAGCAAAAGGATCTCTACTCAATACTCTGTAATGACCTATATGGGAAAAGAAGCTAAAAAAGATTTCATATATGTATATGTATAACTGATTCACTTTGCCATATGGCAGAAACTAACACAACATTTTAAATCAACTCTACTCCAATAAAAATTTACAGAAAAAGACCAAAGTATGTGCTATCTAAAATATTGCACTTTAAATATAGAGATGTAGAAAGTAAAATGAAGAAAAAAAGATATGCTACACCATCTTTAGAAAGCTCATGAGTATATATTAACATCAAAAAAAGATAAACTTCAGGCAAGGAGATTTTCAGTGATTAAAAAATAAAGGGAACATACAATGATAAAAGAGTCAATGCATCATGAAAACATAATCTTAACTCCATCTGCAAAAACAACAGCTTCAAAATACATGAAACAAATATGAGTTAATGAGATAAATTGCCAAACCCACAGGGCTTACGATTGTAGCTCTTCCTGATCAGTAATTCATAGCAAGTAGAAAGAACAATCAAGATTATGTAGAAGATTCATACATTACCAACCAAACTGATGTAATTGGCATTTATAGAAGACTAAAACAACTCCAGAATATGCATTTTTCTTGAGCAAACATGGCACATTCCCAAAGATTATATTCAGACCCATAAAACAAGTAGCAATACATTTTAAAGTATTAAAAATATATAGAAGTTATGTTCTGACCTTAAAGAATTCAATTAGAAATAATAATAAGATATCCATGGGCTTCCCTGGTGGTGCAGTGGTTAAGAATCCGCCTGCTAATGCAGGGGAAATGGGTTTGAGCCGTGGTCCAGGAAGATCCCACATGCCATGGAGCAACTAAGCACGTGCACCACAACTACTGAGCCCGCGTGCTGCACCTACTGAAGTACGCATGCCTAGAGCCTGTGCTCCACAACAACAGCAGGCACCACAATGAGAAGCCTACACACTGCAATGAAGGGTAACCCCAGCCTGCCACAACTATCGAAAGCCCACATGCAGCAATGAAGACCCAACACAGACATAAATAAATAAATAAATAAATAAATAAATAAATAAATAAATAAATAAATAAATAAATAAATTTATTTTAAAACAAAGATATCCAGAAAACTTCAAATATTTGGATATTAAAAAGCACAATACTAAATATTTAACTGGTTGTAGAACAAATAAAGAAAATTGGAAATATATATCTGTAGATCTGGAACATGCAACATATCATAATTCGTAACATACACCTAGGGAAGTGCTTAGAGGAAAAAAATTTTTTTTTAATTTTTTAGTTTTATTTTATTTTTTATACAGCAGGTTCTTATTAGTCATAAATTTTATACTCATCAGTGTATACATGTCAATCCCAATCGCCAATTCATCACACCACCACCACCACCACCCCACAGCTTTCCCCCCTTGGTGTCCATAGGTTTGTTCTCTACATCTGTGTCTCAACTTCTACCCTGCAAACCGGTTCATCTGTACCATTTTTCTAGGTTCCACATACATGCGTTAATATACGATATTTATTTTTCTCTTTCTGACTTACTTCACTCTGTATGGCAGTCTCTACATCCATCCACGTCTCAACAAATGACTCAATTTCGTTCCTGTTTATGCCTGAGTAATATTCCATTGTATATATGTACCACAACTTCTTTATCCATTCATCTGTCGATGGGCATTTAGGTTGCTTCCATGACCTGGCTATTGTAAATAGTGCTGCAATGAACATTGTGGTACATGTCTCTTTATGGTCTTCCCAGGGTATATGCCCAGTAGTGGGATTGCTGGGTCATATGGTAATTCTATTTGTAGTTTTTTAAGGAACCTCCATAATGTTCTCCATACTGGCTGTAAGAATTTACATTACCACCAAAAGTGCAAGAGGGTTCCCTCTACTCTACACCCTCTGCAGCATTTGTTGTTTGTAGATTTTCAGATGATGCCCATTCTAACTGGTGTGAGGTGATACCTCATTGTAGTTTTGATTTGCATTTCTCTAATAATAAGTGATGTTGAGCAGCTTTTCATGTGCTTCCTGGCCATCTGTATGTCTTCTTTGGAGAAATGTCTATTTAGGTTTTCTGCCCATTTTTGGATTGGGTTGTTTGTTTTTTTAATATCGAGCTGCATGAGCTGTTTATATATTTTGGAGACTAATCCATTGTCCATTGATTCATTTGCAAATATTTTCTCCCATCCTGAGGGTTGCCTTTTTGTCTTGTTTATGGTTTCCTTTGCTGTGCAAAAGCTTTGAAGTTTCATTAGGTCCCATTTGTTTATTTTTGTTTTTATTTCCATTACTCTAGGAGGTGGATCAAAAAATATCTTGCTGTGAATTATGTCAAAGAGGGTTCTTCCTATAGTTTCCTCTAAGAGTTTAATAGTGCCCTGTCTTGCATTTAGGTCTCTAATCCATTTGGAGTTTATTTTTCTGTATGGTGTTATGGCATGTTCTAATTTCATTCTTTTACATGTATCTATCCAGTTTTCCCAGAACCACTTATTGAGGAGACTGTCATTTCTCCATTGTATATCCTTGCCTCCTTTGTCATAGATTAGTTGACATAGGTGCATGGGTTTATCTCTGGGCTTTCTATCTTGTTCCACTGATCTATATTTCTGTTTTTGTGCCAGTACCATATTGTCTTCATTACTGTAGCTTTGTAGTATAGTCTGAAGTCAGGGAGTCTGATTCCTCCCACTCCATTTTTTTCCCTCAAGACTGCTTTGGCTATTCGGGGTCTTTTGTGTCTCCATACAAATTTTAAGATTTTTGGTTCTAGTTCTGTAAAAAATGCCATTGGTAATTTGATAGGGATTGCATTGAATCTGTAGGTTGCTTTGGGTAGTATAGTCATTTTCACAATATTGATTCTTCCGATCAAAGAACACGGTATATCTCTCCATCTGTTGGTATCATCTTTAATTTCTTTCATCAGTGTCTTATAGTTTTGTGCATACAGGTCTTTTGTCTCCCTAGGTAGGTTTATTCCTAGGTATTTTATTCTTTTTGCTGCAATGGTAAATGGGAGTGTCTCCTTAATTTCTCTTTCAGATTTTTCATCATTAGTGTATAGGATACAAGAGATTTCTGTGCATTAATTTTGTATCCTGCAACTTTACCAAATTCATTGATTAGCTCTAGTAGTTTTCTGGTGGCATCTTTAGGATTCTCTATGTGTAGTATCATGTCATCTGCAAACAGTGACAGTTTTACTTCTTCTTTTCCAATTTATATTCCTTTTATTTGATTTTTTTCTCTGATTGTCATGGCTAGGATTTCCAAAACTATGTTGAATAATAGTGGTGAGAGTGGACATCCTTGTCTTGTTCTTGATCTTAGAGGAAATGCTTTCAATTTTTCTCCTTTGCGAATGATGTTTGCTGTGTGTTTGTCATATATGGCCTTTATTATGTTGAGGTAGGTTCCCTCTATCCCCACTTTCTGGAGAGTTTTTATCATAAATAGGTGTTGAATTTTGTCAAAAGCTTTTTCTGCATCTATTGAGAAGATCATATGGTTTTTCTTGTTCATTTTATTAATATGGTGTATCACATTGATTGATTTGCATATATTGAAGAATCCTTGCATCCCTGGGATAAATCCCACTTGATCATGGTGTATGATCCTTATAATGTGTTGTTGGATTCTGTTTGCTAGTATTTTGTTGAGGATTTTTGCATCTATATTCATCAGTGATATTGGTCTCTAATTTTCTTTTTTTGTAGTATCTTTGTCTGGTTTTGGTATCAGGGTGATGGTGACCTCATGGAAACAGTTTAGGAGTGTTCCTTCCTCTGCAATTTTTTGGAAGAGTGTGAGAAGGATGGGTGTTAGCTCTTCTCTAAATGTTTGATAGAATTCACCTGTGAAGACATCTGGTCCTGGACTTCTGTTTGTTGGAAGATTTTTAATCACAGTTTCAATTTCATTACTTGTGATTGGTCTGTTCATATTTTCTGTTTCTTTCGGGTTCAGTCTTGTAAGGTTATACCTTTCTAAGAATTTGTCCATTTCTTCCAGGTTGTCCATTTTATTGGCATAGAGCTGCTTGTAGTAGTCTCTTAGGATGCTTTGTATTTCTGTGGTGTCTGTTGTAACTTCTCCTTTTTCATTTCTAATGTTATTGATTTGAGTCCTCTCCCTCTTTTTCTTGATGAGTCTGGCTAATGGCTTATCAATTTTGTTTATCTTCTCAAAGAACCAGCTTTCAGTTTTATTGATCTTTGCTATTGTTTTCTTTGTTTCTATTTCATTTATTTCCACTCTGATCTTTATGATTCCTTTCCTTCTGCTAACTTTGGCTTTTGTTTGTTCTTCTTTCTCTAGTTCCTTTAGGTGTAAGGTTAGATTGCTTACTTGAGATTTTTCTTGTCTCTTTAGGTAGGCTTGTATAGCTGTAAACTTCCCTCTTAGAACTGCTTTTGCTGCATCCCATAGGTTTTGGATCGTCGTGTTTTCATTGTCATTTGTTTCTAGGTATTTTTTGATTTCCTCTTTGATTTCTTCAGTGATCTCTTGGTTATTTAGTAACGTATTGTTTAGCCACCATGTGTTTGTGTTTTTTACGTTTTTTTCCCTGTAATTCATTTCTAATCTCATAGCATTGTGGTCAGAAAAGATGCTAGATATGATTTCAATTTTCTTAAATTTACTGAGGCTTGATTTGTGACCCAAGATGTGATCTAAAATGGAGAATGTTCCATGCACACTTGAGAAGAAAGAGTTTTGGATGGAATGCTGTTTTTGGATGGAATGTCCTATAAATATCAATTAAATCTATCTGGTCTATTGTGTCATTTAAAGCTTCTGTTTCCTTATTTATTTTCATTTTGGATGATCTGTCCATTGGTGTAAGCGAGGTGTTAAAGTCCCCCACTATGATTGTGTTACTGTCGATTTCCTCTTTTATAGCTGTTAACAGTTGCCTTATGTATTGAGGTGCTCCTATGTTGGGTGCATATATATTTATAATTGTTATATCTTCTTCTTGGATTGATCCCTTGATCATTATGTGGTGTCCTTCCTTGTCTCTTGTAACATTCTTTATTTTAAAGTCTATTTTATCTGATATGAGTATAGTTACTCCAGCTTTCTTTTGGTTTCCATTCGCATGGAATATCTTTTTGCATCCGCTCACTTTCAGTCTGTATGTGTCCCTAGGTCTGAAGTGGGTCTCTTGTAGACAGCATATATATGGGTCTTGTTTTTGTATCCATTCAGCAAGCCTGTGTCTTTTGGTTGGAGCATTTAATCCATTCACGTTTAAGGTAATTATCGATATGTATGTTCCTATGACCATTTTCTTAATTGTTTTGGGTTTGTTTTTGTAGGTCCTTTTCTTCTCTTGTGTTTCCCACTTAGAGAAGTTCCTTTAGCATTTGTTGTAGAGCTGGTTTGGTGGTGCTGAATTCTCTTAGCTTTTGCTTGTCTGTAAAGCTTTTGATTTATCCATCTAATGTCAATGAGATCCTTGCCGGGTAGAGTAATCTTGGTTGTAGGTTCTTCCCTTTCATCACTTTAAGTATATTATGCCACTCTCTTCTGGCTTGCAGAGTTTCTGCTGAGAAATCAGCTGTTAACCTTATGGGAGTTCCCTTGTATGTTATTTGTCATTTTTCCCTTGCTGCTTTCAATAATTTTTCTTTGTCTTTAATTTTTGCCAGTTTGATTACTATGTGTCTTGGAGTGTTTCTCCTTGGGTTTATCCTGTATGGGACTCCCTGTGCTTCCTGGACTTTGGTGGCTATTTCTTTTCCCATGATAGCGAAGTTTTCGACTATACTCTCTTGAAATATTTTCTCGGGTCCTTTCTCTCTCTCTTCTCCTTCTGGGACCCCTATAACACGAATGTTGTTGTGTTTAATGTTGCCCCAGAGGTCTCTTAGGCTGTCTTCATTTCTTTTCATTCTTTTTTCTTTATTCTGTTCCACAGCAGTGAATTCCACCATTCTGTCTTCCAGGTCACTTATCCGCTCTTCTCTCTCAGTTATTCTGCTATTCATTCCTTCTAGTGTATTTTTCATTTCAGCTATTGTATTGTTCATCTCTGTTTGTTTGTTCTTTAATTCTTCTAGGTCTTTGTTAAACATTTCTTGCATCTTCTCGATCTTTGCCTCCATTCTTTTTCCGAGGTCCTGGATCATCTTCTCTATCATTATTCTGAATTCTTTTTCTGGAAGGTTGCCTATCTCCGTTTCATTTAGTTATTTTTCTGGGGTTTTATTTTGTTCCTTCATCTGGTACATAGCCCTCTGCCTTTTCATCTTGTCTATCTTTCTTTGAATGTGGTTTTCATTCCACAGGCTGCAGGATTGTAGTTTTTCTTGCTTCTGCTGTCTGCCCTCTGGTCTGTATGCATTTTAACTCAGTTGTTAAATTATATGGTCACAGGATATGCACTTGCTTAATTTTGGTAGATAATGCTAAACAATTTTCCAAAGTGATGGTAGCAATTTACACTCTCATCAAAGAATGAGAGTTTCAGCTGCTTCACATCCTTGCCCCATTGGCTGGTTCGAGGACCACTGGGACTACCAGAATGGCAGTGGGAAGCCTTTCCACACGCGGGCTTGCCTGCAGGCAGGGCAGAGAGAGGTCTGCTCCAGTGGCTGACTGATTTCCCACAGACCACCTCAGCATGCATCCCAGTCTTATTCCAGCAAATGATCAGGCCTTGGCTTAGTCCATGTCACAGCACCCGGCACTCTCCCCACTGGTAACCACTAGTTTGTTCTCTATATCTGTGAGTCTGTTTCTGTTTCACTATAAACATTTTTTTTCTTTTAGAGTCCACAGAAACGTGATATCACACAGTATTTATGTTTCTATGTCTGACTTACTTCACTAAGTATAATATCCTCTAGATACATCCACATTGCTGCAAATGACAATTTGTTCTTTTTTATGACTGAGTAGTATTCAATTGTGTGTGTATGTATGTGTGTATATATATGTGTAAATATATATATATATATATATATATATGTATATATTCCACATGTTCTTTATCCATTCATCTGTTGATGAGCACTTGGGTTGCTTCCATATCTTGGCTATTGTAAATAGCACTGTATATACACTGGGGTGCATGTGTCTTTTTGAGTTAGTGTTTTCATTTTTTCCAGATATATGCACATGAGTGGAATTGCTAGATCATATTGTAGTTCTCTTTTCAGTTCTTTGAGGAACCTCCATTTTGTTTTCTATAGTGACTGTACCAATTTACATTCACACCAACAGTGTACAAGGGATCTCTTTTCTCCACATCCTTGCCAATATTTGTTATTTATAGACTTTTTGATGATAGCCGTTCTGACAGGTATGAGGTGATATCTCATTGCCTTGATTTGTAAGTCTATTTTTTTGTAGATAATCACTTTTTTTCCTGTTAAAATGTGACAGATTTTCTATAGAGGTGTATATCACCAAGTAAGCCTCATAACATTTGTAAAACAGCTAAATATCACATACTGACAATAAAATCATCTATATGTGAAATATTCATATAGATGATTAATATCTTAATATTCCATATTAAGAAAATAATATGACTAATACGTAATATGTCTTCTTACAGCTATATCCTCCTCAGAAAATGGTGTAACAATAGGATCATTTCTCCAACCTTTATGCCCTACCACGGATAATGTTCTATCAGATTTTATCTTTCTCATTATCATATGTAAATGGAAGGAACCAGGTGATCAGTGTACCTTTGTGCATTTCAGTAACCGGAGTAATTCATAGTGGCCCTAAATGACAATAATGTCTTAATATGTTCTTTTTTTTACAAATTTTATTTAAAGCTATATCATGGAAATTAGGCCTATAATAGTCCATGAAAAAAATAATTACTCTCTCTAGGACTCTGTGTCAATTTCCCATTTCATATGGATTTTTATTAACGTTCATTATAATTTCACATAGGCATGAAGAAACTAACATTTTATTGCAATTTTAAAGGGAGAAAAATTAAGAACAAGTATCTTACTCAAAACAACCTAAGTGGTACTATGAGGAAAAAGTCATTTTCTGAAACTATACACTTATTCTCCATATTTCAAATTCATGCCCTGAGAAGCACAAGTAATCAATAAATGCTGACTAATTACGATGATGATGCTACATGTCAGAGAAAAGACATTGAATTAAAGATACACACATAGGGCTTCCCTGGTGGCGCAGTGGTTGAGAGTCTGCCTGCCGATGCAGGGGACACGGGTTCGAGCCCTGGTCTGGGAGAATCCCACATGCCGCGGAGCAACTGGGCCCGTGAGCCACAGCTACTGAGCCTGCGCGTCTGGAGCCTGTGCTCCGCAACAAGAGAGGCCGCGACAGTGAGAGGCCCGCGCACCGCGATGAGGAGTGGCCCCCGCTTGCCGCAAATAGAGAAAGCCCTGGCACAGAGACGAAGACCCAACACAGCCATAAATAAATAAATAATTAAAAAAAAAAAAAAAAAGATACACACATAAATGTGTGTTTGGTTGATTGTGTGTGTGTGTGTGTGACTTGTGCAAGTATATTTTTCAGGTGCATGGTCCAAATAGCCAGGTGAGATCTTGTCTAAGAGAAATTGTTTATTTGAGTTATTCATAAACACAGTTCCCTTGAAAAAGTCTCTATCAAAATCAGCTAGCATGACTGAAAATATTTGTAGTAAGAATACAATTTCAGATAAAACCCCCCAAGATTGCAATGTAAACAAACATTTTTCGCTAATAGGTTGAAACCAAGTCATGCTTATTTTCTGAAGAAAAATGGCTTATTTAACAAATGCTTGCCAGCCGGGGCCAAATCAGCTGAATAGAGATGGAGGTGGAAATAAAAATTAATTTTTTGAAACTTAGTTCAAAATCAAATGCATTAAATCATACAGCCTTTCCAAAAAGCCTGACTTCTTGGAAACAGAATGAAATCAGTTTACTTAAATGAAGAAAAAAACATTTTGTATTTGTTTATAGTTGAATCCATCTCTCCCAGTCCACTCCCAATTTCAGGGGGAAAACGTCAATGCCAGTTTCAGGTACTTTTATATTTACAGTCATAATAAAAGAAGACACTACTTGTGACTGCCTACTATGTTCCTGGCACTTTATCTCACATTAAAGCCTAGAGCAGAATAACTAATACATTGCTGCTGACAGGGACAATGTCAGCTGTCATATTCTCTTAACTCTTGCTCCACTACCAAGGGGTTGAGTCCTAGTTTACTTGATATCTGACAATGCCACCACCATTACCTCCACACCTAGCCCTGATACTGAGCAGGACCCTATGGGGCTCCTGGGCACAAAAGCCTTTCTGTGTCCCTCATTTCTTAATTACAGGAAATAGGCTTCATTCAGCCTCCATGACCTCCCCTGCGTTCCAAGGAGCAGGTTCAAACAGTTGCTAATTAAGGAAGGGAGCGGATGTGGAGATAAGGCAGGAACAGTCAAAAGAAACAATAGTGTAGACTTGGGGCAGGGTCCTGGTTCCCCCTCAAGGGATACACATAACAATATCTTTGAGCTGTTTAGCAGACACTGAAACCCCCACCAGGTGGGAGAAGTTATCAGTATGCTGCCCACAAGCACATGGACACCAGACCTGTTGAAACCAGCAGGTTGATGATGTTGACCCCACTTACCTCACCACCAACCAATCAGAAGAATCTCCACAAGGTGATCACGCACTCTTTGAACTATATAAACTATAAAACTCCTCAACTACCCCCTCCAGGTTGGGACACACAGTTTTGAGGGCAGTAGCCCGTTGAGGCCCCCTTTGGCTCGCAAAACAATAAAGCTATTCGTTTCTACTTCACTCAAAACTCTGTCTCAGAGAATTAATTCAGTGTCAGGGTACAGAGGCCAGATTCAGCTTCAGCCCCACGACCTACCCTGTGGCTTCTCTTAAAAATTCACAGAAAGCGAACTGTGTGATCTCAACCACCTGTCCATGATCATCTAAACAAGAGTTTTTAAATTTCACCAAAAGGATACTTGTTATGATAATAATGTTATTCCTATTGGTTAAAGGTAAGAGGTAGGATGCAAACAATAGGCAGATTTAAATGTGGACACCAATATTTAATTGTCATACAATTTTCATGGGTCACAAAATATTATTTTTTCTTTGAAATTTTTCTCCAACCATAAAAGATGTAGGAGTTAATCTTACTCTCAGAACATACAAAACAGGTAACATGCTGACATTGGCCACTAGGCTTCAGTTTGCCAAGCCCTGTTCCAGAGAACAGATTGAAGGTAGCAAGTGATAAATCAGGGAATCCATCTAAAAGACTATTACAAAAATCTATGCAATAGATGATGGTAACTTGAACGAATGTTTTGGTGTAATGATGGAAACAAGTAAATGAAAGTTAGATATATTTCAGACAAGACAGATAAGACCTAGTGATGTATTAACTTTAAAGAGTCCATATTCTATGCTGTTCTGTTCCAGTGAAGATGCTTCACATTTAGAAAGAAGATAAAGTCTCTTAGGATATTAGAGAATTTCATGTGAGTTTCTTGTTTGTTTTGTTTTGTTTGCAAATTACCCATGATACTGCTGATCTTGAAACTAGGGCCATGTTTCTTGTTACAAACCACACAGGACATAACCCTTTAGGGATAAAGGGAGTAGTTGGGATTAGGGAAGATCGCACAGCAGACATAGTATTTGATCTTGCAATTAGAGGAAACAGCCTAAGCAAATATGTAGAGTTATAAAAATATGCTGTGTTGGGGAATTTTCAAATAGCCCTGCAAGAGAAAGAGCTATAAAAGAGTGAGATATGAAAGATAATATTGAACTTGAGTATAGAGTAATTTTTTAGACAATGCTAAGGAGCTTGTGTAGTTTTGTTAGTTTAAATCAATTTTAAAATATGGAAAATGCACTAAATACGAATAAGAAAAGAAAAAGTCTTCCTTCCCTAAACATCTGCTCTGGTGAGCTAAAAATTCATAAATCTCATAACCTGCCTGAAGGCAATAATAAAATAGAACAAAAATACCAGTAAGACCTCATTATAACCACTCTAACAGTTAGAACCTTATTTCATGGAACAAAAATGCAGCATTAAATCCTCACCAGGACAATTTAAAATGCTGCTCTTTTTAATGTTGTGTAATGCTTTTCTAACTATTGCAAAAATTGAACTAGCTGATCAATTCATGATACTGATTGTCATAATTTATAATATCAACACATTGGTTCTGCATAAAACAGCCTGCCACCCAAATCCTCATAAATAAATATTCTATGATTAAAATATATTATGTCTTCTAAAACATAAGGAATTCTGTTTTCCTGTTCTGTATACTTTGCCAGGTATCTTCATTTGCTCCAAATATTATAACAGCAACCTAAATCAACGTGTTCAAGATGAATCTTAACATACTCCTGTGCAAATGTGCTCTTTTTTTTACCCTGGCAACAACAACAAATTATAAAAGACAGTCCAGGGGCTTCCCTGGTGGTGCAGTGGTTAAGAATCCGCCTGCCAATGCAGGGAACACGTGTTCAAGCCCTGGTCTGGGAAGATCCCACATGCCGTGGAGCAAATAAGTCCATGTGCTGCAACTACTGAGCCTGCACTCTAGACCCCACGAGCCATAACTACTGAGCCCGCATGCCACGACTACTGAAGCCCGTGTGCCTAGAGCCTGTGCTCCGCAACAAGAGAAGCCTCCCCAGTGAGAAGCCTGCACACAGCAACAAAGAGTAGCCCCTGCTTGCTGCAACTAGATAGAGCCCAAGAGCAGCAACAAAGACCCAAAGCAGCCTAAAATAAATAAATAAAATAAATAAATTTTTAAAAGTAATAAAAAAATAAAATAAAAGATAGTACACTTAGCAGTTATCTTGAGCTTTTTCTCACATATAATGTGTTATTAAGTTCTACTGATTTTATTGCTAAATATGTATGCCTCAAATTTTTCTCTTATGCCTATCCCATTGCCTCTGGTCTGTTTCAGATCCTTTTCCAATGAAAAAATGCAAAAGCCTCCCAACTATTTATTTCCCCCTTCATTCCTGCTTCCCTCAAATAACTTCTACAAAAATAATCCTTCTGAAAAACAAATCATAGCATATCATTCCTTTGCTTAAAACCCTTCAATAATTTTGGTTCACTTAAAGAATAAAATTATAAGACAGGACTGAAATAGATGGCTTTAATGAAATTGACTTATCCTCATTCTCAAGAATTTTATACCTTAATAGATGGAAACAGAGGAAAACAAGTAAACAGATAAGAAAATATCCACGGCAATGAATACTAAGGTGAAAATAAAACTGGGTGATTTTAAGAGAATTACAGGGTGCAGTTGATGTGGTTCTTTTAGATTGTGTGACAAAAGATTGCTTCCCTGAGGTGGTGACATTTAAAGTCAAGTCTGAATGATAATAAGGAATCAGCCATGCACAATGTGGGAGATGGGAACTCCAAGGAAAACAACAGTGAGTTCAAATTTCCTATGGCATTAATGGACTTAGCATGCTTAAATAAAAGAGAGAGGGCCCATGTGGCTGGAGCACAAGAAGCAATGAGGAGAGAGTTATAACATGATGGGAGAAGTAGGCAGGCGCCATATCACGTAAAATCTTTCAGAACAGAGAAAGGAATTTGGTTTTTATTCCTACATGATGTGAAGTTGAGGAGTAATATGATATGGCTTATAAATTTTAGAAATTACTTTGGCTAGTAATTGGGGAAGGGATGCATAAGGCAAAAAAAAAGGAATTGTAACTAAGTAGCAAAGAATCATGGTGGCTTAGATAGACATAGTGAAGTGCAGATGAAAGGATATAGATACAGATGTAGGATGTTTCGGAGATAGTCAGTTGGAATAGTGAGAGAATAGAAGTGGAATAGTGAGAGAATGGGAGTGGAGCATGAGAAAAAGGAAAAGATCAAGAACAAATTCCAGATTTTTGCTTATCTCATGGACAAATTATGACATCATTTACTCAGGAAAAAGACATTTTTTGATAAGTAGGGAAACAAAAATTTTTTTGAAGTATAGTTTGATTTACAACGTTGGGTTAGTTTCAGGTGTATAGCAAAGTGATTCCTTTATACATACATATATAGGCATCTATTTTTTTTCAGGTTCTTTTCCTTTATAGGTTATTACAAAATATTGAGTATAGTTCCCTGTGTTATACAGTAGATCCTTATTGGTTAGCTATTTTGTATATAGTAGTATGTATACGTTAATCCCAAACTCCTACTTTATCCCTCCCCCCTTTCCCCTTTGGTATGGTAACCATAAGTTTGTTTCAAACATGTTAATTGTAAAATATCTATTAGATTACCAAATACATATTTCAAGTAGGCAGTTGTATACACAGGTTTGGGATTCTACAGAGACACTTAGATGGTGATAAAATATGGGAATAATAGATGTAAAGAAATGTAAATCCATATAGGATAGATACAATTTCCACGACAAGAGGAAAGATCCCAGGATTGAGCACTGGAACATTCCAGTATTTAGAAATTAAGTAAAGAAAAATATAATCTTATCCCCTCTTTGTCCCCAGTACCTACCACAATACCATGTGCCCAGTGATTACTGAGTTCAATTGTTCCTTCTCCATATCACAGTAAGAACAAATTGTAGAATGACCTTGGCTACTATACAAAATTTCTTTAAAAGCTCTCATTCCTGGGAGAAAGATCAAGGTGGTGGAGTAGGCGGACACTGGGCTCACCTCCCCTCAGGAACACATCAAAACCTCAACAATACATGGAGCAACTCTCACTGAAGTCACCTTGGGGACTAACTGGACAGCTCTTCCACAACCAAGTCTGTAGAGAAAGATCCACACAGGGTCTGGTAGGAAGGGAGGAGAAAAACACAAGATAATACAACCAATATTTTATAATAACTTTAAATGGAGTATAATCTATAAAAATATTGAATCACTGTGTTGCACACCTGAAACTAATATATAACATGGTAAATTAACTCTACTTCAACTAAAAACTAATAATAAAATTTTTTTAAAAACATAATTCCTATTACATTTCTTAATAGATGTATCATTTTAACATATTCTGATCTGGGAGATAAATTATGTTGTCTTGATACATTACATTTTTTCTATACCATCAATGAATCTGGTATACAGAAAGATTAGCAAACTATAATTCAAAAATAATCCATCCCTATTTGTGCCAAATAACAGAACTCCAGCAGAACACAGAGATCATAATAACATGGCATGATTTTTGCTCAAACACAAATGAATACATACAATGCAAACTTGTACAAGAAAGTCACAGGTTTCACCTCAGTTTCTGTTTTGTATGCTTTAATACTGTAGGTAACAATGAATTCTTTGGAAATCAAATAAATGTATAGTTGCCTCAGCTACATATTCAAACCTGCCATTTACCCTGAAATTATAGACTGAGGTCTTTTTCAAAATAAATCTTGTAGATACTCTTCAGACCTACAGCTGGCATAGAACAGTCCCTCTATAAGATCAAAGTTTTTCCTTCATTTATTAATTTATTGGAATTCATTCTCTTCACTCTCTCTTCTCTCTTTCCCTCTCTCTCTCTCACTTTAACCAGACTAATTATATACAGTGTATGCATGTGTGTGCACCCCTCACATATAATTCATAAATATATAAATGTAGATATGACTATATAATTCTTCCCTTTCTCAGGGGAAAGTATATATGTAAACATATATATAAATGTCTCTAATAATTCCTCAAACTGTTTAATATGAAGTTACCTAGTGATAGAAATTGTACAGTTCTAGTTGGCTCTAAAAATGGAAATTAAACTCAATATAATGTTGGCTCAATAATAACTTAAAAAATATGAAATAAAGACCACCTGGCTTACAGAATCTTTGGAAGCTTTAAGGTTTTATTGACTTTGTGATGCACAGTTGTTTCCCAAAAAACGAGCAAAGTGATATCACAATCTCAATTTCTCTATTTAAACAAGTAAATGTTTAGAATTGCTTAAGTAGCCCAG
This sequence comes from Eschrichtius robustus, assembly GCF_028021215.1. Lineage (NCBI taxonomy): Eukaryota > Metazoa > Chordata > Mammalia > Artiodactyla > Eschrichtiidae > Eschrichtius > Eschrichtius robustus. Next base: position 39,941,407 of record NC_090834.1, read on the forward strand.
TTCCTCTCAAATCTGCAACATATTTCCAACATGACCCAGTTCAACACACACACACCTGCACGTGCGTGCGCACACAAACACACACGTATTCACTCCAATACCATCTCAACCAATAGGCTATAATAAGCAACTGTGGCATTCCTAACAGTTCACTGGTTCCTCTTGCTCATGAATATTCACACAAATTGGGCAGCAAGATTCACACTCAGGAGACATGGAAAATATGAAAGGTGTGAACCAATGCCTTGTATGTAGCTGTGCATGGATTTTACTCACAATGCCTAGATATTGACCAAAAATATCTCATCAGGAATCCTACTATTGTTTTGGCAGTTTCTGTCCAGAATGTTTGAATGTACAGGTTCTGTACTGCTGCACTTGTACCCCAGAGAGTATACTCATAGCTACACATGCTTTTCCTAAGAGAATAGCATCTAACTATCAAAGACACAGAGATAACTTTGAACTTACAGACTCTTGTGTTATGGATAAAGAATTCTAACCATGCCATAATTGCTCAAAAAGCTTGCAAATTATTTTCAAAATAATAAAACATTCAATCCTGTAGATAAGGGACAACATGGGCCATAAAATTAATCCTAGCAATGAATAAAAGCAGCATGATCTAGGAGAGTATCATGTGCCCAAAGTACAGAGATAAATTTAGAACAGTTTATATAATGTTGACATTTTGAATCAATCTCTAGACAATAAGTTTCATGTTGTCCACTTTAGCTTTCTATGTTTTGTTCTAACTGAAATTAACTGGAAATTTTTTTAACCTAGCAATACCTCTCCTCCACTGAAAAAAAATTGATATTTAGTTGTCTTTTCTTGGGACTATGAAATTATGAATAGATTTTTATTAGCAAGAAACACAAAAAGTTAGTATGTGTTCAAATCACAAAGAAGTGTTATCAATATTATTGATACTGAAGGGCAACCAAAAAGACCAATTGGAAAATAATCATAGATGATGCAAAAATGATGGGGTAATATGTGGAAGAGAGAAAAAGAGGATGAACACGGCTCTATCACAAGAAATATAGAGAGAGGGGAAATTCTAACAGTTTGGTTTTTAGAAACAGAAGTGTTTGGGCTGTTAAAAAAAATGACAGGAAATTGTGGATCTGAAGATAAAAAAAAATTTCTAAGATTTGCCTGAGTCATACCTTCACAATGTGGTCTCTCAAAATTCTAAGTACAAAAGTCAATCAATATACACGAATTTGTAGTACCCAGTATTACCCTCTGTTATGTATTATTTACCCCACTAATACATATTTCAATATTCTATGAGAAACTCTCCCAACTTTTTTGAAAGTGTTTTGTCTTTCAAGAGAGCATAGTTGTTGTAAAACAGAGGTTGTTTCACTGAGTATCAAATAAATTGAGTATCAAATAAATATGCACATATGCCAAAATATGCTCCACAAAACTATAAATTGGGTCTTAATACACTATACGGATTACATACAGGACTTCATAATCCATAGTAGAGCTGTGATTCTAACTGATGGAACAGGTGAGGGAGAGGAGTAACATTCTTCAACAAAGAAGCTTTACCAAACCCCATGTGAACAAGCATACACACACCGAAACACACACGTGCATGTGAGTGAACACACACATACACACACTCACACATATTAGATTTGACAACATCCCCTCATTAATAGTCCTTTCAAGTTTCTGACAGGCTGTTGACTGAACACCTACAGGGCAAGGAACTCACTATGTCTTCAGGTAAATCTTTCTTTTAAAAAAGCCCTAAGAGTTACTAAAGTATATATACATTAAGCTTTTTACAGTGGTCACAAATGTACTATTTCTGTACTATGAGTCTCCTTGGAATAAGATCGTTCTTTCTTCCACATGACCTAACTAGAAATTAGGCTTCAGCAACTAAATAGACCTATCAAATTTGCTTTTATAAAACATCAAAGTTGGAAAAAGAATATCTATGTATGTATAACTCAATTACTTTGCTGTACACCAGAAACTAATACAACATTGTAAACTGATGGTTCTTCAATTAAAGAAATAAATAAAACAAAACACATTAAAGAATGTCAAAAGGGGACCTTCAAGGTGGCGGAGGAGTAAGACATGGAGATCACCTTCCTCCCCACAAATACATCATAAATACACCTAAATGTGGAACAACACCTACAGAATACCTACTGAACACTGGCAAAAGACCTCAGACTTCCCAAAAGATTTGCTTTTACCATTTGTCCTAGGGTTCTCTCTGTCCGTTTTTGTTTTTTTAGTATAGTTTTTAGCACTTGTTATAGGTGGTGGATTTGTGTTTTGGTTTGGTTGTTCTCTTCCTTCTTTCATTTTTATTACTTTTTTATTTATGATAATTATTTTTATTTTAATTATTTAATTTAATTTTATTTATTTATTTATTGTTTTTTTTCTCCCTTTCCTTCTGAGACGTGTGACTCACGGGGTCTTAGTGCTCCAGACTGGTGTCAGGCCTGAGCCTCTGATGTGTGAGAGCCCAGTTCAACACATTGGCCAACCTGAGACCTCCCTGTCCCATGTAATATCAAATGATGAAAACTCTCCCAAAGATATCCATCTCAATGCTAAGACACTGCTCCACTCAATGACCAGCAAGCTACAGTGCTGGACACCCTATGACAAACAACTAGCAAGATAGGAACACAACCCCACCCATTAGGAGAGACTCTGCCTAAAATCATGATAAGGCCACAGACACCCCAAAACACACCACCAGATGTGGTCCTGCCCACACAAGAACCAACCTCACCCACCAGAACACAGGCACCAGTTCCCCTCCAACAGGAAGCCTACAAAACCCACTGAACCAACCTTACCCACTGGGGGCCGACACCAAAAACAACAGGAACTATGAACCTGCAGCCTGAAAAGGAGAACCCAAACACAGTAAGTTAAGCAAAATGAGAAGACAGAGAAATACACAGCAGATGAAGTCACAAGGTAAAAACCCACCAGACCAAACAAATAAAGAGGAAATAGTCAGGCTACCTAAAAAATAATTCAGAGTAATGATAGTAAAGATGATACAAAATCTTGGAAATAGAACAGAGAAAATACCAGAAACATTTAACAAGGACCTAGAAGACCTAAAGAGGAAACAAACAATGATGAACAACACAATAAATGAAATTAAAAATTCTCTACAAGGAATAAATAGCAGAATAACTTAGGCAGAAGAATGGATAAGTGACCTGGAAGATAAAATAGTGGAAATAACTACCGCAGGGCAGAATAAAAAAAAAAGAATGAAAAAAAATGAGGACAGTCTCAGACACCTCTGGGACAACATTAAACACACCAACATCTGAGTTATAAGGGTCCCAGAAGAAGAAGAGGAAAAAAAACAAAAGTGACTGAGAAAATATTTGAAGAGATTATAGTTGAAAACTTCCCAAATCTGGGACAGGAAATATTCAATCAAGTCCAGGAAGCACAGAGAGCCCCATACAGGATAAATCCAAGGAGAAACACACCACGACACATATTAATCAAACAAAGCATAAAAACAAAGAAAAAATATTAAAAGCAGTGAGGGAAAAGCAACAAATAACACACAAGGCAATGCCCCTAAGGTAAACAGCTGATCTTTCAGCAGAAACTCTGCAAGCCAGAAGGGAGTGGCAGGACGTATTTAAAGTGATGAAAGAGAGAAACCTACAAAGATTACTCTAACCAGCAAGGTTCTCTATCAGAATCGATGGAGAAATTAAAAACTTTACAGACAAGCAAAAGCTGAGAGAATTCAGCATCACCAAACCAGCTTTACAACAAATGCTAAAGGAACTTCTCTAGGCAAGAAATACAAGAGAGCAAAAGACCTAAATAACAAACCCAAAACAATTAAGAAAATGGTAATAGGAACATACATATCGATAATTACCTTAAATGTAAATGGATTAAATGCTACAACCAAAAGACATAAACTAGCTGAATGGATATGAAAACATGACCCGTATATATGCTGTCTACAAGAGACCCACTTCAGACCTAGGGACACATACAGACTGAAAGTGAGGGGATGGAAAAAGATATTCCATGCAAATGGAAATCAAAAGAAAGCTGGAGTAGCAATTCTCATATCAGACAAAATAGACTTTAAAATAAAGACTATTATAAGAGACAAAGAGGGATACTACATAGTGGTCAAGGGAACAATGCAAGAAGAAGATATAACAATTGTAAATATTAATGCACCCAACATAGGAGCATCTCTATACATAAGGCAAATGCTAACAGCCATAAAAGGGGAAATCGACAGTAACACAATAATAGTAGGGGATTTTCACACTCCACTTTCACCAACAGATAGATCATCCAAAATGAAAATAAATAAGGAAACACTAGCTTTAAATGATACATCAAACAAGACAGACAATAGATATTATAGGACATTCCATCCAAAAACAACAGAATACATACACTTTCTTCTCAACTGCTCATGGAACATTCTCCAGGATAGATCATATCTTGGGTCACAAATCAAGCCTTGGTAAATTTAAGAAAATTGAAATCATATGAAGTATCTTTTCTAACCACAGTGCTATGAGATTAGATATCAATTATAGGAAAAAATGCTTTAAAAAATACAAACACATGGAGGCTAAAACATACACTACTAAATAACCAAGAACCACTGAAGAAATCAAAGAGGAAATCAAAAAATACCTATAAACAAATGACAGTGAAAACATGATGACCCAAAACCTTTGGGATGCAGCAAAAGCAGTTCTAAGAGGGAAGTTTATAGCAATACAATCATACTTCAATAAACAAGAAACATCTCAAATAAAAAACCTAAACTTACACCTAAAGCAATTAGAGAAAGAAGAACAAAAAAACCTCAATGTCAGCAAAAGGAAAGATCAGATCAGAAATGAATGAAAAAGAAATGAAGGAATCAATAAAACTAAAAGCTGGTTCTGTGAGAAGATAAACAAAGTTGATAAACCGTTAGCCAGACTCATCAAGAAAAAAAGGGAGAAGACTCAAATCAATAGAATTAGAAACGAAAAAAGAGAAGTAACAACTGACACCGCAGAAATAAAAAGGATCATGAGAGATTACTACAGCAACTACATGCCAGTAAAATGGACAACCTGGAAGAAACAGACAAATCTTAGAAAAGCACAACCTTCCGAGACTGAACCAGGAAGAAATAGAAAATATAAACAGACCAATCACAAGCACTGAAATTGAAACTGTGATTAAAAATCTTCCAACAAACAAAAGCCCAGGACCAGAAGGCTTCACAGAAGAGCTAACACCTATCTTTCTCAAACTCTTCCAAAATATGGCAGAGGGAGGAACACTCCCAAATTCATTCTACGGACCACCATCACCCTGAAAACAAAACCAGAAAAAGATGTCACCAAAAAAGAAAACTACGGCCAATATCACTGATGAACATAGATGCAAAAACCCCCACCAAAATACTAGTAAAGAGAATCCAATGGCATATTTAAAGGATCATACACCATGAACAAGTGGGGTTTATCCCAGGAATGCAAGGATTTTTCAATATATGCAAATCAATGAATGTGATACACCATATTATCAAACTGAAGGAGAAAAATTATATGATCATCTCATTAGATGCAGAAAAAGCTTTTGACAAAATTCAACACTGATTTATGATTTTAAAACAACCCTCCAGAAAGTAGGCATTGAGGGAACTTACTTCAATATAATAAGGCCATATATGACAAACCCACAGCAAACATTGTTCTCAATGGTGAAAAACTGAAACAATTTCCACTAAGATCAGGAACAAGACAAGGTTGCCCACTCTGATCACTATTATTCAACATAGTTTTGGAAGTTTTGCCCACAGCTATCAGAGAAAAAAAAAGAAATAAAAGGAATCCAAACCAGAAAAGAAGAGGTAAAATTGTCACTGTTTGCAGATGACATGATACTATACATAGAGAATCCTAAAGATGCTACCAGAAAACTACTAGAGCTAATCAATGAATTTGATAAAGTAGCAGGATACAAAATTAATGCATAGAAATCTCTTGCATTCCTATACACTAATGACGAAAAATCTGAAAGAGAATTTAAGGAAACATTCCCATTTACTATTGCAACAAAAAGAGTAAAATACCTAGGAATAAACCAACCTAAGAAGACAAAAGACATGTATACAGAAAACTATAAGACAATGATGAAAGTAAATAAAGATGATACATACAGATAGAGAGAGAGACCATGTTCTTGGATTGGAAGAATCAACATTCTGAAAATGACTATACTACCCAAAGCAAGCTACAGATACAATGCAATCCCTGTCAAACTACTAATGGCATTTTTCCCAGAACTAGAACAAAAAATTTCACAATTTGTATGGAAACACAAAAGACCCTGAATAGCTAAAGCAATCTTGAGAAAGAAAAAAAAAATGGAGCTGGAGGAATCAGACTCCCTGACTTCAGACTATACTACAAAACTACAGTAATCAAGACAGTATGGTACTGGCACAAAAACAGAAATATAGATCAATGGAACAGGATAGAGAGCCCAGAGATAAACCCATGCACCTATGATCACCTTATCTTTGATAAAAGAGGCAGAATATACAGTGGAGAAAAGACAGCCTCTTCAATAAGTGGTGCTGGGAAAACTGGATAGCTACATGTAAAAGAATGAAATTAGAACACTCTCTAACACCATACACAAGAATAAACTCAAAATGGATTAAAGACCTAATGGTAAGGCCAGACACTGTAAAACTCTTAGAGGAAAACATAGGCAGAACACTCTATGACATAAATCACAGCAAGATCCTTTTGACCCACCTCCTAGAGAAATGGAAATAAAAACAAAAATAAATAAATGGTACCTAATGAAATTTAAAAGCTATTGCACAGCAAAGGAACCATAAACAAGACAAAAAGACAACCCTCAGAATGGGAGAAAATATGCAAATGAAGCAATTGACAAAGGATTAATCTCCAAAAGATACAAGTAGCTCATGCAGCTCTATAGCAAAAAAACAAACAACCCAATCCAAAAATGGGCAGAAGACCTAAACAGAGATTTCTCCAGAGAAGATATACAGATTGCCAAGAAACACATGAAAGGATGCTCAACATCACTAATCATTAGAGAAATTCAAATCAAAACTACAATGAGGGCTTCCCTGGTGGCACAGTGGTTGAGAATCTGCCTGCCAATGCAGGGGACACAGGTTCGAGCCCTGGTCTGGGAAGATCCCACATGCCACAGAGCAACTGGGCCCGTGAGCCACAATTACTGAGCCTGCGCGTCTGGAGCCTGTGCTCCGCAACAAGAGAGGCCGCGACAGTGAGAGGCCAGCGCACCGCGATGAAGAGTGGCCCCCGCTCGCCACAACTAGAGAGAGCCCTCGCACAGAAATGAAGACCCAACACAGCCATAAATAAATAAATTTAAAAAAAAAAAAAAAAGTGTCTTCTCTAAAAAAAAAACAAAAAACTACAATGAGGTATCCCCTCACTCCAGTCAGAATGGCCACCATCAAAAAATCTACAAATAATAAATGCTGGAGAGGGTGTGAAGACAGGGGAACCCTTTTGCACTGTTGTTGGGAATGTAAATTGATACAACCACTATGGAGAACAGTATGGAGGTTCCTTAAAAAACTAAAAATAGAACTACCATATGACCCAGCAATCCCACTACTGGGCATATACCCTGAGAAAACCATAATTCCAAAATAGTCATGTACCACAATGTTCATTGCAACTCTACTTACCATAGTCAGGACATGGAAACACCCTAAATGTCCATCGACAGATGAATGGATAAAGAAGATGTGGCACATATATACAATGGAATATTATTCACCCATAAAAAGAAACAAAATTGAGTTATTTGTAGTGAGGTGGATGGAGTTAGAGCCTGTCATACAGAGTGAAGTTAGTCAGAAAGAGAAAAACAAATACTGTATGCTAACACGTATATATGGAATCTAAAAAAAAAAAAAAAAACGTTCTGAAGGACCTAGGGGCAGGACAGGAATAAAGACGCAGATATAGAGAATGGACTTGAGGACACGGGGAAGGGGAAGGGGAAGCTGGGACGAAGTGAGAGAGTGGCATGGACATGTGTACACCACCAAATGTGAAATAGATAGCTAGCGAGAAACAGCCACATAGCACAGGGAGATTAGCTCGGTGCTTTGTGTCCACCTAGAGGGGTGTGATAGGTAGGGTGGGAGGGAGACTTAAGATGAAGGCAATATGAGGATATATGTATATGTATAGCTGATTCACTTTGTTATATGGCAGAAACTAACACACCATTGTAAAGCAGTTATACTCCAATAAAGATGTTAAAAAATAAAATAAAACAGATAACCAACAAGGACCTACTGTATAGTACTTGGAACGCTGTTCAATATTCTGTAATAATCTAAATAGGAAAAGAATTTGGAAAAGAATATATACATGTTTATGTGTAACTGAATCATTTTGCTCTACACCTGAAACCAACACAACATTGTTAATCAACTATGCTCCAATATAAAATAAAAATTTAAAAAATAGATTATAAGGACCTACTCTATAGCACAGGGAAATCTACTCAATATTCTGTATTAACCTATATGGGAAAAGAATCTGAAAAATAATGGATATATGTATATGCATAACTGATTCACTTTGCTGTAAACCTGAAACTAACACAACATTGTAAATCAACTATATTCCAATAAAAATTTTTTAAAAAAGGATGTCAAATCATTTCTCAAAGAAGTATAGATAATAAATCTGGGGATCTTATCAGTCAGAGTTTAGTCAAAGAAGCAGCAGAACAACACACACACGTACACGTACATGTACACATACACACGCATATTTATTAGCAGGATTTGACTTTATACAATTATATAATCAGTCTCTGTGCTTCTGAGACAGGCTGGGACCTGGGACCTAGGCCGCTTTACTGCAATACTTGCACCTGGTCAAACATCTCCTCCAGCAACAGATACAAAGAAACTATAAGGGACAAAAAAACTGCGTGCATGTGCAGTGAGGCAAATTATGAACAACATGGTACAAAAAGACCAAAAACCCAGCTTCCACTTCTGAGGTATGGGGAGCAAAAGCAGTGTACTGCACATGATTCATGCACACAGCGCCACCAGAGGGTAGGCCCTCCCATGGATCTGCCCCTACCCTCACCCCCTTAAAGGGACCAGCTCATCCCCCCTCAGGGAGCAAGCAAGGGAACTTGTTACTTGTTTTCGCTCCCCCCTGCTGCAGCACAATTCCCAATAAGGCCTTGCCTGAATTTCTCATCTGGCCTCTTTTCTATTGATTAAAGAATCCAAGAAGCTGGGTCACTATCAATGCTATTGCGATTGTGTCTAGTGGTGAAGCCTGAGGTTCACAGATAAGGTAGTAGGGAAGAAAAGATTTGAGGTAAGGGAAGCAAGAACAAACTGAACCTGTGGGGATATCCTAAAATCCATAAAGGTGAACTGGAATGACCATAGCTTGAAAGCTCCAATATGGAAGTTGAGTTGATCTTCAGGAGAAGATGGCACTCTGCTTCATGTTGCTAACCATACGTCTGGCCTAGGAGTCAGAGGAGCTGTGGTCCAGCTGCTGCCCATGCCAACAAGATGAGCCATCAGATAAACACCAATGTGGCTTACAGATGGTGATTCCCTTCTACCTATCAAACTTCTCTCAAAATGTCTCTAGTGGCCCATGCTAGCTGGCAACTGTGCAGAGGTGGGAGTTATAGGAAATAAAGTTCCAGCTGAGCTAAGGTTATAAAATACAAATCTACTGTAGTATTTATTCATTTGTATTATTAAATAAAAATATATAGTCCTTATAAAAAATATATTTCCTTGTCAATTTTTCACAAAAGAAATACAAATTATTTCATGGATCTTGAATGCTATATGTTCCAAAAATGGTCCCTGTGTGAAGTATGAGTACCCCCATGTCATAGAACAGCAAGAGGGAGTGGTAGACATGGAGGAGGCCATGTGGATCACATGTTCAATTTTACTATCTCTGTTTTATAGTTAAGGAAACAGACCTAATGAGGTTAGATGTGTTGAATAGAGATGCACACCTTTTCTCAGTCAAGAGTCAGAATTAGAAGCCATATCTCCTTTCTACTAGTCCAGTATTTTCAAATGTACTTCATATATTTTTTGTAATTTATAAATCATATATATAAAAACAACCTTACTACTACTATTATTATTATTATTATTATTCACACCGCCAGTTTTCTTTTCCCCTCACTTGGGGAAAAGCAGAGTTAAATTTTAAGATTGCCTCTACACAGTCTTTCCAAATCTAAAATGGTTTCTTCACTTCCTCTATAATAATTTATTCCTCAGGTTTCATAACTTTTTGTCTTATGTGTGTTTAACTCCTGCAGCATTTGAATTTATCAATTAAATTGACACCTGTTTCTGTTTTGAAATCCATGTTAAGGTTGAATTAGTGTCAACAAAAGCAGAGTGCTTTCTTGTTTGTTTATAGAGTACCTACCTTCTGATTTGGATAGAAGTCCTACTTTGTATTGCTTTAGGCATAAAATTACATTGGAAAGGGAAGCACACCTTAATTAAATCTGATCTAAAGCCATTCCCCTGTACAAGCTCTTTCAGCACTGACAGTGTTTTCTGCTGTATAAACTGCATCACCATCCTTATTCAATGTAGTCTTGACTTAAGTACTACCTAAACATGGCAGTTAGTGCAGAGAGACATAAATGTGTGAGCAAAAATGATCATATCCAGGAGAGAAAATAAATCCTACTTGCAAAACAAAATATAACCAATATGCTCTTATTATAATAACATAAGAAAATTCTTGTAAATTTTTCCTGTTTTACGTTCAAATCCATTCTTATTCTTGTCTACCAATATTTTTAAATTAGTTGATGTGCTGTGACTGCAAAGGTGAAATGAAAAGATTAGGAGTTGCACATCTGTTTACGGTTTTGGTTTATAGCTCTGGGACATTACATTCTGGAGACATTCTGTTCCAGTTCATTTTAACAGTAATTAGAAGTATCCCCATAACGAGGAGCTTGCTGTTGGAAACAACTTCCTTAGTTTGGGTGATTTTATTGGTTTCCTTTAGGGTGAGGAACTAGCACTAATAGTTGTAATTTAATAGGAAAATTACTGAAGCAAGAACGATTCCACTGAATCTTCAATGAGGCATTAGACAGAAATTTCCTTTCCAAATAATGAAATATAAGAGAACAGTGCTTACCTAAAAAATTATTATATTAATTCATATGAATTAGCATGGAAGGGCTATTTTTTGGTTAAATGTTTAAATATTGCTTTAATAAAACATAAGTACCCACACTGAAAAACACAGGTAAAATTGACATAAATGTGTCCACTTAAGGCATTTTCCTTCACAGTTTATTTACATTGACGTAAAGTCAACACAGTTGGCCTTTGGAAAATCAGTCTTCCTTCAGGTAAAGAGGTTAATTCACTTTTCTAAGCCTGTTCTTTTCTCTTGTTTCTATTCTATTATTCCCTTCTCTTTTTTCCCTCACACATCAACTTCCTAAGTAGCAACATTTTCTGTATCACTCAATATTATCCCTTCTGGTACATACATGATTCTGTATCTGCAAAATACTTTATAATCATTTAGGAATCTTTCCTCCCACTTTCAATGCAGTGCAGTTCAACATTACTTTTAGTATTTTAGAGATGAGAAAATAGATCCAGAAAAGGACTTACCAAGATTTCAAGGCAAAATAGAGGCAAATTAGTAATCTGAGATGCAACCTTCTATCCTTTTTCTTAGACTACTTCATGCCACCGCCATCATTTGGAAATGATTCTCTTTTATTATAATAGAGAGAATGTTTTAAAATTTCCAAATGTGTGGAGTTAATAATGTCTGGCCTCTAAAAGACAGAAGCAAAAATAGGAGAAAGTTTATATTTTGGCTTCAAGCTGGTCCTCCTGGTACAAAATGATAACCTTCTATTAAAGGTGTGTTTCAGGAACTATGAGCTGTAAACTCCAGGACTATGTCTGTGATGCTGATTTCTATGATCTAACTATGTAACACAGTGCCTAACTATGGCCAGTTTTCCATAAATATTGGTTGAATAAATATTGGGACAAATAAAACAAAGTGTGATCAACCCTACTGACTTTCAGTAGCTAGAGTTTCTCTCACTTTGTTGAAAAGTTTGGTGTCTGAACATTCTTCCCACTTCATTTCTACATTTTACATTCCAAATCACTCCTCCCTACTCCAGTCCAATTTCCATCTTCTCCAGCTTCCCCTTCTCTATCCTGCAGGGCTGAAGAATAGCAGATTCTCTCCCAACCACCTTTTTAAATCTCTATTTGATGATTTCTCACTTTGGAATTTCTCAGGTCTTGGATTAATAGGCATCACTGACATTGAGTGGAAATCCAAAATCGCCACTATAAATTGAATGATTTAAATTTTAAAAGAAAAGTGTAGGAAAAGTGTAGGTATTTGGAGACATTAAAGCCCTCCCTGTGGGCAAGAGTACTGTTTCTTTAGGCAGTGGATGGAGATTTGAAGTCACGTTAAAAACTAAAAAGAGGGAAGAGAAATAAGGAATTGTTGGGACCACTCAGGAGAAGATACTAACTCCTTAGATCATGTTTTCTGTATCTTTAACTGTTTTGATGTCATATTGTAATTCCCTTTTGAAATTATCACACATCTTCAGTAAAGATTTCAAATACTTTTAAACAGCCTATTACAATAGTCCCAGTATGCTTGAAGAGGGAGGACAGTAAATAGGAAAGGGAAAATTTCCCCTCCCCCATCTTCGTACGACCCCAGTGGAGAGAAAACATTATTCTCAAAGTTGATCTAAGAAACAAGTGTTAACTAGTGCACTGGAAATGGTAGTTCTCAATATAACTGGAAGAATATCTCTAGTGTGTACAGCTCAAAAGAACTAATATGGCAGAAAGTACTAGTTATCCCTTTTAAAAAGTGTTGTGTTCCTAGACCTATGAAAATGGTAACGCTGTGTAGACCACATGAAAAAAGAAAATTCTAAGGCTGAAGGCAGATGAACAAGGAGAATTCATTTGTAGCTGAGTGTCCATCCTGAATGTTAGCAAAATGGAAGATTATATATGCAGTGATAACAGTAATAACAATCTTAACATGTAATTTAAGGTGGTCTAGAATAAACACAAGAAAATAAGCAATTGTGTATAAGGAGTGGCTCATAGTAAGTTCATGTGGCTATTAAGTAACAAATATAATTCTACTCTTAAAGGTTGAAACTTTAGAGCTAAGGTGGTAACTGTAGTTCATTATTATAACAGAAATTCCAGAGCATGAACTTAAAATAAGTTCCATGAAAATTCAGACACTGTTACATCATATGTCAAGGGGTGATATGGTAGGTCCATGTATTTATTTGCATATGAATCTCAGAAGTTTAATAAGAAGAAAAAAATTATTAAAACTTTTATTCTCTCAACCATTCCCAGATTAGTCCATAACTCCAAATATCCCTCCCAATTCTATAGATTGTATAGAACAGTCAATTATTGTGACAATAATGCTGCATAATGAATTATCTTAAAACATAGTGACATGAAACAACTAAGTATTTATTTTTCACTCATGAGTCTGCAGGTCAGCTGAGGTTTGGCTATTCGAAAGTGGTCTTAGAAGGTTTGGCTCCAGTCTGTGGGTTGGATCCAGGTCTGCTTCATATGTCTGGTATTTTCTTTTGACCAGTGGTTACCTGAGCCATATTTTCAAGGTGAAAGTCGGGAGCTCAAGGCGGCAAGCCCAACCACGCAAATCCTTTCAAGCCTCCATGCAAGTTGCATCTTTAACATACTTTAACCAAAGCAAGTCACACGACCAAGCCCAATGAAAATTTCACGAAGTGAATATTTCTTGATCAATAATTTAATTTAATTTAATTTAATAATTTAATTTAATGTCACAGTGAGGAAAGAATTCACCAGTGGAAATATCTATGTTACAATCTCAATAACTGAGGACAGTAGAAACTGCAGGTAAAGAAGAATCTCTGAAAATGTTAAAGAGCAATTTTCCTCAAAATAGGCATATCTATCTCTAGAAAAGTCCAAGGGTATTTAGAGTAAAGGTTATAGTAAACAGTAAATTAAATAAAAGTTGCATTAATACAATACATATGTAATGAGCAGCCTAGCTTGTGTCAAGCACTTCACCAGACACTTGAGGAAAGAAAGTTCAAAAGCACAGGAGCTTCTCTGTGAAGTTGAGAGCACAAGGGAGCAGTGAATTGTGACCTCAGATTTGGGCCTGAAATGTCAAATAAACATGCCATAAAATATGGATGAGAGCAAGTGGAAACATCGACATCTGTTCTACAGGGGTTCTCGTGACAAGATCAGTAGTCAAGGATGCATGCCTTTGCAATATGATAGGTGTGAGTCTGTGGAGGGACATGGAAGATGGCATTTGTTACCTCAAAGAATTCCCACACAGAGGTCTTTGAGAAGGCTGAAGTTCCAGGAGACTGTTGCTGTATGAGACCCTATTTCAATTCCAGCTTGAAAACAATGAAAATACCTATGTTTATTTTAATTTATATCTAGAAGATATATTATTTCAAATCACTGACTTTAAGGGAAAATGCTGGGGCAGATTTCAGGGCAGCTTTTTTAGGATAAACCTAGAAGAGTATAATTTTGTTTTATCCATAGATAAATGGACAAGGGGAAACATTAACATTAAGCTGTTTTCATGGGCATAGCTTGAGTTTCCTGTGAATTAACCCAAGGGCTCTTTTCCTGGATCCTATGTAATAATAGCTTTGTCATTGTCATCTTCATCATCATCATTACGACTGACATTTTTCAGAGTACCAGATACTGTATTAAGTGACTGATATGTATTAACTCATTACACTCCAAAATAACCATATGAAATATGTATTATTTATTTCCTTTTATGAAGGAGTTGTGTCTCAAAATAACTTGTCTAAGATCATACAGTGAGTAAATGAGAAAGTCAAACTTTAATCTCAGGCATAGTCTGATGTCAAAGCATCAGCATTAAAATGACTTATTACACATTTTGCAGACATATATGATACAAGCTCTGCTTGGATTTGAGTTATAACCAGGATATACCATGAGCAAGTAATCAAATCAAGCTTTGACTAAATCTGTGCCACACTTCAATGAGAGGAGGTGAGAGTTAATGTACCTTCTTAATTTAACATCTGATACTACAGAGATTTTTCAGACTGTTAAATGGAAAATGAAGCTCATGGAATGACAGTTGTCTTTCATTTATCAAATTATTTGTTGTGATGATTTACACAGGTATCATTTTAGTGCACAATAAAAGCCAAATTGATATTATATTGAACAGCTCACCCTAATGGCTGGCTCAATAATATGAATTTCTCAGCCCATTCATTGGTAAGAGATGCTGGAATAAATTGAAAGGGAACAAAACTTTAATATAATACAAAGAAAATTGATAAATTATGCCCAAGTAGTATGTAATAGGGATTCTACAAGGCAGGATTTTGTTTTCTGAATATCTGAATAGTAAAGCAATAAAGAAAAATGTTTTCAGAAAATGATCTTTGATCCTTGCTCAAAAATAAAGGAAATGAAAAAAATCTGCATGTCTTCACATCTTGTAAGTATACAAATTCAATAATTCATGTCCAATATAAGAAAGAGCTGGTTTCAGTAGTATAACATTAATAATTTTACTACAACAGCAAGTACTTAACATATTTACTCCAAAAATGGAATGAGTAGGTTAAAAGTCAAAATAAGTGCACATATTAAATCAAATTTTCAAAAGTTATAAAAAGATTTCAGGAATAAAATATTTTGATAATTCTGTTGTTGACCATTTGTCTTCTTTTTCTTTAATCTTTATTAGCCAATCTCTTGTTACCATTGGTATAACTGTTACTTGAACTTCCAAACCAGTTTTTCCTCATTTACATTCAAATCAACATATCTTCTAGTAGCCCTCACATGCTCTTCCTGGTGTTTCTCTCAAATAAGATTATTCCTTTTAGGGCCAATCATCTACAACTTTAATATTCCTATGTCTCTTTACTCCCTGTTTCATCCATAGATTTTCTCATTGCCATTTTTTCTTGGCAATCTGGATCAATTCCACTATCATTTATATCAGGTATCAAATAAATTTTTCTATATCATTTTTCCAGTTGTCTATGAGTTTTCTTAACCACTTTCAGGTGAATTTTTTTCTTATCACTACAAATCTTCCCACAAGCAAGTTATTATAAACAACAAATAATAATAACAGCAAAATGGCTCTGACAATTCCTACACCCTCAGCATTTTGGGTTTATCATTTATAACCTTCTGTAGTAATCAGAAGTTATTCACTGGCAAGTGAAGGATGCTCAACTCAAATTATCTTAATAGAAATGTACTTTAGTATTTAGAGATATCCAAGGGTAGAACTAGCCTCAGGCAAGTTTGGAGCTAGAGATTAAAGAATGTCAGAAGGCATCTCTCTCTCTTTTTCCCCTCTACTTCCCTCTGTATGTTGGATTTATTTGCTCTCACTACAGACAGACTTCATTTATGAAGCTAATGAGGGTGGTCACTGGCAATTTCTCATTTTCATTATCCAGCTTCCAACCTCAACAAAAAAATACAAAAGAGCTTATTTTTGTTGTTGTAATTATTATTGGTCCAACAACTATATATCAATGTCAATACCAAGGAAAGTCTCTGATTAGTCAGCTTAGGTCAGTGCCACATATTGGACTATTCATTATTGCCAAAGTCACAGGATATTATGATTGTCCAATCCTAGGATCCATGACTGGTGAAGAAGAAGCACATACTACCTTAATGACAATCCTATTATACTTATGGAATGGAGTTATCAGATATCAAAGAGAGGAGATAGAAATGCTGAGGTTACAGAACCAACATTTGCAAACTACATTCCACCTTATAGTTGTCAAGTATGTATGTATATTCTGTCTCATGAATATAATTACAGAATATTTTTGTCTATTAAAATAAACTATTACCATTCTTTAAAAGGCAACCAGAATCAGAAGGTCAAGCAAGATGATGACATAGGAGGCTTCTCAGCTCCCTTCCCCAATGGATGCACCAAATGTACAACTACACATGAGCAATTCCCTTTGAAAGAGATCCAGAAGCTAGCTGATCAACTCCTACACATCAGGCAATAAGGAAAATAACCACATCGAAATGAGTAAGAAACACATCCTTGCCATAAACTTCACCCCAGCACACCTCCACAGGAGGGAATCCCCAACTCCCAGCTTCTCCCTGGGGATAAAAGGTTTTGGATCCCACATCTAGCATCACAACTTTTAAGACTCCCACCTGAGGGGCAAGACCCCAAAACACCTAGCTCTGAAAACCAGTAGGGCTTTTGTCCATGAGACTCACAGGACTATAGCAAAGAAGTAGCTTTTGGTGGGCATGTGAGACTCGCCATAGCTGTGCCCCAGTGCCTAGCATAGAGGGGGCAGGCAGAAGCACCCACCTCCCAATCTTCCACTGAAAGAGGTGTTGACTGAAAAAGAATGCACAGTGTGAGAGATGTGAGTTCAGTTTTATTTGGTGGTTTACTGAGGATTATAGCCCAAGAGAGAGCCTCTCAGATAACTCTGAGGAACTGCTCTGAAAAAATAGGAGGGTAGGTCAGTAGATATATGATTTTGGTGAAGAGGGTATATGCAATCAAGCACACATCTCGGTAGAAGATTGTTGCTAGTCATAAGGAGATGTCTGCATTAATTATTTTAGTGGATTTTCTACATATGAGAAGATACAAGAAATTGGGTTCATACAATTTTCTCATGAAAATGTGTATCTGAAGACCTGTTCTTCAAGTTTTCCCAGAGCACAAAGTGCCTTGTGCCTGATCTCCACACTGAATTCCTTTTAGGATGTGTTAATGGTCACTGCAGTGACTTAATTCCTATAGGATCAGATGGTGAGGGACGTCTTTTGTTGTCAGAGGTTTATCTGAATACTTTAAAAGCTGATGATTGAGGGCCAGGCTTCTGCTTTAGCATGTAACAAGAGGCTGGCCAAGATTCTCTATGGAGAATCCTCCTTTCAGCCTGCTCCAAGTCACCAGTATCATCCTGGAGGAACTTGTATATAAGTCTGTGTCCTAGGTTTTATGGCTACAGCCTGAGAGATGGGTCCCAGATTGCCTGACTGATAGCCAACAGGGCTTCCATTCTTGTGTACTACAGGAATGTAGCAAAAAAAAAAAAAAAAGAAGAAAGAAAAAGCAGAAGCAGCAGTTATTAACTGGCTATCCCACCAGGGCTCAACACAGCGAAGGCAAAAATACCCATCCCCCAGTTTTTCCCTGAAAGAGGTTTATCTGTATACTTTAAAAGCTGCTGCCTGAGGGCCAAGGTTCTAATCAGCCTTCATCAAGGTCCTGACTGTGATCCTCCCCTTTGGGACAATGATGGGTTTTCCTATATCCTCAGCTACAAGGAGTAGCTAAAATCAAAGGAGGCAGCTTGGACAATCACAAAGTTTGGAGAGACAACAAAAAAAGCACAGGGTGATTGATGAGGTTCATCTCCTACATGAGACTACAGTACTCTGTCAAGACTGGAAGCGGTGGCTATTTTATCTAATGCACAGAAACCAACACAGAGAGCCAAGGAAAATGAAGAAACAGAGAAATATATTCCAAACAAAAGAACAAGATTAATCTCCAGAAACAGATCTTAATGAAGCAGAGGTAAGTGATTTACCGGAGAGAGAATTCAAAATAATGGTCATAATGATACTCACTGAGTTAGGAGAGCAATGCATGAACAAAGTGAAAATTTCAACAATGAGAAAATATAAAATGTATGATATGGAAATCATAGAGCTTAAAAATACAATAACTGAACCAAAAAATTCAATAGAGGTTTCAACAACAGACTAGATAAAGTGAAATAAAGAATCAGAGAAGTCAAATACAGAGCAATGGAATCCATCCAGTCACAGGAGCAAAAAGAAAAAAGAATAAAAAAGAATGAAGATAGCTTAAGGGACTAATGGGACAACATCAAGTGGGTCTATATTCACATTATAAAAGACTCCGAAGCAGAAGAGAGAGAAAGGGGCAGAAAGCTTATTCAGAGGAATAATGACTGAAAACTTCCCTAACCTAAGCAACAAAACAGACAACCGTATCCAGGAAGCCCAAAATGCCCCAAATAAGAGGAAGCCAAAGAGAAACATTATAATTAAATTATCAAAAGTTAAAGGAATATTATAATTAGATTGGTCAAAAGATAGAGGCAAGGAGAGAATCTTAAAAGCAGCAAGAAAAAAACAACTCATTATATACAAGGGAATCCTCATTGACCATCAGCAGATTTTTCAGTAGAAACTCTGCAGGCCAGAAGGAAGTGGTATAATATATTCAAGGTGATGAAAGAAAAAAACTACAAACAAAGAATAATGACAATCAAGTTACTCTTCTGAACTGAAGGAGAAATAAAGTTTCTCAGACAAACAAAAGCTAAAGGAGATCCTTACCACTAGACTGAACTTACAAGAAAGGTTAAAGAGAGTTTATATGAAACAAAGGATGCTAATTAGTAATAGGAAAATATGATAGTATAAAACTCACTGGTAAAGATAAACATATAGTTAAATTCAAAATACTCTAATGTTGTGATGGTGGTCTGTAAATCACTTATAACGCTAATATAAAGGTTAAATGACAAAAGTATTAAAAATAACAATAACCACAATACTGGATACTCAATGTAAAAAGATGTAAATGGTTACATCAAAACCAAAATATGGGAAGGGATGTTTAAAAATGTAGAACTTGGGCTTCCCTGGTGGTGCAGTGGTTGAGAATCTGCCTGCCAATGCAGGGGACACGGGTTCGAGCCCTGGTCAGGGAAGATCCCACATGCCACGGAGCAGCTGGGCCCGTGAGCCACAATTACTGAGCCTGCGCGTCTGGAGCCTGTGCTCCGCAACAAGAGAGGCCGCGACGGTGAGAGGCCCACGCACCGCGATGAAGAGTGGTCCCCACTTGCCGCAACTAGAGAAAGCCCTCGCACAGAGGCGAAGACTCAACACAGTCATAAATAAATAAATAAAAAAGAACGTGAATTTCTTCAAAAAAAAAAAAAAGCAAACTGGGCTATTCATTTCAGTAACAGTCAAGTGGTCTTAGTTTGCATTCAATTTCCAATCAGTTTCTCAATCAATTAAAAAAAAATGTAGAACTTTTATATGCATTCAAAGTTAAGTTGTTATCAGCTTAAAATAATGCTTACATTACTCATGGATACACAAAGCAAAAGCCTACATATAGTAGATACACAAAAGAGGAAGAGAAAGGGATAGAGCATACTACTACAGGAAATCATCAAATCCCAAAGAAAAAGAGAAGGGGAAAAAGAAACAACAAGGGAATTACAAAACAGGAAAAAAATTTTTAGGGTAATATGTCTATACCTATCAATAGTTACATTATTATTTTATTTATTTATAGCTATTACAGTCATTGTTATGGTTTCATAGAGTGAAAGGACACAGATTAAAATCAACAAAGAGAAAAGGTGCATAGGGCAAATTCCAGAAGAAACCAAGCACAAATTTCCTCTTCCAATGGAGTCACATGTGTAATTTTCCCAACAATAATGCAAAGTGACAATACTTACAAAGTGTTGTCAACCAGGTAAGTATTAAAAATTACTTTACATGGAACTGAAGTATATTCTCCAACTAAAAGAGAGTGACTGAAGGATTAAAAAAAATATAAGACCAAGAGGGCAGACAGCAGAGGCAAGAAGAACTGCAATTCTGCAGCCTGTGGAACAAAAACTACATTTACAGAAAGATAGACAAGATGAAAAGGCAGAGGGATATGTACCAGATGAAGGAAAAAGATAAAATCCCAGAAAAAGAACTAAATGAAGTGGAGATAGGCAACCTTCCAGAAAAAGAATTCAGTATA
Organism: Eschrichtius robustus; assembly: GCF_028021215.1. NCBI lineage: Eukaryota > Metazoa > Chordata > Mammalia > Artiodactyla > Eschrichtiidae > Eschrichtius > Eschrichtius robustus. The sequence continues at coordinate 39,962,415 of NC_090834.1, forward strand.
ATGATAGTGAAGATGATCCAGGACCTCGGGAAAAGAATGGAGGCAAAGATCGAGAAGATGCAAGAAATGTTTAACAAAGACTTAGAAGAATTAAAGAACAAACGAACAGAGATGGACAATACAATAACTGAAATGAAAACTACACTACAAAGAATCAATAGCAGAATAACTGAGGCAGAAGAACGGATAAGTGACCTGGAAGACAAAATGGGGGAATTCATTGCTGCAGAACGCAATATAGAAAAAAGAATGAAAAGAAATGAAGACAGCCTAAGAGACCTCTGGGACAACATTAAATGCAACAACATTTGCATTATAGGGTCCCAGAAGGAGAAGAGAGAGAGAAAGAACCAGAGAAAATATTGAAGAGATTATAGTCGAAAAATTCCCTAACATGGGAAAGGAAATAGCCACCCAAGTCCAGGAAGCACAGCGAGTCCCATACAGATTAAACCCAAGGAGAAACACGCTGAGACACATAGTAATCAAATTGGCAAAAATTAAAGACAAAGAAAAATTATTGAAAGCAGCAAGGGAAAAATGACAAATAACATACAAGGGAACTCCCATAAGGTTAACGGCTGATTTCTCAGCAGAAACGCTATAAGCCAGAAGGGAGTGGAATGGTATACTTAAAGTGATGAAAGGGAAGAACCTACAACCAAGATGACAATACCCGGTAAGGATCTCATTCACATTACATGGAGAAATCAAAAGCTTTACAGACAAGCAAAAGCTAAGAGAATTCAGCAACACCAAACCAGCTCTACAACAAATGCTAAAGGAACTTTTCTAAGAGGGAAACACAAGAGAAGAAAAGAACCTACAAAAACAAACACAAAACAATTAAGAAAATGGTCATAGGAACATACATATCGATAATTACCTTAAACGGGAATGGATTACATGATCCAACCAAAAGACACAGACTGGCTGAATGGATTAAAAAACAAGACCCATATATATGCTGTCTACAAGAGATCCACTTCAAACCTAGGGACACATACAGACTGAAAGTGAGGGGATGGAAAAAGATATTCCATGCAAATGGAAATCAAAAGAAAGCTGGAGTAGCAATTCTCATATCAGACAAAATAGACATTAAAATAAAGATTATTATAAGAGACAAAGAGGGATACTACATAATGGTCAAGGGAACAATGCAAGAAGAAGATATAACAATTGTAAATATTAATGCACCCAACATAGGAGCACCTCAATACATAAGGCAAATACTAACAGCCATAAAAGGGGAAATCGACAGCAACACAATCATAGTAGGGGACTTTAACACCCCACTTTCACCAATGGACAGATCATCCAAAACGAAAATAAATAAGGAAACACAAGCTTTAAATGATACATTAAACAAGATGGACTTAATTGATATTTATAGGACATTCCACCCAAAAAAAACAGAATACACGTTTTTCTCAAGTGCTCATGGAACATTCTCCAGGATAGATCATATCTTGGGTCACAAATCAAGCCTTGGTAAATTTAAGAAAATTGAAATCGTATCAAGTATCTTCTCTGACCACAACGCTATGAGACTAGATATCAATTACAGGAAAAGATCTGTAAAAAATACAAACACATGGAGGCTACACAATACACTACTTAATAACGAAGTGATCACTGAAGAAATCAAAGGGGAAATCAAAAAATACCTAGAAACAAATGACAATGGAGACACGACGACCCAAAACCTATGGAATGCAGCAAAAGCAGTGCTAAGAGGGAAGTTTATAGCAATACAAGCCTACATCAAGAAACAGGAAACACCTTGAATAAACAACCTAACCTTGCACCTAAAGCAATTAGAGAAAGAAGAACAAAAAAACCCCAAAGCTAGCAGAAGGAAAGAAATCATAAAGATAAGATCAGAAATAAATGAAAAAGAAATAAAGGAGACAATAGCAAAGATCAATAAAACTAAAAGCTGGTTCTTTGAGAAGATAAACAAAATTGATAAACCATTAGCCAGACTCATCAAGAGAAAAAGGGAGAAGACTCAAATCAATAGAATTAGAAATGAAAAAGCAGAAGTAACAACTGACTGCAGAAATACAAAAGATCATGAGAGATTACTACAAGCAACTCTATACCAATAAAATGGACAACCTGGAAGAAATGGACAAATTCTTAGAAATGCACAACCTTCCGGGACTGAACCAGGAAGAAACAGAAAATATGAACACACCAATCACAAGCACTGAAATTGAAACTGTGATTAAAAATCTTCCAACAAACAAAAGCTCAGGACCAGATGGCTTCACAGGCGATTTCTATCAAACATTTAGAGAAGAGCTAACACCTATCCTTCTCAAACTCTTCCAGAATATTGCAGAGGGAGGAACACTCCCAAACTCATTGTACGAGGCCACCATCACCCTGATACCAAAACCAGACAAAGATGTCACAAAGAAAGAAAACTACAGGCCAATATCACTGATGAACATAGATACAAAAATCCTCAACAAAATATTAGCAAACAGAATCCAACAGCACATTAAAAGGATCATACACCATGATCAAGTGGGGTTTATTCCAGGAATGCAAGGATTCTTCAATATACGCAAATCAATCAACGTGATACATCATATTAACAAATTGAAGGAGAAAAACCATATGATCATCTCAATAGATGCAGAGAAAGCTTTCGACAAAATTCAACACCCATTTATGATAAAAGCCCTGCAGAAAGTAGGCATAGAGGGAACTTTCCTCAACATAATAAAGGCCATATATGACAAACCCACAGCCAACATTGTCCTCAGTGGGGAAAAACTGAACCCATTTCCACTAAGAACAGGAACAAGACAAGGTTGCCCACTCTCACCACTATTATTCAACATAGTTTTGGAAGTGTTAGCCACAGCAATCAGAGAAGAAAAAGAAATAAAAGGAATCCAAATCGGAAAAGAAGAAGTAAAGCTGTCACTCTTTGCAGATGACATGATACTATACATAGAGAATCCTAAAGATGCTACCAGAAAACTACTAGAGCTAATCAATGAATTTGGTAAAGTAGCAGGATACAAAATTAATGCACAGAAATCTCTTGCATTCCTATACATTAATGATGAAAAATCTGAAAGTGAAATTAAGAAAACACTCCCGTTTACCATTGCAATGAAAAGAATAAAATATCTAGGAATAAACCAACCTAAGGAGACAAAAGACCTATATGCAGAAAATTATAAAACACTGATGAAAGAAATTAACGATGATACAAATTGATGGAGAGATATACCATGTTCTTGGATTGGAAGAATCAACATTGTGAAAATGACTCTACTACCCAAAGCAATCTACAGATTCAATGCAATCCCTGTCAAACTACCACTGGCATTTTTCACAGAACAAGAACAAAATATTTCACAATTTGTATGGAAACACAAAAGACCCCGAATAGCCAAAGCAATCTTGAGAACGAAAAATGGAGCTGGGGGAATCAGGCTCCCTGACTTTAGACTATATTACAAAGCTACAGTAATCAAGACAGTTTGGTACTGGCACAAAAACAGAAACATAGATCAATGGAACAGGATAGAAAGCCCAGAGATAAACCCACGCACATATGGTCACCTTATCTTTGATAAAGGAGGCAAGCATATACAGTGGAGAAAAGACAGCCTCTTCAATAAGTTGTGCTGGGAAAACTGGACAGGTACATGTAAAAGTATGAAATTAGAACACTCCTTAACACCATACACAAAAATAAACTCAAAATGGATTAAAGACCTAAATGTAAGGCCAGACACTATCAAACTCTTGTAGGAAAACATAGGCAGAACACTCTATGACATACATCACAGCAAGATCCTTTTTGACCCAGCTCCTAGAGAAATGGAAATAAAAGCAAAAATAAACAAATGGGACCTCATGAAACTTAAAAGCTTTTGCACAGCAAAGGAAACCATAAACAAGACCAAAAGACAACCCTCAGAATGGGAGAAAATATTTGCAAATGAAGCAACTGACAAAGGATTAATCTCCAAGATTTACAAGCAGCTCATGCAACTCAATAACAAAAAACCAAACAACCCAATCCAAAAATGGGCAGAAGACCTAAATAGACATTTCTCCAAGGAAGATATACAGATTGCCAACAGACACATGAAAGAATGCTCAACATCATTAATCATTAGAGAAATGCAAATCAAAACTACAATGAGATATCATCTCACACCAGTAAGAATGGCCATAATAAAAAAATCTAGAAACAATAAATGCTGGAGAGGGTGTGGAGAAAAGGGAATCCTCTTGCACTGTTGGTGGGAATGTAAATTGATACAGCCACTATGGAGAACAGTATGGAGGTTCCTTAAAAAACTAAAAATAGAACTACCATACGACCCAGCAATCCCACTACTGGTCGTATACCCTGAGAAAACCATAATTCAAAAAGAGTCATGTACCAAAATGTTCATTGCAGCTCTATTTACAATAGCCAGGACATGGAAGCAACCAAAGTGTCCATCATCGAATGAATGGATAAAGAAGATGTGGCACATATATACAATGGAATATTACTCAGCCATAAAAAGAAACGAAATGGAGGTATTTGTACTGAGGTGGATGGACCTAGAGTCTGTCATACAGAGTGAAGTAAGCCAGAAAGAGAAAAACAAATACAGTATGCTAACACATATATATGGAATCTAAGGGGAAAAAAAAAAAGGGTCATGAAGAACCTAGTGGCAAGACGGGAGTAAAGATACAGACCTACTAGAGAATGGACTTGAGGATATGGGGAGGGGGAGGGGGAAGCTGGGACAAAGTGAGACGGTGGCATGGACATATATACACTACCAAATGTAAAATAGATAGCTAGTGGGAAGCAGCCACATAGCACAGGCTGATCAGCTCAGTGCTTTGTGACCACCTAGAGGGGTGGGATAGGGAGGGTGGGAGGGAGGGAGATGCAAGAGGGAAGAGATATGGGAACATATGTATATGTATAACTGATTCACTTTGTTATAAAGCAGAAACTAACACACCATTGCAAAGCAATTATACTCCAATAAAGATGTTAAAAAAAAAAAAAGAAAAGAAAGCTGGAGTAGCAATACTCATAGCAGATAAAATAGACTTTAAAATAAAGAATGCTACAAGAGACAAGGAAGGACACTACATAATGATCAAGGCATCAATCCAAGAAGAAGATATAACAACTATAAATATATATGCACCCAACATAGGAGCACCTCAATACATAAGGCAACTGCTACAGCTATAAAAGAGGAAATCGACAGTAACACAATCATAGTGGGGGACTTTAACACCTCACTTACACCAATGGACAGATCATCCAAAATGAAAATAAATAAGGAAACAGAAGCGTTAAATGACACAATAGACCAGATAGATTTAATTGATATTTATAGGACATTCCATCCAAAAACAGCAGATTATGCTTTCTTCTCAAGTGCATACAGAACATTCTCCAGGATAGATCACATCTTGGATCACTAATCAAGCCTCAGTAAATTTAAGAAAATTGAAATCATATCAAGAATCTTTTCTGACCACCATGCTATGAGATTAGAAATGAATTACAGGTTAAAAAAATGTAAAAAAAAAAAAAACCAAAAAAAACACATGGAGGCTAAACAGTACATTACTCAATAACCAAGAGATCACTGAAGAAATAAAAGAGGAAATCAAAAAGTACCTAGAGTCAAATGACAATGAAAACACGATGATCCAAAACCTATGGGATGCAGCAAAAGCAGTTCTAAGAGGGAAGTTTATAGCTATACAAGCCTACCTCAAGAAACAAGAAAAATCAGAAATAAATAATCTAACCTTACACCTAAAGGAACTAGAGAAGGAAGAACAAACAAAACCCAAATTTAGCAGAAGGAAAGAAATCATAAAGATCAGAGCAGAAATAAATGAAATAGAAACAAAGAAAACAATAGCAAAGATCAGTAAAACTAAAAGCTGGATCTTTGAAAAGATAAACAAAATTGATAAATTATTAGCCAGATTCATCAAGAAAAAGAGGGAGAGGATTCAAATCAATGAAATTAGAAATGAAAAAGAAGTTACAACAGACACCACAGAAATACAAAGCATCTTAAGAGACTACTACAAGCAACTCTATGCCAATAAAATGGACAATCTGGAAAAAATGGACAAATTCTTAGAAAGGTATAACCTTCCAAGACTGAAGCAGGAAGAAATAGAAAATTTGAACACACCAATCACAAGTAGTGAAATTGAAACTGTGATTAAAAATCTTCCAACAAACAAAAGTCCAGGACCCCATGGCTTCACAGGTGAATTCTATCAAACATTTAGAGAAGAGCTAACACCCATCCTTCTGAAACTCTTCAAAAAATTGCAGAGGAAGGAACACTCCCATACTCATTCTATGAGGCCACCGTCACCCTGATACCAAAAGCAGACAAAGGTACTACAAAAAAAGAAAATTAGAGACCAATATCACTGATGAATATAGATGCAAAAATCCTTAACAAAATACTAGCAAACAGAATCCAACCACACATTAAAAGGATCATACATCATGATCAAGTGGGATTTATCCCAGGGATGCAGGGATTCTTCAATATATGCAAATCAATCAATGTGATACACCATATTAACAAAATGAACAAGAAAAACCATAATATCATCTCAATAGATGCAGAAAAAGCTTTTGACAAAATTCAGCACCCATTTATGATAAAAACTCTCCAGAATGTGGGCATACAGGGAACCTACCTCAACATAATAAAGGTCATATATGACAAACCCACAGCACACATCATTCTCAATGGTGAAAAACTGAAAGCATTTCCTATAAGACCAGGAACAAGACAAGGATGTCCAGTCTCACCACTATTATTCAACATAGTTTTGGAAGTCCTAGCTATGGCAATCAGAGAAGAAAAACAAATAAAAGGAATACAAATTGCAAAAGAAGAAGTAAAACTGTCACTGTTTGCAGATGACATGATACTACACATAGAGAATCCTAAAGATGCCACCAGAAAACTACTAGAGCTAATCAATGAATCTGCTAAATTTGTAGGATACAAAATTAATGCACAGAAATCTCTTTCATTCCTATACACTAATGATGAAAAATCTGAATGACAAATTAAGGAAATTAAGAAATTAAAACACTCCCATTTACCATTGCAACCAAAAGAACAAAATACCTAGGAATAAACCTACCTAGGGAGACAAAAGACCTGTATGCAGAAAACTATAAGACACTGATGAAAGAAATTAAAGATGATACCAACAGATGGAGTGATATACCATGTTCTTGGATTGGAAGAATCAATATTGTGAACATGACTATACTACACAAAGTAATCTACAGATTGAATGCAATCCCTATCAAATTACCAATGGCATTTTTTACGGAACTAGAACAAAAAATCTTGAAATTTGTATGGAGACACAAAAGACCCCGAATAGCCAAAGCAGTCTTGTGGGAAAAAAACGGAGTGGGAGGAATCAGACTCCCTGACTTCAGACTATACTACAAAGATACAGTCATCAAGACAATATGGTACTGGCACAAAAACAGGAACATAGATCAATGGAACAGGATAGAAAGCCCAGAGATAAACCCACGCACCTATGGTCAACTAATCTATGACAAAGGAGGCAAGGATATACAATGGAGAAAAGACAGTCTCTTCAATAAGTGGTGCTGGGAAAACTGTACAGCTACATGTAAAAGAATGAAATTAGAACATGCCCTAACACCATACACAAAAATAAACTCAGAATGGATTCGAGACCTAAATTTAAGACCGGACACTATAAAACTCTTAGAGGAAAACATAGGAAGAACACTCTTTGACATAAATCACAGCAAGATCTTTTTTGATCCACCGCCTAGAGTAATGGAAATAAAAGCAAAAGTAAACAAATGGGACCTATTGAAACCTAAAATCTTTTGCACAGCAAAGGAAACCATAAACAAGACAAAAAGACAACCCTCAGAATGGGAGAAAATATTTGCAAATGAGGTAAAGGACAAAGGATTAATCTCCAAAATATATAAACAGCTCATGCAGCTTAATATTCAAGAAACAAACAACTCAATCCAAAAATGGGCAGACGACCTAAATAAACATTTCTCCAAAGAAGACATACAGATGGCCAGGAAGCACATGAAAAGCTGTTCAACATCACTAATTATTAGAGAAATGCAAATCAAAACTACAATGAGGTATCACCTCACACCAGTTAGAATGGGCATCATCAGAATATCTACAGACAACACATGCTGGAGAGGGTGTGGAGAAAAGGGAATCCTCTTGCACTTTTGGTGGGAATGTAAATTGATACAGCCACTATGGAGAACATTATGGAGGTTCCTTAAAAAACTAAAAATAGAATTACCATATGATCCAGCAATCCCACTACTGGGCATATACCCAGAGAAAACTATCATTCAAAAAGACACATGCACCCCAATGTTCATTGCAGCACTATTTACAATAGCCAGGTCATGGAAGCAACCTAAATGCCCATCGACAGACGAATGGCTAAAGAAGATGTGGTACATATATACAATGGAATATTACTCAGCCATAAAAAGGAACGAAATTGGGTCATTTGTTGAGACATGGATGGATCTAGAGACTGTCATACAGAGTGAAGTAAGTCAGAAAGAGAAAAACAAATATCATATATTAACGCATGTATGTGGATCCTAGAAAAATGGTACAGATGAACCGGTTTGCAGGGCAGAAGTTGAGACACAGTTGTAGAGAACAAACATATGGATACCAGGGGGGGGGAAAGCCGTGGGGGGGGTGGTGGGGATGGTGGTGTGATTAATTGGGAGATTGGGATTGACATGTACACAATGATGTGTATAAAATTGATGACTAATAAGAACCTGTTGTATAAAAAAATAAATTAAAAAAAAAAAGGCCAAACTATATGCTGCCAAAAGAGATTTAATTCAGCTTTAAGGACACACATAAATTTAAAGTAAAGAGATAAAAATAGATATTCCATGCAAATCAAAACCAAATTAAGGCAGGATTATTTATTTTTATTTCAGACAAAATAGACTTTAAGCCAAAGATTATTACAATACACAAAGAAGGTCATTTTATAATGATAAAGAACTCAATTAATCAAGAGAATATAACACTTGTAAGTATTCTGCATCCAACATAGGAGCACCTAAATATATAAAGCAAATATTAATATATCTGAAGGGAGAAACAGAGAGCAATACAATAATAAAGGGAGAGACTTCGATACCCCACTTTCAACAATGGATAGATCATCCAGACAGAGAATCAATAAGGAAACATTGAACTTAAATGATATATTAGAGAAGACGGACTTTACAGATATATGTAGAACATTTGATCCAACAGCAGCAGAATGTAAATCAAAACCACAGTGAGATATCACCTCACAGCTGTTAGTTGTCTATTATCAAAAAGATAAGAGATAAGTGCTGGCAAGGATCTGAAGAAAATGGAACCTTTGTACACTGTTGGTGGGAATGTAAACTGGCACAGCCATTATGTTCAACGGTATAGAGGTTCTTCAAAAAATTAAAAATAGAAGTACTCTATGATTCAGCCATCTTACTCTGGATATATAGCCAAAGGAATCAAAACTAATTATCTCAAAGAGGTTCGCTACTCCTGTGTTCATTATAGTATTATTCACAATAGCCAAGGTATGGAAAAAACTAACTGCCCATTTAGTGGAAGAATGGATTAAGAAAATATATACACTGGAATATCATTCAGCCTTTACAAAGAAGGAAATCCTGTCATTTGCAACAACATGGATGAAATTGGAGGGCACTATGCAAAGTGAAATAAGCCAAACAGAGGAAGACAAAAACTGCATGGTACATGGTGTCACTTACATGTGCAATCTAAAAAAAAAACAAATCAACCTTACAGAAATAAGTAGCTGGGGGTGAGGGAAATTGGGGAAAAGGTACAAACTTTCAGTTATAAGATGAATAAGGTCTGAGACCTTAATGTATAACATGGTGACTATAGTTGATAACACTGTATTGTATAACTGAAATTTGCTAAGAGAATAGAACGTATACGTTCTCACACACACAAAAAGGTAAGGATCAGAGGTGATGGATGCGTTAATTAACTCAATGTGGGGAGAATCCTTTCCCAATGTATATATATATCAAGTCATACATTATACACTTTAAATATCTTACCGTTTTATTTGTCAATTATACCTCAAAAAGCTCAAAAAAAGAATAATTTAAACAAAGAATAAAAACTAAGGGATGACAACACACACTCTCATCCAATAAGTGCATCCAACGTAAGTTCCATAATAACTTATACATATACATTTTTTTCTCCTCCTGAGTTTGTCTATTGAGAAATAGACACAGGAGTCAGAGATCAAAAATAAATATTATTATTGATTTTAAAGTAATCATATAATGTGGTTTTAGCTCTGAGTCAAAGACTTGCTCTTACTTTCCCCTGAATTAATCAGAATTGCCCACGGAGGCCTAGGGAGAGCCAGGCAACAGCAGACCTTCCCTGGCAGGCATAAGACCTATATTTCTCAGCTTACCACATGGTCAAGAACAAACCAAAACAGATGTTCTTCAAGATTAAGAAGATCCCATAGAGAGAAAGAAAGAAGATGAGCTATGCATGCCCAGTGTATTCAGCCAATCTCATTTGAATTAGTTGGTTCTTCTGTCCCTGGAGGAGGAATGATTAAGGGGACAACGAGAATCCAGGAGTGTTTTCACCCTATGACAGTTTCTCCACATGGGTATGTGGAAGTGGGAAATAATTTTCCCACTCCCAATAGTGGGTGTTGTTCCTCCAAGAACATCAATCTATGATTAAATGACATCTGGAAAGCAATAGTAAAGTGAAATTATAAAAAAGAATGTATCATTAAAGGTAGGGTAGTTTATTCTAGGGAACAAATAACCTGATAAATCTCAATGGTTAAAGCGGCCTTCATTTTATATCTTGATCCCTCTGCATTTCCATCATTGGTCAGCTGGGAGGTTGGCCCTGATTCCTGCCATTGCCATGGCTAGGGGACCCTAGGAATTAGCTTAGGTGTTGAATATCCATAGGCATTTGTTTCCCCAATTTATGACTTCTCTATATAATTGCTATATTAAAAGTATGGCAGTCCATCAGCTTATTCAATTTTTGGCAACAACAAATAACTAAAGCCATAAAACATAGAAGATCCTGATTTTAGCAAGAAGCCATGAGCTCCATAATACTGGACTTCAGGCTAACTACTTCAATCTCGGCCTCCCACAAAAAGTTGTTGTGTTGAGGCATAACCAATCGGCTCCTTTATTCCAAATTGCATCTTAATGGAAGGTGCTTTACCATGAGAGAAATTATAAACTTTTGTCATGCAAAAAGTACACATCAAAAGATACTAGCAAAAGCCTGCATCATCATTTCTTCAACTTCTTTGGCTCTTTGGGGGTCCCATTCTTATTTCCTACTATGATTTTTATCTTCCTCTATTTAATTGCACAAGATTCAGAGCAAGAAAGAGAATTTGAATTTTTCAAATATTAGGTTTGTGATAATCTGGCCCTCAGTTGTCTGAGGTCACTGGCCACAGGTAGAAATGGTTTGTCTTTACAAAGTTAAATGCATCTTCTTTCTGCTTTCAAATTGTTCAATTATACCAATGTTTGTCTATTTCTTACTAGAACTTATCAAAACCCTCAAGAATTTGCCAACACATGCTAGCAACCTAAGGTTTTTCTAATATGTACTTCAGAACCCCAGGTTCTATAAGCCTAATTTCCAAAGTATGAGAGGTGATTCATTAATATACTGTTTACTTGGCTACAAAAGAAGCTTCCAACCAGCAATAGCATGATCTTCACTGTCCACAACCCTAACTCAACTCAGCCAGCTCTGTATTTCAGTTTCTGTTGCTTGTAACACTTCGAGGTAGCAATTTATAATGTGTTTATAAGAAATAAAAATAACTCCAATGAGATAAATAATGAAGGGTTTTTTGTTTATTTCTTATCCTTAGAAATCCAAGGTATGTTTAGTTTTAGGCAAGATTGGGTCTAAGTGCTTAAAAACATTGTCAGGATCTATCTGTATCTCTCTCTCTTTTTGTCACTTTTCTTGGTACCGGTTTCATTCTCTATCATTGCGGATGAACTTCCTCTATGAACCTTGAGGAAAGATCCACCAACTGCTCCAAGCTTACAGTGGCCATCTCTGTAAACCCAGCAAGAGGAGCTTCTTAAGGCCAGCAAACACATATCAACTCCTGGGAATGATGTTTGTTACCCTGCTGGGGTAGGCAGAATATCAACCCCCAAACATCCCTAATCTCTAGAATTTGTAAATATGTTCCCTTACATGACAAAAGGGATTTTGCAGATGTGGTTAAGGTTAAGAGTCTATGTATGTGGAGATTATCCTGAATTATCCCAGTGGGCCCAATACAAATCACATGAAGTCTTAAAAAGTATGAGGAAGGTGGATAAGTAGGTCAGAGAGATTGTAGATGGTAGATGTAAGATTTGATGCCCTTTTTCTGGTTCTGAGATGTAGGGAGCTATGTGCAAAAACTAAGAAGAGGCCTCCAGAGCTACAGGGAGCCCTAAACTGACAGCTAACAAGGGAACTGAGAGTTCAGCCCTACAATTGGATGGAACTGAATTCTGCTAACAACTGAATGAGCATGGATGTGGATTCTCTCCAAGCCTATAGAAGGGAATCCCTTAATTTTAGCTCAGTGAGACCTATACTGGATTTCTAATCTATAAAATCATATCATAATAATTTCACATTGTTTTAAATTTGCATAATTTGTTACAGCAGCAGTAGATGATGAATACATCCACTTAGGTCATGAGCCCACCCCTTGGACAATTACTCTTTGCCATAGAGACTGGTCAAGCCCAGATTACCTACATATCTCTGTAGCCAGAGAGAGGTATGATATTATTATTGACCACTTGATTCAAAGTACACGAGATATGGGAAGAGGGGAAGAACTGAAGTCCAAGCAAAACAAGGAAATATCCTCCCCCTTTACTACGCTATGTTGTCATTTAATCTATTACCATATTTTGCTACTACCTTCACAGTGTTTTTTTGAAGCGTGGCTTTTTCCTCTTCATCTTTACCAACAAATGGCTGGTCTGCACTGATTAGCAGTATTTTTAACATGAGCATAGAAAGAATGATCAAAAGAGAGATAATTGTTACACATTCTCTAATTTTGATCCTATTTTAATATTCAAAACAATCTTCATTTTGTAAATATTTCATCATTTTCAGATATTATAAAATTAACTAAAGCAAATCTTCAAATTTAGAATAATCAATCTAAGAGTCTCAGGTCTCTCATATTTACGAGGAAAGCGCAGTCTTCCAATACTAAAAGCTCTTGTTATAAATCCACTTTAGCAGTGGTCAAATAAAATATACCCCCTCATACAACATATGAACCACTCATTTGCTGTGTCTCATCCCTGGTGTACAGTTTCCACAACAAGGCCGAATACAGTACTACCAATAGAGCAGGAGCTCAGCATATGCAGCAGATAAAGATAATGATGGTAATACTGACAAGAATCAAATAGTCATGTCTGCCATATTGTTCCTTAGCTACAGCTGCATTAGAAATTCTAAATAACATTAAGTCTTGCCTCACTGGAAAAATATACAGCTATGGATTTCCAACCAGAGAACTTCAAAAGAATTATCATCACTACTGCAGAACTTTTTTTATGTAGTCATAAAGCTAAGAGAAGTCAATTAGGTCTAGTACTTCAGTAATGGTTCCACAAATCACATTTACAGCCAACCCCACAACGAGTGTGATACGAAGAAACACCATTTAGAAAGACAAGTTTTGACACACTAATATCATGGCATTGCAGAAACTGTGGGGGTAATTAATTTTTACTTGTACATGATGAATCCAAGCAAAACTCTAAAAACCATTTGGCCAATTACTAACTCTTTAGGGCAATGAAGCCTTTGCAGAAAGCTTGAGTTTATATTACTGGTATGATCAAAGCTTTAATGAAATTGCTGCATGGCAGAAACTACTGGACTATTAAGAGAAAACTACAAAAATAAATGAGTGCCTAGCTCTGAATCTACAAAAAATAGGAGCCTCTGGTTTTCTTTGATTGTCTATTAATTCCTCATGAGAGAGCCCCATGTGACATTGCTCTGACAAATTTCACTGAAGCATGTTTTCTCTTCTGCAAATTAGTAATGCAAAGTCCTGCATGTGATCTTCCTAATGGGATTTTGTATCCCACTGTTCTTTATTATTATTTTAAGAGGAGTATGTGTTTTTCTCATTCTCAAGAGTAAAGATTGGACTAGTTGGGGTTCTTTTATGGATATCGCAGTATATAACCCAATAGGTGTCAGGAAGAATTCATGCTGTGTTGCAGCTCCACAAGTATCCATCCACCACTAATACTTGTGTTGTGATGTTGTAAAACTCACAGTGAAATCTAAATGGTACAGTAAACTAAGAATTTAGCGAGAGACTTAACTTTCTATTCTTCCTGAATAAAACCATTACAGCCTTAGGTATCATATAACTCTTTAAAACAGGCATTCTTAACAGTTCATTCACAGGCCCAGCTCAATCAGTCATTTCCTTTCTTATACTTTCTTTGAGAAATTCAATGGAAGTACTGATTAAAGATGCAAAACACAGTGAAAATAAAATATGAATCCATCAACTTAAATTTGATCATGAAAGTTCTAGGTTCCTGTTAGCTCTACTTTCAAAATAGACACAGAATTTCACCACTTTTCCCTACCTTCCCAGATAGATCCCAAGTGCAAGACACCATCATCAATTACTTGGATAATTTCAAGAGCTTCTTAACTGATCACATGCTTCTGTCCTTCTTCCCATCTCAAACAATCGATTCTCAATAGAGCAACCAGAGTGATGCTATTAAAACTCAAATCAAATCATGTCTCCCCTTTGTCCAAAAACATATGATGTTTCAGTATTTCACTGGGATAAAAATCTAGAGTCCATATGATGGTTTTCAAGGCTCTATATAATCTGGTCCTCCTTACCCCTCTACTGTTTATTATCATTCTCCTCTTCAGTCAACCCAAGCCAGTCAAACAGGGCCCCTTTGCTATTTCTCAAACAAGCAGGCATGCTTCTGCCTTATGGCTCAGCATTTCTTTTTCTCTGTACCTAGGAGTTTTACACATGGCAAATTCTCTCACTTATTCTAGATCTTTTCTCAGATATCATCTTTCTAATAATGAAAGCACTCCTGTGCTCCCCTTTATGAATTTCAACTGCCACTTTTTGCATTTTCTCTCTCTCTCTTCTCTCCCTTAGTTTTCTCCATGGCACTTATCTTCATCAGTCACAATATATATTTTACTTATTTATTTCCTTTATTATCTCTATCTCAGCCACTACCCCACTAGAATGTAGATTCCACAAAAGAAGAAATTTTTAAATTTATCTGTTTTATTTACTGTTGTATCCACAGTAAATGAATATAATCACCGATAAGAAATCTACAGCTATAGCTATGTTTCTTCACTGTGGATATGTCTACATACAAGATAAAAGCAACCCAAATGAAAATTCAACACTCAACCAGTTATCAATGCCAACAACGCACCCAGCAACCTGGGGTTGCAATGATGAGAAGAGTGACCTGTTAGCTGTTTTCATGGAAACATATTCAATGGATTTATACAGTGGTAGGAAAATATATTGAATTATTAATTTTCACTTCTTGTTATTGAGAAAGATTTAAAAAAGTAAAAGATATTTTACCCTTCCTATATGCAAAAAAGTCAAGGTTTTCTTTTTTTAGAGAGTGTGATTGGCTTTTGTATTGTGCAGCTAGAAACAGACGTTGCCAGTCACCCAGAAAAAGAAGTTTTCTCTATTGTTTGAGAACTAAAGTCCTATTCAGAGGACGAAAAAAGGACCTGATTCTGAGAGCTGAAAGGAAAAAGGGTGATTTGTAGACATGTGCACATTGCCATGAATAGTGCAGACTTATGTCCTCCTTGCATTTGGTTACCAACATTCGGTAACAGATGATGGGCATGGCTGGCAATTAAGCACCAAAGTCATGAGAATGAATGAAGTTGTACACAGCCCAATTATCAGGCAATGGAGAGAACTACTTTAAGGAGTGTCTTTAAACACACTCAGGCTATCAGTGTCCAGATGATGACAAAGGACAAGCCCAACAGTGGCATCAAGCAACAGATGAAGCAAAGTAATAAGAAACACGACCAAGGAATAAAAAGAAGTTTCTAATTTGCTTTATAAACACTCTGCTAGCTGCCTCCCAATGCCAGATTGTTATGAAAACTAGGTAGTGAGAAAGAAACTCTAAAACTAAAATTGAGATTTAATTTTTCACCATGTTAACAATTGGGGCCTCAGGGCCAAATTTAAATTAATTTAGAGTAAAGAAACTAATATTCCCTTCTCTTGCCCTCAAAGGTTATAGAGAATTTTATACTTGCTGCTCATTGAGAACATACTCAACATTACTAAAAATATTCCTACAGATCATAGCTGCACTATGAACTAATCATAACTCCTGCAATTTGAGCTTAATGGTTTTTAAACCATAGCAAAGACCATGTTGAAAAAATAATTCAGACAGATGAGAAATGATAATAACCACTTTTAACTTTGAGATTGACAATAATAAGAAGAAACAACAAGTATAAGTGGACCATGATGAGATTCAGTTTAAAGAGAGATTTTTATGAATGTTTACCAACACCCTTAGGTAGATATAAATTGAGAGCAGAATATTCAAAAGGGAGAGGGAGCAAACATACCACTGAAGATGATTTTTTAAGGTGCTATTCTCAGGTTCTGAATTTCTAAGAGAGAACATTTTCCTGAAGAAGGAATTGGCAGATGCCATGGATATGGGAACACTGTAATGTCTCAAGCATGAATGTAAACTCAGTTAAAATCTAATTTTTAAAACAATGTGTTGCAAAAATACCTTCAGCCTCCAATATAAACAATGAATTTCTAGAAATGATCGTATTTTCTGGGGATGGAAAGCCAGTTCCAAAAGAAGAGATATTTGAATCTTGGAGAGGGCCCGTTACTCAGGTGCTATAGTAGCAACTCTTAAACAAGGCCATGTGTCTGCTACCTTCAGAAGCAGATTGGTATAGGGACACAGCTTCTAAGCATTCTATTACAGCTCTAGGTGTGCCTGGCTGAATTCTCTGAGCACTTTAGATCCAGCTTTGGTCATATTGAAAACAAGAGAGCAGTACAGATCAGCTTCCTGAATTACCAACCAAATGAAAATGTATCTGCATTTAACTGATACTAAAAACTGATTCAGAGAACACTGGCCACAAAATGCTCAGAATCATTTAACCAGAGAAAGAAGGGGTGTTCAGGAATAACAGCCCTGATTTTGCCAGCTACAGCAGATGGCAACTGAGCAAGGCAGTGAAAAGTCATGGCTGCTCTGAATGTCCTTCTGTAGGTCCCCTAAGAGCTCACTTCACAAGGAAGGCAAATCTGGTACCTTGACAAATAAGATCTGCTATCGATATTGTGCCTGGGAAACACACACACATACAGACAGACAGACACACACACACGGCTCTGTGAATCAGAAGAGAAAACCTAAACACAAAGTGAAGGTAAAAAAGAACACTGCTCAGGTGCAAAGGTAAAACATTTCAAAGATAATCACTACCACTACATGTTTAAGAAGCTAAAGTACCTCTTTGGCTTTGTGGACTCATAAAGAGAACACTAAACAAGTATTGTAAAGCTAAAATATACTCAGTGGATATTGATAAACCAGAGAGGGATGAGGGAAAAGATTCAAACTGGTCCTGCAAGGGATTAGACTTTCTGGCACATCTTCATTTCTACATATGACTCAGGAACTAGAAAAGGAAGAGGCCGAAAGATCCACCGAATTTAAAAAATGCCAATTTGAGACAAAGGTTGGTAGTGGCAAAACTTTCCCTTTCCAACCATTAAAGGATTCGTGGCAGGACAGCCCATGTCAGATTTCAGGAGGATAAGAAATAAGATCCCCAAATGTAAACAGGGGCTGAAGAGCTTGGACAAGGAAGATAAAGAGGGCATAGCTGTAAACTGCATCTAAATTAGTTTTCTGATAGCTTTTAAGTCTAAGACATCTAATACTATAAAGAAGGTCTCTCCAAATGCAATTCAGCTTATCTAACTTTATTCTTGAAGGTAATTTCACATACTCAAATTTTAGAATACTCAGAGAGAATATAAAACATACCTGAGACATTGCTTTACTTATGAGAATAACTGCTTATGGAAAGCAGATGCACAAGTATCTGAGCCACACTCATAAAAGAGACAACTCAGTGGGAAAACTATTTTTAAAGCACAAAAATTTACTTGGGGAACATTCAGAGGATGATTTATTTAGACAAAAATTGTGTTTTATCCTCCCTGCTATAAAAAGTCAAAAATAAGAGGTATCAGACCTTCCCCATTCTAAATCAGTGACCAGACCATGTGCCCAGAATCTAGCCTCTCTAACCCAAGGACCTTGACAAACATTATGTGAGAGAACCAAACACATGGAGGAAAATATCCCCAGTTCCTGCCATCAGATCTTGTTTGAGAGTTGGTAGTTCATCAGAAGGTACTGGTACAAAAAGTAGTTCAAAGATATGGGGGAAAAAAAGGACTCAAATTTGTAGGAAAAGGTTGAGATTCTCCAGGACAATGAGGAAAGAAGGTACCAGATTTCCAGGGAATAATGAAGAACCATACCCTATCTGCAGAGATGAGAGATCAATGTGGGTTACTGGTGAGGGTTTGCCCCTAAACACAAGGCCTGGACAGTATCCATGGTGTTCTCTGAGAGAAATTTATAATCACAGGGAAGACCATTTGGAAGGAAACCTTTAAGTCCACTCTGAGGAAGGTGGAGGGCCAGGCTGGACAGTGGTATTGTGTAAGATCTTTTAAGAGGTACAAACTACTATGTAAAAAATTAATAAGAGGGAGTGGAGTCAAACGGCAGACTAGGAGGACATGGAGTTCACATCTCCACACAACTAAGGCACCTACCAGGCACTGGTGGTGGATCACGGAGAGCTAAGGGGATGGGAGGAACCCCCGAGTGACTGAGTAGGACATGTAGGGGAGGGAGGGAGGGAGAGGAGGAGTGGAGGCGGGATGGGACTGGTGTCCCTGAGGGGCGGCTGGCAGAAAGGAGTGGTCCCCACACCCAGAGGGACCCACCCACAGTTAGGGGATCAGTGACAAGGGAGACCCTTGGGAGAGTAGAGAATTGGAAGGGAGCACGGCCAGGGTTCCCCCTGCCCACTTGGGCCCTGGGGAGCCCATTGAGGTCCCAGGCCTAATCCTCCACCCTCTGAGGCTCCCTCCAGCTGCACTGAGCCTAAACCCTGCACACACACACCCACCCAGGGCCTTACTTCTACACGCCATACTCTGACACCCCATCTGACCGCACTGAGCCTAAAGCCCACGCACACATCCCCACCCAGAGCCTTACCTCTGAACTCTGAACTCTGCACTCTGAGGCCCCTCTCCAGCTGTGCTGCTTTTCCCTGCCATGAGGGTCCTGAGCTTAGGCCCGGCCCCCAAGGCCTTTTCTGACCACGTGGGTCCCGAGGCTAGGCCCTGCCCCCACCTAAGCTCCACCCCCTGCCAAAGCTCCGCCCTCCACAGCCAAGGTCTTTTCTGGCCTTTTTTTTTTTTTTGGTTGTTGTTCTGTTTTACCTTATTGTTTTTGATTCATTAATATTTTTATTTTTTCTAATAGAATTTTTATTTTTCTAATTTTATTTTATTCTTATATTTTGTTATTCTTCTACTCCTTTTGTTTTGTTTCCCTTTTTTTTCTTTTTTCCATTGTGATTCTGTTTTATCTTGTTGTAGTTGTTTCACTTATATTTTTATTTTTCCTAATATATTTTTTATTTTTATAATTTATTTTATTTTTTTCTTTGTTATTATACTGCTCCTTTTTTTTTTCCTTCTCTTTTCTCAGGTCTCATGGCATGTAGGATCTTAGTTCCCAGCCCAGGGCCTGGGACTGAGCTCCTGTGGTGGGAGTGCTGAGTCCAAACCACTGGACTAACAGAGAAACTCAGACCCCAGGGAATATTAATTGGAGTGAGGTCTCCTGCAGGTCCTTATGTCAGAACCAAGACCTGGCTCTACCCAACTGCATGCAAACTCCAGTGCAGGATACCTCAGGCCAAGCAACAAGTAGACAGGAATACAGCCCCCCCCCATCAAAAAAAATGAGATGACAAAAAAATATGTTGCTGATGAAGGAGCAAGGTAAAAAACTACAAGACCAAATAAATGAAGAGGAAATAAGCAACTTACCTGAAAAAAAATTCAGAGTAATGATAGTAAATATGATCCAAAATCTTGGAAATAGAATGCAAGCATGGATTGAGAAAATACAAGAAATGTTTAACAAAGACCTAGAAGAACTAAAGAACAAACAAACAGTCATAAACAACACAATAACTGAAACGAAAAATACACTAGAAGGAATCAATAGCAGAATAACTGAGGCAGAAGAGCGAATAAGTGAGCTGGAAGATAGAAAGGTGGAAATAACTGCCAAGGAGCAGGATAAAAAAACAAAAGAATAAAAAGAATAAGGACAGTCTCAAAGACGTCTGGACAACATTAAATGCACCAACATTGGAATAATAGGGGTCCCAGAAGAAGAAGAGAAAGGGAAAGGGTCCAAGAAAATATTTGAAGAGACTATAGTCGAACACTTCCTTAACATAGGAAAGGAAATAGCCACCCAAGACCAGAAAGAACAGAGAGTCCCATACAAGATAAAACCTAGGAGAAACACACCAACACACATATTAATCAAACTACCAAGAATTAAATTCAAAGAAAAAATATTTATAGCAGCAAGGGTAAAGCAACAAATAACATACAAGGGAATCACTGTAAGGTTATCAGCTGAGTTTTCAGCAGAAACTCTGCAGGCAAGAGGGGAGTGGCAGGATATATTTAAAGTGATGAAAGGGAAAAACCTACAACAAAGATCACTCTAGCCAATAAGGATCTCATTCAGACTCAAAAGAGAAATCAAAAGTTACAGACAAGCAAAACCTAAGAGAAGTCAGCACCACCAAACCAGCTTTACAACAAATGCTAAAGGAACTTCTCTAGGCAGGAAACACAAAAGAAGAAAAAGACCCACAAAAACAAACCCAAGTCAATTAAGAAAATGGTAATACGAACATACATGTCAATAATAACCTTAAATGTAAATGGATTAAATGTTCCAACCAAAAGACACAGACTGGCTGAATGGATACAAAAACAAGACCCATATATATGCTGTCTACAAGAGACCCACTTCAGATCTAGGGACACATACAGACTGAAAGTGAGGGGATGGAAAAAGATACTCCATGCAAATGGAAATCACAAGAAAGCTGGATTAGCAATACTCATAACAGATAAAATAGACTTTAAAATAAAGACTGTTACAAGAGATAAGGAAGGACACTACATAATGATCAAGGGATCAGTCCAAGAAGAAAACATAACAATTGTAAATATTTATGCACCCAACATAGGAGCACCTCAATACATAAGGCAAATGCTAACAGCCATAAAAGGGAAAAGTGACAGTAACACAACAATAGTGGGGGACTTTAACACCTCACTTACACCAATGGATAGATCATCCAGACAGAAAATAAATAAGGAAACTCAAATTTTAAATTACACAATAGACTAGATAGACATAATTCATAGTTATAGGACATTCCCCCTGAAAATGGAAGAATACACTTTCTTCTCAAGTGCACACGGAACATTGTCCAGGATAGATCACATCTTGGGTCACACATCAAGACTTGGAAAATTTAAGAAAATTGAAATCATATCAAGCATCTTATCCCACCACAACACTATGAAATTAGTAATCAATTACAGGAAAACAAACTGTAAAAAACACAAACACATGGAGGCTAAACAGTGTGCTGCTAAATAACCAAGAGAACAATGAAGAAATCATAGAAAAAAATTTTTTAAATACCTAGAAAAAAAAGACAACAAAAACAGGATGATCCAAAACCTATGGGAAACAGCAATTCAAGCTCACCTCAAGAAACAAGAAAAATCTCAAATAAACAATCTAACCTTACACCTAAAGCAACTAGAAAAAGAAGAACAAAGAAAACCCAAAGTTAGTAGAAGGAAAGAAATCGTGAAGATCAGAGCAGAAGTAAATGAAATAGAAACGAAGAAAACAATAGCAAAGATCAGTAAAATTAAAACTTGGCTCTTTGAGAAGATAAACAAAATGGATAAACCTTTAGTCAGACTCATCAAGAAAAAAAGGGAGAGGACTCAAAGCAATAAAATTAAAAATGAAAAAGGAGAAACTACAACTGGCACCACAGAAATACAAAGGATCATAAGACACTACTACAAGCAACTATATGCCAAGAAAATGGACAACCTGGAGGAAATGGACAAATTCTTGGAAAGGTACAACTTTCCACGACTGAACCAGGGAGAATTAGAAAATATAAACAGACCAATCACAGGTAATGAAATTGCAACTGTAATTAAAAAACCTTCCAACAAACAAAAGTCCAGGACCAAATGGCCTCACAGGCAAACTCTATCAAACATTTAGAGAAGAGTTAACACCTATCCTTCTCAAACGCTTCCAAAATATAGCAGAGGGAGGAACACTCCCAAACTCATTCTATGAGGCCACCATCACCCTGATACCAAAACCAGACAAAGATAGCACAGAAAAAGAAAATTACAGACCAGTAACACTGATGAACATAGACGCAAAAATCCTCAACAAAATCCTAGCAAACAGAATCCAAAAACACATTAAAAGGATCATACACCATGATCAAGTGGGATTTATCCCAGGGATGCAAGGATTCTTCAATATACGCAAATCAATCAATGTGATACACCATATTAACAAATTAAAGAAAAAAACATATGATCATCTCAATAGATGCAGAAAAAGTTTTTGACAAAATTCAACACCTATTTATGATAAAAACTTCCCAGAAAGTGGGCATAGCGGGAACCTATCTCAACATAATAAAGGCCACATACAACAAACCCACAGCAAACATCATTCTCAATAGTAAAAACTGAAAGCATTTCCTGTAAGATCAGGAACAAGACAAGGATATCCACTCTTGCCACTCTTATTCAACATAGTATTGGAAGTCCTAGCCAAGGAATCAGAGAAGAAAAAGAAATAAAAAGAATACAAATTGGAAAAGAAAAAGTAAAACTGTCATCGTTTGCAGATGACATCATACTTTACATAGAAAATCCTAAAGATACGACCAGAAAGATACTAGAACTAATCAATGAATTTGGCAAGGTTGCAGGATACAAAATTAATGCACAGAAATTCCTTGCATTCCTATACACTAACAATGAAAGATCAGAAAGAGGAATTAAGGGAACAATCTGGCTTACCATCACATCAGAAAGCATAAAATACCTAGGAATAAACCAGCCTAAAGAGAAAAAAGACCTGTACTCAGAAGACTATAAAACACTGATGAAAGAAATCAAAGATGACACAAACAGATGGAAAGATATACCATGCTCCTGAATTGGAAGAGTCAACATTGTGAAAATGACTATATTACCCAAAGCAATCTACAGATTCAATGCGATCCCTATCAAATTAACAATGGCATTTTTCACAGAATTAGAGCAAAAATTTTACAATTTGTATGGAAACACAAAAGACACTGAATCATCAAAGCAATCTTGAGAAAGAAAAATGGATCTGGAAGAATCAGGCTCCCTGACTTCAGACTATACTACAAAGATACAGTCATCAAAACATTTTGGTACTGGCACAGAAACAGAAATATAGATCAATGAAACAGGATAGAAAGCCCAGAGATAAACCCACTCACCTATGGTCACCTAATCTATGACAAAGGAGGCAAGAATACACAATGGAAAAACGACATTCTCTTCAATAAATGATGCTGGGAAAACTGGACAGCTACATGTAAAAGAATGTAATTAGAACACTCCCTAACATTATACACAAAAATAAACTCAAGATGGATTAAAGATCTAAATGTAAGGCCGAATACTACAAAACTCTGAGAGGAAAACATAGGCAGAACACTCTATGACATAAATCGCAGCAAGATCCTTTTTGACCCACCTCACAGAGAAATGGAAATAAAAACAAAAATAAACATATGGGACCTAGTGAAACTTAAAAGCTTTTGCACAGCAAAGGAAACCATAAACAAAATGGAAAGAAAACACACAGAATGGTAGAAAATATTTGTAAGCGAAGCGACCAACAAGGGATTAGTCTCCAAAATTCACAAACAACACATGCAGCTCAATATCAAAAAACAAACAACCCAATCAAAAAATGGGTGGATGACCTAAATAGACATTTTACCAGAGAAGACATACAGATGGCCCAGAGGCACATGAAAAGATGCTCAACATCACTAATTATTAGAAAAATGCAAATCAAAACTACGATGAGGTGTCACCTCACACTGGTCAGAATGGCCATCATCAAAAAATCTACAAACAATAAATGCTGGAGAGGGTGTGGAGAAAAGGTAACCCTCTTGCACTGATGGTGAGAATGCAAATTGGTACAGCCACTATTTAGAACAGTGTAGAGGTTGCTTAAAAAACTAAAAATAGAACTACCATATGATCCAGCAATTCCATGACTGGGCATACACCCTGAGAAAACCATAATTCAAAAAGAGTCATGTACCACAATGTTCATTGCAGCACTATTTACAATAGCCAGGACATGGAAACGACCTAAATGTCCATCGATAGATGAATGGATAAAGAAGATGTGGTACATATATACAATGGAATATTACTCAGCCATAAAAAGAAATGTAATTGTGTCATTTGTAGAGATGTGGATGGACTTAGAGTCTGTCATGCAGAGTGAAGTAAGTCAGAAAGAGAAAATCAAATATTGTATATTAACACATATGTGAAATCTAGAAAAATGGTACAGATGAACATATTTGCAGGGCAAGAATAGAAATGCAGACGTAGAGAACAGATGTGTGGACACAGAGGGGAAGGGGAGGGTGCGATGAATTGGGAGATTAGGTTTGACATAAATACACTACCGTGTGAAAATGCATAGCTAGTGGGAACCTGCTGTATAGCACAGGGAGCTCAGCTCGGTGCTCTGTGATGATCTAAGTGAGTGGGATGAGATGGGGAGGGAGGTCCAAGAGGGAAGGGATACATGTGTACCTATAGCTGATTCACTTCACTGTACAGCAGAAACTAACACAGCATTTAAAGCAATTACACTCCAATAAAAAAATAATAAAATTTAAAAATGTATAAATAAATAAATAAGATACAAGGATGTAATGTACAGCACAGGGGTATAGCCAATATTTTATAATACCTTTAAACAGAGTATGATCTATAAAAATATTGAATCACCATGTTGTATACCTGAAACTAATATAGTATTGTAAATTAACTATACTTTAATTTTTTTAATGAAAAAAAATTATAGTACCTATGTGGTCATTGAAGACTAAGATCCAGAGATTTCCCCCACTTTCCAGACAGCCGCATTCTAGCACAGCATCAGAAAAAAGGAGGGAGAATCTTAAGATGAGTGAGATGGAATTTCCTGCTACCCTGGTGTGAGGACTTAAAAACAGATTTCATTTGTTTAAGATCAAAGAAAGTAAGATGCCATCTTATACCTAAATTTTAAGGAACAAATTCCATCCATGACAATATTTATTGGTACTCACTTTTTAAGTAATTGTCAAACTTATTTTATATTTTTGTTTTCCAAATATACAAAAGAGAAATTATTCTACTCATGATTATAGTTATCTGATGGGACAATAATCTTACTGATCTCATTTTTTTAAAAATTTTGCTCAGCAAATGTTTCTGAGGAGGTCTTAAGTGCCAGACACTGTGCTCTGTACCAGAAATAGAAATGTGAACAAAACATTCCTGACATCTGTCCTCATGGCATTTTCAGTCTTAGTAATTTCTCATCACATGCAACTTCTTGGTTCAAATTTTTCAGACCTTTTCATTCATTTATTTCTTCACTTCCATTCCCTATATTAGGTCAGTTAGTTGGATATTTCCATAGGGAATTTCAGTCCCTAAACCCTCATGATGAATACAAAAGTAATAGCCACTCTTCTTGGCTCCTTCTACATTCAACAAACATTTACAAAGAACTTACTGTGTGCCAAGCACTGATTAGGAACAGGAGATCAATCAGTGAACAATGCAAATCTCCTTTTCTTCATGGAGCTAGTGTTGTAGTGGGAGAGAACAGATAATTTAAAAGTAAATAAGTAAAATAAAATAATGTTAGATGATGATAACTACTAAAGAGAAGAACAAAGGAGGTGATTGCTATTTTAAAGGGCAGGAAGTGAAGAGGTGGCTCAGGGAAAGCCTCTTTGGAGGTGACATTTGAGCAATGATCTGCTATTGTTAAAAATGTTCTACCCACAATGGTAAATGCTATGCATACTATTAATATATCTCATTTTCTTGTTACCCCACCTCACTATTTTTTAATAAAAATATTCATTTATGAATTTATTTACCAAATAATGTGTAAGGCAGTGCCTTACACTGCTCTAAGCACCAGGATATACCAGCAAGGAAAAAACAATTTTTGCCTGCCTGGAGCTGACAATCTAGGAAGTTGAAAAAGTTTAAGTACCTTAACCAAAGTTGCACAATAAATAGCAGAGATATATTCAAACATTTCTCACACTATGACTACTCTTTCCTCTGTAGTATTATGCTTCTCTTATTCTTGATGGTATGGACCAATAATATGAAAAGTTGAGATGTGGCAAACCCTTGCAAACATCACAATAAAATTTCTCATTTCCTAAAAACAATTTTACTGGTTGAGTAATTAGATGCTTGTTAAGTAGCTTGTTGAGGTGGTGTTATGGAAAAGAGAAAGCATAAAAAGAGTGATGCCATGATTAAGTAGATTTTCCATTTGAGCAAAAATGGCATTGACTATGTCTCTATATCCTGTATGTAAGTCGCTACAGAGTCACAGATGGAGGTGTGCTTCATATTTCTTAAAGAATTATGTACCCTAAAGGAACTTGTAGGGACAGATGAGTTTTACTGAAGAGTTCACAGATGTTTTTGCTTCCTCTACATCACTTTGTATGTGATTGTTTTTTTGTTTTCTATTAAAGGTTTAATTTTAGTCATAGTCTTGACAGATGATATAAAATCATCTAGATAAATATTATTATAATTAATATACTATATAAGTTATTTTGCTAGTTGAGTCAAGGAAGAGACAGTAATGGTAGAACTCTAGTTTTCAAATAAGTATAGAAAACCAAAAATGGAAATTGAATCATATGTTTCAGTTCTGACAATAAATTCAAATTTTGTACAAATCAATCGTTCATTCATTCATTCATTCACTTACCAAATGTTAATTGAGTACCTACCACGTGGCAAGAAATTTACTAAATGCTGGAGATTAAGTCATTAGCCAAATAATACATCTATTTGATTTTTGGAAATTGAACCACTTGGTATCAAGTTATGAGCAAAGTGGACAGGATCTTGTTACCTAGCCAATCTTAACAGTCCTTATCAAATCTTTAAGTCAACCCCTTTATTAAAATATTTAAATTGCTCTTTCTCTTCTTCAATGCCCTGTCATCAATCTCAATAGTCCAATAGTAATTACCACCCAAACACACTGAGATGAATACCAAAACATGAACTGTACACTTCCTTTTTTTAGCTTCTTCCAGTTCCATTGAGATACAATTGACATAGAGCACTGTATAAGGTGTACAACATAATGATTTGACTTACATATGTCATGAAGTGATCACCAAAAGTTTAGTGAATGTCCATCATCTTATACAGATACAAAATTAAAGAAATAGAAGACAACTTTTTCCTTGTGATGAGAACTCTCAGCATTTACTCTCTTAACCACTTTCACGTACAACATACAGCAGGGTTCATTATATTTATCATGTTAGACATTATATACCTAGTACTTTTTTCTTTTTTTTTTTAACATCTTTATTGGAGTATAATTGCTTTACAATGGTGTGTTAGTTTCTGCTGTATAGTAAAGTGAATCCCCTATATGTATACATATATCCCCATATCCTCTCCTTCTTGTGCCTACCTCTCACCTTCCCTATCCCACCTTTCTAGGTGGAGGTGGTCACAAGGCACCGACCTGATCTCCCTGTGCTATGCGGCTGCTTCCCTCTAGCTATCTATTTTATATTTGGTATGTATATATGTAAATGCTACTCTTTCACTTCGTCCTGCTTACCCTTCCCCCTCCCCCTGTCCTCAAGTCCACTCTCTACCTCTGCGTCTTTATTCCTGTTCTGTCCCTAGGTTCATCAAAACGATTTTTTTTTTTTAGATTCCATATATATGTGTTACTCTACAGTATTTGTTTTGCTCTTTGACTTACTTCACTGTATACAACAGACTCTAGGTCCATCGCCTCACTACAAGTAACTCAATTTCATTTCTTTTTACGGCTGAGTAATATTCCATTGTACGTATGTGCCACATCTTCTTTATCCAATCATCTGTCGATGGACACTTAGGTTGCTTCCATGTCCTGGCTATTGTAAATAGTGCCTCAATGAACATTGTGGTACGTGTCTCTTTTTGAATTATGGTTTTCTCAAGGTATATGCCCAGTTGTGGGATTGCTGGGTCATATAGTAGTTCTATTTTTAGCTTTTTAAGGAACCTCCATACTGTTCTCCATAGGGACTGTATCAATTTACATTCTCACCAAGAGTGCAAGAGGGTTCCCTTTTCTCCACACCCTCTCCAGCATTTACTGTTTGTAGAATTTTTGATGATGGCCATTCTGACCAGTGTGAGGTGATACCTCATTGTGGTTTTGATTTGCATTTCCCTAACAATTAGTGATGCTGAGCATCCTTTCATGTGTTTGCTGGCACTCTGTATATCTTTGGAGAAATGTCTATTTAGGTCTTCTGCCCATTTTGGGATTGGTTTGTGTGCTTTTTGGATATTGAGCAGCATGAGCTGCTTGTATATTTTGGAGATTAATCCTTTGTCAGTTGCTACATTTGCAAATATTTTCTCCTTTCTGAGGGTTGTCTTTTTGTCTTGTTTAAGGTTTCCTTTGCTGTGCAAAAGCTTTTAAGTTTCATTAGGTCGCATTTGTTTATTTTTCTTTTTATTTCCATTTCTCTAGGAGGTGGGTAAAAAAGGATCTTGCTGTGATTTATGTCATAGAGTGTTCTGCCTAAGTTTTCCTCTAAGAGTTTGATAGTGTCTCGCCTTACATTTAGGTCTCTAATCCATTTTGAGATTATTTTTGTGTATGGTGTTAGAGAGTGTTCCAGTTTCATTCTTTTACATGTAGCTATCCAGTTTTCCCAGCACCACTTATTGAAGAGGATGTCTTCTCCATTGTATACTCTTGCCTCCTTTATCAAAGATAAGGTGACCATATATGTGTGGGTTTATCTCTGGGCTTTCTATCCTGTTCCATTGATCTATATTTCTGTTTTTGTGCCAGTGCCATATTTTCTTGATTACTGTAGATTTGTAGTATAGTCGTAAGTCTGGGAGCCTGATTCCTCCAGCTCTGTTTTTCCTTCTCAAGATTGCTTTGGCTATTTGGGGTCTTTTGTGTTTCCATAGAAATTGTAAAAATTTTTGTTCCAGTTCTGTGTAAAATGCCATTGGTAGCTTGATAGGGATTGCATTGAATCTGTAGGTTGCTTTGGATAGTATAGTCATTTTCACAATGTTGATGCTTCCAATCCAAGAACATGGTCTATCTCTCCATCTGTTTGTATTGTCTTTAATTTCTTTCATCAGTGTCTTACAGCTTTTTTCATACAAGTCTTTTGTCTCCTTAGGAAGGTTTATTTCTGGTTCATCCTTGGAAAATTGTACCTTTCCAAGTATTTGTCCATTTATTTGTGGTTGTCCATTTTATTGGCATATAGTTGTTTGTAGCAGTCTTATAATCCTTTGTGTTTCTGCAGTGTCAGTTGTGATCTCCCCTTTTTCATTTCTAATTTTATAGATTTGCCTCCTCTCCTTTTTTTTAATTGATGAGTCTGGCTAAGGGTTTATCAATTTTGTTTATCTTCTCAAAGAACCAGCTTTTAGTTTGATTGATCTTTGCTATTGTTGTTTTTGTTTCTACTTAATTTATTTCTGCTCTGATATTTATGGCTCCTTTCCTTCTACTGACTTTGGTTTTACTTTGTTCTTCTTTCTCTAGTGGTTTTAAGTGTAGGGTTAGATTGTTTATTTGAGATTTTTCTTGTTTCTTGAGGTGAGGTTGAATTGCTATAAACTTCCCTCTTAGAACTGCTTTTGCTGCGTCCCATAGGTTTTGGGTCGTTGTGTTTTCATTGTCATTTGTTTCTATGTATTTTATTTCTTCTTTCATTTCTTCATTGATCTCTTGGTTATTGAGTAGCACACTGTGTAGTTTCCATGTGTTTGCATTTTTTACAGTTTTTTTCCTGTAATTGATTTCCAGTCTCATAGCATTGTGGTCAGAAAAGATTCTTGGTATGATTTCAATTTTCTTAAATATTCCAAAGCTTGATATGTGACCCAAGATGTGATCTATCCTGGAGAATGTTCCATGTGCACTTGAGAAGAAAGTGTATTCTGCCGCTTTTGGGTGTAATGTTCTGTAAATATCAGTTAAATATATCTGGTCTATTGTGTCATTTAAAGCTTGTGTTCCCTTATTTTTTTTCTCTCTGGATAGTCTGTCCATTGGTGTAAGTGGCAATTTTTAGTGCCCTACTATTATTTTGTTACTGTCAATTTCTCCTTTCATGGTTGTTAGCATTTGCCTTATGTATAGAGGTGCTCCTATGTTGGGTGCATAAACATTTATAATTGTTATATCTTCTTCTTGCATTGATCCTTTGAACATTATGTAGTGTCCCTCCTTATCTCTTGTAAGAGTCTTTATTTTAAAGTCTATTTTATCTGTTATGAGTATTGCTACTCCAGCTTTCTTGTGATTTCCATTTGTATGAAATATCTTTTTCCATCCCTTCACTTTCAGTCTGTATGTGTCCATAGGTCTGAAGTGGGTCTCTTGTAGACAGCATATATATGGGTCTTTTTTTTGTATCTGTTCAGCCAGTCTGTGTCTTTTGGTTAGGGCATTTAATCCATTTACATTCTAGGTGATTATTGATATGTATGTTCCTATTACCATTTTCTATATTGACTTGGGTTTGTTTTTGTGGGTCTTTTTCTTCTCTTGTGTTTCCCACCTAGAGAAGTTTCTTTAGCATTTGTCATAAAGCTGGTTTGGTGGTGCTGAATTCTCTTAGCTTTTGCTTGTCTGAAAAGCTTTTGACTTCTCCATCGAATCTGAATGAGATCCTTGTTGGGTAGAGTAATCTTAGTTGTAGGTTTTTCTCTTTCATCACTTTAAGTATATCCTGCCACTCCGTTCTGGTCTGCAGAGTTTCCACTGAAAACTCAGCTGATAACCTTATAGGGATTCCTTTGCATGTTATTTTTTGTTTTTCCCTTGCTGCTTTTAATATTTTTCTTTGAATTTAATTTTTGTTAGTTTGATTAATATGTGTCTTGGTGTGTTTTTCCTAGGGTTTATTCTGTATGGGACTCTCTGTGCTTCCTGGACTTGGGTGACTATTTCCTTTCCCATGTTAGAGAAGTTTTCAACTATAATCTCTTCAAATGTTTTCTCAGACACTTTCTTTTTCTCTTCTTCTTCTGGGACCCCTATAATTCGAATGTTGGTGCATTTAGTGTTGTCCCAGAGGTCTCTGAGATTGTTTTCAATTCTTTTCATTCTTTTTTCTTTATTCTGCTTCTAGGCAGTTATTTCCACCTTTTTGTCTTCCAGCCCACTTATTTGTTCTTCTGCCTGTTATTCTTTTACTGATTCCTTCTAGTGTATTTTTCATTTCAGTTACTATGTTGTTCATCTCTGTTTTTTTGTTCTTTAGTTCTTCTAGTTCTTTGTTAAACATTTCTTGTATTTTCTCAATCCATGCTTCCATTCTATTTCCACGATTCTGGATCATCTTCACTATCATTACTCTGAATTCTTTTACAGGTAGATTACCTATTTCCTCTTCATTTATTTGATGTTGTAGGGTTTTACCTTGCTCCTTCATCTGTGACATATTCTTTTGCCATCTTTTTTTTTTTTTTTTTATGCGTGGGATTGTGTTCCTGTCTTTCTGGTTGTTTGGCCTGAGGTTTCCAACACTG
This sequence comes from Eschrichtius robustus, assembly GCF_028021215.1. NCBI lineage: Eukaryota > Metazoa > Chordata > Mammalia > Artiodactyla > Eschrichtiidae > Eschrichtius > Eschrichtius robustus. The sequence continues at coordinate 39,994,749 of NC_090834.1, forward strand.
GGGTTTGTAGGCTATTGGGTAGAGCTGGGTCTTGGTGCTGAGATGAGGAACTCAGTGAGACCTCACTCAGATAAATATTTCCTGGGGTCTGAGGTTCTCAGTGCAGTGGTTCGACTCAGAGCTCCCAACCCAGGGGTTCGGCCCAACCCTTGGCTCGTGAACCAAGATCCTGCAAGCTGCCTGGGGCAGCAAAAAAAAAAATACAAAAACAAAAAACAACAATAAAAAGTAAAAAATAAAATTAGACTAGGAAACTAACAGATATGTTAGGAAGAATATAAAAATTAAAATATAGATGATTCAACAACCAGAAGGTTCAACAGTACCACAATAGTAAAAAGAGGAGGAGGGAAGAAAAGAGGAGGGGAGGCCTTGACTGTTGAGGGTGTGGCCTAAGCAAGGGAGAGGTTTGGGTGGTAAGCATGGCCAATGCTCAGGACCCACAGGGCTGGAAAAGGCCCTCTGGGCTGTGGGGGGTGGGGCTTAAGCTCAAAGAACAGAAGGGGCCCAGGCGTGCCCCTCACTCCTGGCCTCAGTGGCAGGGGACCTCACCTGGGAGCCCAGCAGGCTTCCTGGGCTCGAGTGGGTGGGGCAAATGCCCTCTTCTCCTCTCCTGCTCCTCCAGTCTGGGAGGGCCCCTCCCACCTGCCTCTCCTGATCTCCCCCCGCCTCCCTCCTATGCCCCCAGGACCCATGCGGCCTCGATGCGGCTTTGGAGGGGGTGGTACCAGTCTGGCAGCTCAGCAGACTCCCTGGCCTGAGCAGGCCAGTTGATCGCCCTCTGCTCCTCTCCCACTCTTCCCACAGAGTCCCTCCTGCCTGCCTTTCCTGATCTCCCTGGCCTCAGGAGCTCCAATCTTGTCTGGCCTCCACTTCTTTTCCCCCCCTCAGTCCCCCTACATCCTACTGGTTCACTTTGGGGCTCCTCCCATCTCCTTGGGTGTCAGAGTCTCCCACCAGCAGCCAGCAGGTGCCCTAGTTGGGAGATGCTCAGAAGTTTGTAATTTCTGACTGTCTTCATCCAATTCCACCTGCCCTCTCCCCTGCCTGGTAACCACAAATCTGATCTCTTTTTCTATGAGTTTGTTTGTTTGTTTGTTTGTTTTTGATGTATAATTGACCTACAACACTATGTCAGTTCCTGCTACACAAGATTTCATTCTTTTTCATGGCTGAGTAATACTCCATTGTATAAATACACCACGTCTTCTTTTTCCACTTATCTACTGATGGACATTTAGGTTGCTTCCATATCTTGGTTGTTGTAAATAACTATGAACATAGAAATGCATGTATCTTTTCTGATTAGTGCTTTTGTTTTCTTTGGATAAATACCCAGGAGTGGAATTTCTGGGCCATATGGTAGTTCTATTATTAATTTTGAGGACTTTCCATACTGTTTTTCGTAGTGGCTGTACCAATTTATCAAAACATTCCAAACAACAGTGCATAAGAGTTCCCTTTTATCCCCATTATCACCAAGACTTGTTACTTGTCTTTTTGATAATAGCCATTATGACAGATGTAAGGTGATATCTTGTGTTTTTGATTTGCATTTCCCTGATGATTAGTGATGTTGAGCACCTTTTCATATTCCTGTTAGCCATTTCTATGTCTTCTTGGAAAAATGGCTATTCAGATCCTGTGCCCATTTTTTTTAATTGGGTTGTTTGGTTTTATTATGTTGACTTGTATGAGTTCTTTGTATATTTTTGATATTAATTTCATATTGGATATATAATTTGCAAATATCTTCTCCCATTCAGTAAGTGGCCTTGTCGTTTTGTTGATAGTTTCCTTCACTATGAAAAAGTTTTTTAGTTTGATGTAGTCCCATTTGTTTATTTTTGCTTTTGTTTCCCTTGCCTGAGGAGACATATCCAAAAAAAATTACTAAGACTGATGTCAAAGAGCTGTTTATATCTTCTTCTAAAGTTTTATGGTTTCAGGTCTTACATTTCGGTCTTTAATCCATTTTGAATTTATTTTTGTGCATGGTGTGAGAGAGTAGTCCAGTTTGATTCTTTTGCAAGTAGCTGTCCTGTTTTCCCATCACCATTTATTGAAAAGCCTGTCTTTTCTCCCTATTCTTACTTCCTTTGTCATAGATTAATTGCCTATATAAGTATAAGTTTATTTCTGGGCTCTTTATACTGTTCCATTTATCTAGTTGTCTGTTTTAGTGCCAGTGCCATACTGTTTTGATTACTGTAGATTTGTACTATAGTTTGAAATCAGGGAATGTGATACTTCCAGCTTTGTTCTTCTTTCTCAAGATTGTTTTGTCTATTTGGTGTCTTTTGTGATTCCATACAAATTGTAGAATTATTTGTTCTAGTTTTGTGAAGAATGCCATTGGTATTTTGATAGAGGTTGCATTGAATCTATAGATTGCCTTGGGTAGTATGGTCATTTTAACATTATTAATTCTTCCAATCCATGAACATGGTATATCTTTCCATCTGTTTGTTTCATATTCAATTTCTTTCATCAGCGTCTTACAGTTTTCTGAGTACAGTTTTATCTCCTTAGTTAGAATTATTCCTAGGTATAAATATTTTCATTTCTATGTATTTAGTATGTTGGTTATGTATCCCAACCTTGGAGAAGAAGCGTTTTGTAGGAGACATTCTATGAGTCCCAGCAGTGCACTTCCTTCTGGTCACCAGAGTTTTATGCTCTAGGGGAGCCCCTATGTGGGCCACATGGGACCTTCTGTTGTGATGGGCTAACTACTGTGGGTCGCCTAGTAGGTGTGGGTGGCCCCCAATCTGGTTGGTTGCCAGGCTCTGCCTTGTCCAGATGCTGCCAGCCACTGGTGGACAGGACCAGGTCACGAGGTGGCTGACTGCAGAGCCAAGGGGGATCCCAGGGCTAGTGCTGGTTCACTGTTTGGCAGTCTTTTTCTGAGTTGGGTGGTTGTGGGGCCAGAAGTCCCAGATCTAGTGTTGACCTTCTGGTAGGCTGGGCCCCTTCCTGACATGGCTAGCTACAGTGTCTAGGGTGTCCCAAAGTTTATGTTTGCCAGCTGGTGGGTGGGGCCAGATTTTTGGATGGCTGGCTGAGAGGTCTAAGGTGTCCCATTGATCGTGCTGGCCTGTTGGTGAATGGGCTGTGTCCTGACATGACAGGCTGCAGGGCTGTGGTGGTCTTGGTTTTGGTGTCTGCCTGTTTGTGGGTAAGCCCAGAGGTAAGGGAATCCTGGGGCTGGTGCCTGCCCACTGGTGGGTGATGCCAGGTCCTGGGGCTGACAGTGGCCCACTCATGGGTAGGGCTAGGTCCTGGTGTCTCTGGCTGCACATCCCGGGGTGTTCCAAAGCTGGTGTCAGCTTGCTGATGAGCAGGGCCAAGGTCTAGGGCTAGTGCAGGACCTGGTGGGTGGAGCTAGGTCCCAAGATCTCTGGTTGTAGGGTTCTGGGGTCCTGAGTTGGTGTGTTAGCCCACTGGTGGTTAGGGTTGGGGCCCAGATGGTCCTTGGGCTGGTGCCTGCCAACTGGTGTGTGTGACTGGTTTGGGGGCCAGTATTGGCCCACTGATGGGCAGAGCTGGGTCCCAGAGGGCCCTGGGGAGGTTCCAGGGCTAGTGCCAGAGCACTGGTGGGTTCAGGCTCTGGGCCCTCTGGTGGGCAGGGCTATGTCCCAGGGTGTCTGTGGGCTCAGGAGTTCTTAAGACAGTGGCATCATGGTGGTTGGGGATGTGTCCCCACTTGGCTAGTTGCTTAGCTTAGCCTGAGATGTCCAAATACTGGTGCCAAAAGACTGGTGGGTGGGGCCAGGTCCAGGTGTTAATAAGCTTTTGCCTCTTGCCTCTCCAAGATCAGCAGGTGGGTCTGACCCAGGATCATTTCAAATTACTGCTTCTACCCTGTGTCCCGGAACATGTGAGGTTTTGTGTGGGCCCTTTAAGAGTGGAATCTCTGTTTTCCACAGTCCTTTGGCTCTTCCAAAAATAAGCCCTGCTGGTCTTCAAAGGCAAATGTTTTGGGGCTCATTCCAGTTCAGGATCCCTGGGCTGGGGAGCCCAATGTGGGGGTCAGACTCCTCGCTCCTTGGGAAGTACCTCTGCAACTGTATTTATCTTTCCATTTGTGGGTCACCCACCCAGCATGGGTCTTAATTGTACTGCGTCTCCGCCCCTCCTACCCACCTTATTGTGGTTCCTTCTTTATATCTTTAGTTGTAGAAGATCTTTTCTACTAGAATCCCAGTCTTTCTCATCAATATTTGCTCTGTAAATAGCTGTACTTTTGATGTGCCCATAGGAGGAGATGAGCTCAGGGTCTTCCTACTCAACCATATTGGCCACACATACCCACTCCCCATACTCTTCCTTTCACTCTGGATTTGAACACACCCTTGAAAAGGAAGCTAATTGCTTGGGAGAACATGACTGCTGCATGCAATCATTTTATTTGGACTGACATTGTACCTGGAGCAAGTATGTATGGAGTACATACTGCAGTATGAGCCACTCCAGAAGTGAAACTAAATTCGTGTCTTCCATGCCCCATTACAGGAAATAATCATTACAGTGGACAACATCACAAAAAAAATTGACCTTCTTACTCAATAACTTCAAGAGACTCAATGTACAGGACTCCACAACCAACAAGCACTTCAAATGATCTTGGCCACCAGAGGGAGGCTGTGTTCTGTGGTCAGAAGCAATTGCTGCACATTTGTTCCAAAAATTTCTCTGACCTCTACATCACACACAAGAACATTTGAGATCCTAACCAAGAAATTTGTTGCGTTGCCACCACAGGCCTTATATTATCATGGAAGGCCCTTTCCACATCGATTACCTAGGAGCCATTAAAATATTTGCCAGCTGGCTGCATGTCTTGATTTCGTTCCTCCCTATAACATCTAATGATCATTTTTCTGCTTCTTTTAATAGGTATCCCCCTAACTAAATACTTTGTCTCCAGAATTTTTTTTTGAATTACAGACAACTGTCAGAGCACAACAGATGGTTCAGCTACTTCTCCAAGAACAGAGCCAGTAAGAAACTGCTGACTATATGGATTATATCACCAAACATTGACCCAAAATTCAGCAGAAATTACTCTAATCCCTAAGATTATTCTAAGACAAACAGTGTTTGTCCTGAGCAAGAGTTGGGACTGACAAGGATAAACACAGTCTTCTCCTCTTTTGCTTGAACCTTCTGACAAGGCCTGATTCAGACCTTCCAACTACCCATAATTTGTCTTACAATTGATTAGCTGAGATTAGAGCTTGCTAACCACAGAGAAAAAAATTTCCTTTTCAGATAACTAACTAAGGCTCCCCCTTCTTGCAAAACAACCCCAAATATAAATCACCCCACCTGCAAATTGTTTATCCCTCCCTATAAAAACCTAAAGCAAAACCACCTGCTGAGATACTCTAATCTTTGAAACTGGAGTATTATCCTTATTGAAGTAACCTAACCTGAACAAATCAATCACCTTACTTGTCCAGTTTTTATTTTGATAGTAATCATTTAGAAAATCTTATTAATATTATCAATGTGAGTAAACGTACCTAATAATAACTACTTTCTTACCTCAACCCAAGTATAGCCACGTAAGACATTTGCTCAGAGAAAGAGCAAACTCACATTATTCCCTAATAAACTCCATGATAATAGTATACAATTAAGGTGAGCTATTAAGGTGGTACTATGTAAAGGACCCAGGAATATTGAAATTCTGCCTTGACCATCCCATTCCTCTTTCTCCAAAATCTCCAGTGGAGAAATACTCATACAGTAAGCCAAGCAAAGCAGAAAAACATGTTATTATCAGAAGAATGTATGGCCCATACATTACTGTAAAACTCCAGTGGTTTGGCTGACTATATAGAAAAATTGTTTTCCCTAAGTAAAGTAAAATCAAGCCAGCAGACCCTAAAGTTGCTCTGTTTTGACCTCCAAAGCCTAAACTCTGAAATCTCCTTTCCAATGGGACACTCAAGAATAAATCAGTGGGAGAAAGAGAATGGTTATTTCACGAGAGTTTATGTATAACTCTAAGAAAAATCTTTTTAAAATTTTGGCATAACAAGTGCCCTAGAAATGAACTAAATCCAGATCAACACTCCTCTTTACAGGTCATGAAGAAAAGGGAAGGAAGGCAAATAGGATCCTCACTTTCTTCATGCCAAAACCAGCAGTGGGCAGGGAATGACTCTTAAAGATTAAATATAAACAACTTCTACCACTGAGCTCTTATTGTCTCTGTCTGCTAAGTGGCTAAAGTTAGCAGGAGACTCAAAAGACCTCAGAAATTAAAGATTCTTATAATGTATTGGAAGATTTCATAGTCTCATTATAAACTGTATTATTTTTGCTTAGAAATTTTTATAACTTATCTTACCTTAATTGATTTTGATTAAATGTATGTGTTCCTTATAATACAATCATTAATATGAAAAAAGTTACATTTACGGAATTGGTTTGTTGAACTTCGAAGTAACAGTTATCTTTTTTGTCCTGGAAATCCCAAAGAATCAAATGTTAATATTCCTCCAGTCTTGGAACAGAATTGGAAGAGAAAGAGGAAGATGCTTTAGCCTTTCCTACCCCCCTAGGAGCAACATGAAAGTCTGAGCTCACAAAACGTTTGCAGTAACAGGCTCTTAAAGGCTATTTCTAATCCAAACAGCAATAAAACAAGTTTAAAGTCCAGTGCATGATTTTAAGTATGACGTGCTGACAGAGAATACAAAAGGATTTAAGCAGAAAAAGAAAAAGGCAACTGAGCTCCTGAAGCAGTAAGAATTTTTTCTTTGCAGATGAAAGAGGATGCCTTACAAATAAATCTATCACGTTTCAAGTGGTAGTCATAAAGCAAAGCAAAAATACCCAAAAGGAAAAACAAGAAAATGACCTCCGTGCAGATGGAAAAATATTTTCTAAAAAGTCTTTATCCCCATTCAATACAAGGTGGAGAAACAGTATCCTCTAACCATCTAGAGTAGACTGTTTAGGCTCATACCTTCACTTAAATGAATCAGATACAAAGAAAAAAGCAGCCTGTAACCCTTAAGTGGAAATCTACTATTATATCTCAAAAGTATACTGTAACAGAATATTTTAGGTTCTATCGTTCTATTATGATATCTTGATAGTTTTCAGGTGCTTCTGCCTATACATATCTTTTCCATCTCTTCCATGAGGAAGAGACACATCATTTATACAGGCAAGTGACTCCCTTACCCTCCTTCATTTTCTTAGGAACACTTTAAGCCTGCCCTTTTCCAGCTGACTGCATATAGATAACTCATTTAAAGATTATATATATCTATATAATATTACAATATTTACACTATAATATTAAAGATTATATAGGTATGATATTATATAATATCTATGTAATCTTTATAATATCTATAGATACTATATATCTATAACATCTGTATCTATATAGTATATATCTGGATCCCAAGTTCTTGCCAGAAAATATAACCCTGGGTTATGTGTTATTTTACCCTTGTCAAAAGCTCGATTGCCAGACGTACTATTTATGGGTGATGTTCTGAAGGATAGGCAGTCTACCTACTCCCTCATCTCTTCTAAATTAGCATTGAACATCAATACTGATGTTCAAGACCTGAGAATGTGTACCACATTGTGATGCAGCAGCCTCTTAATGAGCTACTGTAACAAGTTGAGCTTTTTCCTTACATCTTTGGACAATTTAAATAAACAGCTCACTCAGAGTTAATCCTGCATATGTCAGAGACAAGAAGAGTGATGCTTTTCTAATAAATTGATTGGCTTTAATTTATGGATATTCTAAATCTTGTAAATGATTTTATTTCCATCTTTGTTTCACCTGGTAAATCTTAGGGCCAAATTTGCATCTCACTTCTAGCAAATGCACAGAAAAATGTATTGATCTGTGCTAATCTAACCCAAGGGTTCATTGGTGTTCCTCTTGATTTTTTTCCCTGTGACCCTATCCCGCAATTACATTTCATTGTAAGATACAACAAACTCTTTAAAAGTAGAGTTGCTATTATTGGTCTATCTTCAATTGAATGACACATGGAATAGTAATTAAAGAAGCTTCCCAAAATGTAATTAAGGTTTATGGAAATATTCAAAAATACAATTAATAAATTATCATTATTCATGTCTATTTTCAGCTTTATCCTTTCATTAGGAGAGCACGAGGTTCATTCTGATAATATTACATTGTTTTAATGTCAATGTTCCTGTGCAATTTATATTTCAACACATTGAGAATAAAGGTTTCATCTTGAACAGTGCTAAAAATATTTTTTTCCTGGTGACATAACTAATGAGCCACCAAAAAAGCATGTCTGTAACCAGGAAGGATATTAAATAACACTGACAGAATCATATGATAAATTGCTATATTTTGACATCTAAAGGATTATTTTCAATTATTTTTCTTGGACAATTAACCTTATTCAAATTCCATAATGGGTTGTGTCAGTCATCATCATACATAAAACACTGTACACTTTAATGGTGTACAGTAAGCTTTTTGCTCTTTGTATAAATATCTTAGGACCTATAATTACACCTCATTAAACCCTGGCACCATAATTTGGAAATCCCATTCATAATATTTAGTCTAAAATTATACTAAGTAAATAAAGTGTATTATCTCTAAAGCATTCATGAACTTGTCTACAGGGTAATATTTTAAATTGCATAAACTAGGTACAAGCATAATACATGAGGCTGATAAAATAAAATGACAAGAACTTTTGTTTTTTTCTACCATAGAGTAAGTGTACTGGATCAATACACTCTTAATACATTTTTATACACATTTATTCTAAAAGCAAACCTAAAAGATATATTTGTTACCTTACCTATAAAGCTTTATCAAAGTTAGTTAACTCAACCAGTGTTTTACTCAATATAATCATTGAATAGATGAAATTTGGGAAAGTATAAAATGCTACAAACTTGAAATTGCCTGAGATTTTACTTTACTTGCAAACTAACAAGAAAGCATTCCACAGGTTCACTGATGCTGGCCTCCTTGGTCAGAAACAATGACTTTATTACTGATAGTATGAGCAGTAGCCAGAGTATCAGCATTTTCTAAATTGCCTGAACCCCAATTTCCATAGGTTGACCTAAAGAGAGATAGGTGTGCCTGTAGACACATTAGGTTGCATGACAGGAGAGGAAGCCAAGCTCAGGGAACCTGAACCTTTTATAATGGATGGTAAACCTGCTTGATCTTTACCCCAAAGGGAGACATCTTTACACTGGCCAGTAAATAAACCTACCCTTTGCTCCAGTGGGAAATGCTAGCTCTATTTTCAAAGGCTGTTCACCATACAAACATCCTTGAGAAGATAGTTCAGAACAAGGACAACAAATGCCTCAGCTTGCAAGACATGCAGAAATGTGAGAGACCAATGGTGAGTTGTCTCCCAATATATGGCATATGAAAAGTCCCAGTAACAGCCTTTGATAGATTGTGTCTCCAAAGTTCATAATAGAATGAGTGTAATTTTTAAAGTTAGAAGCTTTCACCATAACTTTTTTATTTCTTTTCAAAAGGAATATCAAATTTTCCTGTTGGCTTGTTTTAGCTACCATACAAGCTGGATATTTTCCTATTCTAATAAAATTACATTTATGCTCAGTAATTCTCTGAATGCTGACAGCTGGTAAGCTCTTAAAAGTACAGATTCCTGAGCCCTATCCTTGGAGATTCTGGTGCAGCAGGTCTGTAATGAAACATGAGAATCTGTATTTTGAAGTGTTTTCAAGGTCAACGCACACATAAAAAGGTGTTCAACTTCATTAATTATCAGAGAACACTAATTAAAACCAAAATTCAATACTACTGTATACCCACCAGATTGTTTGTTTTAAAAAGATAAAAACCAGAACTCACAAGTGCAAACTGGAACAACCACTTCAGAAAACTGGCAGGATCTTCTACTGAACATGGCAGTTCCCATGACATGGTGACTTTACATTTCTGCATAAATGTAAACCAATGTTTACTAGAAGGCATATACAAGAATATCAATAGCAAGACTTTATGTAATAGCCAAAAACTAGAAATAACTCAAAGGTCTATCAACAGTAGAACAGAAAGATAAATGTTGGTATCATCATTCAATAAAAATATATATGGCAATGAGAATGACTAAACTACCACTAAGCATGAGAACATAAATGAATCTCACAAACATAATGTTGAGTGAAGTAAGCCAGTCATTAAAAGGCTACCTACTGTATAACTCCGTTCACATCATATTCAACAATATTTGCCAACTATTATGACTGAAAGGAGATTACTACTTATAATGCACAAAGATTCCTTACTAATCATTAAGAAAAAAACCTTCAAATACCTTAATATAAATATGTGGTTATGCAACATACAAAACAAGATATACAAATGGATAATATGCCCATGAAAAGATATTCAACTTCCATAAAAGAAATGTAAATAAACATCTAAGAGATCATGTTTCACTCACCAAACTTGGAAGAATTAAGATATTTAACAAAAACTAGAATTGTTTTATGTAAACAGATTCTTTCCTGTGAAGTTGGTAGATACTTACATTAGTATATTTCTAGAGGGAAATTTAAAAGTGTGTGTTACATCATCAAATATGCATACCTATTAATCCGCTAAAAGCAGAGATGTTTGTCTAATTGGATTATTGTTAGACTGCAACATCTCAGTGACTGACATGGCTGAGGCTAATAAATGAATGTTGAATGAATGAATGAATGAATGAATAAACTCAACTAAAGATAGGGCAAGATGAAAAATTGTATTTGAGCAAAAATGTTTTCTATAGAGTTGTTCATACTAGAAAAGAAATGGAAATAACCTATATGTCTATAATTAAACACATGGAAAACTAATGAGATATCAGAAACTAGAGGCTCCCCTATTTATTGACATAGGAAATAATCAATAATAATGTATAGAGTCAAAAGCAAGTTAAAACATCAAATGCAACAGAGTATTTCATTTAAAAATATATGTATAAACTTATATGTATATGTGTAAAGAGAGATGTGTTTGGAAGGGATAGTTACAAAAATGTTAATAATGGTGTTTTCTGAATTATGTAGTTTAGGGACATTTTTACTTTCTCTTTTATATAATTTGAATTGTTTTATTATGGGCATGTATCACTTTTTAAAGTAGTTATTTTTACAAATTAAAACCAAACTATATTAAAATCATACTTACAAACACCTTCCAAAACATCTCTCATTTCCATTGAGTCTTAACATTGACAAAGATTTACTGGGTGTAGAAATTCTAACAGCCCTAATAAAAGCAATGCCTGGCATTAACATCTATCTATTTTATTTTAGAGCTTAATTTACCATCAGTTACATTCAAACTCTGCATCTCTTTACAATTCATTGTATGTTGTGGTAACTAGAAATCTAAGTATGTATCCAAAATACACCATAAATAAAATGTCCAAATATAAGACATTTACTCAAACTGAATGCAAGCATCCACAGACATCTCCTCAGATTAGAGTCTATTTTTAACTTTAATCTGGAAATATGAAAATTAAGAACTCTCTACTTTAAAATGGGCAAGAAGCCATTTTGAATTGCTGAGGAAACGCTTTACACCCAGCCCATGTAAAATGCTCCTAAATATTGCTTCTGTGATATTAAGATGGTGTGATAAAAGAAGTAGATTTTATTGTACACAGAGAAGGTATCAAGTGTAGTTATCAATGATTTCTCCAACAAATATAGGGTACCAAATGTGTCCTAAGCCATGCATTAGATGTTATGAAGGACAAAAGAATCATAAGATAAAATCTTTGTTCTTGAGAAGCTCTCAGTTAAATTGGAGAGATAAAACTCTTGGATACGTAAAGAATGGGAACAATTCCAGACAACTGATAATCAGGTGGTAGACAAAGGATGTATGTGTGTGTCTGTGTATGTATGTCTGAGAAAAGTAGATTAATGTTCCCTGGGATTTCAGATATAGAGATGCAAAAGCAAAATTAAGAAGATGTTAACAAAGACTAACTAATGGAGCTGACACAGAGTAAAGCAAGTACAACTTAATTGACGAAGTCCCATACCCCAAGCATTGTTATGTCTGTACTAAACATAAGGTAAGAACACTATCCTTCACCCAGTACTCACAATGCAGATATCCAAGATTTCACTATTAATATACTACAAAAATATGCAACCTTTTTCGAAGCTGCGTTAGAGTTCTCCAGAGAGACAATATTAATAAAGTTAATAACATTAATATATATATATATTGAGAAATATATATATATTTTAAGAAAGTTATTATAAGGAATTGGCTCATGTTATAGAGGCTGAGAAATCCCACCATCTACCATCTGCAACCTGGAAACTCAAGAAAGCTGGTGGTATAATTCAGTTCAAGTCTGAAGGCCTGAGAACCAGAAGAGCTGATAGTGTAGATTCTAGGTCGGGTCTGAGGGCCTCTGAGCTAGGAGTACTGAGGGAAGATTGATGTCCTAGCTGAAGCAATCAGGCATTTTGTTCTTTTCAGGCCCTCGGTGGATTAGACAATGCTCACTCACATTAGGGAGGGCAAACTGCTTTACTGTGTCCACTTATTGAACCTCGAGGTCAATATGCTAAGAGAAATAAGTCAGACAGAGAAAGACCAATACTGTGTGATATCACTTATATGTGGAATCTAAAAAAGCCAAACTCATAAAAACAGAGAGTAGAAAGGTCGTTACCAAGAGCTGGGAGTTGTGGGAAATGGAGAGATGTTTGTCAAAATATACAGACTTCCAGTTAGAAAATGAATAAGTTCTAGGGATCTAATGTATAGCAAGGTGATTATAGTTAATAATGCAGTATTTCATACTTGAAAGTTAAGAGAGTAGAACTTAAATGTTCTTACCACAAAAAAGAAATGCTAATTATGTGATGGTAGTGTTAGCTAAAGCTATCGTGGTCATCATAAGTCAAATGCTAATTTCATCCAGAAATACCCTCACAGACACACTCAGAAATAATGTTTAGCCAATATCTTGGCACTCTATTATCCAGTCAAACTGACACACAAAATTAGCCATCAGAAGTTCACCCTTGTCAACTTAGCACTATATGCATCTCCTTAAACCATACTTAATCACCAAATAAAAACAACCAAAGTCAGAATTCCATCTAACATGATACAACTCCCCTGTTTACAACTGAAAATGTCCTCACCCCCTTCCCAGACAGGGAGGCAAATAGGAGAGTGATGTTTACTTTCCTCCTTGTTGTCTCATATCTTAAATATAGTGACATAAAGTCAATACATTTCTGAGACATGAGAGGAAATAAGAGAGGAAAGAAAAATTATATAAACACTATACACACATACAAATGTATTCATAACAAAATATGAAAGAAATATTCATGATAACTACCTTATTTCTGTTCTTGGCCATCTGGTTGTAGCTGGTATTTATAATTACCTTTTTCCACTACCCACACTAGATTCACTTTGTCTTCAGCAAGCACCTTAGCTGGTCATAGTTCTTTACCTGATGGGGTGACCAAAAACTTAATTCCTGAAGGATCTGGGCCGTTAGTCATCCTGCATGGGTTGGGTTGTTGTAGTTTTCTATTGACCTTAATCTCAGGACATGGTAATGATTAGAGATTCCCTAAGGTATCTCCTGTATTCCAGGCATACTCTTTTTTAATTTCAGTGTGGAGTAGTAGTCCAATTTCCCCTGGTAGTCAGTATCAATCATCATAGCCAGCACAGTAATTCCCTTCTTTGCCTATTGATTCAGATGCCTGAGGAAACCAAAGTGGCCAGGTGGCAGTCAACTTTCAGACCAATGAAATCATTGTTGTGTCTCCTGGTGGATGTGTCCCTCCCTTTGGAACTTAGACCTCAAGGCAAGCAGAGCATAAAATCATGGGAAGAGGAAGCAAAAATTTTGCAAGTGGTATCACTGGGATAAGAAATATAAGAATAGTCAGTACCAGTTTCAGTGGGAGCGAAAAGGAGGGCTACTTACTCCCAACCAGAAGAAACAGGATGAAATAGAAATGAATGTTTGAGTAAGTTGAGTTTTGAAGAATGAATCATAGCTGGCTGGCTATATGAGGAAATTGACAGCCAGAAAGCATAAGTGTCTGGGCTAGTTATTTACCTATTGTCTCTCAGCAATATATCAATTCTATATTATACTATGCTCTGAAGTATTAGAGCTTAGAGTCTGCAAATTGCATATGCTAAACACCTTTTCCAGATGGCTTCCAGTTGGCTTCTGCCAATTGGGATGCACTGGAGGGATATTAGGAAAGAGAGAAGAGGGAAACACCTCAAATCCCAATTTTGACACATGGCAGCACCTCTGTCATGGTCCCAGCTCCTGAAGCTGTGGCCTCTACAACCATGGTTCCAGTTACTGCAGTAACAGCCCTTCCTCTGATAAGCCCACCTCTTCCCTCCCTTTCATTTCTCTAGGTCTAGAGAATTTGCTAGTTTCACTTATTAGTTTTATCTTCTCCATTTTGCTTTTCTAGCCTGCCAATACCTGTGTAATAAATTCCCTGTATTAAATCCTCTCTTCTGAAACAGGTAGTGTGGTTTCTCTTTCCTTCACTAGTCTCTGATTAAATGTACTTAGTAACAAGCTGAGATTCTTGGATTAGATTGCTTACCCTTTGAGCTTGAATGCAGTGATAACCTCCTCATCAAAGTGAATGTGGATGCTAGTAACCAGTAACATGCAATGACATCATGTTTTTGCTTAGAATGAAGTATCTTCTGAAAGCAAAACTTTGGAAGCCCAGGTGGCTACTGCACTTAATAGGAATGATGGCCACAAGAACTGGAAGGCTGCCTGATTATTTCCAACTGTTCTGGAGAGCTTAGAAAAAATAAATAATAAGTTCAGGAATTTTAAAAATCTCAAACTATGAAAAAAGACTCATTTATTATAACTATAAGACAAACATGGCTGAACTTCAAACCCAATAAAGTTAAGAAATTTGAATACTAAAATTTCTCTGATATTTTAATATTTAATTTAAAATGATATTTACTGTATCCTTGCCAGTATAAGCAGGTCTTCTTCTGTATGAAAAAACTAGTTTTCCAATTCTTGAAGACACTGCAATGACCCCACATGAGATTAATTAGCTTACCAAGAAATTCCTCAAGGACCCACCCATAAACCTTCATTCATTGCTTCCAATCCTATAACTGTAATCAGATATCAACATACCCCAGGAAGATAAATGCAGAGTCTGACCTGAAAAAATACAGCTTATACTCCTAAACTTTGAAAGGCTTTAAAAATATGCCGCAACAAATTAGTCTTTTCAACAGGTGCTGGAATGACTGAACATATTTAGCAATCTGATCCAATGTCATATTCCATCCCCCTTGGTTTAACACCCTTAGAAGACAATTATACACATGTATTTATAAAATATTTTGTTGAGGCAATTTTTATACACATATATATGTATATACCCCATATATATGTATATATTCTCCTTTCCAGGGATTCTGGACTTAACGTACTACTCCAAGAAGTTGAGGAGTATCTCTAATAGTTTACTTAATTATTTGATGGAAATAGAGACTCAGCAGTGAGCTACTTTCAATGAATTTGAGTCACTGCTCCCTGAGTTAATATAAAAGAAGAAATAAAATGTTTAGGAAGATCACAATGTTGGAGTAGTATTAGTATGCACAACCTGAAAATGCACCTCTCACTATGTCTCCCACAGAAGGACCATAGGATACTCCCTTAACTAGGCATTGGGAAATGCCTTAGTAAAGAAAGTACTGTGTCAGTTAGAAAGCTCTGTGGCACCTGTCCTCTGAAAGCTAGAATGATGGTGGGAGGTGCCACCATTGTAACCAGATTCCTGATGGGAATGGGAATAATGGAATGTCAGAATGCAGGAAGCCAATTGTCAGTACTTAACTCCAGTGCTAAGATAGGCAAATTAGCATATTATGAAATAGAACAAGAGCAGCAATCAGAAGGTTTGACCTATGGTCCTTAGATGTTTGGTAATGGTTAACTGATCACCTCATCTCTGGAAAGAAAACTGGTGAGAATCTTACTAAAGTATTACTTGATCTAGATAACTTGACAAAGTCTAGTTCTAGTTGGCACTATAATATAGCCTCACACCTTCTTGCTAAGTGACCCAACTTAATGGGATCCCCTTAAGGAAGAATCCTACAATGCTGTCCAAGAGTATACCGTAAATATTACTCCAAGCTTGCCTAGGAGTAAAGGGACCTAAAGCTATTATTCAGGTTGACTCTCCATAGGAAAAGAAATCTTTCTGGGATTAGTAAATACTGGCCCGAGTTGATATTAATTTATGAGCACCTAAAACATTAGAAGTCCACCAGCAAAGGGAAAGATTATTGTGGCCAGGTGATATAAAAGTTTTGGCCCAAGTCTCACAATGAGCAAAGTAATTCTACAAAACCATTGTGCATCATTTCTCCAGTTGCTGAATGCATGAATTCAATAGGCATGTTTGGCAACTTGCCAAATGGAATGGAGTAAGAGCTGTTATGGTAGAAAAAGCCAAGTGAAATGCCCTGGAACATTCCCTCCATCCAGGAAGCCAGCACTCCCAGAACAAACCACATGGCATGTCTTCAATGGTCCCTTAAACATCCCAGCAGCAGCTGCCTGACACCCATTAAGATATCAGATACCTCCTCATGGACCCAGTCTCTGAAACTATGGTCTCTCATCCACTGTCTTAGCTCCTGAGATAGTGGCAGCTCCTGAAGTGATGGTATTTTCTTAGGCAGTTGGAGTTTTTGAGGAAGGGACCCCTCCTTGCTTCTAAGTTGTGATTAACAACATCTCCTCCCTGTTGTTTTTTCAGACTTAGATACCGGCAGCTTCCTGCAGTTACTAATCTCTCTCTTTCTCTCTCTTTTTTTTATTTTTTTAGCTCTTCCAGGTTTTCAACACCTGCATAACCAGTTTCCTGAAAGACTCACTTCTTGAAAGACTTTGCATAGTTTCTTTTTTCCTGAGCAGAATTTGACTAAAACAGAGGTGCTTTCCATGGGATGAGATTCAGTGATTTATGCAGTAATCATATATTTCAGCATCTGATGTGTGCTTCTAGGAGTGTACCTACATCAGTAGAGAATAGCATTGTTAAGGAATTATTACCATGTAATACAATTAAAAGTGCAGCCATGTGCATCAACAGCACGTGCAGTGACAAAACGAAGAACAGGAAGAAGAGATGAGGCACCTCTAAGAGCCTAGAAGTGATGACCTCAATAGCAGAAATAGAGTAGGAGAGACTTCTCAGAGGGAAAATGAAGGAGTCTTAAAAATTCTTACATAGAATAAGAAGAAAGTGTTGTGATATTTATTCCATTACCTGACAGAAGTTTAAAGTCAACTTGCTCAGCGAAATATTTCCCTCTCCTTTCCTCATCTGGAGGGCATTTTCCAACTCTATCATCATACGTTCCTTTTGTATTTTATTGTTTCCTTTTTAACACCAGCGTATAGAGAGTCAACTCTCAGATTCTTAAGAAGTTTGTAATCCTAGTATTTCCTGGAGGCTGTTTAAGATATAATGTAGACATAAGCACAGACATAGACAAGGACATAGACAGATATGTTTAATAAAAGATATGTTTAATACTTAAAAGATATAAAGATAAGATATAAGATATAAACATAAGATACATGTTTAATACTCAAAAATGATTGACAGTCCCATCTGACACATGAGAGGCCTAGTGATGGACTACAAATTTATCCAAAATGTATTAGTCAGTTTTTTGAACAATTGATAAACAATTATATAGAGACTTTCACTTTTTTTACATACAAAAAAAATGGTTTACTTGTAGTCCACTAAGCAAGATATTAAAATTTGATACTTTTAAATTAAAGCATTGTGTAGTAGGTTTTACCAAAGAACTGGAGTTAGTATTCTACTAAGAAGTCTGGCTGCAGACTTCCTTTCAGAACACACACAGAGAGGTAATTGGAAAAACTTGTGATTTGGGGAAATACTTTATTAACAGTATATTATCTGTGTTGTCTTAAGCTAGCCGTAGTTTTCTATATTCTTGCTTTTTGTTTTTAATTGCTTTACTTTACCTTCATTAATGCCAATTTTATTTTCAGAGTTAACCAACAAAGCCAGTAAGTAAGGTAATTATGGATCCCGCAAATGGATGATTTTATGTAACTATTATACATAGACCCAACAGATTTATGATTCGGATTAAAGGACAATGAAAAGCAAACAGAGTGACTACCCAACAGATTTATGATTCGGATTAAAGGACAATGAAAAGCAAACAGAGTGACTGTGTGAAGAGGCAGTTATTTTATCTTGGACCAATTTAAGACGGCTTCATGGATTGAGGAAGGTAAGGAGCCATAACCATGACAGGATAGCAGTAATCCTACAGAGAGTCATCGGAGTTCCAGGGTTTCAGGTTACTCTCTGTAGCTGTTCAAGCATCTGTTTCTTTTAGCATTTAAGGCTAATCTATATATATGTCTATTTATAGACTGCCTATTTGGTAGGTCAATCAGCCAACAAGAAATTATTGAGAGAGGCTAGTGTGCTCTAAAGTGGGTCTGAGGATGTTGTGAGCAGTGTGTTAGGTGATAGAAAACCAAATTCCTGATCTAGAGGCCATGGGCCATACTGTCACTGTATCTCACACAAATAGCACAGGACACCTTCTCAAAGAAGTAGAATAAATTAGCCAAAGTGTATTTCATCATTTGAAAAGTATCAAATGAATGCATTAATAAGTAAAAAATTTCAAGAAATATTCTCTCTTTAATTCATGAATCGTATTAACTATTAATATCAAAAGGCTAGAGGAACGATACAGATTCCAACTGCAATGCATTCTGCCAGAATTCACAGTGTTGTAGATTCATCCCAGAGCCTATTCCAATTGTAGGGTTCCCACCTCCTGGCACTGCAAACCAGTCAGCCATGAGCTATCTCCCTCTCTCCGGCCAGATATAATTGCTGAAAGAGAAAAGACTTTCACTGCCCTAGCAACGCTATCCTCTCCTGCTTCCTTGGCAGCAACAGGGAGGCCAAAAGAAATTATCCAGAGAGCAAGAGCCCAAGCCTTGAGAGTCATAACTTAGGCTTCTAGAGTGATTAGAATGTAAGGTTTCCTGGTGGACCTGAGTGAGGGGTGACTAAGGAGAAAATAAATGGTAGTACATACACCTTGTCAAGTTCATGGAGAGGATTATATGTCCTTTGAATTACAAAGGAGAGATTTCTGCAAAGAGCTGGAAATTTAGTCCTGCACTCAGCTGATTTGTTTAATTATAGGAAATCTAAGGTATCCCATTAGTTCGAGCTTTATTATATTATTAAGGGAGGTTTTTAGGGATAGAAATGTCTCTGAAATATGAGAAACCTTTCTTGCTGCCGTAGGTGAACTTATCTCCCGGTCATCATCTTCCCAGCTCAGCTTTAACGTCTGGAGTACTGTTACCCCAGACACAACAGTTATTTAATCTCATTTCATTTTTCAATGTCAGGGCACATTAATATTTTATAAATAGAAACAAAGTCCATAAGCTAAATTTTTCTCATAAGAATGTGCAGATGCATTTTTTAAAGTGACGTGATTGATTTTATCATTATAATTTTATGATCTTTTAAAGCATCTAACGGTGGAAATCTGAGCGTCTTCCCCTCATTGCATCAGATTCTCCAATAACATTTGGCATATGAAAATAACTGTCTTCTCAATTAATTAGACAACAGAAAATACCAAATGCAGTGCTGCAAGGATATTTAACTTGAAAGAAACTAAGGAAAAGAATATTTCTATAAATAAAAACAAATTTTAAGAACTATAACAAAATTATTCAGAGTAAATGCATACTGTCACAATGTTTTACTTACTTCTTTATAATTTACCTAAAATGCAGATATTTAAATGGATTTTTGGTAGTCAAACATTAATAAAATAATTTTTAAAGGTAACATCAAATAATAATCACAAAGGACTTAACTTATGTGACCCCATGCCAAATATTTTTCACTTCACATGGTACACAACTTAGTGTGTTTCAACTAAAAAACTCTCATGGGGACAAATATATCTCTATTGTTTATTACTTTATAGGCCCCATGTCTGAGGGAGTAGAGACTGTATGGGTCAATGGCACACACAGCCCAGATTAGATATGGCATGGTTTCATTTCATTGGACACTCATAATTCAGGGAGTTTTCCCCCACCTGTTATTGGAAATTTTCTATCAGTCAGACTCCTTCATCACTGAATTCTTCCCCAAAGCACACTCACTAACAAGCACTACTACCCACCAACAAACATAACACCCCTCTCCCTAGGTGCTTTTAAACATCTGGTACTGTATCTTCTCATATGTTAGTAAAAAAAAATTTTTTTTTCTTAGCAGTGATCTAAGACAGGTGACTCCAAATTGGTTCTCTAATCCCTAGGTCTCCATGGCAGGCCCTCAGTGTCCCCTGAAATGGGTGAGAACGTGTCCCTTGAGTCTGGAATGCTGGGACACTCGACCCTCTACTTTCTCTCTGCTTCAACTAGATTCACTATTCTTTCTCCCCTTTTACTTTGAAGTTCATCATTAATATATCATTTAAGAGGAAAATTTAAAGGTTCTACTATTTTTACACGTTTAAAAATCTTTTATTCTCAGGCTGATTATATCTCATGAGGGAGATTTTTCCTTTCCTTTTTCTCCTAATTGAAGAAAATGTGTATGCTGCATCTGGCAAATGAGGGAACAAAGGTAGATGAGCATTAAGTATGTGTGAATAATATATTGCTTATTAATATCTTTTCCCAAATAAATTATAAGTTTCAGGAGGGCTGGAAGCTCTTCACATGCTGTTATTCTCTGGAGCGCTAAAACAGTGAACAAAGACAGTGATGCTCAATAAAGTCTATTTGGCTTTTATTTTCTTCTTTCATCCCCCATCAATATTAAAATCAACTTAAATTCAGAATGATGTTTATTTTAGGATAAGTATGCTCGAATATCTGTGACCATGAGTCACATCTACTTAGTGGGCAATTTTTTTTAATACGTTTATTTATTTATTCATTTATTTTTTGGCTGCGTTGGGTCTTCATTGCTGAGCGGGGGCTTTCTCTAGTTGCAGTGAGAGCGGGCTACTCTTCGTTGAAGTGCACGGGCTTCTCATTGCATTGGCTTCTCGTTGCGGAACATGGGCTCTAGGTGTGCAGGCTTCAGTAGTTGTGGCATGCAGGCTTAGTAGTTGTGGCTCGTGGGCTCTAGAGCAGTAGTAGTGGCACACAGGCTTAGTTGCTCTGCGGCATGTGGGATCTTCCTGGACCAGGGATAGAACATGTGTCCCCTGCACTGGCAGGCGATTTCTAACCACTGCATCATCAGGGAAGTCCTTGGTGGGCAATTTAAAGCACCTTTTCACAGGATCCTGAGACTCAACTGTGTTTCGTGCACTGAGTGAAAATCAATGCTCTGTCTATCACCATATGTGACATCTCTGATTGAATCTTTTCAACCTCCTTATCAGACATACAGCACAGGGATAAACTAATCTTTATACACCTTATGTGTGTCACCAAAAATAGCCTCAGGAACACTGTAACCTAATGAACTAAGAATGTCCAATAAATGATTAGGCTGCACTCGACAGGGAAAGCTCACACTCTGTTCTTTAAAATCTAAAGTACAATATTTCTAGGGAAAACCTAGTTCCCCAGAAGTTCCTCCTAAAATAACACCCATGATATTTTAACATTTGCCAGATGCAAAGTCTTCAGCTTTTAGTCCTAATTTTACTGACGTTTTTCTACAAAGAATCCATAAGATCATTTTAATCATAGTCATGGTGGGTGGGGTTCTTTTTCCCAAGGAATTAACCTTATTTTGTTATTCTTGCCAAATTTTATAATTGAAAGTATCCAAATTTTCTGATTTTAAAACTATATCTGCTACAAATATAGTACAGAGTATAATTTATCTAAATATTTTGAACCTATAAGTACCTCAAGATCAATTGTTTCCAGAAGAAAACAGTTTTGTGGCCCTAGCCTGAGTTTATGGAAGGTAAATGGAATGATCTGTTGAATTATTAAGAATCCAATAAAAAAGAAGCTTTTTGCAACTCAATGTAACTAATAATGTAAGTGGGGACAATCAAGGAAAATCATTTTACCAAAACACATGTAAATCACAAAATTCTTCTGACAGTTCATGGGCTACTGTACGTTACTTTAAGTAACTTTTCTAAGTCTATGTTGAAATTGATGTGTGTTGTCACATTATGTTAACCCTGAAGGCTTGTCTACACTTTATTTTCAAATATATGAAATAATACCTGAATTTAGACATATAATATGCTGCCCTGAAGATGTGAAGGTGAAGTTATTGGCTTGCCAATGCTAGGTTGTAATACGTTACAGCTGTTGTCCCATGAATGGAAATTGACTTGGGATGATCCACACATGTTTTCATTTGGTTCTGTTTATAACCAAAGTCATACTTCTGCAGGTTAAGTGGCCAAGGTGCATGGGGCAACCTCTGAATACAGATATAAATGAAGCAAACTGGTCCATACCAAGATGAAACTTATCACTTTAACCTCATCATTGTGATGTTTTAACCAACTTAGCAAACCAGTTTGAATCAAGGATGCAAATCCTAACATAATATAAATGACACACAATCATTTTTATTGTCAAGTCTAAGGATCTCTGATCATCTGGAAAAAAAATTTGAGCATTAGCAGGATACAGAAGACCCATCTTGAATTGATGGCATTTTTATTACTTGCTTTGTCCTCAACCACTTCCTCATTCATTAACAAATATTTATAGAAGGCATATGCTAAGCAAGCACTGTAGTAGATTAAGTGGACACAAAAATAAGCAAGTAATGATTATGACTCTCGAGAAGCATTCAGTTTACTGGGAGAAAAAAACAGGCAATAACTAACAATAACAGTGCAAGATAATAAAGTGCTTTCTGTTCATATTACTAAGGGGACTTAATAAAAGGCAACTTAATCAGATTGGGGAAAAGGCTTGATTCTCAAGGAAGAAATTGAGCCTTGATCAATGTGTAGGAATTAGCCAAGTAGGGCAGGTGTTGAAAATGCCAGGAATTCAGCTATCTGTGCCGACCTCCAGCTTCCTCTAATACTTCAAGTTCAAATTGTGCCCCCCACACATGTGCTTCCTGGACACTTTTCAATTCTCATAATAACACTATAATTGTAATTTACTCTTTATTTCCTTTCACCTATCGTTCTATACTATAGCTTCTCTTTATTTCCTTTCAAGTCCCTGTAGTCTGCAACCTACATAAAGGGAAAGATGGCATCTGTCATTTTAACAGGTGTAATAATCCCCAGTATCTTGAATTGTCATGGCATAAAGCAAGAGCTAAGTAAATCATTGTTTGATTAAAGTTGAGGGAAGGGACAGTTTGTGCAAAAGCACTAACGTGTGAAACAACTTGATAGGAAGCTGGTATGTCTAAAGGAATATACAGTGGGTAACAGGATAGAGATGATTCTAATTCTAATTCTTGACAAGAACTGTAACCATTTTGCAGCATAGAATAATGGGTTCAGTTACAGTTTTGGAGCTAAACTGCTTAGATTGTATTCTAATGCCACCATTTCTAACTGTTTTATATTGGGAGAGATATTTAATCTCTCTATCCCTCATTTTCTTCACCTGTAAAGTACATACATCAGGATTTTGTGATGTTAAAGTGAATTAATCTACATGCACTTAGAATAGTATCCTTAACGTGGTATGCATTCAGTAAGTGTTAGCTAACATTTCTAGGCAAAGAAACTTTTTCTAAAAACTATGCAGAGATAAGAATTTTAAGCAGTAGTGAGATACGATCACCTTGGACTCTGTATCAGTCAGGATTCACTGCAGGAAATAGAAAAGAACACTTCCACCCTAGTTGATTGTTAGTTGTCTGAAAAAATTGTCTCCAAGTTGTGTTTCTCAAAGGCATGGACACATCTTATTTATCTTTGATTGTACATCTTCCATACATTCTGGAACATAATATTTCCTCAACAACAGTTAATTAATGAATAAATGCCTTTGGAATGAAGAAGAACATTGTATCCAAACATTTTTATTCTACTAAATTCTTTCTAAAACCATTCCTCTGAGAATGAGTTAGGATCATTGCTGCATCCTCTTGTACCAAATAGTAAATGCCATGCAAAAAACAACACAGGAGGTTCTGCCCTTGGGACATGGGAGAGGCGGTTTGCGGCTGCTCCACGTCAGTTGTTGAAGGAGTAGTGCAACTCTTCTAAAATAAAATCTTACATGGAATCCCAGCTACATGAAGTGAATTCAGGATTCACACTGCAGTCATGCACGTGTGGTGAGTCTTCCTCACAGCAAAGTCACTAGCAGCCCAAGTTGACGACCCTTTTATTCAACTCAGGGTCTGAGTATAAGCACCTGGCAATGACCTTTGTTGAGGCATCTATTTCAAAGACATCCATTCGAATAAACACACTGCAGCTGCAGACATACCTACTGGCTACCATCAGCCGTGTGGCTGACAGGGTCTTGGTGCTCCGGCCAGGTGTCAGGCCTGAGCCTCTGAGGTGGGAGAGCAGAGTTCAGGTCATTGGTCCACCAGAGATGTCCCAGTTCCATGTAATATCAAATGCTGAAAGCTCTCCCAGAGATCTCCATCTCAGCGCTAAGACCCAGTTCCACTCAAAGACCAACAAGCTCCAGTGCTGGACACCCTATGCCAAACAACTAGCAAGACAGGAGCACAACCCCACCCATTAGCAGAGAGGCTGCCTAAAATCATAATAAGGTCACAGACCCACCAAAACACACCACCAGATGCAGTCCTGCCCACCAGAATGACAAGATCTAGGCTCATCCACCAAAACACAGGCACCAGTCCCCTCCACCAGGAAACCTACACAACCCACTGAATCAATCACACCCACTAGGGGAGGACACCAAAAACAATGGGAACTACGAACCTGAAGCCTGTGAAAAGGAGACCGCAAACACAGTAAGTTAAGCAAAATGAGAAGACAGAGAAATACACAGCAGATGAAGGAGCAAGGTAAAAATCTACCAGACCAAACAAATGGAGAGGAAATAAGCAGTCCACCTGAAAAAGAATTCAGAGTAATGAGAGTAAAGATGATCCAAAATCTTGGAAATAGAATGGAGAAAATACAAGAAACATTTAACAAGGATCTAGAAGAACTAGAGAGCAAACAAACAATGATGAACAACACAATAAATTAAATTCAACATCCTCTGGAAGGAATCAATAGCAGAATAACAGAGGCAGAAGAACAGAGGAGTAACCTGGAAGATAAAACAGTGGAAATAACTACCACAGGGCAGAATAAAGAAAAAAGAATGAAAAGAATTGAAGACAGTCTTAGAGACCTCTGGGACAACATTAAATGCCCCAATATTCGAATTATAGGGGTCCCAGAAGAAGAGAAAAAGAAAGGGACTGAGAAAATATTGGAAGAGATTAGAGTTGAAAATTTCCCTAAAAGGGGAAAGGAACTACTCAGTCAAGTCCAGGAAGTGCAGAGAGTCCCATACAAGATAAATCCAAGGAGAAACATGCCAAGACACATATTACTCAAACTATCAAAAATTAAATACAAAGAAAAAACATTAAAAGCACCAAAGGAAAAGCAACAAAAATCTACAAGGGAATCCCCATAAGGTTAACAGCTGATCTTTCAGCAGAAACTCTGCAAACCAGAAGGGAGTGGCAGGACATGTTTAAAGTGATGGAAGTGAAAAACCTACAACCAAGATAACTCTACCCAGCAAAGATTTCATTCAGATTTGATGGAGAAATTAAAACTTTTACAGACAAGCAAAAGCTAAGAGAATTCAACATCACCAATCCAGCTTTACAAAAATGCTAAAGGAAATTCTCTAAGCAGGAAACACAAGAGAAAGAAAAGACCTACAATAACAAACCCAAAACAATTAAGAAAATGATAATAGGAACATACATATCAATAGAAACCTTAAATGTAAATGGATTAAATGCTCCAACCAAAAGACATAGACTAGCTGAATGGATACAAAAACAAGACCCATATATATGCTGTCTATGAGAGACCCACTTCAGAGTAGGCACACATACAGACTGAAAGTGAGGGGGTAGAAAAATATATTCCATGAAAATGGAAATCAAAAGAAAGCTGGAGTAGCAATTCTCATATCACACAAAATAGACTTTAAAATATAGACTATTACAAGACACAAAGAAGGACACTACATAATGATCAAGGGATCAGTCCAAGAAGAAGGTATAACAATTGTAAATATTTATGCACCCAACATAGGAGCACGTCAATACATAATACAAATGCTAACAGCCATAAAAGGGGAAATTGACAGTAACACAATCATAGTAGGGGACTTTAACACTTCACTTTCACCAATGCACAGATCATCCAAAATGAAAATAAATAAGGAAAGACAAGCTTTAAATAATACATTAAAAAAGATGGACTTAATTGATATTTATAGGACATTCCATCCAAAAACACAGGAATACACTTTCTTCTCAAGTGCTTATGGAACATGCTCCAGGATAGATCATATCTTGGGTCACAAATCAAGCCTTGTTAAATTTAAGAATATTGAAATCATATCAAATATCTTTTCCGCCCACAACACTATGAGACTAGATATCGATTACAGGGAAATATCAGTAAAAAATACAAGCACATGAGGCTAAACAATACACTACTAAATAACCAAGAGATCACTGAAGAAATCGCAGAGGAAATCAAAAAACACCTAGAAACAAATGGCAATGAAAACACGACTACCCGAAAGCTATGGGATACAGCAAAAGCAGTTCTAAGAGGAAAGTTGATAGCAATACAATCCTACCTCAAGAAACAAGAAACATCTCAAATAAACAACCTAAACTTACACCTAAAGCAATTAGAGAGAGAAGAACAAAAAAAACCCAAAGTTAGGAGAAGGAAAGAAATCATAAAGATCATATCAGAAATAAATGAAAAAGAAATGAAGGAAACCATAGCAAAGATCAATAAAATTAAAAGCTGTTTCTTTGAGAAGATAAACAACATTGATAAACCATTAGCCAGACTCACCAGAAAAAAAGGGAGAAGACTCAAATCAACAGAATTTGAAATGTAAAAGGAGAAGTAACAACGGACACTGCAGAAATACAAAAGATCATGAGAGATTACTACAAGCAACACTATGCCAATAAAATGGACAACCTTGAAGAAATGGACAAATTCTTAGAAAAGCACAACCTTCTGAGACTGAACCAGGAAGAAATAGAAAATAAAAACAGACCAATCACAAGCATTGAAATTGAAACTGTGACTAAAAATCTTCCAACAAACAAAAGCCCAGGACCAGATGGCTTCACAGGCGAATTCTATCAAACATTTAGAGAAGAGCTAGAACCTATCCTTCTCAAACTCTTCCAAAATAGAGCAGAGGGAGGAACACTACCAAACTCATTCTATGAGGCCACCATCACCCTGATACCAAAACCAGAAAAAGATGTCACAAAAGAAAGAAAACCACAGGCCAATATCACTGATGAACATAGATGCAAAAATCCTCAACAATATACTAGCAAACAGAATCCAGCAGCCCATTAAAAGGATCATACACCATGATCAAGTGGCGTTTATCCCAGGAATGCAAGGATTCTTCAATATACGCAAATCAATCAACGTGATACATCATATTAACAAATTGAAGGAGAAAAACCATATGATCATCTCAATAGATGCAGAGAAAGCTTTCGACAAAATTCAACACCCGTCAATGATAAAAACCCTCCAGAAAGTAGGCATAGAAGGAACTTACCTGAACATAATAAAGGCCATATATGACAAACCCACAGCCAACGTCGTTCTCAATGGTGAAAAACTGAAACCATTTCCACTAAGATCAGGAACAAGACAAGGTTTTCCACTCTCATCACTATTATTCAACATAGTTATGGAAGTTTTAGCCACAGCAATCAGAGAAGAAAAAGAAATAAAAGGAATACAAATTGGAAAAGAAGAAGTAAAGCTGTCACTGTTTGCAGATGACATGATACTATATGTAGAGAATCCTAAAGATGCTACCAGAAAACTACTAGAGCTAATCAATGAATTTGGTAAACTAGCACGATACAAAATTAATGCACAAAAATCTCTTGCATTCCTATACACTAATGATGAAAAATCTGAAAGAGAAATTAAGGAAACACTCCCATCTACCACTGCAACAAAAAGAATAAAATACCTAGGAGTAAACCTACCTAAGGAGACAAAAGATCTGTATGCAGAAGACTATAAGACACTGATGAAAGAAATTAAAGATGATACAAACAGATGGAGAGATGTACCGTGTTCTTGGATTGGAAGACTCAACATTGTGAAAATGACTCTACTACCCAAAGCAATCTACAGAGTCAATGCAATCCCTATGAAACTACCAATGGCATTTTTCCCAGAACTAGAACAAAAAATTTCACGTTTTGTATGGAAACACAAAAGACCCCGAACAGGCAAAGCAATCTTGAGAAAGAAAAACGGAGCTGGAGGAATCAGGCGTCCAGACTTTAGACTATACTACAAAGCTACAGTAATCAAGACAGTATGGTACTGGCACAAAAACAGAAATATAGATGAATGGAACAGGATAGAAAGCCCAGAGATAAAGCCACACACATATGGTCACCTTATCTTTCATAAAGGAGGCAAGAATATACAATGGACAAAAGACAGCCTCTTCAATAAGTGGTGCTGGGAAAACTGGACATCTACATGTAAAAGAATGAAATTAGAACAGTTCCTAACACGATACATAGAAATAAACTCATAATGCATGAAAGACCTAAATGTAAGGCCAGACACAATAAAACTCTGAGAGGAAAGCATAGGCAGAACACTCTATGACATAAATCACAGAAATATCCTTTCTGACCCATCTCCCAGAATAATGGAAATAATAACAAAAATAAACAAATGGGACCTAATGAAACTTAAAAGTTTTTGCACAGCAAAGGAAACCACAAACAAGATGAAAAGACAACCCTCAGAATGGGAGAAAATATGTGCAAATGAAGCAACTGACAAAGGATTAACCTCCAAAATATATAAGCAACTCATGCAGTTCCACATCAAAAAAAACAAACAACCCAATCCAAAAATGGACAGAAGACCTAAATGACATTTCTCCAAAGAAGATATACAGACTGCCAACAAACACATGAAAGGATGCTCAACATCACTAATCAGTAGAGAAATGCAAATCAAAACTACAATGAGATATCACCTCACTCCAATCAGAATGGCCACCATCAAAAAATCTACAAACAATAAATGCTGGAGAGGGTTTGGAGAAAGAGATACCCTCTTGCACTGTTGGTGGGAATGTAAATTGATTCATGCACTATGGAGAACAGTATGGGGGTTCCTTAAAAAACTAAAAGTAGAACTACCAAACGACCCAGCAATCCCACTACTGGGCATATACCCTGAGGAACCCATAATTCAAAAAGAATCATTTACCACAATGTTCATTGCAGCTCTATTTACAATAGCCAGGACATGGAAGCAACCTAAGTGTCCATCGACAGACGAATGGATAAAGAAGATGTGGCACATTTATGCAATGGAATATTGCTCAGCCATAAAAAGAAATGAAATTGAGTCATTTGTAGTGAGGTTGATGGACATAGAATCTGTCATACAGAGTGAAGTAAATCAGAAAGAGAAAAACAAATACCATATGCTAACACATATATATATATATGGAATCTAAAAAAAAAAAATGGTTCTGAAGAACCTAGGGGCAGGACAGGAATAAAGATGCAGACATAGAAAATGGACTTGAGGACACAGGGAGAGGGAAGGGTAAGCTGGTACGAAGTGAGAGAGTGGCATGGACATATATACACTACCAAATGTACAACAGATAGCTAGTGGGAAGCAGCTGCATAGCACAGGGAGATCAGCTCAGTGCTTTGCGTCCACCTAGAGGGGTGGGATAGGGAGGGGGAGGGAGATGCAAGTGGGAGGGGATATGGGGATATATGTATACATATAGCTGATTCACTTTGTTATACAGCAGAGACTAACACACCATTGTAAAGCCGTTATACTCCAAAAAAAAGATGTAAAAATAATAATAATAATACAATTAAAATATTAAATTTGTTGGATTACATTGATTTTCTGAATGTAAATGGCAAGGTAAAATATTCTGGAGAAGATTCTTCTGATTTCCACATGTGAGTATCATCTTCTCCCAGTGCTTTACTCTAGAGCTCTCAGTGTCATTTATTCTTCATTTGCCATGAATATATTTTTTTTACGCATTCATTTGCTTCAGTTTTTTTCCATTAGGTTGCAGTAATTATAGTAGCAGAACATATTGCTAAATACATGTGAGTATAGAAACCAAAACTGTGTGTGTACTTGGTTATTAAAGTGTTATTTAAATGATACAGAACAGCACTGTCCAATAGAACTTTCTGCAACAATGGATATGTCCTATATCTGTACTTTCTAATGTGGTAGCCTCTGGCTACAAGTGGCTAACAAGCATTTAAAATATGACTAATGTGACTGAGGAACTGAATTTTAGTTTTATTTAACACAGGAATTTACATTTAAATTTAAATAATCCTGATGAGTGGCTACCACAGTGGTTAGTGCCTACCTAGAATATATTGATGTTAATTTTTTAAAATTATCATCAAAATGAAAAATGCAATGTTATAATCTCATAAAGAAGTTTTGGACACATTAGAATACACTGACTGTAATTTGAAAATCAACTGCTGTGGGTGATGATTTGATCATTCTGGGTATCAATGTGCCTAGCTGTGTATATTCTCTCAACCTCATAATTTTTGAACTTACGAGTGTTTGGAAACTTTGATTCAAGTATGAACCTGGTGTATTTAAAAGGAATCACCAGAACAATGGTAACTGGAGTTTTCAAGGAAAAGATATGTAAGCAGAGAAACCTGGAAAAATTGCTGCATCTCTGAATAGCATAGGCAGAACCAGGCAGCGATAAAGCAGTGTGGTCTGTACTATGAGAGTAAAAGCGTTAAAAAGTAAAATGTGTGTTATTTGGAAATGGCTTAGAGCATTTTTTTCCAGCTTTATTGAGATATATTTGGCACATAACATATACAAAGTTATGATTTGATACATGCATATATTGTGAAATGATTACCACAATAAAGTTAGTTAATACACCCAATCACCATCTCACATAATTACCATTTCTTTTTTGTAATGGTAATATTGAGATTTCAGCAACTTTCAAGTGTACAATATAGTATGTTAACTATATGTACCATGCTGTACATTAGAGCATTATTTAAGTCACTTTTTTTTGGTACTAGGGAATATACAGCTCCTGAAGGAAGTCCATGGCCAACTTCCAGGTCAGGCCACTTTAGTCAGTCTATATTGGGAGAGATGGAGGGAATTCAGATAGAGACTTAACAAGGGTGATTCCTGTCTAGGTGTACTAGGGAACGCTTTATTGAGGGCTTAACATACACAAGATACAGTGGATATTACACAGTAGTACACAAGTAACAACTCAAAAAGATTTATAATTTAGTAGGGAGATAAGTTGCAAACAATCTCTTGTAATTAAAGATTCAAAGAATCATATACCTAGATCCAAGTTTGTGATAAGATGATTGCAGTTCAGAAGAGAGAGAAATTTGGGTAGTCTGGAAATGCTAGGTAAGCTTCTTATACTCATGTCTCATACACTTAGAAGACTTATCTTAAATATTATTTAATCCTATATATCAGTGTTCGTGTCCTTTTAAATTGTTTTTGAGGTGACTGACACAAGATTAAGCATTTATGCACAGCCAGTAAATTGTGATGAGATGTGAAGGAATAGAACCCAGGGAATTTTTAGTTTAAGCAGTAAAAGAATTAGGAGAAACATCAGGAAATAAAAGTCTGTGATAAAATTGAACACAAAAGAAAGCTGAGAGTTTCTACA
Source organism: Eschrichtius robustus (assembly GCF_028021215.1). Classification (NCBI taxonomy): domain Eukaryota; kingdom Metazoa; phylum Chordata; class Mammalia; order Artiodactyla; family Eschrichtiidae; genus Eschrichtius; species Eschrichtius robustus. The sequence goes on from NC_090834.1 coordinate 40,026,800, forward strand.
AATGTATGCACCATAAGCATGCTTTCAGGTGATGGAGAAATATTTTTTCTTATCTGTTTGCATCAAGGTGGTAATACATGTATAGAAATCGAACATATCTGGAGGGAACAAAGGATAATAATCATAGAGACAGAATAAAAAAGAAAAAAATGTGCTTTCATTGTAAATTAATGGTCTGTAAATCAATAGTCTGAATGCTCACACTGAGAAAAGAATAATATTTCCTATTGAAATATGATTTTTGATATTGTTAGACCCACAGTGTTTAGTACAAAAGGCCTATAAAATATTCAAGAGAGCAACTCAAAGAAGTTGCCAAAACTATGATACATTCTGGCCATAAGTGTGTGGTGTGCCTTTAACCATGGCCCCACACAATCGCCCGTGGGAAGGTGAGCTACTTGCTCTCTATAGAGTGGTCTTTAGCAGTGCCAGGACCCCTCTGCTTCCCTTGATAGATCTGACATCCTGAATGTACCCAAATAGCTATTGACCAGCTCATGTTTTGGGGTCATAAAATCTCTTGGAAGTAATGAAAAATCTATGATAAGGGACCTTGAAAACAAAGACTAAACATATTCTGCCTATTGAGAAAAATGAAGTGGAGGAGAATTGAGCACCTTCTGGGCTGAATGTTTTGATAATTCAAATCTTCAAAGAATGCAACAGAAGAGAGACTTAAAATATTAGCAGCAATGCTAAAAATGAATAAGTTAATGCATGCATTACAATGCAAGCCATCTGAGCAGGAACTATGCATAATTCTCTATTTTTAATATCATCACACCTTGACAATTCAAGTCTTATGAGAAGTAGACACCTACAATGAGATTAGACATGCAAGAGATTTATTGGAGGAAATACCTGTGAAAGATGAGAGAGGAGATGTCAAAAGTAGACAAAAAGAACCTTCAGACTGAAATAAGTCTGACACGTGAAAAAGAATAGAGAGAAGGAAGGATTGGGTAGGAAGAGACTCAGACTGAAGCTCAATACTGAGAAAGGTCGAGCCAGTTCTATGAGAAGTTTCTGAGCCAAAATTTCATTCTGCATTGGGCACCAATGTCCTGTTCTAGCCCTCACTGTGCTCAGTCATTAGCTGGGAGCAAGCATGAGGAAACACTGCCTGGTGTGAATGCTGTGATAGACTTACAGGTGTAGTAGTTAGAACCTGTCAGTCAACATCACTCCTTGAAGGAGATCTGCATAGGACCCCTCCATGGATGATGCAGGCACATGGCACTTGGCTCAACACAAAATTTCCTTTTAAATTCTCTGCTCTGAACTAGGAACTGAAATTTTCTTCAGTAGGGGTTTGAGAAGATTGATCTCTACCATGATTGTTTTAACTCCTTCCCACCCCAAACCTGTTCTTCTAATTGCTTCCTACTCATCGCACATTTCTTCTGAACTTTATGTATGAGTACTAGAGACAGACTCTTGAGGCAGATTTTAATATAGATAATCATTTTTTAAACATAAATTGCTTTAACGTGCTCTTAAGATCTTTCTGTAGGCAATATAATAAGGCTTAGTAGTTGAAGGACTCAAGGGATGTCCTTCTGAAATGGTCTAACCTGTAAGTGTATACTACAACAAGGATCCATAGAACGGATGGGGAATAAAGCCAAAGGCAGCTGCCAGGATCTTGACCACAGGATGGCAAATTCAGGCCTGCCATGTTTGGTTGGGAATGAGATATTTATCCATTGCTGCTCTATGTTTTGTTTTGCTTTTTTGACATCTTTATTGGAGTATTATTGCTTTACAATGGTGTGTTAGTTCCTGCTTTATAACAAAGTGAATCAGCTATACATATGCATATATCCGCATATCTCTTCCCTCTTGCCTCTCCCTCCCTCCTACACTCCCTATTCCACCCCTCTAGGTGGTCACAAAGCACCGAGCTCATCTCCCTGTGCTATGCGGTTTCTTCCCATTAGCTATCGGTTTTACATTTGGTAGTGTATATAAGTCCATGCCACCCTCTCACTTTGTCCCAGCTTACCCTTACCCCTCTCAGGGTCCTCAAGTCCATTCTCTAGTAGGTCTGTGTCTTTAGTCCCGTCTTGCCCCTAGGTTCTTCATGACATTTTTTTTTTTTTTAAGATTCCATATATATGTGTTAGCATACGGTATTTGTTTTTCTTTCTGACTTACTTCACTCTGTATGACAGTCTCTAGATACAGCCACCTTACAACAAATAACTCAATTTCGTTTCTTCTTATAGCTGAGTAATATTCTATTGTATATATATGCCACATCTTCTTTATCCAGTCATCTGTCGATGGACACGTTAAGTTGCTTCCATGTCCTGGTTATTGTAAATAGTGTTGAAATGAACATTGTGGTACATGGCTCCTTTTGAATTATGGTTTTCTCAGGGTATATGTCCAGTAGTGGGATTGCTGGGTCATATGGTAGTTCTATTTTTAGTTTTTTAAGGAACCTCCATACTCTTCTCCACAGTGGCTGTATTAATTTACATTCCCACCAAAAGTGCAAGAGGGTTCCCTTTGCTCCACACCCTCTCCAGCATTTGTTGTTTGTAGATTTTAAGATGGTGCCCATTCTAATTGGTGTGAGGTGATACCTCATTGTAGCTTTGATTTGCATTTCTCTAATAATTAGTGATGATGAGCAGCTTTTCATGTGCTTCTTGGCCATGTGTATGTCTTCTTTGGAGAAGTGTGTATATAGGTCTTCTACCCATTTTTGGATAGGGTTGTTTGTTTTATTAATATTGAGCTGAATGAGCTGTTTGTGTATTTTAGAGAGAAATCCTTTGTCCGTTGATTAGTTTGCAAATATTTTCTCCCATTCTGAGGGTTGTCTTTTTGTCTTGTTTAAGGTTTCCTTTGCTGTGCAAAAGCTTTTAAGTTTCATTAGGTCCCATTTGGTCATTTTTTTTTTTTTATTTCATTACTCTAGAAGGTGGATCAAAAAAGATCTTGCTGTGATTTATGTCAAAGAGTGTTCTTCGTATGTTTTCCTCTAAAAGTTCTATAGGGTCCGGTCTTACATTTAGGTCCCTAAACCATTTTGAGTTTATTTTTGTGCATGGTGTTAGGGAGTGTTCTAATTTCACTGTTTACATGCAGCTGTCCAGTTTTCCCAGCACCACTTATTGAAGAGACTGTCTTCTCCATTGTATAGCCTCGCCTCTTTTGTCATAGGTTAGTTGACCATAGGTGCATGGGTTTGTCTCTGGGCTTTCTATCCTGTTCCATTGATCTATATTTCTGTTTTTGTGCCAGTACCATATTGTCTTGATTACTGTAGCTTTGTAGTATAGTCTGAAGTCAGGGAGTCTGATTCCTCTGGCTCTGTTTTTTTTCCCTCAAGACTGCTATGGCTATTTGGGGTCTTTTGTGTCTCTATACAAATTTTAAGATTTTTTGTTCTAGTTCTGTCATTTGTAATTTGATAGGGATTGCATTGAATCTGTAGATTTCTTTGGGTAGTATAGTCATTTTCACAATGTTGAATCTTCCAGTCGAAGAACAGGGTATATCTCTCCATCTGCTTGTATCATATTTAATTTCTTTCATCAGTGTCTTATAGTTCTCTACATACAGTTCGTTTGTCTCCTTAGGTATGTTTATTCCTAGGTATTTTATTCTTTTTGTTGCAATGGTAGATGGGAGTGTTTCCTGAGATTCTCTTTCAGATTTTTCATCACTAGTTTATAGGAATGAAAGAGATTTCTGTGCATTAATTTTGTATCATGCTACTTTACCAAATTCATTGATTAGCTCTAGTAGTTTTCTGGTAGCATCTTTAGGATTCTCTACGTATATTATCATGTCATCTGCAAACAGTGACAGCTTTACTTCTTCTTTTCCAATTTGTATTCCTTTTATTTCTTTTTCTTCTCTGATTTCTGCTCTGATTGGCTAAAACTTCCAAAACTATGTTGAATAATAGTGGTGAGACTAGACAACCTGGTCTTGTTCCTGATCTTAGTGGAAATGGTTTCAGTTTTTCACCATTGAGAACAATGTTGGTTGTGGGTTTGTCATATATGGCCTTGATTATTTTGAGGTTAAGTTCCCTCTATGCCTACTTTCTGGAGGGTTTTTATCATAAATGGGTGTTGAATTTTGTTAAAAGCTATTTCTGCATCTATTGAGATGATCATATGGCTTTTATCCTTAAGCTTGTTAATATGGTGTATCACATGGATTGTTTTGCGTATATTGAAGAATCCTTGCATTCCTGGGATAAACGCCACTTGGTCATGGTGTATGATCCTTTTAATGTGCTGTTGGATTCTGTTTGCTAGTATTTTGTTGAGGAGTTTTGCCTGTATGTTCATCAGTGATATTGGCCTGTGGTTTTCTTTTTTTGTGACACCTTTGGTTTTGGTATCAGGGTGATGGTGGCCTCGTAGAATGAGTTTGGGAGTGTTCCACACTCTGCTATATTTTGGAAGAGTTTGGTATGGATAGGTTCTAGCTCTTCTCTAAATGTTTGATAGAATTCACCTGTGAAACCATCTGGTCCTGGGCTTTTGTTTGTTGGAAGATTTTCAGTCACAGTTTCAGTGCTTGTGATTGGTCTGTTTATATTTTCTATTTCTTCCTGGTTCAGTCTCAGAAGGTTGTTCTTTTCTAAGGATTCGTCCATTTCTTCGAGGTTGTCCATTTTATTGGCATAGAGTTGCTTGTAGTAATCTCTCATGATCTTTTGTATTTCTGCAGGGTCAGTTGTTACTTCTCCTTTTTCATTTCTAATTCTATTGATTTGAGTCTTCTCCCTTTCTTTCTTGGTGAGTCTGGCTAATGGTTTATCAATGTTGTTTATCTTCTCAAAAAACCATCTTATAGTTTTATTGATCTTTGCTATGGTTTCCTTCATTTCTTTTTCATTTATTTCCGACCTGATCTTTATGATTTCTTTCCTTCTGCTAACTTTGGGGTTTTTTTGTTCTTCTTTCTGTAATTGCTTTAGGTGTAAGGTTAGGTTGTTTATTTGAGATGTTTCTTGAAGTAGGATTGTATTGCTATAAACTTCCCTCTTAGAACTGCTTTTGCTGCATCCCATAGCTTTCGGATGGTCCTGTTTTCATTGTCATTTGTATCTAGGTGTTTTTTGATTTCCTCTTCAATTTCTTCAGTGATCTCTTAGTTATTTAGTAGTGTATTGTTTAGCCTACATGTGTTTGTATTTTTTACAGATATTTCCCTGTAATTGATATCTAGTCTCGTAGTGTTTTGGGCGGAAGAGATATTTGATATGCTTTCAGTTTTCTTATATTTACCAAGGTTTGATTTGTGACCCAAGATATGATGTATCCTGGCGAATACTCCATGAGCACTTAAGAAGAAAGTGTATTCTGTTTTTTTTGGATGGAATGTCCTATAAATATCAATTAAGTCCATCTTGTTTAATGTATCATTTAAAGCTTGTCTTTCCTTATTTATTTTCATTTTGGATGATCTGTCCATTGGTGAAAGTGGAGTGTTAAAGTCCCCTACTATGGTTGTGTTACTGTCGCTTTCCCCTTTTATGGCTGTTAGCATTTGCCTTATGTATTGACGTGCTCCTATATTGGGGGCATAAATATTTACAATTGTTATATCTTCTTCTTGGATTGATCCCTTGATCATTATGTAGTGTCCTTCTTTGTGTCTTGTAATAGTCTTTATTTTAACATCCATTTTGCCTGATATGAGAATTGCTGCTCCAGCTTTCTTTTGATTTCCATTTGCATGGACTATCTTTTTCCATCGCCTCGCTTTCTGTCTGTATGTGTCCCTAGGTCTGAAGTGGGTCTCTTGTAGACAGCATATATATGGGTCTTGTTTTTGTATCCATTCAACCAGTCTTTGTCTTTCAGTTGGAGCATTTAATCCATTTACATTTAAGGTAATTATCAATATGTATGTTCCTATTACCATTTCTGTAATTGTTTTGGGTTTGTTATTGTAGGTTTTTTCTTTCTCTTGTGTTTCCTGCCTAGAGAAGTTCCTTTAGCATTTGTTTTAAAGCTGGTTTGGTAGTGGTGAATTCTCTTAACTTTTGCTTGTCTATAAAGGTTTTAATTTCTCTGTCAAATCTGAATGAGATCCTTGCTGGGTAGAGTAATCTTTGTTGTAGGTTTTTCCCATTCATCACTTTAAATATGTCCTGCACCTCCCTTCCGGCTTGCAGAGTTTCTGCTGAAAGATCAGCTGTTAACCTTATGGGGATTCCCTTGTATGTTATTTGTTGCTTTTCCCTTGCTGCTTTTAATATTTTTTTTTGTATTTAACTTTTGACAATTTGATTAATACGTCTTGGCCTGTTTCTCCTTGGATTTATCCTGTATGGGACTCTCTGCACTCCCTGGACTTGATTGACCATTTGCTTTCCCATATTAATGAAGTTTTCAACTATAAGCTCTTCAAATATTTTCTCAGTCCTTTTATTTTTCTCGTCTTCTTCTGGGACCCCTATAATTTGAATGCTGGTGCATTTAATGTTGTCCCAGGGGTCTCTAAGACTGTCCTCAATTCTTTTCATTCTTTTTTCTTTATTCTGCCCTATGGTAATTATTTCCACTCTTTTATCTTGTAGGTCACTTACCCGCTCTTCTGCCTCAGTTATTCTGCTATTGATTCCTTCTAGAGAATTTTTAATTTCATTTTTTGCGCTGTTCATCATTGTTTGCTTCCTCTTTAGTTCTTCTAGGTCTTTGTTAAACGTTTCTTGTATTTTATCCTTTCTATTTCCAAGATTTTGGATCATCTTTACTATCATTTCACTGAATTCTTTTTCAGGTAGACTGCCTATTTCCTTTTCATTTGTTTGATCAGGTAGGTTTTTACTTTGCTCCTTCATATGCTGTGTATTTCTCTGTCTTCTCATTTTGCTTAACTTACTGTGTTTGGGCTCTCCTCTTCACAGGCTTCAGGTTTGTAGTTCCCACTGTTTTTGGTGTCTGCCCCCAGTGGGTAAGGTTGGTTCAGTTGGTTGTGTAGGCTTCCTGGTGGAGGGACTGGTGCCTGTGTTCAAGTGGATGAAGCTGACTCTTGTCTTTCTGGTGTGCAAGGCCACATCTGGTGGTGTGTTTTGGGGTGTCTGTGACCTTATTATGATTTTAGGCAGCCTCTCTGCTAATGGGTGGGATTGTGTTCCTGCCTTGCTAGTTGTTTGGCATGGGGTTTCCAATACTGGAACTTGCTGGTCTTTGAGTGGAGCTGGGTCTTAGCTTTGAGATGTAAATCTCTGGGAGAGCTTTCATCATTTGATATTATATGGGGCCAGGAGCTCTCTGGTGGACCAATGTCCTGAACTCGGCTCTCCCACCTAAGAGGCTCAGGCCTGACACCCAGCTGGGGCAACAAGACACTGGCAGCCACACAGCTCAGAATAAAAGGGAGAAAAAAAGAAAGAATAAAATAAAATTTAAAAGGTAAAATAAAATAATGTAGTTATTAAAATAAAAATAATTTTTTAATAAAAGGAAGAAGGAAAGAAAGAAGAGTGCAACCAAACCAATAAACAAATCCACCAATGGTAACAAGTGCCAAAAACTATATGTATAAAAAATAAAAAACAGAGAGAACCCTAGGACATATGGTAAAAGCAAAGCTACACAGACAAAATCTCACAAAGAAGCATACACTTACACCCTCACATAAAGAGAAAAAGGCAAAGAAATATATACATATAAAAAAAAATAGGGAGAGAACAATCAAATCAATAAGGAAATCTACCAATGATAATAAGCTCTAAATAGTAAACTAAGATAAACATAAAACCAGAAACAAATTAGATTCTGAAAGCAAACCCAAAGTCTACTGTTGCTCCCGAAGTCCACTGTCTCAATTTTGGGATGATTCATTGTCTATTCAGGTATTCCACAGATGCAGCGTACATCAAGTTGATTGTGGAGATTTAATCTGCTGTTCCTGAAGCTGCTGGGAGAAATTTCCCTTTGTATTCTTTGTTTGCACAGCCTCTGGGGTCAGCTTTGGATTTGGCCACGTCTCTGTGTGTAGGTCACCTGAGGGCATCTCTTCCCCAACCCGACAAGACGGAGTTGAAATACCAGCTGATTAGTTGCCTCTGGCTCACTCAGGCCGGGGGTGGGGGGGGGGGAGGAGGGGTATGGAATGCGTTTCGAGCCTGCGGCAGCAGAAGCCAGCATGACATTGCAACAGCCTGAGGCATGCCGTGTGTTCCCCCAGGGAAGTTGTCCCTGGATCACAGGACCCTGGCAGTGGCTGCTACACAGGCTCCCAGGAGGGGAGGTGTGTATAGTGACCTGTGCTTGCACACAGGATTCTTGGTGGCTGCAGCAGCAGCCTTAGCATTTCATGCCCGTCTCTGGTGTCTGTTCTGATAGCTGTGGCTCACGCCCGTCTCTGGAACTCGTGTAGACAGTGCTCTGAATCCTCTCTCCTCGCGCACCCTGAAACAGTGGTCTCTTGCTTCTTAGGCAGTTCCAGACTTTTTCCCGGACTCCCTCTAGGCTAGCTATCGTGCACTAGCTCTCTTCAGGCTGTGTTCAAGCAGCCTATCCCAGTCTTATCCCTGAGATCTGACCTCAAAAGCCCGAGCCTCAGCTCCCAGCCACCACCCGCCCTGGCAGGTGAGTAGACAAGACTCTCAGGCTGGTGAGTGCTGGTCGGCATTGGTCCTCTGTGTGGAAATCTCTCCACTTTGTCCTCTGCACCCCTGTTGCTGTGCTGTCCTCCATGGCTCCGAAGCTTCCCCCCCGTCCAGCCCGCATCTCCGTCAGTGAAGGGGCTTCCTAGTGTGTGGAAACTTTCCCCCTCCTTCACAGCTCCCTCCCAGATGTGCAGGTCCCGTCTCTATTCTTTTGTCTCTGTTTTTCCTTTTTTATTTTGCCCTACCCAGGTATGCAGGGAGTTTCTTGCCTTTTGGGAAGTCTGAAGTCTTCTGCCAGCATTCAGTAGGTGTTCTGTAGGAGTTGTTCCACATGTAGATGTATTTTTGACGTATTTGTGAGGAGGAAGATGATCTCCATGTCTTTCTCCTCTGCAATCTTGAAGGTCTCCTCTGAATTTTATTGTTCAGTAGTTGTATTTTATTTAATTTGTTATACTTTTGATTTTCAAAGCTAAATATGAGCCATAGGAACAAGTTTATAGCTAGTTTCTATATATGCATAATTAAATAACACCAAAATAAATATTATTTGTCAACACTGAGGATACTCTAAAATTTACTTTTGTTTAAGGGAGGTCTGCCCATTATATAAGTGTAAGAAACACTGAGCTAACTTGCAAAGGATATTAATAGCTGAGAGCAACATTTGAATTGTGCATGATTAGCACTCTCCAACATCTGTGTGTACTCTGAATTTTTCTTCAAGGCTTTATGTATTTGCATTCTAAGTTTATTCAATTTAACTTCGTTGCGTCTACATCTATACTTGTACTCAAGCTTCTATTTTCAGCATTATAAATGATGAGATCCATAGTCTATTTAGGAAAAACAAAGGTCATTTCACACCCTTGTAAATGGTTTTAAAACATATTCTGAACAGCAGAGAGCCTGCAATCTCCTTCTCTTGGAGAGGTTGTAGGAGACAGGTGGAGAAAGCACCAGGATCCTTAATGATCCTTAGTCTCCAGCTCATTCTCCTTGTACCTGATGTAGTTACATGTTCAGTGTTCAGTGTTCAGTCTCAGAGCATTCAGCACCTTTGCTTTATTTTGTGCATCTTCTGGGCTAATATTTGTTAGTTTACTTCATCTTCACTATCAAGCATGTGCAGTGGAAGATAGAATGAGGCATCAAGTCAGGCTTCACAATTTTCCATGGAAATTCAGAGGTTACATTTAAGTTATTTGGACATCTTTGCTCATAAAATAAGTCATACTTTATGGGATTGAGTACTGGGAATATCACTCTGCAATTTTCTAAAAGTCAAGCAAGGCGGCTTAATGCTTTTTTATTATATTCCTCTTTTTGGACTCTAAAGCACAAAATGGAATTCACAGAAGGGCAGAATATGAAATTCCATAAGCCACATCAAAGAAGTAGGATGTAATCTTCACTGAAAAAGCATTTCTATTTCTGTAGGAATGAATCTGGCCATGAAAATAACATAATGTGTCACACAAATATACACACACACATACACAAACACACACAATTATATGTACATATCTTATATGAGAAAACAGAATAATGCAGACATGTATATATTACATATATGTATTTCTATATATTTAAATCTTCCTTAGTTTTCTGAGCAATCATTAGAGTGTTATATCAATTAGAAGTTGCATAATGAACTTTGCCATTTATTAGCTTTGTTTTTTATCTTGTGTTTAATTAAATAAAATCCTAAATATTTGTAGGTAACCTCACATGGGTTTTAATTATGATTTAAGGTAAAGATCCCAACTCCCCCTGTCTTTCTGCTTTCATGGTAATTAAATCTTGATAAAGGTTTTATTTCAGAGTGAAATTCTTTGACTATGCTATCACTGATCTACAGAGTATTAATAGGATATTTGCTTAAAGATATTTCACAAACTGAACTGTGGAAATAGCTTGTGCCATTGCTATGCCATCTTCTAGATAGGCTATCAGTATTGAAAATTCAAGATTAAATTATTCTGATTATGATGAAATATTCCTAAGTAACAAGAAGCTGTGTATTTTGCATAGTGAGTTTGGAAGACCCATTGCAGACCCTTCCTCCCCATCTCCCTAACATTGACCCCCAATCCCACCACTTTATGGGTTTCTATATTCTGGGCTACTACTGGCTTTCAAGGGAAAAAGTTATGAATACCATCTCTCGTGGTTTCAGTGTTGGTAGCGGGTAAATGTAGATGTTCTCATATAAAATGCTTCTATAGCTAATATTTTTAAAGATAACTACTAATATAAACTGATCTGAAGTAGTACTTGTCAATTTGGAAGTAAGAAGTTTTGCAGTCACCCTGCTAAACAGTCTACAGATCATTTTGGATGAAGTCATTTACAAATTAATGTGACCCTCAACATTTCCTTCATCCTCCCCTAGTCCACCTATACACATAATTTTTCCTATAATATTCACCTCCTTTTATTTTCTAAGCTAAAAGAATTTAGCTCTCCCCCTTCATAAACATTAATCTAAATAGACATTTCTCCAAAGAAGACATACAGATGGCCAAAGAGCACATATATATTTACCTGTAATACTGGGGAGTCTGTTTTGGCAACAAAACACAAGGACCCAGAAGTGTCTAAATCTAATGTCAATTCTGGAAGAAACTAATCTCAAATTCCCACATTTTTCACATTTAAAACTTGAAGTGGGGTGACTGGGAGGCAGCCCATAAAAACCATAGTAAGTAATTCTGTAAGTATAATAGGAAAGCAACAAGAATGCAAAACAACCCCAAACTTATTTGATTTCATACTCCCAAAAATTTTTAAGATTTTCTTGTTATAGCTTTCTCTTGAATTCTCAGATTTTTTTCTTTTAGAGAAAATTTAAGGTTAATGTGTTAAATAATACATGAAGAGTGATAAGAAGAATAGGTGCCCAAGGTGCAAACTGCACATGACACAAATCACCTCATTTGGCATTTAAAGGTCATTAAACAACATCACCTCAGAGCCACATCACACATTAAAGGTAAAAAGACATCCTAGGCTGTCTGAAATAAACCCATACGTGTATACAGAAGGGTTGGAAGCAGAATAAGGGCGGAAATGGGAGAAATGAAGGAGCACCTACATTTGCTGAGAGTCTTTCACAGGCTAGGTGCTCTGTAATCCTCACCACAGCAGCCTGTATTCACACCAGTCTTAGCACTGCCCACAGGAGCGGTGGTTGTTTACTTATCTGTCTTCGCCACTAGATTGTAAATTCACTGAGGATAAGATAATATATTATTTAATATCTACTTGTGACAAAACATTACCTACAGTGACCAGCACAAAACAGGCAATCAATACAGATTTGTTGACTGAATGAATAAGGCCATGTTCTAACAATTAATATTCCCAGGAGATGAAGAAGGAGACAGGCTGAGAGCAATTAAGTAATTTACCCAGGTCACAGAGATCAGACAATTTAGTAAGTAGCTGAAAAGGGTACAAATCCAAGCCTGTTTGACTTCAGAGAACCAAGCTTTCTATGGCACCATGCTGCTTCACAGAAACCAAAGTAGGACCAAGCCTCAGAGAAAGGTCTCAGATTTTTGATGGAAAGATGGCAGTAGGAGAAAAAAGTTACACATCCCTGCCTGAAACTGAAAAATCTCAGAGAAGTAAAAGTGGATATTTTTTCTGGGTATAGTCCACACTAGGATAAAATCAGAGCATCAGAGTGGGGGAGAGTCTTGTATTTGTGTCCTGGTACCTTCTTCAATAATATCTTTTCCTCTCCAACAGCTCATGTTTGTTTCCTTTTCTTTGTTTCTCTTCTCTCTCTCTCATCACAGCTTCTTTCCTTGCATGGTTCAAAATTCCAGGGAGACAACTCTATACAAGGGTCAGAAGAAGCAGCCAAGAGGTCATGGATGATAGCACAGACTATGGAGTCCAGCTGCCAAAGTTCCATCCCAACTCAGCCTCATTCTAACCAGGTGACATTAGGCAAATTATTTAATCTCTCACTGTCTCAGTTGCTTCATCTGGGAAATGAGGCTCTTAATAACACAACCTAGCTATTGTTATAGGAACTAAAAGAGTTAATACATATCAGTTGCTTAGCACAGTATCTGGCACAAGGTAGGAACTTAATTAAGGGTAGCTATTACCATGCTCTTAGCCCTTAATTCAGGAGCAGAGCCAGCTGCATGCGTACTGCAGCCCATTAATCCCCAAATATATCTGTCATATTCCAGATTAGGCTTGATACATAGGATCCAACAGGAGCTCTTCTCTCAAGGGCAGCAGTGAAGTGTCTCTGGAAGTAAATGAAATAAATCTGAATCATTTCTTCTATCTTCTGATTTAAATGGCCAATTGTTTGGGACATTGGTAGGTGTAGTTGGGGGTCTTTCCCTCCATACAAATCACTGCATTCAAAAGCCTCTCCTGTGTCTGGATAGAGAAACAAAAAGAACAGTCTTTCTTTGTTGTTCTCTGAGCATGTGCCTTTCTAATAGTATCACAAGTTCATTTCAATCCAAGAATGAATCCCCCCACCCCTCAATCTGGAGAGCTGAGGGCTAGAGGTAAGGGAGAGTGCCTATAGACAGGAAACCAGCCAAATTTAATTGGAGCCATTTTCTTAGCTATGAGTCTTCATCAGCAAGAGCAATGATTAGGGCAGGAGAGGGGCTAGACTAACTAAACAGAAGCTTATTTTTCTAATGTAACAACATCCAGAGGTATGCAGTCCAGGCTTTGTGCAACTGCAATGCTAGTTATTGGGTTAAAGACTACAGAAGAATAAGTGAGGGAAAATGGCAGAGGACAGAAGGTTGAAAAAACAAGCAAGCACAACATATCTCCTAAAAGGGAACTCTCCTGCACTGTTGGTGGGAATGTAAATTGATACAGCCACTATGGAGAACAGTATGGAGGTTCCTTAGAAAACTAAAAGTAGAGCTACCGTACGACCCAGCAATCCCACTACTGGGCGTATACCCTGAGAAAACCATAATTCAAAAAGATACATGTACCACAATGTTCATTGAACCACTATTTACAATAGCCAGGACATGGAAGCAACCTAAATGTCCATCGACAGGTGAATGGATAAAGAAGATGTGACACATATATACAATGGAATATTACTCAGCTATAAGAAGAAACGAAATTGAGTTATTTGTTGTGAGGTGGATGTAACTAGAGACTGTCATACAGAGTGAAGTAAGTCAGAAAGAGAAAAACAAATACTATATGCTAACACATATACATGGAATCTAAAATAGTGGTATTGATGAACCTAGTGGCAGGGCAGGAATAAAGATGCAGACGTAGAGAAAGGACTTGAGAACACAGAGTGGGAAGGGGAAGCTGGGATGAAGTGAGAGAGTAGCACTGACATATATACACTACCAAATGTAAAATGGATGGCTAGTGGGAAGCTACTGCATAGCACAGGGAGATCAGCTCAATGTTTTGTGATGACCTAGGGGAGTGGGATAGGTAGGGTGGGAAGGAGGCTCAAGAGGGAGGGTATATGGGGATATATGTATACATATAGCTAATTCACTTTATTGTACAGCAGAAACTAACACAACATTGTAAAGCAATTATATTCCAATACAGATATAAAAAAAATTAGGTTTGGTCACATAATTATTGTTCATAATCAATTATGCTTACATACCAAAAAAATATAGCACATGATTCAACCTAATATGGCATATGGCAACCACTAGCTGCAAGAGAGGCTGGGAGAGAGGGCGTTTATCTGGACCTATTTCCCCTCTGAACAGAATCAAAGTTCTGTTAATGAGTGAATGGCTAAACAAATACTGAGTAAGTAACTAGCAGTGTCTCCCATGTTCACCAAAGAGAAAGTCTGTATATTGAATGTATTTCCTAATCAGAATTTTTCTAAAATAGCCGAGACACTATGACTTAGGAGAACAATGATGAAATGTATTCCCTCAATGGAATAGAATAATCCTCCACTTTAGCAGAGCATGTGCCCAGAGGCAGGGTAAAAATAAATGAATAAATAAACACAAATATAAGCCTGCAAAAGCAGAGTTCTATTACAGCAATGACTTGTGCTGCCAGCTTCCTATCCTCTTCATCTCCACTTGCCAAAGATGACCAAATGGCTAATATAAACTTACCTTACTACTTGGATTCCAAAGAAAAGATTCAAAAGATTCCCAAGGAAAGAGTGATGGTACTCAAAGAGAATCAACCTGCAATTATTTTTCAGCAACAACAACATAAAAGAAAATGCAGATTCCATTAAGAGTGAAAGAGAGAGAGAGAGGGAGGGAGACATGATGAGATTACATACCAGAGTTTGAGGGAAAGGCAAATGGGCAACACAGCAAAGATAGGCTGAAAGAGACAAAGAAAGGAATCTGAAAAATCACTGTAGAAAGGTAATAAGTAAGATGGATAATGGGATTTAGCAACTCACACAAAAGGATCATGGAAAAGGGAAGAAAGGCAATCAAACACAAATGATAGACATGAAAGGTATTTCATGAGATGAAACATAGAAATAATTGCTGTGTATGAAAAAAATGTTACAAAAACAAAAATTAACTCTTTAAGAAATATTTCTACTTGGGGTATTATTGAGAACTATATTTCCTAAAAAAAATCTCAGTACTGAAAACTTATAAATTCAGAATAAAATATGATTTTTCAAAAACATAAATATAGAGCTGAAGTAGCAAAACCATAAAGGAAATTCACAAACACCAAAATAAGTAGATGATACAGAGGGGGAGAGAGAGATGTCTAAGCAATAAAAATGAAATAGAATGAAGGGTTTAAACTAGAATAAAGTTTCAGTTTTCCTGAAGTCATTGACAGGTATCTAGGACGGCAGAGTCTGAAATTTAATGATCCAGAGGACAAATATAAGGTATTAGATATGAGAAAAGTGAAATTCTTTTAACTCCTAAATTAATTGGGAAAAAAAGAAATAAATAATAAAAGAGAAAATAGGACAATAGAAAACATAAATGAAACTATAGAAATAAATTTTAAAATATATCCACAATTTGCAAATGAACTGGTTTCATTTTTAGAGTCTACTTTATAAGAGATAAACCTAAAATACACAGAAAAATTTTAAAGTAATAGAAAAATATTATAGCAAAATAACTTTAAAAATAAATCTATATCAATCCGAAAAAAATGGACTGTAAAACAGAAAACATTCTTTAGGACAAGGAGGACTTGGCATAATGATAATAAGTGCAATTAATAAGAATGCATTTAATAACATAGGTTCAAAATATATAAAGCTCTGTTAACACAAAAACATGAAAATATTGATAAGTCCACCTTCAAAGTGGAAAATTTCCACAAATTTTCTCAGTAGTTGATACAATAAGCTGACAAAAAAATAAGCAACACAATTAGTAAACTGGATCCACAGATAATATGCCGAACTCTGTTCCCAAGAGAGGAATCATTTTCTCTCAAGCACTGGAATATTTCAGAAAATGAAACAGGTTGAGCCATCAAACTCATCTCAATAAATATCAAAGAATTAGTATACATAGTCCATGTTCTCTGATAGATGCAATTAAGTTGGAAATTAATTTTAAAAAAGAATCACTTTTAAAATATATATATGTAGAGAAATTAATGCATTCCTTAAAAACTCAGGGGTTAAAGATGAAATCACAATATAATTAGAAAACACTTATAATTAAATGGTACCAAATATGATACATATCCTATATAGTGGTATATAGCCAAAGTGGTACTTAGAGTAAAAATTATAACCTTAATTGCATCTATTAGAAAATGGAAATGAAAAATTGACAGCAAAACACTAACCTTAAGTTATAAAAAACACAGAAAAACTTAAGGAAATAGGAGAGATAAAAGTAAAAATTAATGTTTTAAAGAAACATTGTTTGAAACATGGGAGACCAATGTTAATATTGAATATTTGAAGACATAAAATAATCAATCTGGCAAAATTGATCACAAAAAATGGATACAATATAAAATTAAATAATATTAGAAAGGGAAAAGGGACATATTATAGATAGAGTAGGTATTCAAACCAATAAGAATACTATGCACAATTTTATGCTATCCAAATTGAACATGCAACTGAAATTCACCACCTCTTAGAAAATGGTACTTATAAAACTGAATGTAAGAAGAAATAAAAAACTTTAAAAGATCTCTAATCATTTAAAAATATAAAATGATAGTTCAAAACCTACACATACACACACACACACACACACACACACACACACACACACAAAGCCCAGACAGTTTCACAGATGAATTCTACCAAACATTAAAGAACAAATAATTCCCATCATAGAGAAACTCTTAAAGACAATAAAAAATGAAAAAAAACATTCTTTTTATGAAGTTAAAATTTTATGACATTAACATAATTATAGTTCCAAAATCTAACTGGAAATAAAATTAAAATCCAGTATGATTTGTTTTATGTTTGTTTATGTTTCTATAAAACACTAAAATCTTACTTGAAATTAGTGGACATGAAGTTAAAGTGAAATCACCCCTCATGATTTTGTGTTTCCCCAGATACATTCAGTTTCACGAATGCAGGTGCAAAAAGCATGTCGAGAGTTAAATCTAACCAGGCTGGTGGTTTTGCCAAACACACTGGAAGGAGCAAAAATTGGAAAGGAGTTGAGAGTATATGAAAGGGAGTCATTATCATGACAGGTCACAGAATTTTTCTGAATAAGAAAGAAAGGACGTCAACATATGAGGGATGGTTAAAAAGGCCTAGGAGCAATGAACTGTAGTCCCTGATGGAAATTAAAAATTAACTTTATCCATAATCCTCACAAGAGGGAGAGGCAATATAATAATCACATTCATGCATGATGAACCTGAGACTCAGGTATGTTAATGGACTTTTCTAAAGTAAGTATATATACTGAGTAATTAACAGAGTTTTCACTCCAACCTGAATACTCTGGCTCAAAGCCCCTTTCCTGGTCCTACTCCATTATTCTGCAGCCCTATCCTACACTGGCTTGCAGATCTTCCTGTTCTTCCTAGTTATTGCTATTTCTCAGGGGTTAATTCTCCCCTAGGGTCAACTCAGGATTCCCACATCATCAGATATTGTTAAGGCTCAGATTTTATTGTTATTTTACCAGTGTTTCAAATTCTAATTTTACAAAATAAATGTTTACTTTCAGAAGAGAGGAAACATCTTTTTAAAAAATAAAATTAGCTCTATTGCCATAAAATGTTAACTTCATAATCGATAAGAATGGAAATTGCAAGCCAACATTCTCAAAATCCGTTCATATTCTATTACAATTTAATTTTCCTTCAGTCTTTCTCCTCCATTCACAAGGTCCTTTTGCTCCTTTTTGGAATGTTAAATTTTGAACACACTATTTACTACTGACAGTTTTGTTGTTTCTTGGTTCTGTATAACTGTTTGACTAAAAGTGCCAAGAATTTTCTTCCCTAGGTGCCTATAAATCTCCTAATAATGTCTATTTGTTTTGGCAACCTTCCTCCGCCTTGCTAATCTTACCAAGAATTCCTTCAAGGTCATCAAACTTGAAATATGTATTTGTTATCATTATGTAAAAAGATCATCAGAAAGGGGGAACTTGTTTGGACATTTATTTTGTACAAACTGACATTTATTCTTCTGCCAGTATCAATAAATAAGAACAGGTATAATTTATGTGTGTGTCATCATTCAGAAAATTGACAAAAATGACTAGAGAGTTGTCTCTTAAGTAAACCAGTTATCATTTAGTATCTGGGTCAGAAAATGTATAGTGGTTACGTTGATTTATCTTCTACTGTTGTGTGCCAGCTTCTTTGTATCATCTGTTTCCTAAGTGTAACCTATCAACTTTCAGAGACACACTTTCAGGCTCAACAACAACAGCAATGCGTTAACATCTTTCAGGGTGTTCATCACAATTTTAGAAGGAAATTCCTTCTAAAATTATGTTTCTAAAATATTATTGTAAAGGAACAAAAAGTGCTCTAGAGAAATAAAAGTAAAATACATTTTATAATTGGAAAGCAGAATTCTGACTGTCCTCACTGTCCAAATGGAGGTCCTAAGAAGAATCTGTATTTATAAAACACAGTTGTTATCTTGATATTTTCTCCTTTTTTATCACTTCTAAAAGGCCTTATTTGCTTCTTATTTTCATTTCTCCTCCCTATTCCACCATATAATTTTTTCTTACACTTACTTACTTTTGATTTCTCAGTAGTTTACTCTACTTGATTTTCTATACAATACTAAATTCCTACCAGTTCTGTAAAACTCATTTCATATTGCTTTGTGTGATTTTTCTCAAACCCCAGATGCAGTAAGTGTGAAACACTGTGCCACGTGGAAATTCCACTCTCTACATCTGTTTGCTTAAGACAACTTAATTGCTTGCAGAGGCAGCTCCACTTTCATGTAGGAAAACAAGTTCAATGATCACTGTAAGGTGAGAGCAAAAAAGAAATAATCCATCAACTGTCTGCCAGTGGCTCTTCATAGTACTTCTCACCGTCAAGGAGTCAATGCTGGAGGGAGGGGTTGTCAAAGAGAGTGAGAATGGAGAATTGACAACTAATGTTGAAATTATTGCTGAAACAGAGGTAGAAAAATACTATCAAGCAAATGTTTCAAATAGTAGACAGCTGCACACAAGAGACAGCTCTGAGAGCTTTTGTCACAATAAAATGTATTAAAAAAGAAGAGAGTGTTTCTTAGAATTCCGAGCTTCTAGAGGGATCAAATCAAAGAGACCTGAAAAGCTGTGACTAAAGCAGAAAAAGCAATTTGACCAAGAAAAATTTTAACATATACGTTGTTTTGAAAATTCATTACCCTTCTTCTCTAACTCAGAAATGTATATGGAGTATTTAGGAGAAGACCAAGGTTACAGGGTGAGAAGCAGCTTAGTGTAATCTCAACCAAACCACATGGCAGTTCCACAGTTTTGAGGAAGCATGAAATGGATGTTGGTGAGAGAATCCTAATGTCCACTACAACCCTATATTTACAGATCATCTGCAGATGTATAGGAATTTGGGGAAGTAAAGGGAACTACGAGAGAAATCTTAGAGAAACAGGATGCCTACTTTGGGGAAATAATATGTTTTGATGTCCCCTAAAGATTTACTTCCACTGAAGAGCATGCTCAAAAGAGACCATAGTGCTTAGATGGGTAATACTGGCAAGAATTCTGCTGCCCAGGCCAGGTAGCAAATGCCTTTGAGCTTAATACTGACAGTCCCTAAGGATACTGTTTTATTTCTACCATTTGATGGGACCTGTGAAGGCCTGGAATATTAGAGTTCCCTTTTGAGGGTGAAGTACATGAAAAATTAATCAAGGAGAATGCAGAAACTCTCTATCGAAATTGAGCTGATAATAGATAGCAGTTTGTAGAGCTGTTCACTGTATGCTGGACAAACATCCTTGAAAATATCAAAATAAAGGGCATCCAGTGACTAACTTTGCAAACGAGTAGAAACACAAAATATCATGGAGAACTGTCTCCCAAAACTGCCTTTCACTAATGGATGTCCAGGAGATTAATTCTCTTCCAAAAATATTCATAGACCAAAGCAAGAACCCCCCACCACACTTTCTACCCTCAGAAAGAGGTTGTCTAAAAACATATATTCAAATGCACTTTTCAGAACCTGATGCAATTTTTATCTACTCATGCTCTTATCTACCATTTTACAATAACTGAGTAACTCTATTTCATAGTAAAATGCTCCATAATATTTACTGAGTCTTTTTATATGCCAGGCATCTTGCCAAGCATGCTACATGCCTTACATCATTTAAAGCTTGCAATGAACTTATAAGTGAAATATTATTATCCCTATCTTATAAATAAAGAAACAAGACTTCCAGTCAAGATTGCATGGTAAATTCTCTGTGAGCTACATACACTCACACACACATGCACACCTACACACATGCACATAGGCACACATTCATGCACATACACGTGCAGCAAACATACACATATTCAACTAGCTGCCACTGATATTCCAAAAAGAGCTGATAAAATTTTAAAAGAAACATTATAAAGATGTAACCTTTCTAAAATACAAAATTAATACCTTTATATACCTGGAAAGTAACAAAAATGAAAAGCAGTAGGTAGAGGTAAAGACAACTTCCTGGGTTCCACATCTGAAAGTAGGCAATGGAATTTAACTCCTGAAGGAGATTGGAACTAAAATTACTCCCAAACATGGTGGGGTTCCACAGCCAAATTCATTACTTAAAATAAGGGTCCATTCTTTGAGAAGATAAAAAAAATTAATAAACCATTAGCGAGACTAATCAACAATAAAAAGGAGAAGACTCAAATAAGCAGAATTAGAAATGAAAGAGGAGAAGTAAGAACTTACACTGCAGAAATACAGAGGATCATGAGAGACTACTACAAGGAATTATATGCCAATAAAATGGACAACATGGAAGAAATGCACAAATTCTTAGATAAGGACAACCTCCCAAGACTGAATGAGGAAGAAATAGAAAACATGAACAGACCAAACACAAGCACTGAAATTGACACTGTGTTTAAAAATCTTCCAACAAACAAAAGTCCAGGACCAGATGGTGTCACAGGTGAATTCTATCAAACATTTAGAGAAGAGCTAACGCCCATCCTTCTCCAACTCTTCCAAAATATAGCAGAGGGAGGAAAACTCCCAAACTCATTCTATGAGGCCACCACCACCCTGACACCAAAACGAGACAAAGATGTCACAAAAAAAGAAGATTACAGGCCAATATCCCTGATGAATATAGATGTAAAAATCCTCAACAAAATACTAGAAAACAGAATCCAACAACACATTAAAAGGGTCATACACTCTGATCAAGTGTCATTTATCCCAGGAATGCAAGGATTCATCAAACTATGCAAATTAATCAATGTGATACACCATATTAACAAACTGAAGGACAAAATCCATATGATCATCTCAATAGATGCAGAAAAAGCTTTTGACAGAATTCAATACCCATTTATGATAAAAACTCTCCAGAACTGGGCATAGAGGGAACCTACCTCAACATAAAAAAAGCCATATATGACAAACCCACAGCCAACATCATTCTCAATGGTGAAAAAGAGAAAGCATTTGCTCTAGGATTGGGAACAAGAAAAGGGTGCCCACACTCACCACTATTATTCAACATAGTTTTGGAAATTTTGTCTCGGCAATCAGAGAAGAAAAAGAAATAAAAAGAATACAAACTGGAAAAGAAGGAGTAAAACTGCCACTGTCTGCAGATGACATGATACTATACATAGAAAATCCTAAAGATGCCATCAGAAAACTGCTAGAGCTAACCAATGAATTTGGAAAAGTAGCAGGATACAAAATTAATGCACAGAAATTTCTTTCATTTCTATACACTAACAATGAAAAATCAGAAAGAGAAATTAAAGAAACACTCCAATTTACCATTGCAACTAAAAGAATAAAACACCTAGGAATAAACCTACCTAAGGAGACAAAAGACCTGTATGCAGAAAACTATAAGACACTGATGAAAGAAACCAAAGAGGAAACAAATAGATGGAAAGATATACCATGTTCTTGGACTAGACGAGTCAACATTGTGAAAAAGACTATACTAGTCAAAGCAACTACAGATTCAATGCAATCCATATCAAATTACCGATGGCATTTTTCACAGAACTAGAACAAAAAAATTTACAATTTATTTGGAAACACAAAAGGCCCCAAACAGCCAAAGCAATCTTGAGAAAGAAAAACGGAGCTGGAGGAATCAGGCTCCCTGACCTCTGACTATACTACAAAGCTACAGTAATCAAGACAGTATGGTACTGGCACAAAAACAGAAATATAGATCAAAAGAACAGGATAGAAAGCCCAGAGATAAAGCCACACACATATGGTCACCTTATCTTGGACAAAGGTGGCAAGAATATACAATGGAGAAAAGACAGCTCTTCAATAAGTGGTGCTGAGAAAACTGGACAGCTACATGTAAGAGAATGAAATTAGAACACTTCCTAACACCATACACAAAAATAAACTCAAAATGGATTAAAGACCTAAATGTAAGGTTAGACACTATAAAACTCTTACAGGAAAACATAGGCAGAACACTCTTTGACATAAATCACAGCAAGATCTTTTTTGATCTACCTCCTAGAGTAATGGAAATAAATTCAAAAATAAACAAATGGGACCAAATGAAACTTAAAATCTTTTGCACAGCAAGGGAAACCATAAACAAGATGAAAAGACAACCCTCAGAATGGGAGAAAATATTTGCAAATGAAGCAATTGACAAAGGATTAATCTCCAAAATCTACAAGCAGCTCATGCAGCTCAATATCTAAAAAACAAACAATCCTATCCAAAAATGGGCGGAAGACCTAAATAAACATTTCTCCAAAGAAGACATACAGATGGCCAAGAGACACATGAAAAGATGCTCAAAATCACTAATCATTAGAGAAATGGAAATCAAAACTACAATGAGGTATCACCTCACACCAGTCAGAATGGCCATCATCAAAAAATTTACAAACAATATATGCTGGAGATGGTGTGCATAAAAGGGAACCCTCCTGCACGGTTGGTGGGAATGTAAATTGATACAGCCACTATGGAGAACAGTATGGAGGTTCCTTAAAAATCTAAAAATAGAACTATCATACGACCCAGCAATCCCACTACTGGGCATATACCCTGAAAAAAACATAATTCAAAAAGATACATGTACCACAATGTTCATTGCAGCACTATTTACAATATTCAGGACATAGAAGCAACCTAAATGCCCATTGACAGATGAATAGGTAAAGAAGATGTGACACATATACATAATGGAATATTACTCTGCCATAAAAAGGAATGACATTTAGTTATTTGTAATGAGGTGGATGGACATAGAGTCTGTCATACAGAGTGAAGTAAGTCAGAAAGAGAAATACCGTATGCTAATGCCCATATATGGAATCTAAAAAACGGTACTGATGAACCTAGTGGCAGGGCAGGAATTAAGATACAGATGGAGAACGGACTTGAGGACACAGATGGGTAAGGGGAAGCTGGGACAAAGTGAGAGAGTAGCATTGACATATATACGCTACCAAATGTAAAATAGCTAGCTAGTGGGAAGCAGCCACATAGCATAAGGTGATCAGCTGGGTGCTTTGTGACCACCTAGAGGGGTGGGATAGGGAGGGTGGGAGGGAGGCTCAAGAGGAAGGGGATATGGGGATGTATGTATACATAGAGCTGATTCACTTTGTTTGTTGTACAGCAGAAACTAACAACATTGTAAAGCAATTATACTCCAATAAAGATATTTTTTAAAAAATAGGGGTCCAGTATAAAGCTACCCAACTGGTAAAAGAGGACCATAAAAACTGACCATTGTCACAGAACAAAATGTAGATACAAGTTACATTTTGATAGAAATATAAGAGGAAAAATGCCTACCAAGAACCTGGGCTTAGTTGCCCAGTGGTTCAGTGACTGTTCTGTGATATGCATAATAACAACAGGGGCCAAGAGCTTGGAACATATAAAACATAGTTCGAAAACTGGAAGTCTCAGAGGGATGACTGGTGAAAATAAATAAAAACCTGAATATGAGGGGGGAAAAAGAATAACAAGTAGGAAAGTAAAACAAAGTGATGGACTTAAATCCATACAGATCCATAAGTATACTAAATTTTAATACAATAAACACTTCAATTAGAAGGCACAGATTTTCAGAATGTATTTTTTAAAAACCCACTACATACTGTTTACAAGAAACATATCTTAAGTATAAAGACACAGATGGGTTAAAAGAAAAAATGGAAATACATATACTATTAAAACACTATTCAAAAGAAAACTGGTATGATTCAATTAATACAGGCAGAGGAGACTTTAAAACAAAGAATATATTTTTTTCAAGATGGCAGAGTAGAAGAACGTGCTCTCACTCCCTCTTGTGAGAACACTGGAATCACAACTAACTGCTGAACAGTCATTGACAGGAAGACACTGGAACTCACCAAAACAGATATTCCACATCCAAAGACAAAGGAGAAGCCACATGAGATGGTAGGAGGGGTGCAATCACAATAAAATCAAATCCCATAACGGCTGGGTGGGTGACTCACAAACTGGAGAACACTTATACCACAGATGTCCACCCACTGGAGTAATGTTCTTAGCCCCACATCAGGCTTCTGAACCTGCGGGTCTGGCAATGGGCGGAGGCTTTCCTAGAGAATCAGACTTTGAGGGCTAGCGGGATTTGATTGCAGGACTTCGACAGGACTGGGGGAAACAGAGACTCCACTCTTGGAGGGCACACACAAAGTAGGGTATGCATCGGGACCCAGGGGAAGGAGCAGTGATCCCATAGGAAACTGAACCAGACCTACCTGCTAGTGTTGGAGGGTCTCCTGCAGAAATGAGGGGTAGCTCTGTCTCACTGTGAGGACAAGAACACTGGCAGCAGAAATTCTGGGAAGTACTCCTTGGTGTGAGACCTCCCAGAATCCGCCATTAGCCCCACCAAAGAACCCGGGTAGGCTCCAGTGTTGGGTCGCCTCAGGCCAAACAACCAACAGGGAGGGAACCCAGTCCCACCTATCAGCAGTCAAGTGGATTAAAGTTTTACTGAGCTCTGCCCACCAGAGCAACAGCCAGCTCTACCCACCACCAGGCCCTCCCAGCAGCAACCTTGCACAAGCCTCTTAGATAGCCTCATCCACCAGAGGGCAGACAGCAGAAGCAAGAAAAACAACAATTCTTCAGACTGTGCAACAAAAACCACACTTACAGAAAGATAGACAAGATGAAAAAGCAGAGGGCTATGTACCAGATGAAGGAACAAGATAAAACCCCAGAAAAACAACTAAATGAAGTGGAGATAGGCAACCTACCGGAAAAAGAATTCAGAATAATGATAGTGAAGATGATCCAGGACCTCGGAAAAAGAATGGAGGCAAAGGTTGAGAAGATGCAAGAAATGTTTAACAAAGACCTAGAAGAATTAAAGAACAAACAAACAGAGATGACCAATACAATAACTGAAATGAAAAATACACTAGAAGGAATCAATAGCAGAATAACTGAGGCAGAAGAACGGATAAGTAGCCTGGAAGACAGAATGGTGGAATTCACTGCTGTGGAACAGAATAAAGGAAAAAGAATAAAAAGAAATGAAGACAACCTAAAGACCTCTGGGACAACATTAAATGCAACAACATTCACATTATAGGGGTCCCAGAAGGAGAAGAGAGAGAGAAAGGACCAGAGAAAATATTTGAAGAGACTATAGTCGAAAAATTCCCTAACATGGGAAAGGAAACAGCCACCCAAGTCCAGGAAGCACAGAGAGTCCCATACAGGATAAACCCAAGGAGAAACACGCTGAGACACATATTAATCAAATCGGCAAAAAATAAAGACAAAGAAAAATTATTGAAAGCAGCAAGGGAAAAATGACAAATAACATACAAGGGAACTCCCATAAGGTTAACAGCTGATTTCTCAGCAGAACCTCTACAAGCCAGAAGGGAGTGGCATGATATACTTAAACTCATGAAAGGGAAGAACCTACAACCAATATTACTCTACCCAGCAAGGATCTCATTTAGATTTGATGGAGAAATCAAAAGCTTTACAGACAAGCAAAAGCTAAGAGAATTCAGCACCACCAAACCAGCTCTACAACAAATGCTAAAGAAACTTCTCTAAGGGGGAAACACAAGAGAAGAAAAGGACCTACAAAAACAAACCCAAAACAATTAAGAAAATGGTCATAGGAACACACATATCGATAATTACCTTAAACATGAATGGATTAAATGCTCCAACCAAAAGACACAGCCTTGCTGAATGGATACAAAAACAAGACCCATACATATGCTGTCTACAAGAGACCCACTTCAGACCTAGGGACACATACACACTGAAAGTGAAAGGATGGAAAAAGATATTCCATGCAAATGGAAACCAAAAGAAAGCTGGAGTAGCTATACTCATATCAGATAAAATAGACTTTAAAATAAGGAATGTTACAAGAGACAAGGAAGGACACTACATAATGATCAAGGGATCAATCCAAGAAGAAGATATAACAATTATAAATATACATGCACCCAACACAGGAGCACCTCAATACATAAGGCAACCGTTAACAGCTATAAAAGAGGAAATCGACAGTAACACAATCATAGTGGGGGACTTTAACACCTCACTTACACCAATGGACAGATCATACAAAATGAAAATAAGTAAGGAAACAGAAGCTTTAAATGACACAATGGAGCAGATAGAATTAATTGATATTTATAGGACATTCCATCCAAAAAGAGCAGATTACTCTTTCTTCTCAAGTGCTCATGGAACATTCTCCAGGATAGATCACATCTTGGGTCACAAATCAAGCCTCAGTAAATTTAAGAAAATTGAAATCATATCTAGCATCTTTTCTGACCACAACGCTATGAGATTAGAAATGAATTACAGGGAAAAAAACGTAAAAAACACAAACACATGGAGGCTAAACAATACGTTACTAAATAACCAAGAGATCACTGAAGAAATCAAAAAATACCTAGAAACAAATGACAATGAAAACACGACGATCCAAAACCTATGGGATGCAGCAAAAGCAGTTCTAAGAGGGAAGTTTACAGCTATACAAGCTTACCTAAAGAAACAAGAAAAATCTCAAGTAAGCAATCTAACCTTACACCTAAAGGAACTAGAGAAAGAAGAACAAACAAAACCCAAAGTTAGCAGAAGGAAAGGAATCATAAAAATCAGAGCGGAAATAAATGAAATAGAAACAAAGAAAACAATAGCAAAGATCAATAAAACTAGAAGCTGGTTCTTTGAGAAGATAAACAAAATTGATAAGCCATTAGCCAGACTCATCAAGAAAAAGAGGGAGAGGACTCAAATCAATAAAATCAGAAATGAAAAAGGAGAAGTTACAACAGACACCACAGAAATACAAAGCATCCTAAGAGACTACTACAAGCAACTCTATGCCAATAAAATGGACAACCTGGAAGAAATGGACAATTCTTAGAAAGGTATAACCTTCCAAGACTGAACCCAAAGAAACAGAAAATATGAACAGACCAATCACAAGTAATGAAATTGAAACTGTGATTAAAAAATCTTCCAACAAACAAAAGTCCAGGACCAGATGGCTTCACAGGTGAATTCTATCAAACATTTAGAGAAGAGCTAACACCCATCCTTCTCCAACTCTTCCAAAAAATTGCAGAGGAAGGAACACTCCCAAACTCATTCTATGAGGCCACCATCACCCTGATACCAAAAACAGACAAAGATACTACAAAAAAAGAAAACTACAGACCAGTATTACTGATGAATATAGATGCAAAAATCCTTAACAAAATACTAGCAAACAGAATCCAACAACACATTAAAAGGATCATACACCACGATCAAGTGGGATTTATCCCAGGGATGCAAGGATTCTTCAATATACGCAAATCAATCAATGTGATACACCTTATTAACAAATTGAAGAATAAAAACCATATGATCATCTCAATAGATGCAGAAAAAGCTTTTGACAAAATTCAACACCCATTTCTGATAAAAACTCTCCAGAAAGTGGGCATAGAGGGAACCTACCTCAACATAATAAAGGCCATATATGACAAACCCACAGCAAACATCATTCTCAATGGTGAAAAACTGAAAGCATTTCCTCTAAGATCAGGAACGAGGCAAGGATGTCCACTCTCACCACTATTATTCAACATAGTTCTGGAAGTCCTAGCCACGGCAATCAGAGAAGAAAAAGAAATAAAAGGAATACAAATTGGAAAAGAAGAAGTAAAACTGTCACTGTTTGCGGATGACATGATACTATACATAGAGAATCCTAAAACTGCCACCAGAAAATTGCTAGAGCTAATTAATGAATATGGTAAAGTTGCAGGATACAAAATTAATGCACAGAAATCTCTTGCATTCCTATACACTAATGATGAAAAATCTGAAAGAGAAATTTGGGAAACATTCCAATGTACCATTGCAACAAAAAGAATAAAATACCTAGGAATAAACCTACCTAGGGAGACAAAAGACCTGTATGCAGAAAACTATGAGACACTGATGAAAGAAATTAAAGATGATACCAACAGATGGAGAGATATACCATGTTCTTGGATTTGAAGAATCAATATTGTGAAAATGACTATACTCCCCAAAGCAATCTACAGATTCAATGCAATCCCTATCAAATTACCAATGGCATTTTTTATAGAACTAGAGCAAATCATCTTAAAATTTGTATGGAGACACAAAAGACTTCGAATAGCCAAAGCACTCTTGAGAGAAAAAAATGGAGCTGGAGGAATCAGACTCCCTGACTTCAGACTATACTACAAAGCTACAGTAATCAAGACAATATGGTAATGGCACAAAAACAAAAACATAGATCAATGGAACAAGATAGAAAGCCCAGAGGTAAACCCACGCACCTATGGTCAACTAATCTATGACAAAGGAGGCAAAGATATACAATGGAGAAAAGACAGTCTCTTCAATAATTGGTGCTGGGAAGACTGGACAGCTACATGTAAAAGAATGAAATTAGAATACTCTCTAACACCATACACAAAAATAAACTCAAAATGGATTAGAGACCTAAATGTAAGACCGGACACTATAAAACTCTTAGAGGAAAACATAGGAAGAATACTCTTTGACATAAATCACAGCAAGGTCTTTTTTGATCCACCTCCTAGAGTAATGGAAATAAAAACAAAAATAAACAAATAGGACCTAATGAAACTTCAAAGCTTTTGCACAGCAAAGGAAACCATAAACAAGATGAAAAGACAACCCACAGAATGGGAGAAAATATTTGCAAATGATTCAACGGACAAAGGATTAATCTTCAAAATATATAAACAGCTCATTCAGCTCAATATTAAAGAAACAAACAACCTAATCCAAAAATGGGCAGAAGACCTAAATAGACATTTCTCCAAAGAAGACATACAGATGGCCAGGAAGCACATGAAAAGATGCTCAACATCACTAATTATTAGAGAAATGCAAATCAAAACTACAGTGAGGTATCACCTCACACCAGTTAGAATGGGCATCATCAGAAAATCTACAAACAGTAAATGCTGGAGAGGGTGTGGAGAAAAGGGAGCCCTCTTGCACTGTTAGTGGGAATGTAAATTGATACAGCCACTATGGAGAACAGTATGGAGGTTCCTTGAAAAACTAAAAATAGAACTACCATATGACCCAGCAATCCCACTACTGGGCATATACCCAGAGAAAACCATCATTCAAAAAGACACATGCACCCCAATGTTCATTGCAGCACTATTTACAATAGCCAGGTCATGGAAGCAACCTAAATGCCCATCGACAGACGAATGGCTAAAGAAGATGTGGTACATATATACAATGGAATATTACTCAGCCATAAAAAGGAACGAAATTGAGTCATTTGTTGAGATGTGGATGGATCTAGAGACTGTCATACAGAGTGAAGTAAGTCAGAAAGAGAAAAACAAATATCATATATTAACGCATGTATGTGGAACCTAGAAAAATGGTACAGATGAACCGGTTTGCAGGGTAGAAGTTGAGACACAGATGTAGAGAACAAACGTTTGGACACCAAGGGGGGAAAACTGCGGTGGGGTGGGGATGGTGGTGTGCTGAATTGGGAGATTGGTATTGACATGTATACAGTGATGTATATAAAATTGATGACTGATTAAAAAAATAATAATAAAATAAAATAAAATAGAAAACAAAAAAGAAAGAATCAACAAAATTTGGCTCTTTGAAAAGATTGTAAAATTGACAAATCCCTAGCAATTTTGATCAAGTTTAAAAAAAGAGAGAGAGAAACACAAACTACCAATATCAAGAATAAAAACTGGTACATCAACACGGATCTTATAGCCATGAAAAAGATAATAAGGATATATAATTAACACCTTTAGGCCAATGTATTTGATGAAGTAGATTAAATGGACAAGTTCGTTGACATACACAACTTATCAAAATTAAAACAAGAAGAAGTAGACTGCCTATATAGCATTTTCTTTGATAAAGAAATTCAATCAATCATTTTAAAACTTCCTGAAAAGAAAACTCCTGCCCAGATGGTTTCTATGATCTATCAAACATTAAAGGAAACAAATACCAATACCACCCACACACTTTCAGAAAACAGAGGAAAAGGAAACACTTTTCAACCTGTTTTGAAACCAATAATACTCTAAAATCAAAACTTAACAATGACATTACAGGGAAAGAACATGACCATCAAATATCTTTCATAAACATAACTGTGAAAATACTTAAAATATTAGCAAATCAAACCAACAGTATGTTAAAAGTATAGTAAAATAAGAAAAGGGGGATTAATTCCAATAATACAAAGGGAAGAACTACATAAGCTTAATAAATGCAATAGAAGAATTAGTCAAAATCCAGCATTGCATCTTTAAAAAAAAAAAAAAACTCAGAAAACTAGAAATAAAAGGAAATATTCTCAATTTGATAGAAGACTTATACAAAAAATCTACAGCAAACTTCACAGCATTAAAATATTAAACACTGTCACTAAGTTCACACACACACAAAAAAACCAGCAAGTATGTCTGCTCTCACCACTTCTTTTCCCACTGTACTGGAGTTCTAGCTGATATCGTAAGGGAACAAACTTAAATAAAAGTAATGAAAATTGCAAAAGAAAAAGTAGAACTGTCATTATTTGCAAATTAAATAAATTACACCTAAAAAATTCATAGGAGTCTATCAAAAAAGTACTAGATCTCATACAAGAATCCTACCAAGTCTTAGGTACAAGGTTAACATGCAAATTATATTTGTTTATGCCAACAACAAACAATGGATATTGAAATATTTTTAAATCAGTACATTTTGTAATAGCAGGAAAAAATCCAAAACAGCTGGCAATAAACTTAACAAAAGACATAGAAGATCACTATATAGAAAACTATAGAACATTACTGAATATTCTGAAAGAAATTGCAGAAACCTTAAATAAATAAGAAGGTACACCATAGCAATAGGTTAGAAGACTCACTATTATAAAGATATTTTTGTCCTAATATTGATCTATAGATTCAACACAATTCCAGTCAAAATCCTAACAGGTTTTATGTAGAAACTGGCAAACCAATACTAAAATTTATATAGATATACAAAGAACCTAGAGTAAGCAAAGCAATCTTGAGAAAAAAGAACAAAGTTGAAGAAAATACACTGCTTGATTCTAATAGTTACTACAAAACTACAGTAATTAAGATGGTGTCATACAGACATAAAGGTAGGAAAATAGAATAGAACAGAATAGAATCCAGAAGTACGTGGGAAAGGTAGGAAAGCATATCTTAAATCAAACCTAAATGGCACTAAACATAAAAGAAAAATCACAACTGTACTTTGGGAAAATTAAAAGCTTCTGTTCATCAACACACATTGTTAAGAAAAAAGAAAAGAAAAGAAATATTGGGAGAAAATATCCACAATATACACATTCAACAACATAACTTTTACAAATCAATAACAAAAAAGACTGACAAATCAATTAGAAATGGGCAAAAGAATTCGGACAGGTACTTAAAAAAAAACTAGACATACAAATAAAAGATGATATTCAAATAAAAACGTTTCATGTCATAGGTCACAAGTGAAATATAAATTAAAACCATGAGATACAACTACACACCCACTAGAATGGTTACCATTAAAATGACTAGAACAAAAGGATGTGAAGCAATTAGATCTAATGGATCTAATGATACAATCACTTTGGAAAATGATAGCAGGTTTTCAAATACACCTATGATCTAGCAATTCCAGTATTGGTTATTTACCAAAAAATTGAAAACTTAGGTCCATAAACATCTTAATTGCTGCTTTATTTATAATAACAAAAGGCAGGGGTGGTATCTATCAACCAGAGAATGTGTGGTGTCCTGAAGTCCGAGTGAAGAAAATATTTCAAGATGTAGTAATCAATTGTATCAAATTCTAATGCTCCAAGTAATACGAGAACTGAATTGACCACTAGATTTAGATAAGTTATTGAAACCTAAATAATATTAAATAACTTAAAATTAAATACAATTTTTAAAAGTTATTTTGTTTAGTGTCAAATATTTCAATTAAGAGTAGAATTACATCACAATCTATTTTTCATTTTTCTGCCTTATAACTTCATTTCAATACACGTTTGGGGAACAAAAAGGGTATAATGTTCTTCCAAAAATTAGCTAATCTATTCTTTTAGAGTTTCCATAATAATCAATCCATTTATATCATATTATTTTAATATCCTTAATAGTCAATATTTGCACAAAAAATTGGCAGCTTCCACAATCAATAATTTTTACAACATTTCTCTGTTGCAGTAATAAATTTACACTTATACTCCCAAGTCACTCATGGAAATTTTAAGATATAAAGCATAAGGGAGATTTTTGCATGTCATTATAGATATATGCTTACTTATATTTGAAAGTGAAAATTTCAGATGATAAAAATCCAAATGAAGTTCTTTGTTCCCTTACCGATATTGGTTGCTGATGAGATAAGATGGTAACTTGCATGAGCACATAAACATGCCAGAAATTACTTTTAAATGGACATTTAGTTCTCTGACTTTCCTACAAGCAAGTATAAACAATATGAGACCTGGATGGAGAGTTGGTTGGGGCCAGTCTGTAGAAGACCTGAAATGTCATCACAGAAACTTGACCTAAAGCATCGAGTGAGTGGTTAACCTGGATGACATTTAAATACCTCCAACTTCGAATGTTTATAGCTCTGTGGTTCTAAGATTATTTCTCCCTGGAATCATTATTCACAAGAGAAAGATGGTGCATTAGTTCCAGCAAAATTTCACTAAACACTTAAGGAAACCATTCACCAAGTATTGTCTCCTTTAGAATAGCCTCCAAAACATTTGAAAGTGAAAAGTTGCAATTCTTGCCCTCAGTACTAAAGAAATCGGACTAAAAGGGTAAATAAGAAAGTCGATGACTTTATAATAATTTTGTGGTTGGTTTTGTCCCATGCGTTTGAGCTATGCATATTGTAAAAGAATTAGTATACTAAAAAGTTGATTTCTCTCACAATTCTTAGTCATCTGCCATCCAGGGCCTGGCTCCTGCCCTCCAGATATTGAAGCTCCTGTAAGCTCAAGACAAACCCAAATACACAGAGTCTGTGTTGATCAGGGAAGCCCAGAGGCCCAGTTGTACTACATGGAACATTAAAGTGCAGCCCTCGACTAAGAGCCAGAAGAACTATATCTTAGTCCTGATAAATATTTGTTGCAATAGAAAAGAATAGTCTCTGAACTTCCGTTTATTTGAACACTTTTTCACACCTTCTCTTATACGTCTCTACTTCCCACAGGACTTTGAGTTCCTTGAAGATAAGAATCATGCTTATTTCATCACTTTCCCTCATATCTTAGAACAATGTATGCCTGGTGCTTTGCCTGGAAATAGAGTAGTGAACATAATAGATATTTACCTCCCAACATGTAAGTAACAGTAATAACACATGATAAATGTTCGTAAGTTACTAACAATGTGTCACCAAAGCACAAAGTTTCACCAGGCTCAGTGCAACTTATCCCTGAAAATTAACCTAGCATCTAAAATGGAGTTAAGGGACCCTTCTTTAAATCTCCTACATTTTTCTGGCCTATGTATATCAATGATTTTACTAAATTTTATCGGAATTATCTCTTTATGGTTCCTTTTTCTATGTATTCTTGTTAAGGCAGGGGCTGTTTTTAGTTTCTGTATCACCCAGCATGTATCACAAGATCTGACACTTTGTAGGTGCTCAAAAATACTTGCTTAGCACATGTTTATCATTTGTTGATTCCCAAGAAGAGAATCAACTTCTTTTTGCATATGAAGTACCTGCAGGACATCCAAGTGATGATACTAAGTAGACATTGAGAAACACAGCATAAAAGAACATAATGGGTTCAGAAGTCAAGTAAAAATTGAAGTCATAAAATTTGAAAGGAAAAAATTACCATGTAATCTTTCTACGGTTATTTTCAAATTCTACATTATACAGTACCTATGTAATTCCTGCCTTGATGAGTTTCACTTGGTTTGTTAGTTGGTTATTTGATACTTCAATATTCAGCCTTCTCTGTGTGTCCTACTGAGTCATATGCTTTTGCATTTATTTTACAAAAATTGGCTCATATGTAAACTTTTTCCTTTATAATAAGATCCCCCCTACTCAGCTGGTGTAGATCTAACTCATCCTTACCAATGGTTACATAATGTTTAATGGTATGTTATTCATTAGAGTAAATGACTAAACTGTGAAAATGAAGAGATTTAAAAACATCAATGACAAAAACAAAACAAAACAAAACAAAAAACCCATAAAGTTTCTCTTTCATCTAATAGTTCCAGCCAGTTGCTCCCTGTCCACGCCCGGGATGCTTTGTTTCATACAGTTGTTCAGGGGTCCAGGTTGATGGCGGTTCTCCTATCCTCGACATCTAGCTTCCAAGGTTGCTCTAGTCATTTCTATTTCCACCCTGAGTGGAGAAACAAGCATGAAGGAACACATGTGGGAGGTGTATGGGTCAGCCTGGGAATTGCACAGGTCACTTGAAGTCACATTCCGTTGACGAGAAATGATTTACAAGGCCACACCTAGCTGCAAGGAGACCTTGGAAGACCCTGGCCAGGCAGCCACATCCATCTCAGCTGTGACTTGATTTCTATAGAAAGAGAGAATAAACTTTGGTGGACAACTTGCACTTTCAGCCTCAATATGGACTTACCAAAATGTCTTCAACCTTACCCCGAATGACGGGTCTTTAATTTATTTCTTATTTATCCTTACTTACTAGTGTTTTATTTACAAGGACTCCAAGGAATGGAAGTATGATTTAATAAATGTGGTCACATTGCTTTCCCAAGTGTGTTGTAATATTCCACATTTCCACTAGTGTTGTATGTAGCAGGGATCTCTTCCCCCACCGTATTTGCTCCAGCAGTAGATGTAATCATTCATTATTCCATTGCCATTCTATTGAGTGGCAAAAAATAAAGTAATAGCTCATTGTTAACTTTAATTTACATTATCCTGACCACTATAAAACTTTAGCCTCTATTATATATTTACTGATCATTTGGATGACTTTTCTCTGAATTGGCTCCTTATATCCTTTACCTATGAGTTATTTGTCTTTCTGTTATCCATTTTATCTTGCTGACATTATATTTTAAAAACTACAAAGAGATTTGATAGCCATGAAAATATGTATTTGTAGATTTATCTCTTCCCCCAATCTTCTATTTCATAAAAATCATAGACATTAATATGTTCCAAAGAGTAATGTTTCAAATGCATCAGAATGTTTCCATGATCCCTTATAAATCTGAATATACAATCCTGCACTTAACCTGTTCTTTCAGAATAACGAATAATCAATATTGCATGCTGATATTTTATTTGACAGTTTTAAAATACCTCCACAAAAGGTAGGCATCAACAAGCCTTCTTTTGTCAAGAAGCACACAGTCTCAGGCCTGTTAAACTCCCACTCTGTCAGTCCACACATTGCAGAAAAGCTAATTCGTTTGGAGAGGAAAGTGATCATCTAGTAAATAGAACACCAGGCCCCTGGTTCAAGTACAGTGTGATTTGAGATTGATATGCAAGGCATTTGATGGGCTTAATTTGATCCCCAGTGATATGTAATCAGCATTACAAAACTTCTCACACATCACCAGGATGAATTTGGATAATCTTCCATTCTGCATTCAGAAAAACCCCTAAGCAAAGTATATCTGTAAGACTGAATAATTATGTCTACTCTTTTTCAGAAAGCTCAGGGAAGTTTGCAAGCAATAATTAAGCCCTAGAACATTTATAAGGCATGGGAAAAAATATTTTCTTTTTATACACAAACTGCAGAATGAGAACAGTTAAATGATTAAATGAAACAGCTAACTGAAGACAGAATCCCTGAAGTGCTGATGTCAGAATAATACTCTAGCCACTAGACCCCTCTTCTCTCCTTGTTATTCAAGAGGCAGATCTCCTCAGGTCCTGGTTTAGCAAATGCAAGCAGCATAAAGAAGCCTACACTGGAGCTAGTCAGCAGATAAATAGGATAATTTCACTTTGCTGAGCTGCCAGACTTTACCCTTCATAAACCTAGGCTGTATCACACAAAGGAAGATAAAATAAATAAATAAAAACTTTTCTGTGGGACTTAAGATACCCTCTTTTGAAGATCTGATAAAATTTGTCCAATTTTAAATAATATTAATTGGATTTAGAATAATTTGACTAAAGTATGAAAATCATTTTACTTTCATTTTCAAGGCATTGAATAAGGGCTATTTCTAGCTAGGTTGGCAGAATTCAAATAAATTATGTTTTAAAATACATATGGCTAATAGAAGAATAATTTTCTTTAGTTTTGGTATATTTAATAATTATAATAAAATTATTATCTTATGTGTATTTAATATATTATTAAGTATGGTAAAAATAAATAATATCAATAGTTTAGATGTCTGTGTTTTACTTGCAAATTTTGCATAATATATACACCTTGAATGAATGTTTATTTAGCTTTTGGCTTTTTAGAATTTGTCTTTTTCTTCAATATACTTAGGGGACTTGTGAAAAAATCATTTATTAACTCTGTTAAAAGTTTTCAAAATGATGTTCACTCCACTGGGTAGAAGAAAACAGTTTATTTTTAGCTGCACTCTGCATTCTTGATATAATAATAATGTTTAACATACTGATAACCATTTTCACAACTAATACTTAGATGGGATTGTATGGCATGCAGACCATTTTCCATACATGTCATTTCACTTAATGATCACAACAATCTCATGAGTTACATGTTAATATTATTCCTCTTTCATTGAAAGAGAAGTGACAACTCAGACAAATTAAGCAATCTTTTCCAAGGTCACACAGTTTAGTGACATAGCAGGGACTGGAAAGCACGTCTGCTGATTCCAAATCTCATTCCTTCCTAGCATCTTGTTAGTTGTTATGAATTTATTTCCAAATAGAATTTTTGTTAAGGCTAAAGTGCTCTTTAACTGAATCATAAGACTGTGCTGATTAGTTTCACATTAAATTTATCACCATAACCTCATAGATTCTCAGCACTGCCTAGCAATCCTACTTCTCACTACTAAGTTTGCTCTTCTACTCTCTGAGATAATTTCATATTTTTCCCTATCTCTTCTCTCC
Organism: Eschrichtius robustus; assembly: GCF_028021215.1. NCBI lineage: Eukaryota > Metazoa > Chordata > Mammalia > Artiodactyla > Eschrichtiidae > Eschrichtius > Eschrichtius robustus. The sequence goes on from NC_090834.1 coordinate 40,064,697, forward strand.
TCAAACTTTAACCCCTACATCCTCCTTTTCCCCTTCAAACTTGACTCACACTTCCCTGAAAAAAATCCTATGGGAACCTCCTAACCTCCCATCAAATCTACCAAGCTACCGCATCTGTTCCCTCGCTCTCAGCCTCCGCTTCTGTTTCAGTGGATGACAACACTTCATTCCTATCAAAGAAGAATCCCCACAATGGTCCTCTACATCGCATGTCCTTTCACTTTCTTAAAAACCTACTGTCTCCAATAACCGCATTTCCCATCTTAAATAAAAAAAGAAAACCAAGAAATCTTCCCATGACTTCAAGCCCATTTCCCTTTACACCCCCACCCAGAGTAAAACTTATGAACTGTTGTTTATACTCACCAACTCCAATTTATAACAATCTTTTCATCTCTCAGGCTCCCAGTCCTTCTATTTCATACAGAAGTTTTTTTCTAAAGTCAAATACAATCTCTTTGTTACCAATCCAATGGTCACAACTCTGCCCTCTTCTCCCTCAAGTACCCTGCATGAAGCATCTTCTTTGGTGCTAAACTCTTCCATCTCCCCCCAACCTTTCTGGTTATTCCTTCTCAGTTTTACTTGCTAGTTCCTACTCCACTGCCAATTTCTTTGGAATGTTCCACTTCTCTATTTTCTTGTCCTAGGTAATCTCATCTTCCTCTCCCCATTGGCTTTGATTATCATCTGTATGCTGAAAATTCCAAATATTTGCAACTCTGCTCCCACCCCTGCTTTCCAAGCTCATTCACAAATATGTTCACTTGACATCTATCAGACTTCTGCAACTTGAAAGTACAAGATAAAATTCTTGACTTTTCTTTTGCAAACCCATCTCACTATCATACTCTCCATCTCAATAAATAGCACCACCAATAATCCAGGTATTCACATCAAAAACCTAATAGTCATTCTGGAATCTTCTCTTTCACTCAAATCCCCAATCTAATCTATCAGCAAGCCCTGTAAACTTTGCCACTGAAACATATCCCCAAACTTGCTTTTCTCCATCTCCACAACTGCTGCCATAGCAGAAATTCCCACTGTTCTCACCTGAACAGCTAACTGCAGGACAACTAGTCTCCCTGTCTTCATTCTTGCCCTCTCATAATATATTTTCCCCAGCTAACCAAAGTGATACTTTAACAAGATAGATATGACCATGTCACCATGAACTGAAAATACTGATTTTTCTCCCATTGCACTAAAACTGAAATCCAAATTTCTTACCATAAGTAATAAAACCCTATATAACATAACCACTACATAATTCTACAACTTAATTTTTGTTTTTTGTTTTTTTTGGCCATTCTGTGCATCTTGTGGGATCTTAGTTCCCAACCAGGGATCAAACCCAGGCCCCTTGCAGTGGAAGCACGGAGTCTTAACCACTGGACCACGAGGGAATTCCCTACAACTTAATTTCTTACCTCTCTCTCCCTTGCTCATTATTCTCCAGCCTCACCAATCTCCTTTCAGCTCCTCAAACATATCAAGTTTATTTCCACCTCAGGATCTTTACACTTGCTTTTTCTTCTCCCTGGAATTCTGTTTCCCTGCATAGTGACACCTCTAATGATTTCAGATCTCAGTTAATATGCAACTTTCTCAAAGAGGATTTAAAGATCCCTTTATCAAATATTGTCCTTTCTTAGCACTGAATTTATTTTATCAATTTTTACAGTTTTGGTTTTGGGCTTTCCTGACTACTTCTGTATTTCCCAGACTAATACAATATCAGTGACAACAGGAATATTGTCTGTCTAATTCATACCTTCATCTCTGGTGCCTAAAATACTCTGAAGCATACAAGGTGTGCAATAAAGTTCCCCTACATATGAAGTTTCAAAGATGCAAACATGTGTTCCATCAATGTCAGGCGTGAGTGAAATTGCAGCTTGCCCTCTGTCTCTTATTGCTGATGATCCTTCAGCTCTGCCATCTCCCACCTCCTCTCCCTCCTCCAATCAGTAACTCTTCTTGCCTGTTCAGCCCCAGTATGCCACCTGTTGTACTGTACTACTGTACTTTTCAAGGTACTGCACTGTAAGATTAAAAATGTTTTCTTTATTTTTTTATTTTTTTGTTTTTTATGTATTATTTGTGTGAAAAGTATTATTAAACTATTACAGTGCAACACTATATAGCTGATTGTGTTAGTTGCATACCTAGGCCAACTTTGTTGCACTTACAAACAAGTTGGACCTACAAATGCGCTCTTGGAAAGGAACTCGTTTGTATGTAGAGGACTTACTATAAATATTTGGTGATGAAATAGCTTCAAGTTTATGAGTATTTCATCACATCTATAAGAGGAAATTCTAGAAACAATCCAGTCCAAAGCATGTGTACAGTAATTTCTAGTCTTCCTTTAAAATTCCTTACTTTAGGATGTAAAAAGTCCTTTATAAATAGAGAGCTCATCTATCCTATCTACCACCACCTTAGCCCAAGCTTCTTTTGCATAATTCCTAGACTACATCAATAGGCTTATTATGTTCTTCTTACTTCCACTTTTTTCTCTTTACAATAAATTCCACAGATATCTTCAAATTAACTTTTAAAACATAAGCCTGTATACCATTCAAAAGCTTCAATGTCTCTCCTATGTACAAAATAATGTCCTATCTCTCCACGGTCTAGTTCCTAAACCTCCAAGATCACACCTCATTATGCTCATACTGTGTTAATTTCTAAAATTTACACCTCTTTCATGCTCTTATCCAAATCTTTGTGACCCTTAAAATCATATTTCACCTCCTCACAGGCCTCCCATCTGTTCCAACCACCACTGATCTACCATTACCTTGGATGTAATCAATATCTGTATGATATTGCAGCAATATCTGTCTGACTCTTTTGATACTAACTTATTTACTGCTTTGCATTATTACTCGTGTTTATGCAACATTTTTTTCACTCATTCATTCACTGAGCATCAACTATTGCCAGATATATACTGGAGGCTAAAGCTATATATATATCAAGAAGTCACTCACAACCTACTAGAAGAGAATAATACATGTGCTGTGTTCTTTTAATCTTTTCTAATACATATATTAAATACTATACATTTCCCTCCAATCATTGCTTTCACTGCATCTCACAAATTTTGACAAGTTGTGTTTTTGTTTAGTTCAATTTTTTTTTAATTTCTTTTAAGATTTCCTCTTTAATACATGTATTATTTGGAAATGTGTTGTTTAATCTCCATATGTTTTGAGATTTTCCAGTTATCTTTCTGTTCTGATTTAATTCCATTGTGGTCTGAAAGTAGAAATTTTACAATTTCCACTTTTTTAAATTTGTTAAAGTATGTTTTGTGGCCTAAAATGTGATGAATCTTGGTGAATATTCTGTGTGAGCTTGAGAAGAATGTGTATTATGCTGTTGGATAAAGTAGTCTATAGATGCCCATTATATCCAGGTGATTGCTGATTTTGTTGAATTCAGCTATGTCCTTACTGATATTCTGCCTGCTTGGTATGTCCATTTTTGATACAGGGGTGTTGAAGTCTCCAAGTAATAGTGGATTCATCTATTTCTCTTTGAAGTTCTATCAGTTTGTGCCTCGTGTGGTTTGGCACTCTGTTGATAGGTGCATACCTGTTAAGGATTGTTTTGTATTTTTGGAGAATTGCCCACTTTATCATTATGCAATGCTCTTTATCCCTGATAACTTCCCTTATTTGAAATCTACTATGTCTGAAATTAAAATAACAAAGCCTGTTTTCTTTTGATTAGTTTTAGCATAGTACAGGTTCCCCCTCTATTCTAAAGTACAGCATCCCTGTGAAATCTTTCCTAAGCCAAATTTACTTATAGCGGAGAGTATCCTCTGCTTTCTGAAAGTTTGCCACTTCACTTTTACAAAAAAACCTACGTTAGTACCTGTTTTTTGCTAACTGAAAGAAATCCAGAGAGGATATTCACTTTTACAAAAAAAGCTATCACCATACTAATGTAGGTCTTTCATAAAAGCGAAGTGATGTAAGCACTTTCAGAAAGCAGGGGCTAACTGTATGTTTCTCCATTCATTAACTTTTACTCTATGTCTGTATTTATATTTAACGTGAGTTTCTTCTAGGCAACATATCATTGGGTCTTGTTTTTTAATCCACTCTGACAGTCTCTGTCTTTTAACTAGTGCATTTAGACCACTGACCTTCAAAGTGATTATTGAGGAGTGACATCAGCATCATGATGGCTTAAGTCATTTCTTTTTTCTCCCCCCTTTGACTTACAACTAATTGGACATTTATAACAGAAGAAAAGTGCCTCTGCACTTTACACCAGGACACCCAGCAACAAAACTCAAAGGCATGGAATATTGTGACCTAACTGATAAAGAATTAAAAATACCTATTACAAAAGGAAAAAATTCAACAAGCTGCAAGAAAACTCAGAAAGGCAATTCATTGAACTCAGGAATAAAATTAATGAGTAGAAGGAGTTCTTCACAAAAGAGATTGAAATTACAAAAAGAAAAAAAAGAACCAAAAGACATTCCACAGCTGAGAGAATACTGAGCATATCACCTCGGAAAATCACCAATTTACAAAGGTAGACAGAAACAGAGGGAAAAAGAAACAACGGAGATACAAAACCACCAGAAGGCAAATGATAAGATGACAATAGTAAGTCCTTACATATCAATAATCACTCTAAATGCAAACTGAATGAGTTCACCAGTCAAAAGGCACAGAGTGGCTGGATAGATTTTTTTTAAAAAAGACCCAACTGTATGCTGCCTACAGAGACTCATTTCAGCTCTAAAGACACACGTAGGCTCAAAGTGAAAGGATGGAAGATAATATTCCACGCAAGTAGAAACCAAAAGAAAGTGGGGATAGCCATACTTACATCAGACAAAATAAACTTCAAACCAAAAATGGTAACAAGAGACAAAGAAGGTCATTAGATAATGATAAAGGGGTCAATACATCAAGAAGATATAACAATTGTAAATATATATGGACCCAACATCAGAGCACTGAAATATAATAAGGAAATACTAAGAAGTCTAAAGGGAAAAATAGACAACAATACAACAGTAGTGGAGGACTTCAATACCCCACTCTCAGCAATGGACAGATCATCTACACAGAAAATCAACGAGGAAACTTTGGATTTGAACCATACTTTAGACCAAATGGATTTCACAGGTATATATAGAACATGCTATCAAACAACAGCAGAATACACATTTTTCTCAAGTGCAATGGAACATTCTTAAGAATAGATCATACAATAGGAAACAAAAGAAATCTTAGCAAATTTAAGAAGACTAAAATCATACCAACTGTCTTTCCTGACCATGGTATGAAACTAGACATCAACAATAGGAAAGCTAGAAAATCTACAAATATGTGGAAACTACACAACACACTTCTGAACAACCAATGGATCAAACAAGATCAAAGGAGAAATAAAAATTTATCTTGAAATAAATGAAAATGGAAATATATCAAAACTTAACAGGGTACAGCAAAATCAGTTCTGAGAGGAAAGTTTAGAGTGATGAATGCATACATTAAGAAATTAGAAATATCTCAAGTAAACAACCTAACTTTACACCTCAAGGAACTGAAAAAAGAACAAACCAAGTCCAAAATTACAAGAGGAAGGAAACCATAAAGATTAGAGCAGAAATCAATGAAATAGAGACCATAAAAATAATAGAAAAGATTGATGAAACTGAGCTTGTTCTTTCAAAGAATAAACAAAATCAACAACTCTTTAGCCAGAGTGCCTAAGGAAAAAAAAGACAAGACTCAAATAAATAAAATTAGAAGTGCAAGAGGAGTAATTATAAGTGATACTACAGAAATACATAGAATCATTATATGCCAACAAATTAGATGACCTAGAATAAGCTTATAAATTCCTCAAAATACACAACTGAAACAGAAAGAAATAGAAAATCTGAACAAATAATGGGTAAAGAGATTGAATCAGTAATCAAAAACCTGCCAACACAGAAAACCCCAGAAGCAGGGAGGTTCACTGGTGAATTCTACCAAACAGTTAAAGAATTAACAACAATCCTTCTCAAACTCTTCCAAAAAATAGAGGAGAAAGGAACACTTCCAAGCTCATTCTATGAGGCTAGCATTATGCCAACAGTAAAGCCAGAAAAGAACACCACAAGAAAAGTATAGAACAATATCCCTGATGAATAAAAATGCAAAAATTCTCAACAAAATATTAGTAAACCAAATTCAAGAACACATGAAAATGATTTTTCATCATGACCAGTGGAATTTATCCTCAGACACAAGAATGTTCAACATATGCAAATCAATATATTGTAATACATCACATTAATAAAATGAAAGATAAAAGTCACATGATTATATCTCAATAGATGCAGAAAAAGCATTTCACAAAATATACCATACTTTCATGATAAAAACCCTGGATAGATTAGGTATAGAAGGAATATACCTCAACCTAATAAAGGCCATAAGTAACAAAACCACAAACATTATACACAATAGAGAAAAATCAAAAAATTTCCGTGTAAGATCAGGAATAAGACAAGGATGTCCACTCTCACCACATTTATTCAATATAGTACTGGAAATCCTAGTTAGAGCAAGTAGGCAAGACAAAGGAATAAAAGGCATACAAATCTGAAAGAAAGAAGTAAAATTGTCACTATTTGCAGGTGATGTGATTCTGTATATAGAAAATCCCAAAGACTAAACCAAAAAACTATTGGAACTAATCAACAATTTCAGTAAACTTGCAGATTACAAAATTATCATACAGAAATCAGTTGCATTTCTATACACTAATGATGAAACATCTGAAAAAGAAATAAAGAAAACTATCCCATCACAATAGCATCAAAAACAATAAAATACCTAGAAATAATTTTAACCAAGGAAGTTAACAAAAACTACAAGACTGCTGAAAGAAATCAAAGGAAACACAAAAAAATGGAAAAACATCCTGTGTTCTTGGATCAAAAGTATTAACATTGTTAAAATGTCCATACTCCTAAAACCATCTATAGATTCAAGACAAGCTTCATAAAACTCCAATGTCACTCTTCACAGAAATAGAAAAAAAATCCTAAAATTTTTATGGAACCACAAAATACCTGAATAGCCAAAGCAATCCTGAGGAAATAGAACAAAGCTAGAAATATCACACTCTTGATTTCAAACTATACTACAAAACTATAGTAATAAAAACAGTATGGAACTGGCACAAAAATAAACCAATGGAAGAGCATAGAAAACTCAGAATTAAACCCCCATATAGACAGTCAACTAGTATTTGACTAGAGAGGCAAGAACACCCAGTGGGGAATGGATAGTGTCTTCAACAGTGAGGTTGGGAAAACTGGATAAACACATGCTGAACAATGAAATTGTACCCCTACTTATACCACTCACAAAAATTAATTCAAAATGAATGAAAGACTTAAACATAAGATCTGATATCATAAAACTCCTTGAAAAAAAATCTAAGGAAGAAGCTCATCGATATTAGTCTTGGCAGTGATTTTTTGGATATGACACCAAAAGTAAAAACGACAAATCAACAAATGGGACTGCATCAAACTTAAAAGCTTCTGTACAGCAAAGGGAACCATCAATAAACCAGAAAGCCAAACCACAGAAGGGGAGAACATTTTTGCAAGCCATATATCAGATAAGGGAATAATATCCCAAACATATAAAGAACACAAACAACTCAATAACAAAGAAAAAAATTCAATTTAAAAATGGGCAGAAGAACCAAATAGACAAATTTTTCCAAAGGAGACATCCAAGCAGTCAACAGGTACTTGAAAAGATGCTCATCATCAGTAATAATCAGAGAAATACAAATCAAAACCACAATGCAATTATCATCTCACACTTGTTAGAATGGCTATCCTCACATAAACAAGAGATAACAAGTGTTGACAAAGATGTTGAGAAAAGGGAACACTTGTACACTGCTGATGGAAATGTAAATTGGTTCAATTACCATGGAAAACAATATGGAGATGCCTCAAAAAATTAAACATATATCTACCATATGATCCACCAATTCCACTTCTGGGTATATACCTCAAGGAAATGAAAACAGGATCTCAAAGAGATGTTCTTCCTTATGCACACCCGTGTTTATTATAGCATTATTCATAATGGCAAAGATATGGAAACAACCTAAGTGCCCACCCATGGAGGAATGAATGAAATATTACTCAATGTCCTTCCTTTCTTTATACAGATCCAAGTTACTAACCTATATTATTTTCCTCCTCTCTAAAGAACTTCTTTTAACGTTTCTTGCAAGGCAGCCCTATCAGCAACAAATTCCACCAATTTTTGTTTGTCTGGGAAAGTATTTCTCCTGCATTTTTAAAGGATGATTTCACAGCGTACAGAATTCTGGGTCAGTGGTTATTTTCTCTCAGCACTTTAAATACTTCACTCCTTTCTCTTCTTGCTTGCATGGTTTCTGAAGATAAGTCAGATGTAATTTCTGTTTTGGTTCCTCTCTAGGTAAGGTTTTGGTGGTTTCTGTTGAGATATCCTTGGGCACAGAGATTCTTTCTTCAGTTGTGTCCACTCTACCAATTAGATCATCAAAGGTACCCTTCACTTCTGTTACAGTGTTCTTTTTTTTTTTTTTTTTTTAATTTTTATTTATTTATTTATGGCTGTGTTGGGTCTTCGTTTCTGTGCGAGGGCTTCCTCCAGTTGCGGCAAGTGGGGGCCCCTCTTCATCGCGGTGCGCAGGCCTCTCATTACCGCGGCCTCTCTTGTGGCGGAGCACAGGCTCCAGACGCGCAGGCTCAGTAGTTGTGGCTCACGGGCCCAGCCGCTCCGCGGCATGTGGGCTCTTCCCAGACCAGGGCTCGAACCCGCGTCCCCTGCATTGGCAGGCAGACTCTCAACCACTGCGCCACCAGGGAAGCCCCTGTTACAGTGTCCTTGATCTGTAGCATTTCTTTTTAGATTTTACTTAGGATTTGCATCTCTCTGCTTACATTGTCCATCTGTTCTTGCCTGCTGTCTGCTTTATCCATGAAAGCCCTTAGCATAGTAATCATAGTTGTTTTACATTCTTGGTCTGATCATTCCAACATCCCTGCCATGTCTGGTTCTGATGCTTGCTCTGTCTCTTCAAATTGTGTTTTTTGTCTTTTGGTCTCCATGTAATTTTCTCTTGATAGCAAGACATGGTGTCCTGGGGAAAAGGAACGACTGTAAATATACTTTTCATAATGTGGTGCTGAGGCATAGGAGGTAAAGCATTCTATAGTCCTATGATCAGGTCTCAGTCCTTTAGTGAACACGCTCCTCTGCACTGTGAATTTCGTAGGTGTTTTTGTCATTGTTTTCCTCCCCCACTTAGGTAGAAGAGGATGGCTGGAGTGGGCTGGACTTGGGTATTTCCCTTGTCCCAGGTCAGTTAGGCTCTGGTAATACCCCAGCAGGTTAGGCTCTAGGTAACTAACTTCCCCTAAGGGTAGGCCTTGTTAAGAAGAAAATAGTGGTCTGGCATATTTCATTTCAAGACGGTTCCTTTTTCCCTCCCTCTGCTGGAAGCATGAGGGGATTTTTCTCTGATATTTACTATGAAAACCTGATTTTCTCACAAAAATATAGGGGTCCCCCTCATACTGCATCCCCTTGGAGTTTTTAACTCTCAGACTTCTCAACACTAAGCCTTCAGCAATTGGTCAATTACAGTTCTGCTTTTCCTATCCCTGTACTAGTTCTTTAGAAGTTTCTGCTCAGGTGGGCTGGGATCCCCTGTATTCTCTTATCTGTGTCTCCAATCTTGAGGGCCATGGTTAGCCCTGTGTCCTCACCTCTCCAATAGATAAAAGAAGAATTGTTGATTTTTTAGTCAGTCAGCTTTTTCATTTGTTGTTAGGACAAAATGGTGACTTCCAAGCTCCTTACAAGCAGAACTAGAAACCGGCAGTCTGTTCGTTTAATCCTCACAAAAGGTAGTTTATTGTTATTTCCATTTTACAAATAAGGATATGTAGTAAATGAGATTTGCCTAATGTCACTCAACTGATAAAAGACAGATTCAACATAAAGAGCTGGTTCTGAATGACCATAAAGCTCATTTTTTACACTGCCCCTGAGCAAATATTTTATAGATATTAATATAATTTTTACATTATCTTAAAGAAAAGCATTGAAAGGTTTTATATGCAAGTACAATAAAACCTCAGAAACATAAAATATCCTTCTGTAGAATAAAGTCTCACACACACACAACACAAAACAACAACCATGTGTTCCATTTGGAAATGAGGGACATGTTCACTGAAATAGCACTCTGAAGGAATTTGATATTTGATCTGAATTAACACCTATCTGCTGACAAGAAGTTCCACAAATCATAAGGCCTTCCTGAAGTCTTCCTCCAATTCTTCTAAACAGTACTGGATTCTAGGATTTTAGAATACTGGCAGCTTGAATTGTAAACAGTCTCTCTGAACATTTAAACTCTCCTGAGTGTCTGGCGCCAGTAGGTAGGTTGGGCATGGAGAATGCAATAGAGCCTCAGGCTCTCTGGTATTCCTACAGAAAGGCTTGGGATGGGATTTTCTCTGCCTTGGGCTGGAAAAGAACCAGGGAACTAACATTACAGGGGGCTCAGTGCAAGGATACTGAACAACGGGTGTGCCCTCGATTGAGTGAAAGAAAAGGTGCGCAGGTGAATGGAGTTCTCTAAACCCATAAGGCTATGAAATTCCAAGGAAAGTACATTGCAGATGTTTCTCCTGGTGCCCTTTAGGCATAGGAAACTGACAGCCTGCCTCCTGGTATCCCACCAGCCCAGGTCCAACATCCACCGCAGTGGCTCTACTTAAGTTATCTTGACTTTTCAAAATTAGCAATAGAAGCTGGTAGTTAGTGGGAAAAAAATCTTCAAAGTGTTAAGGGAAAATACTAAGAGAATTCCAGCTGGAATTCTATGCCAAACTAAATTATTTTTTTAGAATGGAGAAATGAAGACGTTTTCACACAAACAAAACTAAATGAATGTATTAAAAACAGACCTCACTACAAGAAATTCTAAAGGGTATTCATGCAGAAAGAAAATAATTCTAAATATGACATCTTGAATACAAGACAGTGCAAAGATTTGATAAGTACATGGGTAAATCCAAACTTATGTGACCATGTAAAAATAGTAATAATGTCTAATTTGTGGGGTAGAAAGGGGAACAGGATCAAACTAAAGGACTTGAAATATATATTGGACATATTTAAGGCATATATATTGGGAGAGCAGTGATCTAAGTTAGTGTTCTAAGTGTTTCAAAGCTTTGCTTGGGAAGAAGGTAAAGATCTTGGTTTACTTCAGAATTTGCCAAGGGATAAATAAATATGGGAAGAATAACTTCCAAACAAGTGAGGCAGGGAGCTGTTTGTCCAAACCCAGGAATGAGATGCTCTTTATGTCAGGCTACCTGTGTTGGAAACATTACAAGCAGATTTAATTACGTTTGAGAATAAAATTGGGATAAGATCTACCTAATGTGTACGTCCACTATTAACTAAATTTTATCAACTTGCTTATGCAAAATTAGAATTTTTATACCCTCTATCATATCTTCCCATTCGTTATGCATCAGAAATTCCTCAAGCCTTTTTCATTAGAAAGCAACCTCTCTATTTCTCTGCAGATATGTATTTAATGCCATTGACTCAACAGATAAAGAAATGATTTTTGAAGATTATTTTCTTTAGTAATGTTGAGCATTGTAAACTCACAAAGTCACAGATGGATTGTCAAAAATTTGACCTATAAAACAAACAAAAACTTTCTATACATTAAAATATAGAACTTCCCTGGCACATAATTTTTTGCTAGAAAATTACCTATAGCATCATGTAGTAGAAAACAGGCTTTAGGATTAAGCCAAGTTAGAATCATATCTAAGTCAGTATCTTAATCAATAAAAATGGGATAAAAATACTCTACCTCTTATCACTGATTTTTAAAATGGAATAAAGTATGTAAAGCAGCTAGGACACTGCTTGCAATATAAAATATTTGGAAAACTTGTTAGCTTTCCTTCTTCCAATAAAACAGTAACAAACCTATTCCATGTAGAATCTTGTGACTTTTCCCTTTTTTTTTTTTTTTTTTCCTATTAAAACAAAGTATCTGGATCTAGGCTCCTTTGAGATTTGTGTTCACTTTAGTGTCTCAACTTTCTGAACCAAAGAGTTAGATCCTTATCTTAAAAGAGAATTTTTAGTGACTGATACTAGGAAAAGTTCTCTCTCCTTAGTTTTATTTTTGGCTCTTTCTCTTAACAAAGGGTTTCTTTCTCGGGTCCTGATATGCTTGACTCTCATTCAAGGTTTTTGCTCTGACCTGATGTAATTTAATTTACTACAGTTCCACTATCAGCATTATTAGACAGGAACATTTCATTTTTTAACATTTATGTAGCCATTTTTAAACTTTTAAATGCTTTAACAATCTTCCTTTAAGTAATGATTTTGCAGAATAGCCCTTTGTAATAGTTAACGATTTTGCAGAATAGCCCTTTGTAATAGTTAAGCTATATTTGAAAGAATGTGGAGAAATTGGAAATGCTCCAAAGAAGAGCAGGGAAGATGATTAAAGGGATAGAAAATAAATTCTCTCAGAATAAGCTACAGAGTTGGAGTTAAAAAGAGAAAGCAAAGGTGTGATGTAACTGGTCTAATTCTCCAAACCCTCATACAAATCAGTTAGTGGCATTGGAAAACTATGTGGAAAAGCTAGCACACACGCTTCTGAACCACAAGGGTAGAGGCAGTCTTCAAGGTCTACCTCTAGTTCCATCTCCTGATTACTCTAGTTCTTTTCTGATTGCTCACTGAAATTATAAATCAGAAGCCGAAAATGAGCTGCATTATATGAGCTAACTCTAATTAATTGGTGACAGTTGATATTTTGAAGACCGTGAGTGCATTTCTATAATGACTAGGGTCTCCTTAAAAATTTGGAAGATTAACTTCATATCCAGTTATGACTCATCAAGAGACTAGGATCTGCGAGAATCCTGTGATTATTAGTACCCGAGTCATCCAAGGAAAAAGCTATCTTATGTTCCCACTCAAACACTTGTCCTTATTCTGGGAACAAAGGAAAATATATAGCTAACAACACTCTTCTAGGATCTAGTCCCCAGAATCAGTACCAACACTAGCTATCTCATATTTGCTCTCTGCTCTTTTGTCTCTATGTTCCTGGGATACCTGGGAATCTATAGACTTCATGTCTTTTGGCTCCCAATGGGAGGTGCTGGCAGATCAGAGGGCAAAAGGAGAGTGAGACCAAGATATCTCCTTCTTGGCTCACTGCCTGCTACATAGCATGAGTTAGCTAAGGCTCCACCAAAGCCCATTGTTCCTTTCAACAGGTGTTTCCCATATAGCTCTCTCTCCACAGTCTGTAACCACTTCACCTCCTTGGTAACAGCTCCCTCAGTTGCTAGGTCTAGGGTCCTGCACTCTCCCTTTTTGGTTTCTTTAACTCTGGTCACAAGTTTGTAAGCACTCTCTTTGTTAAACTCTGCTTAAATTGCCCAGATCAAATGTGCAACCTGTTTTCTTCAAGAATCTCAACTGATACAATTCCCCGTAAGGATAAAGTTGTACACATATATAGTCAAGGAATATGGATGCTTCTGCAAGCTTTTCTTTAAGGTCCATAATTGAGAATTATGTTATATATACATGTCTAAGTGGTGCTAAAATGATTAATAACGTAAAAGTAAATGTCACAATGTTATCTGGTCTTAAGATGATAGAAATAGCAGCCCTCATTTTATTTTGTTTATCTCCAGATTATTCTGTTTATAAAGTGGAAACCATCATTGGCCAGTATAGTTCTGTGACTTACTGTCTTTCTGAAGCATCTGCTTGAAAATAGTTTTGATCTCCAAGGGCTGAACAATGTACTGATGTCTTAGAAAAACACTCCCTGTTTTCCTTGACTGTCACACTCACAGTACTCCTGACATCAAGTGTGAGGGGTTTTCCCCCCACATCAACCAATTTTCCAACAATAGCTGTTTGTCCTACAACAATAGCTGAATTGTCCTACAATTCAGTTCTGACACTATCTACCTGGAGTTAGTATAAGAAGGCTCAGTCACCCAAGTCTCCTCCCATTTCAGATGCTAAGCCCAAGCCCCAGGTTGTCACCTGCAATTCTGACTGACCAGCTCTAAATCAGGGTTCCCATGACCCCCTCCTCAAGTTTGATCATTTGCCAGAATTGCTCAAAGAACTTGAGGAAATACTTACTTACACTTACTGGTTTATTATATAATAAAGGATATTATAAAGGATATGGAGGAACAGCCAGCTAAAGAGATACATAGGACAAGGTCCAGAATTGTCCTGAACACGGGAGAGGCTGTATCCATGGAATCGGGATACATCATCCTCCCGGCACTTGGATGTGTTCACCGACCTGGAAGCTCCACAAAGTGCATACTTTGGCTTCATCATGTAGGCATGACTTGTCATTAACTCAGTCTTCAACCATTCTCCCCTTCCTTGAGGATGGGTAGTGGGGCTGAAAGTTCCAAGCTTCCAATCATGGCTTGATATTTCTGATGACCAGCCCCCATCCAAGAGCCTACCAACCATCACTTCATTAGAACAAAAACATTCCTATCACCCAGAAAATTCCAAGGGGTTAAGAAACTCTGTGTCAGGAACCAGAGTCAAAGACCAAACATTAAGAGCAAAACATGCTCCTAGTGACCTTATCACATAGGAAATTACAAGGATTTTTAGGAGCTCTGTGCCAGGAACAGGGGGCAGAAACCTACATATAAATATTTTATATTATTTCACACTGGACTATTTTCTTAACTTTCTTCCAGGATTAAGCTCCCCAGTTTTTCTAAATTCAATCAAAGTTTGCTGAACTCTTAATACTGCCAAGTAATATATTACCAGGGGTGTAGTGAAAATCCAGAATCCAGAACAGAATTAAGTGAAAGTGACAGTTTTCCAGGTATCCCTCCCTCAAAGAACTCACAATGTAGTAAATGAGGTAGAAATATAAATTATTAAATATAAGACAAGACAGAATGAACTAGTAATTCAATATTCATTTATTAAATATTTTAAAAAGTGCCAGGTATTGAAGATAAAAAGATCAGTAAAAATGGTCCATACTCTCAAGATGCTCACAAATCTAGAGCATCACACATTGCAATTCAGTGTGATGAGTTCTTAAAAAGATACAAACAAAAAAACAACTAATTCTTGTGATGGAACATTTGAGAAAGATCACGAAGGAGATGGCATCTGAGGAAGATGAGGGATCTGCCTAGGCAAAATCAAAGAAAAATGAAATCATATGGAGTGTTTAAAGGCAAAAAAAGGAAACTGGTGTGAGTAGAGCATGAGACGGGGATGGGAGAGGCAAAAGTATAAATCAGCATTTGGGGGTCTAGACACTGGAAGGGTAAATGGAATAGATAAAGTTGCCACCAAGGATGAATTATCCACGGGGCTACTACAGCAGTTATAAGAAAAGTAGCAATGACATGTATTTGAATGAAATAAAAATAAGAAAACCAGCAAATAGGTTGAGTTTTTCCTTCCCTACTACACAATCAGTTCATATTCACTCTTACATTTCTTCTTCTCTCCTGCCTTGTGAAGAAAGAAACAGGTAAAAGAAAGAAAGTAAAAGGCCAGTACATGTACAGATGAATGGTTCTGACTTCTCTTTAACAAAAATATTGATACCCTATTCTTTCTGAAGCACTATGCTAAGCACTAAGGGAATACAAAGCAACAAGATATCCTCTTGCCCCTCATTTTATAAAAGAGGGAAAGGAGAAGAGTGCTGTGAAATAAGTTGTCCAAGGCATTCAGCTATGTGAAAGCAGCCTTAGTAATATTCCAGCTCCTAGGATACTACAAATAGCATCATCCTGTTTCCCTAATTGCTTTGAAAGTACCTATACACTATAAATAATACTCATCAGATTGTACCATTCCATCACCTGTGATAGTGATAAATTAAGACTCTTAAGACTAATACATGTTGATATTGATCTTCACCAGTGCTTCCCCATGGAAAGCCCAACTGGAAAGCATACAAGGAAGCCTGAGAAATGTAGTTTGCAGTGGTCAGATCAAAACAGGGAAATGGCAGAGAATGGATCTGAGGTCAAACAGGCCAGCATCCTGCACACTCTATAAACTTTCTCCCTTGCTATCAGTAAGATGTCTCCATCTCCTTGCCCCTCTTTCTCCCTGTTTGTAAGTCTTCCTCCAAGGAAGGTCAAGGGCTGTGTCCTTAGCTTACCATTCATGAGGAATCGCTGGTACCTTAGGAATATAGCGCACCTAGACAGAGGTTACTGCAGGAAGAGTGCTGTAATCACCTACAGAAAAGCAAATCAGAGATGGTTTACTGGACAGTTTCATATTTCAGAATCTCCTAAAAGAATGTTTAATAGCAACATCAAGCAGTCTCATGAATATTTTTTCCTAAAAACAGTGACAATCACTGTCTAATAGATTCAGGACATTAAACGTTGTCTCCTCCTTTTATGAACTATTTCTTAAAGCCACCTTTCCAGTACAGTTGACCACTCCCTCCTGTGAAATCTAACGGTGTACACTGATGATATCGTAATCCTAGCATCCTCTGAGCACTTTAGAGTACCAGGTATTAGGCTAAACACTTTTACGAATCATTTAATTCTCCTAAACACCTCATGAAGTATTTACCAGTAAAACACACAGTTTAAAGATAAATGAAGTGAGAGGTTAAATAAATGATCAAGGTTACATGGGTTGGCAGATTAATACTCTAACCTGGGACTTAAAGACACTAGAGTTCCCCCCATTTAACCATTATACTTGCTGGTAAAATGCTGTACACAAGTTATTTCTTTGCATGTCTCGCTTCTCTCATAGAACACAAGCTAAAGGGAGGAATTATTTTCCATAAGTGTATGTTGAAGGAATAAAACCCCAATATATTTTTATTTTTGTACAAAAGTGAGCAAGGTAAAAGAACAACACAAAAAAGTGCATTCTCACCAAACATACAAAGCCAAAATATTACAATTGCCTCTTTGATCTCACAACAGATTTATTCTAGAACTCAATTTTTGCCTTTAAAAACTCTCAAGCCATCTAATTTTGAAACATTTATTACCAAAATTCATTTAAGTGACTGTGCATTCTAATCTCAGATCAATAAAACTCAAATTGCTTTATAAAAAGAGATTCTAAGACTTATTTTTTAAATACTTCAAAAGCAAGATCAAGATTACAAGCTGAGTTCAAACTATAGAAAAACGTTAAGGAGTATCGAAGGGTTTTCCCAAAACAAGCCAATTTATGCTTGGAAGTTAGGAAAATAAGAAAGATAAGCATTCTTAATAAAGTCAAACAGCAAGCATAAGAGACCATGTGCATTTAAATACGCATTGTTTTTCCTAATTATCCTTTGGAATTCTCCACATTTAATTCAGCTATGTGAACACTGTTAAATAATTTTTGAACTTCTCCCAAGAAGTAACTTCAGAATCATACCCGCAGAAGTTATTCTCACTAATATCCACCTCACTATCCATCTCCATTCTTAGTCTCTTAGGGTCAGTGACTATATCTGGTTCACCATTGTATTCCCAGCAGCCCACAGAGCACGTGTGGGTCACAGTCAATGTTTATAGTATGTAAAATTAAAGAATGAATGCATCCACACCTGAGAAAGATTGAGATGTGCTTCATTCATTATCAAAAGAGAGTATAATCTGATGAAAAAACACTCAGTCATCCACTGACTCTTATACTTTCATATCAACTATCCCCTGAGGTCAATACCTTTCTTAATACTTCCATAGCAGTTTGAAAAATAATTTCTTCCTTGTTGTACTACAATGGTCATTCCATTAAGAAAAGTGTTTGTAGGGAACTTAAAAAAAATTAAAGAGCTAGAGATAATCCTAGATCTACTAATTAACGCTTTATATGCCAGTTATAAGAAGTGATAACAATCTGAAGCAAAAGATTTGGAAAGAGTACTTTGGAACAGTTCACATATCACCTATTGTCCTGGCATGGTTATTTGCTGTGCCCCTTTCAAAACTCTCAAAAGTACCTCAGTTTAGGTGACTATATGATTGCTCTAATTTTAATTCATTAATAATTCAGAATACCCCAAATCTCCTTAATTGGTTCTGTTTTCATTCTATTTTTCTAAACTGTTTTCCTTATTTTCCAGACTGCCTTTCTCTCCCAATCTGTATTTATTTTGTCATTACCAAAGTGAATGAGCGATGAAATAAATACTATTTATTATTAAAACAAATTGCCAAAACTTACACTTTTAGTAAATAAGGTTGAACTCTGCCTAAATCAAGATCGTAAAGCTGGGACAAAGTGAGAGAGTGGCATGGACATATATACACTACCAAAGATAATAGAATTTTTATGAGTTCTGGAACAAATGAAAACTCTCATTAGAAAATACAGCATCAATTTATGGCCAAAAGAATGGATAGCTCACAATTTATAAAGATTTCTAGCTTCTTTTAAGCAGTTTTTTTTTTTTCAGTGCTACAAGTTTAAGGCCAATTTTACTACAAAATTAAGGAAATTGCAGCACAGTTGATTCATTCTTTTCAACTATCTCAGCCATCCATGCAAATCACTCCAAAGTCAATGAGGACATGAAATCAGTATTGATCATAGAGACAATTGAAATTAATAAATCAAGCTCATAAGATTATATGCATGACCTTGCTTCAGTGGAGAAATAAATACATATTTCTAATGTGTCTTCACAAAAGATGTTTCATAGGTCTCTGGTAAAAAAGAAATTTTTCTGAACGTGTTCAGTGGCAGATAATTCAGGTCATTCCATGCATTCTCATTTGCTCATTCATTCTTGCATAAACTATAATTTTCTAAGGCCTTAATAAGTGCCAAGCATTGTGTTACACACTGAAGATAGCAAAGACACCATCTAGGAACCAAGTGGAGGAGACAGATACGTAAAGATCATACAGTATGGTAAAGAGAACCATGCTACAAATGTGATGCAATCACAGGAAAGAAGTGATTAGCTGCACCAGGGGTGAGATGAGACCACACAAAGGAAAAAAAAAAGTTTCCCTAGCATTAAGGGTTTTCCCTGATCTGCCCAACTTTCTTCTCTATCTTCGTCTAATATCTTCATCTAACTTTTCCCTTCCCTGTAATACTGCACCACTGACAGTTTCCCAGATATACCATGCTATATTTTATATCTATACACTATGCCTTTGCACATGGAAACTCTTCTGACTACTGTGTCCTCACCCCAAAACCTGCTTGATGGACTCCCATATCTCCTTTAAGATTCAGTTTATGTCTTCCCTGACCACCAATCCTGAGAAATTCCTCCTTTGAAATTTTTGAATTTTTTTTCTGTGTGCCTTAAGTAGGGTTTTTGTTACATTCACCTGTGACTCCCTGGCGTTTTGCACAGTGCATTCAATAAGTATTTATTGAATGAATAAATGAAAATTTGAGCTAGATCTTAATGAGCACCACAAAATAATGAAAAGTTAAAATTTTATATGTATATAATACTGACCATATGACCCAGCAATTCCACTTCTAGTTATTTACTCAAAAGAAATAAAAACATATGTGCACATAAAGATATGTATATGAATAGCACTTCATCCATAATAGAAAAAAACTGGCCATAACCCAAATGTCTGTCAAGAAATACTACTCAGCAATAAGAAGGAATTAACTATTGATTCTTGTAGCATCATGGATGAACATCAAAAATGTTTAGCTGAGCAAAAGAAGCCAGACACAAAAGAATACATACTGTATGATTCAATTTATATGAAACTTTAGAAAAGACAAGTCTAACCTACGGTGATAGAAATCATATCAGTGGTTGCCTAGAGCTGGGGATAAATAGTAGTATTGACTGAGAAGGGACACAAGGACACTTTTTGAGGTGAATAAAATATTCTATATCTTGATTGTGGTGGTGGCTAAATGGTTATTTACATTTTTCAAACAGCATCAAACTCTACACATAAAATGTATACATTTTATTATATATAAATTATACCTCCATAAAGTTCATCTGTAAAACTTTAAGATAATTTGCATCTACAGAGGCATATCAGATTTGGGGAACCAGAAGCTTTCAGAATTTGAGTAGCCTCCTTAATAAAAAATACGAAATTAGGTTAACAGCTACCATGTATTTAGAATGAGAAATGAAACCACCACAAATTTCAGATATTTTTAAAAACCTGACAAACTACAACCATTACAAAATAAGAAAAACAGGATAATATTTTTATTAATTAACTGATTCACCTCTTGGGTAATTTTTCCTGCATTTTTGGCTGCACACTTTTTAATTCATCATAGAATAATGCTTTTGTAATATTTTCCATAGAAAGAATGATAAGCTCATTCAGTCTTCCCTCTAGCTTGGTTGACCATAATTTGGTTTTAATTTTACTTTATTTTATTTTTTAAAGGAAATTGATTTTTATTTTTTATTTTATTTTTTTTAACATCTTTATTGGAGTATAATTGCTTTACAATAGTGTGTTAGTTTCTGCTGTATAACAAAGTGAATCAGTTATACATATACATATGTTCCCATATCTCTTCCCTCTTGCGTCTCCTTCCCTCCCACCATCCCTATCCCACCCCTCTAGGTGGTCACAAAACACTGAGCTGATCTCCCTGTGCTATGTGGCTACTTCCCACTAGCTATCTATTTTCGTTTGGTACTGTATATATGTCCATGGCACTCTCTCACTTTGTCACAGCTTACCCTTCCACCTCCCCATATCCTCAAGCCCATTCTCTAGTAGGTCTGTGTCTTTATTCCCGTCTTGCCACTAGGTTCTTCAAGAACTTTTTTTTTTTCTTAGATTCCATATATATGTGTTAGCATACGGTATTTGTTTTTCCCTTTCTGACTTACTTCACTCTGTATGACAGACTCTAACTCCATCCACCTCACTACAAATACCTCCATTTCATTTCTTTTAATGGCTGAGTAATATTCCATTGCATATATGTGCCACATGTTCTTTATCCATTCATCTGTTGAAGGACACTTAGGTTGTTTCCATGTCCTGGCTATTGTAAATAGAGCTGCAAAGAACATTGTGGTACATGACTCTTTTTGAATTATAGTTTTCTCAGGGTATATGCCCAGTAGTGGGATTGCTGGCTCGTATGGTAGTTCTATTTGTAGTTTTTTAAGGAACCTCCATACTGTTCTCCATAGTGGCTGTATCAATTTATGTTCCCACCAACAGTGCAAGAGCATTCCCTTTTCTCCACACCCTCTCCAGCATTTACTGTTTGTAGGTTTTTGGATGATGGCCATTCTGACCGGTGTGAGATGATATCTCATTGTAGTTTTGATTTGCATTTCTCTAATGATTCATGATGTTGAGCATCCTTTCATGTATTTGTTGGCAATCTGTATATCTTCTTTGGAGAAATGTCTATTTAGGTCTTCTGCCCATTTTTGGATTGGGTTGTTTGTTTTTTTGATATTGAGCTGCATGAGCTGCTTGTAAATCTTGGAGATAAATCCTTTGTCAGTTGCTTCATTTGCAAATATTTTCTCCCATTCTGACGGTTGTCTTTTTGTCTTGTTTATGGTTTCCTTTGCTGTGCAAAAGCGTTGAAGTTTCATTAGATCCCTTTGTTTATTTTTGTTTTTCCTTCCATTTCTCTAGGAGGTGGGTCGAAAAGGATCTTGCTGTGATTTATGTCATAGAATGTTCTGCCTATGTTTTCCTCTAAGAGTTTGATAGTGTTTGGCCTTGCATTTAGGCCTTTAATCCATTTTGAGTTTATTTTTGTGTATGGTGTTAGGGAGTGTTCTAATTTCATACTTTTACATGTACCTGTCCAGTTTTCCCAGCACCACTTATTGAAGAGGCTGTCTCTTCTCCACTCTATATTCTTCCTTCCTTTTTCAAAGATAAGGTGACCATATGTGCGTGGGTTTATCTCTGGGGTTTCTATCCTGTTCCATTGATCTATATTTCTGTTTTTGTGCCAGTACCATACTGTCTTGATTACTGTAGCTCTGTAGTATAGTCTGAAGTCAGGGAGCCTGATTCCTCGAGATCCGTTTTTCTTTCTCAAGATTGCTTTGGCTATTCAGGGTCTTTTGTGTTTCCATACAAATTGTGAAATTTTTTGTTCTAGTTCTGGGAAAAATGCCAGTGGTACTTTGATATGGATTGCACTGAATCTGTAGATTGCTTTGGGTTGTAGAGTCATTTTCACAATGTTGATTCTTCCAATCCAAGAACATGGTATATCTCTCCATCTATTTGTATCATCTTTAATTTCTTTCATCAGTGTCTTATAATTTTCTGCATACAGGTCTTTTGTCTCCTTAGGTAGGTTTATTCCTAGATATTTTATTCTTTTTGTTGCAATGGTAAATGGGAGTGTTTTCTTAATTTCACTTTCAGATCTTTCATCATTAGTGTACAGGAATGCAAGAGATTTCTGTTCATTAATTTTGTATCCTGCTACTTTACCAAATTCATTGATTAGCTCTAGTAGTTTTCTGGTAGCATCTTTACGATTCTCCATGTATATTATCATGTCATCTGCAAACAGTGATAGCTCTACTTCTTCTTTTCTGATTTGGATTCCTTTTATTTCTTATTCTCCTCTGATTGCTGTGGCTAGGACTTCCAAAACTATGTTGAATAATAGTGGTGAGAGAGGGCAACCTTGTCTTGTTCCTGATCTGAGTGGAAATGATTTCAGTTTTTCACCATTGAGGACAATGTTGGCTATGGGTTTGTCATATATGGCCTTTATATGTTGAGGAAAGTTCCCTCTATGCCTACTTTCTAGAGGGTTTTTATCATAAGTGGGTGTTGAATTTTGTTGAAAGCTTTCTCTGCATCTACTGAGATGATCATATGGTTTTTCTCCTTCAATTTGTTAATATGGTGTATCACGTTGATTGTTTTGCATATACTGAAGAATGCTTGCATTCCTGTGATAAACCCCACTTGATTATGGTTTATGATCCTTTTAATGTGCTGTTGGATTCTGTTCACTAGTATTTGGTTGAGGATTTTTGAATCTATGTTCATCAGTGATATTGGCCTGTAGTTTTCTTTCTTTGTGACATCTTTGTCTGGTTTTGGTATCAGGGTGATGGTGGCCTTGTAGAATGAGTTTGGGAGTGTTCCTCCCTCTGCTATATTTTGGAAGAGTTTGAGAAGGATACGTGTTAGCTCGTCTCTAAATGTTTGATAGAATTTGCCTGTGAAGCCATCTTGTCCTGGGCTTTTGTTTGTTGGAAGATTTTTAATCACAGTTTCAATTTCAGTGCTTGTAATTGGTCTGTTCATATTTTCTATTTCTTCCTGGTTCAGTCTCAGAAGGTTGTACATTTCTATGGATTTGTCCATTTCTTCCAGGTTGTCCATTTTATTGGCATAGAGTTGCTTGTAGTAATCTCTCATGATCCTTTGTATTTCTGCAGTGTCAGTGGTTACTTCTCCTTTTTCTTTTCTAAATCTATTGATTTGATTCTTCTCCCTTTTTTTCTTGATGAGTCTAGCTAATGGTTAATCAATTTTGTTTATCTTCTCAAAGAACCAGCTTTTAGTTTTATTGACCTTTGCTATCGTTTCCTTCATTTCTTTTTCATTTATTTCTGATCTGATCTTTATGATTTCTTTCCTTCTGCTAGCTTTGGGGTTTTTTTGCTCTTCTTTCTCTAATTGCTTTAGGTGCAAGGTTAGGTTGTTTATTCAAGGTGTTTCCTGTTTCTTGATGTAGGCTTGTATTGCTATAAGCTTCCCTCTTAGCACTGCTTTTGCTGCATCCCATAGGTTTTGGGTCGTCGTGTCTCCATTGTCATTTGTTTCTAGGTATTTTTTGATTTCCCCTTTGATTTCTTCAGTGATCACTTCGTTATTAAGTAGTGTATTGTGTAGCCTCCATGTGTTTGTATTTTTTACAGATCTTTGCCTGTAATTGATATCTAGTCTCATAGCGTTGTGGTCGGAAAAGATACCTGATACGATTTCAATTTTCTTAAATTTACCAAGGCTTGATTTGTGACCCAAGATATGATCTATCCTGGAGAATGTTCCATGAGCACTTGAGAAGAATGTGTATTCTGTTGATTTTGGATAGAATGTCCTATAAATATCAATTAAGTCCATCTTGTTTAATGTATCATTTAAAGCTTGTGTTTCCTTATTTATTTTCATTTTGGATGATGTGTCCATTGGTGAAAGTGGAGTGTTAAAGTCCTCTACTATGATTGTTTTACTGTTGATTTCCCCTTTTGTGGCTGTTAGTATTTGCCTTATGTATTAAGGTGCTCCTATGTTGGGTGCATAAATATTTCCAATTATTATATCTTCTTCTTGGATCAATCCTTTGATCATTATGTAGTGTCCTTCTTTGTCTCTTGTAATAGTCTTTATTTTAAAGTCAATTTTGTCTGATATGAGAATCGCTACTCCAGCTTTCTTTTGATTTCCATTTGCATGGAAAATCTTTTCCATCCCCTCACTCTCAGTTTTTATGTGTCCCTAGGTCTGAAGTGGGTCTCTTATACACAGCATATATATGGGTCTTGTTTTTGTATCCATTCAGCTAGTCTATGTCTTTTGGTTGGAGCATCTAATCCATTTACATTTAAGGTAATTATCGATATGTATGTTCCTATTCCCATTTTCTTAATTGTTTTGGGTTTGTTATTGTAGGTCTTTTCCTTCTCTTGTGTTTCCTGCCTAGAGAAGTTCCTTTAACATTTGTTGTAAGGCTCATTTGGTGGTGCTGAATTCTCTTAACTTTTGCTTGTCTGTAAAGCTTTTAATTTCTCCTTCAAATCTGAATGAGATCCTTGCTGGGTACAGTAATCTTGGTTGTAGGTTTTTCTCCTTCATCACTTTAAATATGTCCTGTCATTCCCTTCTGGCTTGCAGAGTTTCTGCTGAAAGTTCAGCTGTTAACCATATGGGGATTCCCTTGTGTGTTACTTGCTGTTTTTCCTTTGCTGCTTTTAATATTTTTTCTTTGTATTTAATTTTTGATAGTTTGATTAATATGTGTCTTGGTGTGTTTCTCCTTGGATTTATCCTGTATGGGACTCTCTGTGCTTCCTGGATTTGATTAACTATTTCCTTTCCCATATTAGGGAAGTTTTCATCTATAATCTCTTCAAATATTTTCTCAGTCCCTTTCTTTTTCTCTTCTTCTTCTGGGACCCCTATAATTCAAATGTTGGTGTGTTTAATGTTGTCCAAGAGGTCTCTGAGACTGTCCTCAATTCTTTTCATTCTTTTTTCTTTATTCTGCTCTGCAGTAGTTATTTCCACTATTTTATCTTCCAGGTCACTTATCTGTTCTTCTGCCTCAGTTATTCTGCTATTGTTCCCTTCTAGAGAATTTTTAATTTCATTTATTGTGTTGTTCATCACTGTTTCTTTGCTCTTTAGTTCTTCTATGTCCTTGTTAATCATTTCTTTTATTTTCTCTATTCTATTTCCAAGATGTTGGATCATCTTTACTATCATTATTCTGAATTCTTTTTCAAGTAGATGGCCTATTTCCTCTTCATTTGTTAGGTCTGGTGGGTTTTTGCCTTGCTCCTTCATCTGTTGTGTGTTTTTCTGTCTTCTCATTTTGCTTAACTTACTGTGTTTGGGGTCTCCTTTTTGCAGGCTGCAGGTTCGTAGTTCCCATTGTTTTTGGTATCTGTCCCCAGTGGCTAAGGTTGGTTCAGTGGGTTGTGTAAGCTTCCTGGTGGAGGGGACTAGTGCCTGTGTTCTGGTGGATGAGGCTGGATCTTGTCTTTCTGGTGGGCAGGTCCACGTCTGGTGATGTGTTTTGGGGTGTCTGTGACCTTATTATGATTTTAGGCAGCCTCTCTGCTAATGGATGGGGTTGTGTTCCTGTCTTGCTAGTTGTTTGGCATAGGGTGTCCAGCACTGTAGCTTGCTGGTTGTTGAGTGACTCTGGGTCTTGGCGTTGAGACGGAGATCTCTGGGAGATTTTTGCCGTTTGATATTACGTGGAGCTGGGAGGTCTCTTGTGGACCAATGTCCTGAACTTGGCTCTCCCACCTCAGAGGCACAGCCCTGACACCTGGCTGAAGCACCAAGAGCCTTTCATCCACACGGCTCAGAACAAAAGGGAGAAAAAAGAAAGAAAGAAACAAAGAAACAAAGAAAGAAACAAAGAAAGAAAGTTAAAATAAAATAAAATGAAGTTATTAAAGTAAAAAATAAAAAATAATTATTAAGAAAAAATTGTTTTAAAGTAATAAAAAATAAACCGGACAGACAGAATCCTACGACAAATGGTAAAAGCAAATCTATACAGACAAAATCACACACAGAAGCACACACATACACACTCACAAAAAGAGAAAAAGGGGAAAATATATAGATATCTTTGCTCCCAAAGTCCACCTCCTGTAGTTGGGATGATTCGTTGTCTATTCAGGTATTCTGCAGATGCAGGGTACATCAAGTTGATTGTGGAGATTTAATCCTCTGCTCCTGAGGCTGCTGGGAGAGATTTCCCTTTCTCTTCTTTGTTCGCACAGCTCCTGGAGTTCAGCTTTGGATTTGGACCCGCCTCTGCGTGTAGGTCACCTGAGGGCGTCTGTTCTTCACTCAGAAAGGACTGGGTTAAAGTAGCAGCTGATTTGGGGGCTCTGGGTCACTCAGGCCGGGGGGAGGGAGGGGTACGGATGTGGGGCAAGCCTGCGGTGGCAGAGGCCGGCATGACGTTGCAGCAGCCTGAGGCGCGCCGTGCGTTCTCCCGGGAAAGTTGTCCCTGGATCACGGGACCCTGGCAGTGGTGGGCTGCACAGGTTCCTGGGAGGGGCGGTGTGGATAGTGACCTGTGCTTGCACACAGGCTTCTTGGTGGCTGCAGCAGCAGCCTTAGCGTCTCATGCCCGTCTCTGGGGTCCGCGCTGATAGTCGCGGCTCGCGCCCGTCTCTGGAGCTCCTTTAGGCAGCACTCTGAATCCCCTCTCCTTGCGCACCGTGAAACAAAGAGGCATGAAAAAGTCTCTTGCCTCTTCGGCAGCTCCAGACTTTTTGCCGACTCCCTCCCGGCTAGCTGTGGCGCACTAGCCCCCTTCAGGCTGTGTTCACGCCGCCAACCCCAGTCCTCTCCCTGGGATCCGACCGAAGCCCGAGCCTCAGCTCCCAGCCCCCGCCCGCTCCGGCGGGTAAGCAGACAAGCCTCTCAGGCTGGTGAGTGCTGGTCGGCACCGATCCTCCATGCAGGAATCTCTCCACTTTGCCCTCCGCATCCCTGTTGCTGCACTCTCCTCCGTGGCTCTGAAGCTCCCCCCTCTGCCACCTGCAGTCTCCCCCACGAAGGGGCTTCCTAGTGTGAGGAAACCTTTCCTCCTTCACGGCTCCCTCCCACTGGTGCAGGTCCCATCCCTATTCTTTTGTCTCTGTTTTTTCTTTTTTCTTTTGCTCTACCCAGGTATGTGGAGAGTTTCTTGCATTTTGGGAAGTCTGATGTATTCTGCCCGTGTTCAGTAGGTGTTCTGTAGGAGTTGTTCCACATGTAGATGTATTTCTGATGTATTTGTGGAGACGAAGGTGATCTCCACATCTTACTCTTCTGCCATCTTGAAGCTCCCTGGTTTTATTATTGATGGCTTATGAAAGTTTCTTTTAGCATCATCGCTCATTATTGTTCATGTCACATGACCTTTAAGAAGTTCTCAAATTTGGAGAATATCTCTACCATGTTTCTTTCATATATGAGCTGTTACAGATGTGCTCACTGTTTGTAGTAATGCTACCTGTTTTGTGCCTTTATGAATTCTGATAAATTCTATTTTATGAAATTCTCATTTAAAAATTTTAAAGTATGGTACATTTATAATTAAATACAGGTTTCTCCCACTATCCAAAAGTAGAGCGTTCCTATGAAACCTTTCATAAGCCAAAATAGTGTAAAGCAAATTTCGTAGAAGCAAAAATCCTCTTCGGATTTCTCTCAGCGAAAACAGGTACTAATATAGGTCTTTCATGAAAGAGAAGGGTCGTAAAGTGAACTTTCAAAAAGCAGGGGATACATGTATTCCATTATCAAGTATATTACTAAAAAGAGGGAATCATTTTGACCAGGCATCAATGATAATTGAATCCTCTACTTAAGATTTTACACATTCTGGTGTTTGGGAAAATTCTCCCCAAGTTAGCTTCTAGTTTCTACTTTTCAAATGTTGTGTCTTCTCTGCTACCCACACACTTCTGGTACCAAGTACTGTAGGGGACTTTCACATCACCATGAGATCTCTAGCACTAGATTTTCCTGACCTAATACTGGGTAAATTGGCAGACAGGGCAATAGTAGACTGAAAGCCATTCCTGCAGTGACATTTAGCAATAATTTATCTACACCGAGCAGTGACTGCAAACCATATAAACAACCCATCAAACCCAAACTAAATGTGTCTGCAATTCCATTTCCTCTTAGAGTCCAAGAATGCCCACAGCCACTCCAGTGTCACTGACATGAGGGTAATGTAGGGGAAAATCAGAGGGGAAAGAGACAGCAACTAGATTTTAACTGATCGCTCTTAGAAAGTACAACTTTTGTAAATTTTCCAAAAACATATGACCATATGAGTACATTGCTAAATCTCATTCATTAGGTGTACAGTAAATCCACTCCTAATAATTCTTTTTTTTTCATTCCTAATAATTCTTATTCGTTCATTGATTCAACAAATATTTGTTTTATGGAAAGTATTAGCTCATAAAATTTTTCCCTTTAATTCTGACAGTTTGGAAAAACATAGCTAGAAAATTTACATGTACACTTTATTTTTCTAGCAAAGAAAAATTTGCAAGAATTCTTTCTGGACTTACTCATGAACTTGGTAACACTTAGTGAAATTCAGCATGAAGCTATGTACTGCTAAATTGATGATATAGGTCAAAATGTTTCATATAGGGGACTGAAGAGGACTGAAAAATGAGTTTCTTGGTTGGTTTCAATCATGATAGTTACATTATATCTGCCAAATATCTGAATATTTCACATGCATCTTGTGTCAGACACAACAGCTTCATGGAAACATTGAAAAACAAAGTACTTGCTGTGTAGCGAGGGAAATATATTTTGTGAGATTTGAAATCTAGAGACAATGTTCTTCAAACAACTTAAAGAAGGAATGACCAGCTTTCTGAAAAGATTTTTCCGATAAGCACTTCTCAAGAGGTTAGACAATCTATATATGTAATATAGAGATGTATAGACATTTACAAATACTCTTTTTCATTGTTTCTGGGGAAATGATCTTTCTCTGAGATTGTAAAATGGTTATAGTAAGTTGATATGCTGATTGATCAGTCTGAGGAGACTAGAATGGGTGAATGGAGCAATATTTGCAATAAGTCTTGTGTTTTTCTCAACGTCTTGGGATTACTCAGAGAACGCAACTCTGCCTGCTACATATTTTGGTGGCTTCACATTTTATTGCACTGAAGCTAAAGTTGTGTTTAAATTAATTTTTTTAATTTTATAAATCAAATTTTATTAAATATTCTACCTCAAAAAATGTAGGTTAGCCTTCAAAGACACAAAGTTTTTATGTCAATGATATTACAACATGTAGATGGCTCATATCTCATGAATTTTAAAGATTAGGCAAATATAAAACAGGGAAATTGGCAAACTATTTCCTGCCCCAAAAGAAATACCATCTTTGGTGCCTCTCGGTTTCCTTCCCCAGCCACCCAAGTGATCGACAAAGACCACCAGTTGTGGATTCTGCCTACATCAGCACCTTTCAATTTCTGCTATCTACAGGTTCAAATCTGCCTCACAGGGAGAAAAGGGTCTGTTATTAGATACTCACAACCCGACAAGTAATGTGGCATGCAATAATTCGCAGTCCTATTTTAGATCAGTAGACCACTTAGAAAAACATCACAGAAGCCCATAATAACCGTGACCTACAGCTCACTCATTAGACAGCTGGACTTCTGCTCTCCTCTAAACCCCAAAACTAGCTCTGTGTCTGTGTCATCCCCAGTCCCCACTCCCATTCCCCTACCCTTAGGCACTTAACCTCCCTGGTAAATGGATGGTAGTTTTATCCATGGACCAAGATTATGAACTTGGACTCTTTCTTCCCTTAAGACTAAGTCTTTCCCAGAGGGATTCTTCAGCCCCTGTTACTAGGAGAACATCCCACCTGCCTTACAGACATGTCAGGACACACCTGAATCCTGAGAGGAGCACAGTTTAGCTTCAAGGGATGAACCACACTACATTACGATTTGAAGTTGAGATAGAAAAAGCATTCCAACAAACAACTCATATAAACAAATTAATGAAAAAGAGATAAGTGTGTGTATGTTTAAAATAAACTGAGTTTATGTATGAAGAACTTAAAAGCCTTATTTTCTAAACACTGGCAGGAATAATTCATTTTTTTTGGAAAGTACCTGTTGCTATAATGTACATTTGCTCTTTTAGAGCCTCAGTTACCTGTTACCTCTTTCAGAAAAATGAATGGTACCCCACAGCTCTCAAAGAAATAACTTACCTTCCAATGAGTGGTTAATTCATCTTAACGCAATGCTGAATCGGATCCTTTACAGAAAGAATAAAACCCACAGAAGCTGCTATTGTTTCATTGTATGTCACAAAACAATGTTGTTGAATAATGCAATTCTATTAAGCACAAAAGACTTCAAAAATTGGTTATATTTCCCTTTACAACAGAAAAAATAGCATATAATAAGGATATGGAAATTAAATTTTCTGTATGAGAATTCTAGGACTTCTGCTCAATACTGCCATTTGCACATAGGAATGAAGATTTCTATGAACTCTAATAATTTATCTTTATTTCCATTTTTAAATTGGATTTTGTGGCTATTGCCATCTCAGGGTGAAGACAATTTCTAGATCTCAGGTTCAAAAAATAAATGGAAAAAAGATAGAATTATGTAAAAGCATGCCATTTTTTCTTCCTCTTTTTTTGATACAGGTTATTGAAACTGATTAAAAGTTAATCAACTATACAATAACATCAAGAATTTTCCAAAAGTTTGTCAAATCAAAGAAAAGGAAATATAAAATTAATGAACCACAAGGAAAGCAGTAAACTTACATGTATAGAACACATACCATGTGCAAGACACTACAAATACATCTCTCATTAAATTTTTGACACAATATTTTTAAAAGTGACATTATCCTGAATTAACAAATGATAAAATTAAGATATTTTTAAAATTTTAAGTGAACTTCTCAAGCTATATGATTAATAAATAACAGAGCAAGAGTTTGGTAGTTTTGCTTAATTCAAGATACAGGCTTTAGAGAGGAAGGGGGTGGGATGAATTGGGAGATTGGGATTGACATATATACACTACTATGTATAAAATAGATAACTAATGAGAACTTACTGTATAGCACAGGGGACTCTGCTCAATGCTCTGTGGTGACCGAAATGGGAAGGAAATCCAAAAAAGAAGATATATATATATATATGTATAGCTGCCTCACTTTGCTGTATAGCAGAAACTAACACAACGTTGTAAAGCAAGTATACTCCAATAAAATGTTTTTTAAAAATCTCTACTTTAGAGGAGGTCTAAGAAACATAGAATTATTCTCATAACCCAATTGTCAATGTGATTACTGACTGTTATTTTATTTCCTACAGCAATGCCATTTGAATAAAAGTAGCACTGAAATGAAAAAAATAAATAAATTCAAAATTAAATAAGTAAAAAATTTTAAAAAGATGCAGGTTTTTTCTACCACACTATGCTGCCTTCAAGAAAATTAACTCCTGGGAGGTAATCAAAACGTTTTCTAGGTTAACTGTTGTTATGTTTTGATTTATTTTACATGTTACAAACCCCAATAGTGGGTAAAAGACTTTTTAGATCCCACGATGCTGAGGTTAATAGATAGTTGCTTCTCTACTGGTTTCAGTTGTGTTAATGTGTTGACTTCAGCAGGTTCACTAAATATCTTCAAGTTCCCATGTTAGCATTTGCTAAGTAATGTGTTCAATTCAAAAATCCCAATGAGGGTCCTCTGCTACAATGTTCTCATTGATCCTTTTTTCTAAAAATAAAATAATGAGATCTCATGGCATTGATATGCATTAGTAAGGCAAAGAAAGTAGAATTTGCTTTTTGATTTTCAAAAGACTGACTAACGAGCTCAATATGAGTCTTCTGAGTCTATTTCACTCATCTATCCATTCTTCCATTCATTCAACAAAATTTATTGGGCACCTCCTGCATGCCTTGTACTATTTTTGATATATATATAAGTAAATGAGACAAAGTTTCTCTCTTCATAGAACTTGTATTTTAGGAGATCATAGGGTAGAAAAGAATAAAGTTGGGGTATTTATTCACCAGCTCCCTCCTGATAAGGTAAGTATGTTGGCTATGTCCCTCCATCTAAGTCTATCGCTTCTTCAGGTGACCCTCTCTACACAACCAGTTTTCTCCTGATACTAGGTCTTAGAGGTGATAACTTGTCCTAACTGATGCTACTGCAGCATCCTTTGTGGGTTATTTTAATCCTGCCCACACCTTTATTAAACTCCTCTCATGACCCTGTTTGGGTGTGCCATATATTCCTCACTATCTTAGAGCCCTTGATTTTTGTCTGCTTTTTCTACTGTCTAAATCTTGCCTTTTCTACTGTCTGCTGGCATGTCTAAGAATTTACGTGAGGAAGAGACATGTAGGCTAATTATAAATATGACATCTTCAGAAGAAAACCTAAAGTGCATGAAGGTGAGGGGAAAAGGAGAGTGGTTAATCAAGTGATAAAATGAAAAAAGTCAAAGAACTAAGGGAGTTATGGCAAAAATATGAAACAGGCTATCCTAGTTTACTGGCCCCTTCTCAGGAGCCTTCCCTGAAATAGTCATATAGTCACTCGGTTGTCAATCAATCTGTGTATGTGTGTTTGTGTGTGTGTGTGTGTGTGTGTGTGTGTGTGTGGTGTGTACCTCCCTCCCCTTATGGTTAGCTCAGTCTTCTCTGAAAAGCTCTGATGTTTTCTTTTACAACCATCACAAAGCTGCCTAAACCTATCAAGGATGGGTCTGCTCTACCAAGCCATTCCATTATCTTAGGTCACACACCTGTCAAAGTGGAGGGAATATCTGTACAGAAGAATGTCCATGAATAAATATACACAGAATAACAGAATTAGAAAAATCATCATTTTCCAGATCAAATGTAATATTTGATTTAGGCAAGGGGTATCAATGGATACAAAAACATTGGTAAAAAATGTTGTTAAGGAACAAGATATTCACAAATTCTAATGTATTACAGTATGAATTATTTTAAATTTGCAAAGAGCAAAATATACCTTTAAAATTGAGACTTTTAGGAGCCACCATCTTCCTGGGTTATCAAACTTATCATCACTTATCAAGAACAATCTGATATTATATGCTTTAGAATGGAGTGTGTTATGAAATATAGATTATCACCTATCAAGCACTCTTACCAAAATGCTTAACTTATATAATGTCAAAACTCTGGACCTAACTTCCAGTTTCCAGAGACAGAGACAGAGAATAGAGGAACAAATTAATCAACAATGTGAGGAAAATAATCAGATGAAAGGCACAAGAAAATGACAAGACAGCTGTTCAGAGTTCTTTAAAAAGTCAATGTCAAAAGACCCAAAATAGCCAAAGTAGTTTTGAGAAAAAAGAACAAAGCTGGAAGCATCACACTTCCTGACTTCAAACTATATTACAAAGTGATAGTCATCAAAAGAGTATGGTATTGACAAAAAAAAAAACAGACACATAGATCAATGGAACAGAACAGAGAGCCCAGAAATAAATCTGTGCATACATAGTCAATTAATTTATGACAAAGAAGACAAGAACACTCAATAGGGATAGGATAGTTTCTTCAATGATTGACATTGTGGAAACCGGGCAGCCACATGCAAAATAATGAAATGGACCCCTATCTTACATCATACCAAAATCAACTCAAAGTGGATTAAAGACTTGAGCATAAGACCTGAAACCATAAAACTCCTAGAGGAAAACATAAGGGGTAAACTCCTTGAAACTGGTCTTGGCAATGATTTTTTGGATTTAACTCCAAAAGCAAAGTCAATAAAGGCAAAAATAAACCAAGTAGAACTGCATCAAACTAAAAAACTACTGCACAGCAAAGGAAAACATCAACAAAATAAAGTGCAACCTACTGAATGGAAGAAAATATTTGCAAACCATGTATCCAATAAAAGGTTAATATCCAAAATATCCAAGGAATTCAATTAATAGCTAGAAAAAAACCAAATAACCCAATTTAAAATGGGCAAAGGACTTGAATATACATTTTTCCAAAGAAGACATACAGATGGCCAACAAGTACATGAAAAGATGTTCAACATCACCATTGATCAGGGTAATGCAACTCAGAACCACCCCGAGATATCACCTTACACCTGTTAGATTATCTTTTATCAAAAAGGTAAAAGATAACAAGTGCTGGTGGGGATGTGGAGAAAAGGGAATTCTTGCACTCTGTTGGTGAGAATATAAACTGGTACAGCCACTATGGGAAACATATGGATGTTCCTCAAGAAATTAAAAAAAAGAACTACTCCATAATCCAGCAATCCCACTTCTGAGTATATATCCAAAGAAAACAAAATCATTATCTCAAAAATGTATCTTCTGTACTCCCATATTCATTGCAGCATTATTCACAATAGCCAAGATATGGAAACAAGCTAAACGTCCATTGATGGATGAATGGATAAAGAAGATGTGAGATATATATATATATATATATATATCTCCACAACAGAATACTATTAAACCTTAAAAAGGGAAAAATTCTGTCATTTGCAACCACATAGATGAATCTTGAGGGCATTATGCTAAGTGAAATAAGCCAGACAAAGAAAGACAAATACTGTGTGGTATCATTCATATGTGGAATCTAAGAAAACGTCAAACTCATAGAAACAGAGAGTAGAAGAGTGGTAGCCAGGGGCTGGGAGGTGGAGGATATAGGGAGAAATTGGTAAAAGGGTACAAACTTTCAGCTATAAGATGAACAAGGTCTGAGGATCCTCTATAGAACATGGTGACTATAGTTGATAACATTGTGCTGTGTAATTGAAATTTGCTAAGGAAGTAAAGCTTAAATGTTCTCACCAAAAAAAAAGGTAAATATGTGAGGTGATGGATGTTAATTAACTCAAGGGGGAGGAATTCTTTCACAATGTATATGTGTATCAAATCATCATGTGTACGTTTTAAACATCTGACAATTTTATTTGTCAATTATACCTCAATATTGAAAAAAGCCAGTGTCAAGAAAAAATATGGGAGGATTACTCTAGATTAAAAGAGAGAGATCTAACAACAAAATAAAATGTGTACATATCAGTTGAACCATGGATTTTTTAAACAGCTTTGAAAGACATTTGAGGTTTGGAGAAATTTTAAATATTGACTGAGTAATATTATAGAACTGTTATTATTTTCCTAAGCCTTACTATGTAATCTGTAGCAGACTGTCATTATTCTTAGAAGATACATGGTGAAGTATTTTAGGCTGAAATGTCAAAAAGTCTGCAATTTACTTTCAAATGGTTTGGGGGTAAATATACAGAGAGAGAGAGAAAAAGCGAAAAAAGTTACAAATTTTAAATCTAGATGAATGACATGTGGATATTTACTGTTCTCTTCTTTCTACACTATTGTAGGTTTGAAATGTTTCATAATAAATAGTTGGAGAAAATTTAAGAGAGTAAGGATACTAGTCAAACAATAAGGGTGTGTTAAGCACCAGTAATCACAGGACAAGGTCAAAGGACATTTCCCTGAGTGTACTTTCAGGAATACTAGTCGCATGATATGACAAGAAAACAAAGAATTCCATGTTTATGGAAACTTCATAATAAATTCCTGTTTTAGAAACTCATAATTGCACATAGGTGATAATTGCACATGCATTAATTCATTAACACTTCATAAAAGCTGCATGAGGTAAACCACTTTACAGTCTAGAAACAAAAGCACATAAAGGTTAAGTCATTTATGCAAGGTCAAACGTCACTCTGCTCTTAATAAAGTTGAAATCTGAACCTGAACCAAAGTAACCTGATTCTAGGGCCACAACAACTAACCATTGTTCCAGAGGCTCAGAGAAGTTCGGCACTAAAGAAGTTTGCTTAACTCATATAACACCCAGTATTTCTCACACATATCTGTTTCTGCATTACTTTCATTTTAACTCTTATTACTCTCCTTACCTCTCTGAGAAAACTGTTTATATCTTGCTTTCAAGGACAATACAGTTGTGTTTGGAAGATAAGACAACATACATGTAGCAGCACACAAAAAAGCAGCAAGTTAATTGATTGATTGTGGTATGGGACGATCTGCAGAGATTTATTTTATAAGAGGAAGATTAATCAAGATATCTTAACTTAGAGAGATACCTTAGAAGCACTTCATAGCCAAGAAAAAAAGAAGAAAGATCCCAGGAGCCTGATCTAAAAATTGACTTTTGAGTTACCATATGAGAAAAGGTGCCCCAGAAATTGTCTATACTGCTATTGATTGCTGCTTGAATTTCAGCTGAACCAAGTACAGTTAATGTATTATTTTTATAAAAGATTAATTTAAATATATCGAGATGATAATAATGATACCCCTCCTTAACCAAGCAGAAAATTTCTTGTGTCATCGGCACTCCTACAATCTACTCTCTAGGCATGTGCGCCAAAATAAAGATCAAATATACTTTTCAGGCTTAAAATTGCATGGGAAGGAAATGATAAATAGCAATCTTTTCATATATATAAATATATACCAAAACAAAAATGAGAAAACGTCATATTTATATGAACTCCTTGCCTGTTCAAAACACACAAGTATTAGATCATTATGCTGCATTCTCAGATCCGCAACAACCATGAGCAGCAATGTTAGAAAATTATCCTCAGCAGCAGAGAACCTGGTGGTAGTATGAAAACCTGCATCATCATGGCATTTTTAAAGCATCCTATTCTAGAAAACTCATAGAAGGATCCCTACTATAATTTGATACCATTATGTCTTTAACAAAGACTTCTTTCTAAGATCATGAAACATTCCAGAATTGCATACCTACCTTTTGATTGGCAAAACTGTAGTGGGGTTGGAAACTGTGATGCTGTGTTTTCCATTATATATTGTTTTTGGGAGCTGGTTCTAAATTATATATTTAGTCTCTCTCCTTATTTTTGATACGGTTCTCCTTCCAGGCTGTAGTGTAAGCCACTTGCTTCATATAATGCTTTTCACTTTTCCTACAAATAAGTTTCCAACACCAGGGATACCTAGGCAAGATTAATATGACTTTCCCACTTAATATAAATCTTTTGATTTGCTGCTGAATGGACTGTTCTTCAGCATTGCTATCTAACTTCAAGCCACAATGCTGTTTATTATTTGGTCTTGAAAGCAGTTGGCCACATCTGGATATTATAGTACTTTGAATTCAGAAACCGTGAAATATAAATGTGCTACTATCAGCAGTGAGCAGAAATCAAATGAATCATGTTGGTTAGACATTGAAAGTGGTTTACATCTCCTTTACATTCCTGATATGTTAGTTAAAAATAAAAGACCGTTAATGTTAGAAGTAGGGATATTTTTGGCAATCAGACTTCAAACAGAATAAACTCAGGAGATGTCATTAGGGATTTCTAATATTTCATGTTTGTACTCTTCCCCAAGGTTTTTAAAGAATCAACTACTCTGTGCTACACACCACAGCAAAATATAAGACAGCAGCTTACCAAATGCTTATCACCCAAATAGTCCCCTAGATATTAAATTGAACTCAATTTTATGAGACTGTTGCCTGACTGGATTTAGGTGTGTTTGTTTACCTTTCTTATCTTTTATTGTCCGTAATAGGACATATGGAATGTTGTCCATAAGCAAAGTTATGACATGGGCATTATTTTCTCTAGTAACATCTCACTAAGCTTGGCAACTTTTGGTCAAAAGCAACACGTGCTTTGTGACCACCTGGAGGGGTGGGATGGGGAGGGTGGGAGGGAGGGAGATGCAGGAGGGAAGAGATATGGGAACATATTGTATGTGTATAGCTGATTCACTTTGTTATAAAGCAGAAGCTAACACACCATTGTAAGGCAATTATACTTCAATAAAGATGTTTAAAAAAAGCAACACGTGGATATGAAATCATTAGACTGATTTCCTTATCTAGAACATAGATTGGTTCTGAATGCAGTTCTAAAGGAGAAGTTTCAAAAATAATTTCATATATTCATTCATTCTTTCATTTATTTCGAAAAGTATTTCCTGCTGTCTTATGTTCTAAAAAGTTACAAAGTGTTTGCCATCATAGGCTTTACATTATGCATTGTAAGGGAGGCAGGCAATCACTAGTAGACAAATTTTCAGTAATAGCAGCATAATGTTAACAAGCTTGTGGAATCTATCAAAGCTTCTCTGCAGGACCAAGCCAATTCAATGTATAAATTAATTTATTCACTCAAAAAATACTAAATGAGTGTCCAGCATGTGCCAAATACTATTCTAGACACTGGGGAATAAATCTGTGAATTAAACAGACATGAATATCTACCCTTATGGAATTTACACTCGAGGGGATGTGGACAAACAATAAATATTTTTTTAAGATAATGCTAAGTGTAAAGGAGAAAAACAAAGGAAGCAAAGGGATATGGAGTGCCAGTAGGGAGCAATTTTAGATGGACTGGATAGGGAGGTGTCTCTGGGAACATGACATGGGAACGCATGTAAATGTATTCTAGTGTAAACAATTGTAGTGTCCCTCTCCCTCCCCAAAGAGAATGGGTTTCTCACCAGGGAACACATGAGATGTCCCCAGGGAATACCAGAGGAAAGCCTAGCCTACTTCCCACCTCCAGAGAAGGATGTCCATAGTAAGCCATCTCCAAATAGCCATAGTGAGATGAAACATTTAGGCCTTAAGGAATAGTTTTTACCTGAGGATTAAAATATTCTAAAACCTCACTAACTGAGACCTTTAGAAAACTTTTAGGATTACTCTGGGCAAACTAATCCTGCAATGATATTCTGTACACAATTTTGGTTCTAATAACTTTTTCTGTCACTGACATATTTGAAGTGTTCTCTTTTAATCCACCTTCTCACTACTCTTAAATTGCTTTTCTTACAGAACCCATCCATTATCCTGAATGCTGTATGTGGTTCACTGAAGTCCTTGGGCATTTTCATTTCTGAAGCAAGGGAGTGAACATTGTCCTGAACTGATATTGTAAGTGCTTAAACAGAACGGGAGCACCCTCTGGGAACTTCAAAAAGACCCCACACATACACACTGTGATTTTGTAGGATAGCAAAACAGATATTAGAGTATCTACATAATATCCAGAGATGCACCCTTATCCTATAGACCACAACAGCAGAGATGCTGGGGACAGCGGGATTGGTTGTTCTGACTGCACATTGAACTCCAGCCTGACCGAATGACCCCCTAAAGTTAGTAAGGGTACATTCCGTTGTTTCATTGTTCAATTTTACAAATCATTTCCTGAATTACTCCTGCACTTGGGAAACCCCTGACTTACTGTTCTACTTTCTCCTTTCAGGCCTTTGATAGCATTTCAGGTTTGAAGTATGATGTGGCCTCTTTGACCATTCAGTTCTGGGAAGAATCAGCTCTTGCCTACAGAAGCAGTTATTCTTTCTACTGCTTTGGATGACCATTTTTTCCTGATTAAAATAGATCACAGTCTGTTGCTCAGCGTTCATTCATTCAACAAGTAATATCTGAGTGCCTACTATGTGCCAGGCACTGATCTAAGTACTGGGAAGACAATGGGGAACAAGACAAGTGAGAAGCCTGCTCTCATGGAGCTGATGTTCTAACGGGGAGAGAAATTCAGTAAGCAAATGAACATAAGTAGATGAATGATTTTAAGTAGTGATAAGTTCCATAATGAAAATCAAAGCAAATGTGGAAAGAAGTTAATGACTGGTGTTTCTACAGAAATCCTTTCAATTTGGTCATTTTGTTTTTTCCAATTATCCCCCAGTTCCCTCTTGTTATCTTTTTGTAATGATACCTTCCCTCACCCCTAATCCCTGGCACTAGCACTCTCCCTGGCACTAG
Source organism: Eschrichtius robustus (assembly GCF_028021215.1). Classification (NCBI taxonomy): domain Eukaryota; kingdom Metazoa; phylum Chordata; class Mammalia; order Artiodactyla; family Eschrichtiidae; genus Eschrichtius; species Eschrichtius robustus. The sequence goes on from NC_090834.1 coordinate 40,104,921, forward strand.
CTTTGGGTTTTTGAAAATGTCATATAGATAGAATCAAACAGTATGTAACCTTTTGGGAGTGGCTCCTTTCACTCAGTGTGTCTGAGATTCACAAAAGGTGTTGTGTGTACCACTAGCTCAATACATTTTATTTCTGAGTAGTACTCCATTGTATGAATGTAGCATAGTTTGTTTATTCATTTACAGGTTGAAAGACATTTGGATTATTTCCAATTTTGGTGGTTATGAAGAAAGCTACTATAAATATTTATGCACAATTTTTTGTGTGAAGATAAGTTTTCATTTTTCTAGAGTTTAAATACCTAGGAGTTAAGACTACTGGGTCATATGGTAAATGTATGTTTACTTTGTAAGAAATGGTCAAGCTATTTTTCAGAGTGACTGTACTATTTTACATTCCCAAAAGCAATAATGAGCATTTCAGAAGCTCTACATCTTTGTCAGCACTTGTGTACCACCAGTATATTTAACTTTAGCCATTCTAATAGGGGCATAGTTGTATCTCATCATGGTTTGAATTTGCATTTTCCTATTGGCCAATGTTGTTGAACATCTGTACTTGTTTGCTATCTATATATCCTCTTTCATAAAGTGTCGAAGTCTTTCATCATTTTTAGATTTTATTACTGTTGAGTCTTGAGAGTTCTCTATATATTGGAATCAAGACCTGAGTCTTGGAGGCTCTGGTTCAAGATGGTGGCATAGGAAGATCCTGAATTCACCTCTTCTCACAGACACTTGAGTCTAAAGCTACTTATGGAGTAATTTCCTCTGGAAAAAACTGAAAGGGTGGCTGAGCAATGACTGCACATTGAGCAAAGAAGAGAAAAAAAAAAAACATATCCAAGTGGGTAGAAGAGGCTGGGACACAATCTCATCATAAACCCCACTCCCAGCACAGTGACCCACAATCTGGAGAGAACTCAAAACCTGGAGTTTCTCTCTGAGGAGCAGAGCATTTGAACCCCACATCAGGCACTCCAGCTTATAGGACCTGCACCTGAGAGACAAGCTCCCAAAACATCTAGCTTTGAAAGTCAACAGCGCTCTCAAACCCAAGACCCACAAGACTGTAGGATCTGAGAAACGGCTCATAAAGGGCTCAGACTCCCCCAACCCTGGGCCCAGGTCAGAGGCAGCTGATCGCACCCAGAATAAGTGAAAGAAGCTCATTTGCTAATATCAAAGTATGGGGCCTGAGGGGCAGGTACCTAATTTAATAGGCACATCTAGGAGTTTGCAGAACACTCTCTGGGGACTAAGACTGTTCAGCACTATTTTCATACTCTCCCTCTGCCTGGCTCCAGCTGGCGGGCACCAACTTTCTCTTTTTTTAATTCTAGGCCTTTTATTTTTATTTTTTCCTTTTTCCTGTGAGTATGATCTTTACACTTTCCCTCTGTCTTGCTACAGCCAGCAGACCACATCATGCTCTCCCTCTGCCCCACTCCAAAGCACCGCTATCTCCTGGAAGGGAGGTTTTACACACATCCGGTGCCCTGATTTTTATGGCTGCCACCCAGTGGATGCCCCTTGATTGCCTGGCTCTGAAGACCAAGGGGAAATTGCATTCCTGGGTCCCATGGGACTGTAGCAATTGTAGAGACCATTTTTAGCAAGCTATCACTGCCAAGGCACTGCACGGACAGCAGATTGAAACACACTGTCTTTCTGTGAAAGAGACCTATTTACTTGTGCAAGACCTTTGGCCTAGAGGGCAGACTTCTGGTCTGACACACATTTAGTGGCTTATGGACTTGCTCTCAGGGGACAGAAGCCAGTGGACACAATCTTTGTGCTCTCCCTCTGCCTCACTCCAGCTCACTGCTATCTCCCCAGAAGGAGCTTATACCCTTGTCTGGCACCCCAATTTTTGCAGCTGCCATCAGGGTACACCTTTCCACGGCCTGCTGGTGGCCAGAGGTGCTTATGCTCGTAGATCCACAGGGCTGTAACCAACAGAGAAAGAGCTCTTAAACACCTAACACCCCCAGGGCACAGCAAGAGGCAACAGACATAGGAGCTCAGTCTTTCTGTGGAAGAAGTCTGTTAGCTAATCATCACAGCTGCATCCTGAGGGGCAGGCTTCTAATTAAACATACATCCAAGGACTGACTGTAATCCTTTCCAGAGACCTCAGAGGACAGGAACTTTCTGCAATCTCTCCCTCTGCTGCACAACAGAATGACAGTATCTCCCAGAGGGGAGCTTTTACACATATCTGGTGCCCCGGTTGTTTTGTCTGGTGCTCTGATTTTTGTGGCTGCCCCCGAGGGGACACCCCTTGTTCCTGGCTCTGGCGGCCATGGGAACTTGCATTCCTGCATCCCACAGGACTGTAACAATCAGAGAGACAGTTTTCGGCAGGCTACCACTCCCAGGGCACAGACAGTGACTGAAACACACACCTACTCTTTGTGTGAAAGAGGCCTAATTGCCTGTCCTGGAGCTTTGGCCTGAGAGGCAGGCTTCAGGTTTGACTCATAACTAAAGGCCTACAGAGCTGCTCTCAGAGAACATAGGGTGGTAGATGCCATCTTTGCACTCTCCCTCTGCTTCACTCCAGCTCACCAGTATCTCCAAGAAAAGAGCTTATACTCTCATCTGGAGCCCCATTTTTGTAACTGCCATCCAAGGGACACCTCCTTATAGCCTGACTCTGGTGACCAGCAAGGCTTACTCTTGCAGTCCCACAGGCTACATATATTTTCATACTTGAGAAGCTTTTGTCTTAGGGTCTGGCTTCCAACTAGCCTGAATCTAGGTGCTGATTGAAATCTTTCCCTTTGGTACATTGACAGTTCTAGGCACACTCTTAACTACTAGGAGCTATTTAAACTATAATACAATGCTTGGGCAATCATGAAGGATTGAGAGATAACTAAGAACTAGGGCAAAATTCAATGACAAGTTTCATCTACACAAAGCCACTCCTTCAAGACTGAGAGAGGTGGTCGTTACATCTACTGTGTAGAAACCAATACAGAGAATCAAGCAAAGTAAAGAAACAGGAATATGTTCCAAATGAAAGAACATGATGAATCCTCAAAAAAATAGTCTTAATGAAATGGAGATAAGCACTTTACCTGATGAAGAGTTCAAAGTAATGCTCATAAACATGCTAGCCAAACTTGGGAGAAGAATAAATGAACTCAGTGAGAATTTCAACAAAGGGATAGAAAGTATAAGAAAGTACCAAATAGAAGTCACAGAGTTGAATAAGACAATAACTGACCTGAATAATACACTGGAGTTGTTCAAAAGCAGAATAGATGTAGCAGAAGAAAGGATCAATGAACTCAAAGACAAGTCAGTGGAACTCAACCAAGGAAATAACAAAGATCAGAGCCTAAATAAATAAAATAGAGACTAAAAAGAGAATTGAGAAGATTGATAAAACTAAGAGCTGGTTCTTTGAAAAGATAAATAAATTGACAAATTTTGAGCTAGACTTACACACAAAAAAAGAAAGATAAATAAATAAAACCAGAAAAGCAAGAAGAGATGTTACAAAGGATACCAAAGAAATAAAGAGGATCATAACAGACTAACTCTGGTCAATTATACATCCAGAGTTGGACAACCTAGAAGAAATGGATAAATTCCTAGAAACACAAAACCTATCAAGACTGAATCATGAAGAAATAGAAAATCTGAACAGACAAATTACTAGTAAGAAGATTGAATCAGTAATCAAAAACCTCCCAACAAACAAAAGTTCAAGACCAGACAGCTTCACTGGTGAATCCTACCAAACATTCAAAGAAGAATTAATACCAAATCTTCTCAAACTCTTCCAAAAAATAGAAGAGGGCATGCTTCCAAACTCATTTTACAAGGCTAACATTACCCTGATACCAAAACCAAAAAAGGATAACACAAGAAAAGAATATTAGAGGCCCAATATCCCTGATGAACATAGATTCAAAAATCCTCAACAAAATATTAACAAACAAAATTCAGCAACACATTAAAAAGATCATACACCATGATTAAGTGGGATTTATTCCAGAGATGCAAAGGTGATTCCACATCCACAAATCAATCATTGTGATACACCACATTAACAAAATGAAGGATGAAAATCATATGATCATCTCAATAGATGCAAGAAAAGCATTTGACAAAACTCAACATCCATTTATGATAAAAACTCTCAGTTTGTTGAGAGTGAGTTGTGAGTATAGAGACAATGTAATAATAATAACAATACACTAACATTTTTAAATTATAATAACAATCATTAGAGGAAATATGAAAAAGAAAAAAAAATAAAAATATTTTTTTAAAAACATACCTAATCCTATCACCCAGAACAAACACAGAATATTTTGATGCACTTCTATCTAGGTTTTTCATCTCTGTGATTATATTTTTGCATAGGTGTATTAAAATAGATTATGAAAACTTATATAAATTTTTTAATATCTGAATTTTTCTCATGATAAAGGAAGTACATGTTTGCAGCTACAAAACGTAAAATTTGAAAAAAATAAAATTTAAAAAACACTTAGAGGGAGGAGAGAAGATGGCAGAAGAGTAAGACGCGGAGATCACCTTCCTTCCCACAGATACAGTAGAAATACATCTACACGTGGAACTGCTCCTACAGAACACCCACTGAACGCTGGCAGAAAACGTCCGAACTCCAAAAAGGCAAGAAACTCCCCCCGTACTTGGGTAGGGCAAAAGAAACAAGAAATAACAGAGACAAAAGAATAGGGACGGCACCTGCACCAGTGGGAGGGAGCTGTGAAGGAGGAAAGATTTCCACACACTAGGAAGCCCCTTCACGGGCAGAGACTGCGGGTGGCAGAGGGGGGAAGCTTCGGAGCCACGGAGGAGAGCGCAGCCACAGGGGTGCGGAGGGCAAAGCGGAGAGGCTCCTGCACGGAGGAGCGGTGCCGACCAGCACTCACCAGCCCGAGAGGCTTGTCTGCTCCCCCGCCGGGGCGGGTGGGTGCTGGGAGCTGAGGCTCGGGCTTCGGTCGGATCGCAGGGAGAGGACTGGGATTGGCGGCGTGAACACAGCCTGAAGGGGTTAGCGCACCACAGCTAGCCGGGAGGGAGTCCGAGAAAAAGTCTGCAGCTGCCGAAGAGGCAAGAGACTTTTTCTTCCCTCTTTGTTTCCTGGTGGCGAAGAGAGGGGATTCAGAGCGCCGCCTAAACGAACTTCAGAGACGGGCGCGAGCCGCAGCTAACAGCGCGGATCCCACAGCAACAGGGGCGCAGAGGAAAAAGCGGAGAGACTCCCGCACAGAGGCTCGGCGCCGAGCAGCGCTCACCAGCCCAAGAGGCTTGTCTGCTCCCCCGCGGGGGGGGGGGGGGGCGGGGCTGGGAGCTGAGGCTCGGGCTTCGGTCGGATCGCAGGGAGAGGACTGGGGCTGGCGGCGTGAACACAGCCTGAAGGGGTTAGCACACCACAGCTGGCTGGGAGGGAGACCGGGAAAAAGTCTGCAGCTGCCGAAGAGGCAAGAGACATTTTCTTGCCTCTTTGTTTCGCTGCGCGCAAGGAGAGGGGATTCAGAGCGCCGCCTAAACGAACTCCAGAGAAGGGCGCGAGCCGCGGCGATCAGCGCGGACCCCAGAGACGGGCGTGAGACGCTGGGGCTGCTGCTGCCGCCTCCAAAAAGCCTGTGTGTGAGCACAGGTCACTCTCCACACCGCCCCTCCCGGGAGCCGGTGCAGCCCGCCACTGCCAGGGTCCCGTGATCCAGGGACAAATTCCCCGGGAGAACGCACTGCGCGCCTCAGGCTGGTGCAACGTCACGCCGGCCTCTGACGCCGCAGGCTCGCCCCGCCTCCTCTGTACCCCTCCCTCCCCGCGGCCTGAGTGAGCCAGCGCCCCCGAAGCAGTGGCTCCTTTAACCCCGTTCTGTCTGGGCGGGGAATAGACGCCCTCAGGCGACCTACACGCAGAGGCGGGTCCAAATCCAAAGCTGAACCCCAGGAGCTGTGCGAACAGGGAAGAGAAGGGGAAATCTCTCCCAGCAGCCTCAGAAGCAGCGGATTAAAACTCCACAAACAACTTGATGTGCCTGCATCTGTTGAATACCTGAATAGACAACGAATCATCCCAAATTCAGGAGGTGGACTTTGGGAGCAGGATATATTAATTTATCCCCTTTTCCTTTTTTTTTTGTGAGTGTATATGTATATGCTTCTGGGTGAGATTTTGTCTGTATAGATTTGCTTTACAATCGCTTTATTTTACTTCACTATACTATAGCCTCTTTCTTTCTTCGTTTCTATTTTTTCTCCCTTTTACTCTGAGCCGTGTGGACGAAAGGCTCTTGGTGCTCCAACCAGGCATCAGGGCCGTGCCTCTGAGGTGGGAGAGCCAACTTCAGGACACTGGTCCACAAGAGACCCCCCAGCTCCACGTAATACCAAACGGCAAAAATCTCTCAGAGATCTCCATCTCAACATCAAGACCCAGCATCACTCAATGACCAGCAAGCTACAGTGCTGGACACCCTATGCCAAACAACTAGCAAGACAGGAACACAGCCCCATCCATTAGCAGAGAGGCTTCCTAAAATCATAATAAGGCCACAGACACCCCAAAATACACCACCAGACGTGGATGTGCCCACCAGAAAGACAAGATCCAGCCTCATCCACCAGAGCTCAGGCACTAGTTCCCTACACCAGGAAGCCTACACAACCCACTGAACCAACCTTAGCCACTGGGGACAGATACCAAAAACAACGGGAACTACAAACCTGCAGTCTGTGAAAAGGAGACCCCAAACACAGTAAGATAAGCAAAATGAGACGACAGAAAAACACACAGCAGATGAAGGAGCAGGGTCAAAGCACACTAGACTTAACAAATGAAGAGGAAATAGGTAGTCTACCTGAAAAAGAATTCAGAATAATGATAGTAAGGATGATCCAAAATCTTGGCAATAGAATAGACAAAATGCAAGAAACATTTAACAAGGACGTAGAAGAACTAAAGAGGAACCAAGCAATGATGAAAAACACAATAAATGAAATTAAAAATACTCTAGGTGGGATCAATAGCAGAATAACTGAGGCAGAAGAAAGGATAAGTGACCTGGAAGATAAAATGGTAGAAATAACTACTGCAGAGCAGGATAAAGAAAAAAGAATGAAAAGAACTGAGGACAGTCTCAGAGACCTCTGGGACAACATTAAACGCACCAACATTCGAATTATAGGGGTCCCAGAAGAAGAAGAGAAAAAGAAAGGGACTGAGAAAATATTTGAAGAGATTATAGTTGAAAAATTCCCTAATATGGGAAAGGAAATAGTTAATCAAGTCCTGGAAGCACAGAGAGTCCCATACAGGATAAACCCAAGGACAAACACGCCAAGACACATATTAATCAAACTGTCAAAAATTAAATATAAGGAAAACATATTAAAGGCAGCAAGGGAAAAACAACAAATAACACACAAGGGAATCCCCATAAGGTTAACATCTGATCTTTCAGCAGAAACTCTGCAAGCCAGAAGGGAGTGGCAGGATATACTTAAAGTGATGAAGGAGAAAAACCTACAACCAAGATTACTCTACCCAGCAAGGATCTCACTCAGATTCGATGGAGAAATTAAAACCTTTACAGACAAGCAAAAGCTGAGAGAGTTCAGCACCACCAAACCAGCTTTACAACAAATGCTAAAGGAACTTCTCTAGGCAAGAAACACAAGAGAAGGAAAACATCTACAATTACAAACCCAAAACATTTAAGAAAATGGGAATAGGAACATACATATCGATAATTACCTTGAATGTAAATGGATTAAATGCTCCCACCAAAAGACACAGGCTGGCTGAATGGATACAAAAACAAGACCCATATATATGCTGTCTACAAGAGACCCACTTCAGACCTAGAGACACATACAGACTGAAAGTGAGGGGATGGAAAAAGATATTCCATGCAAATGGAAATCAAAAGAAAGCTGGAGTAGCAATTCTCATATCAGACAAAATAGACTTTAAAATAAAGACTATTACAAGAGACAAAGAAGGACACTATATAATGATCAAGGGATCGATCCAAGAGGAAGGTATTACAATTGTAAATATTTATGCACCCAACATAGGAGCACCTCAATACATAAGGCAAATACTAACAGTCATAAAAGGGGAAATCGACAGCAACACAATCATAGTAGGGGACTTTAACACCCCACTTTCACCAATGGACAGATCATCCAAAATAAAAATAAATAAGGAAACACAAGCTTTAAATGATACATTAAACAAGATGGACTTAATTGATATTTATAGGACATTCCACCCAAAAACAACAGAATACACATTTTTCTCAAGTGCTCATGGAACATTCTCCAGGATAGATCATATCTTGGGTCACAAATCAAGCCTTGGTAAATTTAAGAAAATTGAAATCGTATCAAGTATCTTTTCCGACCACATCGCTATGAGACTAGATATCAATTACAGGCAAAGATCTGTAAAAAATACAAACACATGGAGGCTACACAATACATTACTTAATAACGAAGTGATTACTGAAGAAATCAAAGGGGAAATCAAAAAATACCTAGAAACAAATGACAGTGGAGATACGACGACCCAAAACCTATGGGACGCAGCAAAAGCAGTGCTAAGAGGGAAGTTTATAGCAATACAAGCCTACCTCAAGAAACAGGAAACATCTCGAATAAACAACCTAACCTTGCACCTGAAGCAATTAGAGAAAGAAGAACAAAAAAACCCCAAAGCCAGCAGAAGGAAAGAAATTATAAAGATCAGGTCAGAAATAAATGAAAAAGAAATGAAGGAAACAATAGCAAAGGTCAATAAAACTAAAAGCTGGTTCTTTGAGAAGATAAACAAAATTGATAAACCATTAGCCAGACTCATCAAGAGAAAAAGGGAGAAGACTCAGATCAATAGAATTAGAAATGAAAAAGGAGAAGTAACCACTGACACTGCAGAAATACAAAAGATCATGAGAGATTACTACAAGCAACACTATGCCAATAAAATGGACAACCTGGAAGAAATGGCCAGATTCTTAGAAATGCACAAACTGCCGAGACTGAACCAGGAAGAAATAGAAAATATGAACAGACCAATCACAAGCACTGAAATTGAAACTGTGATTAAAAACCTTCCAACAAACAAAAGCCCAGGACCAGATGGCTTCACAGGTGAATTCTATCAAACATTTAGAGACGAGCTAACACCTATCCTTCTCAAACTCTTCCAAAATATTGCAGAGGGAGGAACGCTCCCAAACTCATTCTACGAGGCCACCATCACCCTGATACCAAAACCAGACAAAGATGTCACAAAGAAAGAAAACTACAGGCCAATATCACTGATGAACATAGATGCAAAAATCCTCAACAAAATACTAGCAAACAGAATCCAACAGCACATTAAAAGGATCATACACCATGATCAAGTGGGGTTTATCCCAGGAATGCAAGGATTCTTCAATATACGCAAATCAATCAATGTGATACACCATATTAACAAATTGAAGGAGAAAAACCATATGATCATCTCAATAGATGCAGAGAAAGCTTTCGACAAAATTCAACACCCATTTATGATAAAAGCCCTGCAGAAAGTAGGCATAGAGGGAACTTTCCTCAACATAATAAAGGCCATATATGACAAACCCACAGCCAACATTGTCCTCAATGGTGAAAAACTGAAACTATTTCCACTAAGATCAGGAACAAGACAACGTTGCCCACTCTCACCACTATTATTCAACATAGTTTTGGAAGTGTTAGCCACAGCAATCAGAGAAGACAAAGAAATAAAAGGAATCCAAATCGGAAAAGAAGAAGTAAAGCTGTCACTCTTTGCAGATGACATGATACTATACATAGAGAATCCTAAAGATGCTACCAGAAAACTCCTAGAGCTAATCAATGAATTTGGTAAAGTAGCAGGATACAAAATTAATGCACAGAAATCTCTTGCATTTCTATACACTAATGACGAAAAATCTGAAAGTGAAATTAAGAAAACACTCCCATTTACCATTGCAACAAAAAGAATAAAATATCTAGGAATAAACCTGCCTAAGGAGACAAAAGACCTGTATGCAGAAAATTATAAGACACTGATGAAAGAAATTAAAGATGATACAAATAGATGGAGAGATATACCATGTTCCTGGATTGGAAGAATCAACATTGTGAAAATGACTCTACTACCCAAAGCAATCTACAGATTCAATGCAATCCCTATCAAACTACCACTGGCATTTTTCCCAGAACTAGAACAAAAAATTTCACAATTTGTATGGAAACACAAAAGACCCCGAATAGCCAAAGCAATCTTGAGAACGAAAAATGGAGCTGGGGGAATCAGGCTCCCTGACTTCAGACTATATTACAAAGATTCAGTAATCAAGACAGTTTGGTACTGGCACAAAAACAGAAATATAGATCAATGGAATAGGATAGAAAGCCCAGAGATAAACCCACACACATATGGTCACCTTATCTTTGATAAAGGAGGCAAGCATATACAGTGGAGAAAAGACAGCCTCTTCAATAAGTGGTGCTGGGAAAATTGGACAGGTACATGTAAAAGTATGAAATTAGAACACTCCCTGACACCATGCACAAAAATAAACTCAAAATGGATTAAAGACCTAAGTGTAAGGGCAGACACTATCAAACTCTTAGAGGAAAACATAGGCAGAACACTCTATGACATACATCACAGCAAGATTCTTTTTGACCCAGCTCCCAGAGAAATGGAAATAAGAACACAAATAAACAAATGGGACCTAATGAAACTTAAAAGCTTTTGCACAGCAAAGGAAACCATAAACAAGACCAAAAGACAACCATCAGAATGGGAGAAAATATTTGCAAATGAAGCAACTGACAATGGATTAATCTCCAAGATTTACAAGCAGCTCATGCAGCTCAATAACAAAAAAACCAACAACCCAATCCAAAAATGGGCAGAAGACCTAAATAGACATTTCTCCAAAGAAGATATACAGATGGCCTACAGACACATGAAAGAATGCTCAACATCATTAATCATTAGAGAAATGCAAATCAAAACTACAATGAGATATCATCTCACACCGGTCAGAATGGCCATCATCAAAAAATCTAGAAACAATAAATGCTGGAGAGGGTGTGGAGGAAAGGGAACACTCTTGCACTGTTGGTGGGAATGTAAATTGATACAGCCACTATGGAGAACGGTATGGAGGTTCCTTAAAAAACTACAAATAGAACTACCATACGACCCAGCAATCCCACTACTGGGCATATACCCTGAGAAAACCATAGGTCAAAAAGAGTCATGTACCAAAATGTTCATTGCAGCTCTATTTACAATAGCCAGGACATGGAAGCAACCTAAATGTCCATCGACAGATGAATGGATAAAGAAGATGTGGCACATATATACAATGGAATATTACTCAGCCATAAAAAGAAATGAAATGGGGGTATTTGTAATGAGGTGGATGGAGTTAGAGTCTGTCATACAGAGTGAAGTAAGTCAGAAAGAGAAAAACAAATACAGTATGCTAACACATATATACGGAATCTAAGGGGAAAAAAAAAAAAAAAGGCCATGAAGAACCTAGTGGCAAGACGGGAATAAAGACACAGACCTACTAGAGAATGGACTTGAGGATATGGGGAGGGGGAGGGGTGAGATGTGACAGGATGAGAGAGTGTCATGGACATATATACACTACCAAATGTAAAATAGATAACTAGTGGGAAGCAGCCGCATAGCACAGGGAGATCAGCTCGGTGCTTTGTGACCACCTAGGGGGTGGGATGGGGAGGGTGGGAGGGAGGGAGATGCAAGAGGGAAGAGAAATGGGAACATATTGTATATGTATAACTGATTCACTTTGTTATAAAGCAGAAGCTAACACACCATTGTAAGGCAATTATACTTCAATAAAGATGTTAAAAAAAATTAAAAAAAAAATAAAAAATAAAAAAAAATAAAAACACTTAGAAACCCATCATTCAGAGATTTCAATGATAGCAATTTTCATATTATTTCTTTGTGTTATTTGACGTGTGTGTGTGTTTTAATCTATTAGATATCATACTGTATGTACTGATTTTAGGCAGAGTTACCAAAGGAGTAATCAAAAATCTTTGTTGGATCATTATATGAAGTGCTTGGTAAAATATAGTTACTGCCATTGTGTATTTTCTTAGTCTTTAATAATTCAAATCTATATAAAATAAGGGAAAAAATAAGAAACCATTGCTTAAGTTGCTTGGAAAACTACATAAACTGTGTGGCTTAAGGCATCTCTACTGGTATATAGTTATCATAGCCACTAGTGTTGACCACAGAATATTTTCTGTTCTCTGCTTCCAGGTACTTTGTAGGTTCACACTTGCTTTCTCCTTCTTTTCCTCTGTGGTTTTGTCATTAATTCTGGTCAATAAGTTGTGAACAGAAGTACACCCAGTACATCTGAAGACAATTCATTTAGTTGCCAGTTCACACTCTCCACGGGCCTCTCTCCCTCTACCAAGCTGGTTTGCAATCTTCCAGGTGATAGTGCCTGGGTTTTGGGCCCAGAAATACTGGGATGGGCATGGTAGTATGAGTGAGAAATAAAACTTTTCTTTCTTAAGCCACTGAGATTTCGACTTTATCTGCTACTGTGACATAACTAGCCTATTCTTTATTTTTTTTTTAATGGAGTAGGCACTCTTTCTTCCTTTCTTTCTTTCTTTATTTATTTATTTTTGGCTGCATTAGGTCTTCGTTGCTGTGTGCGGGCTTTCTCTAGTTGCAGCTAGCAGGGGTTACTCTTCGTTGCAGTGTACAGGCTTCTCATTGTGATGGCTTCTCTTGTTGCAGAGCACGGGCTCTAGGCACGTGGGTTTCAGTAGTTGTCACAGGAAGGCTCAATAGTTGTGGCTCGGGGGCTCTAGAGTGCAGGCTCAGTAGTTGTGACACACGGGCTTAGTTGTTCCACAGCATGTGGGATCTTCCCAGACCAGGGCTCAAATCCATGTCCCCTGCATTGGCAGGTGGATTCTTAACCACTGCACCACCAGGGAAGTCCCATAACCTAGCCTATTCTAATCGATACTGAAGTTTGTACCTAGAAGTGGAGACTTGCCATTAAAAATAAAGTATATGGCATTGGCTTTGGGCTAGGCAGCATGTTGTGAGACAGACTGGAAGTATGACACTCTATGTTAAGTAATTGCAAAATATTTGGTAAAACAATCACCTGCAATCAGTAGTGTGATGGAGCTGGCTGTGTCCAAGTCAGCATCCAAGAGATAACTGTAAGTATCTCTTTCCAACTTCAGGTTTTGTAAGGCCATGTTCATAACTTAAATCTGCCATAGTGGGGGAATTTATACCACTGAAATTGGGAAGCACTACAAATCATAGTTGTTGGTTCTCTTCCTAGAGAGCTAACTATTAAACATTTACCACCACAATATTGAATGCAATAATTTATAAGAAAGATCCCACACCAAATGACCTTGTATTTCTCCTGGGAGATTAGCGATGTGTCCCAGTTGCTGTTTGTTGCACTTTGCAAAGTATTAAAAGAAAAAGGTAAGCTCAGAAAAGCACTGGTCCAGTTGTATGCAGGAATTACAGAGACTAGAAAGAGTACATATTCAGGGATTCTTAGAGTTGGAAGAGGCAAGTGCTTCTCAATCCCAAATAGGAAAAGTTAAAACTCAATCTAATAGCAAGAATTAGATCAAGCATATGTCCTTACACTCACTGTTAAAATCTCTGAATGGATAAAGATGAAACCCAGTAAGTCCTTTCAATCTGTCAAAATTGTTCAAGGAGAAAAAAGCCTAAAGTGTAGCTCTCCCTTTATATACATACATAAAGTATGCCTACTGGCAAATGGAGGGGACTGGAATTAAATAAATAAGAAGCCTACATTTTTAAAACATCTGTAAGTCAAATAATCAGGAGCCTGTGAAGGAAGAGTAAGGGAATAGGAGGTTCGGGGGAGAGGGGAGAAGAAATTCTTGGATTTTCAAGAATGACTCTTGTACCCCAAACCTTCAATGCAAAGGAAGCAGACGGAAAAGCAGCTCAACCAAAGGCAAGGCACATTCTCTAATTCTCGTTTTTAGGCAGAATCAAAGAGGATAATGAGAAAGGAAGAGCCTCAGAGAGGTTAGAGCTAAGGCCTAGAGAACCATGGACTGAGGACCCATCCTAAGAACCAGAATCAGGACTGAGGTAAATAGGGTAGCAGGCCCTTGCAAATTCTGCCTAATAATAGACAACTAGAATTGCTATGAATCAATGACTTCTGTGAGTCTTCTTTTCTTTCTATTACCAAACAAGAATGTTTATTCTGCTTGTCCTGCTAGACCATTGTATATTTGGTTTGGAAAACACATAGCTAATCTTTTTAGCTCACAGATCTATGGATTAAGAGGAGCCACATCTGGACCTAATGAAGAAATCACTGTGGGTTTCCCCTAACTTCCACAATTTAGAAACCACCATGAATCATCAGAAAATCCTAGATGATGACTGGATCTTATGTTACTTTACAACTGGATGGTATGACTGGATAAGATTTTTTTTTCACATAGAGTAAATGGTTATAATCAAGAAAAAACAAATAAAAATGCTGGCAACAATGTAGAGAGATTGGAACCCTTACACATTGCTTGTGGAAATGTAAAATGGAGTAGAAAATATATACAGGAGTTTGGCATTTCCTCAAAAAGATAAAAATACAATTACAGTTTAGTTCAAGAACTCTACTCCTAGATATATACCACAAAGAATTGAAAACAGGTGTTCAAACAAAAACTTGTACATGAATATTCATAGCAGCATTGTTGACATTGGCCCAGTGGTAGAAACAATTCGAATATCCATCAATGGATGAATGGATAAGCAAAAGGAGGGTAGGTCTATAAAGTTCCATATTATTCTGCCATATACAGAAATACAGTAAAATTGTGCCTCCGTTGTGGAAAACAGTATGGCGGTTTGTCAAAAACTTAAACATAAATTAATGAATGACCTGTCAATTCCACTTCAGGGCATATACCCAAAAGGTTTGAAAGCAAAGAGTGAAACAGATATTTGTACACCTGTATTCATAGTATTATTGTTCACATTGGCCAAAAGGTGAAAGCAACTCAAGTGTCCATGGACAGATGAATTGATAAAGAAAAAATGTGATATGTACACAAAGGGATATTATTCAGCCTCAAAAACTAAGGAAATTCAGAGACATGCTACAACATGTATGGGCCCTAAAGTCATCAGGCTAAGTGGAGTAATCTGGTCACAAAAGGACCAATATTATATTATTCCACTTCTATAAGGTATCCAGAGAAGTGAAATTCAGAGTCACAAGGTAGAATGTGCTTGACAAGGGTTGAAGAGAGTTAGTGTTTAATGGATGCAGTTTCACTTGGAAAAAATGAAAAAGTATGAGAGATGGATGGTGAGGATATTTATACAACAATGTAAACTAGTTAATGTCATAGAACTATATACTTTAAATGGTTTAAGTGGTAAATGTTATGTTCTATAGATTTACTCACCATGGAAAACATAAATGAAGTACTGATACGTGTTACAAAATACATGAACATTGAAAACATCCTAAGTGAAAGAAGTCATGCAAGAAAGGTCACCCAGATCATACTCATCTTGGGTACTTTGAATCCATCAAGGTTGTGAAAATGAGGGAAAGTCTTAAGAACACGTCCAGAAAAACAAAACTGGATCAGAATGGAAAAAGATATTTTCATGCTTTGGGGCAGGTGGTGAAAGTGGAAGTGGGCCTGTGGATTAGATTAGAAGGTAAAAACCACAATGATTTCTCATTTGGGGGTTATGTGGGTATTCTCTGGGAGAATGTCCCTTTTTAGGATAAAATGAACAATACCAAGAATAAACCCTAATGTAAACTAAAAAAAAAAAAAAAATAGAAAAAGAAAAAACATAATGGAAGTCATCCTTTAAATTGGCATATGTGGTAAATCAGTGATGACAGCAAATCTGAACTTACAGATAAAGAGTACATGGTACTGCTACTGCAAGTTTTCTGTATGTTTGAAATTACTAGCAAGTAAATAACTCTTCAAAACAAATGTGTCAATACTATGCCAGAAAGTTAGAGAAGACATAAAACTTCATTATAGGGGCCAAGCCTTACCCAGATTCAGTTCTCTCAAAATGGTTAAGCTGACTGCTCTTGTAGGAATCCACATATTATTAAGAGGTGGGAAGATTATATTAGTAGTCACTATGGCTTGGGTGTCGTGAATAACCTGGGATACAATAGAAACAATGGAATTTTTGAATTACAATTTTCCACATCAAACCACCAAAAGGTACAAGTAAAACATGAATTTAGTAAAGTTGCATACACAAAAACCAGTTGAGTTTCTATACACTATTAAAGAGGTAGAAGTATCAGAAAGAAAATTTAAGAAAACAATCCCATTTACCATTGCATCAAAAAGAACAAAATACCTGGGTATAAATTTAACCAATGATGTGAAAGACCTGCACAATGAAAATTGTAAGACACTAATAAAGAAACTGAAGAAGAAACAAAAAAATAGAAAAATATTCTGTGATCAGGCATTGGAAGATGTTCATATTGTTAAAATGTTCTTTCAGCCAAAGCAGTGTACACATTCAATTCAATCTCTAACACAATTAAAATGACGCTTTCCACAGAAACAGAACAAACAATACTATCATTTGTGTGGAACGAAAAAGGATTCCAAATAGCCAAAGCCATCCTAAGAAAGGAGAGCACAGCTCGATTCAACTCACTCCTTGACTTCAAACTACACTACAAAGCTACAGGAACCAAAACAGTGTGGAATTGGCACAAAAACAGGCACATGCACTAGAGGAACAGAACAGAGAACCCAGAAATAAACCCACATGGATGTGGTCAGTTAATTTATGACAATGCTGCCAAGGACATACACTGGGGAAAATCCCCTTAATAAATGATGCCAAAGAAACTATATACCACACACCAAGGAAATACACTGGGATCTGTCTGCACCACACACAAAACTACCTAAAATCCACAATTTTCCACATCAATCCCTTCCTATACTTCCTGCTCTGAAAATGGATCCCCCTCAACAGTCAGCTGCATACAGGAAGCTTCTCCCCACTTTTTCTTCACCTTTCTTCACCTACTCCCATGGCGGTGCCTGCCGGCAGGTCCTAAAAACACTGGGCTTCTATCTGCATGGACAGGGCCCAGTGTTGTCCAGAAGTTGAAGCTCCAGTGTGTCCTGAGGAGACTGAGCTCCTGTCAGTGTGAACTCAGCCAGACATTGTCCCAAAGCTAAAGCCCTGGCAAATCCCAGATCCAGTTCAACCAAAGTTGTGATGCTAATTGACCTTGTAGGAGTCCACATGTTATTAAGAGACACGATGAAAAGATTACATTAGGAGCTACCACGTCTTAGGTGTTATGGAAGACCTGGCGTGGGGCCCCGAGGGGGGGTGGGGTCCTTCTGGAGCATGGGACATGAGGCCATGGGCAAGGTCGGGGTCAGGGGTCAGGGGTCACCCTGCCCTCCCCTTGGCTCTGGGGCAGCTCAACCCCAGTGGAGGGAAGAGACTGAGCCAGGAGTTCCAGCTCTGCGTGGGACCAGGGCTCCATTCCAGGCAGCAGGGATGGGGCCCTGGATAAAAAATTTTTAATTTCCTCCCATGGGGAAAATGTATATGTTGCTTGTGGGAAAGAATGAGCCAAATATTTGTGACCAAATAGGTAGAATGTGATTGTTTTGAGTGACGGCCGCTATATATTTCTAGTCTCACCTCTTCCAATCACAGGAGGGATTACACTCCTTCTTGGCTTCCTTCTGGTTGGGTGAGGTTATTAAACTTGATCTGGCAAAAGAGTTGTGAATAAAAGTAGCACAAATCACTTATGGGCCAGAATATTTAACAGCCAAGGCATGACCATCCAAAGGTCATTTTTCCCTCTTCCATGATGACTAGCAGTGTGCCAGCAGTGACTATTCTGACAGTCTAGATCTTGGAATGTGATCATGCAGACAAGAGCCATGCTTGCCCTTCCAAGATGGACAGTGTAAAATGAGTAAGAAATAAAACTTTGCCATTTTAAACCACTAAAAATTAGAGTTTTTATTTATGACGGTAAGCATAAATTAACATTTCCTTACTAATACATTTTGACTTAAATTCTCCTCCCATAGTATCCTGTTTGCAAAACTTTAACTACTTAAACAAATGTAGTTTATCATAGTGTTATGATCAAACCAGTGAAAAAATTTCATCTAAACTTTGTAGCAACAGGATAGCACAAGAAATATGTTTCCTAGTGTTAGTAAACGTGAGGACACAGAAGAGGATCAGCTGAGTGAAATCCAGGAGGGCCAAGCTTTGCCCATAGAGATGATATTAAGATGTTTCTTTGCGAGGCTTCCTTAGATCATCCGCTTTTATTTGCATCTCATTTTATTGTCTCAACTCTTCTCAGCTTGTGATTACCCTATGTCAAGTACTATATACTGGAGAGCAAGCATTTTTTAATTATTCATTTGTTACCTGAAGTAGATCATTTGAAAAGATACACTGTAAATTTCAGTATAATGTTTCTTTTGCTTTGTGATATTTATATATAAGCCCTGCATGTTATTTCTTTTCCTCTTGTCTTACTCAAGTAAGAAGAAATCATTAACTATAGAAAAGATGTGTAGATGCCACTGTATTGGTTCACTGTTAATTTGTGTTTTCTTTGTTCAAATTGCCATCTCAAATATTAATACTGACATATTAATATGCCCCCAAATATATTCAACTTCCAGGATGTAACATGCCTTCATCCATAGTGCTGCTTATTTTAATAAACAGAAAAAAAATTTTCAGATAATCCCACAGTTTGATGCTCTAATACTCTGATGCAATGCAGCTCATGAAAAACTATAATCTCCAGAATGCACTGTTTCCAATCAATTCATATTCCCAAATGCAATCTTTTGTTTGTGGACACTATACTTACAGTAATATAAGAGACCATTGCTAGTTTCTCTTACATCATACTGTTATCTTCTTGAAGCTGTAGTCTTTTTTAAAATGTAGAAAATAGTGCATAGGAATTCAGAAATAGGGGTAAATCAGAGAATTGACAGTCTCAAATAGCATACCTTGAGAATAGAAAGACCACTGCTTAGTTTTCTCGTGGGCACTGACCCAGGATCTCTGTCCAGATATGGAGGTGAGGAAGAAGTATCTTCTAACGTTCTTCCAGATAAGTAGGGCTGCTACGTTTTATGAGGCAAAGCATGTAACAGATAAAATTCTTTTCTCAATACAGTTTTATGACTGACACTGTTGGTTGTTGATACAGTAGCCATTTCCCCATTCTTCCTTGCTAAAAGAAACTTGATTGCATGTGCATGCATGCATGTCTGATAATGTGCTTATCCCTAGACTAATTATTGGTCACCACTATTCTGTACTTTCACTGCCAAGGCCGAGGGTGCAATCCCTGGTAGGGGGAACTAAGATCCCGCAAGCCATGGGGCACAGCCAAAAAAAACAATAATTTTTTTAAAAAGACTTAAAAGTCTCTGGAATGGGCCCCCACCACCACCACTCTATCCCTCTTTTTTGTCTACATGCCATGACTCAAATAATCAGATTGTCTTTCGTGTGGCTAGTGCCTTACAAACAGATTTAACATGCATTCATGCATTTGATCCTCAATTCAAATCAATTCAACAAATATTTACTGTATACTTAATAATCTCAAGGCCCTGGGCTAAGTGCTGTGATGAATACAAAGATAAGGAACAGTTTCTGTTTCCATATAGCCCACAAGCTAGTTAAAGTGATAATCATATACATCTATCTCTAAGACAATGGTGACTGTGATAAATGTAATTTGAAATATAAGCTATGTGCTTTCAAAGTGAGAAGGAATTAGTGAATTCTCTATGGGGGAAAGTCATTGAGTTTATGGCACAAAATGACATGACATCCAGACATTAGCTACATCCTTGTCCTCTTTAGTTACTACTAAAAGAGTGTTTCCGTATAAAAGCTATAGTGAACAGTGTAAGAAAAATAAAAGAGATGATTTACACTGTGCACCTCTGAATCCAGGTTCTAATTGTTTCTGGTTTTGTGATTTGGCTCAAGTTATATGACCTCCATAAATGTGTTTGTTCATCTGTAACAAGGAGCTAACAAAAGCCAATATTTTAGGGTTTGTTGCAAGGTTCAGAATAACAAACATCAATCACTTAGTACAGAGTTTGTCTTACAGTGGTTTTTTAAAAATTAATTTTTTGTATTGCCATTGTTGTTGCTAACATCATTGTTATCATTTAGTGATACCAAAATAGGAACGAGATTCTGTTCAGCCAAGGGCAGGACACACACACACAAAAAGGATTCAAAATGTGAAGTTGGAGGCAACAGGTGATGGATGAAAGTGTTAAAAAAAAAAAAAAGAACCATAAAATAAACGAGGCAGAAGCACATCTTACCTTGTTCTCAATTCAGTTGAAGTTTGGTTCTGCTTGTACATTCTTTATATGACTGGGCAAGAAGGCATTTATTCAACCAATAAGAAGTGACATCTTATGGTACCACCAACACAGGTGACTCTATAACCTTCCTCCAGTTCCAACTCATGACTCCTACACCTGCTATAATTTAAGAAACTAGAAAGCCAAACTTTTTAGAAATATGTATTTTCATAGGTTTTATTATTATTTAGGTGTGGTAAGGCTAACAGATCAGGAGATGATTACCACTGAAAAGATTGTTTATTACTCACAGTTCCCAAGAAGAGAGGGCATGGCACCCCATGCAGGGGCACATGGGGAAGCACCAGGGTCAGTCAAGAGGGAAGAGGGAGTAACTGTGGGAAAGAGCCTTTATTGTGGTTTTCACAAGAAGAAACAAGCAAGGCAGGGTAAGCAGACTTAAGCTTGGCTATCTGAATAATGTCAGCAGGCTGTGAGACATAGGGGCTGTCCTTAGTTGCTTAGAACCTTGTCCTGGGGTAATTAGGGCAGGTGGATAGTGAGAGCTAGATACAGAAGGTGGTTGGGGGTGTGTGCTCTGCATTGGTTGGTTTGCACTTGGAAAGCACCCTCACAGGCAAGTAGTTTACTATCACTTGGAATTGGCAAATCCAGGTGGGGCAAGCCCTCTGGAGTCGGCAAGGCCCCAGATGTCAAAGCTTCAGAATACAGAAAATGAAAGACATGCTTAACATAGTATGTGAAAATTAAAAAGAAAAGGAGCCTGAGTTTGGGTCATTGAAGATCTTCCCAATTCCCAAGAATAAAATGCTTGAGATCTGGACCATAAAACACTCTGTTCAAGACTTTCTGAGGCTGATTTTCTAGTTCTCTCCTGTGTTTTAGGTGGTAGAAGCTCCTGGTTAAGTAAAGTATTTTAACTAATGTAGTATGTCATTGAAAATATCTTTACTCCGATTAACCAAGATGGCGGAGTAGAAGGACGTGCTCTCACTCCCTCTTGCGAGAGCACCAGAATCACAACTGGCTGCTGGACAATCATTGACAGGAAGACCCTGGACTTCACCAAGGAGGATACCCCACGTCCAAGGACAGAGGAGAAGCCACAGTGAGACGGTAGGAGGGGCGCAATCAGAGTAAAATCAAACCCCATAACTGCTGGGTGGGTGGCTCACAGACTGGCGAACACTTATACCACAGAAGTCCACCCACTGGAGTGAAGGTTCTGAGCCCCACGTCAGGCTTCCCAACCTGGGGGTCCGGCTACAGGAGGAGGAATTCCTAGAGAATCAGACTTTGAAGCCTAGTGGGAATTGATTGCAGGACTTTGACAGGACTGGGGGAAACAGAGACCCCACTCTTGGAGGGCACACACAAAGTAATGTGTGCATCGGGACCCAGGGGAAGGAGCAGTGACCCTGGGGGAGACTGAACCAGACCTACCTGCTGGTGTTGGCGGGTCTCCTGCAGAGGCGAGTGGTGGCTCTGTTTCACCGTGGGGATAAGGACACTGGCAGCAGAGGTTCTGGGAAGTTCTCCTTGGCGTGAGCCCTCCCAGAGTCTGCCATTAACCCCACCAAAGAGCACGGGTAGACTCCAGTGTTGGGTTGCCTCAGGCAAAACAACCAACAGGGAGGGAACCCAGCCCCACCCATCAACAGTCAAGTGGATTAAGGTTTTACTGAGCTCTGACCGCCACAGCAACAGTCAGCTCTACCCACCACCAGAGCCTCCCATCAAGCCTCTTAGATAGCCTCAACCACCAGAGGGCAGACAACAGAAGCAAGAAAAACTACAATCCTGCAGCCTGTGGACCAAAAACCACAGTTACAGAAAGATAGAGAAGATGAAAAGGCAGAGGGCTATGTACCAGATGAAGGAACAAGAAAAAACCCCAGAAAAACAACTAAATGAAGTGGAGATAGGCAACCTTCCAGAAAAAGAATTCAGAATAATGATAGTGAAGATGATCCAGGACCTCGGAATAAGAATGGAGGCAAAGATAGAGAAGATGCAAGAAATGATTAACAAAGACCTAGAAGAATTAAAGAACAAACAAACAGAGATGACCAATACAATAACTGAAATGAAAACTACACTAGAAGGAATCAATAGCAGAATAACTGAGGCAGAAGAACGGATAAGAGACCTGGAAGACAGAATGGTGGAATTCACTGCTGCGGAACAGACTAAAGAAAAAAGAATGAAAAGAAATGAAGACAGCCTAAGAGACCTCTGGGACAACATTAAACGCAACAACATTCGCATTATAGGGGACCCAGAAGGAGAAGAGAGAGAGAAAGGACCAGAGAAAATATTTGAAGAGATTATAGTCGAAAACTTCCCTAACATGGGAAAGGAAATAGCCACCCAAGTCCAGGAAGCGCAGAGAGTCCCATACAGAATAAACCCAAGGAGAAACACGCCGAGACACATAGTAATCAAAGTGGCAAAAATTAAAGACAAAGAAAAATTATTGAAAGCAGCAAGGGAAAAACGACAAATAACATACAAGGGAACTCCCATAAGGTTAACAGCTGATTTCTCAGCAGAAACTCTGCAAGCCAGAAGGGAGTGGCATGATATACTTAAAGTGATGAAAGGGAAGAACCTACAACCAAGATTACTCTACCCGGCAAGGATCTCATTTAGATTTGATGGAGAAATCAAAAGCTTTACAGACAAGCAAAAGCTAAGAGAATTCAGCACCACCAAACCAGCTCTACAACAAATGCTAAAGGAACTTCTCTAAGTGGGAAACACAAGAGAAGAAAAGGACCTACAAAAACAAACCCAAAACAAATAAGAAAATGGTCATAGGAACATACATATCGATAATTACCTTGAACGTGAATGGATTAAATGCCCCAACCAAAAGACATAGACTGGCTGAATGGATACAAAAACAAGACCCATATATATGCTGTCTACAAGAGACCCACTTTAGACCTAGGGACACATACAGACTGAAAGTGAGGGGATGGAAAAAGATATTCCATGCAAATGGAAATCAAAAGAAAGCTGGAGTAGCTATACTCATATCAGATAAAATAGACTTTAAAATAAAGACTGTTACAAGAGACAAGGAAGGACACTACATAATGATCCAGGGATCAATCCAAGAAGAAGATATAACAATTATAAATATATATGCACCCAACATAGGAGCACCTCAATACATAAGGCAACCGTTAACAGCTATAAAAGAGGAAATCGACAGTCACACAATCATAGTGGGGGACTTTAACACTTCACTTACACCAATGGACAGATCATCCAAAATGAAAATAAATAAGGAAACAGAAGCTTTAAATGACACAATAGACCAGATAGATTTAATTGATATATATAGGACATTCCATCCAAAAACAGCAGATTACACGTTCTTCTCAAGTGCGCACGGAACATTCTCCAGGATAGATCACATCTTGGGTCACAAATCAAGCCTCAGTAAATTTAAGAAAATTGAAATCATATCAAGCATCTTTTCTGA
The DNA here is from genome assembly GCF_028021215.1 of Eschrichtius robustus. Lineage (NCBI taxonomy): Eukaryota > Metazoa > Chordata > Mammalia > Artiodactyla > Eschrichtiidae > Eschrichtius > Eschrichtius robustus. The sequence goes on from NC_090834.1 coordinate 40,128,907, forward strand.
CCACAACGCTATGAGATTAGAAATGAATTACAGGGAAAAAAGCGTAAAAAAGACAAACACATGGAGGCTAAACAATACGTTACTAAATAACCAAGAGATCACTGAAGAAATCAAAGAGGAAATAAAAAAATACCTAGAGACAAATGACAATGAAAACACGACGACCCAAAACCTATGGGATGCAGCAAAAGCGGTTCTAAGAGGGAAGTTTATAGCTCTACAAGCCTACCTAAAGAAACAAGAAAAATCTCAAGTAAACAATCTAACCTTACACCTAAAGAAACTAGAGAAAGAAGAACAAACAAAACCCAAAGTTAGCAGAAGGAAAGAAATCATAAAGATCAGAGCAGAAATAAATGAAATAGAAACAAAGAAAACAATAGCAAAGATCAATAAAACTAAAAGTTGGTTCTTTGAGAAGATAAACAAAATTGATAAGCCATTAGCCAGACTCATCAAGAAAAAGAGGGAGAGGACTCAAATCAATAAAATCAGAAATGAAAAAGGAGAAGTTACAACAGACACCGCAGAAATACAAAGCATCCTAAGAGACTACTACAAGCAACTTTATGCCAACAAAATGGACAACCTGGAAGAAATGGACAAATTCTTAGAAAGGTATAACCTTCCAAGACTGAATCAGGAAGAAATAGAAAATATGAACAGACCAATCACAAGTAATGAAATTGAAACTGTGATTAAAAATCTTCCAACAAACAAAAGTCCAGGACCAGATGGCTTCACAGGTGAATTCTATCAAACATTTAGAGAAGAGCTAACACCCATCCTTCTCAAACTCTTCCAAAAAATTGCAGAGGAAGGAACACTCCCAAACTCATTCTATGAGGCCACCATCACCCTGATACCAAAACCAGACAAAGACACTACAAAAAAAGAAAATTACAGACCAATATCACTGATGAATATAGATGCAAAAATCCTCAACAAAATACTAGCAAACAGAATCCAACAACACATTAAAAGGATCATACACCACGATCAAGTGGGATTTATCCCAGGGATGCAAGGATTCTTCAATATACGCAAATCAATCAATGTGATACACCATATTAACAAATTGAAGAATAAAAACCATATGATCATCTCAATAGATGCAGAAAAAGCTTTTGACAAAATTCAACACCCATTTCTGATAAAAACTCTCCAGAAAGTGGGCATAGAGGGAACCTACCTCAACATAATAAAGGCCATATATGACAAACCCACAGCAAACATCATTCTCAATGGTGAAAAACTGAAAGCATTTCCTCTAAGATCAGGAACGAGGCAAGGATGTCCACTCTCACCACTATTATTCAACATAGTTCTGGAAGTCCTAGCCACGGCAATCAGAGAAGAAAAAGAAATAAAAGGAATACAAATTGGAAAAGAAGAAGTAAAACTGTCACTGTTTGCGGATGACATGATACTATACATAGAGAATCCTAAAACTGCCACCAGAAAATTGCTAGAGCTAATTAATGAATATGGTAAAGTTGCAGGATACAAAATTAATGCACAGAAATCTCTTGCATTCCTATACACTAATGATGAAAAATCTGAAAGAGAAATTATGGAAACACTCCCATTTACCATTGCAACAAAAAGAATAAAATACCTAGGAATAAACCTACCTAGGGAGACAAAAGACCTGTATGCAGAAAACTATAAGACACTGATGAAAGAAATTAAAGATGATACCAACAGATGGAGAGATATACCATGTTCTTGGATTGGAAGAATCAACATTGTGAAAATGAGTATACTACCCAAAGCAATCTACAGATTCAATGCAATCCCTATCAAGCCACCAATGGCATTTTTTACGGAGCTAGAACAAATCATCTTAAAATTTGTATGGAGACACAAAAGACCCCGAATAGCCAAAGCAGTCTTGAGGCAAAAAAATGGAGCTGGAGGAATCAGACTCCCTGACTTCAGACTCTACTACAAAGCTACAGTAATCAAGACAATATGGTACTGGCACAAAAACAGAAACATAGATCAATGGAACAAGATAGAAAGCCCAGAGATTAACCCACGCACCTATGGTCAACTAATCTATGACAAAGGAGGCAAAGATATACAATGGAGAAAAGACAGTCTCTTCAATAAGTGGTGCTGGGAAAACTGGACAGCTACATGTAAAAGAATGAAGTTAGAATACTCCCTAACACCATACACAAAAATAAACTCAAAATGGATTAGAGACCTAAATATAAGACTGGACACTATAAAACTCTTAGAGGAAAACATAGGAAGAACACTCTTTGACATAAATCACAGCAGATCTTTTTTGATCCACCTCCTAGAGTAATGGAAATAAAAACAAAAATAAACAAGTGGGACCTAATGAAACTTCAAAGCTTTTGCACAGCAAAGGAAACCATAAACAAGACGAAAAGACAACCCTCAGAATGGGAGAAAATATTTGCAAATGAATCAACGGACAAAGGATTAATCTCCAAAATATATAAACAGCTCATTCAGCTCAATATCAAAGAAACAAACACCCCAATCCAAAAATGGGCAGAAGACCTAAATAGACATTTCTCCAAAGAAGACATACAGACGGCCACGAAGCACATGAAAAGATGCTCAACGTCACTAATTATTAGAGAAATGCAAATCAAAACTACAATGAGGTATCACCTCACTCCTGTTAGAATGGGCATCATCAGAAAATCTACAAACAACAAATGCTGGAGAGGGTGTGGAGAAAAGGGAACCCTCTTGCACTGTTGGTGGGAATGTAAATTGATACAGCCACTATGGAGAACAATATGGAGGTTCCTTAAAAACCTAAAAATAGAATTACCATATGACCCAGCAATCCCACTACTGGGCATATACCCAGAGAAAACCGTAATTCAAAAAGACACATGCACCTGAATGTTCATTGCAGCACTATTTACAATAGCCAGGTCATGGAAGCAACCTAAATGCCCATCAGCAGACGAATGGATAAAGAAGATGTGGTACATATATACAATGGAATATTACTCAGCCATAAAAAGGAACGAAATTGAGTCATTTGTTGAGATGTGGATGGATCTAGAGACTGTCATACAGAGTGAAGTAAGTCAGAAAGAGAAAAACAAATATCGTATATTAATGCATGTATGTGGAACCTAGAAAAATGGTACAGATGAGCCAGTTTGCAGGGCAGAAGTTGAGACACAGATGTAGAGAATGGACATATGGACACCAAGGGGGGAAAACTGCGGTGAGGTGGGGATGGTGGTGTGCTGAATTGGGCGATTGGGATTGACATGTATACAGCGATGTGTATAAAATTGATGCCTAATAAGAACCTGCAGTATAAAAAAACAAACAAAACAACTAATACTAAACTTTCATTGGGTTATTTGTATGGAAATATGTTAATATAAATGTTTCAGACATTACATGAAATTTCTAAAAATCTTATATTTGTATTGGTATGGAAATATGTATGGAAATATGTTAATATAAATGTTTCAGACATTACATGAAATTTCTAAAAATCTTATATTTGTATTTGTATGGAAATATGTTAATATAAATGTTTCAGACATTACATGAAATTTCTAAAAATCTTATATTTGTATTTGTATGGAAATATGTTAATATAAATGTTTCAGACATTACATGAAATTTCTAAAAATCTTATATGTTCTGGTATAATGTTATAAGTAATAATCCTAGTTATTACTTTAAGATGTATATCTCAGAAATAATTAATTTTCTTGTCAACTGCATTATTATGAACTTTCATCAAAAAAAAAAAAAGAAAAAAGAAAATATCTTTACTACATGTCAAAAGACCAGTCCAAATATGCCCACCTGAATGCTCAGTTTTCAACTGGTGTGAATAAACTTCTTTATTCTAGGTACTTAAGTAATCCCCATAGCTCATAAGAGCATTTTGTTTGTTTTAATTGATTTCAGCAAATTTTATTACGTATGTCCCTGAAATTTTTTAACTGAAATTCATGCAGAAGATCATTCTAGGCCTATTTAACATTTTCTTCCATCCTTCATCTGGGGGAGAAAGTGCTCTTCATTATATCCACATGGCCACCAGGGGTGGAAGAGAAGGGTGAGTCATTCACCCTGAGAAGATAAAATTAGATTTCCAAATGACCCTGCCAGCAGAAGGAGTCAGAAATATAAATCATGATTTTTAACTAGTGCAAAAGTGCATTTTGAATTGAAAAACAAAGTGCAAAAATTCAAGATGAGAAACAGCTGACATTATGGAACTAAAAAGAGAGAGTCACAGACATATCTGACCTCAAGCTAAACAAGTTTCAGGAAGGGTTCTGTAATTAGTGGAAAAAAGTGAACTGTATTCTTTAGGATACATAAACAAGAAAAGCAATAACATGAAGAATCCATGTGGCATTTCTGGATTATGCAACTAAATTAATTCAAGGGAGATGTATAGAATTTGGAGATGATTCAAAGAAGAGTAGCTACAATTTAAAAAAAATTTTTTTAAAGAATAGGTTAAGAGAACAGAAACCTAATTGGGATCCTCAGGTGTCACCTTCATGTACATATACCCAGAAGAAGCAATTGCCCACATTGCGTGAAGGTGCTCTTGCCTAAAAATATCTTCTGCTCGGTTGCCACAGTTCTACCATTAGAATATTTTTCATAGAACCACAAAAGTCAAAGCAATACTGTCTGAATGGATATACTAGATACTAACCTAAAAGTAGCCATTTAGTCTCTGATTAAATACTTCTAGTGATGGGGTATTTGCTATCTGATGATGATGATGGTGGTGAGACCCCTATAATTCACTAACAACCTGCTGCAGGCTACAAATTATGCTAAGAGTTTTTAAAACATGATAACATTCAATCTTATTTTTCAGTGGACAAATTGGAGCCTAGCATGGTTAAGGCACTTGCCTAATGTTGCACAAGTCAGGGAACAGGTACAGGCATATCTCATTTTATTGCATTTTATTGTACTTCCCAGATACTGCGTTTTTTACAAATTGAAGGTTTGTGCAACCCTTTGTTGATCAAGTCTATTGGTGCCATGTTTCTGACAACATTTGATCACTACATGTCTTTGTGTCACATTTTAGTAATTCTCTCAATATTTCAAACATTTTCATTATTAGTATATTTGTTATGGTGATCTATGATAAGTGATCTTTGATGCTACTTATTGTACTTGTTTTGGCTTTTTTTTAGCAACAAAGCATTTTTTTTCAATTCAAAGCAGTTCTTTCTTTTAATAAAATATTTTTAAAATAAGATATGTACTTTTTTAGATGTAATCCTATTGCACACTTAGTAGACTATAGTATAGTGTAAACACAACTTTTATATGCACAGGGAAACCAAAACATTCACGTGACTTGCTTTATTGCAATATTTACTTTATTGCAGTGGTCTGGAACTGAACCTGCAATATTATGGATGTATGGCTGATATAAAAAGTGCACAGTCTGATTTTAGCATCTCTGCTGTTGACTACTAGACTAGGGAGCTTATTATTAAATAAATAAGGAAACCCAGACTCAGAGAACTTACGCAACATTCCAAGATCACACGCTGGTACAGCCCAGAGCTTGGCTCTGAACAGGAGTCTGTCTGACTCCAGAGCCTCGGCACTATCACCACCGTACCACAGTGACTTCTTGCTGACATCCAGAAACAATCTTACACACTCGCCATGCTCCTCCTCAAGCTTCTACTGTACAGAACTGTTACAAATTGAACAGCACAGCAGACTCCTAATAAATATTCGTTGAATAAGTATAATTGAGTTGATGCAATAGCAAGCTGCACTATAAAAGAATTATAATGTGATACAGAAATCAAGTTCCATGAAGAGAAACAAATCTATCTAAAGAAATAAATACTTTTTTGCTGCAATTTGGTTCCCAGAAAAGGTAGCAGAATCCAAGTTCTTTCTAGCTATCTGTGTAAACTTGCAAGGGTTTCCTCTAAACCTGGCCACTGCATCATGGCCAACCCATTTAATGTGTGGTCTTTGTTATGACAAGGAGATAGCAGAGATTCAATGTCCTGCCCACTAAGAAATGGGTAGAGATAGTCAAGTCACTGCACCTTCACCAGAAAATTTCACTCACTATTAACCTAGATTCTGACCAGGGTCTGAGTCATTGAAGGCCTTGAAAATTTATCAGCCATTTGATTCACCTTTGAGCCTGACTCAATATTCTCAACCAAGTTAACCATGTGTAAACTTTTGGTAAAATACTCCCTTCCAGACAAAATGTGAGCGTCAGGGAGCACTCAAGGAAGCCCAAAGGTAGATGAAGTGGACTGTGAAATTCTCAAATATAAGTATAAACTTAATAGTGTGTGTATTCAGTTCTGATTGGTGTATAATCACCTAACTAATATAAAGAAACTAATTTGCCATTACAGCTGTTTTGAAATTACATTTAAAGGCAGAATCACAGTGCCCTGGGAATTGCAGCCACAGAGCCACTGACAAGATGTTAGCTTTTTTAAAAAAAGGGTCTTTCTCTTTCATCTCTCCATTAGTAGTTGCTACCAACAGTAACTAAATATGGAATTAGCATTGAAGTCTTGCAGCAGCAATGACTAAATGAATGTATCAGCGTGTTCTCACAAGCCTGTTTCAGAGATCAGGGGCTAGGAGACCATTTACTGAGGTTTGATGACAACTAGTTTGTAAAGTTCCTTTTGACTAGGACCTAAATGCTGAAAGTCTTAATCAAAAATGGGCCAAAGATTTGGGAATGCTGACAAATTCCTTCAGACTCATTTTATTTTTGACAAGGAGGAGTCCTCATACTCTTTCCAGAGCAAAACATCAGCTCATAATCTTGACAAACGAAGGGACACTGTGACAAGCAAGATTAACAGAGTATCAGACACTGATTATTTGCTGTAGATTAATGCATGTAGATCTAAATTATCAGTAATGATTCTTATCTATATGGATAAGGTAATATCTCTATGTAAATCTATATGATAAAGCAAGGTTACTCAACCTCAACACTATTGAAATCTGGGGCCAAATAATTCTTTGTTGTGAGGGGCTGCCCTGTGCACTGCAGGTTTTTTTGCAGTATCTCTGATCTCTACCCATTAGATGACTGTAATATACACACACCTGCCTTACCAGCTGTGACAACAGAAAATGTCTCCAGACATTGCCAAATGTCCCTTGGGAGGTGAACTAGTCCCTCATTGAGAACCAATGACATAAAGTAATATTGGAAGCATATATGAGTTTAAAGGGCAGCACCACCACCTATCAGAATATGAGGACAAATTTCCTGAACCATAATTAATTTTAAGTGATTTTAAGAGTGGCTATAAAATGGTGTAATTTCTCAGGAGAAATAAAATGATCTGATATTATTAGAACTTGAGATTCTCAAGAATCTATTTATAGACCAAGGCTAACAAATTTTTTAAAAACTACAAGGTTAAAATAATCTGAGAGTGTACTAGTCCAGCAGTTAAGGGACAGCCCAGAACATAGGGGGCAGAGAATGGTGCTTACCTAGTGATATTTGATTGAAAACAAGCTGAGCTGGCCCCACTGAATCCATGTCCCCTTTCCTCCTTACCCAACAACTAATTGATGACTGAAGTCAACACTTTCTATTTTTAACTTTAAGCAAGAAAAATGTTAATCACCTCATTTCTTCATTTTTAAAAACATAATCTAGTCCCTTAGACCAGGCAAATTTGTGCTGCTGAATCCAGAAGATAAAGCTAGTTTTTCTATCCAAACATGCAGTAGGATTTTATGACCTTGAAATATTTTTCCTTATCCAAATTCTCCTCCTATCTTTTAAAAATAGAGTAATAGCACAAGCATATGCTTTCTCCTTAATAATGATCATAGTGGGAGGGAGACACAAGAGGGAGGATATATAGGGATATATGTATATGTATAGCTGATTCACTTTGTTATAAAGCAGAAACTAACACACCATTGTAAAGCAGTTATACTCCAATAAAAATGTTAAAAAAAAAAAAGATGGCCAATCGGATACATTAACCCTTAGGTTTCAAATGAAAAGATTTAAATAAGCTAATTTAATAACTAGCTCGTTATTGAATGTCATATACTTTACAAATGTTATAGTTTAAAAATGCCCTGAAGTTAATACATACACTTGTATAAATATGTTGCCCTATATGTATTAAATGAAAATGCACTGTTTCTCTTATAATTAATTCTCTGGACCCACCAGAAGTCAACTTACATGTATAGGCATACATATACCCATGTGCATATGATGTGTGCTAGTGATCTTTATACAGGTGGAGAGAGGGATTCAAGGTAAAAGTTATATATATTTATTCAGATATATCTGTGATTACATTTAAGATTCAATACCAACAGTAACATAAAGAAAATTATGTTCCTCAAGTAAATATTAAAAGTAATATTTTTTCTATGTGGTACCAGTTCGTAATAAATTAACTATAGAATTTAGGAGTATATTTCCCCAAATAAAAAAGCTCTTATCATGAAAAAAAATTAAAAATAAATAAAAATAATGATCACATATGCCAGTTTGAAGACCACCTAGGTAATATCTCTAAGGTATTTTGAGTTGTTCATTGATACATACAGAAATAAACTGTAATATAAAAGGATGAAATTATTCCACTCTGTAGACTGGAGAAATTCATAATGAATCTAAGATATGGTCGATTTTGTTGGTATTAATGGTATTAATTCACTGTCTTCTCGTCAACAAACCAAAGATGTGCGGCAGAGAAAACACTTGCCCGCGAAGTCAACAAAGCAATTTATAGCCCTCATTCTGCCACTGGCTCCCTACTTGAGCAGTTATCGGCTCTTGGCTTTCACTTCTTCATATGTATAATTAAATGATCGAAATCAATTATCTCCAAAGTGGTTTCCAATGGTAAAAGTCCATGATTCTTTGTATTTATTTTCTCCTTACTTATGTTCAACACTACAATTTCGATTGCAAGTTGGGGGAAAGATGAATGAAATGATACTGCCTCTCACATATCTTGGAATCTTTTCAAAGACAAATTCAGTGACACAGAGAATAATATGTCAGAAGATAGCTATTCTTTTACTAAGGAGGCTTCTGAGCATAGCAGGAATTCAGAGAAAGGAGATAATAACAGAGGCTGGAGTCATTTCCATGGCTCCTCAGATTCCATGTTCAAGGGGGCAATCAGGAGATTGGAAGGTTCTGTGAGAGTCTGGGGTCCTGGAACTGAAAGGGATCTTACAGTCCATTGGTCAAACTACACAGGAGAAAAGTGAGTTTCAGAGCCATAAGCTGACTCACTCAAAACCTACAGCTTTCAGCAGCAGAGCTAGAATCAATATCTCTGTTCCTCTGCTTCCCTTTTTCCTGAAATTTATTTCACATTAAAAGGAAATTTATGAAACTCTTGACCCAATTATCCAGGGGTATATATGTCCTCATTATTACTACCTAGGAAGAGACACAGGAAGTGATGAAATACCTCTTCTGAAAGAAAATATATTGAAAAATTGACACAGTGAGCTATTCCAATAAGCCTGAAGACTTAGTAATCCCTAATGCAGTGCCCTAGTCACCGATTTTCTTTGTGGAACTGAGCAGAAAATAATCCTCATGTTCTGCTTTTCTGCATATTTCCCAGAGATACAACGATGAAGAAATAGAAAACCAAATCAAGCAAGAAAGTATTCACATATCATGAGAAGTAAATTAAATTTATGGTTTTCCACCTGGCTGCACTTCAGAATCACTTGTTGAACCCAGATACCACCTAAGACATACAAAACAAGGGTCTCACGGTATTGGCCCTAAGAATCTGTCATTTTACAGCTTGAAAAATGATTTTGATGCATGCCCAAGATTAGGAATCACTGGATTAGATTTAAATTTTTTTAAAGATTCCTTCAAATCCAAGATTCCCTGATTCTCTGTATCTAAGTAGACATGAGTAAGAGTTTACTGTGGTATCAAGCCAGAGCAGAAATAAATAGTGATTGAGAACCTCACCTGCACAGAATCCCATCTGGTCTGTGGGCACCATTAAGAAGCATTCAGGGAGACATACTGAAAAGACCCTCTGAACAGAACTTTGCCCCTTAGGGTACCTATGCCCGCTGAGTTCCTCCAAAATGTCTCCCTTTCAGAACCTTTAGAGGAAAAAATCATTTGAATGGGTGAAAGTGTTATGTCATCTGAAAGAGTTAGCACATATACTAAATACATAATCTCTCAGATTAGAGCTTCCGATTTACCCATTACTTTCCAGCCTCAGGAAGAAGGAGTGTTGAAACTAATACTGGTCCTATATTGCGATACTTGTGTAACAATTAGACATAAGGTTAACTGCAGTATTTGCCCAAGTAGGTATTCAATAAATGGCAGCAATTTTTAATAGTCCTGGCACTATCCAGGAAGGTATGACGTTGTGGAAAACCAAGAAACAGCAGGCATGACAGGAATGTGGAAGTACCAACTAGAGGCAGAAAATTCCCAAGTAAGGCAGAGAGGCATCTGTCCACGAATTTCACAATTTAACCTAAGATTAAATAAAATACTGTTCTTAACATTGTACAACAGGGGATACCTCTTTCTCTCTCTCTCTCTCTCCCTTGGTCCCTCATTCCTCCCTCCTCCCTCCCCCTCTCTGTCTTTTCTCACTTTCTGTCTTTCTGTCTTGCTCTGTCTTTCTCCCTCTTTACGTACACACGTACACCATACACTCTCCAACACAGAAATAAATAGTGGCACCTTTATAGCACAACAGGAAAACTAGTGTAGCTGGCAAAATAACAAAACCTTCTGCCACAAGCATCACCAGACAGGATGCACACAGAGGATGCATGACAGCATGCTGTTTTATAAGCCAAAGTGAGGGTGACCACAAGCAGGTCAAAGCAAGGAAATGTAGCATAAAAAAAGATAGCACAGCTTTGAGCAGAAAAAAAAAAAAAGCTAGGAAATGTTCATAACACTTCTGCAGCCAATCTGGCATGCAAAATTCAGAAAGAGAGAGCTTTTTTGATCCAAAGTAATCAACATCCTGCGTGGGTAAAAAGACAGGACTCCAAGCAACCACAAGTTCTCTACCTAACTGCTATGTCTGTAAGTCAAAGACAAGGTGGGCATCATGGAAAGAACTGTTGACCACACACCCACTGCCAGCCACAACCAAACATCTTCTACTACGAGGGAGATGCCGCACTAAAATCTATCTAGGACTCTTATCATGTACCAAAATCTGCAAGCAAAATTATTCTTAGCACTTGGGGCAGCTGTCACCTTAGGGAAAATTTCACAATGGATGAAGTTTGTTTTGAGAGCTACCTGCTGCCAATTTTGCATCTATATAACTCTTCTGATTCCCTCTCCTGTTCTCTCCACCCCAAGAGTTAGCTTTTCTTGAACATCCATTACATGTTAAGATGCTCAGGCAAAGGGATTAGGGCTACAAAGATGAATAAATCATGGGTCTTGTCTTCAGAATATCCAGTACTCAAACAGTTGATGGCAGTGCAATGTGAGAAGGACCCAGGAGAGTGAGAATCAGGAAGGAAACTGGGAGCTTAATCTTCCAATGGAATCAACCAGGCATCATGGAGGTAGAGACATTGGAGATGGACGTTAAAGGGTCAACAAGTATTTATGGCCAACAGAATGGAGAAAACAATGCAGCAATCCCACTCCTGGGCATATATCCAGAGAAAACCATAATTCAAAAAGATACATGCCCCCCATTTTTCATTGCAGCACTATTTGCAATAGCCAGGCTATGGAAGCAACCTAAATGTCCATCAACAGAGGAATGGATAAAGAAGGTGTGGTACACAGACACAATGGAATATTATTCAGCCATAAAAAAGAACAAAATAATGCCATTTGCAGCAACGTGGATGGACCTAGAGATTGTCATACTGAGTGAAGTAAGTCAGACACAGAAAGACAAATATCATATGCTATCACTTCTATGTGGAATCTAAAAAAGGGGTACAAGTGAACTTAGTTACAAAACAGAAGTAGAGTCACAGATGTGGAAAACAAACTTATGGTTACCAGGGGATAAGGGGCTGGGGAGGGATAAATTAGGAGTTTGGGATTGATATATACACACTACTATATATAAAATAGATACTGTACAGCACAGGGATCTCTACTCAATACTCTGTAATGACCTGTATGGCAAGAGAATCTAAAAAAGAATGGATATATGTATATGTATAACTGATTCACTCTACTGTACACCTGAAACTAACACAACATTGTAAATCAACTATACTCCAATAAAATTTTTTTAAAAAAGCAATCCAGTCAGAAGTCCTAGGTGGGAGATATACTTGGGGCATTGACCATGTTCCAAGTAGGATGTAGTACAGGAGAATAGCACACCATGGGGCAAGAAAAGTCCTTTGGGAACTTCCATAGGCACTCATGGACATGACCTGTCTCCACTCCTATCTGCTGAGTGCCCAGCACAGGTCTGAGGTGGGATATAGCTCGAGGCTATGGCTGGCCACAGCTCTTTATTGTCACCTCACCCAGGGCTTTCTGACACCTTAACACTTCTGTCTCCAGAAACATCCCCCTCTCTGGACTCTCCAAAGTCTCAGGGAATTATTCCCTGTGACACTACAGAAGTTAAATATCTACCCTTCCTGGTGGGTTTTTGCATTTTAGAAGACAACTTGTATTGACCCAAATAGAAAAAAACTGGGATGCGATATTATTTTGAGCAGAAGAATCTTTTTGCCATTTTTAGCTGATTCTTAGTTATCTCTCCTCTTTTCCTCCACTTATCCTTTTTCCAAACCAGAGGAGCCGAGGCCCCCTGCTTACTGACACTCAACCTCTGATCTTTGATCTATCTCTGTTAAAAGTCACATCAATTCTTACAGGAGTTCAAGAGATTTCAACCTCGTCCTTGCTACCCATTCACACAACAGATGAAGTTCATACGTGGAGCACATTTCCAAATGCAGCTTGTACTGTAGCCTAAAACAAAGAAAAAAAAATCAACCCGAGGTTTTGTGAAGTAACGGGGATTCTACCTGTAACTCCATCATTTACTCTCTCACAAAAGAAAGCATTTTTTTTTAAACATCTTTATTGGAGTATAATTGCTTTACAATGGTGTGTTAGTTTCTGCTTTATAACAAAGTGAATCAGTTATACATATACATATGTCCCCATATCTCTTCCCTCTTGCATCTCCCTCCCTCCCACCCTCCCCATCCCACCCCTCTAGGTGGTCACAAAGCACCAAGCTGATCTCCCTGTGCTATGCGGCTGCTTCCCACTAGCTATCTATTTTACATTTGATAGTGCATATATGTCCATGACACTCTCTCACCCTGTCACATGTCACCCCTCCCCCTCCCCATATCCTCAAGTCCATTCTCTAGTAGGTCTGTGTCTTTATTCCCATCTTGCCACTAGGTTCTTCATGACCTTTTTTTTTTTCCTTAGATTCCATATATATGTGTTAGCATACTGTATTTGTTTTTCTCTTTCTGACTTACTTCACTCTGTATGACAGACTCTAACTCCATCCACCTCATTACAAATACCCCCATTTCATTTCTTTTTATGGCTGAGTAATATTCCATTGTATATATGTGCCACATCTTCTTTATCCATTCATCCGATGATGGACACTTAGGTTGCTTCCATGTCCTGGCTATTGTAAATAGAGCTGCAATGAACATTTTGGTACATGACTCTTTTTGAATTATGGTTTTCTCAGGGTATATGCCCAGTAGTGGGATTGCTGGGTCATATGGTAGTTCTATTTTTAGTTTTTTAAGGAACCTCCATACTGTTCTCCATAGTGGCTGTATCAATTTACATTCCCACCAACAGTGCAAGAGTGTTCCCTTTTCTCCACACCCTCTCCAGCATTTATTGAAGAAAGCATATTTTAATGAAAGCAAGCCTCACATTATTATAGGGGTAATCTTGAATTCACTCTAATTTGTAAAAGAAGGCAACTGTCAGCAAATGTTGTGACTTCACTACTGGTATCATATCATGGGGGATGTACTCCTAAATCATCCTACACTCTAATGTTGACATGCTACCAAGTTGGAGAATCACTGGCTAAGCTTTGAGCTGAGAAACAAACAGACATTTCTCAGTAGTGCACTTTATGTCAATAATTCATACATAGCGTTCAAAAGTGTCCAGTTCGTTCCTAGGCAAAGACATTCTGAAAGGGTTGACCCGACTCATTATTTCATGACGGATAATTTGGAGAGTCCTACTAAATAAACCAATCATCTTTTATTCTCTTATGGAATTGCCTTGCAATTGGAAATATATTGTGTTGGAGTTTTCAATATAAGCAGGTGTTTGCTTCATTTTAATAAGGAAAAATACGTTTTATTTTATTTGGCATATAAGCTAAGATTTCTTGGATTGCTATAATTTAAATCATTGCTTTTTTTTGAAGCAGTTTTGAAACTTTTTAAATTAATTAATTAATTAATTTTATTTATTTATTTTTGGCTGCACTGGGTCTTCGTTGCTGCACACGGGCTTTCTCTAGTTGCGGCAAACGGGGGCTACTCTTTGTTGCAGTGCGTGGCCTTCTCATTGCGCTGGCTTCTCTTGTTGAGGAGTATGGGCTCTAGGTTCACAGGCTTCAGTAGCTGTGGCACGCGGGCTCAATAGTTGTGGCTTGCGGGCTCTAGAGTGCAGGCTCAGTAGTTGTGGCGCACGGGCTTAGTTGCTTCGCAACATGTGGGATCTTCCAGGACCAGGGCTCAAACCCATGTCCCCTGCATTGGCAGGCAGATTCTTAACCACTGCACCACCAGGGAAGTCCCTAAATGATTGCTTTTTAAAAGACAAAATCGTATTTGTATGTTACTATGAACAAAACTGCAAAGGGGATCTCAGACCAAGGTCTCATGTCCTGCATTAGGCAGTTCGCTGTGAAGCAAACAACCCAAAATCTCAGTGCCTTGCAACAGCAAACATTTATTTCCCACCACGTGTCTGCACCTGTGAATTGGCTGGGGCTGCAGCCCTGCTCCAAATGTCCTTTCATTTGAGCACCTCAGATAAAGGCACAGCCCTACACGGCAGATGCCCATTTTTATGGCAGAGGCTAAGAACAAGAGGCAATCATATTTGAAGCTTCTGCTCAAATATAGCATATGTCTCATTGGCTCATATTCCATTAGTCAAACAAAGTCACATAGACTAGCCCAGCATCAATGGAGCAGGAAAATACTCTCTGCCCAGGACAAGGGAGGGGAAGAAATAGTTGAAAACAATAATACAACCTATCACAGACCACCTTTTATGGATATTTACTTTCCTTCCCTTCTTACTCAAAATTACTCGCCTACTTCCAAGAAATACACCCAGCAAGTCCCTTCCTATAATGGCATTGGGTACTAAGTTGAAGATCTCATGGTAGTCTCTAAATCAGGCACAAAATAACCCACATGTACCCACATAAAGTGGTGGAAGGTGAAAGAATAACTGCATTAAATGCTGCTATTCATAAAGAGGAAATATGAGAAGTACTTAGCAATCACTGGTACACAGCAATTTTGAGATTCTGCTGGACAAACATTATGAGTCCCATCTTAGAGTAAGAATGTTCCTTGAGTCCTACTCCCTGTGGGTAGCGCCCCAGTTCATCATTCTCTGTGGCTCTTGACTCCTCCCTCCAGGACATCTTTCCATTAACCGTGTTGGATGCATCAGAGGAGGGCATTGGAAACTATACCATCATAGGGGAAGGAGCAGCTTTCTCAGCCTGCTTCTTGCCCAAATAGTCTCGAAATGTCACAGACTTTTAATGCAGTAGGACACTGCTTTTGGCACTACATCTCTTTCAAAGATTTTGTTAGCTCTTCCTCTTGGACTCCATTTCTGTGTGCAGCTGTCTCCATCACAGTTCTTTGGTGGGCATAAGTTTTTCTCTTAACAAAGGGTGCTATGGGCTTGACCAGCTCTTACAGAATCCTGCCTCTAGGAATTGAGGTCACTCCCATAATTTCATCTCAACCTATGTCTTAATCAGTGGTTTTTGGCTCAAAGTATTTCTCCGTTTGAACTTTTACCAGTTGAAGGTTAAAAACTGTCCCATTTTTCCACCCTAAAACCCCAGAATTTGAGGTTATTTTCTCTTCCATCCCATCCTGCAAACAGGCCAGTTATGTTCTGCATTTATTTCATTTGTTAAACAGCTTATCAAATGCAGCAAATAACAACTAACTCACACGAGGACTATTCCATTTAAATACCTTTCCAGCCAAAGCCATAAGTTCATCAGTTAGGCTATCTGCCTCCCAAGTTATTGCTGCTGCAAAAAAAATTTATATTACATTGATCATCACTCTTTTCAGTTTCCCACAATAGTTTTTTCACCACCTACAGCTTTATCTGGAAGCAATTGCCACCTATTTTTATTTTCCTACAACAGTACCCCACTCCTCATATCAATTTTTATGTTATTCAGCTTGCTGCACAAAAAGCAACTCCCAAACTCCAGTGGCTAGCAACAACAAACATGTTTCTTGCTGACTTTATGTCAGCAGGTGCCACTCGGCTCTGAACACTTTGGCTCTGTTTCATGCATGTATCTTCACATTCAGGGACCCAAGCTGAAGGAGCAGCCGCTATGCATAATATATGCATTCTCGAGACAAAAAGGAAGAGCAAGGGGTATTTTTTTTTTTTTACTGTATTTTTTTTTAAACATCTTTATTGAAGTATAATTGCCTTACGATGGTGTGTTAGCTTCTGCTTTATAACAAAGTGAATCAGTTATACATATACAATATGTTCCCATATCTCTTCCCTCTTGCATCTCCCTCCCTCCCACCCTCCCCATCCCACCCCTCTAGGTGGTCACAAAGCACCGAGTTGATCTCCCTGTGCTATGCGGCTGCTTCCCACTAGCTATCTATTTTACATTTGGTAGTGTATATATGTCCATGACACTCTCTCATCCTGTCACATCTCACCCCTCCCCCTCCCCATATCCTCAAGTCCATTCTCTAGTAGGTCTGTGTCTTTATTCCCGTCTTGCCACTAGGTTCTTCATGGCCTTTTTTTTTTTTTTTTTCCCTTAGATTCCGTATATATGTGTTAGCATACTGTATTTGTTTTTCTCTTTCTGACTTACTTCACTCTGTATGGCACATATATACAATGGAATATTACTCAGCCATAAAAAGAAATGAAATGGAGGTATTTGTAATGAGGTGGATGGAGTTAGAGTCTGTCATACAGAGCAAGGGGTATTAAAACACATTTAAAGCCTTCGCTTGAAAGTAGCATAGTTACTTCTCACATTCCATTGACCAAGCTCAGCATGATGGAGTGGGGAAGTATTTTTCTCCCATTGAGAAGAGGGTGGAGTAAATTTTTTCCAAATAACAGTACCATCTACCACATACCCTACTGAGAAACCAGAGTTATAAAACCTCAGAGTTGGGGATATACTAGACCAACTCCAGAAAATTAGTGCAATGACCAGGATTTTTATGAGATCAATTATATACTCACCATTCTGGAAAAGAAAAAAGAGAGAGAAAGACAGAAAGAAACCAATGAACTATTTGGCTTTGTGCTGTGCAACATCACACAAAGATATGGTACTTTGATCAATATGCAGAACTGCTTCTATAAAACATGAAAGGAGAAGCATAAACTTTCTAACTTTGTACCTTGTCTATTTTATGAAAATAAAAATTTTGTGATGGTGAAGTATATTTTATGTATAGTTGCACAGGCAATCCAGGTTTGCTGAATTCTTCCAGTTTACATTTGATGCAGTTACGGACTTTGCATCACAATCAACAGGAGCTTTAGGGGGAAAAAATCTGCCCAAAATCGTGGGGGTGCTTCTGATTATTCCTAAATAAATCACAAACGTTAATAAATGCAGTTATTTCCATGCGAAGGAGAGTTCTGCGGGGCTGAAGACTTCAGAAAGATAAGAGAGTGAAGAGTGCCCTCTAGTGGTAAGTCAAAGCTTTTCACTTGGAGACAGAAGAGTCAGATCTTCATTTTCCTCGTTTTGCTTCTTGATCTGGACCCAGAAATTTTAAAAGTAGAATTTTAGAAATATATAAATAACAATCTAAACATCCTTTCCCCTGTGTCTGAAATTTGTTTATTTGATATTGAGAAGTATCCGACAATTCAATACTCCTCACATAGTAATAAAAATGTTATTTAATCTGTTACTGTCTTATCCTTAAACTGTCACAAAGGTATAGTCAATTTTATTTTTAAGAAGAAATAAAATTTTTACCCTGGAGATGGAGCTGGAGTAATCTGCAATTTAGATTTTGTTTTTGTTGATTACAGGTCAGTGTAATCACCCAGAAAAAATATCTAACAAGTTTCTAACTCCCAATATTTCCAAAATGATTACACATTTTATTAATCAAGGTCGCAGTCATCTCATTTTATTGGTGTCAATGAAACCCTGATGCTATGTGTTAATTAAGAATCTGCATGGCAATGGAACGGATATTTTAAATGCTGTTTCTGCCGCTATTTATGTGTGAGTTCCAAGTGCCCTCTGTTGGATGAAATACAGTTGGTGAAAAAGCTGTTTTCTGTTCAATTCTGGTTCAGCCCTCTCTCCCCGAGTTCCTATCAAGCTAAAATTCCATTAAAAATAAATAGGGAGACTTCCCTGGTGGTTAAGTGGTTAAGACTCTGCACTCCCAATGCAGGGGGCCCGGGTCTGATCCCTGGTCAGGGAACTAGATCCCACATGCATACCACAACTAAGGAGCCCACCTGCCACAACGAAAACCTGGAGCAATCAAATAAATAAATAAATATTTTTAAAATAAATTAAAAATAAAAACAGAACATTATCCATACAGTTAAACTGGGTCAAGAGCAACCAAATAAATAAATAAATAAATAAATATTTTTAAAAGAAATTAAAAAATAAAAACAGAACATTATCTTCATACAGTTAAACTGGGTCAAGAATTCAAGAAAAAAAAGACACAGGCACTCAACTCATGTAGAGATATAGGATCAAGCCTTATATTAAAGTCTTGGAAGAAAAAATTCATTACGACTTTATTGTATCTGTATGAATAATTTTCAAACCAGACTTTCCTTCATTAGTCAAATCTCATTTCAAATATGATTGCCTCTTTGAGAAATTAGAAACTATTAGAAAACAAGTCATGGTCAGCATTTTAAAACCTGACTTTTCAGCAGTTAGACATGTATTTCCTTTTTCCCGTAACAGACCTAGAACCCAACTTACATGAGTTTTTCATTCCCTGGAGAGACGTAGTTGGTCTGCTCAAGTGTTCTCTAAGCTACCAAAAAGGCAGTGTGCCCATTGTGTAATCGAAAACGTCAACATTTGCAGTTACCAGCTCAAGTTCTAGAATTGAGCATTAGCGATATAATCTTGGAGAGAAGCTGGGATGGCTTTTGTTTTTTTGTTTTTTTTTTTTTTGCATTCAGGAGTCAGTGCTTTGGTATTGGAAGGAGCAATCATTAATCCTCTTGGTTAGGCTTCCAACCAAGAATGGGATGGAAGAATGGGATCTTGTCCTTATGAAGCCTAGTCGATATTACTTGTTTAAAATTTCTCCTTCTCCTGTGGTCTAAGCTATGAAAGCCCTAAATTTATTTCCTGGAGTTCTGGGAAAATCAGTCTTTAAAAAAAATTAAAGAGAAACATAATCTGTGCTCCCTGAACTCAGGAGCAAAGTATCTTTTGTCTGCAAATGCCTTTCTCTTGAGAATTATGAGTTTTACCAAAGCATGAGATCATAGGCTAGCAGAAATAGAAATTAAAATGAACTTCCTCCATCAGTTTTTAACTATTTCATTTAGCTGCTAAAATATTAATAACATAATCTGAAATATGATTACTATTGTAGGTGTCACTTTGCTGCAATAAAAATATTATGGACTGAATTATTTTTTCCCAAAAATTCATATGTTGAAGTTCTAACCCCCTCCCCAGTACCTCAGAATGTGACTGTAATTGGAGATAAGATTTTTCAGTTGAAATGAGGTCATTAAGGTGGATTCCAACCCAATAAGACTGGTGTCCTTATAAGAAGAGGAGATTAGAACACAGAAACACACAGAAGGAAGACTGTGTGAATAAATAAGAGAAGACGGCCATCTACAAGCCAAGGAGGCAGACCTTGGAAGAAATCAACCCTGCCAACACACTGATCTCGGACTTAACCTCCGGAATTGTGAGGAGATAAATTTCTGCTGTTTAAGCCTCCCAGTCTGTGCTACTTTGTATGGCAGCCCTAGCAAACTAATACAAGAAGTGAGGTTGGCATTATTTCTGCCTCCATAAGGTCAGCACAGGGATATGCCAGAGCTTCTCTTAGCCTTTTCCTCAAGGTTTTTGAGTCATGGTTGATAGCCAGCTAATACAGCTCCAAGCATCATGTCTACATCCAAGACAGGAAAAGAGGGGAGAAAATGCTCTTCTTTTTATCAAAAACTAAAAGATGTGACTTCATTATTTTTATATGGACTCTATAATTGCAAGTATCAGAAAACTCAACGAAGTTTAAACTCAAAAAGTATTCGCTCAAGCATTAGAAAATCCAGGGGTAGTACCAACTTTAGGCTGGCCAGATGCACAGATCAAATGATATTATCTGGAGTGAGAGTCTCTCTCTTGATTTTTCTTTCACTGTATTGCCTTTCCTCTCCTACTCCTCAGAGCTATTCCTAGATATTCCAGGCTTTTTCCTCATGACTGCAAGATGGCTGCTGTAGCTCTAGCCTCACATTCTTTCAAGATCTAGCCTAGCAAGAAAGAGTTCCTATCTCCCATCATCCCTGGGTAAGAACACCTGCCTGCTTCTTCCTTTGGCACACCCTCCTGGCGTGATTATGTAGAATACTTCTTCACACTCCTATCTTAGCCTAAGCACTAAGAAGTCTGTATTCACTTAATAATGAGATGATCATCAACATTGTAAAGAGTAACGACCTCCTCTTTGTTAAGCACTTACTTTGTGCCAGACTTGGTTCATTATCGCCTTGGTTCATTATCGCAACAAGAATGATTATCCTACTTCAAAAATCTTATTATTTACATATTTTTAAATAACTAATCTTAAATAAGTCAAGTAACTTGGCACAGATCCGTGAGATAGAAAATAGAGCCAGAAATTTCATACATTTCTGTCTAACTCTAGAATCTTCATCCTTTTAACCAGTTAGCTCCGCTTGAATCCATATTGTTTTTCGTAAAGCATGAAAAGCAGTAGCTCTTTATCTCCCCTTCAAGAACCTCCCCTGCCATCTCTTCTGCCCACAGTCACCCAATTTCTGCTTGCTAGAATTATGCCTCTCATCTATTCTTCCATTCATGAAAGGCTAATTCCTAACAAATAAGTGCTCCCCCCCTTCCCCAATCACTCTCCTTTAGGAAAGAAAGAATTTCCCTTATCCTGCAAAGAGAATCATTTGAATTCTATGTAGTCACTCAACCTCTGCCCTTTACAAGCTTATCCATCTTTTTAAACTCTCTGACTTTTTTTTGTCATGCAATTTTACTTTCCTTGAGGCATATTTGAGTCAGTCCTTAAAATATGCTGGTGATACAAAACACTTGAAAATAAATAGACAGCAGTAGTACCAATAGATAAGGATCAAAATGAGGGCCTATTTTACATTGCCTTCTTTTCACCAAAGATCTATTTTCAGTGCAGAGATCCAGTGAGGTCAATAGCACCTCTGTGCTTAAATCAGAAGCATGCTGGCATTATCAGTAGCAAGCAGAGAGAGTATGGCGCTGAGTGCAATTACAAAGAAACTTGAAAGATATGTACCCTCTTTCTTTAGAGATCACAAATCAAGAGGCTACACAATCATATTTGACAGCTGTTTTTCTCAAGGCCACATCAGCTAGGAGGCACAATCTGGAAAATAAGATGTTAAATATAATTTAGCTGCATCTGAAGATTTGCAGGAGTTCTTTCTATTCTCCATCTGCACCTCAACTTCCCTCTTACGGAGAGGTGCCCTTCCTTTGACAGCCTTGATAACCCTGTTACCCCAGTACATGCACCCTATTGCATCACAATTCTCATTGATGGAAGTGTACGCCCCACTAGATCGAGTGTTCCATGAGGGCAGTGTCTACATAGTCATTGCTCTCCAAGCCATGCCTAGCACAGTGTCCAGCAAGCAGTGCTTAGTACATGTCTGTGATTTGAAGAGGTAAATGCTGCACAAAGACAGTGGTTCTCCATGTCCCTGTGAGCTCCTGTCCTTCAGCCACTGAGATGGCATCAAATAAACTTCAAGGGAATCTCCCCTTCAGGTGACAAAAGTCCCTGCCCACCAATGCTGAAGTACATGGAGCCTCCAGGACAGTTTCCAGAAGTTTCCATGCCAGTCTTTTCAACAATAAATCTGATGCCAGGCTCTGAGACTCACTGGCTGAGATGACTAACTTTCCAGGGAGTAAAACTCTCAGTTGCTGCTTTAGGATTGTATTTATTTGTTTCCTACTTTCCTGCCCTGGCACCCTGCCAAACCAGAGAGAGGGTTCCTTCCTCCTTCCTTTTCCTCATACAGAGCTTGGCAAAGACCACATGAAGTCTTTTCCACAAACCTCTCTCTACCCCAGAAATCTCTCTTCTCCTCCATTTGGGTCATTCATCTCCCCCTCAGCAGTTCTATTGGCAGAATTTTATTTGCAGCTCATACTTTACTCTGGACAATCTATAATAAGCAAATAGACATGGGCAGAATATGGATAATTCAAGAAAATTATTAACTGTGGCAGGGTACCCTAAACCTGGATGGTAGGAGTTGTCAAACTTGTTAGGAAGCTGTAAAGTGTTTCTGAGATTCCTTCAGGGCAGAGACCGTCTTGTCCACTAGTGCCTGGCATGCTGCTTGGTACATTAGAGGCACTCAGTAAATATCTCCTGAATAAATGAATGAAGACTTGAACACTGCCTTGTAGTAAAGGTTCATTAGGCCTCAAATAACCATTATTCACCCATTGCCTTTGAGGAAATTTGTGTGTGTGCATGTTCTTGAGAATTCTGAAGGCAAGGTGCAGAAGACCACACACTGATGGTTCAGGCCTCATTTGTGATCTTCAACTCCTTGTAGAAGCATAACTGAGAAAGAAAGAGAGAAAGAAAGAGAGAAAGAGAGAGAGAAAGGGAGAAAGGAAGGAAGGAAGGAAGGAAGGAAGGAAGGAAGGAAGGAAGGAAGGAAGGAAGAGAGAAAGAAAGAGAGAAAGAGAGAAAGAAAGAGAGAGAAAGAAAGAAAGAAAGAGAGAAAGAAAGAGAAAGAAAGAGAGAGAGAAAGAGAGAGAGGGAGGGAGGGAGGGAAGGAAGGAAGGTAGGAGGGAGGGAGGGAAGGAAGGAAGGAAGGAAGGAAGGAAGGAAGGAAGGAAGGAAGGAAGGAAGGAAGGAGGGAGGGAGGGAAGGAGGGAAGGAGGGAGGAAAGGAAAGAAGGAAGGAAGGAAGGAGGGAAGAAAGAAAAGGGGAGGGAGGGAGGGAAGGCAGGCGAGGGTGAGGCATGTACCTCAGGTTGATCTGTTATCAGAATAAGCAAAGGCAGAGGCAGAGTAAAGTGGTTAAGAGCATAGACTCTGAAACCAGACAGCCCACATTGAAACTAAGTCAAACACTTAGTAGCTCCCTGACTTTGAACAAAGTAGTTAGCCTCTCTGTACCTCTGTTCTTCCTAATAGGCATAGTAAAATCTATAGTGCCTACGACACTTGTATTGTATGAGGACAATTACATGAGTTAATACAGTAAAACACTTAGGATGTTGCCTGGCAAACAGTAAGCACTCAACCAATGTTTGTAGATATTATTATAAAGTGTTGTGAAGCTCAGTCTTCACCCCACAGCTGAGTTCAATCAGATTTCAATAAATGTTTTGTACATTAAATTACTGGGGTCCTATTTGGATCACAGCGGGAGGTTATCCCCTTGAGAGTGAAGGATGGAATTTTCTCACTAGTAGGAATAAAATTTTTCACTGTCTGTCACTGTTAAATAAAAGTAGTTTTAGGACAAGAAAAGAGAACACAAAGGGCAGGTCTTTATCTGGTCAGTTGAAGGAATTCTCAGTCACAACTGGGGCCTGACCTATATGAAATACATACTTTCTGATGGATAACTCACTGTTTTGTTAGTCCCTAACACAAGAACAAAAGCCAGTTGTAATAAAAATAATAGCTAACATTCACCTTTCTAAACTGGACACATGTTTACTTCAGTTCAATCTTATAAAGTAGGAACTATTACATACAGAGGCTGACCCATGGCTGGAGAGCCAGCACCACATACAGGATCTGTATTAGTCAGGATAGGCTAGGTTTTCTTGTGGTAACCGGAAACCTCAGAAGCTTAACACAAAAATAGCTTATTTCTCACTTATATTACATGTTCCTTATGGATCAGCCGGAAGCTCTGCTACACACACTCAAGATCCCAGGCTGACTGAATCTCCACCACTAGCTGCACAATTTGGAACATGCAGCTTCCTTGTTGCTGCAACAGGAAAACGGAAAGACACATGAGATTTTCTGTGCTTCAGGCCAGGAGTGACTCATGTCACTTTCACTCAGTAGTGCTCTTTCTTTGACCTGGGCCACGCCTTAGGGAGCTCTGAAATTTGGAGTGCCATGTCAGTGCCTGGGACTTGGCTAGGGCTGGCAGTGAAGTCCAGGAGGAATTCCCCAACCCAGAACAGGACCTGCAAGGGCCCCAGCCCTCATTTCTCCCCTTGGAACCCTCTGACCCTGTATCCCATGCATGGAGTCAGCTAGATGCCCCAAGGAGCCCTGAGACTTGTGCCCATGGAGGCATCCTGGTACCATGTGTCTGGCTCTGGCTCCAGGAGGGCAGCCTGGTGAAGCAGATTGCTCCTGCAGGCCAGCATTATATTTCTTTTGTAGGATTACACAGGATCAGGCAGCCAGAATGGTAATGACATGTTCATTTGGGGTGATTCTCACTCACATTGGACACAAAATGTGTTCTAAGGTACCATCTGTTTCCCCTGCCATCCCTTGGGCTTAAAGCATGTTTGGGCCCCTAGGTCAGCTCTCACCTCTCTGTGTTCAGCTCACAATACCACCTCCAGTCTACAGCACCCAAGGGTGACGGCAGGCTTTCTTTACTCTGTATCCCCCACTGCTGACATGCAACATAGATACAATCTCTTTTGAAGGCTCTGCATCACATGACAGAGAGTCTTGGGAAGAGAGGGGATTGCCTATCTTTTTCAAGGGTAAAATTTTAGATCATTACTGCTTGATGTCAATGGGCTTTTCCAAGTGATGTTTTTCTTGCCTCCAATTATTGCAGTGATGTCATATTCTTCTAAGTCTGTCTGAAGCAGTACCAGACATTCCCTGTGTGAATGGGACCGCTCCTCTCACTCTGCCCAGGGGCCTATCCTGCCTGCTGGTGTCAGTATGTGGAATTCAGGGATGCAGTCAACATTGAAAGAGATCACATTCTAGGCATGCAGGGAGTACAGCCTATAAAGTTGAAGAGAAGATGTGGCTGAAAGATGTGTTGTAATCTACTTCCACTGTAAAATTTTAAGCAGTACATATAACTTGACCAAAAATGAATTATCATGCACATTTTCCTTCATACACAGATAAGACTTGCATGTGTGGCCATCATCCAAAAAAGCATAGCAACAACCTTTGAGAGAATCATTGGAAGCCAGTATTCAGGAATGGCAGGATGGATAATGCAGTGTCAGGAAAGATGTTGTAACCAGCATGAAACACATGGAATTAGAGAACCACAGAAGCAGGAAGATCTATATTGGTTCAAGACAAATAGGTTCCAAAGAGCCATGGCAATGTGAGTAATAACAGTGGTGCCATCTTTTTCTCCCAGTGGGAGATATGAAATTAGCCAGAAATGGTGCATTTGGTAATAAAGAAGTCAAAAAGATAGTTCTTGATCCTGAATGGAAAGAGATGGTGCCTGGACACTACAAAAAAAAATCTTTATTTGCACTGTTTGGACAATAATCAAATACCTAAGTATTGCTTCTGTAACCACCTTTCTAAATCTTCATTTATAACTATGCCTCACATGACCCACAAATTGTGTAATATATGTTTGGATCACATTGTTTATATAGGCAGGGACCTCGCCAAAGATATTTTGCCTGGGACCTCCCCCACATCCTGAGATGACCCTGCTTCCATACACAAGCCATCGACCAGAACTAATCTTGTGGCTTTACCCAACTGCAAGGGGGCTAAAAGTGTATTCTGAGGGCCCAAAAGGAGAGGAGAAACAAATATGATAGACACTAGGAATATGTGATACAGGAACCAACAAGAATGCTGCTGAGTCTGGGCATTTGAAGAGTGGCCACATTTTAACAATTAAAAGTTGCTCCCTGAGGGAGATGCAAGAGGGAAGGGACATGGAGATATAGGTATATGTATAGCTGATTCAGTTTGCTATAAAGCAGAAACTAACACACCACTGTAAAGCAATTATATTCCAATAAAGATGTTAAAAAAAAAAAAAGTTGCTCCCTGGGTTGCCGTTTCCTTCTTTATCCCACAACTCTTTCTAAAGCCTCATCAAATGTTAAACCCTTGCCTTCGCTGTGCTGCACCACAGTCTACCGTAGTGCTGAGAGCATAAATACAACATAAGTCAGAGTTCCCAGGACTGCAGGAAGCAATCAGCAGACACATCAGCTGTAGCCTTGGACAGAGTAGAGATGAGGATTCCAAAGCTAGGCAACCGAGGAGACAAAGAAATGATAGAACTGATAGAAAAGGAACTGATACAGAAACTTCTAAAGAATCTCCTACAGACACTAGAGGAAAGAAGAGAACCTCTAAGAGAGGTCTGAGGTCCTGAATGGGGAATGCAACCGAGAGCCATTATAAATTGCAGTGCACCTGCATCAGAGTATCTGAAATTTTTCTTTGAATACCTATCTCTTCTCCAGAGCTCTGATCTATGGTTCAGTTCCTCAAAGCTGGATCTGACATCTAGACTCTTTCACTTTTATAAAGTTAATTCCACTAAAGTTACAGTGGGCGTCATAAATATGAAGTTGTGTTATCTTCTCCTGTGATATTTACATTTTTTGGAAGATTTTTTTTTAAAATAAATGATGGCCTTTGAACAGTGATCATTAGGAATTTTGAGAGCTGGTAAATAAGATATTTGGAGGTGAGTGGACTTCTTGGTACCCCTCAAGCCTCAACATTTGCGTACTTCTTCATCAGGATGGCATTGCTACATGCAGTCATCACAAGATGATTGGCAGCTTAGGTATCGATCCTGCCCTGTAATATCAGGTCTGTTCAGCTTCCCTCATACCCTTGTGTTAGGCTCTAACATAGACTTACTGATGCTCTAGAAACACAGAGGAACATGCCTCAATGGCACTGATGGCTTGGAGGAATTCAGGCAATCAGAATAATTTAAAGGAAAGTAACCCCTTGGATGGAAGGGAGAAGGGTGAGGGAGCAGTGGCAGAGAGCACAAGATGGGAGACAAAAGGAATAGTGCTGATGTCAGGAAACAAGGTTGCTGGGACAATGTTGCCTCCTAAGGATTGAGCTCCTGTGTGGAAGGAAAAGAGAAGCTTGCATATTCAGGAGAAAGAGATTCCAGTGTGTTAAAGTGAAATGTGTGTAACAAGGGAACAAAAATTAAAGAAAGGAGGGCACATGAAATCGATAGGTAGCAGTGTCTGCAGCTTTAAAATTTGCTATTTAGCTCCTGGTTCACGTCCTACGACCAGCTAGAATTCAAGTATCCCTCTGGTACATAAAATCAATGAAGGGAAGAAAAACTGTGCTTCACTACAGCAAAATCAACATGTGAAATAAACCTTGAAAACTTGCAGGTCAGGCATAGTGTCCAATAGGAAATGGGCTTGAGACCAACACAGCAGAGAAATGAGAGAAAGTAGAATTTCAGATCATCGAAGGAAGCAGAGCAGTGTTCATTTATTCAGCAACTATTTATTAAGTATCTGTTATGCAGTACACTAGATGGGGAATACATTAAAAACATATAATATATAACCTCTCTCACAAGGAGCTTCCTATAAGGAGTGGATGAGAAACAGCCAAGTAAACTCTAATTATAATACAGTATGATATGTACTACAATAGGGAAATCACAGAACACTATGAGATTATATAAAAGGGGAACCTAGTACAATCTTAGAAGTTCAGAAAACAATCCCCAGAACATGTAAAAACTGAGTTGAGACAGAAAAAGAGTGTGGGGGGTTAACTGGTTAAATGTGGACAAACTTGGTTCAATCAGAGGGAACAGCATGTGCAGAGGTCCAGAGACAATCAGGTACCCAGTGCGTTTGCAAATGGATCTGTGTGGATAGAAGAATATCAGCTTTGGGGGGAGGGGGGTGCAGGGGGCGGGAAGCATAAGGTAAATGGAGGAGTAAGCCGATGTCAGATTATAAAGGGCATCCAAAGCTGTAAGTTGGACTTATCATGAGAGCAATGAGGAGCCATAGAGAAGTATTGATCAACCTTATGTAAACAATTTCTGCTGTTCCTTTTCAGAAACACAGGAGTGCTTAGCATAGTGTAGAGAATGAACTCTTTACTTAGGCAGATGGATGAAACTTCCCTCCCACCACCACTCAAAATCTCTCTCTCTGCCACCAACTACCCCACTTTATTTCACAAAACTGTGTCTGCAAAAAGTAAATGACTTAATTTATGCTCTCATCTATCCAGCATCTCTCATCAAGTCTTCACATACTATCCTATAAGCAATGTTGCTGCAGTAACTTTATCAGAATACCAAAGAGGAAATTATATTCTGACAGTAGGATGTCAAAGCTAGTTTATAGCAGAATAGTATCGACTGTCAATTCCTCCCAGTAAAATCTGTGGACCAATAACAGAGAACATCACCTTGATAGAATCTTTAAAATGTCTCAAAATGAGAAATTAGGGCAGAGTGTTGGTAGAGCTTCAGGGTCTTGGCTGAGTAGGTTTAAGGTGGTCTTGCAAGTGGGAAACTGGTTGAAATTGGTCAGAGTTTTATCATTATTATTATTATCAAAATAGCTCTGGATTGGTAGATGTGTTGAGGTAGGGGTCTTGAAGCAAGTCGTGATGAGCAAGCTATTAGTCCTGGTGAGTAAGCTGTTTCAATGATTTACTTTTCTTTTTCTTTTTTTTTTAAATTAATTAATTTATTTATTTTTGGCTGTGTTGGGTCTTTGTTGCTGCGTGCGGGCTTTCTCTAGTTGCGGCGAGCAGGGGCTACTCTTCGTTGCAGTGCGGTGGCTTCTCTTGTTGCGGAGCACGTGCTCTAGGCACACAGGCTTCAGTAATTGTAGCATGTGGGCTCAGTAGTTGTGGCTCGCGGGCTCTAGAGCCCAGGCTCAGTAGTTGTGGCACACGGGCTTAGTTGCTCCATGGCATGTGGGATCTTCCCGGACCAGGGCTCGAACCAGTGTGTCCTGCATTGGCAGGCGGATTCTTAACCATCGCGCCACCAGGGAAGCCCCACTTTTCTTTTTCTTTGATTAATTTTTCCTTTCTTCCATGAGCAGGCATTTCTTGAAGCAGATAATTAGGTTATTTTTACCTGGTCCCAGCACTGATTAACATAAGGACAAGAAACAATGTCTAGTCCAAGTATTGTTCAGCATCGAGACAAGAAATATTGCTAGTTTCAGTCCTCAGTAGCCACGTGATTTCTTTGGAACATGTTCCCATTTAACCAGTAAAATTCAGGCTAATAAATGGATAAAAGGGACAGTTATTCAAGTTAATATGACATCTATTCTGCCATTGTTAGCTACAGTGAATAATTAAAAATTGAATATAGATAAAATTTAAGAAGTATAAATAAGGGGAGCTCACAAAAGCACTATCTTTTTGGTAGAGTCCAATATATTACAAATACTCAGCTGGACACAAGATCATGGTGAGGATTAAATACAAAAAGATAGGTAGATATTATTATCCTTCAGTGAAATTGCTAAGGTACAAAAATAATCACAACACTTCATTTTTTTATGAACACATCATGCCTCCTCATCCAAATGTCCTAAAATATGATGTTTGTGGTCTGGCCTCATTTTACTCTCATAATACCCATAAAGTTCCTTCAAATATACCTGCTTTTTCAGAACTTGGAACACGCTGTTTCTTCTGTCTGCAGTGTCTTACTCTTCTTCTGGTCTTTCCCCACCCACCTGGATGATTTCCATTTATCTTTCTACAGTGAAGTTAAATACCACACATTTAAGAAAATGTCCATGACACCTCCCAGTTACGTTCAGTAGCACTCCTCTTTGACCCTGTAGCACCCTGTGAATATCTGACTCCCTTACCAGATTTCACACTGCGTTATATTTGCTATCCAACTTGCCCCTCATGTGTACTAAGCCAAGAGCAGAAGACTATGCTTTCTTCATCCTGATACTCCTCCGTGCTTCACAATATGACTTATTTTTATTAAACTATCTTTATTGAATGTAGTTGGAGAGTTTAAACCTACATAAAAGGATATTGACCAGAGTGGGTTTCAGTGAATCTTCATGTTGTAGTAAATGTGTTTGGCGTGTATGTTTTATATTTTGAATATTTTTCAGAATTCTCTTTTTTTTTTTACATTTATTGTGCACTTTATTTCTATTATTATTACATTGTACGATATAATGAAATAATTATACAACTCACCATAATGCAAAATCAGTGGGAGCCCTGAGCTTGTTTTCCTGCAACTAGATGGTCCCATCTGGGGGTGATGGGAGACAGTGACACCCAAAGTGTGTTGCTTATAACCAGTCTACTCCGTAAGATGTGGCTTAATTGTCACTTGCCAGTCACTGACAGGGTTTTGTTATGAGTCTGCAAGCAATTGACTTATTATGGTCTCTGTGCAGTCAAACCTCTCTGCTAATGATAATCTGTGTTTGCAGCCACTCCCCAGCGCTAGCGTCACCGCCTCAACTCCACCTCCGATCATCAGGCATTAGATTCTCATAAGGAGCGTGCAACCTAGATTCCCCGCATGCACAGTTCAGTAGGGTTCACGCTCCTATGAGAATCTAATGCCGCCACTGATTTTTTTTTTTTAACATCTTTATTGGAGTATAATTGCTTTACAATGGTGTGCTAGTTTCTGCTTTATAACAACGTGAATCAGCTATACATATACATATATCCCCATATCTCCTTCCTCTTGCGTCTCCCTCCCACCCTCCCTATCCCACCCCTCTAGGCGGTCACAAAACACTGAGCTGATCTCCCTGTGCTATGCGGCTGCTTCCCACTAGCTATCTGTTTTACATTTGGTAGTGTATATCTGTCCATGCCACTCTATCACTTCGTCCCAGCTTACCCTTCCCCCTCCCCAAGTCCTCAACTCCAATCTCTATGTCTGCATCTTTATTCCTGTCCTGCCCCTAGGTTCTTCAGAACCGTTTTTTTTTTTTTTTTAGATTCCATATATATGTGTTAGCCTATGGTATTTGTTTTTCTCTGTCTGACTTATTTCACTCTGTATGATAGAATTCTTTCTTTAAAAGGTTTTGTGGAACTTTCTGAATTGTCATAAACCAAATGGAAAAGTATTGACTCTTGAGAACACTAAAGTTTACTCCTTATGCTTATCATGACTTAGCTTATAGGGCTCTTTGTCAGCCCAGAACAGTCCATTCTAATTAGGGCAAACTCAGATATTCTGGCTACCCAAGCAAGGGAAATGACAATATCCAATTTGGAAGATAAAGCTCTTGAGCTGCAGGAAATATTATCAATGCTAAGCAATCAATACAGTGACAGTAAAAATAAAGACATATTGAGAACTACAACCCAGACCTCGAGTTAAAGGACAATTGCTAGGTAAGATTGCCCAGGAAGTAATCATAAAAGCTCTTATACCAGTCTCTCAGTGATATTTTAGAGAATTTAGTCCATTAGATATAGCTAGACACCCACTTTCAGTTCTATTAATTATATATGAAACATTTTTTAATTATAACAAACATGCACCTATAATTATAAAACAGTCCACATTTTAATGTTCAGTGGTGTTAGGTTTTACCTTTAAAAGCTCTGTAAGGTCTAGTGAGGGTGAACACTTTAGAGCCAAAGATGATCTAACAACCTTCACTTTCCTTGGCCCTAATCAGCTCTGGGCACTAGTGCCCTTCATCTTTAGGATCAGTTTTGTCTGATTCATCAAGAAGACATGAGCAGAGAAAGAAGTAACATCTGGAATCTGGCACAAGTCTGAGTGTGGAAGAGTTGGGCTCTATCCTCACTAGCTATGTGCCAGTCCATTGTCAGTCTTCCACCTCAGATCCTGAGCAGTAGCCCAGTTTTCTGCTGAAGCAGGAGTCCTTCCTGGAATCCCAGCCTACTTGCAGGAGTCCTTACAAGGCACAGGCCTTGAGAATACCCTATCACCAGGATTTGGAACCTGCCCAGTGTTCTCCCAGATGCTGCCTACAAACTGAAGTTTCACCTAAAACCTCACTCTATGAAATACCATTGGATATTGTCTAAGTCACCTTGGGCTGCTATAGCAGAATGCCACAGACTTGATGCCTTAAACAACAGGAATGTGTTTCTCACAGTGCTGGAGGCTGGGAAGTTCAAGATCAGGGTGCCAGCCTTTTTGGTTTCTTGCAGAATCTCTCTTCCTCACTTGTTGTTGGCCACCTTCTCAGTGCATCCTCACATGGAAGAGAGTGAGTGAGAGCAGATTCTCTGGTGTTTCCTCTTATAAGTACACTAATCCCATTGGATCGGGACCCCATCCTCATGACTTCATTTAACCTTTATTACCTCCTTATAGGCCCTATCACCAAAGAGTCACAATGGGGGTTAGGACTTTAATGTATAAATTGGGGACAGGGAGACATAATTCAGCCTATAGCAGATATAAACACTAATCTAAATCTAAATCAAGCCTAAGTTACCCATGTACATTCAAGAACAACAATAACAAAGCAACAATGTCTATTGTTTATGAAACACTTACTTTCACCAAATATTTAGGATAATATTACTAGGTCAATTATTATTTTTTTCTACTTTGCAGCAGAGGAAGTTGAAGCCTTCAGGTGTAAAACACCCTAAACAAGGCCACAGAGCTACAAAATGACAGAGGTGGAACTCAAATCCATGTCTGTAGGAATTCAAAGCCCAAATGAGACCTGTCTACTGTGCCTTCTTAGGTGGAAACTATAATTCAGATCACTGATCAACCTTCAGTCCCAGCCTCTTCCCTTTCCCCACCTGCCTGAACTGTGGAGATTATTAAAGTTTGCCTCATAGACACACCTGAGTTTTGGCAATTATGGAGCTGACAGCAAGTCAATAAAAATATATTTATTCAACACCAATGATCAGACACTGGGTAGAGCACTAGGTTACTACTTAAATATCTACATATGCCTGAAAAGATTAATTTAGAACCAACAGATTCAGATGGTACTTTGGTTACTGTAATGAAATTTTGTCGCATTCTGCCTCTTTGATTCATGCTCTTCTTATTTAAAATTCTTCATTGTTCTTTGTGATACACCAGCTGTTAAGCTGACCTCACATACATCTTCTTCTATCTTAGGCTTCCCAGCACAATATCCATTTATTCTTTATTCAAAATACATAGGTGACTCTTGAACAACACAGGTTCAGACTGTGTGGGTCCACTTATACATGGATTTTTTTCAACAGTAAATCTACAGTACTACATGAACCAGGGTAGAACCAGGGTTGCAGAACTGCTGATACTGAGGAACCACAGATACAGAGGGACTGCATATATTAAGGGCCAGCTATACATTATATGCAGATTTTTGAGTTCATGAAGTTTCAGCACCCCTAACCCCACCCCACCCCTGCATGATGTTCAAGTGTCAACTGTACTTATTGAGCCCCTACTATGTGTCAGGCACTGTTCTAGGCATTTGGGATACATCACAAAACAAAATAGACAAATATCCCCACCATAGTACTAATATGCTAGCATAGGGAAACAGAAACTGGTAGCCATATTAAATAAGTAAAGTATGTAATGTGTAGACATTATGATATGGACTATGAAAAAAGAAAAGGCAGCACAAGGTAAGGGAGATCAAGAGCATGAGAGGAGAGGGTCAAGGTGAACCTCTCTGAGAAAGAGACACGTAATCAAAGACATATAAGATAGACATCTGAGGAAGAGCATTTCAGACACAGGAAACAACACTTGCAAAGAGCTTGGGGTGAAAGCAGGCCTGGGCATGTTTGAGGAACAGCAAAGAGACCAACATAGCAGTAGCCCAGCGAGTGACAGAAAAGTCAGAGAGTTAATGGGGCACCAGATAAAGAAGGACCTCTGGCCACTGTAAGAGTTTTCATTTTTAACACTGAATAAAATGGAAAATCATTTCAGGATTCTGAGCAGAGGAATGACAATGACCAGACTCATATTTTTAAAGGATCATCCTGGCTGTTATATAAAGGAGAGATTGTAGGGCAGCAAGGATAGAAGCCGGGAGGCCAGTTAGGAGGCCATTGCAATTATGAATGGCAGACTGGTGGGGGAGAGCATGGCAGTGGCAGTGGTGGTGGTGGTGATGATGGTGGTGATGGTGGTGGTGGTGATGATGGTGGTAGTGGTGATGTTGTTGGTGGTTGTGGTGATGGTGGTGGTGGTGGTGATGGTGATGGTGGTGGTGGTGGTGGTGGTGGTGATGTTGTTGGTGATGGTGATGATGATGGTGGTGATGATGGTGGTAGTGGTGGTGGTGGTGGTGATGATGGTGGTGGTGGTGGTGGTGATGGTGGTGATGTTGTTGGTGATGGTGGTGGTAGTGGTGATGTTGTTGGTGGTTGTGGTGGTGGTGGTGGTGGTGGTGATGGTGACGGTGGTGGTGGTGGTGGTGATGTTGGTGGTGGTTGTGGTGATGGTGGTGGTGGTGGTGATGGTGATGGTGGTGGTGGTGGTGGTGGTGGTGGTGGTGATGTTGTTGGTGATGGTGATGGTGATGGTGGTGATGATGGTGGTAGTGGTGGTGGTGGTGGTGATGATGGTGGTGGTGGTGGTGGTGATGTTGTTGGTGGTGGTTGTGGTGATGGTGGTGGTGGTGATGTTGTTGGTGATGGTGGTGGTGGTGGTGATGGTGATGGTGGTGGTGGTGGTGATGTTGTTGTTGGTGATGGTGGTGGTGGTGGTGGTGGTGGTGATGTTGGTGGTGGTGGTGGTGGTGGTGATGGTGGTGATGGTGGTGGTGGTGATGTTGTTGTTGGTGACGGTGTTGTTGATGGTGGTGATGTTGTTGTTGGTGGTGGTGATGATGGGGTGATGGTGGTGGTGGTGGTGGTTGTGGTGATGATGGTGATGGTGGTGGTGGTGATGATGGTGGTGGTGGTGATGAGGAGGAGAGGTGGTTAGATTCTGGACATAGTTTGAAAGTAAGAGAAGCCTCATCTATGAACCCAGCACTGCCAGTTCTTGAGCCAAAGGACAAGAAGTGTGTCAACAGGCTTAGCCTTCAATGCAGGAGGTTAGAGTACATAAAATAATATCTAACATAGTAAGCACTTATTACCCACCAGTCATACTAAGAGTCCCGCTAGTAAGATAGGAAACTAAAGCACAGAAACATTAAATGATTTTAGTTAGTAAGCAGAAGAACTGGGATTTGAAGCCAGAACATCTGGCACTGGAGCCCTCACAAATAACCACTCGCCATACAGCTTTGCTGGTTAAGGCACACTTTATAGACTTGAGATCTGGTGACTCAGGGACAAATAGCTGGAGCTGATACACCAAGGGCAAATCAGGGTAACCTCTAAAATGCAACAGTCCCTAACTCACCACTGAGGCAGAAAACCCATAATAAAGCAGTGACAACTAATGAACTTGATTCTAAAATGAATGAATCTCTGGGCACAAGGTGATTCCATACTGGGATGACAGCTAAGTAGAAATATGGCAGTTTTATACACTACCCTATTTTTTAAGCAGTGTATGGCACGTGATTTAACACTTCCCTAATGATAGAGGACAACATCATGAAACTTCACTAGAACACTGTGGTCCAGGAAGCACAGCTACTTATGCCATTTGGCTTTGAGGAAGGCTTTGGTACGATTCTTTTTTAAAAGAATATATTGAAGTTTGAAATGAGGAAAAGAGATAAAGTAGCTGGAAGAATATGAGCAGTGTTTTTGCAGCTTAGCCTCAGGAGAGATAAAGGGAATTGATTCAGAGTATAGCTGGGCCTTAAGGACTGACTTTCTGCCTCTGAGGAGGAGGACATGGAGATGAAAGGGGGCTTACAGGAATGCTACTATCCTATGACTGGCATTTCCCTGGGAGGAGACAAAGCCATATGTGAGGTCAGAAAACACAGGTGAGCGCCCTCCCCTTCTCCAGTCTAGGCATGTGCTTATAGGTTCCCAAATTTCCCTTTCATAAACATCCAAAGTGCACCGTGCCTGCAATCCTGACGGCTGACAGGAGAAATTGCAACATGCAGATGATATTACAGGGAATGTCTTGCTGGAAGGAGGACCCCAAGGCTTGTGTCTTGGTGGGAAAGGAACTGAAGTCCACACAGATTAGTGTCATTACTTTGCGTTTGGGGTTTGACAGACTAGGAGACCAGAAAAATATCAGAACTTGAATTAGAGAGGTCTAACTCCCTCTTAAAACAGCTTTCAGGTCTTCTAAGTAACCTGTCATTTTGGATTAGGCATCATATTTTTATGTAGACTTTTAAAAATCTAAGCATGGTGCATTTCACAGCTTTAACAGGCAGAATTCTGAAATGGTTCCCAAAATATTCCCAGCCCTGGTGTATACAAACTTCCTCCCAGTGATTCAATCAAACACTAATCTGATGTTGCTGTGGAGGATTATATAGATATAAAAAAAAGTCCCAAATCAGTTGACCTTAAGACGGAAATTATCTTCAGTGGGCCTTCAGTGGGTCTGACTTAGGTCCTAAAAGGAACTTGTCCCTCCTGATGAAAGAAATTCAAAGTATGAGGCGGTTCAGTACAACAGAGATTCTTTGTTGCTCACTTTGAAGATGCAGGAAGCCAAGTGGCAAGGAATACGGGTGGCATCTAGGTGCCGAGAGCAGTCCCCAGCTGATAGCCAATAAAGAAAACAGGACCTCAGGGACTTCCCTGGTGGTCCGACGGTTAAGACTCCCCGCTCCCAAGCAGGGGGCCCAGGTTCGATCCCTGGTCAGGGAACTAGACCCGGAGTGCCGCAACTAAAGATCCCACGTGCCGCAACTAAAACCTTAGCCAAATAAATAAATAAATATTTTTAAAAAGAAGAAAGAAAACAGGACCTCAGTCCTATAACCACAAGGAACTAAAGTCTTCCAATAACCTGAGTTCATCCCCAGATCCTCCAGAAAGTAACCCAACCTCGCCAGCACTCTGATTTCAACCTGTGAGACCCTGAGCAAAGGATGCCACCATGACATACCAGACTTTTGACCCACAGAACTGTGAACTGATAAATGGGGGTTGCTTTCAGCAGCTGAACTTATGGTAATTTGTTACACAGAGATAGAAAACTAATACAATTGCTCAAAGCACATTTTGGAAAATAAATCACTAGTAGAACTATTTAAGATGTGATTAATTCATTGAAAAAAATCCTTCCTCACCTGGATTCTTTCATTTTTTTCCTCTATCAGATGTTTATATTTCATATTTTGGCATTTCTTAAAGCAAGCTGTCTTACTTCTGTTGCTGCTAAATACTAATCATATGACTTAAGTTTCACTATGAAATTTATACCGAATCAACTAGCAAAGAAAGCATTTCTGAAAATGAGTTTAGTAAGTATGTTACAATTTAATTAATATGAAACCATCTGTGAATAAATTAGTCTATCTCTCAATAGTTTATCTCTAATTGATCTTGCTTATTCAAACTATTGTCCCATTTTTCTTCCTTCCTAATGAAGTTCATACCATGGGAGGGAGACCCAAGAGGGAGGAGATATGGGGATATATGTATATGTATAGCTGATTCACTTTGTTATATAGCAGAAACTAACACACCATTGTAAAGCAATTATACTCCAATAAAGATGTTAAATTTTTTTAATTAAAAATAAGTAATTATTAAATCATATTATCAACAATCTCTACATTTCTACATACGATCCATTTATACATTGAAATACTTTAAAAGCCTCTTCAGAACTCAAAGGTAAAAGGCTGTAAAAAATATAACATCATGGTTAATAAATGTAAAAGAAATTCTAATGTCTGATTAGAGAATTTTAGTCAGAATCAAGGGTTTTTTTAAAATTCAAAGCATTTCAACTATAAATTGTTGGCTTTCATAGAATAGCTAAACCAATACAGATATACTAAAAGTATTATTTAATATACTCAAAATTTTTAATTGAAGTTTTTACTAATAGAGACTTTACTAATATGAAAGGAAAAAATCCTCTCCTTTCATATTTAATACAAAATATTATTAAAATAATACTCATATAAATAAACTCTCTATGTCCCCTTATGTCTTATTGTTTTAAAGGCAGGGACAAAAACCAAAGTATTCAACTGAGGCCTAGAGCTTTAGAGAGAGATGACTCCTGTTGCTAAGAAACAGAAACCTCAAAAGCAGAGTCCAGATTCTGGGATCATGATTGAACAAGATTTCTGGCATTTGCTATAAGTTAATGAGGCTCCTCAGAATCTAACCTACCAGCCAGGGTGTTAATGGAGTTTAATTGCCAGGGAAAACCCAAACCTGGCTGAAAAGGTCCTGTGATGGCTCAACTCCTAAAGCAATTCCCACTATTTTATAAACTTGCCAACAAACAAAGCGTTCAGCTAAACCAGTGAAGCACTGATGAAATTAGGTGGACTGTTGACTGCAAGTGACAATCACTTAAGCAATAAAAAGGTATTTTTAGGCCACTTAGCTGAACAATCCAAGGTTACACTAGCTTGAGGCACAGCTAGATGAAGAGCCTGAGCTCTGTCCCTCAGACTCTCTCCATGGAGCAGGCATAGGGGTCCCCAGCACCCCACTCCTGGCAAACTACCAGCCTAACAGCTCCTGTTATATGAGAATATCTGCAAAACTTCTGAAGAGGTTCTGAGGAGGAGTCTGACAGCCCTGGTTTAGGAGCACATGCCCATCTCTGTAGCCGGGAATGGAAAGGGTGGGGAAATATGGTAGGCTAAGATTGTTACCAAACCAAACTTGGGGACACTCCCGCATGCACAATAAAGCCAATCTACTGACACCGGGTTGTGGTGAAGTAAACTGTAGCATTTATTGCAGGTGCCAAGCAAGGAGTATAGATGGCTAATGCTCAAAAGATCCCAAACTCTCCAATGGATTTCAGGGAAGAATTTTTATAGACAAGGTGAGGGAGAGAATCACAGGGTGTGTGTGATCACCTCGTGCACAATTCTCTGATTGGTTGAGGGTGAGGTAATGGGGTGGTGTCACAGGGGTTAGTATCATCAATCCTCAGGCTCTAGCCAATCTGGGGGCTACATGCTCATGGTCATCATGAAGTTATCTTCTTCTATCTGGTGGGGGTTTTAGTATCTGTGAAACACCTCCGGAATGTGAATCAGACACTATTATCTATGTCCTTCAGGGAGAAATTAAAGATTCTGTGACAACCATGTGGCTGATTTACTGTTCAAATTTTTCCTTGTTCTCCTGGCCCAACTGCTATTTTTTTGTTACTACACGTTCACATTCTTTCAGTATTTAATTCTTGAGCCAGCCTTTTGTGACTTAGGGGAAGCCTGGGTAACTAAAGCTTTTCTACTAACAAGAGGCAGGTGGAGGACATTGTGGGGGGCGGGGGGGTAGCCTGTCCCGGGAAGGCCTTATAGAGTCCTGCTTGGTTACGAGGTGTGCAGTTATACCCAAGATACATTTGTTTCCTTTAGAGAGGTTATGTTCTGTGATCAGAAGAAGATTGTATGCCAGGAGAAAAAATATATAGAGGTCTTTATACCTCAGAAGGGGAATCCTCATCTATGCCACTCTCCAAGATAGCCGTTGATGATGAATGATGAACCAGGGAGATACTGCTAGCAAGAACCTGAAAAAATTAGTCTGTCCCCTGGAGGAAATCAGCCTTCTAGCAGAGCAGGGAGATCTTTTAGATATCTATCTATCTAGTAATACATATAACAGGACAGCAACTTCACTGTATTCATTTCCTTCTATGAAATAGGAATTTTTAAATTATAGTTAAAGGTGGGTGAGGACAAATTCCACAGTGTCATGTGTAAGACTATGAGGAACTGGATTTACTGGAAAAACATAGAAATCAGGAATTAGAATTAAGAGGCCTAGAGCCTGCTTCCTCTCATCATCACAGAGAGAAGTCTGCAGAAATCAGCTCCGCATACTCCTTGACACACCACAGGTTCCTGTCTGCAGGGGATGGATTGTTACTGAGTCCAAACTCATTCTACTCGCCACACAACAGGCCAATAAATCAGGAAACGAGGTGTTGGGGCAAGGTATAACGACTTTATTCGGAAAGCCGGGACTCTGAGAAGATGGCGGACTAATGTCCTAGAGAACCATCTTATCAAAGTCAGAATTCAGGCTTCTTTTATACTAAAAAGGGGAGGGGTGTGGTCAGTTGTTGCAAACTTCTCGGTGCCAGGATCCTTTGTTCTTGCAACTGTCCATGTAGGTCAGGTCACGATGTTCCTGTAAACCTCCAACAAGACAAATGTTATTCTCTGTTCTGCAACATTTTATCTCCTTGTGAATGGAAAAGTGTTATACCCTTAAAAGTCAGAGCCTTGAAAATGGACCATCGTATATGTTTTAGGCTGTAGGCAATATTTTTAAAGCAAAAGCAATAGAATACAAAGTTTAAAGTAAAAGAAACAGATCTAATATGGAGTCAGATTTGTTCTTCCCTATTACAGGATCCTGACTCTTGACTCCCTTAAAATGCAGTCATGATAAGGTTGGGATAAGGGATATAAATAGAAAGGATTTAGCCACCAAAGAGTCTGAGTATAAACGCCAACACAGCTGGGAGGAGTTGTCTGAGAATGCCAGCTGCCATCACCTCATTACCTGTAAGTAGTAGCTGCTGCGGGTGCGAGAAGGGGCTCTCTGTTACTGTGTGTCCAGGCACAGCCATTCCTTCTAGGGGAGGAGGAGCAAGCCTCTGTATCTAAGTTGCTGAACAACTTTCCATTTCCCTTCCAATATTAAATTTGTCATTTAACCTCAATTGCAGGATCAAGAAGAGCCACATTCAAATTTGACTGGTGAAATAAATACCACCCAAAATGCTGGACGTGGAACAGAATAGAGAGACTGGGTGGGTTATCTCCCTTTAAAGAGGGTTTAGGTGTGGGATTTTGCTATTGTTATTGGTCTTCAATATGGGATAATTTGTAATGTGATTTGGGATGCTTTTAGAACTGTGAGAGTGAAATGAAGGTTGGCTGTGGGGGTCAGGACCTGTGGTGTGCTAGGCAGCCCAGGCATGGCAAGGTGTGAGCAGTGACAGTTATTGTTTTTGGCTATCCCATAGGGTCCATGTGGATTTTTTCCTCATCCTCATTCACCTGGCAAGAGGCCCAAAGAGGCCTACCTATTTGTTTCCCTCCTTTCTGTAGATACAGTGATTGAGTTATTCAGAAGCTGATGTGTAGCCTAAGCAGCTCCAATCAGAATCATTCCCTGGAATCATCTGTAAAGTGTATCCTGTTAATCCCTGCTCAGATCTTTATAGTGACTTCCCATTAGAATTAAAGCCAAACCCCTTAGCATGGCCTATGAGAACTGCATGACCTAGCTTCTATTTCCTCATCAACTTCCTCATCACTTGACATCCTATGACCTTATCAACACACTCCAGCCATAGTGGGTATCTCTTAGTTCCTATAACATGTCAAGCTCATTCCCATCTCAAGGATGTTTTCTTTGCCTCAAATTCTCTTGGATTCTTCTCATGTTGATTCTTTTTTCTTTTGGTAACTTTTTAAAAATATAGTTTCAAATTTACAGAAAAGTTACAAGAAGAGTAAAATGAATTCTTGTATACCAATTATTCACATTCATCAATTGCCACATTTTGCCCCATTTGCTTTTTCATTCTCCCTATATATATATTTGTATGTATATGACATTTATTTAAACCATGTGAGCTTAAGTTGGAGACAATGTGCCCCCTACTTCTAAATAGTCTTATGTGCCTTTACTAAGAATGAGGACATTTTCTTTCAGAACTAGAATGTAATGAACACAAATCAAGAAACTTAACAGGAATACAACACTATTATCTAATCCACTTTGCATATTCAAATCTCATCAATTGTCCCAATGATAGCCTTTATAGCAATTTGTTTTTCAGTCCATTAGCTCATATAATGTTTCATTGTGACACCTCTTTACTATCCTTTTATCTGGAAATGTTCTCAGACTTTTGTATCTTTCTTATTCATACATTACAAATATGGGAAATATCTTTAATAGCTATCAAATATAGTTATAAATACTTCTGACATGTGACTTCAAACTCCCTGAACTTAAATATTTCCATCTGAAGGCTATTCTTCATAGGAATTGTTATGTAACTGTTACCAAGTCCAAGCTCATACTGCTCACTGCACAACATGCCAATAAACCGAGAAATGAGCTGTTGGGGCAAGGTATAGCAACTTTATTCAGAAAGCCAGCAGACCAAAAAGATGGGGGACTAGTGTCCCGAAGAACCATTTTGCCTGGGTTTTGGATGCTAGTTTCTTTTATAGAACAATGAAGGGGAGGTGAGGAGATAAAGTAAAAAAGGTGACAAGTTGTTGCAAATGTTCCCCGGTTCCAGCCAGACTCTTGAAGAGATATGTTAATTTCTTCTTTCCTGCAGCCATTCACAGATGGGCCTGGTCAGGATGTTTCCTGTGAGCTAAACAAAGGTATTTTAGCTTAACCTCAGGCATGGGAGGTAGGGTCCCCAGAGATGGGTCATTATGTAGACTTTAAGCTATAGGCAATATCTCTTTACAGTGATTAACTTGTAGCAAAAGCAATACAATGCAAAGGTTAAAGTAAAAGAAACGGATCCAATATGGAGTCAGATTTGTTCTTGCCTGTTACATAACCTGAAAGACCAAGATCACAATAGCCCTTACTGGCATAGTAGCAAAATCTCAGGTCCCCTCTCCTTGAAATGCCCTACACCAAGAAGCACAGCATTTGCAGACTCCTGTCAATGCCTGGCTTTTGCTCTTGTGTAAGTCTGGACTGCTATTATCCTTCTAACCATGGATTCCCTGGACTCAGGGCTCTGCTGCCAACAGTGAGGTAACTACTGAATCATCTCAGAGCTGCTGCTGAAACCATGCTCCACACAATTAACAGGAGCCGACAAGTAACAAAAATTCTTGAACTTGTCTTACAGTCAACAGATAAGGGAACAGCTTGGTAAAACTCCCTTGCTTGCAAACTGCCTTCCCAGCTTCATGCAGACCAGTTGTTTTACAGGAACTTGGGAGTCAGCTTCTGCCCAGTGTGAGTGAGCTATGGCCAGTTGGGACCACCAACCCTAAAACTGGGACTTGCAGGTGTCTGATGAATGGCCTGTTGACCTCCTAGGACTGGAAAACTCCACCCTCAGTTCATGTAAGCACCTCCATTTTGAACACACGAAAACATGTCATCCAGATGCACCTGCTCAAAACACCAATTACCTTACCTCTTCCCTGCTTCCAATCACCTTTCCTGAAGCCTAAGACCACCTTGCTTATCCCATAAATATCCCAGCCCCCTCAGTTTCTGGGGGGGAAGATCTGAGAATTGTCCTCCCTTTTCCGTGCTTGGCTGTCTTGTGAGTAAA
The DNA here is from genome assembly GCF_028021215.1 of Eschrichtius robustus. Taxonomy (NCBI): domain Eukaryota; kingdom Metazoa; phylum Chordata; class Mammalia; order Artiodactyla; family Eschrichtiidae; genus Eschrichtius; species Eschrichtius robustus. Next base: position 40,172,734 of record NC_090834.1, read on the forward strand.
CTCTTCCTCAGCTGTAAACCTTGGCGTCTCTGTGTTTGGCTTGCTGTGCGTTGGTAAATGAACCTGGTTCAGTAACACTGCTGCTGCCCCCGACTCCCACACTAGCCTCTAAAGAAGCAGTTCTCAAGTTGGCTGTACATTAGAGTCACCTGAAGTACTTTTAAAAATTCTGGTGCTCCAGGCCAATTAAATCAGATTTTTCTGGAGGAGAGATTCAAGTAGAGTCGCTGTTGTCTTCATTCCTTTATAAACATGGATACAGATATGATTAATTCTCTTTATCAGAACCCAAGCCAGGTTCTGCATCTGAACTTTCCTGAAGACAGGAATAAGTAAAGGGAATTTATAACGTTTAAAATAAAAAAAATCACCTTACCTTTGGCTAGTTTACATGAATCCAGGCTTCCTGTATTATTCTTATGGGGCTTTTGCAGGGGGCCTCCATGTGTAGCTCCTAGGCTGACTTCTTGTGGCAAAGAAAACTTCCAACCGCCATTGGAAGTGCCCACAAGAATATCTAGACTAGGTTCAAGAGGACACTCATAAAGGTCGGAGCCCCTTCTTTAACCAACAGTGAGGCCTACCTCTTCATCTTCATTTCCTATTCCAGAGAATTTGCAGTAGGAAAATCCACCTCCTTCAGGACAAATGCCACTTGCTGCCCATAGTAGTAGGTCCAGCGATGACCCCATGGGGCAATCTCACCACAACTACATCCCACTGCAGCTCAAGTAACATACATACAGAAGCAAAAGATTATTTCCTTAAACATTACTTTCCCAAACAGTAAAAAAAAGGACAATGCTTTCCATTTTTAACATTTCTCCATCATGTGTAGTATTTTAATAGTTCAGTCATGATTGATCATCTCTAAATTAGTTTAGTTCTGTTTTATGGTCCTTCCTCACCTGCATTCATCCCTGCAGTATTTTTGTATTTTGGCCTAAATACCTGACATCTCTAAAATATTGTCCAAATACAAACAAACATACAAATAAATAAACACATGAATAAATAAAAATAAGCACATCTACACCCCTGCTCACATATGTCCACACAAAATGAAGGCACATTGCAAATTAAATATGCATTTAGAGAAGAAATATTTCTCCAAAAGAAACATAATATACAAAGAAGTCTACCTGCAATATAAAGACAATGTTTTGCATTGTGCTAAAGAGTAATTTAATCCTTAGAACAGTTTATTTTGCCATTTCTCAAGCATTTCTATTTCTCATTATGTTCTCTTGTATTTGTACACATACAAGGTGGCTTTTCCAGAAGACAGAACATTCTGCAGTAAACATGAATCCAGATCAGAGTCTCTTGTAAGAGATAACTGGTCTACAACCCTGACATGACAGCTCTTTTTCAGCTACTGTTATTCCCTACAATATTTTAAAGATCATAGAACAAACTCCACTTCTGCTGAAGCTCAGGACATGATATATTCTTCTTACTCATAACAGTATCTGCAAACAGGAAGCTTTTCCCAAGCACAGAGCCTAGTGTGAGAGTTCAGCTCTCAGATAATGAGAGCAGAAATTGACTTCTGCCTGCCTGTCCACAACTTGCACCAGAAACCAGTGTCTTTTCTCTCAGTAACTGCTGAGTCTTTCTGCCAAGCATTTTCCGTCTTTTTTTGGCCTTGGCTCAGGAATGCTCTTACAGATACATCAGGATTCTTAACCCTGAATCACTCATCCAATTTTATGTGTTTCTTATAAGAACACTTTTCAAAAATAATTTCATGATTTTTCTTTTTTGTTACAAAATTAATGAATGTGTATTGTAAAAACTTTTTGAAAATATATCCGTGCAAAGAGAAAAAGGCATTATCATGAAGGCCACCACATAAATATTACTATAGACTACTTATTTTATAAACCTTCCCCCTGCCATTTTAGGGGATATATGCATTTTTAAACACAGAAGTGGGAACAAGAAATATAAACCATTGTGATTCATTTTCTCATGACAAAATAAATTTTTTCCCATGCCAATAAATGGTCTTCTACAAGGTCACTTAATGGTTATATAGTATATCAATGTTAATTTACATAACCAGACACATATTGTTAAGCAAGTTGCTATTTTCTCTTGTTATAAACAGTATCTTTGTAACATAACTTTAGCCCATATCCATGATTCTTTCCTTGGGATAAATTCCTAAAACCAGAATTACTGGATTGGAAGTTATGCAAATATCTAATTAAAAAAACAGGTACATTGCTAAAATGCCTTCAAGAAAGTTTCATCCAATTTACCCTCTTATTTCAGCACCCTTGCCAATAAAGAATATTACTTAATTTCTAATCTTTTATAATTTGATACATAAAAATATGGAATCTCACTTTTTTTAACATCATTTTATATATTTTCATATAATGTTCTATCTGACTATTTGCAAGTTGAACTTTTTCTGATGTAGACCAATAGTTTAACTTATGAATTGCCTGGTGATATCTTTTGGCCATTTTCTTTTATTTGATTTTTTTTTCTAAATTAGAGTTTCCCTTTCCTTTGTTCATGTATGTATCATTTTCTTGTAGATTTGTAATATCTCTTTATATGGAAAACATTAAAAATAAGATGGCTTCCTATATATGTTTCAATTTTTCACCATTCATTTTTCTTTCCAAAAAGTTCACAGTTTTTTTACATTTACGCATTCAACCAATATTAATAATTATGTAAGAAAATCAACCAAACGTTGCTTACTGGCTTCTATTTTTGAGGTCACACTTAGACAAGTCTACCTCTCGATGATGATGTAACTATTCATTTATTTTCTTCCAGTAATTTTATTCTCTATTATTTCAATTTTTAATAGCTAAAACTTAGATCGATCTGAAAACTGTATGATTCATGGAATGAGGTAAGAATCTAAATTTTTAATAAAATTGTTACAAAACCAGTTTTTGTCTAATTCATTTTTCCTCACTGATTTGAAATATTACTCTCATCGTGTATTAAATTTTTATACATAACTTGCTCTGTTTCTGGATTTTTTAGTTTCATTGATCTGTCTTCCTCCTCCTCTGACAACATCAGGTAATTTTATTTTAATTGTATAGTTTGTCTTTACCCATATCCTTTTTTTTTTTTAAATAAAAGTTTAGCTCTTCTCTAATATTTATTTATTAAAATTAACTTTAGAGCCACTTTGGAAAGTTGGGATTTCAATGGGAATTGCTTTCTATTTGTAGATTAATCTGAGAAGGATTTACTTCTTTATAATATTATGATTTTGCAGGGCTTTTTTACGTTTCTCTGCCTATCTTGTAGTTCTCTTCAAGAGAGAACTGAAAATTTTTGTCAGATTTATTCCTAAGTATTTTCTAATGAGATTAAAAAAGAAAAAGAGTAAAGACTTTGGTCATCTGTCTTAATTTCCACACATGACCTTATGCTGTTCAGCTGCAAATTCTCCTACACAATGGTTTTTAAGGATTCTAAACATTCAGTTGGGAAAAAAGACTATTGTATATCAAAATACTAAATACTTGGGTTGATGAAGTGGTGTTATGGATTTTTTTCTTCCAGAATTTCTGATTATTCTTTATCTTATCATTATATATTAAAAATATATTCAAAATATGAATAAGGAACCTGAAAAGACCAAAAAAAGCCCTCTCATTCTTTCCATTCAAAGCTTCAGCTTCAGGTATAACTGTAGGCATTTAGAGTCTCTAACACACGTGTGTTTGTTAGTCACCCCGACAAAACTATGACGGCCTTGAATTTTTTTCCTACACATTTTACTTGTATATTTCATGGCACCTAGTACAGTATTCTGAAAATAGTAAGTGCCCAGTAAATCATTTCTCCAAGTGTTATCAGAAAAAAAATGAATGAGCCAGGTGAAAGATAGAGGGAAAGGGCTGCAAAATGTGACATGGCATTTCAAAATAAAGCGTACATTACCTTTATTTTCCCTACCTCCTTAACTTTTTTGTTAATACACTTTTTTTAAGAGCAGTTTTAGGTTCAAAACAAAATTGAGAGGAAGACACAGAGATTTCCCATATACTCCTGTCCCACATATACACAGTCTCCCCCATTATCAACATCCCCCGCCAGAGTGGTATATTTATTACAACTGATAAACCGACATTGACACACCATTATCACCCAGAGTCCACAATTTACATTAGGGTTCACTCCTGGTGTTGTACATTCTATAAGTTTGGACAAATGTATAATGACATGTATCTACCATTATAGTATCATATAGAGTAGTCTCACTGCCCTAAAATTCCTCTGTGCTCTGCTTATTCATCCCTTCCTCCCCTGTCCCCAGCCCCTGGCAACCACTGATCTTTTTTACTGTGTCCATAGTTTTCTCTTTTCCAGAATGTCATATAGCTGAATTCAGACAATATGTAGCCTTTTCAGATTGTCTTCTTTTATTTAGTAATACACATTTAAATTTCCTCTCTGTCTTTTCATGATTGGAAAAGCTCACTTCTTTCTAGCACTGAATGATATTCCATTGTCTGGATGTACCACAGTTTATTTATCCATTCACCTACTAAAGAACATCTTGGTCATTTCCAAGTTTAGGCAGTTATGATTAAGCTGTTACAAATATCTGTGTGCAGGGTTTTTGTGTGAACATCTTTAACTTTTAAAATCTCTCTCATTCTCTCTATTTCTACTACCACTGTCTTCATTCAAATTCTCATTGCTTATTTCCTAGAATAAACAACTTTCTGCTAACCAATGCAACTGCCTTCATTCTTGCCTCACTCCAATACCTCCTCCAAAACTGTTTCATTAATTAAAAAAAAAAACTTTAAAGAAATTCTGATTAATTTAAAAAAAAAATAATCTGATCATGTTACATTCTTGCTTAAAATCATTCATTAGCATTCATGATACGGTTCATTCCTCTTTTTCTTAACTGAAGTGTAGTTGATTTACAATGTTGTGATAGTTTCAGGTGTACAGCATAGTGATTCAGTATTTTTGCAGATTATATTCCATTATAAGCTATTAAAACATAATTCCCTGTGCTACACAGTATACCTTTGTTCCTTATCCATTTATATAAAATGGATATATATAGTAATTTATATCTGTTAATCCCATACCCCTAATTTGTCCCTCTCCCTTGCCTCTCCCCTTTGGTAACCACAAGTTTGTTCTCTATATCTGTGTGTCTGCTTCTGTTTTGCATATACAATCATTTTTATTGTTTTTTAGTTTCTACATATAAGTGATGTCATATAGTATTTGTCTTTCTCTGTCTGATGTTTTTCGCTAAGCATAATATTCTTTAGATCCATCCATGTTGCTGCAAATAACAGTATTTCATTCTTTTTAATGGCTGAGTAATATTCCACTATATATATATATATATATATATATAAAACATCTTCTTAATCCAATCATCTGTTGATGGGGCCTTGGCTATTGTAAATCATGCTGCTATGAACATTGGGGAACATGTATCTTTTCAAATTAGTGTTTTCATTTTTTTCAGGTATATATCCAGAAGTGGAATTGCTGGATCATGTGGTAGTTCTATTGTCTGTTTTTTTAAGGAAACTCCATACTCTTTTCCATAGTGGCTGCACCAATTTATATTCCCACCAGTAGTGCATGAGGTCTCCCTTTTCTCCACATCCTTGCCAACATTAATTATTTGTTGTTTTTTTTTACAATAGCCATTCTAACAGGTGTGAGGTGATATCTTATTGTTGTTTTGATTTTCATTTCCCTGATGATTAGTGATTTTGATATCTTTTTCCATCCCTTAAATTTCAGTCTTTGTATGTCTTTAGCTCTGATGTGAGTCTCTTGTAGGTAGCATATAGATGGGTCTCATTTTTTATCCAATCATCCACTCTAAGTCTTTTGATCAGAGCAGTTAGACCATTGACACTTACAGCAATTATTGATAGGTATGTACTTATTGCCATTTTGTTCCTTGTTCTTCCGTTGTTTTTGTAGTTCTTCTTTCTTCATTTCTTCTCCTTTTTGTTTTTCCCATTATGGTTTGATGATTTTCTTTTGTAGTGTGCTTGAGTTCCTTTCTTTTTTACTTTTGTGTATCTATTGTAGGTTTTTGATTTGTAGTTACCAAGGGTTTCATATATGTTGACCCATAATTTTATCTACTTCTTTAAACTGATAAACTTCTTTAAGTTCAAACACATTGAAAAAGCTCTACATTTTTTATTCCCCTTCCCCACATTTTGTGTTTTTGACGTCATATTTTACATTTTCATGCTTATCCCTTTACTGTCTATTGTAGTTATAGTTGCTTTTACAATTGTTTTGTTTTTTAATCTATGTATTGGCTTATTTAAGTGATCTTCAACCATTACTTCTTTTCCATTTAAAGAAGACCCTTCAAAATTTCTTTTAAGATAGGTTTATTGTTGCTGGGGTCTTTTAGTTTTTGCTTGTCTGAGAAATTCTTTCTCTCTCCTTCTATTTGAAATGATAATCTTGCTGGGTAGAGTATCCTATTTTGCAAGTTTTTCCCTTTTAGCACTTTGAATATATCATGCCACTCCCTTCTCGACTGCAAAGTTTCTTCAGATAAATCAGCTGATAGCATTATGGGGGTTCCCTTGTATATGACTCTTTGTTTTTCAACTGTTGTCTTTAGCAGTGTCTCTTTTTAACTTTTGCCATTTTAATTATGATGTGTCTTGGTGTGGGTCCATTTAGGTTCACCTTGTTTGGGACCCCCTGTGTTTCCTGTACCTGGATATCTGTTTCCTTCTATAGGTTTAGGAAGTTTTCAGCCATAATTTCTTCAAACACATTTTCAATCTCATTCTCTGTCTCTTCTCCTTCAGGAACCCCTACAATATGTAAATTGGCACATTTTATATTATCCCATAGATCTTGTACATTGCTTTCATTTTTTTTCATTTGTCTTTCTATCTGTTGTTCTGACTGGGTGATTTCCATTATTCTATCTTCCAGATCACTTATGCATTCTTCTGTGTCATTTAGTCAGCTATTCACTTCTTCTGGAGTGCTTTTGTTCTCAAAAATTGAACTATATATTTTTGATTGGGTCTTCTTTATAGTTTCTAGTACCTTGTTAAAATAGTCTTTGCTTAGATCAATTCTCTTTCTTAATTCAGTTAGCATTTTTTAACTTTTTATTTTGTATTGGAGTATAGTTGATTAACAATGTTGTGTTAGTTTCAGGTGTACAGCAAAGTGATTCAGTTATACATATACATGTATCTATTCTTTTTCAAATTCTTTTCCCATTTAGGTTGTTACATAATATTGAGCAGAGTTCCCTGTGCTATACAGTAGCTCCTTGTTGGTTATCCATTTTAAATATAGCAGTGTCTACATGTCAATCCCAAACTCCCTAACTATCCCTCCCCCCCACCCTGGTAACAATAAGTTCATTCTCTAAGTCTGTGAGTCTGTTTCTGTTTGGTAAATAAGTTCATTTGTATCTTTTTTTTAGATTCCACATATAAGTGATATCATATGGTATTTCTCTTTCTCTGTCTGACTTACTTCACTCAGTATGACAATCTCTAGGTCCATAATGTTGCTGCAAATGGCACTATTTCGTTCTTTTTAATGGCTGGGTAATATTCCATTGTATATATGTAACACATCCTCTTTACCCATTCCTCTGTCCATGGACATTTAGGCTTCTTCCATGTCTTGCCTATTGTAAACAGTGCTGCAATGAATATTAGGGTGCATGTATCCTTTCAGACCATGTTTTTCTCCAGATATATTCCCAGGAATAGGAAGGCAGGATCATATGGTAGCTCTATTTTTATTTTTTTAAGGAACTTCCATAATGTTCTCCACAGTGGCTGTACCAATTTACATTCCCACCAACAGTTTAGGAGGATTCCCTTTTCTCCACACCTTCTCCAGCTTTTATTGTTTGTAGATTTTTTGATGATAGCCATTCTGACTGGTGTGAGGTGATATCTCTTAGTTCTGATTTGCATTTCTCTAATAAACAGCAATGTTGAACATCTTTTCATGTGCCTCTTGGCCATCTGTATGTCTCCTTTGGGAAAATGTCTATTTAGGTCTTCTGCCCATTTTTTGACTTGGTTGTTTGTTTTGATGATATTAAGTGACATGAGCTATTTGTAAATTTTGGAGACTAATCCCTTGTTGGTCACATCATTTGCAAATATTTTCTCCCATTCTGTGTGTTGTCCTTTTGTCTTGTTTATGGTTTCCTTTGCTGTGCAAAAGCTTTTGAGTTTAATTAGGTCCCATTTGTTTATTTTTGTTTTTATTTCCATTACTCTGGGAGATGGATCAAAAAGGATATTGCTGCAATTTATGTCAGAGAGTGTTCTGCTTATGTTTTCCTCTAAGAATTCTAGTGTCTGGTCTCACATTTAGGTCTCTAATCCATTTTGAGTTTATTTTTGTGTATGGTGTTAAAGAATGTTCTAAAAATGTTCTAATTTTTTTTTTTTTTTGCATGTAGCTGTCCAGTTTTCCCAGCACCATTTAATGAGGAGACTGTCTTTCCTCCATTGTATAATCTTGCCTCCTTTGTCACAGATTAATAGACCATAGGTGTGTGGTTTTATTTCTGGGCTTTCTATCCTGTTCCATTGAGCTATATTTCTGTTTTTGTGCCAGTACCATAACGTCTTGATTACTGTAGCTTTGTAGTATAGTCTGAAGTCAGGGAGTCTGATTCTTCCAGCTCCGTTTTTCTTTCTCAAGATTGCTTTTGCTATTCAGCATCTTTTGTGTCTCCACATTTTAAGACTTTTTGTTCTAGTTCTGTGAAAATTGTCATTGGTAATTTGATAGAGATTGCTCTGAATCTGTAGATTGCCTTGGGTAATATAGTCATTTTGACAATTTTGATTCTTCCAATCCAAGAACATGGTATATCTTTCCATCTGTTTTTGTTGTTTTCAATTTCTTTCATCAGCGTCTTATAGTTTTCAGAGCACTGATCTTTTGTCTCCTTAGGTATGTTTATTCCTAGGTATTTTATTCTTTTTGCTGTGGTGGTAAATGGAATTGTCTCTTGAATTTCTCTTTCTGGTCTTTCATTTTTAGTGTATAGAAATGCAACAGGTTTCTGTGTATTAATTTTGTAACCTGCAACCAAATTACCAAATTCATTGATGGGCTCTAGTAGTTTTCTGGTAGTGTCTTTAGGGTTTTCTATGTATAGTATCATGTCATCTGCAAACAATGACAGTTTGACTTCCTTTTTTCCAATTTGGATTCCTTTTATTTCTTTTTCTTCTCTGATTGCCACAGCTAGGACTTCCAAAACTATGTTGAATAAAAGTGGCGAGAGTGGACATCCTTGTTTCTTCCTGATCTTAGAAGAAATGGTTTCAGATTTTCACCATTGAGTATGATGTTACCTGTAGGTTTGTAATACATGATCATACCTTTATTATGTTGAGGTATGTTCCCTCTATGCCCACTTTCTGGAGATTTCTTATCATAATTGGATGTCGAATTTTGTCAGAATCTTTTTCTGCATCTATTGAGATGGTCATATGGTTTTTATTCTTCAGTTTGTTGATGTGGTTTATTACACTAATTGATTTGCAGATATTGAAAAATCCTTGCATCCCTGGGATAAATCCCACTTGATCATGGTGTATGATCCTTTTAATGTGCTGTTGGATTCAGATTGCTCGTGTTTTGTTGAGGACTTTTGCATCTATGTTCATCAGTGATATTGGCCTGTAATTTTCTTTATTGTAGTATCTTTGTCTGGTTTGGGTATCAGGGTGATGGTGGCCTCATAGAATGAGTTTGGGAGTTTTCCTTCCTCTACAATGTTTTGCAACAGTTTCAGAACGGTAGTTGTTAACTCTTCCGTAAATGTTTGATAGAATTCATCTGTAAAGGCATCTGCTCCTGGACTTTCGTTTGTTGGCAGTTTTTAATCACAGTTTCAATTTCAGTACTTATGATTTGTCTGTTCATATTTTCTATTTCTTCCTGGTTCAGTCTTGAGAGACTGTACCTTTCTAAAAATTTGCCCATTTCTTCCAGGTTGTCCATCTTACTGGCATACAGTTATTTGTAGTAGTCTCTTATGATCCTTTGTATTTCTGCAGTGTCAGTTGTAACTTCCCCTTTTTCATTTCTAATTTTATTGATTTGAGTTCTCTCCCTTTTTTTCTTCATGAGTCTGGCTAAAGGTTTATCAATTTTGTTTACCATTTCAAAGAACTGGCTTTTAGTTTCATTGAGCTTTGCTATTGTTTTCTTCATCTCTATTTCATTTATATCTGCTCTGATCTTTATGATTTCTTTCCTTCTACTAACTTTAGGTTCTGTTTGTTCTTCTTTCTCTAGTTGCTTTAGGTGTAAGTTTAGGTTGTTTATTTGAGGTGTTTCTTGTTTCCTGAGGTAAGATTGTATTGCTATAAACTTCCCTCTTAGAACTGCTTTTGCTGCATCCCATACGTTTTGGATCTTTGTACTTTTGCTTTCATTTGTCTCTAGGTATTTTTTATTTCCTCTTTGATTTCTTCAATGATCCATTGGTTGTTTAGGAGCATGTTGTTTAGCCTCCATGTGTTTGTGTTTTTTATTGTTTTTTTCTTATAGTTTATTTCTAATCTCGTAGCATTGTGGTAGGAAAAGATGCTAGATATGAATTCAATTTTCTTAAATTTTCTGAATCTCACTTTATGGCCCAGCATTTGGTCAATCCTGGAAAATGTTCCATGTGCACATGAAAGGAATGTGTATTTTGCTGCTTTTGGATGGAATGCTGTATAAATATCAGTTAAGTCCATTTGGTCTAATGTGTCATTTAAGGCCAGTTTTTCCTTATTGATTTTCTGTCTGGATGATCTGTGCATCGATGAAAGTGGGGTGTTAAAGTTCCCCACTATTATTGTGTTACTGTTGATTTCTCCCTTTATGGCTGTTAGTATTTGCCTAATATATTGAGGTGTTCCTATGTTGTGTGCATACATATTTACAATTGTTATATCTTCTTCTTGGATTGATCCCTTGATCATTATGTAGTGTCCTTCTTTGTCTCTTATAACAGTCTTTAAAGTCTATTTTGTCTGATATGAGTATTGCTACTCCAGCTTTCTTTTGATGTCCATTTGCATGGAATGCCTTTTTCCATTCCCTCACCTTCAGTCTGTAGTGTCCCTAGGTCTGAAGTGGGTCTTTCGTAGACAGCATATAGATGAGTCTTGTTTTTGTATCATTCAGCCAGTCTACATCTTTTGGTTGGAGCATTTAATCCATTTACATTTACGGTAATTATCAATATGTATGTTCCTATTGCCATTTTCTTAATTGTTTTGAGTTTGTTTTATAGGTCTTTTTCCTTCCCTTCCTCTCTTGTTCTCTTCTCTTGTAGTTTGATGACCATCTTTAGCATTGTGTTTGGGTTGCTTTTTCTTTTTTGTGGTAACTATTGTAGTTTTGGGGTTTGCTATTCTCAAGAGGTTTTGATAGAGCAGTCTATATATGTACAAGTTTGTTTTAAGTTGCTGGTCTCTTTCCCACCTAGAGAAGTTCCTTTAATAATTTTTGCAAAGCTGGTCTGGTGGTGCTGAATTCTTTTAGCTTTTGCTTGTCTGTAAATCTTTTGATTTCTCCATCATATCTGAATGAGAGCCTTGCTGGTAGAGTATTACTGATTGTAGGTTCTCCTCTTTCATTACTTTAAATATATCATGCCAGTCCCTTCTGGTCTGCAGAGTTTCTGCTGAGAAGTCAGCTGATAACCTTATGGGGATTCCTTTATATGTTATTTGTTGTTTTTCCCTTGTTGCTTTTAATATTTTTTCTTTGTCTTTAATTTTTGTCAATTTGATTAGTAAGTGTCTCAGCATGTTCCTCCTTGGGTTTATCCTCCCTGGGACTCTCCTGTACTTTCCCATGTCAGGGAAGCTTTCAGTAATTATCTCTTCAAGTATTTTCTCATGTCCTTTCTCTCTCTCTTCTCCTTCTGGGACCCCTATAATGCAAATGTTGGTGCATTTAATGTTGTCCCACAGGTTTCTTAGACTGTCTTCGTTTCTTTTCAAAATTTTTCTTTATTCTGTTCCATGGCAGTGATTTCCACCATACTGTCTTCCAGGTCACTTATCCATTCTTCTGCCTCACTTACCTGTTATTCTGCTATTGATGCCTTCTAGTGTATTTTCCATTTCAGTTATTGTATGGTTCACCTGTTTGTTCTTTAGTTCTTCTACATCTTTGTTAAACATTGCTTGCATCTTCTCAGTCCTTGACTCCATTCTTTTTCCGAGATCCTGGATCATCTTCACTATCATTATTCTGAATTCTTTTTCTGGAAGGTTGCCTATCTCCACTTTACTTAGTTGTTTTTCTGGGGTTTTATCTTGTTCCTTCATCTGGGACATGTTCCTCTGTTGTTTCATTTTGTCTAACTTTCTGTGCTTGTGGTTTCTGTTCTACAGGCTGCAGGATTGTAGCTCTTCTTGCTCTGCTGTCTTCCCTCTTCAGTTAGCATTTTTATTACCAACTCTTTGAACTCCATGTCTGATAAACTATCTCTGTTTCATTATTTTTTCAGGGGTTTTCTCTTGCTCTTTCAATTGGGAGTAGTTCCTCTGCCTTTTCATTTTCACTTTCTCTGTCTCTATGAATTCAGGTGAAACAGGTATCTATTGTGGTCTTGAAGGGGTGTTATATAGGGAGCATCCCTATATAGACTGTGAATGCCAAATGTCTTCAGTGCAAGGGCTGGATTTGATGTGAATGCCAGCCACCTCTTTCCTTATGGTGTATTGGCCACTATCACCTTGATAGAGGGTGTGGCTGGTGCTGTAGGAGCTAAAGCCTGCACAGAGTGTGAGGTGGGACTTCCTTTCTGCTCAGTGGCCCTGTCAGGGGTGGGGTCTGCTCCCAAGTTGCTGGAGCAGAAGCCCTGAAGTTTGGACTCAAGCAGGCTCTTTTCCCCTTAAGAGTGTGATTTTCCTTCTCCCCGCACTGAGGCCTTTGCCCCACAGAAGGGGAGTGCTTAAGTAATTGAGGCTCGTGTGCTTACAGAGCTTCAACGTGCTGCCTGTGTAGGTGTCTATGACTCCTCTCAGACACAGCCCAAGGTTTCATCTTTTCCCCGATGTGGTCATCCCATATCTAGTACAATGTTGTGGTGTGAGTGGATGGACTGGAGCTTTCAGTGGGCTGGGATTGGGGTTCAGGGCAGTTGCAGGAATTGAAGTGGCTGTGCTGCTGTCAGAAGTGGGCTGCTTCTGGGGCGCTGTTTGAGTAAAGACCAACAGTGGCCACCACTGCCCCACCTGGACCTCCTCCCAGGCCCACAGGCTGCCTCTGCATCCCTAGTTTGAGTCTTTTCCCATGTGCTAGCCACCCTAGATCTGGTGCCAAGCTGTGCCGTGGATTGAGCAGGGCCGGAGTATTCACTCACCTCAGATTTGGGAGTGTGCCAAGGTGACAGCAGCTAAGGCAGACCTCTCTGCACCCTGTCTAGGGGAAAGCCAGCACCCGTGCATGCTTGTGAGTGGAGTCTAAGCTTCTCCAGCCTTTCTATTTGTTTCAGCAGATCTCCAAGCAGCCAAGGGTGTCTTGTCTCCTCTGCAAAGGACCCCAAAACTGGGACACCCAGTCTGTGGCTCAACCCACTCACTCCCCAGGGCAAATGTCTGCCCCTGTACAGCCTTCTTTTTCTTCTTAGTCCCCTCCCAAGGGCACAAGTCCCAACCCAATTTTTTTTTCATCCTACCTGATTATGTGAGAATCTTTCTTGTAGCCTTGGTTGTATAGGAGTTCTTCTGCCAGTTTGCAGTTAGTTTTCCATAGATTGCTCCACATGTAGATGTATTATTGATGTGTTTATGGGAGGAGGTGAGCTCCATGTCCTCCCCTCTTACTCCACCATTTTGATCCCCCTCGACATCACCTTATTTTTTAGTGTGATTCTTGTGTGTATGTTTATGTCCCCAACTAGACTATAAGCATCTAATGGGTAGGGGCTGTATCTCACCTTCCCTACTTTTATATTCCTAGTTACACAGTTTTGGCACATCAGTCATTTTGGTGAATGCTACTAAATCATGGATTAATTTTAAAAAATAAAACCTCATATGCCAAAGGACAAAGTCAACAATAAAAATGTCAAGTAATACAGAATAGAGAATACACTTACATTCCTAAGCATGAGTTTTCAAAGCCTTCATCCCATATTACAGGTAACCAGAAGGGTCCCAACCTGAGGGAAGGGCATGCAGCAAAGTAAACATTGTTGATGGTGGTGGTAGTGGTTCTCACTTTTTATTATGTCATAAAGTGCAAGAAAACAACAAGAGATCTTGTAATATTAAAAAATGAAACCTCTAGGCAATAAATTTAAGAAAAGGTAAATTCAAATGTGGATCACCTCTTGGTTCTTGCTCTGAGCCCAGTAAAGTTAAAGCAAACACTGAACCCTGTTAAATAATTAGCACCTACTGTTTACTAGTGTAACTCTTCCATTAAAATAGTTTAACTTTGATGAAAATTTTAATAGGTTGAGAAACTGTAGATTCAATTTCCTCTGTAATTACTCTCCCCTGTTCCCAAGAATAATCAAGTTAGCTATAGTTTACCTAGAATTATGTAAACTCAAAAATGCCATTAAAAAGCAGAGTCAATATTCTGAAACACCACAAGATGGGGATATTACTCCATCTAAAATGTCCTTTTTTTCCCCCTTTAAACTTAGCTTTCTTCATAGGGCTTAATTTGTACTTTGTCAAAAAATCAAGATTTCAAGATCATCTATGGTTCCAAATGAAGTTAGAATCCAAACCATCTATATAACAAAATTGTAACAGCAACTTCCAGGTAAAATGTGTCCGTGGAGTATGAGTTATGTTGTCTCTCCCCTAGATGTGTGCATCTGTCTTTTATATGCAGCTTCACTGTGTGTGTGGGGTGTGTGTGTGTGTGTGTGTGTGTGTGTGTGTGTGTGTGCTGTCTTCCAGGTGTTTATTATCCTTTCCCTCTGTTGCTCTGTTGTTCTGTATGTGTACCTGCCATGCGGTGATTCTGTGTGTCACTGTAATCGTCTCTCCCATTAAATTGTGTCTAGCTCATGATTACAACCCCAGGATCAAATAAACATATATCTGCATTTGTCCTGTGAACATGTGTGTATGCCATCCTTTCTGTTTCTATTCTTCCTTATCTCTTTTGTTTTTCATTTAAAAAATCTTAATACAGCAGAAGATCCAGGTAGTTCACAACCATGCTAAAAAATATTTCTTTCTTTTCCCTATCATTTGTCTCTTTTCCTACTCCTATATCTCTCCCTTATATTTACTAAATTTCTGATTTTTTAAAGTAGCTGTTATTACTGAACTGAATTTAGATACAGGAAAACATTTTACATGTTTTATATGTTCCCTAGTGTGGGGTGTGTGTGTATGTATGTGTTTATAGATACTTCTGTTCCTCTGGATGCCTTGCACCTGATACAAGAGGGGTCTCCTATTCAATTGATTTACATGCTTTGTGGACATTTACTTAAGTAGAAGAGAAAAATCTCATTTTGATCTACTATATCAGTCAGAAATCACAGTTTACAGGGAGAATTTAAATTGGTTTTCTCTGCAAATTTTTTGCAAGAGGCTTAGTTACCTATTGATAAAAGTTTTGTACTCTTATCTAATGTGGAACTAAGTTGCCTAATTCCACTATCAAATTAATGAAATAATGAAATGTTTTCTTCCATGTCCCCCCTCACCGCTCCTACTCAACATCATATTGAAAGTTCTAGCTAATACAACAAAACAAGAAACAGAAATAAAAGCATACAGATTGGGTAGAAAGAAATCAAACTGCCTTTTGTTCACAGATAACATGATTGTTTATGTACAAAATCTGAAAGAATCAACAAAAAAATACTGAAACTAATAAATGATTTTAGAAGGTTGCAGTATACAAGGCTAATATACAAAAATAAATTGCTTTTCTACATACCCGCAATGAATAGTTGGAATTTGAAATTAGAAACACACCACCATTTACATTAGCACCTCCCAAAAAAAGAAATACTTAGGTATAAACCCAATAAAACATGTACAATATCTAGATGAGGAAAACTACAAAACTCTGATAAAAGAAATCAAAAAAAGATCTAATAAATGGAAAGATATTCCATATTCAAGATAGGAAGACTCAATATTGCCAAGATGTCAGTTCTTCCCAACTTGATCTGTAGATTTAGTGAAATCTCAGTCAGTATCCCAGCAAGTTATTTTGTGGATATTGACAAAATGATTCTAAAATTTATATGTTGAGACAAAAACCCAGAATAGCCAGAATACTAAAGCTGAAGAATAGAAAGAGAACTAAAACCACATGACTTACTATAAAGTTATAGTAATCAAAACAGTGTGGTGTTGGCAAAAGAATAGACAAATAGATTAATGGAAAAGACTAAGGAGCTCAAATAGACCCACACAAATACAGTGAACTGGTCTTTGACAAAGGAACAAAGACAATTCTATAGAGACAAGACAGTCTTCAATAAATGGTGTTGGACCCACTGGACACCCACATGCAAAGAAATAAATCTAGACAGGTTTTACACACTTTACACAAAAATTAACTCAAAATGCTTTATAGATTTAAATGTAAAATGCAATACTATAAAACTTCTAGAAGATAATATAGTAGAAAATCTAAGTGATCTTGGGTTTGGTGAAGACTTTTTTAGATACAACACCAAGAGTATGATTCATGAAAGAAAACACTGGTAAATCTGACTTCATTAAAATTTAAAACTTCTGCTCTGCAAAAGATAATGTTAAAGAACGAAAAGCCGCAGACCACGAGAAAATATTTACAAATCATATATCTGAGAAAAGAACTTGTACACAAAATATACTAAGAACTCTTAAAACCCAAGAATAAGAAAACAAATAACCCAATTAAAATGTAGGCAAAAGATCTAAACATACAGTACATCAAAGAAAATACAGGCAGCAGATAAGCATATGAAAAGATATTCATCACTAAATATCATTAGGAAATTATAAATTAAAACAACAATGAGATCACTACATTAGAATGGCTACTATCCATAACACCGACAACACCAAATACCAGTGAAGGTGTGGAGTAACAGAAACTCTCATTCAAGGCTGGCGAGAATGCAAAATGGTACAACCACATTGGAAAATAGTTTGACAGTTTCTCACAAAGCTAAACATAATCTTACTATATGATTCAGAAATTGCACTCCTAGATATTTACCCAAATTAGTTGAAAATTTATGTCCGCACAAAAACCTGCATACAAATATTTTAGCAGCTTTATTCATAATTGCTAAAAATTGGAAGCAATCAAGATGTCCTTCAATAGAGGAATGTATGAACTGTGATAGACCAATACAGTGGAATATTATTTGGTGATAAGAATTGAGCAATCAAGCCATGGAAAGACATGGAGGAACGTTAAACGCCTATTTCTAAGTAAAAGAAGCCAGTCTACAAAGGCTACAGTATATGATTCCAATTCTGTGACATCCTAGAAAAGGCAAAACTATAAAGAGTAAAAGGATCAGTCATTTTCTAGGGTTCAGAGGGAGGGAGAAAAAGAGACAGTGAGGAATAGGTGGAACATAGGATTTTTAGGGCAGTGAAATGGTTCTGTATGACACTGTAATGGTGGATATCTGACATTATACATTTGTCAAAAGCCATAGAACTGTACAACAGAGTGAACCCTAATATAAACTATGGACCTTATTTAATAATAATGTATAATTATCAGTTCACTGATTATAACAAATGTGAACCACTAATGCAATATATTAATAATTGGGTAAACAGTGGGGGAGGGGAGCAGTAGGGAAGAGAAGGCACAAGAGAACTCTCTTTACCTTCTGCATGATTTTTCTGTACACCCAAAACTCCTCTAACAATAAGGTCTATTAATTTAAAAAAACAGGCAATAATATCACATTTTATGATACTTTTTAATGGCCATTATTCAGAGTAGCTTTGTGAAATTAACTGGAACTCTAGTATAACATTGTTAGTTTCAAAAAAAAAAACTCTGCATGAGGTGCATACATCCAGCTAGTCTAGTTATCCAAGGTACTTTCTACGTTTTAAGAGATTTTATCAGAAAACCTTTTCATTACCTACAGGGTCCAAGATTCTATTGTTGGATGTGGAAAACTCTAATGAAGATGATCTTAATATTGAAGATACAGTTATGACCCTAAATTCCTTAACAGGGTATTGTGTCTTATTAATCTTAACATATCCTATCCTAACTAGCCTTATGTATACACTTTAAAATTTTTTGTCAAATAAATGACTGAATAAAAAAAATAAAATTACTGAATGAAATAAATCAATGCATATATGGGTTGTATAACTCATAATTTAGTCCTTTCTATTGATTTCTGATTTTCAATTACAGCCAGTAAATAAAGTGTGTGGTATTCATCATTCCTCCGCTTTTACTCCACTGAGCAGAAAGATAATTATAAACCCCATCTACAAACTCTTTAATTCACCTTGACTAAAAATTTTAACAAGAGTCAGAAGCTGTAAATCTCAGTTAACATTTTAATGAGAAACTCAGACAAATGGAGATCTGTTGTCATGAATGTTTTAAGAAAATAAATTCATGAGATCTGATTCAAGATGGTAGAGTAGGAAGATCCTGAGCTCATGTCCTCCATGGACACACCAAAATACAACTACATATAGAACAACTATCTCTGAGAATGATGTGAAGACTAAAACAGACTTTCTACAACTAAGTATATGAAGAAAAGGCCACATCAAGAAGGGTAAGAGAGGCAGAGATGCTGTCTAGTTAGAAACCACACCCCCAGTACAGCAACCCACAAGCAGGAGGGATATCACAACTTTGGAGGTCCCTCCTAAGGAATGAGGGGTCTGAACACCACAATGGGATCCCCAGCATGGGAGACCTACACCAGGAAGACTAGCCTCTGTAACACCTGGATTATGCTCAGGAGACTTGAAGGGTTGTGGGAAACCAAGATTCCACTCTTGAAGAGCTCATGCACATACCTGCTCCAAGTCCCAGTGCAGAAGTAGCAGCTTGAAAAGCAACTG
The DNA here is from genome assembly GCF_028021215.1 of Eschrichtius robustus. Lineage (NCBI taxonomy): Eukaryota > Metazoa > Chordata > Mammalia > Artiodactyla > Eschrichtiidae > Eschrichtius > Eschrichtius robustus. The sequence continues at coordinate 40,191,789 of NC_090834.1, forward strand.
GGTCATATAAGAAGGAGATTCATTAACTGATTTACAGCATGTGCCAGAGGGACAGGGATCTGATGGAACTTTCTCTTGGGATGGAAGTGCTGGCAGGTATCATTTTTTTGCTCTCCTTCCACCTACCTGGCCCAATGCTGGCAGGCACCATTTCTGTCACTCTCCATCAACCTAGCTAACACTGGGTGCTTTGCCCCAGCATACCCCTGAGTACCAGCACTTCCCAACCCACTGCCCCAGCTGTCCCTCCAAAGTGGCCTGTACCTCATCCCCCTTGGGAGGTGGCCCTGGCCAGCCACAGAGCCCCTGAAAAGTAGTTCCTGCTCCAGGGAACCAGCCCCACCCCATCTTGTGAGTGGCCTTGGACAGCATCAGTGTGCCTCCAAAGCGGCTCTTGCTCCAGGGGACCAGCCCCGCACACCAGCACGCCTGCAGCAATCGCAGCCCAACCACAACAGGAGGGCACACACAGCCTACACAGGGGATAGCCCTGGAGCACCTAGATAAAGTGATTTGCACCACTGGGCCCCACAGGACACCTCCTACATAAGACCTCTCTCTCAAGACTGGGAAATGTAGCTGATATACCTAATACACAGAAACAAACACAGAGAGAGTTAGGCAAAATGAAGAGACACAGGAATACCTTGCAAACAAAAGAACAAGACAAAACCTCAGGGGGGAAAATAAATAAATAAAACAGAGATAAGCAATTTACCAGATAAAGAATTCAAAGAAATAGTAATAAATATGCTCACTAAACTTGAAAGAAGAATAGATGAACTCAGTGAGAATGTCAACAAAGAGATAGAACATGTTAAAAAGAATCAATCAGAACTGAAGGCAATAACTGAAATGAAAAATACACTAGAGGGAATCAACAGCAGATTAGAGGATGCAGAAGAACAAATCAGCAATCTGGAAAACAGGGTAGTGGAAATCACACAATCCAAACAGCAAAAGGAAGAAGAAGCCCCCCAAAATGAGGATAGTTTAGCAACCTCTGCGACAACATCAAGCATACTAACATTCACATTATAAGGGTCCCAGAAGGAGAAGAGAGAAAAGGACAGAAAACCTATTTGAAGAAACAATGTTTGAAAATTTTCCTAACCTGGCAAAGGAAACAGATATCCAAGTCCAGGAAGCACAGAGAGTCCCAAAGAGACTCACACCAAGACAAACTATAATTAAAATGTCAAAAGTTAAAGATAAATAAAATCTTAAAAGCGGCAAGAGAAAAACAACTAGTTATGTATAAGGCAGCCCCCCATAAGACAATGAGCTGATTTTTTCAGTGGAAAGTTTATGGGCCAGAAGGGACTGGCACAGTATATTCAAAGTACTGAAAGGTAAAAACTTACAACCAAGAATACCCTACCCATCAAGGTATCATTCAGAATTGAAAGAAAGATAAAGAGTTTCCCAGACAAGCCAAAGCTAAAGGAATTCATCACCACTAAAGTGTCCTTACAAGATATGTTTCTTTTTTACAAAGAAAAAAATTCATAACTAGAAAGAAGAAAATTATGAAAGAAAAAACTCACTGGTAAAGACACATATATATTAAAGGTAGAGGATCAACCACCTATAAAACTGGAAAGAAGGCTAAAAGACAAAAGTGGTAAAATCATCAATAGCTAAAATAATTAAAGTGATACACAAAATTAAAAGATATAAAATATGACATCAAAAAACATAAAACGTTGGCAAGGGTGTAAAAATGTAGCTCTTTTAGAATGAGTTCAAACTTAAGTGACCATCAACTTAAAATAGACTTCTTTATACATAGACTGTTATATATTAACCTCGTGATAACCAAAAGCCAGAAACCTATAACAGATAGTCAAAAGATAAAGAGAAAGGAATACAAAAATAACACTCAAGGAAGTCATCAAATTATAAGAGAAGAGAGCAAGAGAAGAAGAAAGGAACAGAGAAGAACTGCAAAAACAACCAAAAAGCAATTAATAAAATGGCAATAAGTACACACTTACTAATAATTATTTTAAATGTAAATGGGCTAAAGATTCAAGCAAAGACATAGGGTTGCTGAATGGATAAAAAAACAAGACCTATATACAAGCTGCCTACAAGAGACTCACTTTAGATCTAAAGACACACACAGAATGAAAGTGAAGGGATGGAAAAAGATATTCCATGCAAATGGAAATGAAAAGAAAGCTGGGATGGCATACTTATATAAGACAAAATACACTTTAAAACAAAGAATGTAACAAGAGACGAAGAGCATTAAAATGATAAGGGGATCAATCCAACAAGGGGATACAACACTTGTAAATATCTATGCATTCAATATAGGAGCACTTAAATACATAAAGCAAGTATTAACAGACATAAAAGGAGACACTGACAGCAATACAACAATACTAGGGGACATTAGCACCCTACTTACAGAAATGGATAGATCATTCAAACAGAAAATCAATAAAGAAACAATAGCCTTAAATGACACATTAGATGAGATGGACTTAATATATTTATACACAAAATGCCACCAAAAAGAGCCCAATATAGTCCCCACATTTTATTGCACTTCACTTTATTGCACTATGCAGATATTGTGGGTTTTTTCTTTTTTCAAATTGAAGGTTTCTGGCAACCCTTCATCAAGTAATTCTATTGACACCATTTTTCCAACAGCATTTGCTCATTTCATGTCTCTGTGTCACATTTTGGTAATTCTTTCAACATTTCAAACGTTTTCATCATTATTATATTTGTTATGGTCATTTATGATCAGTGACTTTTGATGTCACTATTGCAAAAAGATGACAACTTGTTGAAGGCTCAGATGATGGTTACCACTTTTAGCAATAAAGTATTTTTAATTAAGGTATGTATGTTGTTTTTTTAGATATAATGCTATTGCACACTTATACACTGCAGTATAGTGTAAATATAGCTTTTATATACAGTGAAAAACCAAAAAATGTGTGTGAATTGCTTTCTTGCAATATTCACTTTATTGTAGTGGTCTGGAATCAAACCCACAATATCTCTGAGGTATGTTGTACACATTCCTTTCAAGTGCACAGCAAGCATTCTCCAGGATAGATCACATACTTAGGCCACAAATTAACTCTCAATAAATTTAAGAAGATTGAATCATATCAAGCATCTTTTCTGACCACAATGGTATAAAACCAGAAATCAATTAAAACAAGAAAACTGGAAAAAAATACAAAGATGTGAGGCTAAACAGCATGCTAAAAAACAATCAATAGATCAAAAAATATATCAAAGAGTATATCAAAAATGAAAGTGAAAACAAAATATTCCAAAATAAAATCTATGGAATGCCAAAAAAAGTAGTTCTAAGAGGAAATTTTATAGCAATACAGGCCTACCTCAGGAAACAAAAAAGTACTCAAATAAACAATCTAACCTGACACGTAAAAGAACTATAAAAAAAAAACCAAAAAACAAAGAAAGTCCAAAGTTAGTAGGAGGGAGGAAATAATAAAGGTTGGAGTGAAAATAAATGAAACAGACACACACACACACAAAAATAGAAAAGATCAATGAAACTAAAAACTGGTTCTATGAAGAGATAAACAAAATTGATAAACCTTTAACCAGATTTATCAAGAAAAAAAGGAGAAGAAATGAAAGAGAAGTCACAACTGACATCACAGTTTTCATAAAGAAATATCTTTTTTTTCATAAGAGATTACTATGAAAAATTATACACCAACAAAGTGGTCAATGTAGAAGAAATGGATATTTTCCTAGAAACATATAATGTTCCAAGCTGAATCAGGAAGAAATAGAAAATGTGAACACATTGGTCACTAGCAATGAAATTTAATTAGTAATCAAAAAATGCTGAACCAAGAAAAGTCCAGGACCAAATGGCTTCACAGGGAAATTCTACCAGTTAAAGAAGAGTTAATACCTATCCTTCTCACACTTTTCCAAAAAAATATGAAGTGGAAATGCTTCCAAACTCATTTTATGAGTCCAACATTACCCTGATACCCAAATCAGACAAAGACACCACAAGAAAAGAAAATTACAGTCCAATACCACAGATAAACATAGATTCAAAAATCTTCAACAGGACTTCCCTGGTGGTACAGTGGTTAAGAATCCGCCTGCCAATGCAGGGGACACGGGTTTGAGGCTGGTCCAGGAAGATCCCACATGCTACGGAGCAACTAAGCCCATGTGCCACAACTACTGAGCCTGCGCTCTAGAGCCCGTGAGCCACAACTACTGAAGCCCGCTTGCCTAGAGCCCATGCTCCTCAGCAAGAGAAACCACCACAATGAGAAGCCTGGACACCTCAACAAAGAGTAGCCCCCACTCGCCACAACTAGAGAAAGCCCACACACAGCAACAAAGACCCAACACAGCTGAAAATTAATTAATTAATTAATTTTAAAAACTTCAAGAAAACATTAGCAAAGTAAGTTCAACAATACATTAAAAAGATCATATACCATAATCAAGTGGGATTTATAGGGATGAAAGGATGATTCAATATTCACAAATCAATGTGATACACCAAATTAACAAAATGCAAGATAAAAATATATGATCATCTCAACAGGTGCAGAAAAAGCATTTGACAAAATTCAAATCCATTTATAATAAATCTCAACAAAGTGGGTTTACAGGGAACATGCCTCAGCATAATAATGGTCATATAATGTCAAACTCATATCTAACATAATGCTCAAGGGTATTATACCTGAAAACTTTTCCTCTATGATCAGGAACAAGGATGCCACTTTCATTCAATATAGTAATGAAAGTCCTAGCCACAAAAATCAGACAAGAAAAAGAAATATAAGTCATTAAAATTGGAAGGAAGGAAGTAAAACTGTCACTATTTGCAGATGGCATGATAGTATATATAGAAAACTGTGAATTCTCCACCAAAAAAAAAACCAGTTAAAACTAACAAATGAATTCAGTAAAGTTGCAGGATACAAAATCAATATACAAAAATCTAGTGTTTCTATACAATAATATTAAACTATGAGAAAGGGAAATTCAGAAAACAATCTCATTTACAATTGCTTCAAAAGAATAAAATACCTAGTAATAAATTTAACCAAAGAGGTGAAAGACCTGTACTCTGGAAACTGTAAGACATTGTTGAAATTGAAGATGACACAAATAAATGGAAAAATGTATCATGTTCATGGATTAAAAGAATTAATTCTGTTAAAATGTCCTTACTACCCAAAGCAATCTTTAGAATCAATGCAATCTCTATCAACATACCAATGGCATTTTTCACAGACAGGAATAAATAATCCAAAATTTGTATAGAAACGCAAATGACCCTGAATAGCCAAAGCAATCTTAAAGAAGAACAGAGCTGAATATATCATGCTCCCTGATTTCAAACTATATTACAAAGCTATAGTAATCAAAACTGTATGGAACTGGCACAAAAAGACATATAGATCAATGGAACAGGATAGAGAGCCCTAAAATAAACCCACACTATATGGTCAATTAATTTACAAAAAAAAGAGCCAAGAATATACAGTGGGGAAAAGACAGTCTCTTCAATAAATCCTGTTGGGAAAACTGGACAGCTACATGCAAAAGAATGAAATTGGACCACTTTCTTAACCATATACAAAAAAAAACTCAACATGGATTAAAGACTTAAATGTAAGACCTGAAACTCCAGAAGGAAAACATAGACAGTACACATTTTGACATTGGTCTTAGCATTATTTTTTTGGATCCATCTCCCCAGGCAAGGGCAACAAAAGCAAAAGTAAACAAATAGGACTACATCAAACTAAAAAGCTTTACACAGTGAAGGAAATCATCAACAAACTGAAAAGGCAACCCAGTGAATGGGAGAAGATATTTGCAAATGATATATCCAATAAGGCATTAATATCTAAAACATATAGAGAATTCACTCAACTCAATATCAAAAAAACAAACAATCTGATTAAAAAATCGGCAGAAGATCTGAATAGACATTATTCCAAGGAAGACCTACAGATGGCCAACAGACACATGAAAGGATGCTTAACATCACTAATCATCAGGGAAACGCAAATCAAAACTTCAAAGAAATATCACCTCACACTTATCAAAATGGCTATTTTCAAAAAGACAACAAGAAACAAGTGTTGGGGGGCAGAGTCAAGATGGTGGTGTGAGAAGACATGGAGTTCACGTCTCCCCACAACTAGGGCACCTGCCAGATGCTGGTGAGGGACCCCGATGCCCAAGGAGATGGGAAGAACCCCCAAGCAAACAGGTAGGACGTGGGTGAACTGAAAGGGGAGGAGAAGTGGGGGGAGGAGAAGTGGAGGCCAGACAGGTCTGGTGCCCCTGAGGGGCAGCTGAGAGTGGGGAGGGGTTCCCACGCCTGGAGGGACCCTTGGGGGCTTGGATCAGGGGGAATTGCACCCAGCGTTTCCCTTGCCCAATCTGCTGGGGAAGTCTGCCCAGCTCTCAGGCCAGGTCCTATGCCCTCAGAGGTCCCCTCTGGGCCGGGTTGGTCCTGGAGGCACAGGAGAGAGGCCGGGAAAGAACAGGAGAGACAGGCAGGAGGGCCCCTCCAAGACCAGAGGAACGGGAAAGGAGTGGACGGCGTTTGCCCTGCCCACTGGGGCATGGGGAACCTGCTGAGTTCCCAGGCCGATCCCCTGCCCTCCAAAGTCCCCTCCAGGTAGTGTGGGTCCTGGGAGCGTAGGAAAGAGACCAGTGAAATCAGGAGAGGCAGGTGGGAGGGACCCTTTGGGATGAGAGGAGCAGGAGAGGAGGAGGGCATTTGCCCCGCCCACTTGAGTCCAGGAAGCCTGCTGGGCGCCCAGGTGGGGTCCCCTGCCCTCTGAGACCAGAGGCACACCTGGGCCCTTCTGTTCTATTGAGCCTAAGTCCCCCCCACCCCCCACAGTGCCTTTTCCAGCCCTGTGGGTCCTAACCACAGGCCCCACCCACTGCCCAAACCTCGCCCCTGCTTAGGCCCGCCCTCCACAGCCAAGGCCTTTTCCACATTTTCTTTTTTTTTCTTTTTTTTGCCACCCTATACAGCTTGCACGATTTTGGTTCACAAGCCAGGGGTCAGGCCACTCAGGTCACTCCTCCTGCAGTGGGAGCTCCGAGTCCAAACTACGGAATAACAGAGAACCTCAGACCCCAGGGAATATTCATAGGAGTGAGGTCTCCTGGAGGTCTTCTTCTCAGCACCAAGACACAGCTCTACCCAACAGCCTACAAACTCCAGTGTTGGAAGTTTCACGTCAAACAACCAGTAAGACAGGAACAAAATTCCACTCATTAAAAAAAGAAAAAAAAAATGAGATGGCAAAAAAATATGTCATAGATGAAGGAGCAAGTTAAAACCTACAAGACCAATGAATGAAGAGGAAATTGGCAATCTACCTGAAAAAGAATTCAGAGTAATGATAGTAAAGATGATCCAGAATCTCAGAAATAGAATGGAGGCATGGATTGAGAAAATACAAGAAATGCTTAACAAAGATCTAGAAGAACTGAAGAACAAACAGAGATGAACAAGACAATAACTGAAATGAAAAATACACTAGAAGGAATCAATAACAGGATAACTAAGGCAGAAGAACGAATAAGTGAGCTGGAAGACAAAATGGTGGAAATAACTGCTGAGGAGCTGAAAAGAAAAAAGAATGAAAAGAATTGAAGACAATCTCAGAGACCTCTGGGACAATACCAAGCGCACCAACATTTGAATTATAGGGGTCCCAGAAGAAGAAGAGAAAAAGAAAGGGTCTGAGAAAATATTTGAAAAGGATTAGAGTGGAAAACTTCCCTAACATGGGAAAGGAAAGAGTCACCCAAGTCCAGGAAGCACAGAGACTCCCATACAGGATAAACCCTAGGTGAAACACACCAAGACACATATTAATCAAGCTAACAAAAATTAAACTCAAAGAACAAATATTAAAAGCAACAAGGGAAAAACAAAATATAACATACAAAGGAATCCCCATAAGGTTATAAGCTGATTTTTCAGCAGAAACTCTGCAGGCCAGAAAGGAGTGGCAGGATATACTAAAAGTGATGAAAGAGAAAAACCTACAACCAAGATTACTCTACCCAGAAAGGATCTCATTCAGATTCAATGGAGAAATCAAAAGCTTTTCAAACAAGCAAAAGCTAAGAGAATTCAGCACCACCAAACCAGCTTTACAACAAATGCTAAAGAAACTTCTCTAGGCGGGAAACACAAGAGAAGAAAAAGACCCACAAAAACAAACCCTCTGACTGGGCCCATGAGGAATTAATTCAATGAGAGATAAATTTCACAATAAAGACATGCTTAGTTAAAACACACACACACACACACCCAAAACAATTAAGAAAATGGTAATAAGAACATACATATCGATAAAAACCTTGAATGTAAGTGAATTAAATGCCCTACCCAAAAGACACTGGCTGGCTGAATGGATACAAAAATAAGACCCATATATATGCTGTCTACAAGAGATCCACTTCAGACCTACGGACACATACAGACTGAAAGTGAAGGTATGGAAAAAGATATTCCATGCAAATGGAAATCAAAAGAAAGCTGGAGCAGCAATACTCATATCAGATAAAATAGACTTTAAAATAAAGACTGTTACAAGAGATAAGGAAGGACACTACAGAATGATCAAGGAATCAATCCAAGAAGAAGATATAACAATTATAAATGGTTATGCACCCAACATAGGAGCATCTCACTACATAAGGTAAATGCTAACAACCATGAAAGGGGAAATCAACAGTAACACAATAATAGTAGGGGAGTTTAATGCCCCACTTTCACCAATGGACATATCATCCAAACAGAAAATAAATAAGGAAACACAAGCTTTAAATGACAAAATAGACCAGATATATTTAATTGATATTTATAGAACATTCCACCCAAAAGTGTCAGAATACACTTCTCAACTGCTCATGGAACATTGTCCAGGATAGATCACATCTTGGGTCACAAATCAAGCCTTGGGAAATTTATCATATCAAGTATCTTTTCTGACCACAATGCTATGAGACTAGATATCAATTACAGGAAAAAAACTGTAAAAAATACAAACACATGGAGACTAAACAATATACTACTAAATAACCAAGTGATCACTGAGGAAATCAAAAAATACATAGCAACAAATGACAATGAAAACACGACGACCTAAAACCTATGGGATGCAGCAAAAGCAGTTCTAAGAGGGAAGTTTATAGCAATACAATCCTACCTCAATAAACAAAAAACATTGCAAATGAACAAACTAACCTTACACCTAAAGAAATTAGAGAAAGAAGAACCAAAAAAACCCAAAGTTAGCAGAAGGAAAGAAATCATAAAGATCAGATCAGAAATAAATGAAAAAGAAATGAAGGAAACGATAGCAAAGATCAATAAAACTAAAAGATGGTTTTCTGAGAAGATAAACAAAATTGATAAACCATTAGCCAGACTCATCAAGAAAAAAAGGGAGAAGACTCAAATCAGTAGAATTAGAAATGAAAAATGAGAAGTAATAACTAACACTGCAGAAATACAAGGGATCATGACAGATTACTACCACCAACTATATGCCAATAAAATGGACAACCTGGAAGAAATGGACAAATTCTTAGAAAAGCACAACCTTCTGAGACTGAACCAGGAAGAAATAGAAAATATAGATGGACCAATCACAAGCACTGAAACTGAAACTGTGGTTAAAAATCTTCTGATAAACAAAAGCCCAGGACCAGATGGCTTCACAGGTGAATTCTATCAAACATTTAGAGAAGAGCTAACACCTATCCTTCTCAAACTCTTCCAAAATAGAGCAGAGGGAGGAACACTCCCAAACTCATTCTACTAGACCAACATCACCCTGATACCAAAACCAGACAAAGATGTCACAAATAAAGAAAACTACAGGCCAATATTACTGATGAACATAGATGCAAAAATCCTCAACAAAATACTAGCAAACAGAATCCAACAGCACATTAAAAGGATCATACACCATGATTAAGTGGGGTTTATCGCAGGAATGCAAGGATTCTTCAACATATGCAAATCAATCAATGTGATACACCATATTAACAAACTGAAGGATAAAAACCATATGATAATCACAATAGATGCAGAAAAAGCTTTTGATAAAATTCAACACCCATTTATGATAAAAACTCTCCAGAAAGTAGGCACAGAAGGAACTTACCTTAACATAATAAAGGCCATATATGACAAACCCACAGCCAGCATCGTTCTCAATGGTGAAAAACTGAAACCATTTCCACTAAGATCAGGAACAAGACAAAGTTGCCCACTCTCACCACTATTAGTCAACATAGTTTTGGAAGTTTTAGCCACAGCAATCAGAGAAGAAAAAGAAATAAAAGGAATGCAAATAGGAAAAGAAGAAGTAAAACTCTCACTGTTTGCAGATGACATGATACTATACATAGAGAATCCTAACGATGCTACCAGAAAACTACTAGAGCTAATCAATGAATTTGGTAAAGTAACAGAACACAAAATTAATGCACAGACATCTCCTGCATTCCTAAACACTAATGATGAAAAATCTGAAAGAGAAATTAAGGAAATAATCCCATTTACCACTGCAACAAAAAGAATAAAATACTTAGGAATAAACTTACCTAAGGAGACAAAAGACCTGTATGCAGAAAACTATAAGACACTGATGAAAGAAATTAAAGATGATACAAACAGGTGGAGAGATAAACCATGTTCTTGGATTGGAAGAATCAATGTTGTGAAAATGACTCTACTACACAAAGCAATCTACAGATTCAGTGTAATCCCTATCAAACTACCGACGGCATTTTTCACAGAACTAGAAGAAAAAATTTCATAGTTTGTATGGAAACACAAAAGACCCCGAATAGCCAAAGCAATCTTGAGAAAGAAAAATGGAGCTGGAGGAATCAGGCTCCTGAACTTCAGACTATACCACAAAGCTGCAGTAATCAAGACAGCATGGTACTGGCACAAAAACAGTAATATAGATCAATGGAACAGGAGAGAAAGCCCAGAGATAAACCCACGCACATATGGTCACCTTATCTTTGATAAAGGAGGCAAGAATATACAGTGGAGAGAAGATAGCCTCTTCAGTAAGTGGTGCTGGAAAACTGGACAGCTACATGTAAAACAATGAAATTAGAATACTCCCTAACATCATACACAAAAATAAACTCAAAATGGATCAAAGACCTAAATGTAAGGCCAGACACTATAAAACTCTTAGAGGGAAACATAGGCAGAACATTCTATGACATAAATCACAGTAAGATCCTTTTTGACCCACCTCCTAGAGAAATGGAAATGAAAACAAAAATAAACAAATGGGACCTAGTGAAACTTAAAAGCTTTTACCCAGCAAAGGAAACCATAAACAAGACGAAAATGCAACCCTCAGAATGTGAGAAAATATTTGCAAACAAAGCAACTGACAAAGGATTAATCTCCAAAATATACAAGCAGCTCATGCAGCTCAATATCAAAAAAACAAACCACCCAATCCAAAAATGGGCAGAAGATCTAAACAGACATTTCTCCAAAGATGATATACAGATTGCCAACAAACACATGAAAGGATGTTCAACATCACTAATCATTAGAGAAATGCAAATCAAAACTACAATGAGGTATCACCTCACACCGGTCAGAATGGTCATCATCAAAAAATCTACAAACAATAAATGCTGGAGAGGGTGTGGAGAAAAGGGAACCCTCTTGCACTGTTGGTGGGAATGTAAATTGATACAGCCACTATGGAGAACAGTATGGAGGTTCCTTAAAAAACTAAAAATAGAACTACCATACGACCCAGCAATCCCATTACTGGACATATATCCTGATAAAACCATAATTCCAAAAGAGTCATGTACCACAATGTTCATTGCAGCTCTATTTACAATAGCCAGGACATCGAAGCAACCTAAGTATCCGTCGACAGATAAACGGATAAAGAAGATGTGGTACATATATACAATGGAATATTACTCAGCCATAAAAAGAAACGAATTTGAGTTATTTGTAGTGAGGTGGATGGACCTAGAGACTGTCATACAGAGTGAAGTAAGTCAGAAAGAGAAAAACAGATACTGTATGCTAACACATATATATGGAATCTAAAAAAAAAAAAAAAATGGTTCTGAGGAACCTAGGGGCAGGACAGGAATAAAGATGCAGATGTGGAAAATGGACTTGAGGACACGGGGATGGGGAAGGCTAAGCTGGTAAGAAGTGAGAGAGTGGCATGGACATACATACACTACCAAATGTACAACAGATAGCTAGTGGGAAGCAGCCGTATAGCACAGGGAGACCAGCTCGGTGCTTTGTGACCACCTAGAGGGGTGGGAGGGAGGCGCAAGGGGGAAGGGATTTGGGGATATATGTATACATATAGCTGATTCACTTTGTTATACAGCAGAAACTAACACGCCATTGTAAAGCAATTATACTCCAATAAAGATGTCAAAAAAAAAAAAAGACAAAACTCCTATCTTAGACATTTTAATACTTTTTGAATATAACCATTATTGAACATTTTTCTCTAACTTGCTGCTTTTATTTTTATTTGTATTTTTTTTCTTTTTTTTAAGCCAGCAAATCATCTCTAGGTAATATAGAATGGTATTGTGTATAAATATCTGGAATATATGTCAAAAAGCAGATTATTTGTATCTAGTGTTTATAGAAACCAATGAATAAATATTTACATATTATAAGCACTTATAAATGATAACTTCAAAATAACTAAGGTTTTAAGAACCAGTTTGTATGCTAAAACTTATCAAAAATCATCAATCTTACTACGTATCTTTCTTCATCAACTCACTGATGACTAAAGTAGAAAAGTTTTTTTTCTAACATACAAAATATACAAGGATTTAATTTCAAGTTCATCATCACACAAATCTGCAAGAAGAAATTGGAGAATGATTAAATTTTTGGTTATGGAGTAGGTCAATATTTGTAGGTAAATATTTGAGATGAATGAATAAATGAACAAATGAATAAATGACAAAATTTCATAGTCACATTAAAGAAACTTACAAAGTACTAGAATTAAAAGAGGGTAAATATTTATCTAAGTGACATTTATTGTTTATTATGTGAAACACAGTTTTTCCCTTTAAGGTTAGAAAAAAGGAGATTCTACTGATGAATGTGCAAATATAGCTTAAAAATTAATTCATGGAATTGATTTTTCCACACTGCATTCAATTTTATTTCATTTGTTAAAATATCTGTAATACACAGAATAAAAATAAGCTAGTCCTAAATACTGAAATGAAAATAGAAAATAGTTGTGTTTAATTGTATGACCAAATACAGCCTTTTGTTTTCAGTTGCCATGGAGCCCTCATATATTTCTACATCAAAAATTTGTCTTTACATGCCTCATACAAGAAAAGCCTTATCAAATAAGTCTTTTATAAAGAATGAAATTTGTATATTTTTTTCCCCTCACATATGTACTGACAATTTCCTACTACCTGTGACAATTGATAGTACCAGACAAATCCACTCAGGGTCTTTCTTTGTCATTCTTGTATGAGGATGTAGAGATCAAACAGCAAAAGGCAGAGAACTGAGGCTCAGTCTACAGACAATGGGTTGCTATGAAGGCATATACTTCGTTAGATTGATAGACAAAAGGCATTATGTATAAAAAGGGGGAATGGAAGAGATACTTGGCTGCTTAATACCATTTATTCTTTTTTTTTATTTAACCTTTCAAATCCACTTTTATTTTCCTTTTTCCTCCTCACATACAGAGCTTCTCCATACACTGCATTTCTTGCAGCTATAAAGTCATTTGACGTTGGTCAGGTACCATTTTATCCCCTAAAACTTTGCTGGCATCAAAATGTGACAGTTAACCAGTGTTAAATCTATAAAATATTTACATAGCACAGCACATTAAGCTTTAGACACTAGGCAATTAAACCACTTAAAAATTGGACAAACCCCCATCTTACATGTTCAGAATCAGGTGTTCACAATCCTATCTTGTGACTGTACATGGTTCAAAAGGCAGCAGAGGCAACAGGCAGTTACTTTTTTTTTTTTTTTTTCAGGCAGTTACTTTGAAGGACACTGACACTATGATCTGGAAGCACATTATGATGTTACCCCAGTCTCATGTACCACTCCACCTTTCTCCAAGGTGGTCTCATTATTCTGGAATGGCAGAATGGCAGGTCCAGCTGATACCAAGTGAAGACAGACAACACAACGTTTACTCTGTGGAGATATCCTAACTCCTACTATGGACGCATGGTGCTTTTGAATGCAACTCGTCCGAAAAACTTGTCACGATCATCCCGGTATTTTAGGTTGGGTGATCCATCAATCTTGCACTCAACTGTTACTTCGTTTACGTTATTTCTATTACCAAAGATGAGCTGGACGGCAACAAATGGCTGTAGATAGCTCCCATGCAATTTTTTCCCCATAATATGGAAAATATTTTAAATCTATCGTTCCATTAGAAGGATAAGTTGATAGCACTGCTGTGTTTTCACCCTTCGAAATACATTCTATCCTTGGTTCTCCTTGAGACTTTAATCCAATTTTTCTGTTCATTTTCACAAGAATACAAGGGCTTCCTGTGGAGTAGCCAAACCCGGGATCATCCACACCACTGCGTGCTTCAAGTAAGACAAGAGGAAACCGACATGAAGTATAATCTAGACGCTTCTGCTCAAAAAATGCTCCATCGGGACAATCTGTGAGATTCTTCTGTTCTTCTACGACATATGACTTTAGAAATTTCTTACGGTCATTAATGTACCCTCTATAGGACTCTGGATTAGGCACACTGAATGAAAAATCCAACGCCCTCACTGGTTTTGGAAAAACCATAAGTCCTGGGCTAGGAATCTGGTCACGATATCTTGGAACCTTATCGTTCAGAGCCTGAAGCATAGCCCACTTTGTGAATGAAAAGAGTGCAGCCAGGAACCCACAGAAGAACTAGGTAGAAGAGCAAGCTCAAATCCCAGCTCTTGGCGGTGGGCCCCAGGAACTCTCCTGTGGTCGTGTTGTAGATGAAGAGCTTTCACTCGGCCAGGCTCTGGTTGAAGGACTTCTCTTTCTTCGTCATGGTGTGTGTGCGGACGGCGAGGGGAGCGGCGGCGGGGGTGGCAGCTGCGAGGAGCGCAGAGGCGCGCGTCCCGGCTGGAGCAGCGCAGCCCGGAGACCGCGGCGGAAGGCGGGACGGCCAAGGAAACCTCCTCGCTGCGGTGAGCGCTCACGCCGACCGCGCTGCGCCGGGCCGCCGCTTCGGCCGCGGGAGCCTCCCATTTATTCTCTTAATTTCAGAGTGGCTTGTCACTAATCTATTTGATATTCCTTTGCTTATCCATCTCTCCTTTTCAGATTTCTATCTGTTCCTTTAAACTTTATTAACTTTTGCATAAAATATTAGATTTGTATACCTGTAAGGTATTTGCAACCAAAATTGATCTTTTTGTTGACTTGACACCTTTAGGATATATTGAAATGCCACTCTCCCCTTTTAGAGAGGTCTTCAAATTGAGACTATACAAACGTTGTATAATTATAATATGAAAAAAAGCACCTTCTGACTTAAGAGTGTGAATAAAAGGGTTAATCCCCACATCATGTAAGAGAAAGAAGCTTAGAGCATTGAAAAGGGCATGCCAGAGCCTGATTGTATATATTGGCTCAACACATTGTAAATACCTAGAGTTGCCGATCTTGACCTCTATAATTCCTCCCTTTGACCACAAACCCCTATTCTTTCAATTATCTTACTCTCCCACTCTTCTCTTCATTTTTGATGCCCTCTAGTCCTTTAATCCTTCCTTTTAATAATATAAAAACTAACATATTAGTTCACAAAGTGTTGTACATTATTTTATTTAATCTTCTTAACAACCTGTATTATCCCCATTTTAGAGATAAGAAGACTCAGAGATTTAGAAACTCACCCAATATCACATGGCTAGGACTTCTGATATCAAAATAAATGGAGAGAGCAGATGCTTCATTCTCATCTTACATCAACTATATAAACAATAGAAAAAAATACGTATGTATATACTTTTAAAAGAACCAAGTATAGCCATCTTCAAAACAGAAAGGTAAACTTCTGAAGGACCATAAACTACGTGTGAGAAAATTGTGTTCCATATAATGAGGTGGCAAGAGCTGGGAGCAGGAGTCTGGATATAACCAACAAGAGGCCTAGTACAAGGATCCAGGCATATACCGCCACCTTCCAGGCTAGGCCCAAAAGAAAATAATGCTTGTGTTCAGGAAGAAGCAGAGCTTCGGGTAATTAAAAGAATAATGCCCTTGGTACCTGGTAAACTCGGGAGGAGTGGGGAGCATCCGAGTTCAGAAAATGAGCTCTCAAGTTTCACATCTGACAGGATATAATGTCCATTCCTTGTTCTATCAATGGCTCCAACCAAACCTTAGCAGATGTTTCTATACTTCCCATAATATATGCTGTATAAAGCAGAGGTCATACTCTTTCAGGCAATCTCAGCTACAGTGAAGAATGCACAATTAAGAATGACCAAAATGTTGGAAGTGTACCAACTCCATGAAGGACTATGAACTCAGTAAAGGGTAGGAAAAGGTGAGGGATCACAGAGAATTCAAACTATATGTTTCAGATAAGTAAAATTCATACACTCAAATAAGGGAAGACTATTGTATACATGAAAGAATAGGTACTTATGAAAGAGAACCAATTAGAAATTCTGGAACTGAAAAGTGGTAGAACTGGGACTCAGACACAAGTTTCCTGCTTTCAAGATCTATGTTCTCTCTTCTGATATCAGCTACCCCCTAAAATCACACAGAGACATATATACATGCTTATTTGCTTATTTATTTAGCTTCCTCATTACTCTACCTCTATACATAGTCTTGACCTTATGGTCCATGAAAGGAGCCTGTTATTCTCTTGTCTCCACATCTACTCCACTCACCTTGCAAATTTGTCATCTTGTGGCTCTCAACTTTGGTTGCATACTAGTGATTCTCTGCAACATTAAAAAAAAAAATACACTGTAACTACTCTAAACAAATTGCAATCTGATCCTTTCAGAGTAGGACTCATGCATTGATATTTTTTAAAGCTCCATGGATGATTCTATAAGAATAACTGCAATTATATACTTTTGTTTCAGAAAGGGCTAATTATTCACTAAAAATGTGCACCTTCCCCTTCCATTGTAAAAAGTCATAATTAGGAAGCAGCTGCCTAGTTAGGGAGTTATTCCTGAGCGCCCCCGTATCAAGGTAGGGCCAGGTGATGAGTGCTCATCATTAGAATATGAACAGAAATAATGAGTATCATTTCTGATAGAAGGAAGTTAAGAAGCAGTGTATATTCTTCATTCTCTCTTTTCCTATCTACTAACTGGATGTAGAAGACTCTAGGGGGTCTAGCAAGCACAAAATCACAAGGTGGAAGGAGCCTGGGCCCATGAATCACAACTTGAAGAAAATCACGCTTTGACCAAGTTTTATATCATCACAAGATTACTCAGAGAAACACATGTATTATAAGTCTCTAAAATTCTGAGGTTGTTTTCATCAGCTAGAGTTACCCAGATCAACAGAGAAATTGGTATCTTGAAATTGGGTGCTGCTGTGACAAAAATCTCAAATGTGTGGAATTAATTAGTGATCAGGAAGCAGGCATCAGGGAAACAACTAGCAGAGGCTGGTAAGATGGAATAGCGGTAAAAATATTTTTCAAGTATTACCTTCAATAACTTGGAAAGCAGACCAAAAACCTGTAAGCTTGTAACTCTACAGCCATGGTTCTCAACTGGGGATGATTTTGCCCCCTGGAGGATATTTGGCAATGACTGAAGACAGTAAAACATCATGAAAATTTCAGTTATTTTTCAAGACCAACTCAATTGTTATGACTTACTCCTCCTATCAGATTATACTACCTTATGTCACTCATAATCAGAATTAGTCTTGTATATGCACTCCATCAGAATGTGACACAATTCATTCTCCCTTTTTTTTTACATTTGTCTCCTGCTCTCTAAGTCTAATGTAGTCTAATCCATGTATCCCATATATTGCCTAGAATGTCTTACACACAGAAACAATACAATTTGTGTTTGTTGAGTACACATTTGTTGACTGAATATATACTATTCTTCAAAGCATTGATTCTACGGTCCTTGATCTCATAGTCCAGTATTGAGATACACATCAAAAAATCACTTCACAATACAAGTCTTACAGAATCTGAGGTCTTAAAGACACTAGTTTTCACATTATTAAGTGTTCCCAGCGACTGCTACCCTCTGGGCATTCTTTCACCCCCAACTTCTAATTGCATGCGACTAGTTACTGTGTAAACTTGCCAGCTGCTTTAAATAGGGAAAACAGTTAAGAGTACATTTCTAAGGAATGTATTTGGTCTAAAGAGTTTGAATGATAGTCTTTTAAGGAGGTTAACGGTTGGAAAATAAACTCAATTTTAGTACTCGAGTAGCAACAAGGGTACGAAAAACAGAAACCACTATGGCTATCCATAGGAAGAAATGGTCCGAGGCAAGGGCATCAGGAAAGGCTAACTAAGAAAGGAGATAGATAGATATATATATATGAAAAGATAATTATCTACTTTGATATTACAGACCAATATAGATTAGCTTAATTTGGCACTGTTTAAAACTCCTTAGCGCATCTAGTTGGCTCTGACGTTAGGAGGACAGTTTACTATAGATGGAAAGCAAAACAACAATTTAAATTTCCCTTCCAGACTGAAATACTGCTTCTCAATTGAAGATACAAATCTGGACTTCTGAAGACAGGGTGACTGGAGACAGATTTGGGCTCATAAGCATGCAGGTAATGGAAATGGATGAAGTCACTCCGGAGTAGTAAAAACCAAAAAAAGAAAAGCTGAAAATGTAGAGGATATACAGAGTAGAAGCCACTGAAGGAATTAAATAAGCAAACTAAATCATTATGGTTTCCTCACATAATCCATATCACATTATGTTGGCTGTTTTATATGAGTTTACAATTAAACCAGATGGCTTTGTTTTTTCTCAAATACATTATTTTTCCACCTTGATTTCAAGATCTTTAGTACATGAACCACTCTTCCCCGTCTTTATATTTTCCTAAATGCATCACCCCCAGTAGTCAATGAACTTTTGATTCACTGAATTTAAACCTGGCAAGGAATTCCACTCCTTTCACCCATCCACCCCCCAAAAGCCCAAATCTCTCATAGAAGGGAAGTTTCTAAATTCCTGCATCAACCTCTGCAGGTAATCCTACCCTCATAGCATTCTTGGCTACTAGGAGTGTGGGTTTAGAGAAACATTATTCAGTTGATCAAGGCTCATCAATGGGAAAACCTGGTAAGACCAGAGAGAACATGACTCTATGGCTAATTTCTTAATAGAGCAATAGAAAGCCAAACAGCCTTCAGTGGGGCATTGAGGGAAGAGGCATTAGAAACTAAGACTTTATGACTTTGGGGCAGATATAGTACCCAAACAGCTTCTGGTGTCATCCACCAAATGGTCCCAACTACTGATCAAATGCATTCAACTTGGTGCTGACGGCTTAACATTCCAAAGGTGAAAAGGAGAAAAGCAGAGATTACAGGGACCATCTACGAATGAGCAACACATACCAGTAACCTGGGACTAGGATGTTAAAATTCACATCATTACAAAACAAACCTCCCTGTAGGCCACATTTCCTTTTAATTTTCTTCTTCTCATCTAACCACCCCCTCTTTTATTTGAACCTAACGATCATTCTCTTCACCATATCATCTCATTTGGGGGTTTATTTTTTTTTCCCCTTTGATCTGTATGGATCTGAGTGTATACATGCTAATGTACCTTTGGTGGTAGTAGTTTCCAACAACTGTGGGAAGGCAAGACTTTCATGTTGGGACTATACTGTGCCAACTCTTCAATTCTCTTTGAGATTACCTCATGAACTAAAGAGAAAGGTTTGCATGAACTGTTTTCCCAATGGTGGGTTTTAAATTGCTGAAGTGAGAAAGGATCCTCACTGAGCACGGCTAACCAGAAATCAGAAAACAGATGATCCCAATTTCAAATGCTATTAGGCTGTGGATAAACAGGGAAATGGAGAGTAGTGCAAGAGGAAGGCTAACCTCATAAAAGGGTAAAAGGAAAGGAAAACTGCTGCCACAAGTGCACTGAAAAATAGATAAGTAAATTCAGACACCGGTGGCAGGTGGTGGAGGAAGGTGGCAAGGAATAAATGTTGAAGATTGGAAAGGTTAAGAGGTTAGCCTAGGTTGGAGAAAATAAATGTAGGCTTTGGCATCAAATACCTGGGTTTAAATTCTTACCTGCAGTCAAGTGATCTTCAGCAATTAAGAGTATGAGCTGAGCATCAGTATTTCCACCTAATTCATAATTTTAGGGTTACTGATATAAATACACTGCTTAGAACACAACACGGTATTCAGTAATTGGCAGCTTTTATAATTATGTTTAAGGATAGAAGAGTCCAAAACAGAACTTTTAGTCTACCATTGTTGGCAGCTTTCAGAAAAGAGCAAATAGCTACAAAGCAAAGAAAGAAGAGCCAGTCTCTCACAGGATAGAGAAAGAGTCACAAGATTCACACTCAAGGACACAAAACAGTGAACCTTTTACTAGATATTAAAGTTTAAAACCACACAGCTTAACAGTAACGTTAATTTTACCACTAGGTGGCAATGATACAGCTGAATTTCACTGACAAGGTTAATTTTAAAAACAGTGAGCAAATCCAGACAGAAATTCCAAGAAGCTTTTTAGTACAGATTTTCATTTTAGAAAAATGAAAACATTTTTATATACAATTTAATTTATAGCAAAATGTGTAATTATCTGATTCAATATGTATGTTAACTTCTGAGGCAATTCATGCAACAAATACAATTTTTAAACAGTTCTGGTCACAGATAAGTCTTTTTAAAAAACCTAGACATATATCATGAAGAGAACAGAAATTATGGAAAGCTACAAGTATCTTTGAAGCTTTAGAGTTCTAAGAAAGTCATTATAAAATGCAAAGTATTTCAATGAAAAAGTTAAACCTTTCAAAAATGACTGATAGAGAATTCTTTTTTTTTTTTTAAATTAGGGCCAAAATATGAAATAATATGCAGACACTTTGCTTTTAAGTTACAAACGAAATTAATATTCATATAGGTAAAATCTTTTCAATGTCTTGAGTAAACCTACATTGTTAAGCAAGTTTATCAAAATTCTGACAAACGAATTCAGTAATACCTTTTTACAAATGTCAAAATAATAAATGATGAAATTCCTTAGAATCTAGCACTTTCCATAATTATTTCTGCTTTCTTCATAAAACAGATAATTTACAGCTTATTAAAAATAAAAACTTTATTCATTTCTTCTTTTCATATCAAATAAAAGGAGAAGGTATGACGAATTTTTTCAAATTTTAGACATGTAACATTATAAAACCTGTACTATAATTAGATGAATAAATAATAAACCTATACTGTTATCCAATTAATAATATAATTTTTAAAAAGACCCAATTAAAACGAGCCTATTTATTCCCTTTGTATAAATAACTTAACGTTCCCCAAATTTTCAACTCCCAGTTTCTACAAATGAATAGGTCAGAATATCTTATATATAAGCTTTCCAATAGTTTTCTAATTTAGCAATCACTTCCTATATTTACTTTACTTCCAGAAAAAAGTCCCCCCCAAACAAATGTAAGAAAAGCATGATTTCTAAGTTATTTTATTAATTCATAGATCAGTTTCCCCTTCATTTTGAACTTCATTTTGAATTATTATAGATCACCCTGAAATCTAACAATATAGATATTTCTCATTCCATCAGTGTATACAAATATACAAAACAAACAACCACTTAAGATGGTTAGCACAAAGAAAGATTACTGCGGCAGCCCTCACAAATCAAACAAAAGATTTCAGGAAAGTGCTCAATCTGTTCACTGTTACCTGTAACTTCTGCTAGAAAATTTATGAAATGCCACTGTCATGGAAGGGATAATTGTAGATCTGCAAAAGTGAATACATACGTTATGTGTAATTTATACCTATACAGAATCAGCTTCTGATTATCAACACAGATAAAGGGACAAGAGACAGATGCTGCAAAACACATAATCCTCAAACCACTTCAGATACATTTTTTATATCTGTATTTCACAGGGCTGTGTCTGAGAATTCAGAACACAAAGAAAATTAAGCCATATTGCAGAGGTCAAGAGTTACACAATTACCAAAACAATGGTAATGCTGATATGCCGTTACTAACTTGAGTTTGTCATCTTCTGCTTATTTCTGATGGTGGCTCGAAGTTTACGTATCACCAGTCTATCAGGCAGAATCATATCACCTTGTTGTTCTAGATAATCCAATAAATTTTCAGTCCATTGGAGAGCAGCTGCATGATTAATATGTTTCTCTGGAATCAGTTCTATTTCCTCCTCCTCATTTTCACTGGATTCGTCTGTCTGGCCTTGAGCTCTTCTGATGATTTCACTGTCAGTTAAGACTTCATAGCCTGGTTCAGTACTGTCCACTTCAAGCCATTTTTCAATGTTCTCAGGAGTCACATTTTCCAATCCTTTGGTGTGTTGTAAAATGGTAGCCACAGCAGCCACTGAGATATCTTCTTCATCAAAGTCCAGGCTTTCTTTTTCCTCTATGGTAGGGAGAATCTTCTTCCATGCTCTGCTAATGGTAACTGGCTTTACTAAATTCCATGCCATTGCTGTTTCATAAAGTGCATCTAGAAGAGTTAGTTTCTTCCAGAATGATCTCAGGTCATTGCCTTCTTCCAAGTTGTTCTGGAGAAGACCTGCACGATAGTTTCTCTTCATTGTAGCTATGACTCCCTGATTTGAGGGCTGAATCAACGAAGCCACATTAGGTGGTAAATATTTAGCAAATATTTGGCCATCATCTGACCTCAGGACGTTTTCATTTGGATGTGTTGGTGAATTATCCAACAAGAGCACAGCCTTTTCTTGCAAGCCTTTGGATCTTAAGTGCTCGCGAACTTGTGGCACAAAGATCTTATCAAACCATTGTCGGAAAATGGAAAGATCCATCCATGCACCTTTTTGGCTGAAATAAGAGACTGGCAGGTTTGAGGTGTCAGTTGACTTGAAGGAGCGAGGTTTCTTTGCTTTCCCCACAACACAAAGCTTAAGTTTGTGTAAACCTGTTGCATTGGCACAACACATGATAGTGACTCTTTCTTCAATTGACTTGTGCCCAGGGGCTGTGCATTTACCTTTGATTACTGAAGTCCTGGAAGGCAAACATTTCCAAAACAGTCCAGTTTCATCTGCATTGTAGATCTGTTCCGGTTGCAAATTCTCTCGTTCAATAAAGTCTCGAAAGTTGTTGCAAAAATCTTCCACAGCTGTCTCATCTCCACTCAATCTTTCGTTTCTAATATTAATCTCTCTAATGCTGTGCCGCTGCTTAAAACGAGTTAACCAACCGGCAGAGGGGTTAAAATCACCGTCCATTCCCAAAGCATAAAAGAAGAACTCTGCCCTTTTTGCACAAATTGGTCCAGACACGGGATTCCCTTTTGCTCTTTGCTGGTTGAACCATTCCAGCATTGCTCTGTCCAGTTCCTCATACATGGATGGCTTCATAGATTTCCTCTTGGCCAGAAGACTTGTGGAATCAGAACTGCTTGCGTAAGTTATAATCTTTTCCTTATTTTTTCTTATATCCCGAACTGTTGTCTCGCCAATTCCATAAATCACTGCCAGTTGTTTGGAAGAACCTCCGTCTTCAAGTTTCTTTATTATATCAAGCTTATCTTTAATAGTTAACACCACACGCTTCCGTTTCCCTGACATGGTGAGGCTCTGGGACTCAGGGACTCACCCCAGACTCACACGGAAGCAATCCTCTAAATCCTGCCTTCTCTCACAGACTCACTTTAACACAGCCTTACACACTCAGTCTTTCAACCTTACCAGGCACCTGGTGGCCCTGACCCCTCCCCTGGCTGGGCTTGGCTGGCAGAGAGACGGCAAAGGACGGTCAGAGGGGCGGAAGTCTGAGAGAACAGGCCTTTAACTTTAAATGGGCAGTAGAGGAGGCCCCAAGTCACCGCGGATAATCCGGATTACAAACATTTGTTTTATTCCCCCAGTGGCCGCGAGAAAGACTATAACCCCACCGTGACCACAAGCCTCCTTCACGCCCAGATCCCGGGTCAACGGCCGTCACTAACCCCCGCCACACCCCAAAGTTACAGCAGAGCGCGGAAGAGCCAGGGAGTCGGGGACTGGCCCCCTTCCCCAGAGGGACGGTTACGCTGGATTCCTTTCCCAGCAGTCAGCCCCTTCCACCGCAAGCCCCACTTCGCCGCGTTGGCGTACTTAGCCTACACAGTCCTCCCCGTTCTTCACTGCCCGCCGAGCCCCCTCTCCCCACCTCAGTTGGAACCAGGACCCCGTAACGCTCCCTGCCTAACGCGCGTCGACCGCTCCTCCCCACCCCCACTATACGCTCCCGGAAACGCCCCCTCCCACCGCCGACCCCGCCCCTCGCCCCTCCCAGAGGCGGGACTTCCCCCCGTCCCCGGAAGGAGGAGGAGCGTCGCCAGTCTGGACTGCGTACCTGGGCGGAGGCAAAGGTGGAGGCGGAGGCAGAGGAGATTTGAAAGGTGAGGGCGCGGGGGCGGTGCGGGCCAGCTCGGGGCGGGGACTCGCTCCCGCTCCGGCTGCTAATGGTTTATTAGAAGGGCGGGGATAAAAAATTCCCGCCGGCGCTCTCGGGGTAGGCGGGACGGCTCACTTCTGCGCGTCGCTCCACTTGTGGGCCGCCGGGGCAGAGCTGCAGTGGGCGGGGTGCCAGTTCCTTCCGCGAAGGGGAAGTGGGCAGGGCTGATGCGCAGGGCTCCGCGGGTGATTTCGCGGGTTTCTGGCTTTTCAAATCCTTGTTTGTTTTCTGGGGGCCGAGCTCCTCTAAGGTCCGGGGGTTTGCGACGTCCCGCGCACGTCATCACGAAGCTCTGTCAGAGGGTCCCGTTTCCTAGCTACGGTGCCCCCTCCCTCCTGGGGGTGAGTAGCAGACGGGCGGGCGATCTGCGCCAGGTGTCTGCGTCCCGCCGAGGAGACAGGTTTGTAATCATGAAAATGACTGTGGTGTTAACTCCCGAGAGGCTCTGTTCCTTCCTAGGCCCCTCATCCCTGCTGAATTTAGCGAACCGTCTTCAGTGTTAAAGATTTTAATGAATACTATAGTTGTCGGGGAAGGCAAGCTGGCAGGATCCCCTCTATGCGAAATTGTGTCGTACTAAACCGTAATTCTAAGTGGGGGACATTGGCTTTCCTCCCTTTATGTTTCTTCATATTTTCCTATTTCCCATTTCTGTTTTGTTGTGCTGCCCTGTTTTCCAGCCAATGGAAGAACTGTGATAAGTTTATTCACAGCAATGCGATAAGAACAAAAAAAGAATCATATTCTGTAGCCCTTAAATCATGTATTACGCTGGCTTGTTTTGGTGTCCCAAGTAATCTCGTCAGATTGTGAGCTCCTTGGGATCAGAGACCGTGTTGTTGAATTCTAGAAACGCCACAGCTCGGAGCATGTGCTGGCACATAGTATACATTCAATGACTGTTTCTTTGGTTTATTAAGGTTTCCTCTCCAAACTGTCATATAAAAGGAAACATCAAAAGGGGTAATGTTTTACAAATAGGATGTATCCCTTCTGGTGGAATTTCAAGTAATGGCTGGGGTTCCACTGCCCTTCAAATTTTTAAGTGTAAACTACCACCTACATTGTTCATAGGGCAAGTCGATGATTCCTAGAATGAATCTTTTCTTGATGAATTAACCTCAAGGTCTAGAATAAAGGATATTTCTTCTGATGAGAAATTCAGGTGGCATCAAAGTACCCTTTTTAGTTGTAGAGTTACCGTGCTAGAGAAAGAACACAAGCCTTTTGGGTTATTGGCTTGACATTCTTTGGCAGACAAGATAGTATGTGCTATTTACATGATTTTAACCATGAAACACAAAGATGTGATAGTATTGATCATCTTCATTCACTTATTTAATGCTCTCTGTTTGGAGTCTCTTTTTCTCTTTGCCTAAAGGTAAGGTATCATTAAAGAAGCTTGATTAAACTTTCATTTCAAAAAATTGAGTGTATACTCAGCATATATAGAAATTACATCCATTTGCATGGATTATTTTCTGAATGAATTCTAATGATCAAGAGATACCTTACCCATCAGCCTAGCTTTATCTTCTCATTTCTCTCCTCAGGTTCAGTTCACTCACTTCCCTCTGTCATCCTTCTTCCCTCCCCAGCTCACGCAGTAAAAGTATCCACATTTAAAAAGAGGAGCCAACCATAATCAAATTATCTTCCTTTTCAATGACAGATTTTTTTGACATTATTGATATAAACAGCAATTTTGAAATATAAGAGACGCCCTGGAAATTTGGCAGTTGGCCAAATGAAATTTGTTTACATAAAATTTGCCTCCTCAAACATTCAATACTGCTGCTTTCCAAAATAAATTTTTTCTCATCAGAGACTGCCTTTCTTTGGAATCTTTACTTTTTGACTCAGTGGGGAATCCCTTAAATTTTGTGATCAGTGTCATCAGTAAGGTGGCAGAGGGAAGTCTGCAAATTTTTATCTCTTTTGCACATTCTTTTCTTGCCTGTTAGATAAATAATTTACAGACGTTTCTGGCCTAATTCATGTGCACTAAAATTCAGTTACATAATTTAAAAAGCATGTTTGTAAACTCTTAGTCAAACTGTTTTAATGATTATTTTCAGAAACTAAAATTTAGCCTGAATGAGAGATAAAATAATGACTTTTTGAAGGCATAATTTTTCCTACCTTGTACAAATATAATATTGGCAGCAGTCATTGTGTAGCACTGGACGGGGAATCAGGAGACCTGGTTTCTAATCGCTGCTCTGTCACTAACGAGCTGTGTGATCTTCGGTAAGTCATTTAAACTCTACATCCTTGGCTTTGATTTTTATAAATGAAGATAGATAATATCTTCCTTTTCGGATCATTGTCAGGATTTTAAAATATATTTGAAAATGCACTGAAAATTACTATACATATAGCGTTTTTTAATAGCTTAACTCTGTGCAGTCATAGGTATTTGAATAGTGTGACATTCTTAATCATTTCTATCATTGTCATAGGAATCACCTCTTGAAATGATAACTGTCTTTTGCACATGGTATAGTTCTGTAAGATAATCATCTAGTGTGTATGAAACTGCTTTTGAGTTCTAATAAAATCACCTTTCACTTTAATATTCCTCCTGTCCATACTTTAGTGTATCTACTGAGGCCATATCTGTCTTTTGTTTTCATAAACTTGTTTTCATTATTTCTCCCAATTCAGACAGATTTATAAAAAAGCCTTACCTTCTTATTGTAGTGTAAAGCACATGCCCAGTTAGCTTATGCAAATTTATAACTATATATGCTGAAAAAATACTTCTTTGTACTATATGGCTTCAAAATATAACCTGCCTAGTTTATCTGGTGTTTAATAAAAAGAAAAAAAACAGTAATCTGTTTAAAACCTGAAAGAGAAACTGGGGGGACATATTTTGCAACAGTGTGGTATACAATAATCCATACTTTGAAGAGTAATATAGAGAGCTTTAAAAAGAGTAATTTTGACCACACACAGTTTTATTCTTTGCTGATTTTAATATAAACCTTCTGTAAAATGCAACCTAAGTGTAATTTCAAATAGCGGAATATTTGGTCTATGGACTAGGATTTGGTAGATCACTGTTACAATGCTGAATGTATCTTGTAGCAGTTACTGTCATAAGGTCGCCTACATTATAATTTCTTGTGTATAATCTTAGCAACTGTTGTTGTTCTGATTTTATATGAGTTGTTTACCATTATAGAAGCAGTCACATTGCCTTATAAACATAACAGAATTTGTACAATGAAATGGGTGGTATCTCCCGCCCCCCAACTAAAAAGATAATCATCTTGGGAAGCTATAAACTTGGTTCAGTAACACCGCCATTGCTCAAAAAATTTTTGGCATTCCAGTTTTGGAATTACCATCAGAGTTTGCAGCACATTTAAAAAATTAATAGTTAATCTTCATCTTTTCATATTGCCTTTCATTTCTGGAAGCTGGTAACAGTCCCTTATAACTAAGACAAGTGAATAAAGTGGATATTTAAATGTCTCTTTGGGATAAAAAACGAAGTGTGATTATTTTCATATTTTTTGAAAATAAAATAGAAAATCTCCAGAATATTCTGTGCCATGGTGGAAATATTGGAACAATCAGCCTCATAATGTGATTTCTTTGAAGGAGACAGCACTCAATTGAATACATAAGTTCTTATATGCGTATTATGAGGTCAGTCTCATTGCATCGTGATCATATATTTATTCTCCTTAGCAACCACAGAAGTACATATGTGTTACCGTTTTTCTAGTTAAATTGTCTCTAATTGTTCTTTTACTGTATACTTGTGATAATTTTGATGGAGTTCACTCTTTTCTGAATCAGGAACTTAGATCATTTGTTTTCCTTCCCAATACCATGCTCTGCTTCACCATGAAACTTTTTTGTTTTTTCCCCTATGTTATTGGATTGTTAGTAAGTTTTCTATTGGATTATATTGTATCTTTAACTTTTAATGGTTTAAAACCATTGCCATTTTACTAAAATATATGGAGGCTGAAATCTTGGTAGATAAGTTATCGCTCAGTTTTGCACTGTTATCTATTTTATGTCACTTAGTACTTTATTACTTTCTTCATATAAATGTTTAACTTTTATGTTATAATTCATGTAATTTCTCTATTCAGAATCCTTCTTTGCTTATGGGAGGAATCATTCTGTAATCCCACCCTACCTTTCTATACTGGTCTCTTTTTTCCAGCATAAAGCCTTTTTTCACACCTTTTCGGTCACACTTATTTACTAAACATGTCATGTTCATTCTCAGTGCCAAAGTTTTGACTTTATCATTTTTTCCTGAACTCCCTTTTCTTTCATTCTTTCTGTTCAAATTTAATCAATTCTTCAGCGGTCTATCAGATCATATTTGTTCAATAAAATTTTCAGTGAAACACTTGCTGTTCTGATCTTCCTGCATCTTTACACTTTTATTGCAGTTATTTTTTTATCACTCATTTGGTACTAAATGAATACTAACTTGCATTTTTCTTAATTATTATATGTTTCTACGTTTTAGTTCTGCACATGGATAGTAATAGTCTGAAGAACAGGACCATGATTTTTGTATGAACCTCTTTCAGCACAACATACAACATAATTCAAAATAGATGTTCATATGATGATTTCATAGATGTTCAATAAATAATTTGTTGCATAATTTGTTATGCAAATTATGCAACCATCTTCACTCAGGTATTTCATGTGATTTTACCTTTGTGAACCATTTAATAACACCAAATAAATATAGTTTGTACCATAAATGCATTCATTGTTGTAATCTGGTTGTCATTATTATATTCCTAATAACTTTATTTTGTAGAAGCTTAAGTGAAAATGGTACATATTAGAAGACATGAAACGAAAAATTCTAAAACTCAAGAGTGTGAACAGAAATCTCGAGTGGATTGGAGGCGGACTAAAAGAAGTAGTCTCTCACAATTATGTGATAGTGATGATGAGCTTGAGAGTGATGAGGAGCTTGATAGTGATGAAAGTGTTGACAATAATGAAAGTGTTGACAGTGACGAAGAACCTGATAGTAACAAGGGGCTTGATAGTAATAAGAAGCCAGAAAATGAAAGAGAGCTTAAATTAATTAAAGTTGAAAGTGAAGGAAACAGTAGTAAGCATCTCATTAACACTGGCAACAGTTCGACATATGAAGAAGAAAAGAACAAAACCAAACATGGAAGTATTGACTTACCAGATCATGAAAAGCATTCAGGTCAAGAGGAAGATGATCTCAACAAACACTCTGGACAAATACCAGAGGAGGATTTAGAAGAAGAACACATCAAGCGAGGGAAGAGAAAAAGGATCTCCTCCGTGATGTACGACAGTGATGAAAGTGACGACAGTGATATCCTAGTTAGAAAAGTGGGCATTAAACATCCGCGTAGAGTGGTTGAAGATGAATGTTCTTCAGTGGAGATGGAGCAAAAAGAACCTGAAAAAACTTTAGCCGCAAGAAAGCGAGAACAGCTCCAGAAACTGCAAGACCTCTCAAAACAGAGATCTCGTCAGAGACGCAGTAGTAGTAGAGATCTTGAGGTGTGTTATGTTTTATTGGTTTTGTTACTGTTTTTAAATTTTTATTTAAAGTATTTTATAAAAATCAAAGTGCTGAATCTGTTCTATTTCACAATAATTCTAAAATTTATTTTTTAGTCAAGTTTCCTTGAACATGTTTGATTGCAGTATTGTATCTAATAATATTATTTTTTCATGAGCCTCATTCTTTCACTCTTTTTTAAAATTGAAAGACTTTTTAAAAATTTGGTCTTTCCTGTTTTTAATTTCTACTTATCATCTTAATGTCGATTTTGAACATTTTATTTCACTTACCAGGGTATATTATCTTCTTCCTAATTTCAAAAGTTCAACATTTAACATGACAAGATTTTTTTAACCTTAAAATATAAAATTAATTTCTACAAATCATTTTTTTATTTCGGATTTAATCTTTTAATTTCACATCCATACTGACAATTTTTTAAAGGTACACTTTACTAAAAGGTATGTTTTAATTTAATTAGGACTCTGAAAAGAAATCCTGCCCAAGCAGTGATGAAAATGATGAGGAGGAGGAGGAGGGGGAGGAGGAAGATGATTATGAATATGATGAAGATGGAGATGATTATATTATTGATGACTTTGTAGTGCAAGATGAGGAGGGTGATGAAGAGAATAAAAGCCAAGGAGGAGAAAAATTGACTACATCACAACTGAAATTAGTAAAACAGAATTCTCTTTGTAAGTTAAATATCAAGGGAATGTTTTGTGACTTGTTCTAATCATGATATTATACTAAGTATCAGATCAGCCTTTTACTATCATGTTCTAAATCATTGATTAGGAACTGTGGTTTCATTTTCAGGTAAACTTGTCTAATAATAGTTTATTCTAGTGGTTTTGAGAACCCTTTACACTCTTAAAAATAATTGAGGACCCCAAAGGGCTTTTGTTTCTGTGGGTTATATCTATCAACATTTACCATTGTAGAAATACAAAAGAGAAATTTAAAATATATCTATTAATTAAATGACTTAAAATAACTCATGCAATGTGGTAAGCTCATTACATGTTAATATAGATAACATTTTTCTGAAAAATTCTATTTTTTAACTCTATTTTTCCAAAAAATGAAAAGAATGGCATTGTTTTCCATTTTAATAAATATATTTAACGTCTAGCTTAACAGAAGGCAGCTGGGTTCTTATATCGGCTTTTGCATTCAGTCTGTTGTGATATTTTGTGATATTAAATTAGATGAAAGCAATTTTGTTTCACACAGATAGGTAGCTGGAAAAGGAAGGATTGTTTTTAAAGCATTTTAAAAATAATTGTGGATATTCTCATT
The DNA here is from genome assembly GCF_028021215.1 of Eschrichtius robustus. Classification (NCBI taxonomy): domain Eukaryota; kingdom Metazoa; phylum Chordata; class Mammalia; order Artiodactyla; family Eschrichtiidae; genus Eschrichtius; species Eschrichtius robustus. The sequence continues at coordinate 40,223,412 of NC_090834.1, forward strand.
TGACACCACACCAAAATTCAGCAAGTGATAGTTTCTTAAAGGTTAGTTTGCAGTATGGAATGTGAAAGCATATGAATGAACTTTTAATACTTACATTACATTCCATTGGTCTGTCTTGTAATTTGAATGGATCTTTTACCCATGCATGATTTTGTAATATCATGCACTGATCATTTGAAAAATATTGGTTCACTGGGTTATGTAGCTTTTCCATATTTTGACACATTTCATTATACAGTATTTAAGAAATCACATTCATTAATATCACCACCAATCTCATCAGAAAATTCTTTAGGTATTGGGAAGTTGTCAAGCTCATAGTAACAAATACAAGTTTTTCAAAATTCTAATTTCTACTCAAAAATCTGTTTTTTATCTTTGGTAACAAATACTGTGAGTTCTTGAAATGACAGTTTCTCTTTGTTCATTTTTGACAAAATATTTGACAAATGCCTGAATAACATAGTTGGTCAATAGTTCTCTCAAGTATACATGGTGTTTCAAGTAAACCTGACAAATGAGGCTTTTTTAACTCCCAACTCAGTTTTTCCTCAAAGTACGATATTACACTTGATATGCAGCACAAGTGCTTTATCCATACTTCCCATTTCATCTCACTGAATACAAAAAAGGTGTATACTCAAGATTCAAGATTTAATAAAAATAATAATTTTTACTGCTTCATCAAGGACATTCTTAAGTGAAAGTAGGTTTTTTACTGAATGCATAGCAATGATTATAATGATTACTAGTAGTTTGGTTCTATAGCCATGATTCATGTTAAGGGGTCAGCTGCCTTATCCATAGTTACGTTTGCAGCATCGTTGAAAATGTCAACATGGTGAAACAGCAGATAATTATCTTAGTGTTATTGCTTTGACCTCACTGATCACCTTAAATGGACTAGGAGACTTCCAGGGGTCTACAGATCACACTTTGAGAACCACAGGTGTTATCTGGCCTTTTGAAGTGACACTCAGTGAAACCTATCAGGAAATTAGAACCTTTTATATTTTCACACAATGAAAATATAAATAATAGGGCCCTGAAAATTTAGGATGTCTTTAAATATGTATTATTGTTCTGATCCCTATAATTGTACATAAATTTAAAGACTTTTTTATGATGTTTTACAACTCTGGTACAACTCTGTTGGATGAAAACATTTTTTTTTCTTCAAGAATGCATTTTTTCCAAAAAAAATTAAAGGGCATGGTTACTAAAGTTAAGTGTAATATGGTTCAAATTAGATACCATGATTTAGATAAATTAGTAGATTGAGGTATGAATCAAATTTCAAGAAATTTATCAGTTACAGAAATGCCAGTGATAAGCATCTGTGTATTGAAAGTTAATGACTGTTTTCCTTATGTCAGTAGGCACTGGTTCACCTGCCATCTGGACATTTGAATCTCAGGAAAACTCAATTAGGAAGTGTCCCATCATTCTGGATATTAATATCTAGAATGTGATAGAACATTTACTGAGAGATACCCACTCATAAACACTCCTGTTAATTAATGAAAATAAAAGTCCACCACATGGGAACTCTTTTAACTTTCTTCTCTATCCTACACTTTTATGCTTACTTTTGTTTTTTTAAGGGAGGTTTTAGACTTACTGAAAAGTTGAGTAGAAAGTACAGAGAGTTCCTATGTAACCCCTCATTCAGAGTTTCCCTGTTATTAACATCTTGGATTAGTTTGGTACATCTGGTGCGATCGATGAGCCAATATGAATACATTATTAACTGTAGTTCGTAGTTTGTGTTGGGGCTCACTCTTTGTGCTGTACATTCCGTGGGTTTGAGAAATGTATAATGATGCAACAGGTATCCACCATTACAATATCAGAACAGTTTCACTCTCCTAAAAATGCCTTGTTTACCACCTACTCATCCCTCCCTCCCTCCCACCCCAGAACCCCTATCAACCACTGACCTTTGAAATGTCTCCATAGCTTTCCCTTTGCCAGAATGTTTTATAGTTGGAATCATACAGCATGTAGCCTTTTCAGGTTGGCATATTTCACTTAATAATGCATTTAAGTTTCCTCCATGTCTTAATGTGCATGATAGCTCATTTCTTTTTATCACTGAATAATATTCCATTGTATGGATGTACCACAGTTTGTTTATCCATTCACCTGTTGAGGGACATGTTGGTAGCTTCCAAGTTTTGGCAATTATGGATAAAGCTGCTATAAATATTTGTGTGCAAATTTATCTATGGACATAAGTTTCCAACTCATTTGGGTAAATATCAAGGAGTTCTGTGCTTGCTTTTACTATTGAGCATCTCCACCTTAGAAGGAGATGTACCTCATTTTTTATGCAATACATTTTATCTTATGTGTTCTTAATTGAAGCTTCTCCTTCTGACTCTATCCTTACAAGCTCTCTTTTCTCAACTTGTAACCATATTAATGCCTTTCCTCCCTTGAGTTGGCATGTTCTATTAGCCACCATTCTAAATCTTACCATTTTGTTCAAGTCTCCCAGTAACTCTGCAAAGCATTGTGCTTAGACTATTATACCCATCAATCCAGTGAAATTGCTCTCACTGAAGTTAGTGATAACTTTTTGGTTGCCAAGATGCGCTTTGGTTCTTATGTTAACCTGATACTGCTGTGTGCTTTGCCACTAACCATTGACAACTCTCACTTTCAAAGTTCTCTTTTTCGCTTCTTGCATTCCCCTTTATAATATTGCTGTCCTCTTTTTCCATTTGCCATGTAAATATCGATGTTTCTAAAGGTTCCATCCTCAAACTACCTTCATTTTGCTTGTGCTTCAGGCAGTCTCTGCCCCATAACTTCAGCCCAATCTATGGGGAAATTCCCAAACTTTTATTTCCAGCACAGATTTCTCCATAGTCTTAAGGCCCAATTTTTAAATCTTTTTATTGAACATTGTCATCAGGGTGTCTCTCAGACATCTCACACTCAATATGTGCAAAACTAAATGATTGAGAAGGGAGCGTAAGGGAGTTTTGGGCTGGTGGTAGAACTTGTTTTTTTGATTGTCATGGTGGTTACACAACTTCGTGTTTTGGTCACAGAACTGTGCACCAAAAAGAGTGAATTTTATGGTATGTGAAAAAGTAAAGCTCAATAAAGAAATCCAAATGAGCATCCCTACTTCCCAAAAAATTACCTAAATCGTTAATCAGCTTCACTTCTCTTTGTAATCCTAATACACGTTAGACTTGGTGATACATTATAAGAACTTATTAGTTGGATGGATGGATGATTAAGATAAACATTGACTGAAGGCTCCTGGGTCTTATAGTTTAAGAAACAAAAATGTTAGGCGTGACCAGATTTATTAATACATCAGAGGAAAAAAAACCCACGTATTTTTATGTGATAATTTATGATTTGGTTAATGTTTTTAATACTTAACAATGATTATGCCATTAAAGAATATAATAAATGAAGCTAAATACAGGCAGTTTTTGATATGCCAAGGGATTATGTTCTAAAAGTTGCTATAAATCAATTCTTACATTTGAAAATCAACATTTTCTCGTTAAAGCAATAATCTATATGATGAATAGTGAACACCCTTCTGTGGCCTGGGTTAGATTGTAATTAGGCTAGTATTCCCAGATTCATTCTCCCCCCATCCCCAACTTCTATAAGAACAGTGACAACTACTCATATTCAACATGTGATCAGAATTTGGGAGAAATGTTCAGAACTCCAAATTCAGCACTCACTTGAGACTCACAATCAGTGGCATATGCAATTTTACCTTTTTGAATAGAACAGTTCCACTGTAGGAAGACATTTTGTTAATTCCTTGCTATCTGCCATTTGGCTCTGAAAGACAGACACATTTGTAACACCTTAAAATAGAAGTTTGCCTCCTGCTACATGGTTGAAGCAGTTAAAAGACAGAGTCTTTTTCCCTTCTCATCAATCCCTATTATTATTTATTCATATTTATTCTGAGACTGCAACTCCCAGAAAAGATATCAAAGAAAGTAGAGGGATGGACTAGCAATGGTTTGTTGTATTACAGATCTATATAGTTCACATGGTAATAATGTTATACACAGGTAGAGAGATAGGAACACCTTCAGATTTGTAGATACTAAAGATTATATTATTTTTCCAGTACTCTATCATATGTTCAGAGTGACAGAGAATCAAGTAGTACATTATAAAAGTACATCTCAGTCTAATAGTGCCTTGCTAGAAAAATGCTTGCTAGAATACTGGAAATTAGATTGAGTGAACATTAACTTAGTCTCCACCTAGCAATTAAACAGAATCTTTCTATCAACATGCATGGTATGACTAAGAGCAATCTCACAACAATTTATGTTAAATATTAAATCCTCTAGAGAACTTCTCCTCTTGTTTTAGGATAAATAAAAAGTACCAGTGAAATCATATGGCACAAGGGAAAAGTAACCCTGCCCTGAAGACTCAGGGGAAGAAAACGCCCATGAAAAAATGTTTCATTAAAGTAAACAGAAGAAAATTGTACAAAGCATTTGCTTTGCAATCTATGAAAAAGAAATAGAAAGTCATGAGGAGAGAACAATTTGAGGTGAAAGGGAGGTAGTTAAGGATACACTGCCAGAAAATGAAAAATATAAAGTCAGAAAATCTATATTGAAAACAGTAGAGAGCAGAATTAACAGTACAGAAAATCTCATCAGCAATATGTAGGTTAAACCCTAGAATTTTCTAGCATAGAGAGAAAAATAAAACATTTCTAAAGGAGGAGATAATACATAAAGGAATAGAAATGAAGACCCTATTTCACAAATTCCTGGGTGGGAAAATACAGAACAAATGGAAATCTAAAGGAAGAAAATTACATAACCTTAGTGAGATATATAAAAGATTTGAATGTGCTGAGAGGCTTACCATGTTTCTGGATATAAAGACACATGGAGATGTGAATTCAAAGGTATCATACAAGAAAATATTCTTGAGTTGCCAAACACACCTGTTTATGCAGATTAAAGAGGCTCACATCCTAAGTTGATGAAAAATATTTTCAAACAGGCATATGAAGGAAATATTTTTGTAATTACAAGAGTAAAGAAAAAGTCCTCTAACCATTCTTTTTAGAACTATAAAAATTGTTTAATATTAGGTGCCATATTAATGTGTTGCATATGTCAAAAGAGAAAAAATAATAATTTCAATAGATTCTAAAAAGGCATTTGATAACATTCAATGCCCATATCTAGTTTTCCAAAAAGTCTTAAGAATAGTTATATGAGCATATGTCCTTTACATAACAAAGAATATCTTAAACCAAGATCCAACGTCATAATGAAGCACTAGAGATATTCTCTTTAAAATAAAGAACAAGACAAAAATATTTCCTACTTTGTTCTAGTTGTTTTCAACAATGCAACAGATGTGAAAGTAAAATAAGAAATATAACTATTGAAAAGGAAAAGACATTATTGAACATAATATGATTATACACAAGCTATCAGTTTCTGACTTATTTAACCAAAGATACAGAAGTTAAGAGAAAGGATATGAATATATTGAGAGTAGGAGTAGATGCAGCATCTATTTCCATATTTTTCTTAAGTAAGTTCTTTTTTCTCTATATGAGTGGGAGGCACCTGTTGGAGTAGAAAAAGGGGCCCATTTCTTGCTCTGCCCCTGCCCTCTTACACTGGGCTTACATCTCCATTTCAGAAGAAAGTACACCAACAATCCATGTGCTTCTACCTAAGAGAATATTTATAAACAGTCTCATGGTTTTTGAAATAAACTTAGCACTAGCAAGACCACATCCTCCTCAGGGTAGGGGGAGAAAGCAGTCAGTGCCCAGGAATTCCCAAACAGTATCTCTCTCTCCAGCTCTATAATGTTCCAGGAAGCTCATTTTCCTTAGAAAAACATCTCAAAAAATGACAGATGCACAATAAATACGTAAAACTCAGTAGTTTTCTTATATGCTGTCAATAATTATTTAGAAGATATAATGAGGGAAAATTCCATTTACACTAGTGAACAAAATAATCACTAGGCCTAATCTTAAGAAGAAAAGCTTGACTTTACAGGTACAAGAATAAAATTTACTGTGGAATAGAAAAGGAAATGTGAGTAAAAGAAGAGATAAGCATGTTTCTGGGAGGTAATAAATCATACAAGAAGTTATATCTTCTGAAATTAATGTTTTGATTCAGCTTTGCAAACACAATCCTAAAGTTCACTTGAAAGAACAAATACATGAGAATAAATAAAATTTGAAAACAAAAAGTAAAGTGGAAGGACTTGCCTCACCAGATATAAAAAGTAATCATAAAATTGCAATAAGTAAAGCAATGTAGTACTGATGTGAGAATGACAGCCAGACCAGTAGGAAAGGAAGGGCAGATGGTGCTGAAACAAAATCTTAGCATATATATGAAATACATGGATGCACGGAAAATCAGCTGAATGACCAAACTATCCAATGATTGGATGTGGGGAAGGTGATTAGCTACCTTGAAAAAATCAAGTTATGCCTAACCATGAATATTGTTTATTTTCTCCTGTATCCTTTTGAAATTTTTTATAATCATGGAGAAAAGTTACAAACAATATTTCTAGGGTATTCCACAGAAGCCCATCCAAGATAAGGATTAAAGCGATGAGAAAAGCTCTGGGGAGGTCTGAGCTCTATTCCTGGCTCTGCCTCTATCTAGTTGTGTAATAAGTTATTTCATCATCGAGTCATTTTTACTAGTCTTGAAGGATTTGAATTTTATTTTCTCCTATTTCCCATTCACGTCTAAAATTCCATGTTCTGAAGTATGAAAGTATCAAATCTAACTACCATGCAGAACAACATCTATGTAGGGGACTGTAGCATGAAATCTAGAGTCGGACGGCCTGTTCCAGCCTTGGTTCCAACACTTGCTAGCTCTATGATCTTTGGGAAGTTTTTCATCCTCTCTGTATCTGTTTCCTCAATGAGAAATAAACCGAGAGTAATGATAGTAACCTCATAGGTTTGTTGTGAGAAATAAAGCAATGCATGCAAGTGCATAAAATGACGCCTGGCCTATACTTGCTCAGTAATATTTTTTTTCAACTTGAGATGTCAGGAGCATAATTCCACCACCACCCCACCCATCCACTCAAGCACAGTGAAATCAAGGCCCTCTTCCTGACTCTTTTGAAGGAGATTCTGACACACATTGGTAGGAGAGGGATTCTGTGGTTAGGAGAAAAACTCCCCAGATGATTCTGATTCTCTGCCCTTTCCTTCTATTTCTAATCCTAAAGAAACACTATTAGTGTCTTTGAAATAGAGCAGCAGTTCCCAAAACTCTATAGCAGGTGAGTAACATTGGGCATTAGCACATTCAAGACTGATAAATTCAGTGGAATAAAAATTAAAAATTCTATTTCAATTTGTTTGATAGGTGCAATAGGGGTAAATTTGATTTTTTTTCCTCAACACATCAGTTAATATTCCCAGAACAGTTTTCCCTTAATTCAGTTTGGGAAGTGCTAGACAGAGTTTAAATGCATTTTAACACAAAGTAAGTATGTACCAACACTATAATTTTATATCCAGAAGCTGATGAAAGTCTAGTTGAAGTTAAATTCTATTGAAATATTATCTCATTTTACAATTGTATTCATAAATGGCTATGGTCAGTTTTCTGCAATTTTTAATTAATCATAGGCCGTTTAAAGTCTAAGGGCCACAGTGCAAATTATCTGCTATTGTCAAGTAGTTTTATTACTGCCTCATTTTGGCCACTCTAGTACCTCAGTAAGGTGTTTTCTTAAAAATGAATGCATACTAAAAGTTTCCCCTAGAGTCTAAAATAAGATTTATACAGCCCTTTTAGTAACTAAAATATAAATTAAAAGATTTCATGTTAAATTTCATCTTTGTTTTATGTCAACTGAAAGCAAAGTCAAAATCACTCATGGATGTTAATAATAAGTCTTAATTTTGCTTTAATCCCTCGCCAAGCATCTTCCACTTTTCCTGAAATACTTAGGCAGCCCTTAATGTGTCTTCACAAGTGCCCAGATCGGGGGCAGTTGTTCTTTGATGACAACTTGGATCAGGGAGGGGGTCGTGTTTGACAGAGAACAGTTCCACAACCATATAACCGTTGACCCACAGCAACGGGAAATAGTAGGGACCTCCTCTCTCACCATTTGCCTGGTCACCACAACAGGTGATTCCATGGACCAAACTGGGTTAGTGGGAAAGTAGGCTTATACATTTGGTATGAAAAAGAGAAGACATAAATTTTCTAAATTGGTATGGAAAATCCTAGATCTACGGCAGCAGAAAGGGAATAGAGTTTTTATAGCCATTGTCCTTCTGGCTAGGGTAACAATTTCCTGGACAATTTCATATGTAACATGGTTTAGAGATAAGGAATAAGAGAATATAGAAACATATGTGAAGAATATGTTTCATTCACATATTGAGCAGCCTACCTTTAGAAATTTTCTTTCTTGTTCTCTCACTCTAATTGTCAAGTTGATAATTGAACTTCAGTGCCCAGGGGATGATTTTGATTTTTTTTCCACAATGTATCTTAATATTTCCTGAACAGTATTCCCTTAATAAGTTTGGAAAGTGAAGATTATTTGAAATAACAACTTGAAACTTTGGATTAGAAGCCGGTAAATTTGGAAAATGGAGACTATCTCAGTGAACAGACAAGTCACTGAGCCAGCTATAAAATTAGGATAATTAAGCAATTTCTCCTATTTATTAATTTCTTAGCCTTGGAGAAAGGAACCCATTGTATTTAGGGAATTGTTTTGTCTGCTGGATTCTAATATTTATTTTAAATTAATTTCAGATTCTTTTAGTGACCACTATACTCACTTTGAAAGAGTTGTGAAGGCTCTTCTGATCAATGCTCTAGATAAATCTTTTCTGGGAACATTATATGGTAAGTTAATAATATGAATGGAAGAATCAGGGTTTTTTTCCCCAATTTTTAAACAGCCTCATTGTTCTATATGTATATATGTGTGTGTGTGTGTATATATATCCATATATATTAAACAAAGCCACGGAGACCCAATCTTAAGGCCCTCCAGTTGTTCCCTCTAGTATCAACTACACCAAAAGTCCATTCACATGAAAAACTTGTTAGTGTTTATTATTTGTGATATGTGAAAGTACAAAAGAAATAGTTTCCCTGCCCTTTGAGAGTTCACAGTGAACTTGAGGATACAGGACATATACTAATTAAACAGCAGGGTAATTCAACACCCATGTGTTGTCCCAGCCTAAGCGCTAAGCTCCTTGAATTTCACCAAAAGTTATATGCTTTTTTATGCTTTTGTGCCTTGTTGTTTCTCATTAGAGTATAATCCCTTTCTACCTTAGATTTTCTAAGTGAGTATGAAATCATTTCCACTATGAAAGCTATCTGTGACCCATTCAAATAATATTTGTCACTCATTTGTGCTATCATTATCCTGAGTATGGTGGCACTGATGTATATGCACCTTTCATATATATTGAAAATGTATTTTTGCTTTCCTCCCTTTCAAGAGTGTGAGAAGAACCATGCTTTCTATATACACACCCCTTGTATCTAGCACGGAGTCTGGCTCTTAATAAAGACAATAAATATGTTGTGCTGAATGTCTACCAAAGTGCCAGAGTAAGATTTCATTCAGACTTTATTGAACAAATATTTGTTGAGTGCCTACTAAGGGCCAGGCATTATTTGAGGGCTAGGAATATGGCAATGACTATGACATGGAAGATTCTTGCCTCATGTTGCGTAAAGTCTAATGGGAGAGACAGCAATGAGTAAACAAATATATAACATGATATGATTTCACCTAAGGAATTAATTCTTGAAAAAATATAAAATAGGATAAGGAGATCAAGAGTGATAAAGGAAAGGAAACTCTGTGTTAGTTAGATTGGTCAAAGAAGGTCTCCCAAGTGGTATCTTTTGAACAGAAACCTGAATGAAGTGAGGGAGGAAGCAATGCATGGATCTAGCGGAGAGCACAGCAAGTGTAAAGACCCTTAGAAAAGAGTAAGTTTGATGTGTTCAAGGAACAATTAGAGAGCGTGTGTGGCTCCTTCCTTTCCCTAATGCTCTGATGGAAGGATTTTCTTTAACTTCATTAATTTTTTAAAATTTAAAGTGTTTCTAACCAACCAAGCAAGTTATCTTCTTAAAACTATGGGAAGAGATCGTTATGCAATTATTTAAATATTTTATATGGGCAAAGTGATTGTTTTTGTTGTTGTTGTTGTTATTCCCCTGAACAGATGGCACCAGGCAAAAATCATATGCACAAGATATGTTGACATCTCTTCATTATTTGGATAACCGCTTTGTTCAGCCTCGTCTAGAGAATTTAACCTCTAGAAGTCGTTGGAAAGAGCAATATAAGGTATACAGTTTTATTTGTTTTTGAATCTCTGGTCGGGGGCTGGGGTGGGGTTGGAGTGGGAGACCTCCCCACTCAAGTCCTTCAATAACCAGTCACACTGAATAATCTTCTAAATTATTAACATTTTTCTTTGTTAAATAATCAGCTTGTTTCTCATCTCTTCTAAAGGCTATAATTGTTTTTAGTCTTTCACACTTGTTATATCTATCCAATAATTAAGTAGTCCTAAATGGTAACTTTAGAACATCTCTAAGGCTTAGCCCATCTGTTAAAATGAGGAGATTGTCTCACAGGATGTTAATTATTTCAGAAAAGAGAGTTTCATTGTTAAAGAAGGTTGAGAGACAGTAGGGTTAACTTAACTGGAGGACTTTCAAGGAGCATTAATGTGTGAATTTATACTGTAAATCTTCAAGAGGGCAATGTAGAATATAATACTATCCAAATTTGTGTTTTACTGTGAGGCTTCTTTTCATGAAATACCTATTATTACCTTCTAGGATATTGGTTCCCATAACTTAATTAGGGAAACACTGACCTATGTAGTCTTTGACATCCTTTTCCACCTTAAGATTTTGTAATTCTACCAATTTGGGGGAAACATCTTTTTAATTTATAAGATCTATTTGATTCCATGTTATCACCTAGATTTCTATTTTATGATCTCTAATAATAGAGGCTGTACTATATGATTTTTAAGGCTTTTTTTCCTCCCTACTTCTAACATTCTAGCTTCTAATAATTAGCAAGAGGAAAATGGCAAGATAGTAGAAGTTCAAGTTCCTTATAGTCCTTCTAGCACTTAAATCATTAGCTACTCTACCTCATTTATGTCAGGAGATTTGGCTTCATCCAAGGCCTGTTTGGCCTTGAATTACCTGATGATAAATTAGCCACAGATGGATTAGGTTTAAGGACAGTTATGGGATTATAAAAAAAAAAAAAAAGAATTAAAAGACTTCAATTTGGAGGATAGCTTGAGTTTAGGGCCACCATATATATCTTTTTGACTGTGGGTGATTTTTTAACTTTTGTAAATTCCAGTTTCTTCCTCAGATAGAGAAAATATTTACTTACTTTTAAGGTAAAGCACATAGCATAGCTCTTAGGATGTGGTACGTATATTTTTGTCTTTAATAGAACGATAGCATATTGATCATTTAATTTTGCCAAGTAACTGATATGCAAAGTAAGGTATCTTATTTGATCTTTAGAGTAACCCCACAAGGAATGTACTATTATTTCCTCCATTTTAGAGATGAGAAAGTTGTGACTCAAAAAAATTGAGTAACATAAGGTTACACAGCTAGTAATTAGCCAGGCCAATATTTGAACCTAGAAACCTTAGGTCTAGGGTTTCTCAGACTTCAAAGCCCATCCATTCTGCTATATTATGCTTTACCATACTATGGTAGGTTATGTTGAGTTTGGATAACCCAATGTTGAAATAATAACTGTAATATACAAGAAAATATTAGCTTAAAAATTTAGGGACAGAGATGATTCAGTACAATCTTGGTCAGGATAAGCTAGGTTATGCTGCAAAAAATAAATAATGTGACAAACAAAGTAAACCAACAATGAAAATCTCAATAGCTTATTACCCCAACAAAGTTGATTTTTCACTTATATGTCCAGTGTGAGTCAATAGGGGTGCTCTGTTTATTGTAGTTACTCAGAGAACCAGGCTGATAGACCTTTCATCTCAGCATGTGCTTCTGTGAATACCAGAGAAGCAGGAAGGGAAGATCGTTAGTCATCTATTCACTCTGAATGTCAGCCTGTAAGTGACATGTGTCATGAAGTACCATGAAATATGAGAAACAGTAAAAAGTAGACAAAAGACAATGTCTTTGTGAATCATACAATGTAAAAAGGAAACTACATTGGATACTTAATTACTGTCAGGCTGATAGAGAATGCAGTTTAGTGACCCTGCTAATATGCTCATTGTGTGCAGTTCAAATACTGTGGTAAACTGATCCACGCTACTAATTAGAACAGTAGTATCTAGCACAGGCCTAGAGCATAAGCAAAACTACTCAAGCACAAGTAATTTCACAGCTTAATAAAGCTTATTTATGAATACCAAATATTTTCTCAGTTTGTTTACTCATTGCTAACTCACCTATTAGACTGGCCATAGCAATACTGGCGACCTGGAAATCCTAGTTCAAACTTGTTTATTTTCCTAGTACTTTAGTAAGAAACCATAGGAGAATTAAATTATTTCTGGGATATTTTGTGGAAAATATAATGCATACAATGGAGACTGAATGTGATCTTGTTTTTTCTCAATATTTTACTAACCTAAATGAATTTAATCATTTTATTATATTATTCTGAATTTTTTCTGCTCATTCTTTCCTATTTTAACTAATTATTACATCTGGAGATGAGAAGAGGGAAAAGAAGTAAATTAAAACCTGTGAAAAGCACTGCTTAATAGTAACAGAAGTTTGAGCGATATGAAACTAATTTTTTTCCTAATCTGGTTTCTTTTCATTTACTAGCCTAAATTATAAATTCACTTTTAAAATTTAAATATATCTTGTGCTCAGTACTAAAGTAAGAAATACCAGTGTGTTTTGCTCTTACCTCTTGTCCTATCGTTGTGATTCCTAACCTTGATTTTAATTTGGTTGGGCTCTTTTTATGTTTTATTTTATTGTTGTTTTTCTTATCCTTTAAACCTTCATTACATTTTGAAATTATTTTCAGGAGCGAGTAGAAAATTATTCTAACGTAAGTATCCATTTGAGGAATCCTGAGAACTGTTCCTGCCAGGCTTGTGGATTGCATCGCCACTGCAGATATTCGGTGCATTTATCAGGAAAGTTATATAACACCAGGACTATGGAAATAGATGATTTCATGTCACATGATAAACAGGTATTTTTTCCCTTCATTTTAGTTCTCAACATTTAGAAATTTTCACTAAATAAGCCTGCACAAGTAACCCTAAGTTATTTTCACAAATGGAGAAAGCACTAGGAGAAGGGAAAAGAATACAAGGAAAGAGTGTGCAATTTTTGAATGTGAAAAATATGTGTTATACAGCAGATTCACTCCAAATTCAATCAGATACTGAAATCAGTGCATACTGTCTAAGTGTACATCACCCAAACTGTGGGGGAGAGGGGAGAGGGTATAGGATGAGGATGAAAAAGGAGGTAACTGGGGCAGGGGAAGCAGAAGTCCTTTTTGAGTCCAAAGGAGAATTTGACCCCAATGGAAATTTTAGGGTAGATAATCTACCAAATTGACAATCCACAGACAAAGAGGCCTATTCACCTCAATATGAGATTTGAAGGAAAATTGTGCTTCAGCCTAGACTACATCAGAAGTGTTTCAGAGCCTAGAGCAATCACCATATATTTAAGGTGCTGTTAATTTTGAATAAATAGACAAAACAGCAGAAAATGTTTGAAATATTTGAAGAAATGTATTTGATAAACAAGAACAGAGCAATGCAATGTGAAGAAAGAAAAAGTGCAAATGCTTACTACTTCTATTTTTAAATCTTTGTAAAACTGTTGCACTTATAAATGCAAAAATATTAATATTGAGATCTTCCTCTGGAATTCCCTCCATGGATTCCGCATCCACTGATACAGAGGACCGACTGTGTATTTATTGAAAAAAATCCCTGTCTATGTGGACCTGTGCAGTTCAAACCCTAGTTGTTCAAGGGTTAACTGTACTATGTTTATACCTGCGGTTGGTTAAATCTGCAGAGAGGATTCCGCAGATATGGAGGCCCGACTGTGGGACTTGAGCATCTGCAGATTTTGGTATCAGGGAGGGTTCTGGAACCAATCCCCTGTGGCTACTGAGGAGTGATTGTAGTTTTAGTTACAGCAGTCTTGGGTAGGGTACTGAGATGAGAGGCGTTGGACCACCAGGTTATGGTAAAGTCTGAGAGCATGGATGAGAAGGAAATCACCTAGAGGAAAAAGATGTGAAATCTGAAAGGCAGTTAGGAGGACTGAAAACAGTCAGTTTTTCAGTTTTGCCCAGAGTCTGTCCAGACTCCTCAAGATGCTTAAGAACCAGTGGGAAGAGGCAGTAATTTTGAGGCAAGTGGCAAGGTGTAATGCGTCCACGCAAAGAACAGGCCAAGAGGAAAGAGAATCCCTTGACTCAGTCTATTGCACTAAATGTTCCTAGAGACCTAGGAACAAAAACCAAACTTCTTCCCATCCTTCCTCTTTCCTTGAGGATCTTTTTTCTTTTTTCTCCATGTTTTAATTTCCTTAAGAAGCTGGCTGCTCCTCTGCATTTGAGGGCCTAGAGAAATACCTCGAAAAGCTACCTACAGTGAGCTGGATATTACAGATGCGCGAAATGCATGTTTCATTATATTTCCTTGCTTTAATTTGTTAAACAGTGTTAATTTACACTTCCACATGCTGTATCTAATAAATTACAAATCAGATTATTTCTGTTGCCTTGCATTCACCATCCTGCTTTAGGAAAATTTGCTGACAGTTTTTACCTTTGTTTCCAATTATATCTTTGGATATGTAGGGTACCTTAGTTCACACTGGTAACTGAGATAGTTACCTTCAGATTTATCAGTTCATAGAACTCTGCTAACCCTGCACAGTGGATTAGTAATCATTTATATGTCACTTTGCTTATCTGCTTTAAGATAATCACCACAGAACTTATCATTTCTCTCTCTCTCTGGCAAGTTTTTTAATACTGTCTATCTCGTTAGGCTAATGTCCTTATTTTTTTATTTTTTTTTGGCTGTGCCGCACAGCTTGTGGGATCTTAGTTCCCTGACCAGGGATTGAACTTGGGCCCTCAGCAGTGAAAGTGCCGAGTCCTAACCACTGGACCACCAGGGAGTTCCCTAGAATAGTGTCCTTAATGTTTAGAAATGCAATTAGTTAACAAAAAGTACTCTCTGAATACATTTCTGGACATTTAAGGACACTATTCTAACAGCATAGATTCATTTTACTTGTTTTTAGTACTTCATATAAATAGCATGCTACAATGTAAGCTGTGTTGTACTGTATACATTAATTCATAAGGTATAGTGGGCTATAACAATACACTGAAACAGGGGTGGGGTGAAAGGAGAGATCCACTTGCAGTGCATGCAACTACTATATACATTTACTGTTTACATTTACTGTTTTCTATGAAGCCTTACTAACAGTGGTTTAGGCTCTTCCATATAAAATGTGATCACATTTGGGAAAAAAATAGTATGAGAATATTCTAAAGGTAATTTGGGGTTTATTGACCTCCATAAGTGTAAGGTAGACACCAAGAGGGTAGGAATTAGAAATGGAAAGGAGTAAATTATAATGTTTAATATTCTCAGTGGATATTTTTATTTCATACAGAAAAAAATTAGAGATTTTTAAACACCTCTCCTTCCCTTTTGTCCCAACTTAAAAATTCTATATAGATAAATTCCTCTTGTTTTGTGGAAATATCGAATACAATGCGATAGAAGTAAAAAAATTACATTATTCTTCCAGAACAACCATAGGAGACTTCTCCCACATATATTCTAATGGCAGAAATGGAGAGACTAGCCCTAGTGTCCACTGCAACTGTTGTGGTATCTTTTTACTCAAAGTGGGAGGTACTGGCAAGTGAACTGTAATTTATACGACTAGTTTGATGATAATGTTACAATAGGAATGATACTTAGAGTGAGCAAGCAATGAACAATAATACCTGATTGTGTCTGATGATCTGAAAAACAGATTTTCCCAGAACATGAACAGAAATCTGAACATGATTTTCTTCAACTTTTGGGGATTTTAAGAAAGGTTGTAAGGTATCCCAGATACCATCTTCACAAGATGATGTATCAAACCTGACTATTGCTGATCATATTTAAGTTTCATTCATCTTTATCAGTATACTCTTATTCATCTTTATCACTATACTCTTGTATTGTGTATTGAACTCATCACCTGTGTGATCCCTACAGTGTGACTTCAGGAAAACGGTACAGTTATTATTTGCCAGATAGAGGACAAGTTACATAGATCAATATTGTAACTATGCCATTTGTACTGAATTCATGAAAGCATAACCTATTATGCATGTAGACACAGAGACAAATACGTAAGTTAGGAAGAAGTTTGTCTGTTTCCTCAGGTTACTCCATGAGGTTAAGATTGGTCATGTTATAAAGTTTGGAGCCCTTTCTGATGTGTTTTCTACAATGAGTGAAATAATGTAGGTACAATTATATTTAATTTGGTCAGTGCAGGGATACTGTTTTCCTATTTTAGCTATAGGTGTGTATAACGAAGTATACATTCAAAACATTCTGGGGCTTCCCTGGTGGCGCAGTGGTTGAGGGTCTGCCTGCCAATGCAGGGGACACAGGTTCGGTCACTGGTCTGGGAGGATCCCACATGCCGCGGAGCGGCTGGGCCTGTGGGCCACAGCTACTGAGCCTGCGTGTCTGGAGCCTGTGCCCCACAACAGGAGAGGCCACGACAGTGAGAGGCCCGCGCACCGCGATGAAGAGTGGCCCCCGCTTGCCGCAACTAGAGAAAGCCCTCGCACAGAAACGAGGACCCAACGCAGCCATAAATAAATAAATAAATAAATAAATAAATAAATAAACCCAAAGTTTTAAAAAAAAACAAACATTCTGAAAGAGAATGGGTGGTTGACTTCACAAGAATAGTATTCTTAATCATAGAATCCCAGAAGTCCATATAAACATAGAAATCAAAATTTTTGTAGTTTTCTAACAATAAAATACTAATGTGTTATATCAGACTCATTAATTCAGGAAACAAATAGGACAAAACACAAAGTTATTTTTTACTTCGCAGAATATTTTAGAAAAGAAGTATTTAGTTAAAAACTACCAATTTTTAATGTTGGTATGAGAGTTTCAGTTTACATGTTGTTTATAAGCTAGAAAATTATCATAATCCAGGCATTTTTACCTCAGTAACTGTATATACAATAGCTTGCATGCTTTTCTTGCTTTTGGGTGTGGCTGTCCTTTTCCTTATAAGCCATTTTTCTCCTCCTTCCCAACCTTGGCTGACTCTGTGTTTTAAAGACTTAGTTCATGCATCACCTAGTTGAGGATTCTTCTCCTTTCTGGATTGGGCTAATTGTCCCTTCTCTGTACCTTGATTGCATCCCGGGCATAGCATTTGGCACATTGTCTTGTAATCATTTGTTTTTCTCCCAGGGCTGTAAATTCCCCTGATACAGGTGGTACATATTTCACTTCTGTATCTCCAGTGCTTAGCTCAACACTTGAAACATAGCAGTTGCTCAGTTTTTATTAACTGGGTTGTTTAAATAAAGAAGGTAAAGGAATCATTGTATAAAATAAAATAAAAAAATTAAGCATTTCTTGGATTCTACTTTTAAAGAAAATCTGAAAACCAGAAAGGCTGTACATTCATTACTATATCTTCACTTCATATAGCAGATGATGTTTATTTCTTCCTTTAGGTGTTTACTGTTGGCAGAATTTGTGCTAATCGTACCAGAATTTACCATAATCTGAAACATTTTAAATTCAAGCTGTACGAGGAATGTTGCTCCATTGCAAAGACAGAAGAGGTTGAAGATGAACAGGTTAAAGAAGCAGTGGAGAGAATTTTCAATCAGTCAAAAGAAAGTGGCTGGATTAAGGAGGTAAGGTGAATATAGAAGAACCATTTCATTCAGTAGGTTCTGGAGCCTAATTTTGATCAGCAAAAGGATACAAATTATGAGAATAGAAGACAGTAAAATTTAAAAGAGAACCTTTCTTTCTCTCCCTGTCTTTGTATTTTCTCTTCTTCCACCCATTCCTTTCATGCTTATCATTGTCCTACCCTGAATAGGTGCCCTGATGTTCTAAGCATTCACTCAGCTCATCAGATAAATTTTAATCAGCAATGATACTGTCCTTTAATGAAGGACCTCTGTCCTTTCAGTTTTACGTATGTGGTTTTCCTTACATATATATTAAGTCCCCTTATTTTCTTTGACAAAGTATAGGACTCACCTCTGCTTGTCTGCTTCCTATCTTTAGAACAGTTCTTGTGACCTGAGAGAGAAGAAGCACCTGGTGCCAATCTGAGGAAAGGATCTCGGCTGCCAGTTCTAATACCACCCACATCCTCTTCTTGAGGACATGGGACTGAGCAGTGAGCACTGTAACTGAAGATCAAGGGGAATGCAGAGGTTTCAGGCCACGGCACTGATTTTGATTCCCCCATATCCTGTTGATCACTAAAGTTGATACCAGGGATAAAGTGGGGGTTTTGAAGAGTGCACTGGATTCCCGAAGATCTGCTGGCAGCTCATAAGCTCTGGTCTGCTCACAGAGCTTTTAGAATTGTTACGGTGCATGGAAAGAATGCTAAAATGATTGCAATCTTCTAAAACAAGTCTAGTTACATGACTGTATAAGAGAGAACAGATAAGAGATTTTCAGGCAACTCAGATCAACAGTATATTTAATCTTAAAAAAAAAAAAAAAAGGCTGACTTGAGATCCATTGCCTGCGTTATTTACGTCATAGGGAAATTTGTAAAAGAGAAAAATAAAAAGAGAGCTTAGAGAATAAACTTACGAGCAAAGGGAAAGAAAATGAGAACAACAAAACAGGAACTTCTTAGGACATTACAAGTTCCACAGAGGTCTCCTGGGCTGGTGAATGACATCAAGATTGGTTTCCCTTTTGACAATTATCCGCCCACCACAAACCACCACCCAGTGATCTCCTTGCCTGCCCCCCACATCTTGACCCTTAAGTTGTCTTGTTCTCATTTTTCTCTCTTCAGCTTTTTATCTTTTACTTTGCTTCCACTTCTCTCACTCCCAATTCTTTCCTCCTTATCCTTCTCTGTGCTTTTTCATTTGCCTTGGGGAAGAGCCATCACTTACCCAGTAAGTCCCAACTTCATTTTCCTTAATGGCATTAAATTCTTAAGTGCTTTTATTGATGCATTTAAGTGTTGCCAAACTTCTACTGGAGTTGAAAGACCTATTGGAACACTACATTTTTTAAAAAAATTATGTACTAGGTGTAGCAAAATCACTGTGCATTACATATATTATATAATAATTTTGTATATAGGGAAGAACATTAAACTTCTTGCAGAAAAAAGTAAAAGCATTTCCAAATCACATACCTTAGAGAAAGCTTAACAAGGTCTATGACAACAGAAGGGACCTGGAATAAAAAAATATTCTTAAGAAAAGAAAGCCAAGTATCACATTATGCTTAAAGAATAACACTTAGCATTGGGCACTGAAGGTATTTCAAGATGGTGCATGTTTAGGACAATGTGCACATTTTTTTTCACATAAAATACCAAAGAACTTAATTTTCTTTTTGAGATCCCTCCTACTTTAAAAAAAATTGTCTGTAGACTTTCTCAAAAGATTTCCTAGAAACCAAAGAAGTTTATTAGCCAATATAAACCCATATGCAGCTTTTTGTGCTGTGATTAAACTTCAGGATTTATCAAGTACCCTGACATTTCTCAACATCACTCTGCCTCCCCCTCAGTGTGTGTGTGTATGTGTCTTTGAGTAATAGCACTACATGTGTTCTTGTGATGCATGACTTCTTCTTGGCCACAGTTCTTCTAACCCTTTAGAATGCCTGGGCTCAGTGCTATTATGCTTGAGTGGCCACATCCATGGCTGTTTCTGCTCTTAGCTCTCAATTATTATGTGAACCCCTTCTTTTACCTTACACAAACTATCTGTTCCTGTCTTTCCTCCCCCAGCTTGTGTTTCACACCTTGCTTTTTTCCTTACCTGACTCTTCTTCCTCTGAGCATTTTTCTTCCATTATCTCGGGATATCTCAGCATTTCTTCCCAAGACCTGCGAACTAGACTAACTTCATTCTTCTTATTCTTCCTCCTAACAGTTGAACTAGGAGATCTGTTTTTAACTAATGATATTAAAAGGGTAGGAGCAATTCAAGTGTAAGAAAAGAACAAATGATAAGAAAATTATAATGCAAAATTATAATAAAATGAAAATATATAATAAACATAATAGTAATATGTGTCTCGTTCTAAATTAGAGCTGAAGAACATAGTATCATATGCACTGGCAAATTCTATCAAATGTTTTTTCTTTAAGAAGAGAGTGCCTATGATGATGGGGTTTCCAGGGAAGTTGAAGACAGGATTGTTGGGTTGGGGTGGTGAATACATAACACCAGGAAGTGAAGAAAGTATGTCCATAGAAGTATCAAGTTTCAGTTCCTATCACCACAAGCGTCAGAGTTATCAGGATCCTCACTCACTTTACTGGGAGTAAAACCAGAGCTCATAAGTAGAGTTAAGAAACCATTAGGTCAGTTCATCTCCTCAGCTGAAGGAAGCACTCTGAACTCTGTCAACCTTGAAATCTCCAAATCATCCCAATTCCTCTCTTCTCTTGTCCTGCCCTGGTCTTTACTCTCCACCTTCATTGCTGTCACTCAAATGCAGGCCCTCGTTACCTAAATTATTACAGTAGACTCGTAACTAGTTGCCAAACCATTCTAGACTAGATGTTTCACCTTTTTTTTCCCCAAAAAATACACCTCAGATAGTGTCAATTTCCTGCCCTAACACCTTTGGCAGCTTTCCATCGCCTGTTACATTATTGCTAAACTCTGTAACCTAGCATTTCATACTACCTCTTTGGTTCAGTCTTATCTCTCTCAATTCCCCTACAAAACCTCAGATTGTAGTCAAATCCCGTGCTTTCTTGTCTTGTCACTGTTGTATGGACTTCTGTCTCCTAGAGAAAACTCTCCACCAAATCGTTGCCTACCAAATCTTTTTCCCCAGGACAGCTTAAATGCCGCTGTTTCCTGGTCATCTCAGCTAACCATAACCTCTCTTCTGAACCCGCATAACAGTGTCTATACTTCTTTATGGCACTTGTTACTTGTTGTCATTGGTGAACTCTGTTCTCCTTAGGGGCAGGGAAAGCAATTTTTTTAATACCTAGACAGTCATTAGCAGAGTATTTGATATGTGTTACGTGTTCAGCAAATTTTTGTCGAATAAGTTATTGAAGTTGTTATATTTCTACTATAAATATGATAATAGAAAACTTATAATTTATAAGAAAGTTATGAAATTAATAATAATGTTCATTTTGATCTCTTTCCAATGCTTTATATGAATTAGAAATGCTTATTTGAAATTGAGTCCCTGTTCATAATAAGATTTTTGTTCACAATTACCATGAGATTAACTTGTTCCTATTTGTGTCTGTAGATTGAAAAGGCCTAGTTTATCTTCACTGCTTTGAGTAAAATAACTAGCTTTTTTATTGTATACACAGAAATACGGTCAACTTCAAGAATATCTCAATTTTGCGGATTACTTTCAAGATGAGAAGTTTGACTGAATTGTAACACATTTCCTTCAGAGAAGATTTTATAAATTCCTGTAAATGTGAAGATCATGAGTCTTGTTTCTCTATATCATGTGACATTTATATATTTTATGTATAGGTTCATGGCAAAATATCTTGTGTAAAACATACGTTCATCTTAATTTCCATGAAATGGCGCTCTACAGTCTAATAAAACTTTTATCCACTGTACGTAGAAAACATAAGCTTAATCATTTTTAAGTGTATTTTAAAGTTATATAACCATGCCTTTATAACATGTGACTATCAAGTGAACAAGCTGTTCATGTACTGTCAGTTTAATAGAAAAACACTGTATTTAAAAATGTATTTAGACTAACATCTATGCGTATTTATTGCTGAATTCCTGCCCAGATCTGTTTATTACCCTTTTGCAGTATTAAATGATCTTCACTAATATATTTTTTACTACTATCATTATCTAAATCAGTGGGCCATGAAAGAAACCTCAGTGTCTCATTCAATTCAGTTTCCGTGCCTCAGAATCAGACTGTAGTTTACCCATTTCAAGTAGAGGAGTGCTTTTTCTCCTCTTCCAGAGTTTCCCTTACGAGTAGATTTCAGGCCTCCAGAGTCTTCCAACCCTCACATTCAGGAATAATTTCATGATATGTATTTTCATGCTTCATAATGTTCTTTCTTTTTCCTATCCAATATTGTCTACAGGTTAATGATTTAAGATGTATTTTATTTATTTTTATCCATTACTTTTCCCACATAAGTATTTATGTTAAGATCAGAAGATCTGAGAGAGGCAAATTCAGCCAAAAATAGTTTAAAAGCATATTTTGGCATCTGCATTGCTTTGCACATCTAAATTTTCCCTTAATATAATAAAGTAAAATGGTTTCAGAGTGAACAAATGGACCCTGTCTATTCTGTATCTTTAATTCTTAAAAGTGGTATTCTCATAGGATCCAGTTCCCTGTGGAATTTTATTTATTTACTTATTTTTTACATCTTTATTGGAGTATAATTGCTTTACAATGGTGTGTTAGTTTCTGCTGTATAACAAAGTGAATCAGCTATACATATACATATATCCCCATATCTCCTCCCTCTTGCGTCCCCTGTGGAATTTTAGATACTTGTTTCTTACCTCAAGTGTTGGTTGAACCTAGCTTCATCTGTTATGTGGTTCATGGAATGGACTTCATTACAAACTGCATACATTAAAAATTGCATTTTATTAAGTCCTTACGTAGAGATTAATATTTTCTGCAATTAATTTTCCAAAATTATCCCTATTATGATTGTAAACAAAACAGGGAGAAAGAGTTTACAAAGTTGTGAGAATACTGATGCTGATGTTTCATGTGAGGAGTGCATACCTTTTTAAAAGTGTGAAATAGAAATTTCAGTCCCATATCTCTATTATTCTTATTTTTCTGTCATATGGAAATAATCCTTAACCTATATGAAGCCACAGTTGAAAGTTGAAGTGAGTGTCCAAAAAGATGCAAGGCAGAGTTTAGAGGAAAAGTGATAGTCAAGTGCGAAGGGTGAAGGATCATGAATGATTTGTTACAAAAGAAGTCGAAGAAAAACGAAAGAATGATCTCTAAAGTATCTCTGATGACCCGGGAAGCATCAGTTCTCGTATGTGACACTACAGACAAGCTTGAGCCAGCTGAAGAGTGAGAGTTCCAACTGAAAGTTTTAAAAATTAATTTATCTATTCTTTTAAATAGCATGCATTTAATTTGTAAAAATGAAAGCACTAATGATTTTAGGGACGTATGATGGCAGCTGACCCAGTTCCTAGGTCAGGCATCGTGTTGGCTTGAAGCATGTTTCCTATTAGAACAGCATTCTGACTGTTGATCAGGAAATGCTAATAGGTAGTTTTGCTGATGTCTGGGGTCACTGCAAGCGAGCAAGCTTCTTCAGTAGGTGTTTGGAGAGTACAAGAGGCTTTTATGTACATGATAACACCAAAAGAATGGCAAAGAGACAGGCTGTCAGGAAATGAGAATTAGCATGGATCACGGGGCCAATAGCAAGTAGTCTAGAAGAAAATAGAAATGTTGAAAAATTAGAATTAACTTTTGCAGGTATTATGACATACTGTATTATTTTATCATCATCATTGATATCATTGATTCTGTATAACACAAAAAATAGTTTGTAAACTTATAAATCTCACATGTCTATGAACTTTTTAGATCTGGGCATTTATTACTATAGTGTTAAATGCTTTGTGTTAGGTAGCTATGGATAGTAGAGATGATGAGGAACACAGATGGACAAATAGAAAGGAACTAATGCTTTTAAAAAAATCCATAGAGCTATTACAGAAGCTTTAGGGATATAAGAGAGGGAACAGTTCCATAAAAGGGAAAGACAAGGAAAAAAAGAAATGTTTATTTTATTGGCAGCTGTATGTAATTGACCATATTT
Source organism: Eschrichtius robustus (assembly GCF_028021215.1). NCBI lineage: Eukaryota > Metazoa > Chordata > Mammalia > Artiodactyla > Eschrichtiidae > Eschrichtius > Eschrichtius robustus. The sequence continues at coordinate 40,247,582 of NC_090834.1, forward strand.
TCTCACTTGTCTGCTCTCGTACTCAGATGAGTAGTTCTATTCACTACTCATTTCTTGGAGGTATTATAGGACTTGCTTAGACTCCAGCATGTTGATTGAGGTGTAATTGCAGCCCTTGAGCTATTTTGGGTATAGTCTGGTTTCCCTGTAACTCCCTTCACACTTGATACTGAGGCAGCAAGTCCAGTGGCTAAGAGAGTACAGGTTTGAAATCAGCCTTGAGTTTGAGTCCTGATGTGTTACTTCCTAGTTACCTTAAATAGTTTAATTTCAATAAGCCTCAGTTTCCTCATTTATAAATGGGGTTAATAATACCTCTCCCTCAGGATTGCTGGTGGATTAAAGGAGATACATATGTGAAGTGCTGTGCCTGAAACAGTGACTGTAAATAAATAGTAACTGAAGTGAATGGAAATGAGGATGTGGATGATAATGATGTCAGCTTGAAATTAAATGGCCGTAAAGGGTAAATTTGTACAAAAGACAACGTAAAGGAGTGTCCCACAACACTAGAATATAGTATGAAAATGCATTAAATTGTTGCTTGACAAGTTTTTAAGGTGTGTCCTTGCCTAGCTTAGAATTCAAAGTTTATGTCATTTAGGAATAGCGGATTTGACCAAAAACTCTGTTATTAATCAAAACCCGTGTTACTGCAGGACTGTAGAGTGAACAGTAAATTTTAATTTAAATATTGAATTTTTTCTCTTTTATCAAGTATGATTGCTAAATATAAAGTACCGATAGCAATAGAAAGAAGATAATGTCTAATGAATACACCTTCTTAAAAATCAAATATAAAATGATCAAAACTCCTTCACTTTTTAATGACGCCTCATGAGAGAGTTCTGCGTTCAAATCTGCATACCTAACAAAGATATATTTCTGCCTTTCTCCATGAGTGGTGAGGAACTTAGCCTTGGAAGGGACAGGCAGAAGTATGTTCCAACGAGAAGTAAAAAAGTTATATTGCATCAGAATGCACTTGTCCCAAATTCCAAACTTGCATTCCAGGATTTGTGAAAATAAAATGAACTAATGTAGGCCAGCCTATCGAGAACTAAACTGTAGATAAATCCAACCTTAAAATGTTTGCGTTGATCTTACCGATTCACTTCTATCCACAGCTCAGTTTGAAGCAGGACCGTGTTACTGAGATGCCAGAGTTGGTTTAAATTAACAAAGCCCCATTGCTTGAGACCTCAAATCCAAATGACTTCCAAGTTAGGGTACACAGAATATTTACGGACCTGACTATACCAATCTTGTGTTCACCTTAATTTATTCTCCATAATTGATAATAATAAGCAGAATCCAATATACATTTTGAGGTCTTAAAGGTAGGATTATCTGAAGATGAGGGGACAACAGTCTGTGTCAGAGATCTATTTGGTTTGTGTTAGTAAACTTCTTGAAACTCGACTGCTACATAATGATTTTCCTCATTGTATATGTAAATCAGACAGCTATGGAGACCCCAGATCTTGCATTAGGTTTGTCGTGGGCAATCTTGTATTTTCAAAGAAATCTTTTTTTTTTTTTTTCTGTCTGGAACTGGTATTGGTAATTTCATCATGGTAAACTATTTTAGTTATTCTTACTGATTTGCTTGTGATCACCCAGATTGACTTATCCAGAGACGTACAAAGCGGGCGGGCAGGTAGACAGACACCCGCCTGTCCTTTAGGAGCTAATGATGTGATTTCCTCTCCTCCCCCTCCTCCCCCCTCCCGCAACGCGCGCACACACCCTACGTCTCCCTGTGACACTCTTGAACATCTCCTCCGTGCTCACCCAGCTCTTGCTAGGGTGCTCAGGGGTGTCATGGACAACATACTGAAAAATGAAAATGACATCCTCAGGGGGGCGTAACGGAGGTCTGGAAGGGAAAATACATCCCCTGGCCGGGAATTTCTTCAACATTTCGAGCTGGTGAAGTAGTCGACTAGAGGTTGGGGAATTTCCCCAGCCTTCTCCCCCGCCCCGGAGCCGAGGCGGAGGCCGAGCTGCGCGCGCCGCCGCCGAGATGCGCAGGCTTTGGGATTCACCTCTTCAGCCGCTGGGAGGCCCTCTGCGTTCCCCTTTCCCCGGCGCCGGCCGCCTTGCTCGCCTGTGCAGTGGCACCCGCCTTCCACCAGGGAGCCTCGGGCGAGCGCTCCCCCCGCCCCCCGCCCCCCGCCCCCCCCCCCCCCCCCCCCGCCTCGCAGCTCGCTGGCTCTCTCTTTCTCCCTCTGTCTCACTCTCTCTCTTTCTCTCCCTCTCCTATCGGAGCACAATGAAAGCCTGTGTATCGCCGTGACTCCGGGCAGCGGAGCCAGTGTCAGCCCTAGCGGCGAACAACAGACGGGAAAGAGAAAGGAAAAGACCAGCTACTTTCTTTTCCATCTCTAAAGCGGAGCAATCCAAGAGATAGAACCACATTGCTTATTGCGAGTCCAGACCCTCAGATCCACTGGCCGGGGATGGAATGTACAAAAGTGGACAGAAAAGTGGCTGGACATGACTCGGTGCAATTTGCTGGAAGTTTGTAAGTTTGACCATCGTTTGTAAATTACTCTCGGAGGAGTTTGTCTCTCTTGATACTGTATTAGAATCGAGCCGGGGGTGAGGACTAGGGACGTAAGCGGGAAAGAAAAAAATGTGTTGAAGGATCTCTCTCAGTGGCTAGTGACTTCAGACTGCTTTCATTTAAGGCTGGGAAACCTTAGAGGGAATGAGGATTTTACTGGTGATTGGATTAGCTGAAGAAAAAAGCATGGTCCAAAAGTCCAGTTACTGACATTAACAATTGAAAAGCTGCCTCCCGTTCTTTGGGGAGAGGATCACATCCTACAGTCCCCCAAAGGGGAGAAAACACCGGAGCAAAGGGAAAGGGAGGAACAATTAAAAGCCAAAAGACAGTATCTCTTGATTTTTGTACGTTTTGAACATTGACTTCAAAAAGCTTCTGAAACAGCACTTTTTTTTTTTTTTTTTTTAACCTGAGGAAAAGTAAAGGCCGTGGGTTACAGAGACCATGGTAGAAATGGGTTTCTCTGCAGAAACATCCCCATAAAGAATCTTCCAAAACAACTAGGTGAGGGGGAGTCCAGCTCTGTATTAATACCTCTCACAATTCCCTTTGCTGTCTGTTCCTGTCTCTCACTTGACAATCCCTGAATTCTTGCTCTTACCCCCCAGATCGTGTGTTTACAAAGTACCTAGTGGCTCTTGTCAGCTTGGTGGGGGGAGAAAAACCCCACTAACTCTGTCCAACTTCTCCAGAGCTGTCAAATGCAATTAGAGTAAGTTGATCAGGGTTTGTTTCCAAATTACCCTCTGCGATTGGTTTCTGTTCTTTCTCCTCACCCTCTTTTACTCACTCCCCTCCCCCATACCTTCTCCACTACTCCCCCCAACCTCTGAAGACCTCTATTCATGTGGCCCTGAACACTGAGCGCACATTGTCAACAGCAGATTTGCCTGCACTAACCAGCCATAGCCTCCTTCCACCTCACCATCCCAGAGGCAGCAATCATTGTGTCCAGTAAGATGGGGGACACAGCGCCCCCGCAGGCCCCCACAGGAGGGTTAGGGGGGGCCCCTGGGGCGGGGCTCCTTGGAGGGGGCTCGGTCACCCCGAGAGTGCACAGTGCCATCGTGGAGCGCCTTCGGGCTCGGATCGCCGTCTGCCGCCAGCACCACCTGAGCTGTGAAGGACGCTACGAACGGGGTAGGGCCGAGAGCTCAGACCGGGAAAGAGAGAGCACCTTGCAGCTCCTGAGCCTCGTGCAGCACGGCCAGGGGGCGAGGAAGGCTGGCAAGCACACCAAGGCCACTGCCACTGCTGCCACCACTACAGCCCCTCCCCCGCCACCTGCTGCCCCTCCTACAGCCTCCCAAGCGGCAGCGACAGCGGCCCCACCGCCCCCACCGGACTATCACCATCACCACCAGCAGCACCTGCTGAGCAGTAACAATAATGGTGGCAGCGGTGGGATCGACGGGGAGCAGCAGACACCGGCCTCAACCCCGGCGGACCAGAGGAACTCGGCCCTGATTGCGGTAAGGCACCTGGTTTTCTCCTGATTCTGGCTGTGGTCGTGTGGACTTTGGCGAGGGTAGAGCTGGCCTCGGCCTGACGTAGAGTGGACGGCGGTGCAAAGGGCCAAGATGCCACCTGACTACCTCAAAGGCTATTGGGTGTCTTGTTTGTGAGGTGTTACTAAACCCGTACTCGTCAAGTCCTGCTGGTGTTCATTCGTGGGTTTTCCTCCACCTGTAGAGTATTCCTTAAGTGGTAAGGAACTTGAGTTTTCCAGAGTTTGCTCTGGGGTCCAGAGCTTGCAGAAGGATTGACGACGAGCGGCAAGATCTGAGCCGTTGAGGAAGGTCTTGTCTCAGGAAGCCTCCTGCTTTGGCGAGCCAGCACTGATTAGGCCCAGCAAGCCATGCTTAGCCTGAAAGCATTTGTTTAGCAGTCCAGATGACCTTTAGCCAAGCCTTTTCCTTCTTGTCCTATTTCCCCTTCCTTCTTTGAAGTGGCCCCTTCTCCTTGGGTCAGGAGAACGTAAGTGGTAATCTCTAGCAGAGCAAGTTCCCTGAGCGTTCCCTCACTCAAAACCAAAAACTTGGGGAAATAGCCCAAAGACTGGTGAGGGAGTGTTTTTACAAGGCCTGCTCCCTGATTTCTTACAGACTCCCCCACTGTCCGCATCTAGCTTCTTTCCACAGGCACTACAATCAGATAGTGCCCACTTACAGCCTTCACTAAAATGGGCAGGCGCAAAGGGGCTGTTTCCATGCTGTCATCCTAGAGAGTGCCTTGTCTTCAGCCATTCCTGGTGACAGGACATCCAACCTGAAAGTTGTGATTAGGTTTCTGGCTGGAAGTTCTTCCTCAGAGGTATAGACACACCTCATCCCAGAGGGGGTAGCCCTTGACTCATTGGTTCTTGGTGCTAGTCCTGGTCAGGTGACTGCCTGCCGTGTGCTGGCTTTCCCCCCAAAGCTGCTGGGCCCATAGCCTCAGGGTAGAAGGTGGAGCCCTGCCCTGCAGCCCTGCAGCCCTGCAGCCCTGCAGCCCTGCAAACTTCCTCCATTTCTGAGTTCTGTGGGGATTCGGAAGTCCTGTGTCCGCTCACAGCACAGCTCCAGTTTGCCCAAGCCAGCCCTAATGAAAGTCAGCAACAGGAAATGGCCATGCAAGCTGAAACGTCCTCAAAAAGCCCAAAGGAGAGGAGGGCACTGGGTTGAACTCCTTCTCCAAGGGAGCTTGAGAAGGAGCTCTAGGGAGAGGACATCCTCCAACCAGGCCCCTAGGATGCTTCTCTGTGACTCCTTATCCCTGGCCTGGGTCTGTGATGGTTGAAGTTTCCAGAAAGTCTGGGGGCTGGATTGGTGCTGTTCTATTCCACCACACATTTTGCTTGAGATGCCTAGAACTGCAACTTCCTGGCGCCAACTCCAGACGAAAGATAACTGCTAACAGTTAAACTGCCCAATGTTTGTTGTTTTATCCTTGGATACAATTAGCCTGTGGGGTTATATTAGTGCTTCAAGGCCTAATTTCCTTTCCCTTCCACCTGCTCTATCCCCACCTCTCCCTGGAATTCCCTAGGACAGCAATGAGAGTTTGTTTCGTGAAAGAGACATGTTGAGGTAAAGGGGGGCGGGGCGGGTAAAGAATCACTCAAATGGAGGGAAGAATGAGGTTTGTATGTGAGTGTGTGTGTCCCTGGCATCTGCAGCCAAAAGCATCTAAATGCCTTGATTGTCCCCAGTAAATTTATAATCTGTCTGCAAGTCTCCCAATAATACTGCCTTGTGTGCTTCACAGTCTCCTGGTAAGTGTTTCTGGGGGTGATACAGGGAACCAGGCGCCCAGCCCTTCTCAGTGGAGAAGACAGATCTCTGTCCTGGGTGCCAAGATTGGATGTGGCCTTCACATCCCAGCCGCTGCAAGGAAGGTGTCTGCTTATGGCCTCGTTCTTTTGGTTTTTGCTTTTCTCCCACTTGGAAGGAAGATGAGGCTGCCTCTTTCTCCTGGGGGCTTGGGGATGCGAATTGAAACCAACTTCAGTGGTTATTGTAACTTTACGATGATAGCAATATCCATGCTGGGAGGAAGTGAGAGCACCATGTCTGGCCTTTCCCCACTGGAGGCTTACTGCTGCAAAAGGCAAAGGTGGCTGTGCCTTCCCTCCTGTTCTAAAAGGGAATCTGCTTTCTCTCCCCTGACTACCAACCATCTCCTAAACATCCCCTTAGAGGAGCTCCCTCCCCGAGTGCCGAGAAGACTGATGAGAGGTGCAGTGTGAGTTAGGAGTAAAAAGTCCAGTTTATTTCTGATGGTGGCTTTTCACTGCAAACCTGTGCCATTGCAAGGGTTGATCCACCACCCCCCTTTTGGTTATTGGAAATTCCCTTCTCCATTTTAGCTTCTAAATTTGGCGCTCTGTTACTCAGCATGGTACTCAGAGATGGTGATGCAAGTACTGTATTAACCTGATAACATTGTGTCCGAAGGGAGGCCTGGGCATTTGGGAGTGATTCACTAAGCCTGTTAAATCTGCAGGTCTCACTTCGCTCAGGATCCTCTTATTTTCAGAAACACCATCCATTTAAAGGGGCCTTTGCGCAGAATGGGTGTCAGAATTCTTTCTTAATACTGTGTCCATAACTAGATTTATTTCTGTCTGGGTCTGGGTGTGTTGAAGGTATCCCTTTAATAGTTAATTCGTATGCCCTAAGTGGCCATAAATGTCCTTTGGAGAAAAGGAGAGAATATTGATCATCTAAAATCGAATATGCACGGTGTCCTCAGATGAAAGCCCTGTGTCCTGCGTACCTGCTAGTACAATGCCTTGTATATAGTCAGTAATATTTGAATGAGGGTGGAAAGGGAACTTCTGTTCTGTGGGATAGTGCTGTCTTTGAGGGGTGTGAAACTACAAGAAATATATAATGTCTGAGATTTTCAATAGCCTGAGTTTCAAGAACAAGAACAATGCAAGAAATAACCTCCAAGCTGGTTCTAATTCTGTCCACATTGAGAGCCTAATTCTGCAGCCCTTACTCAGCCAGTTTCTTCATTTAACTCAAGTGCAAGTTCAGGGGAAGCCCCATTACTGCAGCGATTGCAGGAACAGGGCCTTTAAAGAGGGCCTGGATTGTAAGGGTTTAAGCAGATCTGCATTTCTAACCACTTGGAGCAGGCTTTAGGCACTAAATCATTTTCCGGTGAAGTATGTTTGAATCTTTGAATGAACTGTGAAACTGAATAATTGCTGGTCCATGGAACAGAAAGGTTTAGAGCTTCCGTGGTGCATTATTAATCTTTCCCTTTTGCCTGAGACAAGCTCTTTTTCTGTTGCTTAGACTGTGTTGCTAGGCTGGATAGATAAGTGGTTCTAAGTCATCTTTGGCTTCAGAGATTATCTTTTCTCTAATGTAGTGTGGAGGAAAGAAAACAGATCAGACAAGGAGACTGCATCCTCGGCCTGTGCCTGCTTGATCACTAACGAGCTGGGTGACCTAGGACAAGTTACTTAGCAGTCATGTGTAAAACAGAACAATAATGCTGCCCTAGCTCGCTGAGAAAGCCAATGAATGTGTGTTTCTGAATAGGCTTTGGAAAAAAATTAAGCACTGCAGAAATGCAAGGCATTATTACTAGTATTACTAATAATAAGCTACTAGACAACAAATCATAATACCAGTTTTTCCAGGGATTAAAAGTATACTTAAGCTTTCAGTTGTCTGTTTTAAATGGCGAAATAGCTTTTATTGTAAATAGAGGGGTTGGTATTTCAAATTCAATGCTGTCAAGATAAGACTGAGCTCTCAGAGTACTTAAGTGTGCCCGAAGGTCCCAGGAAATCCTAGTGAAAATGTGCAACGGTGTGAAAGTGTTTAGGGTCTTTTACAGGCCCCTGCACAGACCTGAAGAGCTTTGGAAAGGCGTGTGACACACGTCCCCCGGCGTGTGTCAGGAATATTAGAAAAGTAGTTTGCACAAATGACATGGGAAAGTTAACTATTTTGTCAACAATAGTCTAAAATGTTAATTGTTAGCCTAAGAAAGTCAAACCAGTTAAATCATTGCCAGAGTCCCCTGGTTATTTTTAACTGATAATAATCAAGTTTCCAATTGACAGTTCAAAATTTGAGGGCCGTAGGGTGGGCGTGGGGCTGAAAACAGAAACAATTCATTGGCCAGGGCTGGGTGTCTGCAGCTGTCCATGTGGTAAATGTCCTCCGTGGGACAGCGATAGGCGTGTTTACATTGTTTATACGTGCAGCCATCATTTCCTTAAAAACTGACCTATTTTTGTTCTGTTTTCCAGAACAAAGTAATGAAGGGGGAGTTCTTATCTATCCAGAACCTTCCTACTACTTCTTTCCAGTAAAGATAATTGTAAGATCTCACAAAGGCAAAAAGAGTTCAAGTGGAGAGAGAAGTTGGTACACTCCTTTATCAAAAATGGGTAGAAAGCTTGTTTTGACAGCCAAGTAATGTTATTATGTCACCCAAGAGGTCTTGCTTGTTTAGGTCAATGTTTATTTATAGAAGGCATCTGCTTTCTTTGAAATAATGTCTTTGCTAGGTGATGCTTATCAAATTTTTCTCAACCTTAAAGCTTAGTGCGGTATGGCTCCCCTCTGCCAGTAAACCTTTTGTTAAGTACCGAGACAAACATGGGTGTCCAAATGTTCTTAGGCATAACAAATATGACTGAAAGGGTGGCCTTCATTAGCTGTTTTTGTTTTTATTGTTGTTGTGTGTGTTTGTTTTTAGCACTGCTATTTAATCTCAAAAAGCTTAGAAGGAAATTTGAAAAAAATCATCCAGTTCTTCTATGCATGGCAGCTAAACCATTCCGAGTGGCTTCTACTACTTCCTTGTATTTTAATCCAGTCCCTTTTATATGATCATAGGCAGGATCATGTTTAATGAAAACAATTCTAAATTCTTTCTTCTGCATTTTCATGATAATTTCCCTTATACTTTAACAGGTTCTGTGGGAGAATAGAGAAATACAGCTAAAGAGCTAGTCCCTTCTTACTTACAGGCTAGTCGTCAATCAAGACCACATGGACACAGTAAAAGTACTTAACTAGGTAGAGTGGACCAAAACTGATATAGAAAATCAGAGGGAGAGAGGAATAAATATTTATTGAGCCCTAGAATGTCAAGGCACTTTTATTGTATACTTTATGTAATGCTTAAAAAAAAAGAGAGAGAGAGAGAGATGAGTAAGCAATATTTGGCTATTTTACAGATAAGGAAACTGAGGCTTAGAGATTTAGTAAATGGAAGAATTTCATGCATAGATTTTCGAGTTTGACCCGTGTTTGATCCCTCCTCACACCTACCAGCTGTATGAGCTTGGGGAAATAATTTTCTTTTTGGGCATCAGTATCTTCATCTGTAAAATAAAGCTAATATTCTTTAGCATAACAGTCAGCGTAGTGCCTGACACATAGCGGGTACTCAAAACATGAGTGCTGTTAGTAGCTGGTAGGAGAGAAAGTCAAACCCAGGCCAGGCAGCACTTGTTGGAGAATGTGGGTCCCCAGCAGGCCTGGGAGGAGCAAGAGAGAAGGTGGAATGAGGAGTGGGGCTGCTGGGTGCCAATGTGGGTGAACCTTGGGTGTCTGGGGACAGAGAGTGGAGCCTGGTTGACACTGTGGTCGCGTGTGAGCAGTGAGGGGAACACGTGAGGCCGATCTACCTCCTGGAGGGTCCGGAGCTCTGGCAAGAGTGTATCAGAAGCCCTGGGAAATGGTCGAGCGAGGAAGGCTCAGAGGAGTCAGCGTCTGCGAAGCAATAATAATCCTTCATATACTTGAAGACAAGTATTACATTTCCCCTCCAGCAGCCTCTTCTCATTGCGCACTGCCTAAGTGTTCTGTATTACCTATCTTCAAGTCCCTTGAGCTGCTTAATGCCTTGCTATTTACACACTTCTCCCATTCACTGTGAGTTATATACAGCGTGACATGGCCTTTGGCATTGAAAGGAGATGGTTTTAAAAGCACAGTCGCTAGACGCAGAAGAGAAACTAAAAGAAGCCGAACCAACTACACCTCTCTTCTTGGGCTGGCTAAGCCTTCCAGTGCAAATAAGAATTTCCCCCGTGGGTAAAAGTAGGTTCTCTTGATGTTCAACTGATCTTCCCAACAAATGAGTTTATTAACTTGGAAAAGGTCTTTTCATTAAAACAAACAAAAAAAAATCATGAGCAGAAATTTATGAGAAGCTGTGAGCCCAGATAGTCTTTGAGATTTACTTGCTTTCTTCCTTGCTTTTTAATTACAGGTGGGTTACAGATCTTTTACTCTCCCTAAGGTCAGTTAGATACCGGTTTCCCCTATTTGGTCCATGTTCACAGGGCACAGGGAAGGAAGGCTCCTATGGAGTAGATGGCTGAGGGAAAAAGTCAACAACTCCTTCCCTCCCTGATTCGAGGCAGGATGCTGGGATACTGACCATAGCTGGAGTGGCTCTCCATCTTCGGCTACTAGCTCTGACCCTTTCCTATACATATCTAAGGGACAGGTGTGAAAGAGTGAAAGCTGTTCTTTTTCCTTGGAGAGGGGATGAAGAGAGAGGTTTATATATTCTCCGCAAGGCTTGAAGAAGACTAGGGAGTCGGGCCCTACCACAAGCAAATTGCCAAAGGAATGGCTAAGAAATGGGCAGATAGCAGTATTTGACATGCACTGTGGTCTCTGTGGGTCTTAATGGTTTTAGCAAAAGTTCTGAAATTTCATATCAAGATTGTGGACATGGGTGCTTTTTCGAGTTTGGGGAAATTATCCATGAAGTCAATAAAGAATCATTGTGCAGCTATTCTATGCCAAGAGAATGAATGTATCCATGATGAGCGATTTGATATAGCCTCTGTCTTCTTGGAGTTTACAGTCTGAAAGGGGTGTGGGTGTGGTTGGAAACAGAAGTGTTAAAGTCAGCTTGAGGTGGCAAGACATCGTAACACTTAAGAACCTGGGGTTAGGGTGAGACTACCTGGTTTCAAGTCACAGCTCTACAACTTACTAGCTGTGTCTTCTTGGTTAATTTAATTAAACTCTCCAGCCTCAGTTTTCTCACCTGTAAAATGGAATGATAGTGATATAACTAACTACTTCCTGGCACCTAGAAGAGGCTCAATACATTTTAGATGTGAGATGATAATTTATTATTAAATTATTATTTAATTTATTATTAATGTGAGAAGTGACATAGTCAAGTCAGATTCGTGGTTTTTCCAGCTCAGGATTCTATCCCCAAAAGGATGTCAGGGATATTTTATGCAAGGGATGGCTTTTCTCTTTATATTTATTTAAAATGGTTAGTGAAGTATACCATATTACCCAGTATATCCATACTATCCCTAAATAGTTTACTATGGAGATGCCATCTGGGATGGGTTTACATTTCTATGAAATGGGTTGAATAGTGTCCTTCTCCAGAACAGGATCAGTTAATATCTCTTCCATTCCTGGGATTCTAGGACTCCTAATCTAGAACTTGACTAGAGGGAGTGTTTATTTGACTCCTTACTTCTTCTTGAATAAAGGCTGGGTTTCCATTTAGTTGCCCAGGGAGTGTGTTGTGGACTCTGGGGGTAAATGAGAAATTTAGACTATTGAGAATTTGGAATGATTAGAATGGAATAGTCCAAATTTACCAATTTAACTGAATTATTAATTCATACTGACGAATAATTCTTAAGTGAATCTGGTCACAGAGTCGCAAAGAGTTAGCAGTTCCCTGCTGTGGAGATTTAAATGTATGCTTTTGAAAGCCAGGTCCCTTGCTCGAGTTGCCAGGGAATCAGTTCTCTCACTGCAACCGCACACAAACAGGCGGCACGAATTTGCCCTCTTCCCAACCCCGACCTGGAGCATGTTGAAAATTTCAAGGCTTGATGTGGGTCTTAGCTTGGAATCTCTTCTTTGCTCAGTACCTCCTCATGTGTGACTTTCCATAAGAAACACGAGGAAAATGCTGCCAAGGCTTCAAAGCGAGTTTCTGTGAGGATAATTCTTAATCAGAAGCACAGTGTTTCTATGAAGAAGTGACAGGATTGGAATGTGCATAATCTTGTTCTTGGTGGATGATATTTGGATAAGGACGGATTTCTTGGTTCTAACTCAGAGCAAAGAATGTAGTCAAAACTTTTTTGGTAGTTTCTTTATTCCCCATCATTTAAACTTACATTCCCCTCCTCCTCTTGAAGGATAATATTCTGAGGAAATGTAGAATCAAACTCGTGTTGGGTTTGTTTTGTTTTATATTGTTTTTAACAGTGTTCTTGCTTCCAGAGTCACGGCTGGTTCCTATGTTAATATAGAATCATTAACATTGTCGTTTTAAAAGTTCTCTTTTGTCAGAAATGTGGTTCAGTTTTCCAGCACACTAATAACTCTCACCCACATGAAGCTCAACACCTTGAATTCCTCACTGTACAACAGGCTTCTTTTCAGGTAGTTCTGAAGGATTTGAACAGAAAGTTAATTACATGTCTTTTTCTTTTTTTTTTTTTTTTCCCAGAAAATTTACTTAAGGCCAAAGTTTCCTTCAACTGCTAATAACTTACCAGGGGTTTGTTGGATACACAGTATAATCTCTTAGAGTCATGGTAACCAGGGTGCAAAGAAGTGGCTTAATTGAATACAATGTGTACTGTACTGTGTCTTTGGAATGATGATTGCCACACTTCGGTGTACACTGCTCATTTCTGGCGGTCTCTGGAGTCTAAATTATGTAAAAATAAAAACATTCTCTGGCTGAGCAGCTGAGAAACTAATTTTTCGTTGTTGTTCACCTAAGTAGGCCCATACTTGCTAAACCGGCAAAGGCTTGCACATTTGATTGCCACACTGCACCATGTAATTTCAGACAGCAAAACCTGTGTGCTGGTGGTATTATCCCACTTGGTTGTTTCACAGAGGTGTTGAAAAAGAGCAAAGTACAGACATAAGCGTAAACAGGAAAGAGCAGTGGTCCTTCTGACAGAAACACAGGGCAGAGGCGATAGATCAGGAAAGTTTGCACCCAAGTCCTGTAGCCATTGCACCAACGAGAGCTTCCTTTTCTCGCTTAGATTCTTTGCATGTGCATCTGTTTGCAGGCTCAATCCCCCGGAGAGAGATTCTGAGCTGTCTTTGTGCTAAATTAAACATTAGTTTTCTCCTTGGGAACCTGATCTTCCAAAGACTAGGCAACAGTATCTTTCCGAGAGAGCTCTCAGCTCCCTCAGGAAGAGGCTAGCTCAGGAGCTTTCTCACCTCCACTGTCTGCTTCGCTGGTGTGAGCGTGTGTTGCATGTGAATGTTTTGTCTAACCGGGTCTAGAAGCCCTTAGAGCAAAGACTTGTACTCTTAGTTTTGGTATAATGCAGGAGGAACCATGCTGTCTTAGAATGTATTAAATGGAAATGATCAGAGCAACACCCAGATCATGGAAGATTTCAACCACCCATGGGAAGGAGTTTCCTTTGCTCACTGCCCCCCAAATTCCAAACCCACAGCAATGAAAGAGGGAGTATGTGGCAAAATAGAAGCCATCTCATTTCTGACCTTCTCATCTCCGTCCTGCCCATCCCCTAAGAGGGCTAGTTCATATTGATCTAAAAATAGGCACTATTCTATCAATTTATACAGTCTCATGAACCCTTCGAGAGAAAACAGATCAAACCTGTTTCTCATAGGTGAAAAAATTAAACCCCATTTAAAAGCAAACACTCCAAGTTCCCATAGCAGTAGAGGTAGAACTAGAACCCAAGTTTTCTGACATCTATTCCAGGTTATAAACAGTAGCCCTTTTAAATAAATCTATAAAAAGAACAGTTAAGGACAATGTAGGATTTATATTAGTTTTGATAGTAGAAGGAGCATGGAGTTTAGAGCCTATGGTAAGCTGTTTTTTATTTTTTTTAAATTTAATTTTGGGGCTTCCCTGCTGGCGCAGTGGTTGAGAATCTGCCTGCCAATGCAGGGGACACGGGTTCGAGCCCTGGTCTGGGAAGATCCCACATGCCTTGGAGCGACTAGGCCCGTGAGCCACAATTACTGAGCCTGCACGTTTGGAGCCTGTGCTCCGCAACAAGAGAGGCCGCGATAACGAGAGGCCTGCGCACCGCAATGAAGAGTGGCCCCCTCTTGCCGCAACTAGAGAAAGCCCTCGCACAGAAACGAAGGCCCAACACAGCCAAAAATAAATAAATAAATAAATAAATAAATAAATAAACCCAAAGTTTAAAAAAAATTTATTTTATTTTATTTTTTTTTAACATCTTTATTGGAGTAAGTTGCTTTTTAAATGATCACAATGATTCCTTCCATCCCACACGCCCCTTTGTAATGCGACTTTACCACTCCTCCCATTGAAAAGTGGATGCTATTTCTCCCCAGTGAACCTTGAGTAGCCTTGCGACTTGTTTTAACCAAAAGTGTATGACAGAAATGGCATTGTGCTACTTCTGAGAATGGGCTTTAAGAAGCTCTCTTAGACGTAAAATTTGTTAAGGGTAAGTCTTAAGTGTTCTCCCATAAACAAATAAACAAGTAAGTAAATAAAAATAAAGAGGACAGGAGAAAACTTTGGGAAGTGACAGATATGTTTTTGGCCTTGATGGTGGTGCTGGTTTTCTGGGTGTATACTTATCCCCAAACTCATTGAGTTGTATACATTAAATACGTACAGCTCTTTATATGTCAATCATACCTCAGTAAAATGGTTAAATAAAAAAACCCTCTTGGGACACTGAGACCACAATATAATGAAGCTGGTCTAGCCAACTGGAGGATGAATGTCCACATGCTGAGAACCAAGGTACCCCTGCCTCTAACCAGCACCAACTGGCAGCACAAGAGCGGGGCCACCTTGGACCAGCCAATCCTCCAACTCAGTGGAGCCAGATGAGTGAGTGAGTTCAGGTGGAATCAGCAGAGGAACTGCCGAGCCGACCTAGAGGATCATGGGAAATAGTGCATAGTTTTAACTTAGCAGAGGTTGACTGAATCAGAGCCAGAAAACCTTAGCGTAGAAGACAGTTCCGCCTCTTTAGGTGTGTTACCTCAGGACTGGTTACCTAACATCTTTGAAGACTCATTTTCTGCTTCTCGTGATGGTAGAAACTATCTTAAAATGCTGTGAGCATTATATGAGATAATACATAAAAGAACCTAGCGTGTTGTCTGGCACGTGGTGGAGCTTAACAAACATTAGTTTCCTTGCTTTGTCCTTTGTCTCTTCTCGCTGTGTTGTAATTCAACGCCCCCCCCCCCCCAACACCGCCACCTTTATCATCTCACTTTCACTTCATGGCATCAGTGTTCTCATAGACTTCCCCAGCTCACTGTTCCTCTGAACAATTTATATTTTCCCTCCTGCATGATGGCCTGGTGCTGTCATTCCTCCTAACTACCAAATTTCCAGCATTCCTGTTATGCTCCAGGGAACACGGCTGCCTTCGGTAGTCTACCCTTAAAATAGAAAAGGGTTAACCTCATAAAGATGTCACTCCCCTTGTACTGTTATGCTGCCCTTGGGAGAGTCAAACAGCATAGCAAATATATATGGGCAATGTAATTGCCTTCGATCTTCTAGGTCACAGAAGACGTTGCTAGCGAGTACGGCATCTGGGGGAAAGTAAGCATATTCTGTCTTGGAGAGCAGACTTTCTAACATCTATCCCTGTTATTGTTTTTGTTTTTGTGTTTTTTTTGGTAGCAGATTACTCTACGTGCCTCATTTTTTCCATTTTACACTTCACAATAAATGAATAAAGAGGGAGCGATATAGTGATACTATATTATACTTCTAATACTTATTAGTGATAATATGAGAGTACTGGCCTGGGAACTGGATGTTGAAGATCCCAGTGCTCCCACTGATACCAACTAGTAGCAACTTAGTCAAATTCTTTTACCTCCCTGGTGCTTACTTTCCTTCTTGGAAAAACAATGAGGGGCACTTGGTGAGTGGTTTGGCCCACCTCTGAGGGCCCCTTTGGGTTGATACACTTTGAATAAGTTCCCTGATATTTTGCTTCTGTTTTTCAGCCGTCAATCTCGACTTAAATATATCTGCTAGGAAGAATGGAAAGAAGGAGATGTGACAAGAGTGGGAGTGTTTTGTTTTGTTTTTTAGAGGAAGTGCTAGTGAGGAGGGTCTGAAGTAATCTTGGAAACAAGGTCTAGCCAGCTGGGGCAGAGGGCGAGGGCACAGCCATGTTAATTGCTTAGCACCCTTCCTAGAAGTAATGAGCAAATCACTCCGTATCTGACCCTATTTGATGGGGTTTAGGGTTCCAGTATGAGAAAAACAGTTGTAGGACTAGAGTTTGATTCATTAAAGTGACTTTGGGGGGAAGCACTGATTTTTTTTCCCCCAGATCTCCCAACTACACTTGCAGCATTTTTGTGGGTAAAGAAGTTTTCCAATCCAGTCCCCCAGTGAAATAATTACATGAAATATAAAATATAAACCAAAAAGAAAAATATTCTTGTAGAGCCTTCCTTCCTCAGGAATTGACTAGTCTTTTAGCTGTGTACATCGGTCTCTCCATCTGTTTGTCTCTCTTTCATATACATATAACAATTGGAAAGTGCAGATTAACGGATGGGGTTTTATATGTGCCACCACTTCATTTTTTAAACGTGTTTCCGCTTTAAACGGGAACTACAAAAGAGAGTCACTGAGAAATTGGCCTGGAGGAGGGGAATTCAATCCACTACCTCTTTTCCGCGCCCCCCTCCCTTATCACTGAAACCCTAAACAGAGAGTGTAATCACCTATTTCCCAAGGGCAGCCCTAAGCCCTTAAAACTCAGATCTGTTTAAGGATTTAATAGAACTGGAAAAAAGAAATGCACAGGATCTGCTCCAAATCAACAAAGGAAAATTTACCCAACCAAATATTCAATCTAGAAAATTTCTTTGATAGCACAATCCCTTCCTTCCCTATCTCTTGATTTAGTTAGAGCACAGATCTTCAGATTGCTTCTTTACGACTCCCAGAATCTTGGGGGTCTGTGGATCACATCTTAGGCTCCAGGCCAGCCCAGTGCATTTTCTTTCACAAAGCAAGATAACTAGCAGGAAGCCAAAAGGGGCATTTGGTTGTGGTTGTCATTTATTTTGTTTCAAAGGGTAGACACACTCAGCTTCACTGTTAGATTAGAGCCAGAGAGATGGTGACATTTTCCCTAGTAACTTCTAAACTCTTTAGCTTTTCTTCTAAGATTTTTTTGATTTTTAGATGAAAATGCTTGATATTATGTTTTACAACATGGCTTTTCTTTTTAAAAATACTAAAATAAAGGAAGTCGTGTTGCCTTTCTTTTCCAATAGAATGGGTCTTACTTTTGCTTAGAAAATGTGCCCCAGATTCCCATTACATATGCACACATGCACTTACACACACGCTTTGTTTACCATGGTTATTTTTAGTATATATAGTAAAGTATTATTAGTAAATAGGGACACAAGTTGATTATATTGGTGACTTTACAGAGAAAATAAAAGGGAGGAAATGTGTTAAAGAGTATGGGAAAGATCCGTTTTGCTCCAGAAGACAGGAGTATGCCAAATTGCAGAAAGTAGGAAAGAGAACATTGTATCCCAGTGGTTAAGTGTGGAGTGACAGGAGACCTCCATTCTGGTCCAAGCTTAGCTGCTAACTAACAGGGTGACCTTGGGACCAGTCAGTCCTCCTTTGTTTCTTAGTGTCTCCATCTGCAACCCCAAATGTTTGGATTCCTCAGCACTTTGCTTGGCTGGATTATTCTTGACACACAGGATTTGGCTCATATATCACCTCCTTTGAGAGACCTCCCTGGCTGCTCTGACTAATGTAGACATGCATGATTGATCTCTTTTTCTCTCTCGTCTTCCCCTATCACTTTACCCCTTTATAGAGGTTTTGTTGTCTTCGTAAGTTTTATCACTGAGTTTATGTTGATTCCTTATTTATTTGTGCATTTCCTATCTTTCCGCACTGGGATGTAAGCTCCATGAGACCAGGGACCTTGTCAGTCTTGTGCACCACATGTATCCCAGCCCCGAGAAGTTCCTGGAACATTTTGGATCCACAGTAAATGTTTGTTGAGTGAATGACTAGATTGATGGCTTTTAAGCTAGAGATATCTTATGAGTCCTGCAGGGATGAAAGTAGGAAAGAGAGATGGAGGAACATATAATGGGCCTCCAAGGTCTCCACCTCCTGTTTAATTATGGGTATATTATGTATATATGTGTATATATTATGCATATAATGTGTATATTATGTATGTATGTATACATAATTATATATATTATATAATATATGCACATATATTTGTAATACAGACATATGATTATAAACTTAGTAAGAGATATATAAAGCATATATAACATATATATATAAACACTAGTTTTTAATTACACTAAGGCATATGTGCATATCTATATTATATATAATATATATAAAGATATATCTATAGATATACATATGGAATATAGATATATGCCTTAGTGTGATTGAAAACATGGTTCCAGTGCTACAATTATTTGAAAGACACAGGGGCATGATAATCTCTTAAGATTGTTCCCAGATTGAAATTCGAAAGCCCAGTATCTCATAAGTAAAAAATATTGGTGTAAGGAAAAGGATGATAAGATAGAAATTACACATGTCGAGTGCCTACTGTATGCTGGGTCCTGTGTCAGGCCCTTGGACCACACAGGAGAGACAAAGCTCCTGTTGGATGGAGTTTATATTTTAATGGGGAGGGGTGTAGGGACAGAGAGTAAACAAACAAATAAAGGAATGAGATCAATTTAACTAGTGATACAATAATGCATAGCTCTTTGTTCCTTAAGGTGGCTGATTGGAGATTGATTTGGGTTGATTAGAAGGAGGCAAACACTCTGGGACGTGGAAAGTGATAACCCTAAACAAACAGTTACCCTCAGAGCTCGAAGATGGGCTCCTTTGCCAGTGCCTGCTGTGAGCCTGGACAGCTGCCGGCATAGTGGTACTCCCGGTCCAGGCCGTGTGCTGCTTTGGCCAGTCTGTGTAAGATGCTGGTTCTGATGCTTCTAAAGAGGAGGGTGGCCATGTCAGTACCTTCTGTTCCTTGGAGCTATTGTGATCACTTTGTTAGAAGTCACTGAGGTTTGAGAATTAAGGAGAAATGGCTGAAAGGCTCCTTTTGAGGAAAAGAAGACTGTCACCTGCCTTTAGCTGTAGAAACAGGAAAGAGATGGTCAGGAAATTTGCACCAGGACCATGAGGAGGTGGAGGCATAGCAGGCTCTCAGGAGGCAGGCAGAAGCGGTAACTGGCGTTTGCAATAGTCATCATAATGTCATCCTACATGTACAAAGCCCATGCAGTCCTCACAGAAACCCTGTGCTGTAAATAAGGTGACTGTAGCTTTTTTATTCTAATTAGGAGAAACAAAGTCGGAGCAGCTGAGAAATGCTAATAATATCTTACTTTTGAATAGCAAATTTGCAGTTTATCGAATGTGTATACACAAGTTATCTCCGTTTGTTCTCTGGGGTATTATTATACCCATTTTAGAGACTGCTAAGAGGCTCGAACTGGCCTGTACTAACCCCACTAGTGAGCAGAGCCGTCCTGACCCCTGGGCTCTGCAAGGCTCACAGCTGGCAGAGTGGAGTAGCTGGGCCCCAAATGCACCACTGAATTTGCATCTAAGATGAGGACATTGACTGTCTTGAGCTCCCAGAAGCACACCCACACATATTTTGAAGCAATGACTCGGCTAGAAAGAATGGCAATCATGAATGGAATGAGGATGTCAGACACCCAAGGCACATCAAATCTAGAATAAGGGAGGCTGGAAAACGAGTCTTCTTTTTTTTTTTTCTTTTTTTTAATTCATTAATTTGTAAGAATACAAGTCTAGGTGAGAAAACTTTTTTAATTTATGAAAGCCTACACTTTGCTACCTTTATTTCTTATGAGTCTAGTGAGTCAACCCGCAGGTCTGGGGAGAGAGGGCTCCAAGGTTGTTATGAAGAGAAACTTGAATCAAAGAAGCAGATTCATCTCTAAAACCAAGATTGGTCTAAATTTTTCTCCTTGCTGTTGCTTATTTTGGATGCAGATCTTAGATGGGGCTTAAGGGAGAGACCTGCAGCTCTTTGCTGAACAGTGATTTTGAATACACTCAGATCCAGGTTGAATGTATATTTTATGTTGGTGTGTGTCTTCTCACTACCTGGAGAAAATATAGGAGTTCATAATTGTTAGGATTTTTGCTTCAAGGTGGAGAAGTGCCTTATTTATCTTTGTATTTCCACTATTACAATACTGTCAGATATCTTATAAGCAAGCATTTGGTAAATGTTTGTTAAACTAAACTGTGGAGAGCATGCATTTTTAAAGGACCCAACCTTTTATATTTCTGTGACTAAATGTACCATGCACCAACTGTGAAACATTGATCTTTAAGGTATTCGTTTGGTTCAACATTTTTTAATCACGTTTATTAAGTGTTTAACATAGCAGGCACTCTTCTAAGTGTTTTTTTGAGTACTAACCCATGTTTCCTCATAATCACATGATGAAATAGGTAGGTATGATCTTATTTCCATTAGACAGATGAGGAGGTTGAGGCATGAAATAAAGGGATAGGCCAGGACACTCATTCATGCACGTGGAGTCGGGGTTTGAATGGAGTGGATTATGCTACTGCCATGTATCTAGTCATGGTTTCCAACTGCATCTAGGAGAAGGTAATTATAGGCAATGTCAGACTCTAGCTCACACATGATTCAGGCCTGAGTTTGGAGGCCATGTGCAACAAGACATTTGAATGTGAATAACAATTAGAACTAACTCGTTGTGTAAAATGCAGATAGAATTCTGAATGAACGCCTACAGGCCACAGATTATTCTTTGAGACAGTTCAGTTGCCATTCTCCTGTTTTTTAAGAGTAGAAAGTGCTTGAACATGTAGGATCTGTGAGTGACAAATATGTTTCAATTTGCATGCTGGAGAGGTTGGTAGCAGTCACCTGGAGGGCTGCATAGAGGATTCTAAGGCAATATCCAAGCTCAGCGGGAAAGAGGGCCATGGTGGTTCATTACTGACATCTTCAGGATTCAGGAATCCAAACCTAGAGGATCTTTTTTTTTTTTTTTTTTAATTTTTTTATTTATTTTTATTTTTTTATTTATGGCTGTGTTGGGTCTTCGTTTCTGTGAGAGGGCTTTCTCTAGTTGTGGCAAGCGGGGGCCACTCTTCATCGCGGTGCGCGGACCTCTCACCATCGCGGCCTCTCTTGTTGCGGAGCACAGGCTCCAGACGCGCAGGCTCAGTAGTTGTGGCTAACGGGCCCAGTTGCTCCGCGGCATGTGGGATCTTCTCAGACCAGGGCTCGAACCCGTGTCCCCTGCATTGGCAGGCAGATTCTCAACCACTGCGCCACCAGGGAAGCCCACCTGGAGGATCTTGAATGTAGATTCCTGATGAAATATGAATTCTTCCCATGGAGGAATGTATCAAGACCTGATCACACTGTGAGTGGGGCCTTTACAGAATGAATTTAGGCTTATGTAAGTTCATTGTGTCTTAAAGACAGGTGAGTTCCTTGAAGACATTTTAAGCTCTGCTCTGTCTTGAGAGCTCAGATAAAGTGACTGAGGCTTTTTCAGTATGTTGTAAGGTGCAGTGCAAACTCAGCTGCGCTTCCTCCCTGACTTGCAGTTGTATTACCCCCAATCCCCTCTGACGTGGAAATTCTGGATATACCATTGCTCATGATCAGTACTCTGAAGGAAATCCATTTTTGGTTGAAGTGGAGACAAAAACAATGTAGAAATGGGCAATAAGGCCCTAAACATAAGTGAGATCACTGAAACTTTCTTTTGGGAATCAAATCCTGCTGTAGTTGCTTTTAAAACCTTTTTAAATAGCCAATTTGTGTTGAGCTATTATGTTCAGCCCATAGTAGGCTTCGGGAATGGAGTGGTTCTGTGGTCTCTTGGAAAGTAATTTCGTTTTATCGATAACTTCCTTTGACCCTAGAAGATAAGGGATGTAGCATCTTGAGTTTGTGAACTCCCTGAATTTAATGTAGAATTTTGGGTGATGGCGTACACGCATTTTCCATGTGGACCCGTTCCATAGCTTTGTCAGATTCTTTAAGGATTCCAAGGGCCAAAGAACCTGAAGCCGAGGCTTGTGGTGGTGGGAAGAAGAATCCAGTGAAACTAGGCTAGTGTGATTCTTCAGTCTACACAGAGCAGCCAGTTCTAGGAGATCTGATGTTTCCTTTTGTTTGTGTATTGTTTGCTCTAGTTTCAGGAACCTGAACAGCAAGCACATGTAGCTTTCTTCATGCCTAACATAGTTCCTTTAGCTTGGACTTTTGTTATCTATCTAAACATTTTCGTCTTTCCGAAAGGCCAGCAGTCCTCAGGTAGCAGCTGAACTCTTTGTTCTGTTTTGCAGTATGTTCTGAGCCCCGGTCCAGCGATGTTTTCCTTTGTTTTTAAGTGACCTCTCACCATTTGGAGCCTCCCTTCCCTCCCACCTTGACCTCTAACTCCAAGTTTATGTGTCTCTGTGTCATTGTGGGGAACTTCATGATGAAAAGGGTAAAGCTGGATTGGCGCTTCGTCTCGGGGATTTTTCATAGTAACACTGACTCTTTATTATTAGCTGTGCACTCCAGGCTGCTAGAGTTCGTATTTTGGCAGTGGACCATCAAACACCCTATTTTTAAGAGGCTTTAACTTAGTTGTAAACATGTGCTGTGACTGGGAGCTCGCTTTCTTTACTCATATTTACCAAAAGTGGTTTAACTGTTGAAAAGTTGTTATAAAAAAAAAAAAAAAAAAGCTCAGACTTTGGGACTGTTTTTCCACTCGTCTAACTCAAAACTATGCGCTATCTAAAAAAAGAAAATTTGGCATTTAGTCACTAATTTGATGGTCCAGTCATATTGGTAATTTGAGGGGAGGAAGCAATGGAACTGCTAGGTCATTTTACTTTGACAAATGCCTGTCAAACTTGCATAGAGGGAATAATGGTTGCTACACATGTTAACATGATTGACCAGAACAACTCAAAAAAAGGCAGTCCAATACACTGAGTAAATTGCTTATGTCCTTAAAATTTTCTATATTTAGAATAAAAGCTTTCTATAGACATATTTCCTGCACACTCTAAATTCTCCTAATGGACTTTACTGGTCCCATTAGGAGAATATAAATAATATCCCAAACTCTTGTCGGTGTGCATGTACATACAAGGACCACTGATGTCTGAGGTCCTTAAAAAGTCATATCTAGAAATTTGATGAAGGAAAGAGTATCACAAATATGTTTATTCCTTTTATCTCTGGAAGGAATTTCGGCAAGTATAACAAAACACACATTAATCTTTCGAGGAGATTGTGACTTAGAGCCGTAAAGCAGGATCTTCGGGAATTTAAATGTTCAAAAGGAGGGGTTAAACTTTGACATCTTCCTCTTGTGATTGAAGATTCTAAAAGTAATGTTAGGCCAATTCTTGTGCTCCATCACAAGAGAAATACCAGCTTTCCATGAGGGGTTAGCCTTTCTTCAAACCTTTTTGCAACAGGGGCGGGCAACTGTGCTTCCAAGATTGGCCGCATTTATGAGGGGGAGAGAATAAACGCACACGGGAGCGTGTGTGTTTCAGGGGTCACGAGCCCAGTGGGCAACCGTAAGCTGTGGAAGCGCTTCGGCCTGGAAATCTGGCTAGCTGATGAGTTCATCTTTTCCGCTCAGATCCTGTTGGAAGGCACCTTTCCTCAGTGTTGTTCTTACCCCTCAGGCTGCTTGTAGATGTTCTGTCCTCCCCACATCCCGGGCAGATGAACACCTACACTGACAGCACATGGATTCCACAATGTCCGAGGACATTGGCTTCCTTGGTCCTTGTCATGTAATACGTCGTCTTACAACCGTGCTTCCTGCTCTGACTTTTATAAATTTTTTTTTTAAACTTTGGGTTTATTTATTTATTTATTTATTTATTTATGGCTGTGTTGGGTCTTCGTTTCTGTGCAAGGGCTTTCTCTAGTTGCGGCAAGTGGGGGCCACTCTTCATCGCGGTGCGCGGGCCTCTCATTATCGCGGCCTCTCTTGTTGCGGAGCACAGGCTCCAGACGCGCAGGCTCAGTAATTGTGGCTTACGGGCCTAGTTGCTCCGCGGCATGTGGGATCTTCCCAGACCAGGGCTCGAACCCGTGTCCCCTGCATTGGCAGGCAGATTCTCAACCACTGTGCCACCACGGAAGCCCTCTGACTTTTAAATCACTCTCCTTTTCCAGTGCTTTCAAAGACAAGAACCTTCTGGTCCTGATGGACATTCATTCAGTATAACACACACACACACAACTCACAAGCTCCTCCTGTCTCCATCTTTTTAAGGTAATAAGGAATGGAAGACTGACCGTTTATAAATCCAGAAATTCACAAGAGAATGTCTCCATGCCAGAAGAAAGTTAGTAGGTGGAGAAGACAGAAGCACAGCCAGCCTCACAGTGGGCATGGTCCTCTCTGCTCCTGTCAGTTAGATCTGCTCAGGGGTAGGACAGGATGTTCACCAGGTCATCTCCAGAGTCAATGAACTGTGCTTCCTTGTTGAGTTGCCATGAGCTTGGGTATACCCTTGGGAATATATAGGGAATTAGCTTAGAATTATACTCTTCGGTCAACTGCCCAGAGCTGCTTTGGGGCTATGGTGATGCTCTAAGTGGTACCTTTCATAATGACTCCCTTCTCCTAGCCTCCCAGTGTGTCATCAGACCTTTGATTGCACTTTATTATTAGGTTTGCAGTGGGGCATTAATTGACAGGTGACATAAGCCAATCAATATAACAAGGAGTTAATTCCACTTCATTCCATTTTCCCCTTCTTGAGCTGCAAGTACTTCATAGATATATCCTAATTTATAACACCCCTTTAGTGGAAAAAGCATCATTGCCTAGTTTGCATGTCTCTTATCTCCCTGAACCATCCTGGAAAGCTCTCTGTAGCTTCTGCAGTATGATCTGGTGATTCTCATTGATAAATGTTTTTTGGGTTTTTTTTTTCACAACCATTTGAGCGAAGTACTGCTCTAGGTACCTTGCTGAATTCAGAAAAATCTCAACCAGTTCTCTCAGGGCCAACCTTCTATGTATGAGCTGTGATGTGCTCATTGACTTCGCGGTACTTATTACAACCTGAAAAGTATCAAATTGTTTTGTTTTATGGGTTGTATTTCTTCCACTATTGAATGTAAGATCTTAAAAAATTAAAATAGAATCAAAATTAATTTAATATCAGCAGGAAGATTTTTCCTAAAATTTGTAAGAATATCTCGTCCCTCCCTTGAGGGAGGCATGTACTACCCCCTGACCTGGACCTCCTTCAGAATAAGCACAACCGTAATACCACATCTGTACCCTCCTGTAGCTACATATGTGCATAACTGTTCTGTGAGTAGCGAAGAAAAAGAGGCCATCGTGGATCAGAAGGACACATACTTATGCCTTTAAAACTTTCAGGAGGGAGAAGAATTTGCAGAACTGAACTCTTAGAATTCTCTGTAAGAATTTTTTAGCATGGATTTTTGTTCAAAAGTTAGATTCCATGTTAATGAGATGAAAAGATTCGTTAATTGTATCAGTTATCTATTGATGCATAACAAATCACCCCAAAACTTAGCAGCTGAAAACAGTAAACATATCCTATTTCATGCAGTTTCAAGGGTTAGGAATTGGGGAGTGCTAGCTCAGGGTCTCTCGTAAGGTTGCGGTCACCTCAAGGCTTGACTGAAGATGGAGGATCTGCTTCTAAGTTCACTCACATGGTTGTTGGCAAGACTCAATTCCTTGCTGGCTGTTGGCCAGAGGCCTTAGTTCCTTGCCTCCTTGGCCTCTCCATAGGCTGCTTGTGTGTTCTCAGGCCACAGCAGCTGGCTTCCCCCAGAGACAGTGATCCAAGAGGGAGAAAGCCAACACAGGAGCCACAGTCTTTTACAACCTAATCTCAGAAGTGACACGCTTTTGTTTGCGCCATATTCTGTTGGCAACATAGGCCAACCCTGCTACAGTGTGGGAGGGGACTGCACAGGATGTGAATACTAGGAAGTGGGTATTGTTGGGAGCCATCTTGGAGGCTACTTAATATATTAATGAGTAAACATTAGCCCATAGCCCAGGTTACCATGTCCTCTACTATGATATTAAGGAAGGTTATACCACTGACTATTCTAAAATTAGACCATTCATTCATTTCACTTGTATTTGTTGAGTACCAGCTATATACCAGGCACTGTTCTAGGCACTTAGGATACATCAGGGAATAAAAGAAAGATCCTCACCCTCGTGAGTCTTACATTCTGCTTTATATTCTGCTTTGCATGTCACAAATTCCATGGATCAGGGCCCAGGTGATTACGGCAAGTACCTGGACCTCAAACCATTGTTGCAGGCTGACTTGCATTTGACCAGCTTCAACTGAAACAGGGGTAGCTATTTTCTTTATCTGCCAGAATAAGGGTAGACTTTTTGAAAGATGTAGTAACAATATAATCTCTCTAGTGATTACATTCTTTTATTAACTCACTGTCTTAAATGATGGCTTCTCTGTCTTTGATAGCTAAGTGAGGAAGTAAAGTACATTACTTAAGAATTAAGGGAAATAGAGTACATTACTTAAGAATTAAGTTTGGGAGACCCTCCCAGATTTGAGTCATACTCCTCTGCTTTCTTACTGTGTTACCTTGGGTGTGTTGTTTGACTCATCTGAGTCTCAGTTTTGTCATCTGTAAGATGGTGCTAACAATAGCACCTTTCTTGGAGTTGACTGAAAGCCCTTATCGTAAGATTTGGGACATAGATATCACTCAGCTTTATCTGCCTTTTCTTCTTTCTGACTGCATCTGTGTACTGCTCACAGACTCATTACCAAAGGTGCTATCAGAAATGACCCACTAGTTCAACCCAAACTAAACCATCCAAGACAATAAGAGGTATCATAACTTTACTCCCAGAGCTATGGCTGCTGCTAGTGTGTATTAAGTGGGAAGAATAACTCAATCTGGGCTTCATAAATTGTGTTAAAGCCTTTGATTTATCATCAGGAGCTTACCATTTAGAAATGTAGAAGTGTTTTCAATATCCACCTGCTGGTTTCCTACTGATGCTGTTTCTGTTGAATATACTTTACTAATAAGTCATCTGTCAGCAAAGGAACCTGGAGAAGAAAGACTCATGTGCTCAGGGGTTTCTCTCTCACTCCGTCAGTCTTGGGCACCTGAGCTAGGAAGCCCCTGATTTTTCTTGGCCGAGCACTGAGCAGGCAGCTGCTTCCTGTCACAGAGGTGGCTGCCTTTCCAAGGCTGGGAAGCCTGTGGCCCCGCTCTCAGTTCCTTTCTCGCTTTCCTTCCTCTAGCAATACCATTAGAGAAACTGGCAGTGAGAAGGAAAGGACCCTTGTAACTGCCAGCCCCAGAAAGAATATACAGATTGAGCAGCTAGGTGTATTGTAGTGGAGGGAGGTGCAGTATGATTCTTGGAGATACCCGGTAATTTGGAACTCTGTGCATTTTACATGCCACCCCCTGCCCCCTGCCTAATTTCCCCTTGCCTTCATTGGGCAGGAAATCTATGCATATGTGATACATAATCCCCTCAACCATTGAAAGACGTGAACAAATGTGACCAATTTCCAGGCAGTCATGGGCTCTGGATTAGCTTAAGAGGAAAGGCATTTTGAAGACTGAGGACACACCAGGGTGGAGAGGGCTGGGGGGCAAGGAACAGATGTGTGAAGTCAGGCAGTCCTGAGTTTGAATCCTGACCCTGACACTGTGACCTCAAGGGATGGTATTTTTTAACCTATCCCAGCGTATTCATAGAAAAAATGATAATAATACCAACCTGTGAGTGTATGTAAATCACCTAGCACTTTGAACAATAAAAAAAAAAAACAAGCAGAAAAAGAAGGTCCCAGGAAACATTTTTTTCCCCAAAGTCTACCAGTTTTCTAAGTTAATCAATGTAGAACATCACATTGTTTTTATTAGGAGAAGATATTTGCAGCTTCCAGGGCTTCGGTTCTCAACATTACTGCGTATAGCAGTCACTGGGGAGTGTGTTAAATTGCTGGGCTCCACCAGCAGAAATTCAGGAGCTCTGAAGTGAGATCTTTCCAGAAGGTTCTCAAGCCACATTTGGAGACACAGTCTTTGGGGTAACTCCAAGTCTTAGAAGGTTTTGAAATCACCTTGGCTTAAACATTTTAGGCATTCGTGGAGGTCAGATAGGAAACACATTCTTTCAGCTTTGAAGACATTGAACCATAATTATTTTAGAGCTATCGGTGCTGTGCCTTTCTGGGTGCTTTGGAAGGCACAAAAGCAGAGATTTGCAAAGGTGTGCCTTCCATTCTGTGGAAAATCTGCTGGCTTCCTGTGTGACCTGGATGGAACAATTTAGTACTTTCCACAAGCACCATTTAAGAATGCAAGCAGGAACAGGACACCCAGGAATATCTGTGGAATGCAGGCCTGAAGCTGAAGGACAAGTAAAACCAGAGGGCTTGGGAAGATAAGGAATGCCAAGAGGCGGAGTGCTTAACCCTGAAATGTGACTGCCCACCGGGGTGGGGAGGACGCTTGGAGCCCAAACAACAGAGGAGTCATCTGACTCTCTGACCTTCTCTGTCTGTTGGGTCATTTTCTCGATTCCTCCAAGACGTAGCTTGAATCCCCTGTCTGGTCACCATCTTGGACCAGGTTAGTACCTTCTCTGCCCTCAACTGCTGCAACAGCCAACGAACCTATGTCCGTTTTAGTACACACATGGCAACACAAGTTACGTTCTTACTATGTAAGATTGTTCACATCATACCCCTGCTTAAAAGTCTTTAGTGGCTTCCTGTTGCATTTAAAATAAAATCCAAACTTTTTACCCAAGCTTGGAAGTCCTGCACAGGCTGCTTCCTACTGATTTCTCAAGCCACCCTTGCCGTTGCTTAAGGCGCTCCAGCTACATGTGCAGCACTTATCTCCCCAAATGAGTCAGGGTCTTTCCTTCCATGGAGCCCTTTCTTGTGTGATTTCTCTAATTTGTTACCTGACTGGCTCCCACTTAATTTTTAGATCTCTACTTAAATAATAGTCTTACTATTATTTACCTTCTAAAGAGGTTTCTCTCCTGTTATTCCATATTTTTGCCCTTCTTTGTTTTCTTTGCAGCACTCATTACAAGTTATATTGTATTTTTAAAATTTACTTATTTTTTTCCCATTGTGGTCCATCATCCTCTTTAGAGGATGCTCTCTTCTTCACCAGTGTATCTGTGGTACCCACCAGTGTTTGGTCTCTTGTTGAATGAACAAACATATACTCTGACTTGCTAGGGTATGAAGAAGGATTGGTGGGAATAGCTGCTTCTGTTTTCCAAACAAAGTCATCCTTCTAGAATATTCCGTGGAAGGCAATGCAGGAGTGTGCAACAAGTGACTCACTCACCCAAACTGAAATTCAAGGAATCATAGATCCTTTCATTCTGTTTTTCAGAGAAGTCACAGGCCTACATATTGCCCAAATGAGAGCAAGGCTGGGTCCATGTGATAGAATATGTGTGCATCACAGTGTACTAGTGCTTTTGACTACCTTCATGGCTCAGTCTAACTGCTGATCTGACCACTGGGAAGAAATGAGTTCTGAAGTTGGGTTACATAAAACTGAAGCATGCATCAACAGGACCAGGGTCTCCACAACTTCCTCACAACCAGCCCCTTTGTGCATGCTGACAGTTAGGGTGAGATGCACAGCCCAGCACAGGGTGATAGGGAGGCTTTGGGCCAGATGTCCTCAGGGACATGCCAGATTGCTTCCTTCTCTGTTGGGCCTTCTGGGTACCAGGAAGGAGGAGAGTGGGGCATTCTGACTTGTCACAGTGGGTGAGTGAATGCTATCTGAGGACAAACCAAGAACACTAAAACACTCTGATTCTAAGGAGACAAAATCTTTAACGAGTGTATGAAAGCAATAGAAGTGTGGAAACCATTCACAAGATCCTGGGACACAAGGACTAGATTAAATGTTAAAGTTTAAAAGAGCTAGCATTAGAATAAATAAAAGGTAGTTCTATTTTATATAATACATAGTAAACTTGTGGGAAATCTAATCGCAAGAGGTAGTAGGCTGAATGAAAAGAGAAATGTAAAACAGATTAGATGAAACGTAAATATATTTTATAGGTGACCAGAATGTGTTATTTAGGGAGTGTTTGTGGATATTATTTCTAATCTTTGAGGTTTACAGTAAGGACAACCATGTTGTCCCACAGAACATTCTTGATACCATTTAGTCCCTTATCCTTTCAATAAATATTTATTAAGCACTTTCTGTACCCACGGTACTATACCGTGAGCATGGTCAGAAGTTGCCAGTTGTCCTTGGGGGCAAAACCTGTCTGGTTGAGAAGCTCTTTTTTAGTATATTCTTTAGAACTGAAGGAAATGACCCAGGTTGCTGGAATTAGATTAGGGACCCCATACTGTATATCTCAGAAGCTTCCTAGTGCCTCTTGTGTACCTTGATAGAACCTCTAGAGTTGGTACCTGTTGTTTTGAGTAGGACAAATGTTTGGTCTTGTACATTGTAAGAACACAATTCCTCACTGGCTGCTGTGACACCCAGTTGCAGCTGAGATTGATGACTTCATTTGTCCTCTGGCCTACAGTCTGGACTGTAGCGGGCTGGGATAGAGCCTTGCCTGCCCCTGCCACTCCCATGGCAACTTCCCCTGTGAACCGTTTGGTGCCTCATGTTTATTCTGGGTACAAAGTGAGTCTCCATTATCTTCTCAACAGAATAATGGAACAGTCCTTGACACCGGGCAGGAATTTCGGAGGCATCTTGGAAAAGGGAGAAGAAAGTTGAAATATTTTCCCTGTGTTTTAGGTTATCTCAGCAGAAGGGGTTGAAACAAAGAGAAGGCGGTGACAATGCCACTGTGCAGAAGACTCATTATACCTCTCAGATATGGCACTGGTCGCCAACCCACGGGAAGGAGGCTGTTATTGTCTGGGAGTGGGTGAGGCCTCGTGAAAAAAGTCTGTGGTATGAGGAAATGTTAAACAAACTGGTCCTGTTCTTATTAAGAAAGACGGGGATATCAAGATGGCTTGAAAATGATTCCAAACTACCACTCAGAGTTAAAGGTGCTGACTATGGAAAAATCCAAAAACGTGGCCTGTGTCAGGGCCCAGCAGGTCACATGTGTCTAACCAGCAGCTATTTGGCCTGGCTGGCAGGGCACGGGCTATGAGGCCACCTTTGCCTCTTGGCCTCTTTATGTTGTCATCTTTAAATCTCATCAGCCAGGGTTCAAGCTGAGCGAGATCTCTGCAGAATAGTCCCAGGAGACCTTAGAAAGTTTCCCTTCTTGAAAAAGTTCTGCTTCAGTGTGCCTCGAGTTTTTTCCTTTCCTTTTTCATATCCCACCCCTGCTCCCAAAGACCCCACTGTGGGAAGAAAACAAGCAAAGAAAAATCTAGAAAAACCAGGTAAATTACTGTGTGCTCCTAATCAAACTACTGCAGAGAATGTTTTCAGGCTGTACAGATTACCTGATTCAGGAGTCAGACTCACCTGGCGTGCTTGATGAAATGCAGATTCTAGGGTCCTGTCTCAAACCTAGAAAATCCAGATGTCTGGTATAGGGCCCAAATAGCTGCGTTTTCAATAACGTATGAGAACCTACATGAGGACAGGGATTGTTGTCTTTTATTCATAAATGTATCCCAAATACCTGGATTCCTTCCTGAAAGCACTGAAAATATTATGGGGCACTGTGAATATTTATTAAGTGAATGGATGAACCAAAGCCTCATAGGGTTTGTTCATTAGGATTGCTCTTCTATGAAATAATAGCAGAAACCAGTGGCAGGAGAGAGGGGTATTTAATGGGAGGAAGACAGACTAGAAAAGAGGAAGGAGAGAAGTCAGTTTGAAGAATGGGGCAATTTCTGGGAGGCTAGGCTTAAGTGGGGCACGAAAATGGGAGACTCTGGCTGGAACTTGTGGTGGGACTTGGCAGATGAGGAAAGAAGCTTGAAAAAAGGGAAATGCAATGAGGCAGTGGTTACAGCAATGGTCCTTAAACCTCAGTGAGCCCCCCCAGTCCCTGGGAGAGCTTGTTAGACCTCTGATGGCTGCTCCCCTCCCCACTGAGTTTCTGATTCAGCAGCTCGGGGTGGGGCCTGAGGATCTGCATTTCTAACAGCTTCCCAGGTGATGCAGATGTTGCAGGGAACTTTGTGAGCCACTTAGAGTTAGACTGTTAGTCTCAGCAGTCAGACGGTTTGGGGTATGAACCCCACCTCTACACCTTGCTAGTTGTGGGAACTTGACAGGTTCCCTAACCTCAGTGTCTCGGTTTCCTTCACATGTAAATACGGATAATAATGATGGTTAAATGTTGCAAAGCTTACTGAGTTGATGTATTTAAAGTTTTTAGCAAAGTCTAACGCCTCCAGGCACCCACTATCTTAAAAATTATTATTTCATCAGGTGCCACTGCTGTACTTTTTTGGAGAAATAAGGGGTATAGTTGTTACTCTAATGAAAGAGGAGATATGACTTCATAGATCTTTACTAACAGGATGGACCCGTTCAGATTCCAACTTAACTATTTATTTCCCTGTCACAATATAGTACCTAACTAGCTGAAATTAATTCCTGATAAGAAAGTACTCAAAGGCTAATTTTCACAGCAGGTAAAACATAAATGGCCTGACTGGAGATGGACAGTGTTGATGGTTCTACAACAATGTGAATGTATTTAACGCCACAGAGCTGTACACTTAAAAATGATTAAAATGGTAAAGAATTAAAATGGTAAGTTAAAAGAATCTGAAAAAGAATATATACGTATATATATACATATATATATATATCTATATCACTTCGCTGTACACCTGAAACTAACACAACTTTTTTTTTTTTAATGGGAATTATTTATTTATGGCTGTGTTGGGTCTTCCTTTCTGTGCGAGGGCTTTCTCTAGTTGCGGCAAGTGGGGGCCACTCTTCATCGCGGTGCGTGGGCCTCTCACTGTCGCGGCCTCTCTTGTTGCGGAGCACAGGCTCCAGACGCGCAGGCTCAGTAATTGTGGCTCACGGGCCCAGTTGCTCTGCGGCATGTGGGATCTTCCCAGACCAGGGCTCGAACCCGTGTCCCCTGCAATGGCAGGCAGATTCTCAACTACTGCGCCACCAGGGAAGCCCACTAACACAACATTTTAAATCAACTATACTTCAATAAAAAAATTTAAAAAGTTTTTTTAAATTAAAAATTTAGCATATCAGAAAAAGTAAATAAATAAAATGGTAAATCTTTTGTTACATATATTTTACCACAATGAAAAAAATAAGGTAGATGGCCTGAATATTACTTTCACCTCCCTCCTTAATGATCTCCTATAGGGAAATTCATTTTGGAATATACTTTAGCAACTATTGTTCAGATCAGCCTATTTAGTTTGAAGAGTGACTAAATTTTGAAACACAAATTGTACATCCTCTGGGCGAGCTGTCTAGGCCTGCCATTGTCAATGCAGTCTCTGATAAATCAGTTTTAAAGATGAATCCACTGATGTTGTTAAGGTCCCTAATATTGAATTGCAGTCACTTCTCATACACAAAAAGCCCACCTTTCTGGATTCTCACTGGATGATTGAAAAAGAAAATGCCCTTAAGGACTTGGCCTGAGACAGCCTGTCTTTTGCTTTGAACTTTTCCTTTGTGAGATGATGAACTTGATGGAGAAATACGGGCCATTCACTCATTCTAGTTACATAGGCCTTCATCTGGTGTCAGTAACCTCCTTTTTTATGGTTACATACTACCCTGGCAAGAAAAGATATCTTTGTTCTTAAAATCAAATACTACAGCAATAGAAGTAAAAGACCTCCTGATAAAAAGCATATGAAGGATCTGGGAAAAATCACTTAGAAAAGCAAATGCAGGTAACTTTCAATTGCCCATCTCAGAGTGAAACTCAGCATCACACAGAGGTAGTCCCCCTATTATAAGAAAGTTAGATCCCCAAAGCTTGTAATCACACTGTGTATAACTTGGCATGCATTTTCCTAGAGCACCATTTCTACATGTAAGACTATATTTTGAACTTCGGCATGGAACTTGGAAAATCAGGAAGAGAGGTCTTTGCTGGCCTCAGCTATGAGAATCCATCTAGGTTGAACAGTCTCTAGCCATCTGTAGCACCAGCCCTGGAGTGATGTCCCTTTGCTACCACTGCTGCCATCCCCATGGGAGGCAGGTTGCAAGTTGTGCATTCACATCACAGCAATGGCTAGCATTCAAGGTTGGAGCTATTTCAGAAATCACAATGTGGTTTTATAAGATGTTCTGCAGAGACATCTTAGGTAATAAGTGTTCCTAATGATTTTGAAAAATGGAATTAAAGTGGGTTGTGACTATCTAGCATCTTCTCTTTCTGCCCACTCTTCAGCCTCTTCTTTTGTTTTATGTACCGTTCTGTTGCATGCCAGGAATGGGCTTGCGTGATTTCTCAAACTCCAGTCAATGTAAATTAACATAGTATTTGTAGTAGAGTGGTGAAGAGCTATTCAGACCTGGATTTTATGTGAACTCTTGAACAAATTACTTAACCTCTTTGAGCTACAGTGTCCTTATGTATAAAATGGAATAATAACTCATAACAGGTTATTGTGAGAATTAAATGAGATGAAATATGTAAAGTGCTTATTAGCCTTGTGCCTAGACATAGTCCTAAGTGTTGGCCATTACTATTGTTACATGCTTCTTGGGCTATCTGTTGCTACTTTTCTGGCTTATGGTTAATGCACTCATCAACATTCGCATAAATGATGTAAAAATATGTGTTATAAGCATTCTGTGCATTTGCATAGCAGGTTATAGCTTATAAAGCAGTTTCTCCTTTGATCCTTAGAACAACCCTGTGGAATCAGAAGAGCTGAAGATATCTCCTCTTTTTACACATGAGGAAACAGGCCCAGAGAGGTGTAATGACTTGGTTTGGACTGATTTAGGCAGAATGAAGAGTCAACCAGTGTCAAGACTCTTTAATCCAGTGCTTTCTGTTACCTATGAGAAAGTGTCTTCTAATCACTGGTATTGCCAACCTGAGACTAGGAAGAAAAGGCTTACATGTTTCTTGCTTTAATAATTTGTTGTTTAGAAAATGTATCCAAGAAGCCATGCTCTCTGAATAGGGTTTTAATGTTTATTTTTCTTCCATGTACTGAAATTTTTTAACTCGTGGGCAACAGTGTGGTAACTTGAAAGATGATCCCAGGGATTTCATGCTTCTGGCAGTTTCAGGTCACACTGGGGTGAAATTTGACATACTCTAGTCACCCCCAAGGTAATGATATTGTTGAGATGGTGGAAACCCTGATGAATTCTTAGGCAGAATGAATCTAAAAGGTTGTTTCAATATTTTTATCCCTTCTAAGTGACTTTGACTTTCCACATACTGATTTTTAGATTACTTAGTTAATTAAAAAAACCTTTAAACTTCTGACACAATAACAGTTTTGGCTGTTTTCTTTGGAGTAGTCTCCTTTACGTATCAGTTCTCTATATATCTATAATAAAATTTCCTTTTTGACATAATCACAGCATAAACTGTTATAACTTCTTGGCTCCAAATGTGACACTAGTTTTTAAAGGAGCAAGAAACAAGTGTTCTCCCTATCTGTCATCATGTAAATGCTAGAAGTTAAGAGTCTTGAAAATCGTACATTTGGGACATGTAATATGATAATAGTTAAGGCCTTGGGCAGTAGAATCCAAGCTCTACCATTTATTAACTGAGCAAATTGAGGGAAATTATTTCATTCTAAGGCATTGATTCCCCCTTCTATCAAATGGTGATGTAATTGAACCTGCCTAACAGGGCTGGTGTGAGGACTAAGTGAGAAGGTGTAGTTGTAGTGCCCAGTAGTAGGTTGGATGCCGTCATCCCCATTATCACCATCATCACCACTGTCACCACCATCATCGCCATCATCATCGTCATCCATGATGGTCTCAGTAATCTTGATACTGGGTTGTATGCCTCTCTTTGTACAGATTCCGTGGTTGTAGGTGAGAATGAATCACTCGTAATTATGAGCAGAATAATGTGTGATAAACTTAAATTATGCAGTTACTGCAGTCTTTTTACAAAACCACGTCTATAGGGTTAAACTGAAGGGCAGTTTTGAGACTTTGGTCTCTGAGTGTGAATGCATTGTCAAGCCCTTCACAGTAAAATACAATAGCATTCCAGATCTCAGTATGATGTCAGACACAATGGATTACTCATTTCAGTGGGAGTTCATTCTCTCCAAAAACCCAAAAACATTCATCCAGAAATTTCAAGGCATACTGATGAAGACATTGCCAGCTAACTCCACCAAGGACACTTGATTCTCTTTTTTTCTTTCTCCTTAGCTCTTTGTTTTGCTGAACTTAACCAGTGAATTATTTTTGTTCTATTTTATTTCTTTATGTTGCAGACTTTTACATTTGGACAGGAGTATGCAGAGCAGAAAGTATATAGCGCATGCGTTGTTCACTGTGTATAAATGAAGGTTTCATTCATTCAACCAATATTTGCTCAATATCCATTGTATTCAAGACACCAGTTTAGGTGCATGATTCTTGACTTCAAGGACTTTAGATTCTAATAGGGAAATAGATTAAAAACAAGCAAACACAACAGAAAGTATGATAATAGCAAGTAATTATTGACCATGGAGTCCAACTTTCTTTAAATTTAAGCTAAGACATAGAGGAGTAGGAATTAGCCATGGAAATAATTTTGGAAAGTGCATTCTGGGATGATAGAGCAACTCTGATTCATACCTCTTTTCTTTTTTAGCTCAATACTTTATATCTGTGATAGGTTTCTTTCTTTTTTTTTTTTTTTTACTTTTTAAAAAAAATTAATTTAATTTATTTATTTTTGGCTGTGTTGGGTCTTCACTGCTTCGTGAGCTTTCTCTAGTTGCGGTGAGCGGGGGCCACTCTTTGTTGCGGTGCGCGGGCTTCTCATTGCGGTGGCTTCTCTTGTTGTGGAGCCCGGGCTCTAGGCGTGCGGGCTTCAGTAGTTGTGGCGCATGGGCTTAGTTGCTCCGCGGCATGTGAGATCTTCCCGGACCAGGGCTTGAACCCATGTCCCCTGCATTAGCAGGCGGATTCTTAACCTCTGCGCCACCAGGGAAGCCCCCCTGTGATAGGTTTCTTACTGATAAAAATTACATCATTAGATTGAGGGGTTTTGGAAATGATTGAGTAGAGAATAAAACATAATGGAGTCTATAGCAAGTGAAAAGGTGATGCCAGAATTTAGAGTAATATCATAATTATTTAAATTGTCACTAGAATAGATTTGGGGGGGTTAGTATTTAAATACATGTAGAGTCTTGAATAACACACAGCAGTCACCCATATGTATGTTCAAAAGGCTTCAGTTACTTTTCAGAATTCTGCTATTGTTTAGCAAATCACTGGATATTTTTCCCTTCCTGGTTTAGGATATCATTGAAATATCTTGGTATAATTACTTCCATACTTTGTCATTAGTGTTTTATATTCTTTATTACGTGGACTAACCCCCCAAATTGTAGCTGTGCTGAAATGAAACTTCCTCTGAAATTTTTGTTCTAATTCTGAGGTTGGTGGGATCCCAAATGTAATCTATAGCACTGTTTCAGGTTTGAGTCTAGAATTATAAAATCTTCTATGTACATGTGCAGGGCTTCACTGTAATTCAGAGTGGAACAATCAGCATTCAAAACCACATGAAGCTAGGACTCTCTTCCTTGCCTTCCCCACCCCCCAATAAAGTGATATCCACCCATGAGTCACAGACCATTCATTCCCTTGGGTTTGGTATTAGTTCTGCTCCTGAACTCTCATGGGACATCCGTCGCCTGAAAATCAAATGAATACACAAGGAGAGATTATCATTGTAGGGGATTTGTGGGAGCCCAGACACTTTTTATGAGAAGAGATTGTCCCCTCCAAGGATGTTATTTGAATCTGAAAAGAGGCGGTCATAAAGGAAGTGGCGCTGCTTTAATCTGCTATAGGGAGCTGCCACCCTGCTCTAGGCGGTCTTCCCATCTGAGCAAGAATGAGCATTCCGCTGGAGAAAGCAGCTGAGGTTTGAAAACAGTTCCAATTTTTCAGTTTCAGGAATGTGTCGGAGTTGCAGCTTTAAGATGGCATTTCCCCCCTCTCCGCTGTCGAGAGAACCTGGGCTAATGTGAATGGGAGTTTTGTATGAAGGTTGCAGGGCGAGCCAGAGCCACTTGGTAATCAGGGCAGCAAAGCACATTAATCCTTAAGGGATATACTTTACGTACAGCTTCTCTCTTTTCTTTTAAAGTGAAAGTATAGGTAAAACTTCCATGTGCTCCTGTAGCTATCCTGCCTTTGATCTCATTTTAAGTTCTGCACTGAAGGCAACTTGATCTCTGTCACTATCTCCTTTCATAGATGATAATTAGCACAGTTCTAGGAGACTGGCTGCAATGATACCCTTTGCTGTTAGAAAAGGGGAGCGGGAGTAAGGATCGGAGCGATTGTTTGCTGTGTTGATGACTGTGATGTTGCCATGGGAAAGCTCAAGACTTCAGGAGAGTTTGTGTTTTGTTGGGCGAGGTGCCAAGCTGTTGTGACTTATTACAGCCCTGTGAGTGAGCCGTACAGAACAGTATCCTGTGTAGCAATTCAAAGGGCAGGATCGCTTTAATCAGGGAAAGATAGAGCACTGAGTATTCACATTATGCTTTATTTCAACTTGGAAATGATAAACAAAGCCAACATTTTTGGTAGTCTCTGGGTTTGCTCTTTTAACTTTGGAGGAAAAACAAGTCAATTCTTTGCACTCACCCCAACTCAAAGGCAAAACAAAAACGCTTCTGCTTTACATAGAAAGACCCCTTGTCAAGAATGGTGTGCTCTCAAATAACCACTCCACCCACAAACGCTAGTTCATCTTGACTCAGCCTCAAGAAAAGCAAAACTTCGCAGGCAAAGTTGATTTGGTGTGAAAAAAAAAAAAAAAAAAGAAAGAAGGTGGAAGTTTGGGAAGGTTACTTCTCAATTCAGACTCCAGGCAGGCCTTTGCCTTACTCATGTGGGAGATTCAGCCATTTGTACCCCCCACGTCTAGCTTAATACATGGCCCAGCCTAGATGTTTAGTCATTGCCCAACCACACCAAAGACAAGGAGTTTTTGTTGGCGTTGTATGAAAAGTTAATATATAGATCCGCGTAAAGGAAAAATATGGAGCTTTGTGTATTATTTTGCCCTTTCAGGTCCCAAAAGGCTAGCTATGGCCCCCTTTTTGCAGTAGTCAACACAGCCCTAATTCTTTAGGAAGATGCCAAGTCTCCATTTCATTTTGTGCTGTGTAGATGTTGCCTAGAAGTTCCCTTGGTGCCAAGTCTTTTGAAGCCTTTTGATCCATTCCAGGGAACTCTTGGAAGAGGAGAGAACTTCACAATTTCCATTTTTAGCCTAAAACAGATGTCAACATGTTAACTCTTCTTCGTTTGCTGTCGTGGGCCTGGGCCTGTGCAGTGATCACAAAGATGCCACTGAAGTGCTCCATGTTTTCTCAGTGTGTTTTCATCCAGAGACTTGTAAGAAATATATATGTTGCAGATAAATGAGGCAGCTGTCTTGAGACATAACAGGAATAAAGGTATTTTTTCATGTTTTAAAATACTAGAGTAAAAGTTTCACCTGATAGATTTTAAATGTTCGTTTTGTTTTATTTCTTTCTTTTAAGATTTGAAAGGCTTTCATAGGTGGATGAATAAAGGAAGTACATGATTTTTAGCAGAAGATTATTTACTTCCCAGCTCTCTTTTTTTTTTTTCAGGTCCATTTTCTAGAAGTATTTCACTTTATCTTTTGGAAACACTTTTCAGAGTGTTTATACTTGTGTTTGTTGCTTTGTAGTTTTATTTGGTTGCCAAATTAGTTATTTATTTTCACCCAATTTGACCTTAGAGGGACATGTTTTACATTGAGACAGTTGTTTTCATCTGCTTTAATTTTCAGTTGCTGTATTTCCAATTAACTATTCAGAGTCGTTAATCATACAAGATGAAGAAGTTTTTTCTAATATAGAAAAAAATTCCCTTTGTGTACTAGATGACTCAGGTAGTAAGTTACAGATATCTAGATTTTGGGAATTGGAAATTGATGAGATTTTTTTTTTCCCCCAAGCGTTTTCTGTATAATACAGTTTCACATGTATTTTAATATAGGACAAATTCTGTCTCATTATCACCATCATCATCATCATCATCGTCGTCGTCGTCATTGTCTTTTAAATAGACCTTATTTTTTAGAAAAGTTTTAGGCTCACGGCAGAATTGAAGGCAAGGTACAGAGACTTCCCACATACTCTCTGCTCCCACACATGCATAGCCTCTCCCACTGTCAACATCCCCCTCCAGAGTGGTACATATGTTACAATTGATGAACCTATATTGACACATCATTAACACCCAAGGTCCATAGTTCACATTAAGGTTCATTTTTGGTGTTGTGCGTTCTCTGGGTTTTGACAAATGTATAATGACATGTGTCCACCATAATAGTATCATACAGAACAGTTTCACTGCCCTAAAAATCTGTGCACCACCTGTTCATCCCTGCCTCCCCCCAACCCCTGGCAACCATTGATCTTTTTAGTGTCTCCATAGTTTTGCTTTTCCCTTATTGCTTTAAAATGCAATAGCTTAAAAAAAAAAAATGCAATAGCTTTAATTTTAAAATATTTTGAAAGTTACTTAAAAATTTGAAAGTCACTTAAAATGGACAAGGGTGTTTTTTAAAAAAATCTCAGAACTTTGCTTTTGCATTAAGAATTTGTTACAAATGGAATAATTCCTTCACCATAAGTGGGAATTCCTTGACCTAATAATATTTCAGAATGCTTTTCTCAGTCAAGGGGATTACAGCTTTCTGGGGCTTTGGAATTTTCAAAAACCGATTGAGTCAGTAGCTCCTTGAGTAGAAGCATAAATGGCATAACACATAAGAGCATAACATGGCACCAACACATTTAGCTTTTTCTTTTTCAATGAGCCTTCCTCCTGGATGATGCTGGTGTAGTCTCATTGTGATCTGGGCTATGTTTCTGGAGAACTTCATGCGGTTATCTGCTCAGGTCTCCATAGCTCCTCTGCCTGTTCCAAGAAGAGTTATTTGAATACATTATTACTTGCAGATCTATAATAGGTTATTAAGGAAATTAGGGCTAATGGGAAGCATGAAAAACTTTTGGAAGTAGATGACATGAAATGTAGAAGGATGATCTTCTAGACGTAAAAGAAACCTTGGTTTCACTCTCAGGAAAGAGTACTGGATGGATGGGGTGGGGAACTTCTTTCTCTTCCTTTCTAAATTCACCTCAGCCCACTTCCCACTTTGTGTTTTAACTATTGCAATACTTCCAAACTGCCCTCTTGCCCCCTTAACATATCCTCCATCCTTTTGCCAGTTAAATGTCTAAAATGTATCTCTTGTCCCTGCTTTAAATTTTTTAAATAGCACCCTCTTCCTACAGAAAAAATTCTGAATTTCCTAACAGACCCTGAATTTTGTGGATCCTCATATTGGGAGAATTCTAGGCTTGTTACTTACTGGAAACTAACGGTGGCAGAAGTTAGCCTGACTCCTCATTCTGAGGAGTGAGAGTGTGAACCCGGCCTCAGCAGGAGAGCCAGTGTCCCACCTCAGAACTGGAACTCTGGGGTCAAGGGAGGCTCGAAGCTGACTTGTAAGAAGTAGGGCCCAAGCAGCCTTCGCAGATTTAAAGGACTGGAATGGGTGTATCCTGTGAGCATCAAAAGGTGCTGGATTGGGAAAGAAGGGGCACACATTGATGGGGATTGAGGACCATTCTGGGTCCTGGCATCCACTATCTGGTACATAGTAATTGTGCACTAAGTATTTGCTCATAGAACTAACTGACCCACAGCTGTCATTCTAATGTTTTGTTTTATTTTTCTTTTCACCTTGTCAAACACCTGGGTCAGAGGTCAAGTGGGATGGGGAAGGTGTCAGCTCTAGAGCCTAGAGTGAGCCCAGGAGTCAGAGAAATACCCTGGAACTTGTTTGGGTACCAAGGGCAGCTTGGGCAGCATGCCTTACCTGCTACCCATCCGTGTCCCTGTGGAGCTCATTTTGGGGGATCTGTTCTTACATGACACATATTTTGTCTTCTGTACTCCGCCTGTCTTATTCAAAGGCATGTCACATAGTCTTTATCACTAAGGTATACTCTTGGCATGGAAATAGCTCAAAAGAGGAAAGGAAAACAGACCCCTTTATTTTCCTTTATTTGAAAATTCTTAGACGCACCAAAAGGAATTATTAGAATGGCTGTTTCCACAGTTTTTTTTGTATTAGTAT
This sequence comes from Eschrichtius robustus, assembly GCF_028021215.1. Classification (NCBI taxonomy): domain Eukaryota; kingdom Metazoa; phylum Chordata; class Mammalia; order Artiodactyla; family Eschrichtiidae; genus Eschrichtius; species Eschrichtius robustus. Next base: position 40,290,065 of record NC_090834.1, read on the forward strand.
ATACTTAGAGCAGAACTCATGGAAAACTGATTCCTGCTGGCTCCTTACGCTATGGCCCATTTCTTGAGGAGAAATTGCGATTTCACTATAGAGATAACTATAATTCTAGCAAGATTAGCAAAAGAAACAGTATCAATTGTACTTTGAGACTGCTTATATTTTGACATTGCAGAAATTTCTATATTGGTAAATTATGTGATATTTCTATAAAAGTTAAAGAATGTACTACTATTGGAGGAAATAATTCAAGATACCCGAATAGGAAGTATTATCTCTCCTAGAATATGTGTGAATCATATGTCCCACTGTTTCAAGGAAAGTACAGAAAACGTTGCAGGATGTCAGAACTACATGAATGGTCAGTGTTGACCAGCAGTCTGGTAAAAATGGGTCCTTGAATTCATTATAAATTGGCAGGGCCCTTTTAGAAAACATTTTGGCAATATCTTTCAAGAGCCACAATAGTATCTGTGCCCTTTGACTCAGTAATTCATTTCTGGGAATCTCTCAGAGGAAAGAATCCAAAATATGGAAAAAGTGATATGCATGAAAATAATCATTGTAGGGTTATTTATAATAATAATAAAAACCCTTGGAAACATCCCTATGTACAACAGGAACAGAATTAAGTGAATTTTACCTATGTAAAAATATGAATATGAAAAACCCTGGAAAGTAATACATATAAACTATAATGGAAGTAATGGGACTCCCCTGGTGGTCCAGTGGTTAAGACTCCGAACTCCTGATGCAGGGGGCCCAAGTTATTTCCCTGGTCAGGGAACTAGATCCCTCATGCCGCAACTAAAGGAGCCCGCCCACGGCAACGAAGATCCTGCGTGCCACAACTAAGACCCGGCACAGCCAAATAAATTTAAAAAATATAATAATGGAAGTATTAAGATGGTCTGTGTATCTGTATATATTCTTTGGTTGCAAGCCACAGACACAGACTCTGGCTAATTTAATCAATAAAATGATTTGTTAGAAGGACATGGGGTTGTTTGCAGAATCCAAGAAAAGTTTGAATAACCAAACCTTGGGAAGGGAAGGAACGAGGACAGATCTGAGGCTCCAGGTAGCAGGAACTGGAAAATCCTGTCTCGAGGGTACCTCCTCAGGGGAGAATCAGCTCTACCTGGTTTCTGTTTGGGTGTCATTCTCCCCAACCTCCAGAGAATCAGAGTTTCTTTGATGTGTCTTGGATCATATGTCCACTTTGTGACCAGGGGAGGAGGGCACCATGATCAACAGTCCCACCCAGATCACATGCAGAAGGAGAGGTGGCTCCCCTTGGGAAATAGGGGAGATACTATTCACAGAGAAGAAGGAAGAATTGACGTGGAGCAGACCAGAACAACAGATGTAGAGTACATGGTGGGTTTTTTTCCTCTTCTCTTTGTAATCCAAACTTTCTTATATTTTCAAAATCAATTCATTTTTATCAACAACATGTCTGTCTTAGTATCTGAGTATGAATCCAAGAAGCCCAATTCATAAAGTGGCTGAATAATTTCCCCAGCTTTGTGTTTACTAGAATGTCTTCGACCATGGCATACATACTTTAATTTAGGACAGTTAACAAATTCCTATATTATATGATGCATCTTTTAGCATATATAAACTCTAGTGAAAACCTCGTAGAAGTATATTTGTTCATATCAATTAGTCATGGGCCACACACAGGGTAGCAGGATAGTCATTCTGCTTTTAACACATGTCCAATTGATTGGCTTGACCCCTCGGTCTCTAAGTTGAGCGGCTCTGCTCTGGATTTTAACTACTACTGATGTAGTCTAAAGGGGGCCAAGGCTACAATGAGGAAATCAAGGCACATAGGTGCAAAATTTGAGGATGCCTTCATTCTCAAGTCTTGCATTCACCTAGTGTGAATGTCTTCATAAATTCTATGCCTTACTCTAGCCCCAGCCCTGGTGACTGGAAAGCTGGCATATACACAGATTCAGAATTCTTAATTTCTAGGAAAAAGGAACCTATTTTTGATCTCTCTCTCTCTCTCTCTCTCTCTCTCTCTCTCTGTTAAATTTTTACATGATAGCTGTAGGGTCCTAACAATACCTGGGACCCTTGGTCAATTGGTATTAAAATCCTTTTTAGCAAAGGATTCATTCAAAACCATGTGGCTAGTTATAATAAAAGAAATTTAACATTTATTGAATGCTTACTGTGAGCCAGGAGTGGGGCTAAGCATTTTACATTTCATCCTCCACATAATCCTATGAGGTAACTACTCCCATTGTAAATATCACCTACACTGAGGCATAGCAATTTAGGTAATGTGACCAGGATCCCAGAGTCACCAAGATCCCAGAATCAATAGCAGATCCAGGACCTAACTCCAAAGTCCCTGTTCTCAAGCGTGGTGTTATGCCACCACCATCCTGGCCTTTTACCCAGTTATTTCCAGTCCCCCACCAGCCTCCTACTCACCCCCAGAAGCTCTGGGGTCATGAATCCTCTCTTATGATGTCATCTGGTCCAGGGATCCTCCCTTTCTTCCAACAGCTTATCTTCCTTTCGCTGGCTTCCCTTCCAGCTCTTTCCACCGTGCACACTGAAAACTCTTTTCCATTGTATAAAAAACTTCTCCACACCCTCAGTCTCCACACAGCGTGCTGCCTTTACCTCCAGGCCTTCAGTGAAACCTGTTTTCTCCCCTAAGCACATTTCCTTCCTTCTTTTCCTCTCAGATAGAAGATGGAGAAGCTTGATGTACCTCAAAACCGTTAGGAAGCGGTGTCAGCATTATCTTAGTTCCAAACTGCCTCTTTCAACTTCTCCCTCCTCCTCTGAAATTTGCACCATTCAGCTTTATTGCCTTTAACATGTTTTGTCATAGCCGTCTGCTTTATTCAGGTCACTTCCATGCTTTGACAGCCCGCCGAGGTTTTTCTTCCTCCCAACTCCTGTCATCATCCCAGCAGATTTCACATTCCTGAAGGAAACGCTTCAAACCCTCCAGCTCTTGGTTTCATGACCTCTAATTTCATTAGCATTCACCTCAGCTCCGCTGAGAACTGGATTCCCATGGCCTCACCCTTGACCTTATCATCGCCTCAAACTGTCCTGTCAATGAAATCTCAAAACCCTAATATCACAGGGTCTCATCTACTTCCACCTCCCCAATTTCTAACTCTCGCTAAGCCTCCCGCTCTTCCTTATGGAGACCTCAGCCATCTTGACTGCTCTGCGGTTTCTTACTCTCCCCACCTCCTCCTGACTTTTGTTCTTGTTTTACGCAAACTGAGTCTCGAGGTTGGCAGTGGAAGTAACTCTCTCACCGGCACTTTCAATTCCTTGACTTCTTTATCCCTTTTCTTATTGATCTGGTTTTGATTCCCCAGAAGCTGGACCATGAGGAATTGAGTGCAAGTAGTTTACTCAGGAGGTGATTCTGGAAAGTATGTGAACAGACATGGGGAAGTGAGACAGAGGGAAGGAAGCCACTGCAGGGTGTGTTAAGAAGCAGGTTGCTGCTGTGGGTAACTAGGGCTCAATCTGGCCGTGGACCTTGGGCAGATGCGTGGAGCATGTCTCAGAGTTGCCTTCCCACCAGGCGCAAGGCGGGTAGTGTATTTATCCACCAACATCCATGGGTCATGGGCTGAGGGCTGCTTCCAGGGGAACTTCTTCCCTAGAACTTCTTGCGTCCTCCTGTCCGAGGGCCAAGCCTGCTTACATAGCTGGAGAAAGGCCCAAGGCAGAGGGTCTCAGATGCTTATATGTTAAGAAGCTGTCAGTGTGCACAGGAAAGGTGGATGCCAAGAATATATGGGTGGGGCACAGGCAGCATCTATTACATTCATCTACCATGCGAAACTCTCAATACAGGATTGATCCTACAAGCTGCCTTCTGAATACCAACCGTACTGTGTGCTATTCTGAATATCTAGTTTCTGCTCTTGGCAGGACCCATAAATAACATCCTATGCTCTTTTAACTTGTTGCCTTTCTTTCATTTCCCTCAGGATTTATGATTAGAGTCAGACAGATTGAGTTCACATTCTGGCTCTACCACTTTGTGAATTTGGGCAGATATCAAACCTCTCCAAACCACATTTTCCTCTTCTGTAAAATCAGAATATTAATGCTGATTTGATTTTTTTGTTATAAATTGTTTAATGCAATAATAAATACATTCAGATGTATAATAAAACATGCATATATTATATATAGCCTATAACATATATTTTATATAATATAGACATAAATATATAGATATATAACCTAGCATAATGACTAACACATAACAGGAACTCATTAGCTCTTTATCTTCTTAGCTATCTTCTCTTACGTAATCCCAACGTTTTTAGCAAATGGCCTTGCCTCGTATAGCTCGCAGAGAAAACAGACCATGAGCTCTTAACTCTACAGTTTTTCAACACCCTCCCAGCAGAGAATACCTACCCCTGTGTTTATACATCCCTTGAGTCTCAAAGGGAGGGATACTCTTCCTGTTCAAGGCTAACCTTTATCTGAGCCCATTTCTACTCCTCCTGAACTTTATACCATCAGTACCAGCATTCTCCTCCCAAACCCTCAGCCTTTCCATCTATCTTCACACTTTTTCTTCAGACAACTTTCTTTAAATAATTATAATCACTTGGCTTATATGTACGTTGCATTTTAACTTTAACCCAGTTGGAATATGTAGCATGCTGTTTATTAATTGAAGCAATAAAAGACACCCTTACATTACATAGCTGCCAAGATAGATATCAGTGCTGCAGAAATTCATGTAGCTTTCAGCATAATCATACAGACCTGGAGGGAAAAATCCTAAAATATTTATATTTCCTGAGCATAGTAGGTTTCTGGGAAATTGGGGGAAGCAATGAGAAGATGAAGAAGATGGGGTATAGGTGATAGGTAAAAGGTAGGATTTAGGGCAGGGAGTAGGATTTATAGTCTATAATAATCAAGGAAATGAAAATCTATAACTGCACTTAAAAAGAAATTTTAACATATGGGGTATTTCTGTATTCCCCCCCTCTTGTATAAAACATCATTGACAGGCTTCCTTGGTGGCACAGTGGTTAAGAATCTGCCTGCTAACGCAGGGGACACGGGTTCGAGCCCTGGTCCGGGAAGATCCCACATGCCGCTGAGCAACTAAGCCCGTGAGCCACAACTACTGAGCCTGCGCTGTACAGCCCACGCTCCGCAACAAGAGAAGCCACCGCAACAAGAAGCCCGCGCACTACAACGAAGAGTAGTCCCTGCTCGCCACAACTAGAGAAAGCCTGCGCGCAGCAAGAAAGACCCAACACAGCCAAAAATAAATTAATTAATAAATTAATTAAAAAAATAACCCATCATTGGCATATCAAAAATACTTCTTATTGAGTTTTTAGGCTTTAGGATTGTGAAGACAAAAACAGGTTGACAGACTGCACATAAAACTTGTGGGAGTTGCTTTCCATGGTAAGTAAGCACACCGAAAAAAATCTGTTCCTGTTATAGGTACCAATTTACCATTAGTATTGTTCTGTTGTTTTGCAAACACTTACTGAGTGCCTACTCTGTAGACTTTCTCATTAATGCTCTGCTGTGCTCTACATAGATTGTGAAAAGACAAGAACAGTAAGAGGAAGTTAGTCTTAGTCTACGCCATGTGTAGAGTGAGTCACTGGTCAGTTTGAACCTGTTCTGTCGATATCCTAGATGCTACAGGCAAGGTCATATCACTGTTTCTCATTTAATGGGAATTGACAAAATATTTCCTGATAATTTGGGCTCCTGTTTTGACCAGACCTATAACTGCCATAATTTCGTTGGTGACAGACTTTGCAGTTTTATGGAGGGAAAGTGTTCCTTCTTGTTAAGAGTTGGCTGGGTACCACAATAAGGGTTCAATTCATGTGAGGATTCTACTAGGGACTGAGTAAGCAAATGAAGCATTTATCCTCTTTTCTCTCAGTTTGCCCTATCTGTCCAGTGGATGCTATACTGTTTTTTCTTTGTTGTTCAAGGGCCAATTCAAATATCTTGAATAGTTTCTTGGCCATTAACCCAAAGAGTTCGTTTCCTATTGTCCATTAAGATGCAGTACAATTAACAAGGCTCATAATTCTACATTCTTTCAACTTTTTGGAGTTTAACAGTGGTACTCTAAAATTCTTATCCCTTCTTACTCTTATTCTCATCTGTACTTCATCCTTGAACTTTTGACCTGGGAGTTAGCCACCTGAGGATGGTGCTTTTCAACTTGCTGGCCATGACCCATTAGTTGGTCATGAAACCAAATTAGTGAGTTGTAACCATTAAAAAAGTGAATGGAGTAGAAATTAGTGAGTTGCGTATAGGTAGGAGTATTATTTTCTGAAATTTGTTCCAATTGTGTGTGTATGTTCTGGGTATGATCTAAAATATATTTCTTGCTGTGGGTTACAGTCAAAACAGTTTGAAAGCCACAAAGAAGTAGTGCAAAGCCTACAAAGAAGAACGTGTCACAGATGAGTGATTAGCAATTTACTTGAGTATTAGTATTGAAGCTACTGCTTTATTGTTTATTTTTAGCATCACCATCAGACACCCCTTGGTACATGTATGTTCATATATGCGTGTGTGTGAGTGTGTGTGTGTGTGTGTGTGTCTGTGTGTCAGCAGCACACAGAACAGTGGTAATTTGATTGAACCACAATGTAGTTTAATACTCAGTTGGGATTTATCAAATAACATGACTGTACATTTAATTACTATTGTGTGGCCAGGTTAAGTAATAATGTAGGCTTCTGAGGGTCTTGGGATGAAACAGACTCCAGATGATGGGCATTTAGTTCTCACGCTTGGGCCTTCAGCAGTGTATCTTAGTCTGTGTTGACTTCTATTTACAACTCATCTCACTTGGGCATGCAGGAAGCAGTTTTCAATGTGTTTGGTGTGAATCTGGGCTTACAAATTAGTTTGAAAAATGCCAGTTCGTTTTTATGTTTCTATATATAGTAAAACATTTTAATACTGTCTCTGTTTTTACTGAAAGTTTATTCACCTGTGGTTTTTCTATAACTCTTTAAAACTCTCTTAAAATATCAGTGTTTTCAGAAAAATTCTGGCCATTGCAAAAGTGAATTAGTAATAGAAATTAAATTTGCATAATTCAAAGTTAAATCCAAACTAAATAAGTCTTTCATTCACCTGGTGTTACCTCAGTTTTGGTGGAGTGTCTAAGTTTTAGCTGGACAAGATTATTTGACAATGTATTTCTACGTCTGGGAGAAATTGCTAAATATGCCCTTATATTGCGGCTGCTGTCACTACACTGAATTTGGTCTTCTTGGCCATAGGTAACAAAATTAATTTGTATTCAAATACCTCACTTCCCAGTAAATTTTCTTAGGTGTTAGACACATAGAGCCTTGAAATCAGACAGCTTGGGTTCCCGAATCCCACTTCTTAGCTTTGTGACAGAGAACAATTTTCATAGCCTCCCTGAGCCTTATTTTTCTCATTTGTGAAATGGAAATAATAATAGTGTGTACCTTATAGAGTCGATAAATCAAGGCAATGCATATAAAGGATAAAGCATGGTCCCTAGCATATTGTAAGTTTTCAATAAATGCTCTCTCTGTCTATTCTGGAGGAGATTCTGTTCTTATCAAAATTATATGAGAACTATATGAAGTTAAAATTCTTTACTTGTGGGACATTTGTTTACTATACCTCTAAATAAACAGTGAGCTTCTTAGAAATAGTGATCTCTGCCATCTTTCTCCTTTAAGAATCCCTAAAGTTTTTCCCTGTAAAAATTCATACAGAAGGTGCTTATAACAAGATACTGATCATTTACCTACAGTGGATGGAAATGTGAAAAATTTCGCCAAATTGTTGTTTCTTTTTCTTCCACCCAAGTTTACCATGTGGTTTTGGTGTTAGGCGACCAAATCTTTAGAATTAATTGATGTGTGTTAAAAAGAAAAATCAGTAAATGTTTTCTTACAATGGGTTACCTTTGATATGAGAACATCCTTGTTCCAGAGGAGAGAAAATTCACAGTCTCCGCTCTTTGTAATGTGTTTCTGGAGCTGGCATTGTTTTCAACAGGAAAATATTTGAGCTTGGCATTTGTGTAAGTTTCCCTTATGATGTACTTATTTCTAGGGGACAGAACTGCTTTGGGGCAAGGATAATTAAGAATGAACATATTAGTCTTTTGAAGAACTGTTTAAAAAATGGAAGCTAAGCTAATGCTGAAAATAATACTTAAAATTCACTAGTCTCCCTCCAGAGTACTTTCTAAACTTTGGGCATTCAGCATTTATTTTCTAGCTGCAACTGGATAGTCAGCGCTTGCCTGAACAGCCAAGGTTAAATAAAGGGCTTAGAAAGTATTTACCCAATCCACTTCGACTGCTAGACTCTGGATGTTTGGAACCTTTAGATGGTTTGAATCTTTTTATAGTTTTCTTCTCTACTTCTCTGTTAAATGTATAAAATCTACAGTGTTTTCATCTTTATTTGAAACATTGACCATTCTGTTCAGATGTGACTGTTTCACTTTAACTTCCTCTGATTGGGCTGACACATGAGAATGGCATGCTATCAAAATGATTATTGTTCTGTATACTTTCCATGGGCTGTTAAGCTGTGTCTAATTTTTTCAGCCTGACATTTTTGAGGGTCCCTACTGCTTGAGTCTTCAAGGTTGAAGTTTTGCTGTTGTTACTGTTGCTATTTCCTTTTAGTTTGCAACGCTTCAAACTTTCTCTTTTTAGTAAAGCATTTGACGTTTTTATAGTTATTATCTTAATGTGCATCAAAAAAAGTAGTATGATTTAACATTCTTCAGATGACCAAAAATGCAAACCCTATGCCCTTACGCCCTGTCAGCATATGAGAGACTGAGGAAAATTATTCATTCTTCCAATGATTTCAAAGATGTAACATAGTTTTACACCTGATTACAGTGGGGTTTGTTTGTTTGTTTGTTTTTTATTTTGTTTTGTTTTTGAATATATATTCTAATCTGCCACAGGCTCACACTTAATACTGAATAAGTGGATTAAAATGGTCATGCTCCAAACCTTTAGTATGTATAACACTCTAAGTGAATTGGGCAGAAACTTTGATTGTGGATGCTTTAACAGTAAAAATGTAGATAGTTGGGACATGACACAGGTAATGTCATGTCCATTTTCATTAGAGTTTCTTTTTAAGGAACACGTGGTTGCATGTGACTTCATAGCGGTTGTTTCAAAAATGTCCATATTCTAAGTTATGGGTACGCTTTTCGAGCAGTAGTCCAAGTGATACATTTTTACTTTCCATTTGAAAGGCAGTGTAGTATTTGAAAAAATCAACTGTAAAGTAGAAAATTTACAAATAATGATCAACTCATATATCAGATCTACTTTCTCTAACTTGAATTAACCCAGGGATGTTTGGGGCTGTCTTCTGTGAGACTTTGCTAAACTTTGCTCCCTATTTCTCCACTTGGTTTTACATTCCAGTCCTGTAAACTCACACTGTGCTGTTAAAAGAGCAGACTTATTCATGGATTTGCCTACCATCATGATAGTCATATATCAATGCACTAGAAGGAACAGAGGAATAGAAAAAGATTAGATCATTACTGCAAAGGGACTGACTAGCCTTTTTGTTTTTTTAATTGAAGTATAGTTAATTTACTATGTTGTGTTAGCTTCAGGTGTACAGCAAAGTGATTCAGTTATATATATGTATGTATGTGTGTGTATATATATGTATGTATGTATATATATATTCTTTTTCAGATTCTTTTCTGTTATAGGTTATTACAAGACATTGAATATAGTTCCCTGTGCTATACAGTAGGTTCTTGTTATTTATCTATTTTATACATAGTAGTGTGTATATGTTAATCCCAAATTCCTAATTTCTCTCTCCCTGCCCTTGCTATCCCCTCTGGTAACCATAAGTTTGTTTTGTATGTCTATGAATCTATTTCTGTTTCAGAAATAAGTTCATTTGTATCTTTTTTTAGATTCCACATATAAGTGATATCATATGATATTTGTCTTTCTCTGTATGACTTACTTCACTTAGTATGATAATCTCCAGGTCCTTCTATGTTGCTGCAAATGGCATTATTTCATTCTTTTTTATGGCTGAGTAATAGTCCATCATGTATATATACCACGTCTTCTTTATCCATTCATCCGTCGATGGACACTTAGGTAGCTTCCATGTCTTGGCTATTGTAAATAATGCTGCTTTGAACATTGGGGTGCATGTATCTTTTCAAATTACAGTTTTTTTCCGAACATATGCCCAGGGAGTAGGATTGCTGGATCATATGGTAGCTCTATTTTTAGTTTTTTAAGGAACTTCCATACTGTTCTCCATAGTAGCTATACCGATTTACATTCCCACCAACAGTGTAGGAGGGTTTCTTTTTCTCCACACCCTCTCCAGAATTTATTATTTGTAGACTTTTTAATCATGGCCATTCTGAGTGGTGTGAGGTGATACCTTGTAGTTTTGATTTGCATTTCTCTAATAATTAGAGATATTGAGCATCTTTTCAAGTGTATGTTGGCCATCTGTATGTCTTCTTTGGAGAAATCTCTACTTAGGTCTTCTGCCCATTTTTTTGATTGGGTTGTTTTGTTTTGTTTCTTATATTAAGCTGTTTGAGCTGTTTGTATATTTTGGAAATTAATCCCTTGTTGGTAGCATTGTTTGCAAATATTTTCTCCCAGTCCATAGGTTGTCTTTTCATTTTGTGTATTGTTTCCTTTGCTCTGCAAAAGCTTTTAAGTTTAATTAGGTCCCATTTGTTTATTTTTGTTTTTATTTCCATTACTCTAGGAGACGGATCCAAAAAAATATTGCTGTGATTAATGTCAAAGAGTGTTCTGCCTATGTTTTCCTTTAGGAGTTTTAAAGTGTCTGGCCTTACATTCCGGTCTTTAATCCATTTTGAGTTTATTTTTGTGTATGGTGTTAGAGAGTGTTCTAATTTCATTCTTTTACATGTAGCTGTCCAGTTTTCCCAGCACCACTTATTGAAGAGACTGTCTTTTCTCCATTGTATATTCTTGCCTCCTTTGTCATAGATTAGGTGACCATAGGTGCGTGGGTTTATCTCTGGTTTTTCTATCCTGTTCCATTGATCTATATTTCTGTTTTTGTGCCAATATCGTACTGTCTTGATTACCGTAGCTTTGTAATACAGCCTGAAGTCAGGGAGCCTGATTCCTCCAGTTCCATTCTTCTTTCTCAAGATTGTTTTGGCTATTTGGGGTCTTTTGTGTTTCCATACAAACTTTAAAATTTTTTGTTATAGCTCTGTGAAAAATCCCATTGGTAATTTGATACAGATTACATTGAATCTGTAGATTACCTTGGGTGGTATGGTTACTTTACAATATTGATTCTTTCAATCCAAGAACATGGTATATCTTTCCATCTGTTTGTGTTGCCTTCAACTTCTTTCATCACCGTCTCATAGTTTTTGAAGTACAGGCCTTTTGCCGCCTTAGGTAGGTTTATTCCTAGGTATTTTATTCTTTTTGATGTAATGACAAATGGGTTTGTTTCCTTAATTTCTCTTTCTGATATTTCATTGTTAGTGAATAGAAATGAAACTGATTTCTGTACCTTAATTAATTAATCCAGCAACTTTACTGAATTCACTGATGAGCTTTATTAGTTTTCTGGTAGTGTCTTTAGGATTTTCTATGTTTAGCATCATGTCATCTGCAAACAGTGACAGCTTTACTTCTTTTTTTCCAGTTTGGATTCCTTTTATTTTTTTCTTCTCTGATTGCCACAGATAGGACTTCCAAAACTATGTTGAACAAAAGTGGCGAGAGTGGATATCCTTGTCTTTTTCTTGATCTTAGAGGAAATGCTTTCACCTTTTCACCATTGAGTATAATGTTAGCTGTGGGTTTGTCATATATGGCCTTTATTATGTTGAGGTATGTTCCCTCTATGCCCACTTTCTGAGGAGTTTTTATCATAAATGGCTGTTGAATTTTATCTAAAGCTTTTTCTGTATCTATTGAGATGATCATATGGTTTTTATTCTTCAATTTGTTAATGTGGTGTATCACATTGATTGATTTGTGGATATTGAAAAATCCTTGTATCCCTGGGATAAATCCCACCTGATCATGGTGTATGATCCTTTTAATGTATTATTGGAGTTGGTTTGCTGTATTTTGTTGAGGATTTTTGCATCTATGTTCATCAGTGATATTGGCCTATAATTTTCTTTTTTATGATATGTTTGTCTGGCTTTGGTGTCAGGGTCATGGTGGCCTTATAGAATGAATTTGGAAGTGTTCTTTCCTCTGCAAGTTTTTGGAATAGCTTCAGAAGGATAGGTGTTAGGACAGGCTAGTCTTAAAGTGTTGCTGGGAACGACTAACCCAGCTAAATGAGTTTTTGGCAACAAATATAAAAGAAAATTTCTACATTGGAGAGGTATCATGGAGTACAACAGTGGAAAGAGCCCAGCCTTTAGAGTCAAACAGACCTAGGTTTACATAATTAGAAGCTTGGGCAAAATGAATTAACTATTTAGGGTTTCAGTTTTCTCATCTACAGAATGGGATAATAATATCCATCTTATAGGACTGTTATTAGGATTAAATGAGGAAAAGTGTCTATAGCATTTAGTCCAGTGCCCAGTGCACAGTGGACATCCAATAGATGAAAATTCATTTCCTTTCCTCCACAGAATTCTCTTCTTTTTATGAAGTCTGCCTATTCCTGCTACCCAAAGTGTTATTTTTAAGGCCCCTTATAGTACTAAAATTTTATGCTTCTGTGATAAAGCCAACTTTTACATTGAATCAATTCCATTATATGCTGTCTTACTCAATAGTAAATATGATCAGCTAGAAGGAACTAACTTAGCTGAATTCCATCCAAGGATGACAGCAGTGGTTCTGTGCTACAAAGTAGAATGGTGCATGGCAATAACATACAGGAGGTAATTTGTTATATGCATTCAGTGAGTGGTGACACAACTTTAGTATTTAAGTATTCCTAAAGAGTCCTAAGAATAGTGCTTTTCCTAATATATAAATGTTTCACATGCTGCAAAATGATGTTCTGGTGGCACACAGATCTGTGGCAGGAGAGAGCCAGCCATCTCAGAGTGTAGTCTCTGGTGTTGCATGGGCTCCTGGGCAAAGGTAATATACATCCAGGAGGTGAAGATCATAGTAGGAAGTGATTATCCTTTACAATGACAGATGCTCTCATACCTTTCAAAGTGATTGTGGTTAGCAGCAGTACTTTCTGAATAAAAAGGTGATACGTGCACATACACACATATGCCCCTTTATGTGCTTGTACAAATATTGCACACATACACACACAAGAAGCAGAAGGCACATGTAAATTATATGTGGTCCCAAAAAGGATCCAAAGAGGTCTTAAGTAAAGTAATACCAATAAAAGGGAAAACAAGACTGGAAAATGAAAGGGAAAAATAATATACTAGAAGTAGAGTTTTAAGTCACATGAACTAAGATTTCACTTATCTGAAAGTTATTTTCCTGAAACCTCAGCAATATAGAATATAGCCAAGGACCAGGCAGTAAACAACACAGTGCTTGTGAGGAACTAGTATAAATATCACATGGTTCTCAGAAAAACCAACTCTGTTTTCCATGCCTTTAATTACCTAACAACTTTTTATTCAAGTTTTTCCGCTTTCAGAAATTAGATGATTTCACCTACAGAAAAAAATATTCTCTGATATAATGATCTCAGCAAAAAGTAACAAGCCTGATAAGACGGAGGGAGTCAGAAAGATTATAAAAAACAAAATGAAACAAAACAGAAAAGCCCAGCAGCCAGAGGCTATGGCATATCGCATTACATGTGAAATGTGTTTTGAGGGCTTTACCACTTTACAGCACAGTGCAACAATTATTGTTCATAATGGTGGTTCTGAGTTATTTAGACATAGATTGGATTATGATCAAGATAGTCTTTAAGAAAGTAGACAGTATATAAGACCATTTCACGAAGATATCCATCCTAATTTGTGAAAGTAAGAAAATTTGGCACTTCAAGGGTAAATATCAAGTGTCTGAAATTTTGCTTATATGAAAAAATATCTCATCAGGATTTGTGAGGATTTATGATGCATGTGTGGATAGCAGAGGTAGAGTGTGGTTCAGGCAATGTGGAGCACATTAGAATCTTGAAGTCTTGATTGTCTCATCAGTCAGCTTGGCCTCTATGCCTTCGCCGGGTTAGCCTGGCAATTGACTGTCCATGGGGATGAACTGTGCTTATTCTCAGTCTCAAAGAAGGAGCAGAATGGAAGCACCACAGTTATTTTGGCAGCAGCACTAACATTAATAGTAGCGGCAGCATCAATTACTATTTAATGAGCCACTTTCTCCCCACTGTCTCTTTCAAGCCACCAGGGTACCTTTTTGTGCAGCAGAGCGGTAAACCAAATGGTACCCTACTGGGTTGAAAGAGTAACTGCATCTCCCTTAAGAGTTCAACATACTACCTGAATGTGAGAAAAGTTTTGGGGAGAATAAAGGCCATTAAGTGCCCCCAGGGTCTAAGACATTGCCAAAAGTACCAGCATTTCCCCATTATTCTATAGGGCCACATGGATATCAGCCATCAAGAGGAGGTGGTCCAATGGTACTTGGTGTTCATTCTCTCCTAAAGGCTAATGAAGGAATAAAAATACACTACTTCTAAGTTTCAGAAAAGTGAGGGAGGTTAGAGGACCTTTTCCCCTGATTCCAGTTATTAATTTAGTTTGTATTTACAACCAATCTCCTTCCAAACATTTTAAGTAGTTTTACGTAATAAAAAGGACATTAAGGGGCTTCCCTGGTGGCGCAGTGGTTAAGAATCCGCCTGCCAATGCAGGGGACACGGGTTCGATTCCTGGTCTGGGAAGATCCCACATGCCACCGAGCAACTAAGCCCGTGTGCCACAGCTACTGAGCCTGCACTCTAGAGCCCGCGAGCCACAACTACTGAAGCCCGTGTGCCTAGAGCCCGTGCTCCGCAACGAGAGAAGTCACTGCCATGAGAAGCCTGCGCACCGCAACGAAGAGTAGGCCCCGCTCACCACAACTAGAGAAAGCCCACGCACAACAACGAAGACCCAATGCAGTCAAAAATAAATAAATAAAGTTATTAAAAATAAAAAAGGACATTAAGTAATAAAAAACATTCAAAATGATCAAACAAAGGAAATTCTGTCCCTTTGAATATATGATGTGTGTACCCAGTTCACTGAGAAAGTTAGATATATCAAATTAATACATGATGCCAAATAAAAAACAAATCTAACCACATTACCCTTTCCTACCTACGCTTCATATTCCACAAGTTCTCTCAAAAGGGATCCAGGTTAGCTAGGTTTATGAATTTCTATTAATTTAAATAAATCTCCAGTGTAAGATGTGTAATGACTATAAGCATAGTCTGCTCTAAGTAAAGTTTGATGCTTTTAGGTGTCAAAACGGAATCAAGAAGCTTACATTTTTGGGTATATGAAAACTCTGGACTTGATATTTCAAATCTGTCAGGAACTAAAAAATTCATTTATTCATTCTTCATTCACACATGAGTTATATGGAATTCCACAAACATTTTTGAAGCGCCTACTAAGATTCTAGGCTGTGTAACTGTAAGGATATGTTCCTTGACATTAAGAGTCAGTATATTCCAGTTAATTTTATAATCTGTCTAATCATTTAAAAGTTCAGTTATTCCTGAAGGCTGCTCGACTCACACGTAAATCACAGCTAGGTGACATTAGACTCTGCATAGAGTTAAAAGGATTAAACGAAAAAAAGAAAAAAAAAAAAAGTGCAGTCTGAACACAACAGTCTCATTCCCAGTCATGGTTTTTGAAAGCCAAGTTTCAGGTAGAACTTAATGCTTTGATATCAATCCAAGTCTTTTTCTATCCTTCTACCATTTCATGACTCAAGTACTAAAACTGAACGTAGGTCTCAAAGATGGTTAGGAGACGAAGCAGGCTTTCCCCATATCGTGCTGCCTTTCCCCATAACTCTGTCCCTACCTAAGTGCACTGCCACAGCGGCATACTGGAAAAATACAAAGTTACTTATCAAAAAACATATATCAAGGATTCAACGCTTGCTGGCTTGGCTTATTAGTAGGAAAGTTACACTTTCTTCAATGTTTTAAAAAATTTTTATTGAAATATAGTTGACTTACGATGTGTTACTTTCAGGTGTACAGCAAAGTGAATCAATTATACATTTATATATGTATCCATTCTTTTTCAGATTCTTTTCCCATATACAGAATACTGAGTAGAGTTCCCTGTGCTATACAGTAGGTCCTTATTAGTGATCTATTTTATATATAGTAGTGTGTATATGTTAATCCCAATCCCCTAATTTATCACTTTCCCCCACTTTTCCCTTTTGGTAACCATAAGTTTGAGATCTGTGAGTTGGTTTCTGTTTTGTAATAAGTTCATTTGTATCATCTTTTATTAGATTCCACATATAAGTGATATCATATGATATTTGTCTTTGTCTGACTTACTTCACTTAGTATGATAGAAAAGTTACATTTTTAACTTAACAAATGTGATTCTGTGTTTAGGTATTATCATTCCAGAGTGACCTTCATTTACATGTATAGTACTGTATACAAACCTTTTGAGTTTTACCAAACTTTCTGGAAATCATGAAAATTAATTTAAATTTATAATGCCCAAGTGTTTGTATGCCACATATTTACTGGCCTCAACAGTTTAATTTAAATTCACATTGGAGGCTGGTGAGCAGTCAGACTTGATATTACATGAATAATCATGGTATTACCATTTACTGCTTAGCAGTTTGATTATCATTGTACAGGCCAGGTGGAAAATGTGCTTGTCTCTTTTATACCTTGTTCTAGATGGTAGCCAATTAACATAATCTGCAGAACAGTAGATACCCAGCCTCAAGTAACAGGATCCAGATCGTGTTAAAAGATACTGAACATTTGCTCTGAACTCTGAATTCTTTTTCTGCCATTAACTATTTCCATATATTACACAAGAATAGAATACTTCCTGTGGTTTTCAGGTGCTTTCCAAGATTTGTCATTCAGATTTATAGCACCCGATGTAAATATTTCAGTGACATAGTAAAAAATGTATCAGGATACCATTTCACTTTGTCTCAGAGTTCATGTGGGCCCTTTTGGGATTCAATGTCTCAGTTGCACAAATTTGCAAAGTGTATTTAACGATCCAGCTGATAAGCCCTTCCTTTCATGCACTCTCTGTGAGTTAGTATGAAAATGAAGGACTAACGTTTTTCCTTAGCTCTTTAGCTATTTTATCTCCTAACTTGAAATTAAACAACAAGATGTGTCAGAAGAAGAGTATTATGATGGTAAGAACATTGAAAGATAACATCGGTGCTTGATTCTTCCCTTACTAAGGTGACTTTGAGTATTTAATGACTCTACTTTGTAGTTCAGTTACTGTAAAGTAATCCACTTACACTAGATTGTCTATTAGTACTGTTCCAGCTCCCTATGTTTTGATTCTAAAATAAATATTATATTTAAAATTTCTACACTCTTTTAGAAATGTTTTAAACTAAAAAAAAAAAAGGACAAAAATCAAGATATGTGTTTCCGTAATGCATTTACGTGAAATTAAATTTTCTTAGTGTATTTTGCTATAGGTTGCCAGTCCTAAAAGCACTGGTAAGTCCCTGGCCACCAGACGTTGAACTTCGTTTTGCTTTAAAAAATGTATCCCATCCAAGGACAGAAGTAGACATATGCATTCATATAATCCCTCTGCGTCCTCCGGAGGGTTTTCATCAGATGAATTTCCCCCAAAGGGCCTTTTAGCTACCAACAGCTTCTCTTTAGGTCATATATATTTCTGACTGTGGTCATTTGTTAAAGAGAATTTTAGCAGATGTTATTAATCAAATAAATTTAAGAGAGCTATTGCTTTTCACTTTCTCCCATGGTGTAACTCTCATATAATAACAGGTTGTCTGGGCTCCCCTCTTTGAAACTATCTGATGACAATAATCTTTATTCTTGTAAGCTCAGTTTACATCTTTTCTTCTTCTGATCTGTTAAGTGCTAGCTGCTGATTTCTTTGTACAGTATCTCCATCAATTCATTTTCATCCCTGGAGCAGTCCATCAGACTGCCCTCTCTTGTGAATACATTGTTACCTCTTTTTTTTGGCTCTAAAATACACAACTACCCATACACAAAATTTGGGGGCCACGTTGAGATCGCTGGCTGATATGCTGACAGTATAAAGATTCATTTAAATTCCTTAGGTCCACATCGGAATGGTTGAATAGGTTCCTGTCTCAGAGATTGATCAGCAAGCTTATATGAAACACAAGTTATTTAACATCCTCACCACATACTTATTTTTCTCTAGACCAGCTCGTACGTATACTCATTTTGACACACTAGGGAATTAGCATAGTCATTTATTCAACAAACATTAATTACTAGCTGACTTTGTGACAAATCTGTAATAAGAAGGATAAAAATGAATGATATTAGCTACAGTTTACTGAAGGCCCACTATATGCCTTTTTATAAATACGAAGAATAACAGTTTAAGAAATTAAATTTCTTTTTCCCCTAGTGGGATTCACATTCTAAGTGAGGAGACAAGCATAAAAGCAAATATTTGTGATATATGCTACAAGAGAAATATGAGCAGAGGTGGTCTGGTAGACGGTTAAGCAGAGAATTAGATGTCAGAATATTGGTTTATGTGGTTTGAATCCTTGCTCAATACAGGCTTATTAGCTGTGTGACTTTGGACAAGTCCTTAACCTCTCTCTGTGGTTTAATATCTTCATTTGTAAAATGAAGAAAAAATCAGGTTCAAGAGATACGGTTGCACAGACTGTGCACTGCACAACCCCATGAAGCCTTCCGTGGCACCATTCAGTAGTTAATGATGGGCACCTCATAGGCTAGTGATGAGGATTAGCAGAGAAAATCCTTTTTAAAGTGCTTAGATAATGCCTGGCACATTGCAGGTTCTGAGTAAATGTTTATTATCACTCTAAAATGCTGAATTAGAAGAACTGAAGAGATTGATTCTTCAACAGGAAAAAGTATTCATGAAGATTTTTCGAGAATGATAGGACATTGATTCAAACCCATGCCATTCTTTCATTACTTCCGCTACTGTGGAGGCTCGTATTCCTGGGAAACTAAGGCTGCATTGCTAGCAGAGTTCTAATCCTGCATATTGGAGCTCAAAAACTGTTTTCAAGCCCAACGAAATGGTGTCACAGGTACTTTGGCACCATCAGACTGGTGTTGGCTCTCAAAGCCCAGAATAACTCGTGCAATCCTAAGGAAGCATGCAGAGTCACTACTAGATTCACTGTTATATTTCCAAATCTCTCCTTTGGAAAATGGCTTATCAATTCAGTGTTGAGGGCCAAAGAGAAGAAACTGTTATTCATCTGGAAAGGTGAAACCATTAAAAGAAATAGGAATAACAACAGGAGGAAAACTGGGCTAAAGATGGTGATGTTTGATATGGAATGTGTGGAGTTAGACGTATTAGCAGGTGTAACAGCCAGGCGGAAGTGTTTATTGGGCAGTTGAACTATGGGTCCAGGCCTCTGGAGAGGACTCAAGTCCAGGGACAGTGATTTAAAAGCTACATGCATGTCTTTGAAGATGAAATTTGTAGCGGTGGAAGAGCTTACTAACTGAAAGTGGTACCTGTTAGGAAATGCCTACATTTTGAGGATGTGGGTGGAGAAATGCTTTTCCTTTTGACTAGTAGGCAAGGGAGAAAGGAGTCTTGAGAACAAAAGTGATATTCTACAGTACCAAATGCTGCAGAGGTATGTAAGAGCATGGGGATGGAAAGAAAAGTTTGATAATTAGAAGGATATACGTGGACATCTGGAGAGCAAAGTGCTTTCAGTGAAATTTGGAAAATGGAAGACAATTATAGATGGGGCAGGAGAGGAAGTGGACACAGCATTTGTAAAGAACTCTTTGAAAAATTTTAATGGTGCGAAGAAGGAATAGTCCTCAGGAAAGGAGTTAGAGATCAGAATAGCATTATTTTTAGGTGAGTATAACGAATACATTTAGAGGCAGAGGTAAATAAGTAAGTGGAGAAGAGATTGAAATGTAAAAGAAAGCAGGGGTAAATCACTAGTGCATAGTAGCTCATTTGAGTATGATGGGGGACTTGTGAAAGCAGCTGGACTTTGGAATGTAGAGGAAGGATGTTGGTTGGTGTAGTAGGTTCATGAGTCATGGTGTATCTCTTCTAGCTTCTTAAGCGCTGGTTTCAGTCACATTTCTTCTTAATGACTTCTCCAGCTAGAGACTCAAACTTAGTAGTTAGTTCTTTGAGGGCAATGGGATTCTTTCATTTGTGTCAATTTTCACTTTTGGAGAAGACAGGTATAGCACATATTATTTTTATTGATGTAAGTGCATCTTGATATTCCCTTTCTGTTAACCCTGTAAGTGTCCTGGTAGACAGCATAGACAGTAATACTAAACTCACACATCTACAAAAAATGTGCTGGAAAATGAGCGCCCCTACTTAATTTCTGGTTAAAAAATGGATGTGACATTAAAATAGATAAGGAGGCTGTGATTGTAATTTTGGTGTTGGACGTTAAGGCCACAGAGAGTACAAAGTTTAATAATTCTGCAGTGAACGCAGAAGAAACCCTACACCTTGACAGTTGCCATCTCTTTAGTTTATGGCTTATTTAGGTTTCAGTTTTATAAGTGATCAAAAGTTAAAGTTTGTGGATTACACAATCTTTTGTTTGCCCTTGTTGATGGATTGGTTCCTGCTTTCCTGAGTTTTTAGTGGAAACAATTATATCATATAAGAAACTATCTCACTTGTTTCTATTCCCTGGCATCATGTATGGAAAAATACAGCAGTTGGTTGAATTGTCTGCTAGAAACTGGCCTTTAAAGGAGAATATAAGAGGAAGAAATTTTGCAAGTGTATACTTTAAGTTGGAAATGAAAAGGGGAGGGGGGACATAGGGAGGTGACTGAGTTCACATTGCAGTTTTTGAAGGTAACTTACTAATTCATGAAGGAAGTTACAGTTACCTCTGAAATGTAGTATAAAATTTAAAAATTCATTTAGATTTGAATTATAAAAATTCAACATGATCACTGATTGTAGGAAGATGATATCTGACCTTAGTTATATTGTCCAAGCAGAATTTTCTGCCTTATTTAAACCAAGAAATCTCACTTTTCCCTGTGCAATTGAATATTTCCTGCAAAAAGTAAATCTTCTAATCTAACCTTAAAAAGGAAAGAGCACTTTAAACAGAATGAGCTTTAAAAAAAATTTTTTTTAATCAGGAAAATTGCTACAAATTTCTATTCTACTCCAATATTGAAGACCTGACCTGGCCTAGCCTGGTGTATGAGGGTGGACATCAGTATATCTTGTCTTACCCAGTAGATGTGTCCTTGAAAAATTGTACTGAAAACCAATTTTCAGATTAAAAAATAATTGAAATCCACTCAAATGGCTTGAAGTAAAAGAATTCTATTGTGAATCTTGTGAGTCCTCTTGTGCCATGGAGAATGCCTCATAATTCAGTATATAGAAGTCACTCCCCACCCCAGATACCGACACACAGGCATTTCTTTCCTTTAAATTCTGATTTGTTTGGTTGTAATGGTAGTTTGTTCAGTAGATCAGAGGGTCTTAAACTGGGGATCCATCCTACTTTCACTGCAAAACATAGTGATCCCCGCCCCCACCAAAATCAAAGGCAGATGTTATATTTTTGATGAACAGTATTGCTAATTCAGCTGATAAACATGGGTAGAAGCCATTGCTCCTTTTTCCACAACCAGTGCCTCGTTCAGCCCTGTGAGCCCAGACCCTAGGGAACCCTGTGTGGATATCTATGGGCGCTGCCCTAGGGAGCCCTCTGCAGCTCCTGCGTGAGAGCCCCAGCCCTGCTTGCTTCTCCTCCCCAGTCAGCCATCTGGACCCCCTGGGAATAGGCACCCCTGGCAGCAACACTTGCAGCCTCTTGGGCAAATGCTCAGTGTCCCAACCCCCATGCCCCTAGCTGTGTCTGTCCTCTGTTGCCTGACACTCCCCTGGAAGTGCCCTCACATGGCTCCTTGTGGGAACTGTGGCTCCCACCATATTCGATTAGATTGTTAAATATTTTGAATATTGCTCCCGATGACAACCATGCTGAACGTTCAGTTTTGTGATATATTTAAAAACAAAACTCGTAAGCGTGTATGATTTGAAAATCTGCAAATAGTAAGTGCACTAATTTTCCTTTTAATAATACTGTCTCTTAAATAATGTACTCACGTGCTACATTTGGAACTACCATCGCAAACTTTCGTTCCTTCATCTGAGAGTTAAACTGATGTACGTAGTTCCTATAGTGTATCCTGTTAGATATTCGGGATACGGAAGTGAAGATAAGGTACCTCCCCTGGGAGCTCACAGTTGAGGGTAGGAAATGTATGTGCTGTATGAAAAGGGTATATCCCACAGAACGATATTATGTAGATAAATTAAACCGAGTTACAAATTAAATTACACCAGGCAGAAAAGACTTCTAGCCACCACTCATCATTATGACCCCATATAAATTTCCAGTTCATGTTGCAAATAGAGCAGGTACCCTGGGCATTGTGTGGTGGTCTTTAAGTAACGAAATAGCTTGGTGTGAGGCAGTGAGGCCTTCATTATAAGGAGGGTTCAAGCCCCGATCCACTTACCTATCTCTTAGGCATATTGCTGATGTACTAAGATCCCTCTCAACTGCGAATTTCCATGATTCCGTGAAATAATCTCTGACCTCCTAGGATGGAAATAAAAAAATAGAGGATACAAAAATGGAGCAAACCAACCAGAATAGTAAAAACTGAAGGAAAAAAGAAAGGAGTCTTGGAATGTACAGGAGAAAGAAAGGGTCCAATAACAGTTTCAAGATCTGTAGCTTTTCACTTGGCAGAAAACAAATTACTATGAGGTGACGTTGGGAAATTACTGCAATTCATTGCCTTCCTTTAAAGTTTTTTTTTAATTAAATAATTTTAGACGATTGCCCCTTTCTGTGAGAAATATAAGACCAAAGGGGCATGCATACTAATTTTTCTGTTTTCTTTTTATTCCACCTACCGACTCCACAGTGTCTGCTGTCCAAAATTAGTTTGAAAGCCCACAACCTGTGTCTGAACTGGGCGAAATAGCACAACAGTTCACACCTGGAATGAAAGAACGATTTTTATGTAAGACTGTTAATGGCTGTGTAGAGCTCTATCTATATACGAATCTATTTATAAATACATTTTATACATGACAGATTCATTTAGACTAGAACTGATCCCAGGGTAAAACAGCATGAATAAAGTATTATTTTTGATAACACCCTCACTCAAATAAGAGAAATGAGTTCTTGCAGTTACCATTTTCTCTAGGACTTTTTTTGAGATGCAGAAAAACCCCATTATAAAGTGCCTAGATCCCCCAGGGACACAGACACGCTGTAGGTTACGATCTATCTTCATCTGCGTGGGGAGGTACAGCTACTCCTCCCTCAGCTCCACAGTAATTCCTGCTGCCAGTTGCAGATTGTTCAAACCTGTGGGTCAGAAAAGACACAAAGACACAGATGAGCCATAGGTGTGGTACATTCATAAAAGGAAAAAGTACTTTCATGAAAAACATGTCAGGGGACTGCAGGATGTCCGACTGACAGGACCAGGGAGAACTAGATTCAGTACCTTCGTTCTTGGCTAAGCCCTGAGAAGTTGGTCATTTGTCCTCCCGTGTCTCCTCTCCTTGTGTTTCTTCCCTTAAATTTTGTATAGGGCTTTGTACTTTGCAAAGGACTTTGACATACAACATCTCATTTGTCTCCTATATACTGAGTGTAGGAGTGAACAAAAGGTCATCATTAAGGACAGATTGTGAGTTTATGCACTGAACACTGCAAATGCCCCCCAAGCAATGGGGAGACCTTCCTGATATTCCCTCTCTCCCTGTAATGAAAATATCATCGATAACCAACTTGGCAATAGATCTGCTCACTCTCTGCCCTCTCCTGGGTGACCTTAGATAAGCCCAGGGTTTTAAAACCTTTCTCCTGTGCCCGAGCCCACACATTCAACTGTGTAATAGTCATGTCTACTTGGATGACACATGGTCATGTCAATTTCAATGTCCTAAACTGAAGTTTCCCCTCCAAATCTGTTCTTTCTTCTGTATTCTTTATGTTAGATGGTCTTTCATCCCAGCCAGAAATATGAGAGTTCTCATGGATTATACCATCTCACTCACTTTTCAGTTTCTATAAATGACCCAGTTCCTCTATTGTCTGTTGCTTTACTATCTTTCCCCATCCTCTCTTCTTCATTATCCCCACTGCCACAATGTTAGCTGCTCCAGATCTCACATTTTCTCACTTTTACTGCAACAAAAATATCCCAAGCGGTTACCCTGCTTTCAGGCTAATCCCTTCCAATATGAAGCTGCCAGAGAGGGCTTCCTGAAATGTTCTTATGTTTATCACGAATTCAACCTCATTAGCAAAGCACACAAAAACCTTTGTGATATGCTATTGCTGAACAAAACTGTTGGCCTCCCTAGAAAGGCAAAGTGTATTTGATACCGCTGTGCTGCTCCCTCCTCCTGGAAAGCCCTTCCAGTCTCTGTTTAAAAAAACTCCTATTCATCCTTCACTGCTCGGGGAATCATGGGTCATCTTGTTAGGAAAGATCCGCCACCTCCCCAACTTGCCAGCCTGAGTTTGCTCCTCTTTCACCCTCTGCTCATACTCAATCCATCATAATGTTTTATGTATCCCATCATTGCACTTAACGCATTAAACTCTAATGACTGTTTTGCGGGGCTGTCCACCTCACAACACTGTAAGCTCCTCAAGGCAGAGACTGGTTCTGATGGGCTTAGCATAGTGACCAGCAACAGGAGAAGCCTTTGGTAAGTGTTGAACAGAATCTGTTTTACTTTTTCCAGAGCACAAAGCATGCATGAAAGATTAATTTGCTCCACATGGGAAGTCGTTGCCCAGGCTTACCAAAAGGTCAGGTCTATATAAAGTGGTGTTACTTTCTTCCCCCTTTCCTTTAGCAAGACATTAAAAAGAAAAGCACAGTTTAAAAACTGGAACCTATGGAACCTATTTTTTTTGTGAAAAATAATTACAGAATCAGATTCCCACAGCACCTAAGCTATTCCCTAGGGCAGTGCTTCTCAAAGTGTGGTCCCCAGAAGAGCAGCAGCAGTATCACCTGGGAACTTGTTACACATGCAAATTATTGGACCCCACCCCAGACTGTCTGAATTGGAGACTCTGGGTATAGGGTTTAGCACTCTGTTTTAACAAGTCCTCCAGGTGACCCTAGTGGTCACCCTAGTTTGAGAACTACTTCTGGGGATTAAACAAAACACTTACAGAAGGATATTAGCATTTATAGAGCACCTATTATGTGCCAGACATGTTAACTTTGTCGTTAACTTTTTCACAATGCCAGATTAGCACTTAAAGATTTAATTCCGTAGCCAAAACAATCTTGAGAAAGAAAAACGGAGATGGAGGAGTCAGGCTCCCTGACTTCAGACTATACTACAAAGCTACAGTAATCAAGACAGTATGGTACTGGCACAAAAACAGAAATATAGATCAATGGAACAGGAGAGAAAGCCCAGAGATAAACCCACGCACATATGGTCACCTTATCTTTGATAAAGGAGGCAAGAATATACAGTGGAGAAAAGACAGCCTCTTCAATAAGTCGTGCTGGGAAAACTGGACAGCTACATGTAAAAGAATGAAATTAGAACACTCCCTAACACCATACACAAAAATAAACTCAAAATGGATTAGAGACCTGAATGTAAGGCCAGACACTATCAAACTCTTAAGAGGAAAACATAGGCAGAACACTCTATGACATAAATCACAGCAAGATCCTTTTTGACCCACCTCCTAGAGAAATGGAAATAAAAACAAAAATAAACAAATGGGACCTAATGAAACTTAAAAGCTTTTGCACAGCAAAGGAAACCATAAACAAGACGAAAAGACAACCCTCAGAATGGGAGAAAATATTTGCAAATGAAGCAACTGACAAAGGATTAATCTCCAAAATTTACAAGCAGCTCATGCAGCTCAATATCAGAAAAACAAACAACCCAGTCCAAAGTTGGGCAGAAGACCTAAATAGACATTTCTCCAAAGAAGATATAAAGATTGCCAACAAACACATGAAAGAATGCTCAACATCATTAATCATTAGAGAAATGCATATCAAAACTACAATGAGATATCATCTCACACCAGTCAGAATGGCCATCATCCAAAAATCTACAAACAATAAATGCTGGAGAGGGTGTGGAGAAAAGGGAACCCTCTTGCACTGTTGGTGGGAATGTAAATTGTTACAGCCACTATGGAGAACAGTATGGAGGTTCCTTAAAAAACTAAAAATAGAACTACCATACGACCCAGCAATCCCACTACTGGGCATATACCCTGAGAAAACCATAATTCAAAAAGAGTCATGTACCAAAATGTTCATTGCAGCTCTATTTACAATAGCCAGGACATGGAAGCAACCTAAGTGTCCATCGACAGATGAATGGATAAAGAAGATGTGGCACATATATACAATGGAATATTACTCAGCCATAAAAAGAAATGAAATTGAGTTATTTGTAGTGAGGTGGATGAACCTAGAGTCTGTCATACAGAGTGAAGTAAGTCAGAAAGGGAAAAAAAAATACCGTATGCTAACACATATATATGGAATCTAAGAAAAAAAAAAAATGGTCATGAAGAACCTAGGGGCAAGACGGGACTAAAGACACAGACCTACTAGAGAATGGACTTGAGGATACGGGGAGGGGGAAGAGTAAGCTGGGACAAAGTGAGAGAGTGGCATGGACATATATACACTACCAAACGTAAAATAGATAGCTAGTGGGAAGCAGCCACATAGCACAGGGAGATAGCTTGGTGGGTGCTTTGTGACCACCTAGAGGGGTGGGATAGGGAGGTTGGGAGGGAGGGAGATGCAAGAGGGAAGAGATGTGGGGACATATGTATATGTATAACTGATTCACTGTTTTATAAAGCAGAAACTAACACACCATTGTAAAGCAATTATACATCAATAAAGATGTTTAAAAAAATAATAATAATAAAAATTTTAAAAAAATAAATGAAATAAAAAGAAAAGTAAAGGAATGTATTAACCTATAATGGAAAAGAATCTGAAAAGGAATATATATGTGTATATATATATCTGAATCACTTTGCTATACACCTGAAACATTATAAATCAACTATACTTCAAGAAGAAATAAAAATTTTAAAAATTACCAAAAAAAAGATTTAATTCTGCTAAAATACCTTTAATTCTATTTAAAATTATTTTAGATACAGCAGTCTTGAGTTTGCTGTAGTATCTGGCCAGTTGAAAATGGTGCGTTTTCCACAATGCTGTCCCCCAGCGCTCTCCAGGAGTGATTCCTTGCTTCTTTATACTGATTTGTGGCACTGAAGTGACATGCAAAATATATTGCCTTGAATCATAGATATCTACACAGCTTGCTTATCTCTCAAACTGTGAGTTTTTACAAAGCATAGACCCTGTTTTGTGTGCAGAAGCCTGCACTCTGCTTTAGATAGTACTTTCCTCATATGAGCTAAACACTAGATAAGTATCAGTTGGATGAATGAATGAATCTTACAACATTTATCACAGTACTATCCAGATTTAGGTTTGTACTGTTTAGGTTTGTACTACACAGAACAGGGATTAAAAGCTTTTTTGTTTTTTTTTTTGCCTGAGAAGGCATATCATCTGTTTATATGGAAGAGAAGGGGAGAAATAATTATGGAAACAGAGAAATAACCATGTTTTTTTTTCCCCTCTTCTTCTTTTTGTTAGCTGTTTCTCAAGCCACTTTAGCCTGGTTGATGTTTTAAAGACATAGATATTGAAATGTGTGGATTAATTTAACTACATGAATCCCAGAAGCTATCTGAATTGGATAGTTTTTATAATCTGCCTCAAATATAAAATCTTCTTTGGTTGGAACTATGGGCATCAATACAGGTTGGCATGACCTTAACACATCACTCTTGGCCTTGGAGGTGCTCTGTTCAAGGAGAGACAAGGACGTTTCTTTCCTTAAAAGTGGCCCTCTGTGACATTGCTGTTTTGGATTTTAGGGCTAAGCTAAAAAAAAGCTGGGCACTGACAAGTGAAAGAAATTGTTCTTGCTGTCCTCTCCCCGTAGGCAAAGAGACCGTCATCTTGGGGTGAGGAACGGCCAGAGTATAACATGACAGTGCAGAATCGTCGGTGATCCAGAGTGAATATGCACAGCCTTCCAGGGAGTAGAATGAATCAGGCTAAAGGAAGAAAATGAAACAACAGTCTCTTATACTATATTAACCCCCCCCCCCCCAGTTATTGCTTTCTCTAGAAATGGAGAATGGGCCAGAAGACTGGTTATTATTTCATTTTTTTTTTCTTGAGATTCTGCACTTATTTCCATGGACATGAGATTTGAAAGCATCTAAGTGAAAACTGTGATTTCCCTGCTCTCCTCCTTGCCTTGAATATTATGAATTCTTAACATAGTCACCTTGCTAGACTTTTCCCAGTCATTGTAAAATTCTCTTTCTGAAGGAATGTAAATTTCTGGAGGTTGTGAATAGGGTCTTCTGTGGGCTAAAATGTTTAGCACTTGCCCAGAGTGAGGAGCTAATGATACTGCTAATTACAATCCTATCAGGTAGTTAAAGTAGGCATAGAGATGAGTGAAAATGGAAGAGAAATATTTTTATTGATTTATAGCATAAGGAAACATTTTTGTCTAAGTGCTACTATTTATATGGCAGGAATGTTTAAATTAGAGAAAAGTCATAGGTCACACAACGCAGTTGTTCTGTTCTCTTCCAGTGTCCCGTGTGGAGAGTTGTACTTACAGCAGCACTGATAGTGAACTTCACTTTAAGGTGTTGCAAGGTTTGAATTCTACGACAAGAAAAAAAAAATTCCTTGATTGATGGACAAAGAGGAAAATGTAAAAGTTAGGATGTGTTTAAGAACTAGTTCACCAATTATGTTCTTAGCCGTTATTCTAAAGGGATCTGGGCATTAACATTATTCTCTGCAGTATTGTTTGTAGTAGCTGAAAAGGGGAAGTAACCTTAATATCCACTCATAAGGAGTTGACGATATTATGATGCATTTGTATGATGGAATATTATGTAACGATTAAAATTTAGGACACATTTACATTATATTAACGTGGAATTAACTCAACAAGATATTACATGAAAAAGTAGGCTCCAAAATAACATTTGTAATATGAACCCATTTATGTGAAACTATACATGTCTAATGTGTATGTACAATAAGATTAATGACAGCAGTTACCCAGAACATTCATCGTAATGATCTCTAGGTGGTTGCATGCAGGTGATATTTGTTCTCTCTTTAGACCTTTTAGTATTGTTTGAATATTTACAAAAGAATATCTTTTTAAAATAAATTTAAAATGTAAGAAAAGAACAGGTTGTAAGAAAAGAACAGGTTCTATGAGCATATAGTTATATGAGCTATATCGCTCTATGCAGCTTCTGTTTCAAATTATGTTTTAGTTTTTCCAGTGCAATTCTACACTGCTACCCTTTTCATTTAGAAATATATTTAATTGATAGGTGACCTAATTTAATATTTCTGGTTTTTAAAAAATTTCACGATAGATATAACTATGAGATTCCTAAAGGATAAAGTAAAAATAGCAGAAACGAACTAAAAGTTTTTTTGGCTAATATCAGAGAAGTACAAATATAAAAATAAGAAAACTGTAGGAGAGATAGAGAGATGTGAGTAAAGAGGGCCATAAAGAGAAATGAGAAATGTTTTGAACTAAGAATAAATAAACCAAGAAAATTTGTAAAAGAAATGAGACAGGACGACAGAATGATACTACCTTATAATGAGCATGAATTATGTATTATAATAATTTAAACTAAGGATTTGAACTCCACAACAGTCCTAAGAATTTTGTAGTTTTTAATCCTCATTTTGTATATGAGAAATAAAGGCCTGGGAAAGGCAAGCATCTTGCCTTAAGTCACAAATTTGATACTGTGACTGGAGATCTCTCTACTTTTTACCAGCCATCCTAAAAGTTATTTTTTTTAAACCTCAAAATAATTCTGGGGAGTATCACCCCATTTTACAGATGAGAAACCTGAGCATCACAGTCACAAAGTAGCTTGTCCTAACCCACATAGCTATTACATAGAATAATCCAGACTCACGCTTAGATTTCTTAACTGTAAGTCCAGTGTTTGCTTGTGTGTTTTTCTTTTTTTCTTTCAGCACTATGGAGAATAACTTGCAATAGAAAGGAAAAATATAAATAAAATAAACAAAGGGATAGAGATGAAAGCTACCAAAAAGAAAAAAAGCTTTCCAAAATTAACAACCATTTGTTTAAACATATGAAAGTAAATTACTTTCATTTGCATGAAATTACTATTTTGGGCTAGTGTAATTTTTCCCAAGTCAAATATTGATGAAACCCAGTAAATTCTGTCCCTTTTAATCTAAGTTGAACTTTTTAAAAAAACTTTTCAGGGGGTAAATAAATTATTCTTCCAAAACCTTTACAATTTTATGGGAAAATAAGAAAGACCATGCAAGAGAGACAAGATTATTGCCTTGGTTTATAAACAGTTCAGAATTCAGATTGTTTTTCATTGTTGTCAAAAAACAGTACCATACTTTCAATGCAACTTGATGCCAGTTCTGATTGTGACTTTCCTCTTGTTTCTATGGTAACAAACTTTACTGTGATCAGCACTATGTAAAAACTTTTTGCATTGAAAGAGGCAGGGAAAACCTGACTGTGTGCCTGATACACATAGTAGGGGCTGAATAAATGTTTACTGAATGAAAGAGTAAAAAAAAAAAAAAGTCTCAGCCATACAATTGCATGCTAATCAGATGTGGTGCTAAAATTTGCATATGCAAACATCTTCATGGGACAGAACAAACTTTAGCAAAACAGTAAGGTGTAGGGTTGTTTTTGCTTCACTTTAGACCCAGATTGTAGCACAAAGAGTGCTAAGTCGAAGGCTTAAATAGCTTAATTGTGCAGCAAGTTAGAAGTTAAAGGGTCAGAGTAATGTTAGGTAAATGAAGCTGTTTTGGAGAAAACCTGTAATGCTGCATTCCAGGTCTCCAAAGGCACAGTGCCATTTTTGTGTGTGTTAAAACAGTTTAAGGCCAAATACTGGTGTTTGCTGACTTCTAGAGCTTCCTTATGTTTCCAGTCTTTGCAAAGCAACATAGCCAAGCACACAATATCTAAATCTGGTGGACTGCTTCTGAGATTTTGCTTGGAAGATATTTAAATACATGTTGTTGTTTTTTGCTTTGAGCTCATAATCTGGTCTGTTTTCTAAAAACTTTAGTTTCTGGCAGTTGACCATTTACATTTTTAAAAGATGTCTGAAAATTCCAATCCAGGTAAGGTGGGTGTCTTTCGTAAGATCACGGAAGCCTTTTAACATGGAAGAAAAAGGTAGGATCTAGGTGTGTGGACCAAGAGGTTTTTTAACATATTATCAATCAACTCAACAAACATTTATGGAGTTCCTGCTATGTGCCAGGTACTGTAGTAGGAACACGGTAAACAAACAAACAAAAATCCTGCTTTCATGGAGCTTACATGAAAGGAAAAATACTAGTGGGGAAACCAAAAATAAACAAAAGTAAAATAAATAAATGTTAGATGGTAGCAAGTGCTGTGGAATAAAATAAGGCAAAGAAAGGGGCCGATTTTAAATAGAAAGGTCATAGAAGCCTCACTAAGACAGTGGCATTTGAGCAAGAACCTGAAGGAGGTGTAGGAGAGTGCCAAGCACATAGCAGATGCAAGAGCATCAGGCAGCCTGAGTTAAAAGAGCAAAGGGTCTGAGACAGGAGCCTCCCTGGCGTATTCTAGGAATAACAAGCTGGTCAATACGGCTGGAGCAATAAGCAAGGGAGAGAGAAATGGAGTTGAGGTCAAAGAGGTATTAGAGTCTGGGAGAGGAGGTGGGAGGCAGATTGCGTAGGACTTTGTAGACCATGGTAAGAACTTTAGCCTTTGTTCTAGATGAGATGGGACTGCTTGGAGAGTTTTAAGCAGAGAAGTGACATAATCTGACCTAGGTTTTAAATGGATCGTTTTGGGCTGTTGTGTTTAAAAAAAAAAAAAAAAAAAAAAGAAGGGAGAAAGGGCAGAAAATGGAGATTGTATAGGAGGCTGTCGTATTAATCCAAATAAGAAATGACGGTGTCTTGGAACAGACCAGCAGTAGCAGAAGTGGTACGATTTATTGGATTCTGGATATCTGGTAGTGATGACTGCACTCTGAATGGCTTGAATGTGAGGTGGGAAGGAGGAATCAACAATGATGGCAAGTTTTCTCACCGGAGCAACTAGAAGGATGGGTTTGCTCTTGACTAAGAAGGAGGAGACTGTCTTCTTCACAGATCGAGTTTTGGGGAAAAACATCAGGAGCTGATTTTGGACATGTTAAGTCTTAGACATCTAAGAGGAGATATCATTTGGATATATGAGTTTGGAGTTCAGAAAAGTTGCCTGGGTTAGAGGTATAAACTTGACAGTTATCAATGACTAAATCATAGACATTATTTAAAGCCATGAGGCTCAATAAGAGGTCTGTGGGCTGAGCTCTGGGACTCCCAACATTTAGGGGTCAAGGAGATAGGGAGGAACCCCCAAGGGAGACCGGAAGGCAGGGCAAATGAAGGAAGAGGACAGACTGGGAGCCAAATGAACCCATTTCAAGGAAACATAAAGCAAAAAGCGCTTTTTGATGGGCTGCATATATTTACCAGGACATGCCAAAGTGAGGAGAAGGAAACAGAAGGAGCTATGTAACCTTGGTCCCTTTAGCAAGAGCCATCTTAATACCTTCTCAGGTGTATGTCATCCAACAGCCATTTAGGCCGACCAGAGAACTGAAGCAAATGCATGCAATGATGATTCCTGTGACCGGCTGCCACAGAAATTTCACCATATCCACAGAATTGTAGATACTTACTTTGGACAAGTCCTGAAAGGAAACCTATTTTAATCCACCTGATACAAAATTTCCACCATGAATTCATCCCACGATTTTTCTTAATCATCTTCAATAACAGGTGATTTCACATTTCCGAAAACAGTTGGTGCTTCTTTGAATTCCTCTAAGTAGCAGCTGCAATAAAAATGGCCAAGTCACGGGACTTCCCTGCTGGTCTAGTGGTTAAGAGTCCGTGCTTTCTACTGCAGGGGGCACAGGTTCAAGCCCTGGTTGGGGAACTGAGATCCCGCATGCTACGTGGTGCGGTCATAAATACATAAATAAATAAATAAATAAGGGCCCGGTCACTAACATGGTACATGAATGAGGTGGATTATAATGCCGACATTGTATTGATTTATAACTTAGGATGTATCTGAGTTTTCAGAGATTTAGCCCAATCCACATATGTATTCATTCAAGCAGTCAAGCATTTGCTTGATTTATATACTTATTTTCCTCCAAAGTCAGATTTTTTTACTTTTCAAATGTTTGTTTCTGGGCAGCTACAAGGAAGAAAATATATTTACCTACTTTTTAAGATGCATGCTTAATTATGTTCTGGTTGAAGGGGAAATTTCAGACGATTAAATAAAGATAGCCGAATACCATCATAACAGAACCTTCATAATAAACTAAAATCCTAGAGAGCAGAGGTTACATCGTCCTGGTTCTAGAGGTATGTGCCTGTCAGGAAGAGAAAGCCATCTCCACGTTTCCAGGGTCACGCTGAAATCACATGTCATATGGTTTCAACAGGGGCCATATGTTGATGCCTCTTCCTATAGGAGAAACTGCTGAGTTTTTCCAAACAGCGCATAAAAATAACAAACGGGCTGAATGAGCAGGCACAGTCAGGGCCTAAGAAGTGTGAAAAGCCCCCATTTTGGCTGTTGCACTAGCGGGGGTACCTCCCACCATACTTGAGGGACAGCCCTTCCGTCAATAGACTCAACTCACAATCCCAGCCTGGAGTGCAATCAGCTGAAACCAGCCCCTGGAGGAATTGAACCCCTGCAGGGAGGGCAGAACCAGTAGTGCTTTTCTGTATTTCCCTGCCTGCCAATGTTACCCCAATCCAGAGCTTTCCTTCTACTGTGGGCAGCACAGGGCAGTTAATAATGCACCTAGAATGGGAAGCACAAATCAGCACCATGTGTGGTCAGCAATAGGTAATTACATTTCAGTTGTTTAGTTAAGTCTTGCTTTCTGGTTGCCTTGGGGGAACTGTAGGGAAGGTTTTTTGTTGTTGTTGTTTTCCCCTGATGTCTTTTTTTTCTTTTTCCCCTGGTTAGAAACTGAGCAGTTCCACATTGTGTTGAAATGGATATGCAGCGTTCGTGTCGGCTGAATTAAGCACCTATAATCATATATCTCCTCTCCTTTGTCTCCGTGTGCCACCATCTTAATATGTGGGACAGGAATTTCATTTAATGGAGACATAATTTTTCTATTGTCTTAGGGCTTATTGAAACCAGCTCATTCTCCATTAGAATGCTTTTCTGTACTTCAGCCATCAGCTCGGCACTGACTCCATTATTGCTTTTCACCCTTTTCTTTAAATACTATGTATTTTCCATCAGAGTCCAAGTAGCTGATAAATTTGCTTACACCTGCAAGGAAATCTTCTGCCTTTTTCTCCTAGGTTTTGCACATATACAAATTGTGCATTAGGAATGCTATCCCCTTCCTCACAAAGCTGCGTGGCCATTCTTTCATTCTCTTAAAACTTACCTGTGGACCTACTATGTGAAAGAATATATGATGTGCTCAGTGGAAGATTTACTTTTCCAGAAGGTTATGGTTTTGTAAGCCTCCGATATTTCTGAATTTATATGCCTTGAATATTCCGTCACAGAGGGGCCCCACTATGACATACCTCCACGAGTATGATAATTATTCAAGTGTGTCCTTGGAACATACCCAGCCACAGAAGAGGGAAGGCCTGTCACAGCACAGGATGCTGAGTGCATCCTGACTGTCAGCACCCAGGTATCAACATATCAATCAGCTTTTAGCTGCTATCCTGGAAGTCAAGTCTGCATTTGAAACTTGTGGACTGTTTTGAGATACAATTCATTGGAAAGGTATGTGGTCAATTTCACTTCACCGGTGAAGCTCAGAATGACACCAGAATATTGGTTTTGAAAGACTGTCATCCTCTTCAAGTCCAGCTCAGGACTGACACAGGAGGGCCACCGTCTTCACTGATGAGTCATCAGCTCCTTTTTCTTTTGAGCAGGATTTCCATGATGCAGACTTCAGTGCAGTGCAGTTACATCAGGAGCCATATTCCAGTTATTCCCTTCAAAGATTACACCAGTTGCAGGAGTAACTCATGGGGAAAATATCTCTGTTGTTTTTCCATCACATTTTCTGCTGCTCTCAACTCTCCCCTCTTCTTCCAAGCACTGAGGCCAGGAAAGGGCCCTCACTTTTCCATCCAATCGTATGGACTAAGATGCTTTGTACTGAGTGTGTTGGTCTGGCGATTTCCTGGCCTCTTCAGGAGCCTGTCCTCCTCTGTGGCGGTCTCTACCAAGATCCTAAGGAAAGTCAGCTGACACTATTTGTTTTGTGCCCTAAAGAGTGAATACTATGGTTTTTGTACACAGCAATTTGAATTCCTTAGGTTAGTGTTATAGCCTCGGTATGGTTAAGTCCTGGCCATCTGCTAACTTTTTGAAAGTCAGAGAGGGTCTTGCCATTCAGAACTCCTCTCCTGACGGAAGGGTCTATGTTTATGGCTGAAGAAAGGCATACTTAGCATAGTAAATATGTCAATGATTTGTACTACTTTCAATCTTTTCGTTTCAGAAGCGTCTTGAGAACTGGTCTAGTATCACAACTCTTTATTACAGCATCGAGTACAATTTCTAATGCTTCATTTGCAGACCCTCTTTTATTAGCTTAAAAGATACAGCTTGAAGCTTCAGTAAGGTAGAGTCAATGAGGAGAGATTCCAAAATGGATAGAATAAAGCTGAGGGAAATTAAAACGGCTCGCCCAGTGTGACTAAGAGAGTCAGGAAAGAACCTACTTCTAATAGAACACATTTTTGTATGGGAGGCACAAAAGAACGGGACATGTTAACAATCAGAAAGAACTCAAGTTCAGCCATAAAGCATATTTGTATACACTGTTGCATACTGTGTTCAAATGACTTATTTTTGCCTTGGTCTGTTCCAATGCACATTCCTGCCAGAGGTAGATATTGATTTGGAGATCATTTTTTCTCCCGCAGCATGCAGGAGTCAGAGTTTCCAGATACTTAACTGAGTAGGGGGTCGTGGTCATAGAAGACATGAACTGGTGGGGTCCACACCTTGTAACCAATTCCGCAACACCTTGGTGTTTGAGGGGGCTTTACAAATCCAGCTGGTTTCCATGGGAATGAATAGTTGCTGAGTCAAATGTGGGCAAATGTAGGAAGACAGCCCAGGCAGGAGACCCTCGGGCACATGTGGCCACAGCTCAGGTTATAGGCTCCAGGGAAGTGATCTGGCTCTTATGTGAATTATATTTGTAACCAACATTTATTTCACAGGGATTTCCATACATTATCTCAATTTTTCCTCACAAAAGCCCCAAGAAGGAGGAATGTTAGCACGCTGTTACAGATCTTTTATGAGGGCATAAACAGGCTCAGGGAGGTTGCAGCAGGCTCAAGGTTACACCACTAAGAAACGAGGATCGCGGAACATACAGTCAGGTCTCTTGACTCAAAGTTGGGTGCCTTTTTATTTTTATTTATTTTTATCTATTATTTTTTTATTGGCGTATAGTTGATTTACAATGTTGTGTTAGTTTCAGGTGTCCAGCAAAGTGAGTGAATCAATTATACTTTTTTCTTTTTTTTCAGATTCTTTTCCCTTAGAGGTTATTACAAAATATTGAGTGTATTTCCCTGTGCTATACAGTAGGTCCTTGTTGGTTATCTATTTTATATATGGTTGTGTGTTTATGTTAATCCCAAACTCCTAATTTATCCCCCCTCTTTTGGGTACCCTTTTAATGAGACCAACCACTTTGACTACTCAAAGTGTTCTTGTGGCCACACCAGCCTCCCCAGTTACCTGCAGAGGCAAAGTACAGACTGAAGGAGTTCTTCCTCTGCTTAGGGGTGTGTAAACTGTCAGGACCCCACTCTACTTTTCCCCTCTTTCAGGGCCATCTTAGCTCTCCCTTGGGGTGAATGCAGGTCACAGTGTGGGGTCATCTGCCTCTGTGGTCCTCATCTTCACCATGGACATCAGACTTCCTTTTAAGGTGCTCTGTATGATTCACTAATAGTTTGATTTTTTTTGCAAGATACACGCGCATTTTTTGATTGAGAAACATTTTAGAAATGCTGAACATATTACTGTGATGAAATAACAATGACTAATATTGCTGTTAAATTGTTGTAATTATAAGGGCTTCAACCTTTTTTTGATTCAGTGTGTTTGTTTTGATTTGTTTTATCTTGCCTTTCAAATGGGCTTTTTGGCTTTGAAACATTAGCAAATGGTTGCTGTTCTCTTACAGATCTAGTTCCTACTTTTAGCAGCCATGGGAAATAAAACATATATTCAAAACATACCTGACATATATTAAAAACATAAATAAAACGTATATTCAAAACATACCTGAATTAAACATGGCATTTTAGAGAACATTTTATTTTTACTGATTTGTAGTAAAAGAAAAACTGAATAAATCACAGTTGGTTGAAGAAGTGAGTGTACCACTGATCTTAGGGTGAATAAAGTACTCTTGAGAAATAAATTGTTTATGTAGATATGATAATACCATGATATATTCAACCCAATCAAATGCATAAACTAGAGTAGGAAATTTTAAACATTTAACTCATGGGGAAGCACTTTACTACTAGACAACAATGTAATGATTAGTCATACCTAGCCATATAGAGATCTATAAACACATAGATGCAAAGTAAATGCAAATTCTTTGGTTTATTAATGGATGATAGGATTGAAAAGAAGTCAGGAAGTGCACAAAGGTGAAATTATAGTAAACCATAAAAATACGGCACTTGCAACCAGTTGATCTAAAAACTTGCCATTTCTTGGGTGGCAGATGAAATAGAACGTTAAAACAAGGATTTTAAAAAATGGATTAAATTTAAAAAACATAAGGAAATGATAACTGGAAGGGAAAAACAAGAGGAAGCAAAATGAGCAGGAATCAGAATCCTGGGGGAGGTTGTTTTTTTGTTTTTTTTCTGGGGGATGTTTTTTCACGTTGATTTCTGTGAATTCTATGTATGTAATAGAGAATGCTCATTGAGGGTTAAATTTAATCTTATCTCTGAGAACACTGTAAATTACCTTTGGTCAGCACCTTTAGAAAAGTAAAGAACTGAATTTGTGACTGAGCTCTTTGTTTGATCAGCACACCCTCTATATAATTTTAATCTAGTTAAGTCGCGATTTCATACTTTTAGTGACACATGTCTGATTGGTGGTGCTCAAACTTTGGTGCAGGTCAGAATATCCCCGGATGCTGGTGAACGGTGAAGATTTCTGGGTGCCATCCCCGGGTATGCTGGTTCAGTTCACCTTGGGTGAGACCCAGATGCAAGGACTAAAGACCGCCTTTTGAAAACACTAACATAGAGAATCATGAACCAGGAGGGAAATGGCTCTTTGAGTCAGAGAATGCCATTGATTTTTATGAACTCTGTCCCTATCACATATAAATTTTAAAATTTAAATTTTTGTTCATGGTGATGTACTGGAAATATGATTTACTCCATGTTGGTGAAAAAAGACTTATAAAAATGTCTGTGATTACACAACTTGGTTGCTTATAATCAAACTTTTTAGAACATAAAGCTGAAAGGATGACCTAATTCAACTCTTCATTTTATAAATGAGCCATACGAGGCTCAGGGAGTTGAAGTAACTTGCACAGTGTCACGTAGCTCACTAATGACCATGTAGGATTATTTTGCTCTGTCCATTCCTTATGTTGCATCTCTCTTAAAATTTTCTGAAAATGGTCCAGTATTATAAAAAGGACTGAGGGTAAGCCAAGCATCCCATTAGCTGATACCTTTGACTTATACAGAAAAATGAGATCAGAGACTTGGGCAAAAATATATACAAAGGGTCAACAAAAGCAATTGCATAGGGACGACTATAGGATATGTCGTGTCCCTCCTCTAAATAAATATCATGAACTAGGGGATGGCTTAATGATGCTAAGTTGTTGCAGACATAAAAGTTTGAAGCAAATTATGAGGCTCCAGGATACGGTAAATTGGTTTTACCTTCTAAAGACTATTAAGCTTTGCTTGGATTTTTCAAAACTGCCCTCTCCCCACAAAGCTTTCTAAGAATAGATAGCTTCTTATTTGGTCTGCCGCCCCTGCCAAATCAACTAGGACTTTTCTGGGGGGAGGGGGGAGCAGCTTACAAATAACCAAACCCTGATTGACAGTGTTTAAAACAAATAGAGATTTTTCTTCTCACATTACCATATTTCTGGAGATAGGTCATCGCTGGTATTAGTTTAGTAGCTCAGTAATATCAAGCTCAGGGTCAGTATCTCTGTGACGCTCTTCTCCTTTCTCTCATAGTTTCAAACTCCAGGTATCACATTGGCATTCAAAGTAGGATGAAGGGATGGGCAAGGGAGAAGAGGGTTGAGAATGGGGTGTGGTGTGACAGAGTGTCTGCCACTCTCTTGGTTCGTGAAGAAAATCCTATTATTCCAGCATCAGCTGTGTAACTGACTGGGTCTCATGCAGCACCTCCAGTTTGAGACGTTCTCTCTTCTTGCTCCTCCTCCTGTACCACCATCCTTCTAGACTCAGCTACTTTGCCCCCTACACACACACACACACACACACACCACACAGAGTGGCCATATACCCACAGTCAGTCAGAACCTGTATTTCAGAAGAGTCCTTTGATTGACAAGCCTTTAAGAATGTGCACAGGTGTCCCTAGACTATAGGAAGTTTTGTTGAATAAGCTTTCTCTGTGGATGTCCAGCAGACCTTCGTCCCTGCTTCTTTAAAAGAATGATTGAATCCAAACATGACACACTGATGTTAAAAAAAAAAAAAAAAATCAGAAGTTAGTATCTTGAAAGCGTATCCTAAGGCTTTTCTTCAGGTAACCTTTATATTGAACCATAAAAAGATTAAAGACGCCTTCTGTTGGACTCAGGCCTGTCATTCATGCTGAGATTGTTCGGGAAAAGAGGTGCTGACACCTTTACTAAGTGAAGTCAAGGTCTTCCCAA
The DNA here is from genome assembly GCF_028021215.1 of Eschrichtius robustus. Taxonomy (NCBI): domain Eukaryota; kingdom Metazoa; phylum Chordata; class Mammalia; order Artiodactyla; family Eschrichtiidae; genus Eschrichtius; species Eschrichtius robustus. The sequence continues at coordinate 40,330,474 of NC_090834.1, forward strand.
GCAGGAAACTGGTTTGATGACAATATGCTGACTTGTCAGTTAAGCCGGTGGTTGCCCTGGGCTTCAGAGATTGGCTCTCTTTTTGACTTCTAACTTTTGTGTGTGTGTCGGGGGAATCTTATGAGTCATGGTTAGCCTTTCTTGCCTGATTAAGCTTGAAGGAGCCTCTGGATTATTGAAAAAAAAATGGATTTTGCAAAAATAGTTGTTTTCGGCATCCCCACAGGAGAAAGGCAAGTCGGTTCCGAAATGGAAATTCTAGACAAACAACTGAAGCTAAGGACACCTCTGTGTGTAAATGCTTCCAGGTGCAGACAAATTTTTCATTTCACTCTCTACAGTTTTCATTTTAAAGGGTTACTGAGATGGAAGCGTTGGAGCAAAGTGCATTAGAATCATTTGCCCTGGTTTCCCATCCGAGTGAAGTTGACTCACAGTTGCAAGGGGAAAACACTGTCTAAAAAATAAATCTTAATCAAGTCCCTGTAGTCTATCAACACATGCTTTTCAGAAGAAGGAAAAGAAGAAACATCTGAGGAAAACAGGGCCCAGTTGGTGGAACATCTTGAAGGGGGCTGGCCTCTTAGAAAATTAAAAAGACATGCGGTAGCCTAGGAAGAGTCTGTGGTTGTTAAATAGAATAATGTAAAGGAGGAACTTTAAGATACAACCATTTTAAAGTTTAAAAACAACAATCTGCAATTATTTGGACCGTACAGTTGTTAGGATGGTTTTCACCCTTTTGAAAGGGTTCTGAACAGAGTTACAACTAGTTTTGTGTTTTTTTTAATCATTGGGCCAACAAAAAAAAGTCATTTGGCCTATAACATATTCTCTGCTCCCACCCAGCAAGTCCTCCTCCCGTTTCCTACCAATCATCCTCCCCTCCTTCTACAGCTTCCTGTACAAAGGGCTAGGATACCAACATCTGCCTGAAGCAAAAACACATGCATTTCAACCAAATAAATAAATAAAAAGGAACAAAAGTCCGGGTACACCATGTTGCTCTTATTCTCACCGGCTGACTCCCATTAGTCCTCTCTCGTTATTGTTATAATGTCTTTCAGGCCTTAGGCTGGTGGGCCTCTCTGCTCAAGGGTGATTTGAAATCTGCTGATAGCGGCTGGAATGAAGCATGGAGAATCTTTTAAACTTAAGGTCTAACCTCACTGAGTTAGACCACTGTATTCTTGGGCTTAGATGTTTACTCAGTAAATGATGCTCTTCAGTGGTGGTGCCTGGGCCATTGCCCAGCCAAGTGGAGGGGGGTGAGTGTGGATATGACTTCCCTCTTTGGAGGAGGCTTCTGCAAATCAGAGCCAATGGAACCCTAATGAGACCGTTCACCTCCCAGCTCCTCTGTGCCAGTGCGGTGTATAACAACAGGATGTGGGTTTTAAACACGTGTAAGCTTCTTCAAGCTGCCTCTTTCAGTTTCATTCTTTTTTAAGACACTAGAAAATAATAATTCACATATTTGGAGCAAACTTTTTTTTTCTTGCTACCGGTATGTTTTTTGTCATAGTTTTATCCCGTATCAGGACCCAGTTCCATGCACATTTCTACAGGCCACTCAGGTAACTGAGTTAGTGTCAACATGTATTTAGTACGCTACGCAAACGAAAACACAGGATATTTATGACACAGGCAGGTTATGATGTACACTAGAGAAGTTTCACTTTCTGTAGATGGGAAAATAGATTGTATTCATCATCTACTAAGGGTGTTCTACTGCTGTACCTCTAGACTTGGTTGATGGTTTTAACGAACAGGACCAAAAGAGGTCAAAAGCCACAAGCATGTTGGTTGTAAAAATCAAAGGCATTTAGCTCTGAATTAATTTCTTTTAAAAGAAGTTGTGACATTTGAGCAGGCCATAAAATTAGGACCTGCAGGCACTTTTATCAGAGAGCGGAGAAAATGAGAGGGAATTGACTTCCATTCTTGGCATTTTCTGTTGTTATTCCAATCCTCACCCTCCCTTCACTGTCCCCTTTGCTCCTCATCCCAATGCATTCTTTCTTTTCTGTTACTGGCTATCTTTCCTATCCCATCTGTTTCTCCATCTCTTTTTACCTTGCATTGTCCTTTTCCCATCACCCTTAGGATACAGAGTTAAGAGAAAATACAGAGAATGGTCAGGATTGGTGAGCAGAGAAATTTTGTAGATTTTGTTTGTTTGTTTTTAATCACAAGTTTTGAGTTGTTTTTGCACTTGAAGTGTGCACATGATAAAAAGAAGGTTGCCATTTCAATTCATATTGTCTTGAAAATGCAAAGACTCCTTTCTAGTTTTTCTCTATAACGAAGACTTCGTTGGACTGTGGACTCTGTAGTTATGCTCACTGAACAAATACCTTGAAAGGGGAACAATTCCAAGTCATGTATCAAAGATTCAATTTGACATGTATTTACTAAATGCCTGACATGCCTATGCCTTTTGTTTATTCATTATAGCAAGATAGAGTGAGTTCGTATTCTGTGCTGGCACTGTGCTCCGTGTTGAAAATCCAAAATTAAATAAGTCACAAGATTCCTACCTTCAAGAATTTATAGTCTAATGGAGGAGAAAGGGGTATAAAAAGGTCAATTTCAGGGTGACGAGGGAGTGGTCTAATACCCAAAGAGCTGTGGTTTTAAAACAATGATGCAAACCAGTTATCTCTTGCTTACGGAATAGATGGGCTACAGGAAATTTGGTAATAAAACAAGTTTATATAAATTGAAACATTTTCCTACAACTCCCCTATGAAGTTGGAAATGTTTTCCCACAGAAAAGCCTCCCAAAATGTCGAATGCAAAACTTGAGATCACAGAAAATACTATATTGTGCCTATATTTGGCCTCCTAAAAATTGTGTCTTTACAAGGGCATCCCTGCTTTCATTTGCAGTCGCCATCCTGCCACTCACTGTTTTCTTCTTGGAGTACTTTTCTATTTCTGGGATTGCCACTATCTTGGGACCGGAAGTACTCCTTTCTTTCTTACTATGTCTTTCTCCTTTCTTTCTTTCTTCCTTTCTTTCTTACTATGCCTTTCTCCTATGTCTTCACACTCAGCCTCTGCAGCTCAGTTTCCCTCCTTCCTTTCTGTTGAGAGATTTATGGCAGATAATAGAGTCAAACAAGATGTATTCCAGCCTGTGGTTTCAGATGTGTAAGGTGTGACTTCCTGTCTCCATCTGTCTAGCTCAAGGATTAACTCAGGGTGAGGAAGGCCGATATTTATTCATTCATTCAATAAATACGTATTGACTGCCTACTATGTCCAAGCAGAACACAGTTCCTTACCTCATGAGTTTACCAGGTAGCATGGGAAGATGAGTATTAAATGCTTGTTTGTTCGTAATTGTGATTAGGGCTACAGAGGGCAAATATAGGTTTCTGTGAGCAAATAGGGGGGGAACTGAGTTTGTCTGGAAGATGTTAGAAGATCAGGAAAGGCTTCCCTGAGGAGGTGATATTTAAACTGAGCTCTGAAGGGTAAGTAGGAGATTCCTCCAGGTAGAGGGAAGAGTAAAGGTTTGGGGGCAGGAAGAAACATGGTAGTTTTGAGGAACATAGAGGTGGCGTGGCCATAGGGAAGAGAGCAAAAGGGAGAGTGAAACAGGGAGGAATAGGATTAAGCTCAGAGGCTCTGGAATCAGATTTCCTGAGTTAGAATCCTGGTCTCACGGATCTATCCGTTAGGAGTACTTTTGGCTCCAAAAAACAGAAAGCCTGCCTAATAGAGTTAATATATAAAGTACAATATAAATATATTGTCCCCACAAAACAGAAAGGGTGAAAATAGGCAGTTCAGGGTTGGTTGGTGCAAGACTTATGCATTCATCACAGGCATCCTTAGCTGTCACTTTGTCATTTCTGAGTTGGAAGTGGCCCTGGGCATGATGGCCCCACTGGAGGCGAGAGGGAGGGGAAAGGTGTGCAATGCCAGGTTCTTTTATCTGCAAAGTTATAAGTTTCTCAGAAATCCTCTGGTGGACTTCTGCCTACATGTCATTGGCCAGAACACAACCCAGATAGTAAGGAAAGCAGGGAAAGTTAGAATGTAGATTTACCGGCTGTGATCATGGAGGCAGCCCAGTGAGGACGGATTGGGAATGTGTATTGGTTTCCTCAGTAAACAGTGTCTGACATAAGCACTCTCCAGCTTTATGATCTTTGGCAAGTAACTCAACTTCTTCAGTTCCTCATCTGAAAACTGGGGACAATAAGAGTGTCCACCTAAAAGGGTTGTTCTGGGGTTAATTGAAAGAATGTTTGTGCTCGGTACATAATAAGCATTCAACTGATGTGAGCTCTGATGATATGCTTAACAGATATGCAGCAATCAGGTCATGAAGAGCTTTGTAAGCCATATTGATCATTTTGTGTTGATCCTTAGCACAATGAGAAAGTACCAAAGGATTTTAAGCCGGGAGGAGGCATGATCATATTTGTGTTTTCAAAAGAGGCTTCAGTTTCTCCTCTAACGGATACAACCTGTTGTGTGACATTGCAGACTTTCAGCACAATGCTTTGCTTACCTGTGTTTGCTCTCGGATAACTTTTCTTTTAATACTTTTTTGGCAATCTAAGTTGTTTTGAGATGTGTGAAGTTAGAATCAAATGCAGGTGTTTGACTTCCTTTGATTTTTTTTTTTTTTTTAATTTTTAACCCTGGGGCAATGTAATGCCAGAATATCAACCTACTTTGATCAGGATTTTCAAATCTATTTGGCTGATAGTGAAATAGGAAAAAAATACCACAAAGATTTTACTTTGCTTTCTTGAACTACTGCCCTGCTACTGAGGACCACAGCAAGCTTACATGTTTTAAAAAAAAAAAAAAAAAGGAAGAGCTCCAGCATTCCTTTCACACTCCCACTCGCCCCCGAGGTTCTTCCACTTCCTTCCTAGGCTTTTTTTAGAAGCGAGTGTGTTTTTCTCACGTCCGGCAACAAAGGATGTTTTTGTGCTGCCACTGAGGTTTGTGTGTGTGACTGACTTCAGAACTCTTTCTAGAAAGTGCTATCACTATTTGCATAGATTAAGTAGAACTTTATCTTGAGCGAAAGTCTCAAAGGGCTATTTTTGTTTTTGTGAGTGGATTTGCCGTTATTTAACTTCAAATAAATTCACCTATGTGTTTTAAAATAATCTGAAGAGGACCTGTCAAAATTCCTTCACAAGTCCCACACGAGTTTTAATCTTAAAAAAAAAAAAAAAAAAAGTTCAGATGATTCTTTCAGCGTATTGTATTTATTCCTATTACCTTGGTAAAGAGTTTATCATCGCTTCCTTAAATATGTCTGAAAGTGCCGCACTGCAGGTTGGGGGGTGAGGTGGGGACATGGTGACTATCTGTAAGATTTGGTGATTTTCACAGAGAAAAATGCTTGTAACAGTCACAATGTCCCGCGCTGGGGCTATTGGATGCCTTGACATTAGGGGTTTTCACTTAATTGTAATTCTCTGAGCAATGAGACAAGGTGAAATCAACAAAACTCAGATGGCCGAGAATTGTGCCATAAATCCTGTGAGAGAATTTACCTTTACCTTGTCATTCAAAACGTATGCTGAAACGGCTTCACCTTTCCTTGATGAGAAATGGGGTTTACATCCCAGGTTCTATTTCTCAACCAAGAGAAAGATACTAAAAGAGCCTCTGAACACTTTAGACACATTTTGGTGGCCAATCTCTGTCCGTGTGCTGCCAGCAATAATCCCAGCAATGGATATTATAAAGAGGCAGCATTCCATTGAGTACAGAAACAACAACCTTAGCTGCTTCCTAAACAGGATTGCATTGGAGATAAGTATCTGCTTTTAGTAAATGCCAAGCCCCACCCATAGTCTAGATAGGAAGATTTCCACTCCATGTGGATTTTGTGATTTCTTTTCTGTTGGAGTTAAGGAAGGGGAGCTTGGATTCCAAGGTCAATTTAATGTCTAAATTCCTTGGCATTTGTCATGTTAGATCAGCACATGTCGGGTGGCCTTCGGTAGTTATTTTAGCATTGATTTACCTCTGGTGGGGTAAATCAAAGGAAGATTTAGAAAATCAAAGTCAGTTTTCCTTGGCTTTTTCTCAGAAACAAAGGGAAGCTGTGGCGTTGATGGGTTTTTATTTTTTTATTTTTTTTTTTTTTTACTCATCTTTGCCTTCGATGCAAAATCACTCTTTGTATGAGTTTCTTTCCCATGTTGAATATCTGTTATAGGCAGAGCCTTGGGTATTTCTGTGGTTCGGGGATTATGCAAAATAATTTGAAGGCACACCAGCAGACTTTGAGGAACTAAGTATTCATTTAAAGAGACAAGATATTATAGTGGGAGTTGTGAGAGTGGGCGTGAGGTGTTGTGAGAACCTAGCCTTTCATGTCACACCTGGGCTTGGATCCCAGCTCTGCCTAATACCTGAGCAACCTTGTGCAGAGGACTTCATGTAGTTCATCTGGAAAATGGAGATAATGAAGATGCTTGCCTCTAGGTTGCTGTGAAAAGGGCAGCAAGGTACACTTGACTAAGAACATGACCAAAACCAGACTGCTTGTGTTTAAATCCCAGCTGTACTGCTTACAGCTGATATGGCCTTGGGCAAATCTCATACTCGCTCTGTGCCTCGGCTGCCTCATCTGAAGATGGAGACGGTGCTAGTACCCACTGCATAGGGCTGCTGAGCATCTAAAAGGAGCGAATGAAAGTAAAGAGCTGAGAACAGTGCCCTGCACAAAGCGTTATCTAAGGGTTTGCTTTCATTTTTGTGGGGATTAAATATAATGCGTGTGAAATGCTTGATACACATGTAGGAGGTAACTGTTAACTATTACATTATTTAGAGAACTCAGCACAATGTGTAGTACACTTTCAGTACTAAGTAAATTTCAGTTGACTTTATTATCTGTTGCATATGCCTCTCTGTATATGTGTTTATATAATAAGGGAGAGAAGTACATATTCCCCAACAACATAAAAAACAAAACCTTATGGGCCAAAGTATATAGGACAGAATGGATACTAGCCAAGCCATACATCTAGGAGAGTTCTTGCTATACTACCTGGTGCTTAAATGGTTTGTTTTGTCCTTATATATAGGCCTATTTTTTCCATTGGTGCTTCGCCAGCATTTTCAACTGTGGATGGAACCCCTAATACCTCATAAATCAAAGGAATAATCATTACTGATTGTTCCTACCACCATAGAAAGTTAAAATGTAATTGGCTTTTGGGCTTGACTAGAAACCTAATTAATGATAATAATAATGCAGGCATTTTCCCACTTATAAACAACTTATAGTCTAAAAATTCAGTTATAAAGCAAGAATTTGGATTGCATCATACCCCATAAAAATAATGTTATAATGACCATTAAAATTTAGGCCTACCTATATAATTATCCTAGTATCTTGAAGAACAAAAAAGGTACTGTACATTGCTGATAACCGTATATGAGTCATGGCATGTATTCTGATTTCTAGGTAGAGAGATACCAGAGACCTCTTCCCCTGTGAAAATCCTGGGGGTGATGGGGCTGAGAGGGTTGCCTCCTGTCCGTCCCCACCACCTTTTAGTTTACTAAAGAGACAGGAGTTTGGGGGATACGGTTTTCATTATGCAACTTCAGCCTTGGTTTTCTGGGCAAATCAATGGTAGAAGAGAAAGAGGGGCTTTGAGGTAAAAGTCATCATTGGTATGTATACGTCACTTGTAAAGATTACTTTATTGTTAAAACCTTTGGCATGTTTCATCGTCCCCTACACTCCCTTCACCCCAGTCCACAAATCAAACAGGGCCATGGTCCTAGGGGATAACTCCAGTTGTTTCCATTGGAGTTCTTCCTGCCTGTACCCCCCAGTATGAAATGGAGACAGCTTTCAGACGAAGATGTCCCTGAAATCCTCCTTTAAAAAGGCAATATTAAAAGAAAAGAGTTTGTAATGTCATTATCACTATTAATTCCGAATTGAGTCAGATTTAATTGTTTTGCCAGGCCAAAAAAGCCTCTCTCACTACTGAGTCTGTATGCAAAGGCAGCCTGGCAGAGAAATCAAATACTATGCCATTTAAGATGTGTCCATCACTTAATGCTTTACACGGAACAGAAGGTGACAGTGGCTTTCTTCATGATCCAAAGCTGGTAATACGACATCTGTTTTTTCATTCATTCAACAAACATTGAGTTTTCAGTATGTGCCAAGCACTCATAGGTGCTAGGTGTAGAGCAATGAAAAACAAATAATATGCCTAGAGCAATGAAAAACAAATAGTATGCCTGCTGAGGCTAGACTGATGATAAACACACCAGCAGGTGAAGACATAGTGTGTCATACAGTGGTAAGTGCCATGGAGGGGATTAATTTCATATAGCATGGTCCTGCAGAAGGAAGTTAGGGAGCGAGCCATGTGACCATCTGGGAGAGGAGCTCTCAGAGAAAACAGCAATTACAAAGCCTCTGAGCCAGGAGTATCTTTGTTGACAAAGGTGTTCCAGCTGGATCGGAGTAAGCTAAAGGCGCTTGGTGAGAGATGAGGTCAGAGAGGTAGCAGGGGTACTTTATAGGGCTTTGTAGACCATTAGAAAGATTTGATCTTATTCTAAGTAAGAAAGAATATGTTTTGAAGATAGAGCCAATAGGAGCGCAACGCGTTGGATGTGGAGTGTCAAAGAAAGAGCAGAACCAAGGATAACTCAAAATGTGTGGCCTGTAATAACTACAATTGTCATTTATTGAGCTGGGGAATATTATTGGAGCATCATGTTTGGCAACAGGGGAAGAAGCAGGGGAGGGGGGAGTTGGAATTTTTATTTTGGACATGTTAAGTCTGACATGCCTATTAGACAACCAAGTGGATACGTCAAGTAGGCAGGGGACAGATTAGCTGGAATTCATGGGTGAAGTCTGGCCTGCAGTTATATGTTTGGGTATTTAGGGCCACAAGACTGAAAACACCAGAGAAGGAGTGTAGATAAAGAAAAGAAGAGGTGTTTGGACTGAGTGCTAAGACTCTCCAGTATTTAGAGGCCAGACCAGCAAAGGAGATGGAAGAACAGTGTCCAGTGAGGAAGACATAGGAGAAGACAGTGCCCCACAAGACAAGTGGGGAAAAGAGTTGAGAAGGAGACAGTGTTTGTGCATGCCGAATGCTGCCAATAAATTAGATAAGCTGAGGACTGATCATTGATTATAAAGTTTGGTGAAGGCCATTGGTAACTTTCAATCAATGCAGTGCTGATAAACCAGCTCTTCTGATTTGTAGTGTGTACCAATTTCCATGCTGTAAATACCTCCATCATAGCCTATTTCAAGCTACCAATAGTTTCAGAGGAAGCTTGCAGAATTCTTGAATTTAACAGTTGGCTTCAGCTAGCTCCCGCACATCCTGCCTTGACAGGAGCCATTTTGGTGGAGTGGGTGGAGATGGAAGGGATTCATAAGAGATGAAACGAGACGAATTGGAGACGGTGAATATAGACAATGATTTTTGAGGAGTTCTACTATAAAGAGATAAGGTGGTAACTGGATCAAGATGTGTGGTCAAGAGTTTTTTGGTTTTGTTTGTTTTTGTTTTAAATAGGAGATATAGCAGCGTGTTTGCATGCACATGGTGGTGATCCAAGAAGAGGAGGGAAACTGGTGAAGGAGAAAGCAGTGAGAATTGTTGGAGTGAAGACCCTGACTGGGAGAGAGGAAAGGGTTTAATGCTCAGGGAGGGGGTGGCTTGGTTTCAGCTTAGAGTCTGGGTAGTTCCCTTATAGTCACAGCAGAGAATAGAGTAGCATTGCCCAACAGAAAAACAGTGTGAGCCACATAAATGTAATTTAAAAATTCTAGCAGCCACATTAAAAAAAAAAAAAAACAGGAAAAAATAATTTTAATGATTTGATTTTTAACCCTCTATGTACAAATTATTCGAACATGTACTGAATATAAAACAATTACTTACGAGATATTTTACATTCACGCTTTATAAGAAAATTTCAAAATCCAGTGTGTATTACACAAAAAAGCACATCTCAGTTTGGACTGGCCACAGTTCAAGTGATCAATAGACGCAGGTGGCCAGACTGGAGAAGGCAGGTATAAACAGTTAAGTGCTTAGTTGTCTTGGTGGGAGGTTGTGGAAGTTCTACTTGCTTCTGTTTTCTCAGTGAAATAAGATTCAAGTTAATCCAGCAACTGGGACTGACAATTGGGCAGAAGGTGCTAGAGGTTTGAGGAGAGAGGAAAAGGTGTGAAATAGTCCTGGAGGAGAATGACAGAGTGAATGGAACCAGAAAATTGTACTAGGATCAGGACAGCACTGACACCCACTTGAGGTTAGTGGTCCAGAATTTAAAGTGAGACCTGCAATCCCGAGTGTGTGGTTTTCTTTAGCCACTTTCTGTTCTGCAGAGGCAAGTGCAGGGGCATATGCCATGTGTACAGAGCTGGATTGAACCGGGTTGAAATGAATTGGAAAGCAGACGCCAGACTGTCAATCCAGTAGAAAATGCTAAACTTTCCCCGTAGGAAATTTATCCATTTTTCTGTCTGATCTAGGCTTTCTGTGTGTGGGTTGGTGGGGGGGAAGTATGAGATGTTAGGCAAGAGTGTGTGGGAAGGGTTTAAAAGCATAGTGACATTTTTTTTTTTTTCGGCCACTGAACTCCTATCTCAGAATTCTTCTCTTAGCAAACTCTCCAAATTCTTTCTCTGGGGGTCCCTTCACTGAGCTGTGTGTGCCCCATCTCTCTCCTTCCTTAGAAGTCATCAGACTGTTTACTAAGGTTTATTATTTTTGCACGGCCTGAATCTGATATGTACTTGTCAAGACGAAATGGGTGTGTTGAGCCGACTCTATGTTTGTTGGAGCCCAGGAAGATGTTAATGAGGGTTCTCTGTTCCCTGCTTGTAACCTGAAGCTGCCAGCCAACAGAACAAATCAGAGGTTTCCAGCAGTACACTGAGGTCCTTATGTAAGGCGGATCACACGCATTTTCGTCTTTGCAGAATTTCTTTCTGTATAATTATTCTTTTGATCATGCTACACATGAAAAGAAAAGCAACTGGGGTTATGAATCACGTCCTTGTTTCACTTGAAATTCAGAATTGAGACAGGGTGAGGGCTCTGTGAGAACCGCTGGTCTGAGGGAGGTGGTTCTCCATTCTTAATTGACAAACTGGGTGCAAGTCCTCCATGGTGCCCTCAGAGCAGAACTCCAACCTTGAACCTGACATCCATCGGTCACCATGAGTAACCCCATTCCTGGGTGTGATGCTGCAGGCAGCACGGTCTGAACTTTTCTCTACTGTGCACGTGGGAACACTTCATTGTTCCTCAGCAAGTCAGTTAGGTCCATTGGACTCCATTCGGACTTCTGAAATGTCACAGGAATTTTCTCACTGGTTTGATATTAAAGGGATTGAGCGGTTAATCTGTAACTGTGCTTTTGACGGCTTTCAGAATTATCGGCTTACAAGGGGAGTTTGTGGATACAGGAGGTAGCTCATATGTACTCTGTTCCCTGATGCCTTCCTCGACACCCCAGACAGAATCAGTCACTTGACCCCTGGTGCTCTCATTGCATTTTGTACATATTTTACCCATGTCCCTGAACATGAAGTCCCTTTCAGAACTTCATGCTTTTGCATATGATGTTTCTTCTACCTTCCCCACCTGTAAATACCTCCTTATCCCTCAAAATCCAATAAATATCTGTTGAGTGGATGAATGAGATGCTTTTAGAGGAGAGGGCCTTCCCTGAATTGATCACTTTTTCTTATGAGTCCCCACACACTTGGGTTATGTTTCATTTGGGGCACTTATCCAGTTTTTAAGATGTATTTACCTCTCAGTCTCTTTCAGGAGTCTGCAACTTTCTCCAGGATAGGACTGTGTTTTATGTACTTCTGTGTCTTTAGTGCCTAGCATAGTTAGTACCTGGCTATGTGATAAGCCCTCACATTTTTGTTGAATGTGACATGCAGAGAATTAAGCATGATAGTGTGATTTACATGAATATAGAAATAGCTTGAATTGGACCACAGTTTTATAGCCCATACAAGGTTGTACGGAAGTAAATCATCCAACTTGATGCGTTTCAGATGAAACCATGAAAATGAGGATATATTGGGTTTAGCCCAAAGCAGAAGTTTATATAAAGGATGTAACCTTTTGCCCACCACACTCAGGAATTAAACTAAAAAGAAATGTAAAAATCCATTTATAGATAATTTCAATTTGAGGCTTATAGGTATGTAAATAAAGGTTTATTTAAGGTTTAATAACCAAGTTTCATGTGGGTTCTTGTTTGGGAAAGAAAACTTTCACATGGCATTAATATACAGTAAATTGTGATTTACGAAAACATTCTTACATCCTGTCTGGAGTGAGATTTTAATTTGTCCAATGAACTTTCCACTGAAAGAGAAAATGGCAAAACTGACAAACTAATCTAGCTATTCACGTTTTGTTTTGGAAACTTGCTATTCCCAAATGTTCCCTAAATTTATTTTTGAAAATTCTTTGGAAAATTCAAGGAAAACTTGGTCTTTGGGAAATACCTTGAATGTTAGATTTTGTATGTCAAAGGAGTATTGGATTTCTTGTTGATAGCAGTTTTATTGACTTTTTATTTTCTTCTTGTACTATTTATTGTTTCTACAATTCAGTATGTATGTGTTTTAACCTGACACCTGACATTTTAAGATATACTGTGTTTCTTATGTTCCAGTTGGATAAAATAGATGTATAAGTTTAAAAAAATGTTTTGTGTACATCTTATCTCATTTGACTGAATGTGTCTTCCAGATAATAGGCGTTTCGTATCGAATGGATGGATAGGTGTGTGTGTATGCTTTGAGAGTGCAGGTGTTAGGTACACGTCACAGCTTTGCTACAATACATATTAACTCTCTGGCCTACAGCAAATTAATGATGTAAACCTCTGTTTCTTCAAATGTGCATAATCATAGTTCTACACAGGGCTGCAGAGATTAAAATAAATTATGCATGTAAAGAACTTTGTATCACAGTTGGCACATGGTGAGGGCTCAGAAATATTATCTGTTGTTATTACTCTTATTAACATAACAATAAATGGCTTTAACCATATAACCCATTTTTTAAAAATTTAAGGATGAATCATTACAACATGTAGGAATTATGAATGTATTGATTGTAGTAGGTTTGGGGATACTAGTAATTTTCTAATCATTATAGCTCAAATTCTTCCATCCATACGAATATGAAGGGTAAAGTAACCGGAAGCTTCTTTATCTATTTTTAGAATTACAAGCATAGCTTAGATATGAAAACATTCGTATGCTTCCCCATGATACAACAGCTGGTTGTATTACGTACCACGTCTTATTAAAGCATCATCATTTTGTACAGTTTAAAATGTTTATAAATTCTAGGTAAGCATTCTTCACACAGGTGTCTTTCCCTCTAGGGTGACACCGATATTCACAAAAGGGGTGATCATATTTTTAAAGGTCTTTAATAGGGTTGCGATCATTAGGCATCACAGCCCCCAGGTTTTACTGATTTTCACTCTAGACTTCGTGAGGAAGAAACAGCATGATCTTTTAGGCAAAAGAATACGCCACTGAGGTCTGCCCTTGAGTCAGTTTCCCAAAGAGAAAGTCTGTAGGCGCAGAGGGAGGGCGCCCGGGGCCACTGACGGACTTCTCTGTGCTCAGAGAAGGCTGGCTGCTCAGTAGGCACTTTCCACTTTTCTCCTAAGTTAAACATCTGGGTCCGCCTTCTCGGCGGCGTGGGCTAAACACCAGCCTGAGGCTGATGAGAAAGGGCCGTGGGCTCCTCGGGCGATGTTCTGGCGAGGCCCGCGCCGCGCGGCTAGGATCGCGCTCGGCGCGCGCGTGGACACGCGCACATTGTTTTGAACTTGAGCAACTCCTCCTGTTTTCTTTCCACCCTATTTCTGTTTGTGCAGAGCTGGCCTTTTCTGGCAGGAAGTGCCAGCCATTTAAGGAGTGCAAGCAATTCCCGACAGCCTGTCCTCCTCCCCCGCCTGGCTGCTTTGCTTCCATCTCATTGGCCCGGAGACGGGCCGGGGCTTAGCCCTGCGAAGGTTCGCATTTTAAAAATGTCTTCTTTTGTCAGCTTGAGATTTTCCAGAATTTAAAGCGGAAAGGAAGAGAGGAATACAAGGAAGCTATTAAAGATATATTAAATAAACTCTACTGGGAGCAAGTGTAAGTCTAAGAGAGAATTTGTAACTTTTGCAAGGGAAGTTTTGGTGACTGCTTATTATTTTAACAAAGAAAGAGGGAGGGAGGGGGAGAGAGAGAGAGAGAGAGAAAGAGAGAGAGTGTTTTCTCCCTGAACTGGAGAAGCAGATGTTTAAAGGAGAAGGGCAGGAAGTGGCTCTGACAAATGAAAGGATTTTTGATTGAATTCATGAGCTAAAGTTTCCTGCCAGTAATTCATTCAACCCTAGGCTACATAAAAGAAAAACCCACATAATTGAATTTTAATCGCCTAGCTTTTTAACATACAACCAGAACAGGCAAGTGGAGCTGCCACAGGTAAAACTGAAATAATGCTGTAAGCAGATCTTAGATGATTATTTATTGGTAGTTAAAAAAAAAAAAATTATGATGCCCTTTGCTTCATACTTCTCCTCCTTTATGGGTGCTTGTGGACCAGAGGCTATTCCTTACTGTCTGTATAAGTTAAAATCCTTCGTGCGGATTTTTTTTCTTTAAGCTGTTTTGTGAACAGGTGCAGATGTCTTTCACGAACTGAGCCAATTGAAATGTTCTGTTTCAGCCTGCAGAAACTGAGGTTTTAAAAAATGAAACAACTGTGTTTTCTGCTGTATCTATAATTCAGCCGGAAAATGTGTTCCCCATTTTATGGTGAAGGCTGCCACTTCTGTTTCTGTCTCTTAATGAATTTAGTTTGTTTACAGCCTTAAGGAAATCTTGTCACTAGAATCCACCCTCAACACTCCTCCAGTATTTTTCAGTCTGATGATTTCACAACCAGGGCCATTGCAAAATAAGGGTAAATGGGCTTTTTTTTAAACCCCTGGAGATTTTTTAAGAACTTTTTTTCCTTTCTTTTTTCTTCACAGTGTACTCAAGTAAACAGTTTCAGGAAAACTTGAAAACACTGAGACTCTCGTACCTTTTCATAAATATAATATGAAATAAGCTACTTCTCCTAGTGAAGTCTTATAATTTTATACCATGCAACAGAAAGTGGGGAGTCAATGCATGCTAAAAACTCTTGGTTTGGTGCTTGCATTATTGAGTCGTCCTGCAAAACAAAGTGAAGAGCAAATTAAGTCCTTTGGAGTCCAGAAGGTTCTGTGGCCATCGGTGGTGATGGGCCACAGCTTTCTGCTCAGGCACACTCACATGGGCACTAATGCCAGGCCGTAAACCAAGTAACCATAGCCAAAGCCAGAATGGCACGAATGGGCTGCACCCTGAACTGAACAAAACCCAACTATCAAGGTTGTAGCTGAACTAAAACGCGTCCAAAAATAGTCTTAATGAACTAAACCAGCATGATACTTACAAACTTTCGAAAATGATTGAACAAAGCAAAACTAGAACTTCAAAAAAAATTCCACGAACTTAACCTGAAACAAACTAAGAGCCCATTGGTCTGGATCTGTGTTCTGGTGTTGTTTATGGGATCCTGGCCGGAAATGAAGGGTTTGGATCCTGCTCTTATGTTGACCTTCACAACGATCGCTGTCCCAAGGATACTGAATCAGGCAGCAAGTGTTGAGGGGCAATACCTGTTAAGTTGTCAGACTGAGATACAAACCCCAAAGGAACAGGGTTCCTCACCCTCAGCACTGTTGAGAATTTGCACTGGATAATTTCCCTTTTGTACGGGGGGCTGTCCTGTGCATTGTAGGATGTTTAGCAGCGTCTCTGAACTCTGTCCACGAGCTGCAAGTAGGCCTCCTCTCTCCAGTTATAACAAGCAAGAGTGTCCCCAGATGTTGCCAAATATCTTGGGGTAGGGGGGCAAAATCACCCCCTGTTGAGAACCACTGCAGTAGTCGCCAGTGTTGTTTCAAAAATGCTGTTGTATCGATTGTATTGATTGAATCAATATCCAGCAGATATTGAAAGGAAAGGCAATACATTTATCTGCCCAGAAGGATCATCTAGTAGATCATAAGTCCTAAAAGTCCTCATTTCAAAGTTGGTTTCTCTACTAAAGCAAGAAACCCTTTATGTTGGAAAGCCCATGTATGGTATTATGGTGAGGCAGAGCTAAGGAAAATACTGTAAGTTACAGAAGACATTTATAAGCACACACGCTTATAAAAAGTTTACTTCACACCAACTTATGGTGTCAGTGATAAAATGATTCCAGAATCTTCTGACCACACAAACAGTGTTTATCTTCATATTCTGAAAAAAGTGGCAGAAATATTTCAACACGTTAGAGTCTAATAGTAGTTTCTAGTTCACAGTGTAGGGAGATGCTGTTTGATCCAGGCTGCCTACGTACACTACAGTGAATTATTATATATTAGAGGGTTATTTCAGGAGAATTAGACATCTTAATTGTAACTTTTCTTTAGTTTGAGTATATGCCTTTGAAATGAAATTTATAGTTATTCTGCGCTTCAATGAGACTTCATTTTTATATATTATAATGGTACCTTCCCCTTGGCAGCTTTCATTTGGTAGGAAGACTCATTTGTACATCAGAGCATCATTTGGAACAGTGAGTTTTGCCAAGATTATAATGTGGTAATTGCATCTAAAATTAAGCTGTGCCAAAGCATTGCAAAAATAATAATAAATCCACTAAATATATAACACGGACACAGACAGTTCATCAACTTTTCTTAATACTGTGAAAAACAAACCAAATTTTCTATTTTTTTGTCTGTGAGGAAAACATGGGGAAAGAATAATCACAGTGTAAAATTGAACAGCTAATCGAGTTTTCCAAGTGGTTTATTTTAAGGGTGATTTAGCATTCTAAGGCACAGACCCTTAGCTTTTGTTTAGCTTTGGTCTTTAATGTAGATTATAAATCAAACTGCTATATATCAACAAAGAAAAAAGTTACTGGTTAATATGTCCTCATACAATGTAACTGATGATGATGTCTGTGAAGCTTATAATAACAAGAAACACTCCCTTAATCTCAACTGATCCCACAGCCACTCTGTTCAGAATCAGTAGTTTTCCTATTTTACCAATGAGAAAACTGCAGCTCAGAAATGTGAAGAAGACATGAGCAGGTCAGCATAGCTGTGGGAGGGGTCAGGGAGTGAGTTCTGGAATACTAATATTCCAGAACTTACTGGTATATCTGCATCATTGACCATCATTCTGCTCTATGACATGACCCTTGTGCTGTGAGATGTAGGTGCCATTATTCCATTTTCTTATGATAAAAAACAGACTCTGTGTGGACCGCTTATAAGTGGTAGCCCTAGAATTTTGAAACCGGGATTTGTGACTTTGCTTTTTTTTTTTTTTTTTTGATTCCCCTGTACCTTGAATTCAAAAACATAAAAGAAACTCAGGGTGTATCAGTTCACACTAAGTATAAATTCTTAACCTTGAAAAAGTATAATCACATTATGCATGGCCTCAGTTTTCAGGAAAACCAAAACTTTGAAAGTTCTTTATTCTGTCCCAGGAATCTGCCTTCACTCTGAAATTGGCCAAAACAGCCAAAGCGTTTGCATCACTCTGTGCTGGACTTTCTGAAGAGAGCTGCCCCAGAGAAATGATAGCGCTGGCAATGACTCCTCCAATAGGAGTCAACAGCTATTCACTTCCACCTCCTCCACTGCCACCACCCGGGAGAAGGAAGAAAATTTACCCCAGTGAGCTGCTATCTAAAGCCTTTCCTGTCTCCTTCCAATGTATCAAATCATCCAAACCTGACACTGCCTGCCAGCCATTGAAAGAATAGCACAGCACTTAGTTATGGCAAGTCAGAAGAATTGGGCCATACCATATCAGTGTGCTCAAGTGTGGGAGCTTGAGTAGTCAGTAAATCAGTTCTGACATTCTTAAAGATGTTAGCATGATTTATGTCTTTCATCGCAGTTGTAGTTGTGTCAGCCTGCCTCACCCCTGGCTGGCCAGTCTGTGCCTCTGAAGTCTAGTCCTGGTGTCGCGTGCTGTTTCTGACTTGGACTTGGGCCACAGTACCTCTGCATTCTCTGTTTTCTCCACAGGCTCCTGAAGCCCAAAGTTGCTACTTATTCCTTTGGATAATGACCCTTCAGCAAAGCCCTAGTTAAATTCTTTCCCACTTAGTTCGGTTTCTCCAAGAAGCTTCCATCAGCTGTATTCCATCAGTGACTCAATAATATTCTACCCCATTTCGTGAACAAGTTCGTTATCTGACTGACTCTGTTCATACCAGACACTTGAATAAGTCACATTTCTTGACTTACCTCTTCTAGTAGTTTCTGGTTCATTAGCAGACAAATTCTGTATGATCTCACTTATATGTGGAATCTAAACGACCGAACTTATAGAAACAGAGACTAGATTGGGGGTTGCCGGGGGCTGGGGAGGTGAGAGAAGAGTGATAGTGGTCAAAAGGTACACACTTCTAGTTATAAAATGAATACATTCTGGGGATTTAATGTACAGCATGGTGACTATAGTTAACAATACTGTAATGCGTATGGAAAGTTGCACTTTACACAACATTGTGAATCAACTATACTTCAGTAAAATAAATTTTAAAAAAAAGTTGCTAGGAGTAAATCCTAAATGTTCTCACCACACACACACACACACACCAAAAAATGGTTAACTATCTGAGGTGGGGGTGTACTAGCTCACTTTACTGTGGTAATCATTCTGCGGTATAAACGTTTATCAGATCATCCTGTTGTACACCTTAAACGCACACAGTGTTATGTGTCAGTTACATCTTAATAAAGCTGGGACCAAAAAGCATTAGCGGAAAAAAAAAAAAAAAAAAAAGCATTAGCGGGCTTCCCTGGTGGCGCAGTGGTTGAGAATCTGCCCGCCAATGCAGGGGACACGGGTTCGAGCCCTGGTCTGGGAAGATCCCACATGCCGCGGAGCAACTAGGCCCGTGAGCCACAACTACTGAGCCTGCGCGTCTGGAGCCTGTGCTCCGCAACGAGAGGCCGCGACAGTGAGAGGCCCGCGCACCGCGATGAAGAGTGGCCCCCGCTTGCCGCAACTAGAGAAAGCCCTCGCCCAGAAACGAAGACCCAACACAACCATAAATAAATAAATAAATAAAATTTAGAAAAGAAAAAAAAAACATTAGCAAGCACACCTCGACATATCATATCTAAAATGGAAGTTTTGTCTACAGCGATAATAGCTACGATGACACCTAATGTTGGAAAAAGAGTTACTGATCCAGGAGCTGAACTTAAACTTCTCTGGGGGGTAGTTTGGAACAATGACAACCACAGCCGTTGTGGAAATACCACTGCAGAGACAACCAGGCTTGGACTCACAATGGTGATTTCATTCAAAATTGAGTTCTTTTTCTCTGGTCTCTCAAATTATTTCCAGAGGTTAGCCACTTACAGAAAAAATAAATCTTCTCTCACTTGGAAGTAAAGAATGTGCTATTTGACTTGAAACATAACACAAATATTCTTTGGCTCAGTTTTGTTTTGTGTCTGATGAGCCTAATGCTGCTGTTTTCCTTTATACAAACCCGTCACTGGTTTCTTATGTGAGGTGTCCTAGCGTGAAATGCTTAAATCAAACTTTATAATCCAACTGTTTTAAGTAACAGTTTTCTTGTCTCCTCCATATTAATGAAACAAGCTTGTCCTCGGAGCTGGGTATTTCAGGCCTAATTCTCTTTAGAGCACAGGTGGCGTGGAGTATACAAAAGCTCCTCCGGTTCCTTTAACCACTTAAGTACTAATTTTGTGGCATGGAAAGCATTAGGCTGTGTCCATACAAGCAGAACAGAGCAGAATATTGAGCAATTTTCCCAATTTTATCAATGTAGTAAGTCGACTCGATTGATGTTTCTAGTTAAAACAGATGTTTGTTTGAGTTGTCAGGATGCATCCAAATAAAGTGTTTGTTGAAATAAACATTAGCTTAGCAGTTTCCTTTCATTGCAGCAGCATTCTAAACAATGGGCAGGTGTAAACTGTGGAAATCTGTGAGCTTTGAAGAAACTGGACGTACTGTAAAAGACTATGTCGTTTTCCAAATGGGTTATATGCATAGCCAGACTCAGTGCATGATTATTATATTAATGAATGAAGGAATGAATTGTTAAGTTTTGTAACCATTTTGGCCTGTACTTGATCAATTAGTTAAATTTCATATTCTTACTATGAGTGAATTCTATACATATCCTTCCTCGTTTACTTAGCTGTTCTTTTATGTGTTTATATATTCCACCCTGCAAGTAATGACTGAAATGGTCCCTTTCATTTGGCCCTGGTATTCCATATATATTTATTAAAATTATCCCATTTGGGGGTTTCCACACCTTATTGCTGTTTCTGATATAAAAGTTTGACCTGTAGTCGCCCACAACACAACTGGCAAGCTATGTAACCTTTCAAGCCATGTAAAAACTGCTGCTATTGATTGAAAAAAAAAAAGTATTTATTGGCTGTTTTCTATGTGCCTAACAGTTTACTAGATATTACGGAAAACAGCTTCATCTGTGGGGAGCTGACAGTCTAATTGGAGAAAGAAAACCAACTCACATGAAAAAGTTATAAAGAAGAAATGAAATGTATTATGTGGTCCAGGCTCTTAGAGCTGAGGATAATAAGGTGTTAATTGCGTGGGAGAGACAGTAAACCTCAAAGGAGTTAAAAGAAGGTAGAGATCAACATGGGCTGAGGCCATCTAGGAAGACTCTCAAAACAAACCAACAAAATTTATAAGCCCCTTCTATGTTCAAAGCATCATGAGGGCTCAAGAGAAGTGTGGTCAGAGATGGGACTTAAGCAGGATCTGAGAGGATGAGAAAAACACTGACTGGCCAAGAAGAGAAGGTAAAGTAGAATATAGAGCTCAGGGGAGGGGCGGGGGCAAGGGAGAGCCGCAGCTCCGCTAATCAGCTTAACGTTGCAGTTCTTCCTTTGAAACTCCTTAGACTGATGCAGATATGCCAGCTTAGATTTTTTAAAATCCATTTTGGCTCTTGCTTGGTCTGCAGAATATTAGCATCCAGTTCAGAGGTTTCTGTCTAAGAGAGAGAGAGAAAAGCAGATAGTGCTGTTCTTGGGCATTTGGGAAGATGATCTAGCAGAAATGATGGACGGTGCACTAGTGTCTTTTTCTTGCAAAGAAAGGCACTATGGAAAACAAAGGTGCCAGCTAAACTCTATAATGTGTGGTAAATGCAGAGAACTCAGTATCCCTTAGAGGATGTGGATGAGATGCTGGTAGCCAAGCTCTGTTATTTGTAGGGTTGGTACTCTTTGGGTTTGGAAAAACTCTCCCATTTGTTAGGCACTTCTTTCTGTTTTGAAACACAGTGTTTCAAAGTGAGTGAGCATTCATTATGCTTTCTAAGTTCCATATGTGCTTGTTCTTATTCAAAATCCCCTGCTATGGAGACCAAGAACCAATCATTTCTGGTTTAGAGGTGCAACGATACCTGCAAACACCTTTATTTTCCAGGCAGAAGAGAAATGGGAGAAAAATGTTTATTTTAAAGATAACAGTCCTGCTGGTTTTAAAATCATTGTCATTAGCATTGAGATCTAATGCCTTTTCTGCTCTCTGTTTAAAAGCACTTTAGGTGTTTGGGGTTTTAGGGTAACACAATATCTCAAGTATTTTATTCTGTCAAGACAGCAGTCGCAGAAGTTCATTTAGTTGTTGGGGAGAGTTTGGAAGAGAGGAGACTATTCTTGCTCTACCATCGTTGCATTAATTTTGTATCCTTCTGTCTTGTGTCTAGAGGGAAATTGGATAAAGTAGAATATGCCCATAGCACTCAAGCTCTGACAGTGCACAGCCTCATTCTTACTGAAACAAAGAAGTTTTGCTTTTGTCATCAATGCAAAGTGCTCTTTTGGTGTGAGGACTCCTGCCATTTCCCTCAGGATCCCAGACCTGCAGCACAGGGCGCTCACTTACCAAAAGCACAACCAAAAAGAGCATTCATATCTGGCACAAGCAGTGCGGTGCATCTGTTCTAGGAAAGTGTGGGCCAGATGTACTGCCTTGTCTAAAACAGATTTTACTGCTGTTTACATTCTCTTTCCAGCTCTAATCTGCAGCTTTCTGGCTTATCCATGATACAGTAGCAAGGAGGTATCGCTTGGTTGTTAAATGCTTGAAATGATGTGAAACATTTCACTGCAAACTGGGGTTTTGAAGAAAGACTTCTTCTAAATTGATTTGGATTTCTTTAAAATATCATATTATAAGGAAAGGTCTTAACCCCTAAGAACACAGAAATTTAGAAGGAATTAATAAGGAATAGATGATCACCTGGGCTAACCCTCCATCTTTTATAGATAAGAAGTCAACCCTGAGGGAAGTGATTACTTGCCCAAGGTCAGATAGCAGTTTACTGGCAGGATGAAGTCTAAAATCCAGGTATCCTGACTTTCAGTCTAAAGGAGTGATGCAAATTCCTCCAGACCAGGAGACAGCAAACCTTGTTCTGTTAAGGGCCAGAGAGCAAATATTTTAGACTTTGTAAGCCCTATGGTAATTGTCAGAACCACTCAGCTCTGTCCCTGTACCCGAAAGTAGCCAAAGACAATATGTAAACAAGAGTGTGTCTATATAAAACTTTATTTACAAAATCAGTCAGTGGGCCAAATTTGGCCCTCAGGCCATGGTTTGCCAACCCTTGCTCTAGATCTTAAGGAGGAAAATAAGCATGAAAGTCTCCTTGGGAGCTTCTTTATGAGCCACATCCAAATTTGATCTGTCATGGAGAATGTCAGTTTTCCAAAGGTCCAGAGGGTGCAATTAGTTAGATAAAATTGCTCTCACTCAGGCAAAACTGACTCTTTTTATAGCTTTCCTGAGAAAATATTGTTTATGGGACTTCCAAAGTGTTGAAGAGTCATTCTTCAGGATCGTTCTTATGTCACTATTGTTCCACTTAAATGTGGAAGATTTATGTTTTTATATGCCTTTCAGAAGTTAAATACATTCACCACAGAGGTCTTCTATTATCACTGTTGGATTTTGTTAACACGAGTAATCTCTTAAAATCTAAGCGTATATCTCTTTTTCAGAAACAGGATTCCAAAGAGTTTCCCAGTTTAACAGCAGATGAAATGAAAATGAAGTTTTTCTAAAAGATCCCTATATTTTTATGTAAAATTTCTCTTGGAACAGAGAAATGTTGAAGTTTCTTAAGTTTGCACGTGTGTGCAAATGTGTGTGTACTTTTGTGTGTGTGTGACAGAAGGAGAGAGGGAGAGATAGACAGAGACAGAGATCTTTAGGAGGCGAATCAGAGGGGTTACCTACATCTATAACAATAGCTGTCCTGATTATGCTAAGGGAAATAGGTCAGACAGAGAAAGACAAATACTGTATGATATCACTTACATGTAGAATCTAAAAAATATAACAAACTAGTGAACATAACAAAAAAGAAGCAGACTCACAGATATAGAGAACAAACTAGTGGTTAACAGTGGGGAGAGGGAAGTGGGGGAGGGGCAAGGTAGGGGTAGGGAATTAAGAGGTACAATTAGGTATAAAATAAGCTACAAGGCTATGTTGTATGACACAGGAAATATAGCCAGTATCTTATAATAACTAAAAATGTTTTTAAAATTGTGAATCACTATATTATATACCTGTAACTTATTTAATATTGTATATCAACTATACTTCAATTAAAAAAAAAAAAAAAAAACCCAAAAAGTAAAACAATAGCTGACCTGGAATGAAAACCACATTTCCATTGCAACTTTTTGGTGGGTTCAGTGTCCTATGACATCCTTGGTGTGTTCAGTTAGTTGAACGTACCTTTACTAAAGCCAATTTACAGGGTTCTTCTATTCCATACACATATATGTGTGAAAAGTGATCCTTTAGGAATTATGTTGTTTTGCTGGTCTCAATCCAGAGGCATGATTTAAATGGTGGATGGAAAGACACACAGAGTAGGATGGAGGTGGTGTTGACTGAGGCAAGGAAGGGAGAGAGGGGCTCGAGTTCTCATTTTGAGGCCCACCTGCCACGTTGCATCTGAGCAGGTGCAGCCAGCTCCTTACTTTCTTCCTGCCTCCCCCTGTTCCCCCTTGCTCCTCCTCCTCTTTGCTGCTTTCACTTTCCTCTTTTCCTACTACTGAACACTAATGTGGCAGAGGAATAGGGTGATCTGTCAAGATTGATCTGGGAGAAAATAATTTTAGTTCTTTTTCATTTCCTTCTTCCCTTCAGTATTATAAAGAATAGAGGAAAGCACATACATATATAAATTTTCCCCACTATACATGTTGCATTTTCAAAGCTAATAGTTTTATCTATGTGTAACAATTATTCGGGGAGTAATTAAAAAGAAAGTTATCTATTTTAAAGTGCCTTTTATTAGGAAATAACTACTGTAATGCCTCGCTCATTTCCTGTGGTTGTGTTAGTCTCGAAAATAAATTTGGGGTAATAAATAACCCTAATATTCTAACTTGCTTTTCTTTTGATGGTGGATATTACTTGTTTTCTTCTCAGTTTGCTTTAAAAGTTCATGTAAATGTTCTCATTGCATAAATGATAGCATTAAAAAATTGGTTTTTACAAGCAAATAATTAAGAGGTTAATATCCTTCTGAAACTAGGCACATAATAGGATGTTGGGTTTGATTTGATTTTGTTTTGTTTTATTAATGCTTACAGTTCAAGTTATTTCCTTTCTCATCAATCTCCAGGTTTTATTAAAAGGGGGTAAAGAGATGGCCTGTTGACCAATCTGTAGTTCTGATACGCTAATAAACATGACTCAGCGTTCTGGCCTCTACATCTGTGGATCCACGTCCTCCTGTTAGAAATTCCCTTCCCCTCCTTTCCACCCACCTACATCCTACCCAGACATCAAGTCCCTCTCTTAAGACCATAGGCCTTTAGGAATCTCTCCTTGGATAATTGCCTACCACAAGGATCCTTACTCATTTGGAATTTGTGTAGCACTTTCATTTTGTGCCAAACAATTCCTCACTTAATTATATATTATTTTGGATCACTCTCTGGTGGTTTGAAGCATAGTGTTAAGCACATCATCTGTGCAGCTGTTTGAAGAAAAGGCAGGTGGCTCACGGGGAGTCAGAGGTGTGATGCCTAGGGAAGGCCACAAGCTCCCACAGGGAGGAATCAGCTTGGAGGGTTTGTTAAAATCAAACTCTGGCCCTCAGACCCACAAGCACAATGACTAGAATGTCAGGATACCACGTGTTGCTACATCAACCAAGGCAAACTCACCTTCACCTGATTCACAGAGGCTGATTAGAATGCCAGTTTATTCGTTTTCAACATGAAAACTAGTGTAACTAGACACTCAAGTTCTCAGGCGAATGCATCGTTTACCTTTGAGTAAGCTATGTGAGTTCCATAATAACCATCAGAACTCTTGGTGAGCATGGAATCAATGCAAGAGTGGCTAATCAAATTATTTAAATGTTCAAAGGATTAGAACAAGAACACTGGTGATATATTTTTACCATAAGGATATACCTGCACATAGAACTGGGTAGGTGGTGTCCTTTGGTGGGATAAGCTTGGACACTAGACAGTGCTTATATGAATGAATCCCCTGTGACTTTCTCAACGATCCTAGGTATGAGCAACCAACCTTCTTTCCTACTGGCAAATTTTTTCTTAAGATCTTAAATAGAGCTGGTTATTAGTTTCCTGTCAAGTCTTAGTCTCTTGCATTTGATTTTTTTTTTTTTCCATCTCTGCTCTGATCCATTGTATGTAGGGAAATCTCATTTCTGTAACCTCTAATTCCTCAGGGTACATCTCACTGTTGCCTTCCTTTACCTCCTACAGTAGGTACCACTAAATATTGAATGATTGATCATCTCCCCACTCCAGTACAAAATCCTTAATGGCATAGACTGCACAAACATTTATTTATTCAGAATTTAAGAAACAAGCATATTTAGTATCCACTATGTTTCAGCATTTTTGAAGTTAATAGGGATACAGAGGTGAGTAAAACACAGTGCCTTTCCTTAGAAACTTCATATTTAAAAGACAGGTGTGTAAAAGAAGTACAATAATGTGTTTTGGGTGCTATGATGAGAACAATGTTGGGACATTAAAGAGGAAATAATTGATTTTACTTGCGGAGATCAGGAGAGTTTTCACTGAGAGAGAAATGTATTGATTTAAATCCCTTACATATGCAGTTTTTATGATAAATTGTTTTAGATATCAATTCAGATTATTAAAATCTTGACATCTTTCTCATTCATGACCATTCACTCATCATTAAATACTCATGCCTAATCTAAGTTTGGAATGAAAGTCACAAGGCACATCTTTCACTATTTCCTGATTTACTAAACATGGAAATGTAGTTCAGGATTTGAGCATTTGTTGAACTCATGTGACCATGAGAACATTAAATAAGGAAGGAAGTGCAGAAGTGAATGTGATGATCTCTTACAAAGCCCTTATCTGGGTAAAGAGGTAGGGTGTCAATTAGGCAAGTGTCACATCTATAGACATCACAACATATTAAGCTTAGTATCAACTCATTTCCTGACAGCCATCCTCAAATGTATACATGAATGAAATAAGAGAACCCGGGGACTCTATAGATCTCAGATCGACCAAAACAGAATCAACATAATCTGATGTCAGCAGTCTTGAAAATCAGAAAATCCAAGAGGCAGTTGTCCCTCTATGCTTTTTAATAAATAATTAACATCTCTGTGTATTCATTTACTCATTTGAAGAAAGAGAGCTAGTATAATCTAGTCGTAATCTCTACATATAGGATGCCATAAGATAAATGAGATGCAGTTCTGTTCTTCCAACATTTTAACTACTTCAGTTTCCTAAATTTAAAAGAAATATGCATAAATCATTGAAAGAACAATATGTGTAAATCTTTAAAAGAGCATTAAGTGAAATAATGCCTTTAAACTGAGAATCAATATGTACAGATATGTATAAATATATGTATGTATTTGAAAGAACAAAATGTATAAATCTTTGAAAAAATATTTTAATGCATTTTGATGTATTTTTGTAAACGAGAAATTTTTGCACAAATGTTATCATATCCATATTCTAAATAGCACAAGATTTTCTTTCTAAAAATGGGACCAAAGGACAGTCACATGGTAGAAAATCTTTCATTAATCAGACCAGATTTCATTAAAAATGTTTTTTGAAGCTGTTTCAATTTTCACCTTGTCCTATTGAGGATAGCAATTTTGAAAACTTGCCAACTGCTGATAAGAATAACATTTGTATGCTGAGTATAATACTTTCCTTTTTAAGAAAAGATTTCTCTGATTCTAGGATACCAAAATAATACAGCAAATAAATTTGTGTTTTCCATATCCACATCCACTTTTCTGCCTTTGATATCTAGCTTTGATTTTGCAAGATAGAATGTTATATGAAAGTAAACACCAAGTGGCTATATTTCTTTGCAGCCCAAAGATTCCACAGTTTCTCCAAAAATTGAATAAATACCCCAAATAATTTAAAATTTCTGGAATAGCAGATTCTACTTTTTTCCTGGTATAATGAAATGAAGCACTCTTTCAGGTTTTTATTCTCTATTGGTTTGAAGAAAACATTTGTGAATTCTTAAGTGAGTTAATCAATTCATGTGTATTGATCTCTTGTGTTCAAGGCATCATGGTAGGTGCTGTGGGGATAAGGCAAATAGAAGTCTATATTCTACACCCAGGTTGCTTACAGTCTAGGTCAAAAGACTAGACACATGGTGAGAAATGCTTTATGACATGATGCACAAGGCATTATGGGATGGAGGAGCTTCTAAGAAGAGAGTGGTGATCCAGAGGGATGCCTGCAGTCCATGGGGTTGTGGAAGACCTCCTGGAGGAGCAGGTGGGACCCCTGTAGGATCTTCCCTGCTGCTTCCAAAAGAACTTAATTAAGAAACACGCTGAGGTATAATTGCTCTTTCTAGGAAACAGTTACAATTTGATTCTTTAAGTGTTTAACAACTTTTTCAACTTCCTATTGTTTTCTTCTTGCCATTCATAGGTTTCTTAGTGCTTTGGGGTTGGATTTGTGTTTTTCTCCTCTGTTGACTTATCTGAGAAATTCTGGCACTAGCCAGGTTTGGGATGTCTTTGTTCAGACATTCTTAAGTTATTTGGTAAGAAGTAAAGTCTTTGTTGGATTTTTCTGCTTAGAAACTGCTTTTTCTTTGTCTTTGTTTAAATCCTGAACTCAGTAAAAAGCTCTTTATTTTTATAGAGTGTTCTGCAAAGCAATATCTTGGGAGGCGAGAGAAGAGAAAACCCTTTTTTTTTTCAGCTGGAAGTAGCCGTATTTTCAGAAAATATTTAATAAATGTAAAAGATATCCAAAACAACCTTACAAGAGAATGCATGCACACGGTTACATAAAAGAGAGCCCAGTGCTTTCCATGCCCATATCAGCAGGCCTCAAAATTGCTTGTGAACGACGGAAACCGTGGCCACGTGCCAGCCAGAAGCAACATCACCCGAATGGAATTCACAGTTACACTGTTAAGACTTATAAATACAGTGAGGGTCCGGGAGCCAGGACCTTCAGGCAAATCAGGCTTGTCTGGTCTGGTCTGGTCCGGCTGACTGAGCAAGCGAGCCCTCTCTTTGCATGAGGCCTTCCTCAGCGTCAGTGACTAAACTTGTTTGTCCCCAAAGCTAAAATGTCCCAAGGGATGGGGGACAGTAGCCATCCACTTTCCTGCCAGATACTGTCCTAGTTGGGGCAGGAAGTCATCCTGAAAGTCAGGGGGTATGTGGTTGGTCTGGGGACAGTGTTTGGAAGTCAGGAAAGTGGAACCATTTTTGAGTATGAATTCATTTCCCTTCAGAGAAACTATGCTGGATCCTAGGAACTGGGTGCTGTCACAAAAGATAAAAGTAGATAAATCAAAGAAGTAGATCTAGAAAGACTTGTAGGAAAATTAAGAATGCAGCCCAGCCGTGGCTGAGAGGGGTGGGTGAATTTAGCTCATGCCACTGGGAGTGAGCCAGGCAGCCAAGGTGACAGGAAACCGTAAGTGATCAAGACTAAGCTGTCCAGAAGCTTAGCAAGAAGTCCTTTCTCCCCTACCCTGCTGACCAAGAGAGAAAAATTGGAGAATTGAGTTTGTCATGAGACAGTTAGGACAATAACAGCAACAACAATAATAATAAGTGCTTATTCTATGCCAGCTTTCAAGCTAAATACATGGTACGTATTTCTCATTTAAACTCATGACAGCCATGTGAGGAAACTACTATTATTATCTCCATTTTACCCATGAGGAAACTGAATCTTAGAGAGGAAAAAAGCATGCCAAAGGTCACATAACTGGATAGTGAGAATTTGGGTTGTACCCAAGTATGTTTAACTTGAGAGCTCAAGCTCTGGACACACACTGTACTGTTTATTCATTTATTCACATACTCACATCTGTATTATATACCTACAATGTGCCAGGCACTAGAGGAGAAGAAAAGAGACCCCACCCCCGTACTGCATGAAACTTACAGTCATGTGTTCATGAAATAATGATATAAATATTTATTTGTGTTCTGTAACAAGTAATAGTAAGGAAAGGTGATGGGACAGAGAATGCCTAGGTACTAGGATGAGCGTATCTTTGTTATTAAGGGAACCATGAAGCATGATAAATAAGGTTAAGGAAAGGGTTGCATACTAAGAAAATGTGATATTATTTGGGGGAAGTCAAGGAGCACTTCCCTGAGAAAGAAACACATGCTTTTATTTTTTATTTATTTATTTATTTATTTTCAGCTGTGTTGGGTCTTCGTTGCTGCGTGCGGGCTTTCTCTAGTTGAAGCGAGCAGGGGCTACTCTTTGCTGTGGTGCGCAGTCTTCTCATTGCAGTGGCTTCTCTTGTTGAGGAGCACGGGCTCTAGGTGCGTGGGCTTCAGTAGTTGTGGCTCACAGGCTCAGTAGTTGTGGCTCGTGGGCTCTAGAGCACAGGCTCAGTAGTTGTGGCACATGGGCTTAGTTGCTCCGCGGCATGTGGGATCTTCCTGGACCAGGGATCGAACCCGTGTCCCCTGCGTTGGCAGGTGGATTCTTAACCACTGCGCCACCAGAGAAGTCCCAGAAACACATGCTTTTAAATCTGAAGGATTAAAGGCTGAAAACCAGGCAGAGAGGAGAACATGCATAGTAGGAGGTACCAGAGCCCTGAGGCTGGAGAGAGCTTGACGAGTTACTGAGTCTATGAATCCTCGTTGACAGATAATGTAAACTACCGTTGTGTCACCTTCAAGGTGCTTCATGTTCTCCAGTTGAACCTAAAATTTCTTACTGTT
Organism: Eschrichtius robustus; assembly: GCF_028021215.1. Lineage (NCBI taxonomy): Eukaryota > Metazoa > Chordata > Mammalia > Artiodactyla > Eschrichtiidae > Eschrichtius > Eschrichtius robustus. The sequence goes on from NC_090834.1 coordinate 40,360,893, forward strand.
TCCCAAATGAATTGATATGAAAATATTCTCTCTGTTCTTTATGCATTTTTTATTTGTTTTCTGCTAATTTTATCTGACATGGCTTTCAAGGTTTAGGGAAACAAGGGCCACATCTGTCATTGTTGTTATGTTACAGTTCCTAAGATTACATGCAATTGGGTACTTAATAAATGCATCTTTATGATAAAGAGAAAGAGGGGGTAGTAAATGTCAGTTCAGAGAATAATAGAATTTAGTTGCTTTTAACTGATATGCTCAATTAGGACTTGACACTGCCTGTAAAAAAAAAAAAAATCTCATCTTTATATATTATGTGAGCTAAGAAATAGATTCATTTTTAATTTTTGCTAAGTGAAGCTTTTTAATATTACTTGAAAGTAAACGGGAAATTTTCCAAATTAATGCTCAGCAGTTTGGCATGTGGGGGGAAAAATCTTTTCTCTAAAGCAGCTTTTCCAGGGAACAGATTAGTATTAATTAGGGGACGTTTTACTAATGGAATATTTTCCCTGCTATTGATGTCACTGTCCTTCATCCCTGAGGATGGCGTTATTGACAGTGATTGTTCTTATGTGTGTTAGACTACGGGCAGACAGACCATTTCACAAAACTCCATTTGTCACATACCCCGAGACAACTGTCCTTGGTTTAAAAGCCTGAAGCTGTTTGTCAGGCCTGGCATTGTGTGGGACCCTACCTGCTAAAATCATAATTGGCTCAGTGCCTTTTCTTGAATTCCACCCGTATTCCTTCTCTATTACACAAAATAATTCTTAAATAACTTTTCACACAATTAGGTAGGACTCCTCAGATTGATATCAATCCTTTTATCAGTTTCAGTGGGTAAGACGGTGGAGAACAGTGGAATTTGGAGCCTTTAAAAACATGCACCCTATCTTATTTGTCTTTGTATTTCCAAGGCTTAGAATAGTGATTGCCTGATAGCAGACAATTTAATACGTGTTTATTATATAACTAGTTGACAGAATGAATGACAGTCATATCCACTGCAGTTAGTGAAAAGTGGGTTCCAGACCATGACTTTTGGTAACTGCCTCAAATTTTCTTGCCACTTTCAGGAATTAATGATCATAGATTTAAAACTATGAATATCTACAGTGAGAATGCTCATAATATTTCTATAATATCTGTATCAGTTATCTATTCTGAATAATGAATTTCCTCAAAACTTACCAATTTAAAGCAACTAACATTTATTATCTCACAGTTTCTGAGAGTTAGGAATCTGAGAGCAGCTTAGCTGGATGGTTCCAGCTCAGGGTCTCTCATGAGGTTGCAGCCAACCTGGCTGCTGGGGCTGTAGTCATCTGAAAGCTCGAAAAGGGCCGGAGAATCTAAGCCCACTCATGTGGCTGTTGGCAGGAGACTCCCCGACGTGGGCCTTTCCATAGAACAGCTAGATTGTCCTTGTGACATGGTAGCTGGCTTCCCTGAGAAAGAGTGATCCATGAGAGATCATTTTTATGTTCTAATTTCCCAAGTTACATACTATCACTTCCACTTTATTCTATTTCTTAGAAGAGAAGTGAGTCACTAAGTCAAACCTACACTCAAGGGGACCTACATTTAGGTCCTACCTTGGAAGGGAGGAATATCAAAGAATTTGTGGACATTTGAAACCACTGAAATATCTAAATATTGAAATCTTTCCAATATGTTAACATAAATTGCATGTTTTTTTAAGTGGTACACTATATCACAATGTTCCGTTGGTCAATAAGAAGTGCTTTTCGACAAAGTGCTTTTCCTGGAAATCAGCAAACAGTTTTGAAGTATAAGTAATGCCATTTAAAAAACAAACATCAAAAAAAAAAAATCTCATAACCATGAGAACAAGAATCACCAGTACTTGAAGAATCCAAATAATAACCTTTTAAAGTTTTTATTTTATTTTTATTCCTCTGAAGTAGATTTCAACAAATTCAAATTTTAAAAAATTAAGAGCATCTGCTTTGTACCAAGTACTATGTTACATGGCAGTGGGAAGGGGAGAGGCATGGGTGTAAAGGTGAAAAAGACACAATCTATCCTGAAGAAGCGGACAGTGGGGCAGAGATGATGGATGCATACACAAAACTTGATATAATACCAAGCTTACTGAAATGAGCTTTCTAATAGTGCTACAGAGATAGTGCTATGGGAACACAAGGAGAAGAACGTTAATTGAAATTGGAAAATGAGAAGACTTCTCGCAAGAAGTGCCACTTGAACTGACCCTTGGAAGATGAGAGGCCATCCAAATAGATGGAATCGTGGTAATAAAGACATAGAGGCAGGAAAGTATAGGTCTTTGGGGAAGTGGTTGTGGGGTGGGAAGAAAGCTGGAGTTTAAGACTGGAAGGACAAACTGGAGCCGCTGAATGCCATGAGATGGTACACTCTGTGCAGTGGAGACCTATGAAGGAGTTGTTTGGTTGGGTTTTGGGTTTTGAAAATTATCAGTATGTAAGTTTCAGGTGTACAGCTTTATATTTGGACATCTTTATACACTACAAAGTGATCATGACCACAAGTCTAGTTACCATCCATCACCATAGAGATGACCCCCTTCATCCATTTTGCCTACCTCCCAACCCTGTTCCCCTCCATTAACCACTCAAAGGATTTTGAACAGGGGGGATTATTGAATGAAGGAACAGACTAAAATTTAAGAATTAGAACATGTGGAAATTATAATGATAACTATTTATTTTATGCTTACTATCTGCTAAGCACTTTATGTGTATTATCTCTAGTCCTTGGTGCAACCTTATGAGTGTATTTCCATCACCATTTTACTGATCAAGACATTAAGGCTTAAATAGTTGAAATAAATCACCCTGCTAGTGAGTGGTGGAGTTACAATGCAAATTCAGGATTGTCTGATTTCAAAATTCCATGTTCCTAAAATGCATGTGTAACTCTTTCTATATTATGAATAAAATATGGAAGCATATTGAAGAGTACACGTAGGTTGTCAAAAAATACTGATTTGAAACTGATTATGAGACCAAAGAACTTAATATCCTTGTCTTTTACTCTTTATCCCTATCTGTAAACCAGACTACCTATTGAGAACATACATTAATTACGTTCCTGAGGGAAAAATCCAGTCCTGTTACACCTAAACCAATCACCATAAAGAAATAGTTCAAAAGACCAGTACTATTGAGAACAGCTTCAAAAAGATGAAAATATCTGTGCAGACCTGCCCTCTAACATTTGCAGGGTTCAGGGCAAGACAAATGGAGGCCTACATACCATATGCCTCAATATTAAAAAGTTATAAATCAGGCTAATAAACAGATGTTTTCTGTCTTCCTACTTTGACAAATATACGTTTATAATGACAAAATGAAAAAATATATGGAAAGCTAGGGTTCTTGTATGACTGAAAGTCAACAAATACCTAATGACTGGATTTAATTATTGTTGTGTGCATCTGGATATTCTGTTGTTGGGTTGGTGATGTTTCCATGAAAAAGAAAATTAAGTTATTCACAATTAATAAAGTATTAATTAATCCATAAAATTTATTTTATTGCCTTCATTACTGCAAAATCCCTAATCTTGTTGTCATAGCAAAGATTTTTATGTATTTTTTTTCTACTGACTGTCACGATCTAAGATGCTAAAGTATTAAAAGTAAAATGTAATTTTATTCAAAGTGTGCACAGTTTGAATACATTTTCATCACAAGTGTAACTTAACCATGAAAAAGTTAAAATTTTTTTTTGTTCTCAAAAGTTATTTTTCCTCTAAAATCTTCAATTTTCTGCAAAACAAAAGGTAAAATCTGAAGTATAATTAATGAATGTAAAGTTTAAATTAAAATGGTTTAAATGAAGCTGAAATTTTATTTTGGGGGAAATTTAATGAAATCTTATTAAATATTTTAATGAAAACTATTAGCAATTCTAATGTTCAGTGTTGATCTAGTTGCCAAAGAATCTCTATCAAACAGGTCACTTCTAGCCCTACGTGTAACTTCAAGAATAATAGGACTTGTGTAATATTACAAGATGTTCTGCCACGATGTGCACCTGTTGGGAATATCATGCTAATAGGTGGGTACTGCTGGAACCAGGAATTAGAACACAAAAAGAAGCAGCAAAATGGAAGGTCGGCATTACTAGGAATGGTCCCTCATTTTCCTTTGCATTCATGCCAAGAGGAAAGACTTGACAAGTTAATTAGTCTTTTTCTTACCTAAGTGCTTCTACTGCCCAAATCTCCCCACCCTCCAAAGTGTCCTCTGACCTTGGCAGCATCACAAGCCAGAAGAAACCTTTCCACCTTCAAGGGGAAGCACACTGGCTTCCAAGACACAAAGCAGGAGACATGGAGACACATCCTCCTGGGGCCTGAACACTGCTACTCATAAGAGTGGATGTTTAGGGTGACTTGTGGCGTTGGGCAGCACTGAGCGTCAAATTCCAAGTGACCATGTCGGCTAATACATTTCTTTTGTCTGTGTTTGCGATGCCCATGGCTCCCCAAAGCACAAGGCCCAGGCTGCAAGGCCGGTGCTGATCCTGAGCAATACCTGTAAGTGATTCAGCGCCCTTCAGTCTGCGATGGCGGGATGACACGTGGGGTTGAGTTGGTGGTGGGAGTGGGTGTTGGAGGGACAGGCTGCCAGCGTAAAGGCTTTACCTGTGAACATTTTCCCGTTGTGAAATAGTCTGGTTTTAATAAAGCTGCCAGATTCTACCGGGAGAAAATGAAAGATTACAAGGGTCTCAATGAATATGTGACAAAGTAGAGGCGGAAACTGGGAGGAAATGAGGTGAAACACCAAGGGAGTGATGTATTGGAAAGGGGGAATGAAAACGAGTCAAGAATGGAAACACCTGAAAAGCTCTTCAGGAAACTTCACTCACTTCTTGTGTACAAGAAACTTGCTCCTCTGTGTACCTAGGCGCTGTCTGTTCGCATCTGCAAATGGGGCAAATTGAGCTGTTTTCGATTAACGCTGAAGTACACTGAGACTTTGGAAATCTTCAATAGCAAAATCAGGACCAGAGAACAGTAAAAATAAATTAATTAATTAATAGCTAGCTTGTCTGAGCTGCCACTCAGATCTTCCCTATACTGTGCAGAAGCAAACAGCTAAATAGTGATTTTGGTTTTGTGGTAAAGTCAACTACTAGGCAACTTCTTAAGTGGTTCATGGCTGTCCATGTTTTATCCTTATAATTGAAACAATATTTCCCGCTTTTCCCAGAGTAATCATTTTAAAGGTGGGGTCTCTAACCTCGGGGACAGCCTGGCCCCTACAGTGTTACACTGTTCCCAAAATGACAGGGGACACAGAACAGACTGGTCACACTGAAGGCTGCAGGATTGGGACTTTGCTCGTGATGCCAACTTGGCCACTAGAGAAGGAAAGGCTCCAGACTGCCTCTGAGTCTTGATGGGTTTGGAATGACTTTAAAATTATTAATCAATAGAAATAAGATAGGTGGGGACTTGGGAACACGTTGTTCTCTGTGGGTAACAATGGCAATGACAAGGTCAATTGCTGTTAAGTCTAAACAATCAGAAACTATGAACTCTCTCACCCAAACTCCCAGAGTTGATGTCACTGGCTTGCTGGATGGCTGCATTATGAACAATGTTGTGGTGAAATCATTATTTATTAACGACCATAGTAATAATAACACTATACTGCAGACGGATTTTAGGGCAGTACATCTCCTAAGTGCTCAATAAATATTTCTTGAATAAATATTTGTTCATTGGTTGGCTCAACAAATGTTCCTTGAATACCTGTTATGAAAAAGGTGCTGGGTCCTGATACAAAAATGAATTTGCCACAGCTGGAGGCTTCCAAGAGATTGCAGTTGTGCAAATGTTATGCCAATGAATGGATGACCCAAAATGTTTTTGTTTTTACGTAGAGGATTTTGCGTGTGATTTTTGGGAAAAGCCACTAGAGAACTCAGAGGATATACTTGAAACTTGTATTTTGCTTTAACATATATATCCCCAGTTACTTTATTGATTATAGTGCAACCGGAAATCAAACATCAAAAATCCAATCTCACATATACTCCAGGATGCCAAAAAAATCACTTTGCATTTAGAAGAGCATCTTCCACGGCATTTAAAAAAGAGTTACAGTAAGGAAAAATAGTATGCGTGACTTCAGATTGCAGGAAAGTGGGTCCCACTTGGCTTTTAAGTTATGCAACTTCCTCACTGATGACTGAGAGAAAAATAGAGGCAGCAAATAGTCAATAAAGAGTCAGGCAGGAAGTGTGTGGTGACTGGAGTCCCAGGAGGGCTCACTATGCCGGTGCCACTACGGAAACAAATCTCTAAGGCAGTTAAAGTTTTCCTGCTTGTCACATGCTCCCAAACAGAGCACAGGGCAGTGGTTTAAATGTGTAGGTTTAAAGGAGTGCAGAGAAATAAGAAAATGGAATCTTTACCTTGTAGAGTGAATGAGGCTCACTTATCTGTCCCCAGGCAGCGCTTTTCACTATCTGGGTGGCTGGGAATTTGGAGTCTCTGCCGGCTCTCAGGCGCTGATTCTTCAGTCAATTCTTGTAGGTCCTGATAAGCAGTGGACACTGCGGGGAGTGTGGATTCAAAAAAGATAATAATAATATGATGATGTCGCTGATCATGACTGCCTCCCACGGGTCAGTGCTCTCTAAGAGTTGACACTACACATACATGATCTCATTGAGTACAGCACTATGAAGTATTATTAACCCCATTTTACTGAGGGATGAAGATAATCAACTGAGTCTCAGAGATGTGTTTGTCCAACGTTACAAAGCTAGGAAGGGGCAGAGCAACATTTGAAACCAAAATTGGTCTGACTCCAGGGCTCACGCTGTAAATCACAGAGCTATGCTACCACTGGCTACATTTTTCCCCCCAGGGAATTTATAAATGAAAAGTCAGTTCAAATAGTAAGCAGAGTATGCTGAATGTCGAGTGAATGGTGTAAATGATAAATGCTGGCCAGATGGGGTGGTAGATGTGATGAGGCGATGAGGGAAGGCTTCTTGAACAAGGTGGAATTTACATCTCGTTTCTGAAGAATCAGACGCACTTAGATTGAGAGGTGAGGGTTATGTGGAAACTGTTTTTAAGATGTCATATTTTATCATCTTACTCCTCTTGACTGGCAGTAATGAAAATGAAATATTTCAACAAAAATACGTGGAGGTGCCCACTCTGTGAAAGGCATTATTTTTGTTGCTTTAGGGCTGTTTAGCATACTCTAAAGGAGGGACTGGTTAATCTCCAGTGTCTTCTAGATCCATTAGACCCTGAGCCAGATGGCTCCTTGGGGCCTTTGGGAATGGCCAGTGCAACAGTCTCTACTTTTGCACATACTCGTGGAAAGAATGGCCCCTTAGGAATTTCGGAGACCTGCAATCTAGAGATAATGTAATTCTGCTCATAATTCAACTGCCCCCAGATATACAGTGGCCAGATTTAGCAAATAAAAATACAAGAGGCCCAGTTAAATTTGAATTTCAGATAAACAACAAACGCTCTTTTTAGTACAAGTATGTCCCAAAAATTGAATGGGACATACTTGTACTAAAAAGAGCGTTTGTTGTTTATCTGAAATTCAAATTTAACTGGGCCCCTGCGTTTTATCTGACAACCACAGCAAGGTCGGAATTAGAGGGAAAATTCTGAGACTTGAATTTCTTTGGCCTATGTAAATACTCCTCTTCTAGAAAACATCAAATCAACTAAAAAAGAAAAGAGAAATTATCACTAGTGCTGCACCCCCCGCCCCCATGAAACGTGTTCAATTTTAACATGAAATCAATGGAGCAGGAAAAGAGTTCCATCACAAGGTAATTTTGTGGAACAATGTAAAATCTCTGTGTGTTGATGCCTTACAAGTTCGTTCAAGAAATTCTGATCTTGAAGTAATAGTCAGGGTTGACCCAAGTAAGTCACTTGCTCTTTACCGAGATAAAAATACATTTCATGCCTCGTAGTCTGAGGGTAAGAAAGGGCAGGCTGAAAAGTGGATTTCCAAGGAATGCCCTCTTTAAAGATGACAATTAAGAGGGGTTCATTGAGGAGGCATGTGCCTTCAGATTGAATTGTAAGAATGATGATTGTTTTTGGAGTTGGAGTCAAATATCAGCCTTTAAAGCAAGTTCAAATCAATGCTGCACCTGCCTTCTGTCACTGACACCGCTGTGGAAAAATTCAAAGGCACGCTCAAAATTTTTTTGAGTGCATTTTCAAAACAACTCAAAATTAATACAGGCACCCCCAAAGCAGAAAGCAAATGTATTTACCTATTTAATGTCTACCTTGCCAGTAATTATTAAATAAGAAAGAGGATTCTGAAGAGAAATAATGTACTTTGAGAGAATGTAAAGCATGCAAGGTAAAATGGAGTCTTGAAAAGGGAGAGACTTGAAATCACATTTAGACATAAATCCATTCAGGTCACAATCTCATAGATTACCAGCATCTGCTAAGCCTAGATAGTTTATAATCACTAAAAGTGTTCTAATCTTCCTATGGAAGGCTTACCAAGGAAGTACTGAATTACACTGGGTTCATACTTATAAGAATGAACAGTCAAGAAAACGATGCACCAATTAATGTAGTGGCTACATAGTAAAGTCTAATGTTTGTAACGTATCTGAACCAGACTGTGGTTATCAAAGATAACCTCCATTAGGGTGATGTGTTCTCAGCTATGTAATCGCCTGGAAAGTTGCCAATAATTATTTGCCTTCACCCACTCCTGCAGTCATCTCTGACTTGTCATCTTCTTACCTTCAAAAAGAGAGGAGGACTTAAAGGTTGAGTCTGTAAAATAGAGAGGAAACCGTAAAAGCAAAAGCACAGATCTGGCAATGAAGGAAGATGCTCAAATACGCTGTCAGTGAATGGTGTTCTTTGTATGAAGCGTCAGCTTTAAATCTGATGTCTCTGAAAGTCTATCGACCTCCCATGCCCTGAACAGTGCATTGCAGCATTTAGTGCTGTGTGAAGTGTGCGCCATCAGCACCTTCGAGTAACAGTCTCCGTGTCCTATGATGTGTGGTTTTTTTAAAGATGGACAACGTGTTTATGTTTGTATAAGACTTTATTTACTAAATGCATAGGAATGAGCATTCTCACTTTCCTCCAGTGAATTTCCCAGGATCAAGGGATATATTTTAACGACGCAGAGGTATAAATTGACAAATTATAAAACAGCTGAGCAAATTCTTGTTATACGTTAATAGAAGCAGCAGTAAAACATGTGATAAGAACCGAGTAAAGTGCTTATGTTGGGTGCATTCACACATCCATTTAAGTAGAATATCTGGACCTTAATTCCACACACCCACTGCCTTGCTCTTGTATTCCCTGGTCTCCAGTCATTCTCGCAAATTCTCTGAACACATGGCCTCTTTGTGCCTGTTTGCTTTTGTGTGCCCTCCTGCCCCTGTTGGGATTCCCCTCTGCCCTTTGTGTCTCTGGTGAACCTCTGCTTATCTTTCAAAACTTAATTCAAAAATCACCCTCTGACCTCCACTCCCCAGCATCCCCTCCACTGTGTTGCTCCAGCCCTGCATTCATACCCTCTCTGAGAAAGCACGTACCATTGATTCCCATTAGTTGTTTCTTTGCTTCCCTATCTCAGTGGGCTCCACACTTCTGGAGACCAGGGACTGTGTCTTTTTCTACTTTTTAGTCTCAGAACAGAGTATGATATATGACACACATAGGTGATCAATAAGCTTTTGTTCAATGACAGTCACCTGCAATATGCCACTGGCCTGGGCACTCTGTGAGGGGTATAAGACATGTGTGATACCAGAGACCAAATACTCACATGAAATAGGTAAATGACAAAGCTCTGAACTTTTTTAAAAATTTACTTATTTTTTTATTGAAGTATCGTTGATTTACAATGTTGTGTTAGTTTCAGGTGTACAGCAAAGTGATTCAGTCATGCATACATATATATCTATTTTTTTCAGATTCTTTTCCCTTATCGGTTATTACAAAATATTGAGTATAGTTCCCTGTGCTATACACTAGGTCCTTGTTGGTTATCTATTTCATAACCATAAACACATAATGTGTATATGTTCATCCCAAACTCCTAATTTATCTCTCCCCTTTCCCCTTTGGTAACCATGAGTTTGTTTTCTATGTCTGTGGGTCTATTTCTGTTTTGTATAGAAGTTCAAGGGATATCATATGATATTTGTCTTTCTCTCTCTGTGAAGCTCTAAACTTAATGATACCAGCAGTGAAAGTTGTTAGCAGTTGAGAGAAGGGAGTAAAATAAAATTCTGTGGGAAGGATTTGGGAAGGCTGCATGGAGAAGGTAAAATCTGAGGTGGGCTTTGACAGAGGAGTTAAAATGGGAGAAGGCAGTGGTCTCCTCTTCCTGGGAGGCCATAGACTTTAGGACAGAAAAGTCAGGATATAGACTGTGAAAAGAGGGCCAAGTATGAGTGTGAGGTTTACACTGAAGAGTAGGTTAAAATCTCCCCATTCTTCATTCTAGGTAACACTGGGAATCTTCTTCCAGTGTCCAGTGTTACATCTTCTTCCTTTGGTCTAGGAGGCAGGCCTAAAAGGGATTGAGCTTTCACTCTGACAACTTGTGTAAACACTGTGTGTGGAGTTCCCGTGGGTTGGGGACACATAGATCTGCAAAGATGGTAAATATTTTTTAGAAAATTGAGTCTATAACTCTGCCTCGAAATATGCAGTACTTGTCCCAGCCTTCAACTTTCCTATTCTTCTCTTATAATTTTATGAACTATATTTGGGGTTTCTTTTGACCTAAAGCTCAAAACTAGAAAGGCATTCTCATTGCTTTTGTTGCCCTGAACTGTGGCTCTTTCAATTTCTGGACTCGGAAATGTCATTTGATTATGAGGATAAAAAGTCCAAGAGTGGGAGGAAATGGGTTCCAGAGAGGGGAGGGCCGAAGCAGCGGCGGGTGATGGGTGCTGGGTGCATCTGGGCTGTGTTCAGCTGCAGGCATGGAGGCGGAAGGGTGGGAGGGAGCGGGCGTCCAGGTGGCGGCAGGGTTCAGTGGGCTGGGCAGTGAGCTGCTCAAGGGTGCGGTCCGCCTCCGCCTCTCTGCACCGCATTGAGCAAGCCTCTGACCGTTTCCTCCCTCGGATGTCCTCATCTCAGAAGAGGGGATAACGATGGGTATTCATCAGAGGAATCACTGACCAGCGTCTCATTCAGAGCAGCTAATAGAGGTGGTAGTTAGACCTTTGAAAACATGAAACAAAGCAGACAAGTAAAAATAACAGGAAGTGGAAGAGAGAACTCCGTGACCCATAATGTTCTGTGTCATCTGCTGGTGTCACGCAGGTCATAAGGCCTCCATAAAGATTTGTGACTTAGGAGGATGGTCATGCTGGGGACCTAGTCACTGTGAACCCAGTAACCCCCAGCATCTCAAGGAGCTCATAGTCTCCTCCTAGAGCACTTATTTCTACATTGGAATTGCCCCATTTCTCAGCCCATCCCCTTTTCAACTTTGTACAAACATAAGTGGCCAATTCACTTTGCTACACAAATGACTCATGATTTCATGAGCAAGGCATGCAGCTTCCTTCACTCTACGTATAGGAAAGGAGCACATAGAGGCGTGTCTCTTACAGGTTAGGTCTTTTCTAGGTGTGAAGCAAATTCAATGAGGGAACAGCTAAACCCAAGCTCAACTATCCAAGATCAGCTAGAGGATGAAACTCGTAATTAACTTCAAAAGGCACGTGATTCTTCCTGGATCCTCAACCTGTACTTCCTAATTGGACCTGAGTTCAAAAATCTCATTTCTCACGAGAGGTCAAAGCGTATACATTTGGGACATTTTTGCACAAATGGATGTGAGTAAGAATTTAAGGAGGAAAAGGCAACTTTCTACAGTTTTCAGCACACATTAGCTATTTGACAACTGCTGAAATATAGCTGCATTTAGAGGTAGTGTGGGTAGCCAACCATTGCTATTCAAGACGGGAATTTTGGCCAAGAACTTAGAAGCAAGTGTACAGCGTGTTCCACATGACTGTGAGCATTTCTCATCTGGAAGATAACTGCATCAACAATTCCTGGAGTTTTCTTGGTTATTTAAACCTTCTGCCTTGGAATTGAATTCATGGCTTACCACCATCGGCAACCATTTCCTGTTTTGTTGTATGCTTTCACGGAAGGAGTAGGAATCCATAGAGGAAAAGGGGAGCAAATGATTCTGGAGAGTTTACATCCCTTATCACATTTAATCCTCATAAGAACCCTAAAACGTTAGTGCTTTTTTTCTCCATTTTATAGACCTTTTAGAAAAACTGAAGCTCAGAAAAGTTCAGCAACTTGTCTAGGATCTAGATGACTAGAAATGGCAGTGCTGGAATTAGAATCCAGACTTTCTTGACTCAAAACCTTCATTTCATCCACATCAGTTTACCAGAATAACCTGAGCATGGCCTCAAAAGACCTATGCTGGAAATGTGCCTTCTCCTGGTTCTAAGGATGGATTCACTTTTTATTATTCAACTATTTAGGTTGCTTATGTATTATATTACATAGCAATTCTGAACATCAATAATCAAATGAAGGGGAAATACCTTCACTACACACACACACACACACAATCTACATTTTTTTTTTTTTCAATTGTCTCTTTGTTCCAAGACTGGGAATAAAAATAATTAGAATTTGCTTTGGGGCGTCTGTGTCCACTTTAACCTGATCTATTTTGTCTAACATTTCTTTGCAAAGCTCTCAAATGCATTGTTAGCCTATCTGATCCTGTCGTCTAGAGACCGCAGAGTATTTCACATCTTACCGGGGGAACAGATCACTTTTAAGGAAGGGAGGGCATTCTTTACTGACTTTTCCTAATTTAAACCCATTGAATTTTGTTTCTACTGCCATTTTAAGGGCAAAGAAAGAGCAATGCATCTGTAAAGAGCTCTGTCACTTTTCTCCGTGTGATGACTAATGGTGAGGAACTTAAAACCTTATCCTTGGTATCTTTTGGAGTCCAGACAATTCAACACTCTCTTGGGATGAGTAAATATCAGCCTGTTCCCAGGAAGATTAACTAGTAAGATGATGGAGGAAAAGCTGCTACTTTTTAGAGGGCTATACTTAAACTGCCATCTCTACTTCTTAAGACAGTATCTCAGATGATTCATTTCCATGGTGCTATAATTTCTAGAAAGAAAAGATATTTTATACAGTTTTAAGAGTAACAGTAGTTTCCTTCCAAGCTGTTAATTTTGATCTCAAAGTTAATGTCTGTTCATGTAATACATTTACTGATCTTTAAAAGGCCATAAAATAGAGTTAGAAGACCCGGCTTCCATATACTTGTAGGCAAATCCTCAATTTCTTTACCTGTTGTGGAGGTAACAATACTTATCCAGCTTCCCTCATAGCCTCACATTTAAAGGGAGAAAAATGAAGCATATTTAAGTACTTTGAAAGCTCAAAGGGTCCCCATGGGAAGCAAAGCATGAGCTTTGTGGACAGAAAGCCCCAAATCTGAAACTCAACTTCGCTACTTATCACCTGTCTGGGCAAATTTCCTAAACTCTATATCTTGGCTAACTCATCTGTAAAGTGGGCCAAAAATAGTCCCTACCACATAGGATACTTGTGAGAACCAAATGGACTACTCCCCCTAATTATACCATAAGGAAACCAAGGCCCCAGTTGGCAGTGTCTTTCCCAGGTTCATTCGTCAACAAATGCTCACTGAGTTATACCAAGCAGTGTGCACGCAGGGATTCAAAAGCCATTGTTTAAATTACCATGCCGCCTCAGTTCTGAGGAAGACTTTTTTTTCTTCTTAATTGAGAGCTCCTTTTGCTCCTTTATTTCAGGAGGCATATGGTCATATTGCTGACGCTTTCTTGTTTATGGGCTGATGACTCATTCCTGAGTTATCTTAGCCTCTTGTTCCTTCTTTCTTCCTCTCTTCTGCCATCTCCATCATGGGACCATTTTCTTTCTGCTAGCACTTCTCCTGGAGATTATGAAAGAGTGGTGAACTACAGTGAATTAACTCCTTGTTAGCAGCCCTGTCTCTTGAGAGAGAAGCTTCACCCACTGCTGCTGACTGATAGAACAATGGCAATCTCTGCTCCCTAAAAGCGTCTCCCCTACAGCTTTGGCTTCCAGACTGCCTCTTGCCTCATTCTGCTCTAATTGCTCCTTCTTTGCTGGATCGTCTTCCTGGGCTAAACCCTTAAATGTTAGTATTCCTTGGGGATCTGCCCTTGGATTTCTCTTTTTATCTTGCTTGCTCTCTCAGGTGATCCCATACACACATGTGTCCTCAGTTACCATCTATCAGATACTGACTTCTAAGTCCATTATCTTTCACACTGAATCTCTTTCTTAAACTCCAGATCCAGATGCCCCTTGAACATCAATGCCTGTGTCTCACAGGTGCATCAAACATGTGTCCAAAAAGGAACTCACTTGTCCCCCCCCATTCACACACACACACACACACACACACACACACAGTTTCTGGGTTAGCACTCTAACCTCTTTCCACTCTCTCCACTAGGTACCCTGTGAGCCGTGATTAGATTTACCACTTTTCCCCAAGTGCTTGTCATATAGGAGATGTGTAATTTCTTCCTCAAAGACCCACCCGTCCTTCTAATCTCCCGTTTTCTTACAACCACCCCTTAGGTCCCAGCAAGTGAGCCTTTAAGAAAGTCTTTTTAGATCCCTCTCATGAATAATTATTTGTTCCATCTTCTGTGCATTCATCTCCCTTCGTTCATAACTTTATGTTATGATATCTTTTTATTTCTCTCTCCCCAATAAGACTTTGAGCTCATCAAATTAGATAATAATATTCTTTTTTAAAAAATGTCAAAGACCCTGTCAGATTGGACAATGGCTTACACACAGAAGGAATTCAATAAAAATTATTGAATGAATGCACTTATGACTATAATTAGGACCCAAGGAGCATTGTTTATCATTCTGTTTCCATGATGAAATGTTTGATTGTTGAGAATCGTTTACTAAATAATTCACTTAGCACTCCACAAACTAATTAACAAAAAAAGCCTTCACAAGCGGCTTTGATATCACATCAATATGTAAGAGTTTAGAGTTAAGATTTCAGAAATATTTCTGTACCCTTTGACTGTCAACAACTTTCAGATCTCCCTAAAATTTATTTAACTTTAATTTACTTAAATTGTTAAAAAAAAGTAATCGTTATACATAAGCTTATCTGACCCCAAATTTCTGATTATTATATTAGCTCCAGAGATAGATGAGGACTTTAAATCTAAAGGTATTTCAATAAATGAGTAGAATGAAGTCAGTGTAACATGTAGTTTGAGGAAGTAGTGCACATATGAAGCTATAGAAAAGGAAGAGGCAGAAGAATTTCAAAAATCTTAAACCAATTTTATTTACATATGCTGCCATGTAAAATAGTGTTAGGAGTTGAACGACATGTTGGTTTTATAAAAGTATCATGGTTTGTTATTAATTGTCTAACACGGTGCCTAGAGATAGGAAAACAAGAATAATAATTATAATAACTTGACATTTATTGGGGCACTTACTATATGCTAGATGCTGTGCTAAGGACTTTACATTTATCACTTAATCCTCCCAATATCTCTTTGGCACAGTTCCTATTCCTACTCCTGTTTACGTATGAGTAAAATGACACTTGGAATGGTTGAATGACTTACGGGAAGACACGACGAGCAACACATTTTATAGCTCTTTCATTATAAGTCTAACTGGTCATTCTGAGTTACGTGAATGAATGCCTTTTAATCATCTCAATGCTGTATTAATTAGTAAGTGACTGATAAATCATTTGATACATTTGTATAAACTGTTTTGACACATCTAAAATGACAAGGCATCTGGCACATGCTGTCGTCATTATTGAGAATCATCAAAATTAAGTACAGTTAACTGTTGGTTGTCTAAATCCACCCCTTTAGTTTGCTTTCAAGTCTGCTCCTCTATCAGAGTCTTGAGCCTTTACTATAAAGTATGCTTGCTTGTGTTTCCTGGACCTAGAACTCTTTTTTGGGTAGAAATGTTAAGAAGAATTATTTCTTTAAAATTGGACAATATCGGGAATGCTGAGTAACATATTCTTGAAGCATAGCGGGAGATTTTTAGGTCTGCTACATGATGTGGGAAATGCAATTTCCTGCTGGAAGGTAATTAAAAAAAATAACTGATAGTAAGTTTTGGGGGCACTGTTCAAGTGTAAAGGTACTCAAAATAATCACAATTAAAAAAGCCTATGGATTTTTTTTAAGGCACATTTAATAACATGTTTTGATTTGTAGTAACATTTAAAAGTCATTATAAATTTAAAAGTGAAGTGACAAACCTGTAAAATATATTTTAAACATGTAACAGACAAAAGAAATATCTGTAAACTGACTTTGTATGATGAAACTTTAATGTTACATAACGTGGTGATCTAGCAAATGAAATCTAAATTTCATATAGAAATCATACCTAAAAATATACCAGAGATGAAAGCAAAGACGTATATTCAAAGGATGTTTACTGAAACATTATTCTTTTTTTTGTTTGTTTTGCCATTATTCTTATACCAAACTTCCAGGAGAAATCCACCAGTGTAACTGAAGAGCAATGGTTAAACAATGATGATTTAATAACTTATGAAGATACTGTGAAGCTGTTTTTTTTTTTTTTTAAACATCTTTATTGGAGTATAATTGCTCTACATTGCTGTGTTAGTTTCTGCTGTATAACAAAGTGAATCAGCTATACGTATACATATATCCTCATATCCCCTCCCTCTTGTGTCTACCTCCCACTCTCCCTATCCCATCCCTCTAGATGTTCACAAAGCACCGAGCTGGTCTCCCTGTGCTATGCGGCTGCTTCCCACTAGCTAGCTATTTTACCTTTGGTAGTGTATATAAGTCCATGTCACTCTTTCACTTCGTCCCAGCTTACCCTTCCCCCTCCCCATGTCCTCAAGTCCATTCTCTAGGTCTGCGTCTTTATTCCTGTCCTGCCCCTAGGTTCTTCAGAACCATTTTCTTTTTTTAGATTCCATATATATGTGTTAGTGTACGGTACTTGTTTTTCTCTTTCTGATTTACTTCACTCTGTATGACAGACTCTAGGTCCATCCACCTCACTACAAATAACTCAATTTCGTTTCTTTTTATGGCTGAGTAATATTCCATTGTATATATGTGCCACATCTTCTTTATCCATTCATCTGTTGATGGACACTTTGGTTGCTTCCATGTCCTGGCTATTGTAAATAGCGCTGCAGTGAACATTGTGGTACATGACTCTTTTTGAATTATGGTTTTCTCAATGTATATCCCAGTAGTGGGATTACTGGGTCATATGGTAGTTCTGTTAGCCTATGGATTTTATAATGCCTTTCCCTAGGTTAATTACTCTCAGAATATCTACCCATCACAGTATGCTATATAGGTTGCCAATAAAGAATGCAAATTATTTTTTCCTCTATATTTGATCTCCTGAGTTCGATTTATGAATAGTAAATGAAGATGGAGCTGCCTTTATTGTAAGATCTGAGGGGCATGAAAAAGTTTTCTTGTCCCAAAAGATTTTGTCCAAAAAAAAAAAGAAAGAAAAGTTATATGTTTTAAAGGTTTTCAAGCCTTTGATTGCTATGAACAAGTAACTCTCCCTGGGAGAGATAAGCCGTTATGTCTTTATCACACCCTTAAGGGATCACACTGGGCAGCTGTCAACATGCAGATTCCCAGGCTTAGTCTCAAAGATTCTGATTTTATAGGTCTGGGATGAGACCTATAAAATGCAGGAATCTGCATTTCATTGCTGATTCTGATTTAGATGGGTCTTCTGGACAACACTGAAAAAGCTTGACTTCATGGATAACTGACATAAACGGGGGATATAGAAGCAAGAGTAAAAAGAAAAACTGAAAAGTTACCAAACCCAAATTCATCTCATTGAAAATAGCATCTAGATCTAGCCCTGCCTTGAGTCTCAGGTTTATCTGAATTTTATTACTTCGAGCATCACCAGGTGAAATGAATGAAATAAAAGCTCCTGAACTGACTTTAAAAACTAAAAAAAGGGGAAAAATGACTTTTGTTTGTTTCGGAGGGTTTTTTTTAATAGCCCCAAAAATCTACTGAAATGCTAAAATTTTAGAGCAGAATGTACAAAATGTTCTTGAATTATATTTTATTCTTGGATCCAGGCACATTGGGTTTGTATCACAAAACACTGAAATAATAAAAAGCAGGTGCCCTGTCAAGTTTCTTTCATAATTGGAAAACTAAGAGTTGACGTATTTTGCAAAACCTTTTGACAGAATAACCCCAGTGGATTAATCTAGTGCCCTCACTATACATGAATGAGATGGAGATTGGGGTGGGGTGTAGTACTTAAGAATATAGTAGGTGACAAATTAGGCTCACAATACTTTTTATGTTTTGTGGGAAATAATTTTTTGCTTTTATTCACTGCTATAAAATGTGGCCAGTTGTTAAGAAGAGCTTGTTCCATATGATGGAGACTCTGAGTTTGGAAGTTTAGACAAAAACCTTGCAGGAGTGCTAGTATGGAGAAAACAGGAAGACAACTTCCTCTCTGAACATACACCGTTTCCTGGGGAGGAAGTGGGGGCTTTAAAAAAAAATTGTTCTTTGTTGACTCTGTAACTGAGAGGCATCTATTTAGTGATGACTGTACATGTTTATACAACCAGGACGTCAACCTTAAAAAAAAAATCCCGAAAGTACCTTTTCTATTTGATAATGGCATGTTCAAAGCCCTCAGATGAGTTGGTTTGGAATTTGTTGTATTTTATGATCATCATTGATTTACTCACAGCCAAGCATATACTGCCTGGACAGTTCTTAAGGGACAGCAGTTAAACAGCGCGCCATAAAGTGGATTTCAGCACTGCTCGTATTTTGAGCACAGTGGCATGGCCTGAGGCAGCCTCACCACCTCGCAGACCGAGCAACAGAGGTGATGGGTATTACCCAGTGTGCCAGGACCAGCCCTCACAAGAGGCCCACTTTGTGTGCATAGGTAAAAATAGGCAGTCCCAGGCAGTGATGGCAATGTGCATAATCTGTGATCGGTTTGGTATATGGGATACCTACCGGCTGAAACTTGTTTATGGCCAACCTCGTTTAAGGATGAAGCAATACCATCAAGGTGACCACAACTTACCAATCAATTGAGGGCATTGTGAGCATAAACCAAAAACCATGAGACCCGTGAGAGTCGCTGAGTCTAAGACAGTTCTGTACATTGACTTTTAAATAGTAACTTTAACATTATATTGAACGTTTGGGCAGAATTTGCCCTGTAACCTTTAAGGGACTTAAAAGATGGGCCAGCGAGTAATTGAAATGACATCCTTTACACAGCAGAAAGAGCACACGACAATGCTCAGAGTACCCCAAAGCCATAGATTTCCAGATTACAATAGAGAAATCTAACTGGAGCAGTTACAAAAAAACAAGTCCTTTTATTGAGGGCAGAGTAAATCTCTTTTATGAAAACAAAAAGGGAAGTGGCTTTAACATCTTTCCTTAAGTTACTTTGAAAGAATGGTATTTATCGTGTTTTTTCAGGAGGTTGGATATCTTTCCCTTGCTTTTTTTATCCTCATAACTTTATGGTCTCTGTAATTTTCGTCTTTCTATTATCCACCAAACTTAATATTTTAAAATACCTTGCTGAAACCATATGTTCTCCCAATGTTCCTTTTTATGCCTCCATTATTTCCAGAAATTTCCAAAGTATTTGATAGACAATATTATGTAGTTTTGCAGAGTTGCCCAAAAATCCACACCCAAGACAGTCTTTATTTTCTCACCTAGTTAACTATATTTATATGTGGTATGTGCAGGCAAGAATAAAAGAAAAAAGAATCTGCATTCTTTTTCTTTTTGTCTAAAGGGGGCAAAATGAAATACATCACCCGATGATTTGGCCTTCTGGCAATTTCATTAGCTCTACAGTCATAAAAATTTTTCAACAGAAGTATTTACTTTTCTCTTGTATTAATACTACTCATCAATCATCACAATTATCCATTTGGCCTCAAAGAAGCTAATTTTTAATGACATATAAACTAAATTGTTTTTTATGTTCACAAACCTTTTTGAAAAGATTAAGGAACTATTGTTAGGTAACTGATAAAAACCTTTATTGCTTAATTTGCTCACTTGTGAAAAGTAACCCCATCAAAACACAAATTAGGCAGGCATTGAGAACCAGAACGCTCAGGTGAGGTACTGTTATTGCCAAAGACATCAATTTTTCTTTAGGCATATAAGTAAACCTTATTTCTCCTTAAATGTGTAAAAATCTTCTGTTGAGGGCTTACTTGGAAAACCCAGACCAAACACCTGAAGGATCAAAAACAAAATGCAATTTTGTTTTCTTTTAGGGATCAAGACCTCCATGTTTAGCTGTTCTTGCTCTCAGCCAGAAACTGAGGAGTCTTTCAAAAGGAGTACCAAAGAAGGTGGGCATGGACAGAGGGAGACAGATCTTTGACCTCTTGGGGGAAGGGAAGGACAAGGGTTCTGACGGCAAGGTGACCTCCAGCCGTCAGCCTGTACGTTAGGAGAAGAGTCGAAGGCAGCCTCTCAGAAGTGGTAGCGTTTGGGCTGTTGCAAGAGTAATCATCCAGCTTGCCAAGGAAATCAGCCTGTGAGCCACAGTGTGTGCCCTGGACTCTGGTCCAAGAAACAGGAATCATACCCCTGCGCTCGTTACCATGTCTTCACCAGCCTGGCTCTCGGACACGTCTTGTAAGTCAATTAAAACTGGTGAAATTGAATTAAACTTAGCTTGAGCTTCTTGAAGGGAGTGACCATGTCACATTTATATTTAAACCCCGAATGCAGTGCCTGAAATATACTAGACACTAAATATATGTTTAATGATGAACCAATTATGGAATCCTTGGGAGTTCTCGCACAGTCTTGTAGAAATGATTAAATGAAAGATATTGGTAGATCTGTTGTATTAAAGTACTCTGAATAATTGTTACTAACAAAACAATAAATGGGAACAATTAGGTCACTGCAGTTATTGCTCGAAGGACAACCCGCAGATTCGAGCATTCAGTGGTGTGGCATATGGTTATGCATCTCACCATGTTGACATCATGCTGCAAAATTCACACGTTATATAAAAAGAAATCACACCAGGAAAGTACAGGCTACCACAAATAGTAGAGTGAAAAACACATTACTGAAGTTTACTGCTTAGTAACAGATTTTAGGAATTTGAGCTTCTGATTCTTAAGAACTTCATTGATGCCAATTTTGAGAGGCCCTCCAACCAACGTAAGAAGAATGAAAGATACAAAGAAATGAGGTGTAGTAGAACAGGGATGAGAGGGGGAGGTAAGTGACTTAATTTAGGTGCAGCTAACATTATTTCTAAAACATGTAAATCCTGTCAGGCCCACCTTGGCAGAGGGTCAGGAGACCTGGGTCCTTGCTCTCTCTCTGCTACTAAATAGATTAAGCAGATTTCCTCATCTGTAACATGAAGACATTGAACTATTTCTGATGTGAATTGTGGTTTTAAACAACCCAAAACACATTTAGGGTTTTGCCAAGACCTCTTAATGAACATTGCTATTATCTTTACAAACTTATCAGTAGAATTATAGCCCATAATTCAGTGACCTCTTTATCATCCTGAATATAATTAACTTGATATTACAGGTAAGGTTGTGTCAGCCATTTCTTAATAATGTCCCCTTTCCAAAGGATAGCTCCTCTTCAGTCTCTTTTGTCTTGCAGCACTTTCTCCTATTTCTGGTACAGAATCTGCCTGGAGCAATGTCTTTTATCTAGTCTCTTTGTATGTCTGTCATTCACACTAGACTCTGAGTTGTTTGAGGGCAAATACCATAACATACTCATCTTTTAGAGTCCTTGCCTAGTGCAGGGATTGGCACATAGTAGGTGCTCAATAAATACCGAAGGAATATTTTAAAAACGTAGTTGGGCAATAGCATATTTGGTGTATGTATCAGATACCTTCTTTTTTTTTTAATGTTTATTTATTTATTTATTTATTTATTTTTGGCTGCGTTGGGTCTTCGTTGCTGCCCGCGAGCTTTCTCTAGTTGTGGTGAGCGGGGGCTACTCTTCGTTGTGGTGCGCAGTCTTCTTCTCATTGCAGTGGCTTCTCATGTTGCGGAGCATGGGCTGTAGGCGTGCGGGCTTCAGTAGTTGTGGCTCACGAGCTCAGTAGTTGCGGCTCGCGGGCTCTAGAGCGCAGGCTCAGTAGTTGTGGCACACGGGCTTAGTTGCTCGGCGGCATGTGGGATCTTCCCGGACCAGGGATCGAACCTATGTCCCCTGCATTGGCAGGCGGATTCTTAACCACTGCACCACCAAGGAAGCCCTATTAGATACCTTCTGTTCACCCCTTCTACTTGGATCCATGTCCACCCTTTTTTACCCTGTTCTAGCCAGCAGGTTCTTGCCTTTCAAGGTAACCTGCTCTATAGGATTTTCTCCTACTTGGTTTCAGAAACTTCTTCCTCTTCCAGTTCTTCAGTCTAGGAATGCTGACCGTCTCTGCTGTTAGCCTTGGGTTGCTGCTGCAGCCCTTGGGATTCCCCTATACCTTACCTACACCTGGATGATTAACCCCTTAACCCCTCCACGAACTATCCTAATTGGACCTATTTCCTGTCAGGACCCTCACTAATACAGTAGATAAGAAAGGAAAAAATTTCAGTTTAAAATGTGTTTTTGCACTCATATCATTGAGAATGACCACACTGAATTTTTTGGTAAACAGCTCAACAAGTAAATCCTGTGTAGGCTAAGTATTTTTGTGTACAGCTGACCCTCACTGATTCACTCATCCCCTAAGTATGCTGTTACAGATTCATTTCAGTGTCTACACCACAAATGCGTTTTGCATTCGAGTTAGTAAGTACTTATGTTTACATTTGGTCATTGGCGTTTCTCTGTGTCTTGTGACCTCTTGCATTGGAATATAGTGCCTCAGGAGAAAGGGTGCCATCTTTTGCTTTTCCTATGATGCCTCACAGATAACAGTTCTATGGGTGACAATTATCTGAAAAAAAATCTGGATATTTATGATTATGAATAGAGCCTAATAAGTGTAGAGCCGTATGTGAAAAGAAACATTTTGCACATTTTTTGGGCCAATTTGACTGGGCTTGTTACACTGTCTTCCAGAGCCAACAATTCTTAAGGAAGTATATAACCATTCAGTTAGTATATTCATGGCAAAATAATTTGAAAAATCATTAAAATGTCCATCCTTTAGAGCATGTTAAACATGTCAGTTCAGGCCAAGATCCAGATATGCCAAGCCTTTATCACTGATGCGTAAGCACCAGGAAGCCAGAGACATATTTTATTTTGGATACTGCTGAATCCTCAGTGCCTAAAACAGAGACTGGTATTCATTATATTTGTTGATTAAATGAATATATTGGAATTGCTTACATTATTGTTGTCTTTCGTGTTTTTGCAGTTGCCAGGTTGTCATTCATAAATGATCAAAAAGACAATTTAAGTTCATTGTCTCAGCAGATATTTATTGCATTCATACACCTGTTTTTGAACAGAGTGTTTCCCTTAGGAGCTCACGTTCTACATCTGAAAAGTACCCTCTTGAACACAGCAGAGTCATGGGTGGATCCCACTCAGTGGCTTTTCTTTTACATCAAAATACCTTTGCTAAAAGCAAGCCTGTACCTCCAGTCTCCCAACCTCTTATTTTTGTCAGCTTTGCAGAAATATATTGAAGCAATTAGCACTTTCCTAAAGAGTCCCTGATTCTATTCTGGGATTCTATGGCTGATGACCATGTTGTGCCTTTTCATGTGGACTTAATTACTCCGATACAATTGCTGGAAAGCTATATTTTTCTTGCATGATTTTTTTCTACCTCACCCTCAATGGATGAAATCAGAATCTTCCTCCTTTTCTGTGATTCACAAGATGTTTTTCAGGGTGTCATGGTTCCATGAGAGACTTTCCCAGGTCCTTTTATTAGGCTTTTATATGACTCCAGTTGATCTATTCAGGCTTTTAAATTCATAGACATTTTGATTTATTTGCAAACACTTTTTACTTGTTTGATTATAAATAGGTTTTCGATGTGAGTCATTCTTCTGGAGCAGTCCTAGTGGTCTCAGAACTTGGAACACATTGAATAAAACTCCAAACTTAAAGTAATTGTTTCTTAATCCAAATAGATTTCTAGAGGATGCAGAGTTTATGAGGGAATTAATTGTACATGGCAAGATACTGTTATAATTGGGGTGTGTACATTCCCTTTAGGGAATTAAATATCCTCCTTCTTCTCCTCCCTTTCCACCTTCCTCTTCCCTCTCCTCCCTCCTACTCTCTCTCCTTTTTATTCTTGAGGACCCAAAGATCCACTTCCCTTTGTAAAGATTCACATTTACATGGAAGAGAGAAATGCTTTATAGATCCTTCAAGTAGGTACGTATTATAAGTAGTCATATACAACAATTTAAATCTATATTGCTCTGAAGAATTTGTTCATGAAAATACAGTTGACCCTTGAACAACATGGGGATTAATCCACATATAACTTATATTGGCCCTCCATATCCTCGGTTCCTCTACATCGTCAGATTCAGCCAACCGTGGACTGTGTAGTACTGTAGTGTTTACTATTGACAAAAATCCGTGTGTAAGTGGACCCCTGCAGTTCAGACCCGCGTTGTTCACGGGTCAACTGTAATTCTTTACAATGTATATTCCGATTACATACCATAAACGAATGAGGCCTTTCTTTTCTTTTTTTATTAAGAAAAGGGAAAGACAAGAAAAAGCCATCTTTTTTTTCAAAAGAGGTATGAGTCATTGTAATCTTATGAAATATTGCTTCCAAAATATAAAAGCAAAGAAGTTCAGAAGTAAAACTTACCATCTTGGTTGCTTTTGTTACATGAAATTGTCTTTCTTATTTTTTTCCTCCTTGGTCACCTCATTGTTCCTTTTATGCGGGTAAGGGATGGTGCCATTGCCCTCTGATTGCTTTACACACTGGTGCTTTCTCTCCTGAAAGGGCCATTTTCAGTCAGACTGACTCTTAATGTCATTTCAATATTTCTCCACCTCATCCCCACCTCCCGCCCCACATACACACACTTTGCACTACTGCAGATGTTAACTTGTCAGAGCCCAGAAGTTGCCGAGATGTCTGCAGGAAGAAATGCCAGCATGATGCATAACCATGACCTGAAGGAAATAATAAATTGCAGGAGTGTTGCTGCGAGGAACATACTAACTTAGGACATCTTTCTCTGATGAAATGTCAGGCTCTTAGTTTTCCAAATGTGGGAACTTTTGTTCTTGTTTTCCTCTTAGGCACAGGATAATTCCCAAGAGAGATTCCATTCATTCCTCATAGAGAAACAGAAGACAAAGAATGAAGCTGAGCTAGTAGCTTGTTAGGAGAATTGTGTTTACTCTGAGATCTGATTCAAGAAAGGGACTTGGAATCTCAGCAAGCCCAAGCTAGAACTTCTCCATTTTGCAGCTGGGGCATATAGAGCTCAGCCATGGATTCTCCTGACCAGGGAAAGTTCCAGTCATCTAGAACACTAAGCAGGCAAAGAGACATAGAGACTGTACATAGAGACTGATTGTTGGCAATGTCATTAATGAGGGTCATGTTTACACTTTTATTGTTGTTATCGAGTCCAAGGTCGTACTGCTCTCCACGCGACAGCCCAATAAATCCAGAGATGAGGTGTTGGGGCAAGGAATAGTGACTTTATTTGGAAAGCTGCAGACCAAGAAGATGGTGGACTAGTGTCCCAAAGAACCATCTTCCCTGAGTTACAATTCAAGCTTCTTTTATACTAAAAGGGGAGGGCATGTGGTTGGTTGCTGCAAACTTCTTGGTGTTGGAATCCTTTGTTCTTGCATCTGTCCCTGTAGCTCAGGTCATGGTGTTCCTGTAAACAAGACAAATGTTATTCCCTGTTCTGCAACTTTTTATCCCTATATGAATGGAAAATTGTTATACCTTTAAAGGTCAGAGCCTTGAGAATGGACTATCCTGTATATTTCAGGCTGTAGGCAACATTCTTAACTTGTAGCAAAAGCAGTAGAATACAAAGGTTAAAGTAAAAGAAACAGATCCAATGTAGAGTCAGATTTTTCTTCCCTGTTATATTGTGACTAATCTTTCATCTGTTTTAACTGCTGTCTTCTAATTGGAGATAATAATATAACTGAAGTCCTCAGATATGTAGGAAGTACTTTTATTTCTTAATTTACCCAAGTTGATTCCTTGCCGCCCTTCCCCTCCTCATCCCTCAAGAGATAGTTTCAGTAATGTTCTCTTTATGCTAATAAGTGATGCTCTTCCGGATGGAACTAGAAGCTGAACCCTGCCTAATGAAATGGTTGGTCTTCATTTTCGCATTGGTCCAAATTGATGAGACATACGGGGACTTTTGCATTCACTGTTTTATTCATCTTGTATAGAAAATGTGAAGAGTCTGGATGGGTTTGGCTTTCTGCCAATTAATGTTGCCATTGTTTTCCCCTGATGCATATTCACATGAGTCAACAGAAACCTTTTTGACTAAAGCAGAGTTAGTTAGATTTAGCAAGCCTGTATGCATCAGGATATTGAATGTGGGGGAAATTAGAATAACAGAGGGTAGTGAGACCTCAGACAGAAGCACTGACAAATAGGTTCCCAAAACAATGGAGTCACCGTGGCCCTACACCACCTCACATCGCCCCAGAACAAGTTCTACGTGATGGACAAAGAAGTGCTCAGTTTTGTCATCCCTTGCTCAGAAACTCACAGCCCCAGAAGAATCTGGAACCTGGATCTTAAATTAAAGAGGGTACAACCTCTCTAAGGAAAGAGGCCCCACCCCAGCCTAGTACGTCATGTCTCTCCTTGCCCGTCCTTGAAGCCAAGCCTTCCTGTGAAGATCCCTGGTGGTTTTTAACGTATCATTTCAGTGAAAAAGCATGCAACTTAATAGCAGATCAAAGGGAAAAGGCTAAAAAGTATTTCATAATGTGGTGTGGTGGTGGGGGGAGCCAATTCTTAGGCTTTGTTAACAGAAATAAATTAACTGAAATCAGGAATGTGTATCAGTCAGACTTAGCTTTGGTTGTGAGTCACAAAACACAAAAATCACAGTAAGTAAAACAGCATAAATGTTTCTTTCTCTCGCTTATGAAAGAAGTCCCAAGGGATGGACTTCTTCCAAGGGATGGAAGGAGAGGGAGGCACTTCACAGCGTCAGGGATCTACATACTCCCTCGCTGTTCTCCCAGCCTCAGCATGTGGCTTCCACGTGGGGGGCAAGATGGCTGCTCGAGGCTCAGTCAGGAAGAAGAAGCAGGTGGCTGTAGCAGTAGGGACAGCCCCTCTCTTTAAGGACTCTTCACAGAAGTCACACACGATACTTCCATGTAAGTCTTAGTCACATGCTCACCCCTAGCTTCAGGAGTGGCGGGAACATGTTGCCTTTACTTGGGGTAGTTATGTGGGCAGCTAAAGATCGAGGCTAGTGTGACTAATGAAGAAGGAAAGGATGGATGTTGTTCTCCCTTCTGGAACTTTGGCAGTGCTCTGCCGACTTCCCAGAAAACTAGTGGTCTCTCCGTGGGAAGTGAAAGGCCTTCTCCTGTCTTTTTTTTTTTTTTTTTATATAAATTTATTTATTTTATTTATTTTTAGTTTTGGCTGCATTGGGTCTTCGTTGCTGCACGCGGGCTTTCTCTAGTTGCGGTGAGGGGGACTATTCTTCGTTGCGGTGCGGGAGCTTCTCATTGTCATGGCTTCTCTTGTTGCAGAGCACGGGCTCTAGGCGCGTGGGCTTCAATAGATGTGGCACACGGGCTCAGTAGTTGTGGCTTGCGGGCTCTAGAGTGCAGGCTCAGTAGTTGTGGTGCACGGGCCCAGCTGCTCCGCAGCATGTGGGAATCTTCCTGGACCAGGGCTCGAACCCACGTCCCCTGCACTGGCAGGCGGATTCTTTTTTTTTTTTTTTTTTAAGTATTTGTTTTTATTTATTTATTTATGGCTGTGTTGGGTCTTCGTTTCTGTGCGAGGGCTTTCTCTAGTTGTGACAAGCGGGGGCCACTCTTCATCGCGGTGCGCGGGCCTCTCACTATTGCGGCCTCTCTTGTTGCGGCCTCTCTTGTTGCGGAGCACAGGCTCCAGGCGCGCAGGCTCAGTAATTGTGGCTCACGGGCCCAGCCGCTCCGCGGCACGTGGGATCTTCCCAGACCAGGGCTTGAACCCGTATCCCCTGCATTGGCAGGCAGATTCTCAACCACTGCGCCACCAGGGAAGCCCTGGCAGGCGGATTCTTAACCACTGCGCCACCAGGGAAGCCCCTCTACTCCTGTCTTGTTCACAGAACACCTAGGGGATGCTTTTCAGTCCCAGGAGCCACACTACAAAAGAGATATATGTGAACAAATCAATTCAGAGGTAAATTCCCAGGATGTGTGAGGACTGGACCCTCCATCTACCTCAGTGTTAAACAAATTGAATGGACTGTGTCACATGAGGAACAGGTGAAAGAACTCTTGACATCTCTCTAGGAATTTACTCCTTTCTCAGAAGAAAACATGGGGACGACATGATACAAAACTTGACTTAGGACGTCTGAAGAGCTATTCAGTATGTTCCCAGTTGGTAGAATTAGAAAGTGTCCCCAGTTAGTGAGTCTGACAAGAGGCGCCATGTAAAGGAGCATTTCCAGGTCCTCAGAAGAGTCCTGAGGTTGACTGAGCTGTGTCCGGGGAGAGTGAACTTGCTGTGCTCGAAGGGACTGAAGCAGTGTCTATGGGGTCCGTTGACAGCCTTCTAATATGTCCTCCTGGCTCTAGTCTTCCATTCTCCACACCGCCACCGGTGATCTTCTAAATGCAAAACAGATGGGATAACTTCCCAGATCCATCCCTCTCAGTGGCTTCCCATTGCTATCTGCTGCCCAGTTCCTCCTGACCTGGTCTTGTCTTACTCACTCTGAGTCTCCAGACAGAAGTGCCACTTCCCCCAGTGTGTCAAATTTCTCTCCCTTCTGGAACTTTGCCCATGTCATTCCCTCTTCCAGGACGCTCTCCTCCATACTCACTCTCACACTTCACCTGGCCAACTCCTACACATCCTGAATCATCATTTCCTCTCTCTGAAGACTCCACTCCCACCCCCTCAGAAGGGGCTTTCCCATAACTTGTGACACCTCTGTTCGCACAGCATTTACTACAGTTACTGCAATTGTTCATTTAATGATCTGTCTTTCCAGCTAGACTGTAAGCTGTCTGTAAGTAGAGTCTGGTATCCTCAGACTCAGCACACTGCCTGGTCATCCTAGGTGACTGAAAATAATATGGAACGTTATAGAAGATACTCAAGCATCAGCTGAGGGGAAATACAGGTCAAGCATGAGGAAGAAACAGTAGAGGTAGGAGTCATGAGGAAGGGACAACAAATTTAAGAGTGTCTTTTGCTCCAGCCTCCCTTACATTCTTTCTGGAGTGGTGGGATTGAGGCATGTGAAAGAATTACTTCTCTTGGGTTACTTGGATTGCCTCCCAGCCCCCAAAGAGTTAGAGCAACTGTTACAATGGAATTTGAAATACTATCTATGTTAATGGAGGTCAGAATTACCGAGACTGGATTTACAGCTCCAAAAATTGACCCAGATTTATTTCCTATTATTCAAAATTAGTTATGTTGAAGGAAGAGCAAGGGGCTTCTTGGTATATGGACTATTGCTAATGTGTCCCTGGACTTAAATCTTGTTTGGCTTGTATCTGTTCTGGAGAATGTGACTGAGGATCTCAGCAAGTGGGGCTGAGCTTGGGGTCCTGACCGCATCAGCAGCAGAATTTGCATGTGGGCAGCTCTGGCCTCCCAGACCTTAGTGACCTGGGCTGGTCACCCATGTCTGCCTTTTCCTGAAGTGATTTTTACAGGCTCTGAGTAGACTCTTGCCCTTAAATACCTTCTGCCATTTGCTTCTTAATGCTTAACATTCCAGGTTTAGAGATGAGGCCTGAAATTCAAGGACCACAAGAATGACATGTTGATTTAAATTCACATATAGGAGACTTGGGCTACAGAAAGTATAGATGGGGAGTGAAAAAAAAAAAAAAAAAATGAGGAGTTTGAGACAGGAAAGGCCAGGAATTCTAAGTAGGCTGAGCAGGTAGAAGACAAACTGCATTTAATTTATAATTTTGTTTAGCCTTACTTACCCCAAACATAACAGACAGGAGCAATTTCTTTTTCGGGGCTGAGAGGATAGAAGAGGAGTAATTCAGACCCAGGAGCGGACCTCCTGCTTCCAGCATGGGGACAGGGCATCCTCTATTATCCACTAGAACTACTGTGGGATTCTCCATGTGGCATTGCCCTTAAGTGGGAGGGACGTACAGCCCCACCTCTGCATTACCACTGGTGACCTCGTGGTCAGTCCCTGCCTGCTCTGCAGTTGCCCACGTCTCCTTTTTCTTGGTACATACAGACAATCAGAAAGTAGATGAATAGGCAAACAGATAGCAGTTCCCCCAAGAGGAGGGGCTTTATGCTCATGCAGCCCAGGACAGTGGTCACCTTGAAAAAGATTTTTTAAGTCTAGTCCTGTTCTGAGGCTGACTGGAGATAACTTTTCCTTGAATGAAAATAACCCAACCGGCATGAACTATTTATTTTCGTGATTGCTTCAAGAAAGCACATGAACAACAATCTTATTGTCTCCTCCATTCTTGTTTTAAAAGGCATGCAGCTGCTAATAAGTTTGTGTGTGCAAAGCATTAATTAACAATAGTCCCTTTTTATTTATATTTACCCTCTAAAAATTTAATTGTTAATTGCTTTTGTAAAATGTGCAGTTTGTGCATCTTTCTGTAGATCTGCATGCAGTGAAATTAAACATTTTAAAATGTGTCAATGATCAGAGAGGCTTAATTCTTTTGACATATACAACAACAGTGTTTCAATTCTATAAACAAAACCCACTGGTACAATTAATCATTAACCTACTTGCTGTAGGGATTAAGGGAGAGAGCTGATGTTAACTCTTTTGTGACTCACTGTAAGTCAGCAAGAGAGGAAAGATGGTAGCACGTGTAGTTTTTGTTGTCTGAAAATTGACGGCAGTTCAATTATCAGAGGATAATTTTCCAATAAACTTCTAATATCCCACTTTTAAGTATACAAACTTGCCTTTGTACTGAGTCATCTGGAATTGTCTTCCACGCTGTGGATGTACACGACGTGGTTACTCGCGCACGTTGCCTTTCACTTCCCTTAGAGTCTAGTAAATTATGCCTCTCTCTTGCTCAGCTTTCTGCCTGTGTGTTTATTTTTTTGGTGAAGCAGGCACCCAGAAGGCATAGACAATTCATATTAGTTTTCTGAGTTTGTGAGCTGATAGAAGAATCACCTGGCTCTTCCTCTGTACTTTATCACTGGAGGAACTAGAGAACTCCACCATCCCTGGTCCTTCCTGTAAGCTTATCTTCTGAGCTTTCCCTCTTTGGCCCCTTACCCCCTTTAGGTGCTCTTGGGAAAATATTCTTACCCCTACTCTGGAGCTCCCCAGCACTACCAAGTGGTGAACTGAGGTGATTCTGTAAACAGAGGTAAAATCTAAGCGAGCTCTGTGGAATATTCTGTAGATTTAAATATACTAATCATATTTTTCTCGAGAATGCACCAGCCTTTCACAGGTCTTTGCAGAGAGTCAGTCTCTCTCTCTCCATATTTATATATTTTTGAATGCATGAATGATCAATAGCATGACTTGTGGTTCTGTCAGAGGTCAGGTCAGTAGGGAAAAAAGCCTACAGATGAGGGAGAACATGAAGTTGAAAGATTTTATATAGCTTGGATGCCAACACCGTTCAGAATATTTGGCTTTTCTAATTTCATTTTGCCCACATAAAAACAACCAGGAAAAAAAATTCAGGGTCTGAATATTTTTTAATCTCTTGTTTCCCAAGCAAGCATATGTATCACAGAATTATATCTGTTCTCGTTAGGAATGTTTAAGCATTTTGATTCTAAATATAAACCCCACCTATTTGACAGTGTTCCTTTAAATGTCAGAGAAGCTGGAGAAGTTGAGGGGCTGGGAGGGATCGAGAACTGAACCTCTCCGAAGGATTTTAATGCATTCCCTTCGGTGTCTTTTCTTCCTGAGAATAAAGGGAGGGAAAAGAGCCAAT
The DNA here is from genome assembly GCF_028021215.1 of Eschrichtius robustus. Classification (NCBI taxonomy): domain Eukaryota; kingdom Metazoa; phylum Chordata; class Mammalia; order Artiodactyla; family Eschrichtiidae; genus Eschrichtius; species Eschrichtius robustus. The sequence continues at coordinate 40,393,139 of NC_090834.1, forward strand.
GGACTCAGCCCTATAGCAACATTTTTCCCCAAGGAATTTTGTATTTAGTTCTTGTGCCTTTGGCTAATAAAGAAGAGAGACACATTTAGCTCATCTGAACAAAAGAAAGCAACGTTTCAAAATGTGGTTCTTTTACTTGCAGATTTTCTAGATTTTATCTCACCCAACTCTAGGCTGTAAACTAAAGAGGACAGATTATTTAATGCAAGAAATTTATTCTCTCCTTGCAGTAAACTGCTTTGTATTGAGGTAGCTTGTTTTTCCGCTCAGACAAAATGAAACAGGAAATTATCTGGTGGATTCAAGCTGAAGAGAGAGCCATACTCCATAATTTGAGCACCTAGCTTCTCCCTTTCCCAGATAATGTAGAGAATTTCTTAAACTCTCACCTTTACTTTGGCTATTCAGATATGTGGGCTTCAGCTATGAATACACAGTATTATGAGTTCAAACACTGGGACTGAACTGACCCGTTAATAAAATAACTAAACTGGTCTAGTTAACTCATAACTCCTACCTCCCACCTTACCCCCTTCTACTCTGCCAGCCCCTTCCTCCAATTCAAATGACCATTTGTTTGCATGAATTTATTGGACTGACCACCTGGTGTGCTGTTACAGAGGCTTGGTCTTTCTTTTATTTCTGTGACTATCAGTTTTTGATTCTTATTTTGAGGCCAGTTCTAGATAGTTTACCCTTTGATGGATAGAGACCCGTGCTTTGTCTCATTTGGTTCCATTCAGACGAAAAGTAGGGGTGTTAAAAAGGATGCTTGGGTCCAGATAACAGGAGGCCTAGATCCTCTCCCCTCTGGGGACTGTCCCCTCTGCAGACACAGCTACAATGAGAATGAAAAAGCAACAACAGAAAGGAGAAAAAGACCACATGGTGGAATTGTCAGCTGCTTTTGTTAATGTCTCTTAAAATTCAGGTCAGGGTAGTACATGCATATACCTAAAATGGGGAGATGGTCTGGTTAAAAGTCAAGTATGTGTTCTTCACATTTTATAAGAAATAGGATAAAGACGGATGAAAAATAAAGATCTTGCTTTTCAAAGAGAAATTTCTATTTTGTTACAAAGGAGAGTGCTTCATTTGAAATTGGTAAATACACGGCTGCTTTTCATATATTCCAGAAAATAGAGTTTGTCTTTTTGAACCTCACAGGATTAGCTGCTGTATTACTAGTTCTTCTTATTTCTGGAGCTATAGATGTTATATAAACAGGATAGCTCACAAACATCTATCAGCATGTCTTTAGCATGGTGTTCTGTCACGTGAATGTTGCAGTCTGATCAAATTGATGGTGTCTTTCTAGCTGGGGAAACACAATGCCACATAATTCCATTCCCCCGACATCATGTTTTAATCAGTGGAAGATAGCAAGCGCCAGAGAATGAACAAAGTGGTTCCTGAACCACTTAGCCGAGAGTTTTAATGGTGCACCTAAGATGTGATTCCTGGAGTTCACCGTATTGTAAATTATTCTAAGGCATATGCTCCACCAGAATTTTTATCTTAAAATAATTCAATTCTGGTTCACACAAGGGCAGGGTCAGATGGCCTGCAGGAAGAAAGCCAGCTAAATTTCCATGATTCATGGTCACTAGGCAATGTCTAGTTGCAGCTGATCATTCATACTGGCATATGTCCCAAGTATAGGTCATCCCAGTTATGGATAACCTGACTGCCCTTAATAAGACTAAAGGATAGTTAAATGTAAAATAGATAGCTGGTGGGAAGCAGCCACATAGCACAGGGAGATCAACTCGATGCTTTGTGACCACCTAGAGGGGTGGGATAGGGAGGGTGGGAGGGAGGCTCAAGAGGGAGGGGATATGGGGATAAATGTATACATAAAGCTGATTCAACTTGTTGTACAGCAGAAACTAACACAATGCTGTAAAGCAATTATACTCCAATAAAGATGTGAAAAAAAAAAAAGACTAAAGGAGAGTTTTACTCTGCCTCTAGCTAATTTGAAGGCTGTGAGTAATATCTAGAAGGGATCATTCCAAGGAATGCTAGCTTAGAGACAAAATTCTTCCTAATCTTTGGAAAACAATTATTTTTGAACAGTCTAGCTGTGCTAGCAAGATTTGGGATGGGAGACAAGGGATGTAATTATAAAATCACAAAATGCCTCATCATAGATGTAGCCTCCATTTTTCTTAAAATTTAGGCTCTCACAGTTAGAAGCATGTTTAGAGGTCTTTGAACCTTAATCATATCTGTGTCTGGGTGATATTAAGTCCTATTCTAAGGCTCTTTACCTGATGGTTTCCTTCTTCTTTGGATCCAGTTAGAAAGAGATCTGTCACAATGATACTCCTTGTTATGAAGGACCACAGAGGAGGATTATAAGGACCTTGTCTTGGAGGGTCTGGCACATTTTGCAGATAATTTTTCTCAAAAGTGAGAGCAAATTCCATCCTTCAGAGAAACCATGTGCTTCCCTAACTGCCCATCTTTCAGTGTGCCAGGTTCCCAACCCTGTTCCTCAGCCAGCCTTGACTCTTGGCTTTGCAGAAGGCTCAACCTCACTTGATTTCAAAGCCTCTACTCTCCTCCCTTGGACTGTGCTTACTCATGGGCTGGGCAACTGCAGAAGTCCAAACTTCACATAGTTATCTGGATTTGTATGAAAATGCCTTATATGTCACCCGATTGGATATCAATCCATGCAGGGATTTCTGCCAGAACAAGAACAGCCCCCATCTGTGGCCTTCCAGCTGGGCTGCCAGACCTCTAACACTCTCTCCAAGAGACCTCGTATTCTCTGATGCAGCCCATTTCCTCTGAGTTGGGCTTCTTATAACTCTGTGAATAGTTCCTAGACAAGAACTTGGGTCTACACCCAATTAGTTGAACCCTTCTTTCACATGCTAGAACTTTAGCTGATTAAAGATAACTCTTATGCTTCTGTCCTCAGTCCTTTTCATCTTTCTTATATCACAGTAGTTCGGATTCTCTCTCCATGTCACCTGGCATGTCCTCTAAACAAGTTATCAGTTTGGCTATCTCCCTTCTAAAAGGGGTACCGAAAACTAAACACTACATTCCTGGAGGGGTTGGCAAGAGCAGAGTTGAGGAGAACTAAGTCTATATGTGCGACCTCACAGCCACGTTGTTTTGGCAGCCACATTGATTGATCCGTGTCAACTAAAATTCTCTGCATCCCGTTGTCTCTTTCAGAATAGGCCCTCAGTAAAATTTTGATTACTTGAATTAAATTAACTCCTTTTTACACATTAGCCCCTGCTAGGTTGCCTCTGTCCAATCCTGTTCATTCTGTACAATTGATATTTTATGTCCAAGTACAGGGACTTAATGTTTGTCCCCTCAAACGTCAACTTTTTAGGGCTGGCTCATGATTCTAACTTGTTGAGATCCTTTTGTTCTGAATTCTGTGCTCGGTATATTTTTTATTGCTCTCAGCTCCATGTCATTGATAAATTGACTAAGCATGTTTTTACAAAATTTAACCAAGTCATCAACACAGATTATTAAACAAGACAGGGAAGAGGTCAGAGTTCTATGGTGTGCCGTAAGGGCCTTATGTGTTGTCATTCTTCCGTGAATCGGCTCTCTATATGGGCGTTTGACTCATTACGAGTCCCTCTAAAAGAGATGGCCAGTAGGATCATGGGTTCTATGGTCAAGCAGAAATGGATTTGAAACTCCAACCCTTTCCCTCACTAATGGTGTGGCCTTGAACAAGTTCATTAAAATTTCTCATCAACAGACTGCTCATCTATGATAATATTTCCTTCCTAGGTTTTGGGGGCAGATTGAATGAGGCAATGGCTATGAATTATGGACCAGTGCCTGGCACATGTTTGTCACCCATCAATATCACCCAAGCTCCCTCCCTCACCTAGTTTGTCTACAGCTTATATACAAGGATATCACAGACTCTAGGTTCACCACTGAAAGTAAAAATTCAGTGGTCTATTAAAATTGCCTCATCTATGTGGCTTTTTTATTTCCTCTTAGCGAATCTTTCAGTATGAAATCACTTCCTTAAAAGGGGGGGGTTAAAAAAAGTAGGAATTAAGATTTTTTTTCTTTATGTCATCTAGTAACATGCACCATTAACCTCAGCCACATAAATTCCTAGTACGCTTTGGCTCTGAACTTTAGAAGAAAAATTCTTTAGTCATCTTTAATATTTTATAATTATAATTAAGCCAACTTAATAAAAATATAAATATCCTAGTTCCATCTTTTAACGCTATTTCCTCTTGTGATGTATCCATTTCTGAATGAAGGTTTTACTTCCTACAAATATTTCTGGATAATTCAACAAAGACACCTATAATCAAATCTACAACAAACAAGGTAGCGAGTCGATCTGGAGTTCTAATAGCTTACACTGTGTGTCTACAGATGGATATGATAAAGCATGGCATGAATTAGTAAATCTGTCAGGAGAAAAACAGATTTGCTGTCACAAATTAACCAGTTTTGCCATGATCTCAAGGCCATAGATTTTCAATTACCTGAAATTAGTCATAGTGGTGAGACTACTTTTCTTTCTAGTCTAGCCCACAAACAGTGTTAAAGCCTGTTTCAGGTATTTCAAATGGAGAATTTAAAACGTCCATTTAAAATGATTTTTACAAGCTCATGTTTCCCTAAGAGTAACTCTTGGTAATCAGAAACACTAAGGTAAAATACAAGGATTTACCAGGTAGTAAATGAATAAGCACAAAACTTGTACTATGCAAAGTGTCCACTAGTTTAAAAAAAAAAATCTACTTCAATAAGAAATCTAGATTAGGCCCTGTTGGCTTTCATTGTATAATGGAAATCCATTTATATGCATTTCCAAACTCTCATCATATCATACCTCAGGGCACCAATAGGGGGAATCACCTCTTCTATGAAACTAGATGTGTCAGGAGAGTAATGGGTGTAGAGGTGGTCGTTTCTATGAGTGGAACCAGATGTAGAAAAAAATCCAGTCCCTAGCACTGAACTGGAATCTTCTCTTGGCTGATATGATGTGACTGAATTCCAGGAATGTTAGTTCAGTTCAAAGAGGAGTGGGTTCTCAGCAGTGTCTCTTTGGGCATTTGAAAGCTTTTGCTTATTTGTTTGTAGGATTCTTTTTTTTTTTTTTTAATGAACTAAGGCACAGCACTTTTGATGCAGCTCTGACTAGCCCTGTAGAATGCTGCCTCATAACTTTTTCCTGTGACACTTCCTTTCAGTGATGTTTCACATGAGCTTTTTTTCCCTCTGCCCACACTGTGTTCACCACCAAATTTCCATTGTCAGTCCCTGCCCACACACAGTTGCACTTGCTGGTATGTTCCTCCAATCTTAGAGCAGTTCACACTACCACTCACATTTTCATTACACATTATGGAGAAAAAAATCAACTTCCTCAAAAAGGTCATAGCGTTCACGTAAAGGACTTGCTATTTTCTAGGGCATTTTTGTCTGTGAGGTCTCCTCATTCCTGTTTTTTCCACTTGCCACAGTAAGAATATGTGCTCTCTCTTTGCTTGTGGGACCCCCCAAGCCGTTTTTCACTGTTGACTGGTTTTCCCATCAGAAGTTCTTCATTATGAGTCAATAAAATAATACTCTATAGTCACATCCCCAGCGAAAGGAAGGATTGCCTAAGTCTCTAGATTATTCAGGAAAGGAAGTAGGCGGGGCGGGGGGGGTGGGGGTTGGATTTGTTCGCTTTCTATTTTCTATTCAAGCAAAAGTAGATTTTAAAAACCGAATCGGGGAGGTAATAGGAACTGCTTAAATCAGACTCTCTTATCTGTGTTTATAAGCTCCCAACTCGGGAGAGCTTGAGAAAAAGAAAACTAAAGTTTCAAACATGTGCTTGTTTCTAAGCACAAACTTGGCAACTTCTCACGTGGCTTTCACGAAACCTAAGAGTTCTCATACAAGTGAGGTCTGTGTACATCACTTTCCAGCAAAGATTAAATAGCAGGGTGCTGTGGTGATGACTCTGGTTGCTAAGACTTCATTGCCAAGTCAGAAACATCAGAGGGACAACTCCATTTAACCAGAGGCCAAGGATACCTCGGCCACATGAGTGCCAGGCCAAATGCCAGCCAGATTAATCAGCATGCAGAGTGCAAGAGTCAGGAGCAAAGCCTCTTCTGGAGTGCTCAGTCCATAGACCGGTGTGAAAAGTAGCAGAGCAGAGGACAGTAATAAGTGGCCCATTCCCGGACGTGACTCTGACATTTAAAAATTTCTAGTCACTTTGGGTAAGTGATACTGGAAGTTCAAGCATTTACTTCCAAGGCAGCCTGGGATAGCATCAGCTGTGGTTTCTTAACTGAGCCTCAATTAATACCCTCATTCTTTCACTTATTCGTTCATTCATTCATTTAAAATATAGCTATTTCTAGGGCACCTAATAAATGTCCAGGAAATTCCAAATACACTTTTTTTGGCATAGGTAATGGGTGAATTTAAAGTTCTGAGAAAAATAGGAACCCAGAATCTGTATTTGAGCAATAATAACTAAAATAAAAGTAGTTTTTATTAACTACCTACTATGTGTACATTTTATATATCTCTTTTCTCTATCACACTTCACTTCTAAGGAAGGTGTGGAGAAGGCAATCAAAGGGGTGCTCAGGGGCAGCTTGATTCACAGAGATGAGAAAAGCCCCTCGGAGGATCCCTGGATACCCTGTCAGTGTGGAGATAAGTTAAAGGAACACAGCTCAAGCACCGGGAAAGTCAGAGGAGTAGATAATAGTTCGGTGGCGTGGCGGGGCGTGGGGAGATATAGGTGCTAAATCATGCTGGTTTTGTTTATTTGTTTGAGCTGTGATTTGAAAGTCAGTGAAACCTGTTTCTTTAAATCCAGTTACATTTATCAGGTCACGTCCTGCTTGTGATATTTTGTGCTTATTTGTAAAGGCCTTTGTAAAACGTCTCTCTCCCTATGAGGATCTGTGAAATGTAGTCGTTAAGGGGTAGGGATCTGAAGCCAGAAACTACTGGGTTCCATTGGCCACTCAGACACTCACCACCTGTGTCACCTTGGGAAGTGATTTCAAGCTTCTGCATCAGTTTCTCATCTTTAAGATGAAGATGGTGACAGTTCCTACAGAGCGGAGTTGTGAAAATGACATGATGCATGTGAGTTACTTACCATGGTAGCTAACATTTACAGAGTAATTATTCTATCAGCCCCTTCTGCCACTTTTTTAATACAGTCTTGTGCATCTATTCTTTCCAGGGACTCAGAAAGTACTCTGTCTCTCCTGTGTTTTGATAGGCAATTTGTAAAAGCTAATATTCATTTCGAAGCAAAACCTCATTATGCTATATTGCTGTAAAATTTCCTCAAGCGTGCAAGTATCTGATGCCGCTTATTGAAGTAAGAAAATACACTGTGCCATCTACCAGAAGGGAGGAATTTGTGAGTGCTCTGCATCTGGGCTTCGCAAACTGTAATGTGCACATGGATCCCGAGTCTCGTTGAAATGCAGATTCTGATCCAGTAGGTCTGGGGCAGAGCCTGAGATTCTGCATTTCCAGCCAGCTCCCTGGCAACGCCAGGGCTGCTGGTCCACAGTCCATACTTTGATCTAGACCCCAAACCAATAGCAGTGACGGAATGGACAGGGCTGAGGAATCGGTATGAACATTCCTCCGGTCATGGGTAATTTCCTGGACAGCAGTTTTTCTGTGGAAGACCCAATGCTCAGCCCTCACAGACATGGCCAAACCTCACTGAAAGGCACCACCTTCTTACACCAGCACCTGTGAAAACAGATTGGAACAGGCTATAAAAAGAGAGAAACCTGCAGCCAGACACCTGGGCAGCCCGCAGCTGTTCAACCAAGAGAAAGCACCCTGGTTTCAACACTTCGATGCTCCTTTTCTAGAAGGCCGGGTCCTCCCAAGGCCCCGTTATTTCTGAAAATCATGAGTAGCAGACGTCCCCGAGGCTGGTGGACCACAGGAGGGAGCATCACAGACTTTACTTGACCTTTGTCACTGCAGTGAGTAGCTCCCAGAGAGCAGCTCAGCCTCTGTGGACCACTCCTCACTCCTACATCAAATAGATTTTTAAAATCAGGGCTCTCAAAGTCTTTATTTAGTGGATTTGGGTGCCAGTTGGACCAATAAAACACAGAGCGGACTCTATGTCTCCACATCTTCCCATGACAGTTCTTCTGATGGGGAAAAAGTGTAAATCCTAGAAACACTTTTTTTAAATGTTTAAAAATCCTAGAAACGTTGGACAAATATAAAAGTCATGGCTGTATTCAGAGTCCCTTGTGCTCCATTTGGAATTCGAGGTTTAACACAGACGCTGAATTACAGAGTGGTGAAATCTTCTCCTTTATCAGTGCTCATGCATTCTTCTCTAACGTTGCTCCTGGGGTATTGCTTGCGCTGGCCCGGTGACAAGAGATGTAGTGCTGCCCTGGGAGCCCAGTTCACCAAAGGCTCTCCCTGCTTTCGCAAATGCAAATGCAAACTTTTGACTTCCATATATTTCAGGTAGCTTTTCCATAGTCTGTCCAAAAGGCAAACTTACTGATTTATTTCAAATTCCCACGCCCAGTTCTAGCAAAATATTGGGTATGGAAATTTCAATTTTATAAAATAACAGTGAAAGGTACAACAGGGATTTATGAAAAGCATGCTTATCAGGTTACAGACATAGAGAAAAATAAGACTGTAAAACTACAAAGTCAGGGGGAAGGGTATGTGGAACTCTGTCATTTCTGTGTGGTTTTACTGTAAACCTAAAATTGCTCCAAAAAATTAAGTCTGTTAATAAAAGAAATGCAAAGCTCACGACCTTGGAAAGTATAAGCAGATATGCTAAAGGCAGAAGCTCTAGAAAGGATGTCCAAGAAGAAAGGGCTTCCGGAAAGTTTCCTATTGCTGCACCATCATTAACTGGTATAATGAAAAAAAATCTGTTCCTCTGGTAGGAGGTAAGGAGACCCCATCCCCCCACCCCACCCCATTTCCTGTCCAGCAAGAGAGAACCTCCTGGAATGGGCTTAGAGTAAGGCCTGGATTTGAATCCCAAGTCAGCCCTCTCAAAGCCTCTAGCTTTGTGGCTTTGGGCAAGCTACTTAACAGCTTTGACTGTAAGTTTTCTCATCTGTAAAACAGTTATCGTGACATGCGCATAATGGAATTATTATGAGGATTAGATGAAATATTGTAAATGAAACCACTAGCCATAGTCTGTGCTTGGCAAATGTTAATCGAAGTTAATCAGCTTCTAGTAGCAATCCTCTGCTTTTGTGGTTTAATTCTATGAAGAGGTGTATCATGTCAGATGGAAAGTCATTTAGTGGGGAAAGAAACCTGGGGAGGGATGAAACCTACTTATATATAGGTAAGTACCTAGCAATCTGCTTGACACACTCGAGGGCCTCAATAGATATTTGTTGAATGCAAAAGACTCTGGACCAGGAGTACCTACAATGATTGACTTTATCCTCAGAAGCATTGCTCTGATGCTTACAGAACATCACAATTTCTAAAGTGCACTTATACCTATTTAATAAAATAAGCCAAAACTTGGGAGGAAGGTAGGACAGATCTTAGATTCTATTTTAAAGAAGTGGAAACTGAGGTACACAGAGAATCACACAAAAACATTTAGCAGAAGAGCAGAATTAGAACTCAGGTCTTCTAATTTATGCAGTTTTCCCACTCTATCTGTTGAAAGTTAGCAAGTCTCTTTTCCTTATACCCACTAGGGGAAAAAAAGACATTCTAAACACTTAAGAGAGCATAGATGAGTCATAAGCCTGAGTTTGGGAAATTTACAATATAAGGGAAGATTTGCTGTCTGTCTTGACACTTGGCCAAAAGCTATATTTTTTGCATCTTAGGCTTCTTCTCAAATAATATATTGTAAAGGCTTGATGGGATGGGGGTGGGGGGAGTATGGCAGGGCAAAGAGAGAAGAAAGTAAAGAAAGGTTTTCCTAGTAATGGAAGGTTTTCATGGTTATTACAATAGTTGCACTAAATGTACCAGCTGATGTTTGTATAGGTCTAGCAGAAAAGTAGAATTTTTATGTTTTTGTAACACCTGTTAAGACTGTGTAAACGTCATCTTGATCTGGAGGATGGCCAGCTCCCACATATCTCCTAACAGAAGGAGCAGAATAAGATGAGGTGGTAGATAAGTTGCTACCAGTCACAAGCTGGTTAGTAAGGGAGCCTATATTTGAGTCATAGACATCTGATTCCATTACTGATGTTAGAGTCTTCCCTGTATGTAGGCTTGGGTGGAAAGAAGCAGAAGTCTTGAAATTATTAAGAGTTTGAGGAAGGGGGTTAAAGAAATAAGGAAGGAGATTGGAGGGTAAAGAGCTGTAAAGGGAAGGCTAGGGACCCTGACGTCAGGTTTCTCTCTTTGATACTGTGACTTGATCCTGGGTATTTTTGCCATTCCCTGGCTTCTGTAACGTCTATTATCATCCTTCCTTTTGGACGAGTGAACTATGTCTCTTTAGACTGAAGGATATATTTAGTTATAATGAGCCCAGGTGAACCAGACTTTTCATTTGAAAGGTGTTTCGAAGGTAAGGTCATTGTCAGAAGACACAGCACTATGTTGCTGGGCAGAGATGTAATGTCAGGTAGAATGATACAGACTTGACAGACAGTCACACCGACCTAAGCACCCAGGGACAAAAGCAGAACACAGCTTTTCTCGGGAAGTTGTCTGATCAAATTCAGGCATGCGTACAGCCTGCAGCACTGCCAAGGATGACCATTTCATTGGGCAACGATTATGAAAATTGGCTTCTTTTTTTCCAGAAGAGGGTCAAAATTAGAATTCCACAGAGCATTATCTTCTTCCCGCAATGGCCATGTCATTTTTATTAGAGATTGTGTTGCCTAGAAATCCTCCTGACCCTTTTGTTCTTCCTCACATCTAATCCATGTTCAAGTCAGCAGCAAAACTGGGTAGCAGACATATTCAGAGAAGCACGAGAGACAATTAACACCTACCTCGTGGAACACTGGTGACGATTAATAATATTGTGCCTCAGCTGCGTTATGTTTTTGTGTTTACCACAATCAACCTTGATTAAAGCTGACTTTTTGTGACATCCTCTGATTCCTTGTGGTGTTGGGAGTTTTAGGAGATTGGTTGTCCAGCTCCCATTTTTCACCTCATAGGGAATCATTCCTGCAGCCATTTCCTGATCTATGCCAGGGATTAACGGATGTTTCTCTGTGGCTGGTGAAACAGCATTGTTGAGACCACCCCTGGAAGCTGGCTGGGGGAGATTTAACTCTTCAGATCAAATGTGTTTGTACCACCCCTGGCTCTGCCTCCTGATCAAAGTCAGGGGTGATTTCGGAGAGGTGGCCCCTCACTCAGATATGCTGTACGTCTGCTCTCTCCCCTCGGGCATTAAAGATAAGCCACTGGGGCTTCCCTGGTGGCGCAGTGGTTAAGAATCCGCCTGCCAATGCAGTGGACACGGGTTCGAGCCCTGGTCCGGGAAGATCCCACATGCCATGGAGCAACTAAGCCCATGTGCCACAACTACCGAGCCTGCGCTCTAGAGCCCGTGAGCCACAACTACTGAGCCCGCATGCCACAACTGATGAAGCCCACACGCCTGGAGCCCGTGCTCCGCAACAAGAGAAGCCACCACAATGAGAAGCCCACGCACCGCAGCGAAGAGCAGCCCCCACTCGCAGCAACCAGAGAAAGCCTGCGCGCAGCCATGAGGACCCAACGCAGCCAAAAATAAATAAATAAATTTATTAAAAAAAAAAAAAAAAAGATAAGCCACTGATGTGGAACCAAGTCCTCATCGTGACAGCCGACCTCTGTTTACTGCACAATCGAGGCCCACATCTTTAATCCCTCCCTATAAAGCTGTCTGAGAGAGTTGTACAGACCCACGGATGTCTTTTATTGTTTTTCTACTCACTTTTAATGTCTTTTCCCACAGTTTTTGTAAGTGAGTGTTGCTGTCTCAGCCTGGCCATGTTAGCCAAGGGGAAAAAAAAAAAAAAAAGGAAAAAGAAAGATTCCCATAAAAAGATGCTATTTTAATAATTCGATTTATTATTTTTTTTGAGTTAGAGCATATAAAATTGTAGATTTCATCAGGATTTAAATTGTATCTCAGGTACAGGATCTTATTTAAACACATACACAAACACACACACACACACAGAACCAAGGTCTCAGGATGTTCAACCTTTTCCACCTCCCTCTAAAACACCACTGTCTGTATTCCAACCTGAAAAAATGAATTATTCCCAAGCTCTATTTTCCCTCATAGATGTTCATGTCTCCCCCACCCCGCTTTCTATCTTTTACGGCTATTCTTTTGATTAAACGTAGGCTTGGAGTTGCTAATAGTTTCAGGAGAAATGTTTAGATCCGATACAAAGGTATTTGAAAACAATAGAAACAGATTCAACATCCTTGCAGCTTCCCTCTGAAGGAAGGTGTATTTCTAGGTGTGTTTCACGGCCTAGAAAGATTTAGCCAAAAGTGAAAACCCATCCCCCATAGCACTGTCAGATTTTTCATAGTACACACTGACATACCTTGTAATTTTGGCAGTGGCCTGTCATTTGGATAGTCGTCTGCAAATGCTACTAATGTTATTTTGGATAAAACCTGTCTCATTACCATGTAAGTTATGAGAAGAATTGAACTCACATATCACCCGCATTCCTTCCCCTCTTCCTGTGTCACCCCTGTCCTATTGTGATGCAGCGCAGTTCCCAGGGGACTGTAATGCCCCTGAAAATTGACAGTCACATTCTAGTATAACATATTTTTCCCACTTAATAACACGGTCTAGGTAATGATTCATAATCCTCAAAGGGCCTCCTGGCAGTGACAGCTGAACTCAAGAAATTGAGTACACCATGCAATTTGGCGGTTACTATACTTTTATGGTTCAATCAAGAGTTAAAGCAACAGTATATCTGGAGAGACTTACTTTGGTAAAATGGCATTTACCTGATATATTTCCATGTCTGTTTCACACATGTAACCCTTGCTTCTTCAGGCCACTGTGGCCTGAAAGAGGACCACAAAGGGTATATTTGTTCCCCATGAGACAATCAGTCCTATAAAGGCAGGGATATTTTCTCCTTCTCACCTCTGTATTTTTAGTGTCTACAATAGTGCTTGGCATATAGTTGTGGTCAGTCGTTATTTCTCCTGCCTGGTGGCATGTCAGTCAGGAAAACAATCTTCGGTTTTGAGCTCCCACCCATCAGCATCACTACATCCAAACTCCTCAAGGCCCCTTTTAAACCCTGGAAGGATTACAGTGACTGGCTTTATTCGTCTGGCCCTCAAGTAGCAGAGCTACTTCCTTCCCACCACCTGATGGCCTTCATTAGGAGCCCTTGATGCTCCTCCTTCAATCATCATCTCACCCAGCTCCGTTACAACTCGTTACAGCTAGGTGACCTCACTTTCTCCGTCTTCTCCTGACTCATAGGACCACAGCTGGACCTGAGACTTTTTGAGTGTCAAGACTTTGTGCCTCTCCCAAAAGGATTCCTTCCTACTGACCATCAACAGCGAGCACCCCAGAATAGTTCCTGGATACCTTAGCTCCTTCCTACCTCAAGATGAGCGCCCCCTGCCTTACTTCCTAAGACACTATTTTTTTTTCTCAGAAACTTTGTTAAGATTAGAATAATGTATATGAGTCGTCTAATATAGTATCTAGCATCAGGTAAGCATTCAATAATCGTTAGCTTATTCATTTTTATAATGAGTTAAACTTTAAAATATGTCTTTCCATAGCTATGAGTTATAACAAATGTTAAGTTCCTAATATCACAGGTATGGAGACAACGTCATGAGGTTAAGTAAGCATGGGTCTGCCAGGGAATTTAACCCTGCTTCAAGCCCCGGCTTTGACATTGGCTTCCGCCATGACTCAACATCTCTGAACCCCATCTTCATCTGTAAAGTTTGGGTCATGATACCTCACATGGTAGGTATAAGGATTAAAGGAGATCACGCCTGTGATTCCGTGTTCTAGATAATAAAGCATCATGCAAATCGAGGTATCTTCTTTCTCCCATGCAAATGTATGTTATGTGTGTTGAGGGCAGCCTGTATTTTGCTTTCACAATAGGTGAGTTTTAGAACTGAGATTTCAGAAGACATCAGCATGGGCATAAGAAACTGACTTTCCTTTCCTTGGTGTGTTAAGGGCAAATAGCACTAAAGTGGAGGAAGACGATGTAAAGGCCAGGTCTTCCTTCCCGTGATCCTCCAGTGTATGACAGAGTCTGTGGATCCCCTCAGGATTTTTGCAACCAGGGGCTACTCTGGCAGTTTGTTTTGCACACCATTAAAAAAAAAAAAAAAATTCAACTAGAGCCAGGAACATTTTTGTTGGCTTGCATTTGAGATATGTTTTTAAATTGCAGAACAAAGTTTAATTTGGTTTCCATTTCCCCTGATGAGGAATAGCATCTCAACTGCAAGAAAACCTGACACTCCTTTATTCTTGCAAGGATGGTAAAAATTTTCTGGGTCACCAAACAAGCAATAGAGGAAGAAATGAAAGTGCATGCAAGACGCTTAAAATAAATAGTCCTCTGTGGTAATTACTAGAAGGCGTGGATTAAGAAGCCGTTAGCCCCAGGAGTTTGGGTCATCCTTCCCTCTTGTTTTCCCTCCTTGCTTTGTTCCATGTTGCTCATACAGCACGTGCTAGGCGGGAGCTGCTTCACCCCACGTTTCCCAAAGTGCTTGGAGACGCTGAATGGCAATTATCAAACGATGCCTTAGGGTTTGTGGGCTCCAAGAATATTACTCTAGCCAAAGGCCAACTCAAGAAACTGTTCCTTGTAACAAATCCACTGTCAGAGGGAAATAGTAGCAAGAGATTTGAATTATCCCGGGTGCCACGCGAGACATTTAATTCAGCTTACCAATTGAACGTGTCTTAGGCTTTGTGGGTATCCCACCAGCCTAGAATGCAGCCCCTCTTCTCAAGGACATTACTGTTTCACTCAGGAGATCAGACTCCTAGGGCACTTCGGTAATAAAGAAGAAGAATTGCTGTCGCCATGTTGACTGTAGAATTTCAGAGGAGGGATGTGACCATACAGCGGCGTGTCCCAGGGAAGTCTTCCTATTGGCTGTACAGTTGGTACGGGCCTTCCGGGACAAAAGAGGCAGACATCCCCTGAATAGTACCTTCCGTTCATGCAGGCTTTTAGATCCTCTGTGACCGCACAACCCCTGGGTGAGCTGGGCAGGTCTCGTCCGACAGAATGAAAGAGAAGAGAGGTGGCTGTGACCCTTCCGCAGTGTGGACGGCAGGGATGGGAGGCCGGGTCACCTCCCGCTCCTGCCTTGGTGAGGCTGGTGCTCCCTTTCCCTAAGTCATTTTGCTGCTCAAATGTGTGTCACCCTTTTACTCCGCTTACTGCTTAGCCCGTGGGAGATGTTCCACACATTTCCTTCCGTCCCCTTGCCCTCGAGAGAAGCAGGGGATAGAATGGCCACGTTTCTAAAAGTAACAGCGCAAAAGCATAATCTATGAAAGGGAAGACTTCTCTGTCTTCTGCTCCTCTCAGGGGAGGCGATTCTAACTGGAACCGTATGGGAGTGAAGTGGAAGCTGGAGAAATATGATGATTTTGGAGGAGAGAAGGCGAGAGAGGAGACCTCCGTCCGTACCTTCTAGAATCCTCTGCAGCCTTTGGCGTGGCTGATGATCCATCCCCTTTCTTGCTTCCTGACATCCTTTCTCCCCCTTGTTTCCACGGCATCCAAGGAGCTTGTCCACCTCCTCTTCTTCTTGTGAATCCTTCTGTCTCCTTCACCGAACGCTCTGGTTCATATAGCCTCTTAGATGCAGGTGGCCCAGGCGGTTTGGTCTCAGCTCTGTGTCTCCTACCCTTTTCCTCCCCCAGAGCCTCCCTCTCTGTGCGGATGGCTCTCAACATCTGAGCTGCTCCAGGCCAGACTGGATTTCTGCCCTGAACTCTAGTGCTCTATCTCCAGGGCTCCCCAGTTGCCTCAGACTCAACCTGTTACAAATGTAATTTTGTCCACTGAAACCCTCCGGTCTCTTATTTCCAAGACCATTTTCACCAGAACCCTTTTTCTTCTCATCTGCTCCCTGAGTGTCACAGAACAAATATAAAAGTTATTCTCTACGTTCAAGTCTGTTCCTTGGGCGGAGAAACGTTTCCTGCAAGATGGTTTGTGGCTGACGGCTGCTGTCTGTGTCCAAGGGCTCTGGAAGCCATCTTCCCACAGCCCCCTGAATTCCAGAGCCTCTCTGGAAAGAGGAGGAGGTGTGGCAGGTTTGCATAGGCGAGAAGCTGGCAAGAGATGGCTTGTAAATGCCAAAAATGATTGCGCTGGCGTGAACGGAGGGGAAGGACGTTAGGAAAGAAATAGAATCTTATCATCCATGGCAACTGGCAAAAAGGATGCCCCTTAGAAAGACGTCCACCACTGGCACTTTGGCCCCCGTTCAGTGTGTGGTGTTCTATGTATGGAGAGGCTGGAAAACACATGAAAGGGAATTACTCGTGTTTTTCCGTCCGTACACATGTGCTTTCGCTGGTGTTAAATTCTTGTTGCGAGAGTCTCTCATTCTGTAATGTACACACAGAAAGATATTCCCACCACTTAAAAAAATTATTATTATTAAAACCAGCTGAGTCAATTCATAGGGCGTTGGAGCAGGACAAGTGAAATGTAAACCCACATTCTCTGGAACTGTAAATGCTTTTAACATATGCACTGCTTCATGTGAAATTTATTCCACCACCAGTATTGTGCTTTCATGTCATTGTTCTTAAGGGTGTTATTTGAGGATAAAAAAAATGCATGGCTTGAGAGGGGGAGTTTTACCCTAAATTTTGAAGTGTGGTCATCAGTGTCTAACAGACACAGAGCTTCCCTTCTAGGTATCAGGACATGAGCAGAGACCAGTTTGAGGAAAGAAGCTGTCCCCTTGCTCCTATCACTTATGTGCTTCTTGAAAAGGAATTGTTTATCTTGCTTCAAAAATGAGCACAAAAGTCACCCAAGTAGGAGACCCTCAGAACGCCACCAGTTGGACCTCGGGTGTACTTTCTTAGGTGATGAATGCACCCAGATTAAGGTTTATTATCTCCTTTTGCTTTGCTGATGAGCCATGAGCTACCTTGCTGAGGCTTAGTTGAAAACACTACCCAGAAACACTACTCAACTCTGGCCATGGAGACAACAGCCTGCTGTGAGGTTTTAAAAATTCATTTATTCATTCAACAGATGTTTACTGAGGACCAATTATGTGACAAGCACAAGTATAGACTTTTGGGATACATCAGTGTACAAAAAGGATGAAGGTCTCCACCCTGTTTATCAGAATATACTGTGCTTTAGTCAAATCAGCGCTTACTATCCAAGTATGTCTCTCTGCAGGGTACTGTGGGAAGCTCCTGTTGGAATACCAAAGACATGGAAGGCATGGTCCTGCGGTGAAAGAAATAGCAATCTAGCTTAAGTTGTCAGATTCAGGGGTTAGTTTATCAGTCCTCTTTCTTCTTCTTCTTTTTTTTGTTAACATCTTTATTGGAGTATAATTGCTTTACAGTGGTGTGTTACTTTCTGCTTTATAACAAAGTGAATCAGTTATACATATACATATGTTCCCATATCTCTTCCCTCTTGCGTCTCCCTCCCTCCCACCCTCTCTATCTCACCCCTCTAGGTGGTCGCAAAGCACTGAGCTGATCTCCCTGTGCTACGTGACTGCTTCCCACTAGCTATCTATTTTACATTTGGTAGTGTACATATGTCCATGACACTCTCTCACTTCGTCCCAGCTTAGCCTTCCTCATCCCCGTGTCCTCAAGTCCATTCTCTAGTAGGTCTGTGTCTTTATTCCCGTCTTGCCCCTAGGTTCTTCATGACCTTTTTTTTTTTTTTCTTAGGTTCCATATGTATGTGTTAGCATACAGTATTTGTTTTTCTCTTTCTGACTTACTTCACTCTGTGTGACAGACTCTAGGTCCATCCATCTCACTACAAATAACTCAATTTCGTTTCTTTTTATGGCTGAGTAATATTCCATTGTATATATGTGCCACATCTTCTTTATCCATTCATCCGATGATGGACATTTAGGTTGCTTCCATGTCCTGGCTATTGTAAATAGAGCTGCAATGAACATTTTGGTACATGACTCTTTTTGAATTATGGTTTTCTCAGTGGGATTGCTGGGTCGTATGGTAGTTCTATTTGTAGTTTTTTTCAGGAACCTCCATACTGTTCTCCATAGTGGCTGTATCAATTTACATTCCCACCAACAGTGCAAGAGGGTTCCCTTTTCTCCACACCCTCTCCAGCATTTGTTGTTTCTAGATTTTTTGATGATGGCCATTCTGACCGGTGTGAGATGATATCTCATTGTACTTTTGATTTGCATTTCTCTAATGATTCATGATGTTGAACATTCTTTCATGTGTTTGTTGGCAATCTGTATATCTTCTTCGGAGAAATGTCTGTTTAGGTCTTCTGCCCATTTTTGGATTGGGTTGTTTGTTTTTTTGATATTGAGCTGCATGAGCTGCTTGTAAATTTTGGAGATTAATCCTTTGTCAGTTGCTTCATTTGCAAATATGTTCTCCCATTCTGAGGGTTGTCTTTTGGTCTTGTTTATGGTTTCCTTGGCTGTGCAAAAGCTTTGAAGTTTCATTAGGTCCCATTTGTTTATTTTTGTTTTTATTTCCATTTCTCTAGGAGGTGGGTCCAAAAGGATCTTGCTGTGATTCATGTCATAGAGTGTCCGGCCTCTGTTTTCCTCTAAGAGTTTGATAGTGTCTGGCCTTACATTTAGGTCTTTAATCCATTTTGAGTTTATTTTTGTGCATGGTGTTAGGGAGTGTTCTAATTTCCTACTTTTACATGTAGCTGTCCAGTTTTCCCAGCACGACTTATTGAAGAGGCTGTCTTTTCTCCACTGTATATTCTTGCCTCCTTTATCAAAGATAAGGTGACCATATGTGCATGGGTTTATCTCTGGGCTTTCTCTCCTGTTCCATTGATCTATATTTCTGTTTTTGTGCCAGTACCATATTGTCTTGATTACTGTAGCTTTGTAGTATAGTCTGAAGTCAGGGAGCCTGATTCCTCCAGATCCATTTTTCATTCTCAAGATTGCTTTGGCTATTCGGGGTCTTTTGTGTTTCCATACAAATTGTGAAATTTTTGCTCTAGTTTTGTGAAAAATGCCATGGTAGTTTGATAGGGATTGCATTAAATCTGTAGATTGCTTTGGGTAGTAGAGTCATTTTCACAATGTTGATTCTTCCAATCCAAGAACATGATATGTCTCTCCATCTATTTGTATCATCTTTAATTTCTTTCGCCACAGCAATCAGAGAAGAAAAAGAAATAAAAGGAATCCAAATTGGAAAAGAAGAAATAAAGCTGTCACTGTTTGCAGATGACATGATACTATACATAGAGAATCCTAAAGATGCTACCAGAAAACTCCTAGAGCTAATCAATGAATTTGGTAAAGTAGCAGGATACAAAATTAATGCACAGAAATCTCTGGCATTCCTATACACTAATGATGAAAAATCTGAAAGTGAAATTAAGAAAACACTCCCATTTACCATTGCATCAAAAAGAATAAAATATCTAGGAATAAACCTACCTAAGGAGACAAAAGACCTGTATGCAGAAAATTATAAGACACTGATGAAAGTCCTCTTTCTTCTGACAGAGTTGAAGACGGAGGACGCAGGCAAAGGCCTTCCACAGAGGCCCCCTACCCCTAAAGACGCACAGCTTCCTTGTTACCTCCCTCGTTTCCTGATTTTTACATAACTCCCATCCCTTGGCATCTGCCATTCATTATTTGGTTTCTACCATCACCCTGTCTCCAGCTCTGATTTGACTCTTTTTACCAGGCTTTGGGGCACTGTTTTGTGTCTCACTGGAATTTAACTTTGGGCAGTACTTATTTTCTGCTTTATTAATCTCATGTCTGCAGTGACAATCAGAAGAAACGCTGTCCTTTATGTGGCATTTATTTACACCTTTTGTTAGTAATTCATTTTAAAAAGCATTTGTTGAACACCCGTCATGTGCAGGCATTTTACTGAGGCCCTGGGCACAAAGTTACTCTCATGGATTGCACAATAGAGTGGGAGGGTCAGAAAAATGAACCAGTAATTAAATACGATACCTTGGGAACACAGAAAAGGAGTGACTCTACCCTGACTGGGTAGAGTGTTGAGGCATAAGGGGAAATTAGGCAGAGAAGCACGATCTGGGTCAAGACAAAGATATAAACACCTATGTGATAAAGCCATGTATCACCATCAGACAGATAAAAATAGCAGACAGCGAATATTGTGTCATTCTCCTCAGATCCCACACAATCTGAGGCCCACTTCACTTTTCCCTCCAGTGGGTTGTACCTCCTTCTCTCTGGTCCCATCATCAATGATCTTGAGGACATAGGAAGGAGGAAGAGAAGAGATAGCTGAGAAAGATGGTAGACAGGTGGAAACAGAGAGCTGAAGGAATTTGCACCCACTCAGAATTAGACGTAAAAACTCCACACAGAAGCCAACCTCCTCTCTCATCCTTTCTCTCCACAGCTTTCAGCCAGGTGCTTTAGCCAAGAAATCCTTCTGTCATTCACCACCTGGTAATCCGTGCATCCACCCTCGAACCTCTCACTGTGAGGAGAGGTAGCCTCTGCTCACCTTTCTGTCAAAATGCAGAGTTCAGGCATCCTGGAGTTTCCGGAACTAGCTTCAGTTTTCTAAAAAGCTTCATCAGAAAGCAAACTGTATCTGTGATAAGACTGAATAAACTCACTGAGAGGTCAATTTTCTGTGCTTTTTGCTGGCACGATAAAAATGATTCCACTGGCACTTCAGAGAAGATGAGAATCATTGATTAGCCATTATCTATGTCTCTGATTAATTTTTAAATGGGAAAACATTAATTGTTACTTAATTAGTGCAATTGGGGAGAAAAATGTTTCACCACGTGATATGGGCAGAGAAGGGAGAAATAATGAAAGGCTAGGATTCCTTTGTTTGTTAACAGCTTGGAAAGCACTAGCCAAGGAGACATCGGCCGCACAGCTTTGGCACAAGGGTAGAGAGTTGCACCCCACCCACCTGCTGTGCCATGACCCCGGGGAAAGGGGCTGTGTGATGCTGAGGTGCATATACATGTTCTCAAATTGGGTCCTCCTGAAACACACATCTGGAAGGTACTTTCATTGTGGACCATACTTTGTATAATGTACTACAACAAAATAGCTCAAGACTAGAGGCCCTGTTACATGTTAGGTGACATGGGAATAATAAAGTTTTTCTTTATCTCCCAATCCTTTTTCTTCCATCATTGATGGCTACAATTCTGACACCAATTCCAATGGGGGTGGTTCCCACAACAGTAAGCAATTCTCCAGCATTGTCTGGGTGTCCTATAATTCTGACAATACTACCTGGTGATGACGTCAGATCCCACAGGTTAAGGGCTCAGTCCTACAAGACTGCCCCTCTCGATTTTAGACCCTGGTTAGCTGTGCTTCTGAGTGGCTATAGATCAGAGGTTCCAAAGACACCCCCCCCCCCCAACTCCTTGGATTTGATTGATTTGCTGGAGTGGCTCATAAAACTCAGAGAAACATTTTACTTAGTAGATCATCAGTTTAATATAAAAGAATATAACTCAGGAACAGCCAGATGGAAGAGATGCCTAGGGCAGAGTATGGGGACAGGGCACAAAGCTTCCATGCCCTCTCCAGGAACTCCACTGTTCCCACATTTCCATGTATTCATCAACCTGGAAGCTCCCCAAACCCTGACCTTTTGGGTTTTTTCAGAGGCTTCATTACAAAGGCACGATTGATTAAATCATTGGCTGTAGGTGATGGGACTCAATCTTCAACTCCTCTCCCCTCCCAGGATATTTGGGGGTGAGACTTAAAGTTGCAATCTTCTAATCACAGGTTTAGCTCCATGGGCAACCATCCCCCATCCTTAGGTGTGGTCCAAAAGTTGTCTCATTAATATAACAAAAGGCACTTTTATTGCTCTTGTCAGTTAGGAAATTCCAAGAGTTTTAGGAGCTCTGTGCCAGAAACAGGAATAAAGACCAAATATATATTTCTTATTATAAATCACAATGCTACAATGGCATAACAGAAATAAAGGCAGGAATGGGAGTTGGATTTCCAGAAAAACAGGCATGGACTCTCTATTGCTAGTGCATTTAGATTGCTCCCGAGGGTGTGACCAGATGACTTCCTACAGGTGGCCTCAGCAAGATCCTCTAGGAAGGAGTAGCTCAAGTACCTGCCTCCTGTGGTGGCCATCTCCAGGGCCTGAGGATAGGAGAGTGAGGCCTTTGGAGAAAGTGCTGGCTGGAGCAGGTTTGCTGCCAGCTGGGCAGGAGGGAAGAGAATGGCTCTTTGTTTCAGATGTGCTTTTTTGTTCCTGTTTCAGCTAAGCGCTGGCGCAGATTGCCCAGTGGAACTGGCACTCTCTCTTCATCTTTAAAAATCCAGGTGTGTTGCTATTGATTGACATTTGGAAACTGCTTCTGTGGTTAATACCTAGAAAACTGCTCTCTCTTAGGAGAGCCGTGAATTCTTTCAGGCCTTAGGTAGGTGGTTTGCAATTCCCAGCCTAGGAATCAGTGAATAACAGGACTGAAGGACTCTTAGAGAGAGAAACTTTAACCCAAATCACTTTTCACAGAAAGAAGAGGCCCAGAAAGGCAGAGTGACCTGCCAAACGTCACATCAGTAATTTATGGCAGATTAATAATCATAAATTAACTCAACATGAAACTGATGATAAAGCTCAACCTACGTACCCTAAATACCATCACTCTGTTGCCGATTCTTAGAAAATAACCCAAGTGGGATTACTAGAAAATGTTTTCATCCACCCTCACAGTCAGCCCTGCTTTATGACGCAGGTGTCCTTGTAGCAGGTCTCTACAGAGTGCGTTTTATGGACTTCATTTCCCTCCCTGACTGTCTTCCACAGAGGGATCCTGTGTGTGATCACATGGTACTGTGTCACCTTGATCCGCAGGACCCCTCCAGTCCCTTTGTTCACGTGAGACAATGTGTAGTTCTGGGACCCGCAGCAGGGGAAAGGGTCTAAGATACCAGCCAGGGCCAGTATTTCTCAAAGTGTGGTCCAAGGACCATCTATCTGCACAGTGCTCATTACAAATGCAGATTCTGAGATCGACTCCAAAATTACTAAATCAGAAAGGGGACAGAAATACGAATTTTGATAAGTTCCTTAGGAGATTTTTAAAGCATGCTAAAGCTTGAGAATCACTGCCCTAGGCTGTGTGGGCTACATCTGGCCTGACCATTCTCATACCTGTGAATGAGGTGATATGGTCTTTGAGTAAGATTAGATAGGTAGATAGACAGATAGTTGGATCTTATTATACTTAAATAGTATCCATCCACTCATTAAGTTAGCTTTTATGGAGGGCTTTCTATTACTAGCACCATAGTGGAGTTAATAAAAATGGAGCACCTACCATATTCTATAGTAATTGTTTTCATATATTAACTCCTTTAACCCTTACAACCTTATGGGTTACTATTATTATGTTCATTCAACAGAAGAACAAACCAAAACACAGAGAGGTTTTTAAAATTGTCTAAAGTTACAGAGCTTGTAAATGGTAGAGGCAGAATTTGAACCCAGGTAGTTGTCTGAGAACTCATGATCTTAACCACTATGTTGAATAGCCTCCTCAAATATAAAGGCGAGTAAGACTCATCAATGCATCCCTTCCATCCCTAACCCCAGGAGCTCAGAGTCTAGTCAGGAATCCAGACTTAATTACATTATGGTTTATTAACTGCCGTCATAGCGGTATGAACAGAATGCTATGAGGGTAAGGAGGAAATTATTAACTGCCAAGTGTCAAGAAAGTCTTCAAGAAAAATTTCATAGCTCCACGAGAACAGGGATCCTATCTGTTTGGCTTCCCTTAGCACAATTTTTTTCTCTTTTTTTTTTGCAGTTAATAGATACTAAAAATAATTATGTTGAATGAGTGAATGAATTAATGAATGAGGTGATTCATTTCAGCTGGCATTGAAGGATAAGGAGGAAATTTTGTGACAAATAAGAGGAAGAAGAATGCACACAACCTGGAGGGGTAAAAGGTTAAAAATAGCTTGTTCTGGGAACAGAGATTCCGTGTGACTAGAGCAAAGCCTGCCGGGGGCGCTGGTGGTGGAGGGAAGTGAGGGGGGAAGAAGAGGCTGGTAGTGGAAAGTCTTAGGTGCCATGCCAAAGAATTTAGGTTAGTCCTCTGGGCAGCCATCTTCAGGCAGGGGAGTGACATGATCAGATTTCTTTAATGGGAATACACCTCTGGAGGCCATTTTGAAGGCACCGAGTGGTTTGGAGTGAAGAAAGTAAACTAGGAGGAAGGCCAGCTAGAAGGGGTGAAGTAGTGAGGGCCAGAGATTAGGAAGGTCTGAGCTAATGCACAAGGGCAGGGGGAGGGCCAGAGATTAGGAAGGTCTGAGATAATGCACAAGGGCAGGGGGGGGAGACAGGGAGGGCCCGATAGGAGATGCATGCTTGAGGCAGAAGAGGCAGGATTCAGGGACCAAGTGAATATAGACTATCCAGATAAGGCTTATGATTTTAACGTAAGTGGGGATGCCATTAACGGAAATGAGGAAAATAAGAAGGAAAGTTTGAGGTGGAGAGAGTTAAAGAGTTCCGTATTAAACACGTTGGCTTTGCATCTTCTGTCGGCCTCCCCAGTCTTTCCAGTGAAGATAAATTCCCAGAGGGCATTCATCAAGGTCGCGGAGGAACACATTTGCCAATGGAGGTGTGGTGTTTGGTGCCATCAGTCTCAGGGTGGAGCTGAAGCCGTAAGAGCAGAGAACATCCCTCAGGAAGAATGTATTAAGGGGGAAGAGAAGAGAAATAAAAAAGTATTCCTAACACATGGGTTTTAAGAGGTGAGCAGTCAGTAGGGCAGACCACGCAGAAAAAGATAATTTCAAATCATGCTGGTCTAATGGAAGAGTCACCTTGTAATTATTCAGAAGAATTTTAGGAAAAGGAAACTCTTCTCAAAAACTCTATAGACGGGCTGAAACCTAGAACACAGTGCCTTTGTATTGGATGCTTTCTTTGGGCACCGACTCTCCTTCACCTGTGAAAATATATATGACATTTTTTTCCCCCAGTGAATGCCAAAGAGCCCAAGAATGCAGAATTCTCCTCCAAAGCTCTCGCTATTGGTATTCAACCTTAAGGCTTCCTTGGTGGCAAGTTAGGAAAGTTTTCAAAGATCAGCGGTTACAGCTCTCTCCGCAGGCCTTCTTCCTTCCAGCTTCTACTGGGCGAGGGAGCCACCTGCTAGGCTGAGCCCATGAACCCCCAGAGCAGAGCAGAAAACAAGATGAAACACCTATTAGGTAAAATAACCACTTTCTTTTAAAATTAACTCTATAAACATTGTAACACTTATCCTTTACCTCAGTTCAATTGACTGTTTGCAGTAGAACTGACTCCCGGGATTCAGTTGGGGGTTTTTAAACTAGTGTGTTTTTGCTGCTTTAGTGGAAGTTTCCCTGGGACTGCACCTTAGTGGAGGTTTCCCTGGGACTGCCCATAGCCTGGAGGTCCTTCACAATTTGGGGTAGGGGTGTGTGTGTGTGTGTGTGTGTGTGTGTGTGTGTGAGAGAGAGAGAGAGAGAGAGAGATGGATGCTGGTGTTCAATGAGAATTGTAGGGAAATAACATTTTACATAGGATTTTCCCTGTGTCGATTTATCAATCGTTAAGATGGCCAATGTCCTCATGGTCTGTGCTATGCAGGATGCCCACACAAATATCCTGCCTAAGGCAGAGAATTCACAAAATCATAAATACTCATACCAAATAAACATCTGACGGAAAATATTCAACCTCAATTGATGTCAAAGAAATATAAATAAAAGCAACAATACAATACTATTTTTTCCTTTCAAATTTGTAAAGGTGTTTTAAAAATTATACTATTCTGGGTTGCCCAAGGAAATCAGAAAGTGATGTGCATACTCTGCTGTGCGAATCTAATTATGTACGACCTCAGAGGACAATTTGTCAATGTAAATCAACATATATAATCTTTGACTCAGCAATTCTTCTTTTTAGAATTTATCTTAAAGAAACAAAAAATTGTATACTTAAAATAGGTGAATTTGATCGTATGTGAATTTTACCTCAATAAAGCTCTTTTTTAAAAAAGATATGCAAAATATATATTTATTACATTATTATTTATAACAGTGAAAACTGGAAAAAGTCAAAATGCCTATCATATACCACGCTCAAAATACTCTACAGCCATTTTTTTACAAAAAGTTATGTTGTAATACTACCATAGCTCTCCAAGAGTATTCCCAGACTCGCAACATCAATATCTCCTGGAAACTTGTTAGAAATGCAAATTATGGATCTCAACCCTAGAGGTACTAAATTAGAAACTGGAATTGAGACTCAGCACTCTGTCTTAACAAGCCTTCCAGGTGATTCTGATGTTCAGTAAAGTTTGATAACTACTTGGAAAAAAAAAGTTCCTGGTAAGTTGTAATGTGAAAACAAGCAGAAACAGTCTACAAAGCAATATATAATGATGTGAGGCCAATTTATTTGAAAAATATCTATGTATATGCATGCCTAAATAAAATACTGATAAGAGATATTTTCAAAAGTAACAGTATTTATCTACGGATGGTAAATATATAGATCTGTTTGGTTTTCTTCTTGATGACTTTCTGTATTTTGCATATTTTCTATGATAATTATGTATAGTTTTTCTAATAAAAAATGTTATTTTGCAAAGTTCTTGCCCTTGGAAGTTCTGGGCACCAGACATTTAGGGAACTATATTGCACAAGTTCAGTGGAGAGGAAAATAGAAAGGATGGCTAGGTTTCTCCCCTAATCACTTCTGCAAGGAGCCTTACTGTTTTTAAAGTAGAACTTGACATTTTTTGTACTTGCTTTAGTCATGAAAGTGCCACACGAACTGTCTTAAGCATCATGCATCAAAGGGTATGTGATGAATGGTGAATATCAGATCTCAGACTCGACTTCTTTTGAGACCATGATGCGGTGGTTTTCTTTTCTTTTTTCGGTGTTGTGGGACGGTTTTCTTCTTCTCGTTCTCCTCCTCCTCCCCCTCCTCCTTCTCCTCCTCCTCCCCCTCCTCCTCCCCCTCCCCCTCCCCCTCCTCCTCCTCCTCCTCCTCCTTCTTCTTTTTTCTGTGTTGTGTCCAGGAATTTGTTGCATGTTGGCATGTGCTGCTCTCCTGCTTTGGAAGAGGTCACTTTGGGGCTTTGTCACAATCTGTATCACCCTAAAAAAATCAAAAGCATCTTCTCTGTTCTTGTTGACACAACCACTGAATATATCTGGTGGCCTAGGCCTTTTGTTACAGGACAATGTGACAGAGGGAGAAAGGACAGACAGTTTCCTTGTAACTAGTTCTATAGCCTGGAGCGAGTCTCTCGTATTCTCTGGGTCTCGCTTTCTTCACCTTTAAACTGAAGGAGTTGACAAGATGATCTCTGAAGTCCCTCCCAGCTCTGAATTTCTGTGCTTTTATGACTAGATTCACAGAGATAGAGTGACCCATAACCAGAAGGCAATGTAATGCTCTTTGATCTGTTTCATGCAGTTTGGCTTTGCGAAAGCCCGGTGGTATTTTCAGAAGCTGGAACTTCCTTTCATGGGCGTCTTCCTGCTCTGGTGCTGAAAATCTATTTTGAGATATTTACCTAAGCAATATTACCAACGAGAAATGGTGTTTGACATTCAGGATCCTTTCCATTACAGCACTGAGGAGTTGGACAGCCTACAGATAAAAAATGACCCTTTCTATAAATGTAGAGGGAGAAGGTGGCCATATAGCACAGGTCACTGGAATCTGAACTATTTATTAGAGAGGACACAGTAGTTCTTTAGATCAGTTAGGAGACTTGGATTCTAATCCTTGCTGTGACCTTGTCGAAGCATGTTATCTCTCTCTCTCAGTTGCAGTTTCCTCATTTGAAATATTTCTATTTCATCTTTAGTATTATTTCATTTCTGAAAACAATGTGAGTTTATGATTGAAAAAATGACATTGTGGGGATAAAGACAGTTTTCCTATCTGAGGAAGTCCCCAGGAAGTAGCTATTCTAGAAAAACAGAATTGTAGAGTTGGAAGAAAGAACCCCATCAATCCCACTGAGGGTCTGAATCATTTCTACAATATCCAGCTTTTCCTTGACAGGCAACAGGAGATGAACACATATGTTGTCTGGGGCTGGCACTTGCCAACTTTTGCTTGGGGTGAGAGAAGTGTATACTTAAACTGCCGAGACAGCCCCAGGTTTGGGGAAGTGCTTTCTACTCATCCTTTTAAACTACAGAACGTTTACAGTGTGCACTCCTCTGTTAAGGAAGCACGGGAAGCTTGCTTGGCATAGAAGTAATGTGAGTAATGAAGTTTTGGCTCTAGCCAGCATTCTAAAGCTGGGGTTTTGCAAAGGTTGCAAATCCCCAGAGGAAATGCTGGAGCACAGAAGGCCTGCATATCATGGATTACACTAATCCAGGCAGGAAGTGATAATGACATAGTTACACAAGCAGTGTTTTTCATGGCTAATTGGGAAGGATGGTCATTTAATTAAACTATGCCAGACCCTGGGTTTTTTGTGTCCAGGACAGCAAGAGGGCCCTTCCTAGACCCTCTTGCTCAGGTCACTTAAGCTCAGCTGTAAATTCCAAGAGGATAAGGTCTTTATCTTTTTATTAGCTTCTAATACGTAATACCTAGTATAGTTGCTGAAACATAGGTGCTAGACCTGGATGAGAAGACTTCTGAGTATCTTATTAGCCATTTGAAATGCTTTGTTTTAAACCAAGTAGAGATGCCAACACTTGATTCAATAAGCCTCTTACGGATGCAGAAACAATTCTGACCTGATTTCTGCATGGATGTGCTGATCACACACACACAAATAAAATAAAATAAATAAAAAATTAAAAGATTAATAAAATAAAGAGAATGCCCCCATGAAGTTATGTACATATCATTTAACTTTATTTTTCTTCTCTGTAAGCAGACAGAAAGCTGGGGGTTCTGGGATATGTTGTCAGGATTAAAATGCTTCTTTAATTTAAAAAAAAAAAAAAAAGCCTTTTAAAAGCTTAAAATGAACCTGATGGCTGCCTAGTATACTAGAAGGCAGTCATGTCTTGAGAGTCAGAAAAACTGGGTTTCAGCCCTCTGGTGCTGACACCAACCTGTAGTAAGATCCAACTTTCCTCATTTGCAAGATGAAGGGCATATATTGCAATGGTTATATTTCCCAAACCAAAAATTACCCCATTTTTCATGATGTGGGGGACAGGAGGCAAATTGGGTGATATAATTTGGAAGCTAAACTGTGGGAAGTTCCTGGACACAACAATGCCATTCGAACAGTGGAATAAAATATGAACAGTGTGCTTGTTGAATAAAATTCAGGACATATGGATGCTGAACGTGAGACAACACAATCTTAAGTAACTTATAGTGTAGATCTTCTAATTATGTTTTTATTGCCCAGAATTCTTCCTTCAGCACGGAAGTAGAAAATTCCAGTAACTTGAAGATATCTGGACGGTCAGCTTCCCATCATCCCTTCTTAGTCTGAAGTGACCCTCTTGTTGGTCCTCTAACCTGCTCCCGTCCCCATCTGGGGGATTCCGAGACTCCTTTGTCT
Organism: Eschrichtius robustus; assembly: GCF_028021215.1. Taxonomy (NCBI): domain Eukaryota; kingdom Metazoa; phylum Chordata; class Mammalia; order Artiodactyla; family Eschrichtiidae; genus Eschrichtius; species Eschrichtius robustus. Next base: position 40,422,916 of record NC_090834.1, read on the forward strand.
GTCTTACAGAGTCCAAAAATGAGCCCATTAAGAGGCTGTATAAGATCCGGGCCGTTCTGCTCAAGGAATCATATTAGGAGGGAATGAGATTTATGAGATGAGGTAATAGAAATACATTCTAAAGGAACTTTTTCCTCAAATGCCTGTTTCCTTTGTGATTGATTTGTGTGGAGGAGGCAAAGGAGATTGAATTCCCCTGCCTTCCCCACCACATTCCTACTGTTTCAGCTTCTAAATGTTCCCCATCACAGGACACAGGCATCTTCTCAGAGACTGGTCCTCAGGGACACTCCCCACTCTCAGCTCTGCAGTTTCCACATGCTTCTTTCAGTGACATTTCTGCTTTCCATTGACGCTTGAGAAATTTTATTAAAATGGAAGAAGATTTATCCCCCCAGCAGAAATTGGGGTCACTGATACTCACGGAAAGGTGCAGTGGCTCGCAGGTTATCCTGCAGCCGTTTGTCAAACCTCGTGGAGTAATTTATAGGCAAGTGCGCACCAAGGGTCACTCCTAGAGGGTGCAGAGCAAACTACACTGTGCGTTCTCCCCCAGATTTGTGTTTGTGATAAATAATAGATGAGTGAATCCCTACTGGGTGGCAGGCACAGAGCTACAACAGATTCTATGCGTTATTCTATTTAATCCTCAAGACAAATCTGTAAATTAAGGATTATTAGACCTCATCTCAGAAATGGGCAAGCTGAGGCTTAAGTCAGTCAACTTACCAAAGGCCGTGGGGTTTATAAGTATTACAGTTTGGTTCAAAACCAGGGCTTTCCTATAGAAAAGAACGAAATAATGCTATTTGCAGCAACATGGATCGACCTAGAGATTATCATACTAAGTGAAGTAAGTCAGACAGAGGAAGACAAATGTCATATGATATCACTTATACATGGAATCTAAAAAAATGATACAAGTGAACTTATTTACAAAACAGACTCACAGACATAGAAAACAAAATTATGGTTACCAAAGGGGAAAGGTGAGGGGGAGGGATAAATTAGGAGTTTGGGATTAACAGATACACAGTACTTTATATAAAATAGATAACCAACAAGGACCTACTGTAGAGCACAGGAAACTCTACTCAATATTCTGTAATAACCTATATGGAAAAGAATCTGGAAGAGAATGGATATATGTATAAGTATAACTGAATCACTTTGCTGTACACCTAAAACTAACACGACATTGTAAATTAGCTACACTCCAATATAAAATAAAAATTAAATTAAAAAACAACAACAACAGGGCTTTCTGACTCTTTACTGTCAATCAGGCTCAAATGACAAGAATACCTTTAAAGGGAAAGGAGAGATAGAAGGCCACCTGAAGGGTACATGGAAGCAGAAGGAGCTAGGGCCTCCTCCCCTAGATGTAAATAGCTCTGTGGGATCCTGTAATCATAAACATCTCAGGGTTTTCTGTAGGCTCAGAAGACAGTCATTTCTGCCTGGTTTCCCCCTGATTTAACAACAAGAGCTTATTGATCTCTTTCTATAGTGCAAAAGCACTGTGGTAGGACAGAGAGACACAAAGCTTATGAGAACATGCACTGTTTCCTAATTCAAAACCATAAACACTATAGTGCAGGACATGTGACTAACTATAGTAAATTCAGGATGTGATATTATTTTACATAGAGTGGAATGGGCATACTGAGTAGAGGCAGTGGGGCAGTGGCTTTTTTGAAAATGTGGTCCCTGGACCAGCAGTGTCAGGTCACCATCACCTGGGAATTTATTAGCAATGCAAATTCTCAGGTAGCACCCTGGGGATGGGGCCCAGCAATCTGTTTTGTTCATTGAAGTTTGAGAAACGCTGGTTTAGAGGATTAGGGGCTTGGCTGGTAATTGAATTTGGCTTGCTAGGAGATGGGGTAAGGGACTGACAGCAAATTGTTCTGGATAGGTAGTTTCGGGCTGCTGATTTAAAGGCTTTTAACTTCTCGCTGCTGAGACTTCAGCAAGTGAATGAAGTGCGGATGGCAAGCCTTTGGATGAAGTTTACATTTTAGGAAGATCACTGCCTGGCAGTAGATTCAAGGGACCATACACTAAAACTGACCACAGATTTCTCCTCTTTTTCCTGCCTTGGTTGCTCTGCCCACTCAAGTTTCTATGACAACAGTTCTGATACAATTTGTATTTATGAAAATCACATAAATTTCATTAGAGCCTTAGGGATTCTGACAAATCAATATTTTTCACATCTGTGGGTCATAAGGAAGAGCAGCCGCCCTTTGCCCGCTAGTCAACAGGAAACAGAAGGAGAGCTGTGCTGTTGTGTTAATTAGGAAGGCTCAAAGGCACAACTTTGGGAATTTTCACATTTTTCCTCTACCATTTGCTCTTTCGCACAAAGAAGACTTTATTCTCCTAACACAGCAAATCTTATTTCCTTTCCCGAAAGGTAAGGCTGAGAAAAGGATGCCTTAGCCACATCCCCTTACCAAATTCTCTCTTTACCTGGGCATCTGAATGATACTTGTTCTAAATGAGAATTTTAAGACGAGCTGGAGGATCACCGAAGAGCAATGCCCCCGGCTAATTCTCTACGGGGTAGTCTCGCTCTCTCGCTCCCTGATCATTCTACCTCGAACCTGGTGACAGCTCCTCTGTGAAATTAAAAAATAGACTTCATACATAAATTAGGACTTGCCAGTTACAGCCTCTGCCCAGCCAAAAGAAATCTGCTCTGATTTCAAGACTACTCTTGTCGACCTGTCATCAGACTTTTCAGAAGCATTAGGAGTGGAGATTACTGCCAGCTCTGGGCTCTCTCCTGAGCAGCTCCCCATGTGCTGACTTTTGAGAGCATTCACGATTTCTCTGGACTTCCCCTGTATCACACAGGAAAACCTAGACAGATGGTCAACCTGAGCAGCATCTTGCTTTCAGAGCCTGTCTCCGTGTGTGGGCCTGGTCACCCTAGGACCAACAAAACAAAGCTAGAGAAGGACAACTGGGTGGTCTACCATGTTAGGGAAACCAACACATGTCAACAGACTATGAAAATTAGGACTCTTTCCTCTGTAAATAAACTATAAGTGTTCACCAAACCTTGGAGTCTATGGGGCTCTGTAGCACCTCTTATCCATATAATTCATTTTAGCAGTAATCATATCCTCTCAGACAAACATGTTTTGTGTTTAGCCTTGCCTTCCCCACAGGACTTGAAATACCTTGAGAACAGGAAATGTGATTTATATTTCTTTTGAATACTAAAACCACAGCCCTGGAAACACAACGGATAATTCTCCTTGAACTGAATTAAAACGGAATGGAATACCAGAATTAGGGACCACCTCTTGAAGTTTGAAATAGGTAATTTGGGGGTTAAAAATAAAAGGAAAGGAAAGAAAAAGCAAAATGCAATCTTAAATTATCAGGCAGTTAGTTTACAGAAGTTATTACCCACAGAGGTGATATAAGCAAATACATAGGTTCTAAGATTTTTATTTGGATTCTTTGTGAACCACATATGCTAGCTTTATATCTATTTCTCTCTCATTCCACATTAATATTAAATAGATATGTTAGTGTAAAGATAGATCATAGGTATAGGTAAGTAAAATAGTTGGTTACTTGTAAGAGTCAAGTTTCGCACAGCAAGAGGTAACTTAAAAGGTAGTTACCTCTAACGATTTTCATGCCTCCTACATAAGCATGTCATTCTTGTCAGTCGACTGACCAGTGGTGATGGGAGAACTAACATTTAGCTCAACAGAAAGCTGAGGAGATTTTGCCAAAGTCCCATGAAGGTTCATGATTAAAATTATTTTCCTACCGCAGTACCTGCCATGCTTCCACAGACCACTAGCGGTTAGACACAGATGGATAAACAATGCTTTCTGTACTTTATGTGAGTTCATGGACAAAGCTCCATGATGTTTGGGTCAAGATGTTTTGGGGAAAGTCCTTCACTTTGGACATTGAAATGTCAAGTGGGGTGAAATATCAAGTGGGACAGCCCCTCTCTCAACCAGGGACCACTCCCTGTCAGAAATGAAGCTTGTGCAGTATAGGTCTGACCCCTTCCTACATGCGTCTTTGCTTCTGGAGTTTTGAAATTTCACCGCATTCTCCAAATGCCAGCTTTGAGAGACATACAAAGCACGGAATGTTTATCAGTCTCTTCTTGTAGTGTCTGGCTTTCTGGCACTTTCTTTGTCTGCTGAATCATGACAATGCTGCCAGGGAGGCCATTGGAACCCTCTCCCCCAATGACTGCCGTTGCTAATACAGTGCCGAGTCTGCCCTGCCTGCCCGATTGAGACGTGGCTGGGGACTTCACAACCACTGCAATTACAGAGTCCACCCACCACTGCAAGCGAGACACAGAGCCAAGAGAACATCAAGTTTAGGATTCCATTGTGCTTTGTTTTTTATTGCCTCATGATACTAAAGTTCCAGCTTGGAGATGAAACATTATATAAAGAGACCTAGGTTTGTTTTCAATGATAATTTGTTTTTCAGCCCAAACAAAGTAGGTAGAGTTGTTGTTGTAGTTGTTATTTAATCGCAGTGCTTCTGGATGAACAGTGACCATTCTTTACCTCCTCTGGTCAAACTCTTTAGGTGGTTTTCAGAAATTGGTTAATATGTCCTCAGATCACCCCTGTGAGGAAGTTAAGTATCCTTGTTTTTCTAGTTGGAAAACCTGAAGCATAAAAAGCTGCTTAGGCAATTGCCTTAGCCTGTCAGGGATGGAAGCCTGAGCTGTCACTGGGGAACTCTTGGTGTCTTGGAGGGAGGGCACTCTTGTCTCCTCATTGGAGGGAGATAGCACGTGTGCACTGTCCAGGGGCAGCGACATGGAGGTGAGAGCAAGCCTCCCACTCAAGGAGACCGTGCCTCTGAAACTTCCCCCAGTGGTGCCTCTCTCCTGGCTGACAGTTACAGCAAGTGACCTTCAGCTCTATGGAAAGTCCAAGGGACTAATTTAATGAACCTTTGTTGGGGGGGCGGGGAGACGGAGCTGGAGGAGGCTACCTGGGCCCAGGGCCAGTGTGAACCATCTTCAATCCATGCCGGGGGGGGGGTTGAGGGAGAGATGAGAGCATAAGGTGTCGGAAGAAAACAGGCTTCTCTACGTGGTCAGGGAAGAGAGTCTGACCATGCGGGAAGAGAGTCTGACCATGCGGACAGATGGAGGCCCTGGGTTACGGAGGCAAAGCATGTCAGCCAACCGGGAGCACTTCCTGTCTGCAGGCAGGCAGGCAGAGGGCCAGCTCTTCGATGAGCTGGAAATAGGAAGCGGTGGGTGGTGGTCAGCAGAACCCTTTTGCTCTGTGGCTTTTACGTAGTGAAGTGAAAGAGCTTGTTATGTCAGTGATCCGGGGAGCTTGTTTATGTGCCGTGTTTTCTTTTATGTTTCCTCTTGTAAGACTTGATGGTACTCCATCCACAGAGGCCACGCTGCAGTTACGTCTCAGACGTACATCAGCCAAGAGCCACTGTTCAGGCTGCAGTCGTTTTGCCCAGCCGCGTGGCTGGCTATGTTTAGCCCATGATTTAGTTCACTTGCCTCTGCTTTCTCGAAAGCAGGAGGGGGCAGGGCAAGGAAGGCTCCTTCTGTCGCCTTTTCTCTAAAGAAGTGACGGCGCCTTCCAGGCATTCTTACAGCGCAAAGCCCTGTTCTGAGTAACATGGAGGTAGTGACTGAACGTGGGACCAGGTCAATCTGGTGAGCCAGAGATTTTCCTCCCAGATTTTCTTAGTGAATTGTTGCAACCCCGTCAGGTGGGTGGTATTGTTTGGAGGAAAATGAGGCTCAAAGAAAGGCACGAGGTCTCCTAATCGACAGCCTGACCCCACCCTAAAGGACCTTTTGAACGACCAAAACCAGCAAGAAGGCAGGTGCAACTCAGATTGCTCTGAGCCCTGTCAGCATTCCCAGACCCACCGCCTTCACAGGAATCCAGTCTGACTACCTTCTGTTCACCCTTTCTGACGCAACTTGGCTACTAATCTCCGCTGGAGTTTCTGAGGGAGCCCAAGATATGGCATCCCTCTCTCCCACCTGAGTCCCAAACAAAGTGAGAGACATCACCATTCTTTTTTTTAATTTACTTTTTATTTTATATTAGAGTATACTTGATTTACAATGTTGTGTTAGTTTCAGGTGTACAGCAAAGTGATTCAGTTATACATGTACATATATCCATTTTTGTCAGATTCTTTTCCCATATAGGTTATTATAGAATATTGAGTAAAGTTCCCTGTGCTATACAGAAGAAACATCACCATTATTAATAAAAAAAGGACTGCAGTGAGAGACTTAGTCCACTGACTGGACTCCAAAGTTAGGCAGACATCTCTCCCCAGGCTTGGGCACCAAGGAGAGCCTGCTGGGTGAGACTTAACCTTGTGGGGGAGCAGAGAACTGCCCTCTTGGGGGCACGGCCACACCTGAGAGAAAGCAGAGCATCAGGATCTGCACACCTCCGGCAGAGTGAATTGAGGGCCAGGAGGCCAGTGTTACAGGTCCTGGGGCTTCACAGACACCTGGCAGTAGCCCTCAGGAAGCAAAGAGTCACTTCTCTGATGCTTCCCCCAGGATGTCTTAGCTGGAGCCTGTAGAAAATGCTAAGGCGCCCTCTCTGCTCCCCACAGCCCTCCCTGCATGTTGCTGTCTTGTCACATATAATCCTGAATTATGACTTACTGTTCGCGTGCCTCTCTCCTCCTGAGGCCTGTGCATTCTGATGAACGTCCTGGGTCCTTTCATCTTTTTGTCCACAGTGCCTGGCACATAGCAGGTATTGGTGAGAGCTGGTTGAATGGCACTGAACCGGGGTACTGAATCTCTTTACCAACCAATACTGGCAAGACTTTGTCGTTGAGTGGTCTCAGAAACTTCTGAGGTGTTTTTCTAAGTGTTCATTTACAAAGTCAGGATAAGCACTGCTGAGACGTAGCTCTAGAAGTTCTAAAGGAGAACAAAAACTATAATGCGTAGATAAAAGCTGCAGAGGCTGTTGGCAGCCAATTCTATTTATCAACATGAACCTGTGCAGAGGATGTATGTGTGAGTGGCCCTGTTTAGAGTAAGTGTGTGTGCTGGTGATTAATTACAAACACGTCGCTGGTGAGGGATCAATCCAAGATTTAATAGGGAGCCTCCAGTTACATTCATTCCCTGTAGTGAAGTACAGTTGACCCTTGAACAACATGGGTTTGAATTGCGTGGGTCCACTTATACACAGATTTTTTTTTTTTTTCAAGAGTAAATACTACGCTGCTCTACTACCGGAGGTTGGTTGCATGCACAGATGCAGAACCAGGGATATGAAGGAACCGCGTATACGAAGGAACCAAGCATACGAAGGGCTGACTATAAATTATACTCGGATTTTCCACTAAGCAGAGGGTTGGCACCCCTAACCTCCATGTTGTTCAAACTCAAAGTTTGATGCCCAGAACAACAGCAGCACCTGGGGGCTTGTTAGAAATGCAAATTCTCAGACCCCGTGTCCCCGCCCCCCCCCCCCCCCCCGCCGCCCCAAATAATCAGGATTTCTGTGAACAGTGTCCAGGAATCTGTGTTTTAACAAGCCCTCCAGGTGATTCTCAGGTTGCTAAAGTTCGAGAAGCATTGTTGCAATGCGCTTCCTCTAGTGTGGGAAGAACAGAGTTGCAGCGTCAAAGAAAATAACAGTAAGAGTTCACATAATTTGCAAGGTGATGTTCTAAACACTGTAAGTGTATTATCTCCATTATTCCTTTCATCAGTCCAATGAAATGGTTACTATTTTTCGCTTGGTTTTATAGATGAGCAAACTGAGACACAAAGCCAGGACTAGGGAGAGGCAAGGGAGGCACTCTCCTCCTCGTGACAGAAATTTAAGAGGGTGCCCCAAACCCAGTAATCAAGGTTAATAATATTTTAATATAATATTTTAAAAAATCCAAGTTAATGCTAATAAGTTAATGATGATCAGAATATCAAAGAAAGATCCAACAGGCAGAATGGTTACAATTACTTGTCAGGTGATACGGTTAGTAAGAAACAGAGTAAAGACTTGAACCCAGGCTAGTTGACTCCAGACACTGCGTACTCAGCGGAGATGCCAGGGACCTCCTGTCAACTAATACTGCCCTGTTCTGATAGGGAAGGAAAGGTCCAAGCCTAGGAGCAAGCAGCGTTTGGGTCACAGGGATGCCTCATGGTTCTGAACTCACTGGGACCTAAACAAAACAAGACAAAACAAAACAAAAAACTATCTAAAAACGGAAGCAGCAAATGCAGATGGGGGCCTAAATTTCACAGCTTGGCCGTCTATAAGAAAGAAAGATGATTTCTTCTAAGTATGAGAAAGGAAGACGATTTCCAGAGCTTCCTCCCAGTTTTTCTTCTGGCGGGCTCCTGCTGGGAAAATCAGTGTGTAGAACTACCCTGTATTCTGGCTGTGGGAATGCGATAATTAGAATCACTTAATATAACTGCAGTGGCCTCCTTGGTCCATCCACCTTTGGAGAGAGAGAGAGACTGAGTATTTCCCTTGCTTCCAATCTGTGAGAGTCTGGCAGACAGGCAAGCTGCTTGTCTTGAGGGCTTGTCATTGAGAGCTGGTCACCTAGAATGCCCCAACATGTTTGGGCTGCATTGTTAAACGCCATTGGTATTCTCCCAGCAAAGCTCCTCTCCTTCTTTCACCAAATCAGCATTCTGTGAACAGGATATTTCCTAACCTGATAACATTGCACGTTTCTGCTGCACCCGCCATGATTCTTCCCTGCTTTATATACATTGATTCAAAGGAATATTTCTGGTAAATGTGTTCATGTGTCAGGAGACACATAGCTAATTACATGGCTAATACAAATTTTACATGATACATTAAAGAAGATCAAAGGGCTTACGGCTAGCTCCCACTTTCCCTCTCTTTAGTGGGGACAGAAAAGATGATGTTATAAACCTAGAATTCTTGCTGGTCATGTACCCTGTGATATTTAAGGTAAGTGGGAGGTACAAAGTTTAAAACTGAGACATTTGGACAGAACTTCTAATATTTGGACAGAACTTCTAACTGGCCACATAGTGGTCGGTTTTTCTGTCCACTATGTATTTTGGTAGCTGTAGTATTTGGGGATAAGTTGTTTGTCAGATTTGTAATTTCAACCCAATGGAGGTCATTTCCTGGAGGCTACAAAGTGAGTGCTGGATGAGTTTACATTTCTTTTGCTATTGAGAGCAATTTGTGTTTACTCTTTTTCACCTTTTGAGTACAAATATTTTCTTTCAATAATTTATCCTAGAAATATGTATAGAGCACCTATTCACTAAAATCATGAGGGACAATTATATGGGGACGCTGTAGTCTCTGCTTTTCAGGATTTTATAGACAACTAACAGTCAGGAAATGTAACTGATAACTCTACTGCAAGATAGGACAGACTAAGAAGAAATAGCGTACGTACTTTGGACATTCAGCGATGAGAGAGACACACCTGGGAAGGATCGAGGAGGAGGCAGCTCAGCACAGTGGATCAAAAGGGTTTGATAAGTGAAAGAGGGCTCCAAGTGAAGAGACCAGGAGCAAAGGCAAGGGGATGAAGAGGGATGGATGAAGCACGTTCTAGAAAAGGAAAGTGTCCTGTTGGGCTGGAAAGAAGTAGAAATTAGATGAGGGGTTTTGAACTATATTCATTAGGCACGAGGGAGCCAGTGAAGATTATGTTTTTCAGCAGTGTTAGAATATAAGTAGAGCTCTGCTTTTGAGCAGTGCTTTTCAGACTTTAGTATGCATTCACATCACCAAGGGATTTTGTTAAAATGCAGATTCAGATTCAGAAGGTCTAGGCAGGGGCTTGAGAGCCTGCATGTCTAAGAAACTCCCAGGTGATGCCCTTGCTGCTGGACTACAAAGCATGCTTTTAGTAAGGAGTCTTCAAAAATACGTTGTAATGGGAGATCAGATAAATTGGAGTGGAGGAAGGATGGAGACTGAAACAGGGCTTATTACACTGGCCCGACAGGAGGTAAAGCAGGTCTGAACTAGAGCAGAGGAATATCTGGTGGAAGTGAAATAGGTAAGGCTTGACAGCTACCTTACATAGAGTGAGGGAGAATGGGATCCATCACAGATGACCCTAAGACCCCCAGACTGTGGACACGGGTGCTGTGAGCATGCCCCTCCCCTAACACTTTGTGCTCTAGTCATCCAGAACTACTTACAGTTCTTTGGAGTTGCCAGACTATCTGTCTAGGCTTGTGTCACATTGCTGATTCTGAAAGAAATGCTAGCGTATCTCTCCAGCCCCTCATCAGACTAACTCCTACAGAACCCATGCGACTCAAGTCAGGTGTTACCTCTTCCTGGATGTCTTCCTGGTACCCTCAACTACCCCCTTCCCCTAGGCTGGATTAGGTATCGCTCCTTTGTGCTCCCGTGACATCTTGTGAGGTCTCAGATCAAAGCACTGTGTAGTCAGATGACATACCTGACTAGGTATGACCCCGTGCTTCTGGAGTATAGGAATTCTCTTTCTCAGTTTTGTGACCTCAGCGTCCCAACAAGGTGGCGACTCAACAGTGTTTGATGAATGACTGGATGAGTCATGAGGCAGAGCAGAGTTTTACTCACCTGGTGGCAATGGCTTTTGTTTTTGTCATTTCTGGTGAGAAAGGAAGTTGTTTAGATGTTGAACTGAATCTAGTTTGGTACATGGTAATTTTGAGGTGCAGAAGATCCAGGTGAAGATGTCCAACAAGTAGTTAGACATTTCAGAATACAGCGTAGAAGACATTCAGATCTGAGTACAATGACTTAGGAGTCATATGTATGGAGTTGACAGTTAAGAATACAGAAGGGGATCAAATAAAGACAGAGAGGGAAAGGCAAAGGGAGAGAGACAACCAGCAGAGGAACAGAGTCACAAAGAGAATGAGACAGAGAGTAGACAGGGGCAGATGGAGGTTGACGGAAGACAACAGCTTTATACTTCACTTTTGAAGCCCTTCCTTCTGTGACACCCAGTGTGAGGGACATGATTGGGTCACATGTCACCGTGTAAGGGCGATGTTAGTCCTGGAGGACTTCGGGACGCGGCAGGAGGGAGATCCTGCAGGGAATTAGGCCTAGATGTGAGGTCAGGATCCAAAAACCGACTTGCAATCCAGGTTATACAGGCCTGTTTCATGCCTTTCTACCTTCCTACCTGGGAAGAATTTCATTCATCAAAATTTAGGTGAACTTACAGCTTGGTCCCAACTCCTCTGCCCTTTGCTTTCCAAACTGCTTGATGAGATAATCTATTCAACACACACACACACACACACACACACACACACACACACACGTACGTATGTTACTATGTTCTTCTTTCTATCAGGTAGCCTTGTGTGCATTTAAGAATAAGCCTTTTCAGGCTAGAAGGCCATTTTCTCCAAGTAAGAGCCCCCGAATTTTATCCAGAGCAGTACACGCCACAGAAAGAAATATCTGAATGCAGGCTGGTGGGCACCCCTCAAATCATCCTATGTGTGGGCATCTACAAGGCCTTCAGAAAGAATGATCACATCCAGCCTTTTTTTTCTTGTTGCCCAAAGCAGCATTTTAACAGACTTCTATTGTGTTCTCTCCATTCAGTTCACTTAGAGGGTGACATTTTGCCCTCAAATTCATATGCATAGTTGCTCTTAGAGACTTCCAGAGCTACATTCCTGACAAAATCAGACCCTCTGTTTTATCTGAAACAACCCCCCCAAAGAAAATCATCGGATCTGAATGAACAGAATAATTCTTCACGTCCACGGGAGACAGGCAGACAAAACCCAATAAAACTGAAGAAAGAAAGAGACATGGCCATGATTTGTTTTTCATAATTACTTATTCAGGGTAGAAAGGAACAGGGAAAGAAGGTTCCTTTTAACATGTCTTGACGTGACGGATTAGGTGTGCTCGTCATGTGTATGCAGGAGAGATGAATGCAGGGCCGTCTTATTAAAGGCGATGTTTCACGTTGGGCGGAGATATATTTCTATCTGCAACGCTGGAGATAAACACCCGGCATTTTATTCCTCTTTTTCATTGTGCTTAAAGCCCCTCGCTGTTCTCTCAGAGTGGCAGGTGCTGTGACTAGCTTGCATCAGACCTTTCTTTTCTACGTCCCATCACAAAAACAATCCCCCTTTCAAGACACGAAATAGAAATACCCTAAATGCATGTTTTCCTCCTAACAATACCCCCAAACATGTCTGTGATAGATCTGGAAATCATACTGGAGGGCAAAAAACCTACATCACCTCTGAGTTTATTTTCCCTTCCTTGTAACCCAGTCACACAGTTTTCTTTGGTGCAAACCTCGTCCCAGCCAGAAATCAAGGGAGAGAAAGAAAAAAGGAAAGTTTTAGCTAAATTGGCTTTGTTTCTTCAATTATGTGCAAAGCGTAAACAAACTTTTTCTACCTAAAACACACAGCCTTTACTCATGAAAGAGTTGAATCCAGAAGATTCTGACTTGAGCTGTAGAAGCAATAAGTTGGATCTGTGATTTAAAAGGAAAGAAATTAACGATACAGTTGTTCACATTTCTGATTAGGGGAGGGTGTTAATGCATCCTTGAATCATTTTCTAAGGCTATGATGAATTCTAGGATAAAAAATTTAAAAATAGTAAGTGCAGGAAGTGTCAAAATAAGGTTTATGCCGTAAATATTTATGCCTCCATGGTACAGTCCTGTGAGGACCTAACGTGTATCCTAAGCCATGTAAATACAGAAATAAATAATCTGGGATTTGAGGATGCCTAGGAGATTATAGTACACATCACTCATGATATAGGAAAGGAAGCATTGGCCAAGAAATTAGCTATATAGCGTAGATATTATTCTTTAGTCGTGAATGCAATTATTTACTTATTATAATCTTTAATTTTTTTTAAATTTCTTTATTTTTATTTTCTTCTTTCATTTTGCACCTGCAGTGAGGGAGTTTGACACTAACTCATAGGTGTGCTCATTCTATAAACGGTTTTTGAATAAATAAAGAAAGGATGGGACATGATTCCTACCCTGAAGTAACTTAGTGGTTGAACTCAAGTCTCGTGGTCCCCAGGAGACTGCAGGGCCTTTTGTTTTGAGCAAAGAGTGTGCCAAGCTCTTTTCTTGGAGCTTCTACGTTCAAAAGGGCTGCTAACTGCATCTTTTAACCTGTAAAGACTCAGGAAAAATAAGTTACCAAAAGCATTTCAAATGTTGAATTATTTCTTACAACCCGAAAAGAGCGACTGGTGATGGTGAGTTACCTTCACCTTTGGATGAGTGATCCCGCGTCACTGCAGTATTCGAGAAGTCCCTGTGGTACAACAAGGCGTGTGTGAAATCTGGGTGTTGTCATCTACTGAGAACCTACCTCATGGCACATACTGGTTTGAAGTGCTTCGTACATGCATCTCATCTCACCCTCAAAATGGCTCTGTGCTATGGTGCTGTGCCCATCACACGAAGACCCTGAGGGTCAGAAAGGTTAAGTGATAGAATCACAGAGCTAACAGTGATAACGACTTAGATTTGGACTCGGCCCTGTCTGACTCCAAATTCCTCGCTTTGGCCCCTATTCTGCCTCCCAGATTCACTGCTAACAGCAATATGGTATCCAATTCTTCCAAGTAATTTTCTTGTCTTTTGTTTTTTGTTTTCTTGTTTTATGATTTTGGGCCATAGGGTGTGTTGGCTCTTGTTTTTTTAAATACAATTTTTGTTTATTTATTTATTTTTGGCCGTGTTGGGTCTTCGTTTCTGCGCGAGGGCTTCCTCCAGTTGCGGCGAGCGGGGGCCACTCCTCATCGCGGTGCGCGGGCCTCTTCACTGTCGCGGCCTCTCTTGTTGCGGAGCACGGGCTCCAGACGCGCAGGCTCAGCAGTTGCGGCTCACGGGCCCAGTCGCTCCGCGGCATGTGGGATCTTCCCGGACCGGGGCTCGAACCCGTGTCCCCTGCGTTGGCGGGCAGATTCTCAACCGCTGCGCCACCAGGGAAGCCCTTTCCAAGTAACTTTAACTACGAGCCAGTAGTGAGCATTCAGCCAGACTGGTCTGGAGCATAGTTTCCCATTTTCTCTCATAAAAACCTACCGGATCCTATAGCCTTAGGGTCCCAAAGAGATAGAATTCCCTATGAGATCCCTGTCTGGCTTCCTTCAAATCATGAAGCTTCTGCTACCAATAACTTAAAAAGGTATATCCTTATCCTGACGGCTCCTGTGTAAGACAGGACCGTAACACAGTCATTTGAACATGTAAACATTTTCCTTCACCTTGGGGTGATGGAAGTAGATGCAAGAATCATCCATATTTTATGTGATAGTACTGCATGTCACCATGTTTGTGTGTGTGACAAACTGCTCTGGTTGCAATCCTTCACATTCATATATGTGTACAATTGTTTAAAGCCCTTACACATCATGATTTTATCAGGACAGTCCCTTTTATAGACTAGGAGACTGAGTCCTAGCAGGTTTAAAGTGACAGGTTACGCAGCTAATTCACAGAGGAGACAGAACCAGAACTCACATCTCTTAATGCCTGGACCAGCGTTCCTTCTACTGTGCCAGGTTGTTGAAAATTCTGAGCCTTATCACGTGCTTCTTATCTTTTCCCTGAAAAATCACAAGACGGCAAGATGTTATCTGGCCTATCACTGTAAATATTTTAGCATTAAAATGAGGAGGAGGAGTAAAGAGAGAAAAATGTTTTTGTAGAGATTTCTTGCAGAGATAGGAGGGTTCTTGGTCTCCATCCAGAGATCATGAGCATTTAATGAGACTATTGTCCACAAGTTGGTGCAGGGTTTAGCAATGAAGTGGTAGCTGTGTGATACTTCTCAGTCTCCCTCAAGGTCTCCAGAGGGAAAACAGGAAGCAGGATTAGTACTGACAGAAGCTGCCTCTGGTTCCGGCCTTGAGGAAAGCAGGTCACCTCTCTGAGCCTCAGTTTTACCTTCTTTAAAATGAGGGTAATAGTTCCTGTTTTTCCCAGCTCACAGAGTTGTTTTTGAGAATCCAGTAAGGTAATGCATTGAAAATTCCTGGAAAACCATTCACATTACACGCCTTACAAATGTAAGGGATGCTTTTGAATATTATTAATGGGTCACAGAGATTCCACAGCACTGAGAAAACAATGGAATGAAAAGAATGCAATACACTTCACTCTAAGTTACATTTTTTTCCCTCTTGAATCAAAAATGGGGAAAATAATATTTATTCCACAGGGCTTGCATAAGAACAAAAGGAAATGTCTGTAAAGGACTTAGAGTAATACTTGGTATACATCTGGCACCTCTTCCAAAACTTCCAGTGGTGAAGCCTACCTCATCAGATAGGCTGACAGATGATCCCAAGTAAGACAGTGAGTATTCTTATTGTTTGTTACTATTCTGTCATTCTCAGTTTACTACACTTCCTCTAATTCCACAATAAAAATACAGCTATTCATCAGATAGCAAGCCCAGGATCCCTGTCTTCTAAAGTCAGCGCCATGGGGGGGAGGGGTGCCACACAAATATTTCGAGGATTATTTAGTGATTGAATCTGGGGAACTGAGCTGATGAATTCCTCCACATTTCCACATATTGTTGAACTGAATCCACTGCCACTACATACTTTTCTGGTCCCAATCTACTTCTCCACCTCTCTCCTCTCCCAGATCCCTCCTCCTGGACTTTCTGGAAGATTTGCCCATGACTTAGCATGTCAGCTAGCCCTGGAGTTTAGACACTGATTCTCTTTGTTTCTCAATAAGCATTCTTCCTGACTGTATTATGAGAATTCTCTAGATGTATATATTTGGTTTGTGTCCCTCGAGGCCCTGATTAATGTTACTCAGCATCCGCCCAGCAGTGTGCTTTCAGTTACTAATTGCTTTACCTGGTTAGTAAAAAGCCTAATCAGTTAGGTAGCAGAATTCGGAAGAGAACATCCAAGCTCTGAAGGAAAAGCCCAGTGCTCATTCCTTTACCCATCAGCCTTCCTGCCATGAAATTATTAGACCCTCATATGCCCATCATTTCAACTGCTGTCCTCTTCGTTTATTCTCTCCAGCCCTCCCCAGAGAGAACTCCAGCATGCTATTTAGTACAATCGGGCTAACATCTTCAGACACTGCAGTTAGGTGTTTGAAATAAAATGTGTAATTATGGTAGTGGAAAGCTGCATCTGATTCCAAACAAACCTCGTGTTCCCCTGGCTATAATTAGAGAGCAAGGTTTGCAGCACACATTTTCCCAGCAAAGCCAGTTCAAGTGAGGCTTCTGTTCTTTCAGAGGGGCTCCTGGAAGTATAGAGCCTGGTGATGAAATGATTGGGCATTTGTCCCCCTTCTCAATTCTAAACGGATTGTCCATCATCATTCATAGAGCCTTAAAGTACACAAGGTATGTGTAAGGAATTAACGTTTGGAGTTTTGGATAATACTCTTCAAACGTATTTGTCTCTGAACAGGAACAAATTAGAAGAAGGAAGGAACGTTGCAGACACCCACAGACATCCATGGACCAACATGTGCAGAAGTAAAAACTGTCTCTTAAATGCCTCCAGAGCCTACCTTAAAATCCATAATATTAGGAGTAGGAGCAAGGTGACCAAGGGCTCAGAGGTTTTCCTGTTTCCTATGTGAGGACTGTCCGTGTGAATCTTCTCAAAACTGTGAATTTCCCCACTGTCCTTGGAGGGTTTATGTAATTAGGCATATTTAGCTGTACCATGTTATAATGCTACAGGAAGAATCCCATTTGTCAGCAGTTTTAAACTTTGCCAAATAAAGGCTTATTGGCAAAAGGCAGTGAACACTCTGATAATGACCCAACTTTAGAAAACACACACCCTGCTGTGTTGTATTCAAGCCACAGTTCTACTGAAATAAAAAAGAGAGACAATGCCTGCTTTCAGACACTACAGATCCTTTGTATTCCAATAAAGGTCTAAGTTAATGTTTTAAAAGGTTATTGCTATTTTTTCCCATTTAGCTGGCATCATTTATAACTCTTATTTAAACAAGGTCCTACGTTATTTTACTATTTCTTTTTGCACAGAAACTAGTGTTTGATTGCATTAGATCATCAGCTTCTGGTTTTCATTAGACAAACCTGAAATACCCTATTATTAAGATTAAACAAAAAAATAGTTGTTTTCTTATTCTGAAACCTATTATTTTGAGGCTACTCTGACCAGAGGAAAAGAAATCAGCTTTGCAAAACCTGACAGAGAGATCCTTCAAGAGGAGTAAGATAACCTCATCAATGCTGCATTTGGGTTGCTTTTGTATATGGGTCCCGTCCTACAACTGACAGTGGAAAAGAGGGATAAGTTAATTCCTTGACTTTTGCAGTACTTTATTAAGAAAGGACTTCCAAAGTGCACCATATATGGCAAAATATACTGTTTGCCTGTGTAATGCCTGCATTCCTGTGAGGCGCTCCTGAAAATCTACAATAAAATAGCACTTGGACCTAAGTGTTGTCAGGGTCTTCTATCTCCGTGTCATTTACACTTATTCTAGTGTTAATTCAACATAAATACCAGGCCGAGCCATTGAGGGGGAGCCACAGCAGCCTAACAGGAAAATGAGGTCAAGATGACATGCACACATCAGGACTTCCTTAACTCTCCCACCCACTCAAATGAGAACTCTAGCCCCCTCTCTTATGGTCTCTTCCTCCTGACTTATTCTTGCTGGTCGACTGGACCTCAATTAGAAGCCATCTCTCCAGGACGCCTACCTCAGCCAACCAAAGAGAGGAGTTAGGTGCCCTCCCATGAGCTTGCAAACTATTAGAGCTCTAATCATACCATATTGTGCTCATTTCAGACTTGTTGGTTTCCCACATTGGACTAATGTGAGGGACCATATCTTTTCAATATTGTATTTGCTGCATCTAGCCTACTGCACGCCACGTACGAGGTGTTTAGTAAAGGTTGGTTAAATTAATGTCCCCTCAGACTAGCGTTCTTGATTGTCCACTCACCTTCGCCAGTGTCTTCTGGTTTTGCCGCAGATTCCTGTGACGATGGCTGGCCCCACTGGTGATGTCGGCCAGAGCGCCAGCGCTGCCGCTGAGGTGCCCACTGACAACAGCCTCCAGGCTGCCTGTGCTTGACTGTGCTTCCCCTGCTGATGCACAGATCCTGATTCAGATGCTGCATTGTTTTGTTTGCTTATTTTATACTTCCTGTGTCTTTGCACCACCACCCTTATTTTTAGGACGTTCTAGGCATGGCCCTTAGAAGGTGGTAAGGAAAGCAATCTAAGGGCCCAGAGGTCTGCTGTGCTCAGAATCACCCCTTTCTCTGTGATAGTGGTTCAAACTCATGTACCTTGGTTTTCATCTCTGAGAATGAGTTTTTTTCTCAGGATGCTCTCTGGCTCCTCATCTAAATGAACCTTAGTGGGATTTCCCTTCCGTATGTCCATTTGATATACCCAGATACGTCCGATTCTGAGGGTAAGCACAGTGGAGGCTCTAGCTGGAGCCCTTCCTGCTCTGAAAAACTGTCTGAGCATCAGCAAACTTTTGCTCCCTTGCATTTCAGGAGAGGTGTCAAGGGTCCTGGTAGGGTACAATACAGGGAACTCAGTTAAAATTGAGTATCTGATTAACAATGAATACATTTTTTAAGTATATGCCCCAAATATTGCATGGGACATACTTATACTAAAGAAGTACTGCACTTCAGCCCCAAACTAAACACCTCACCAGAAGTGATAATGGTTTTATCACATCATCCTTTATCCCCACTTACCTGAGCTTACTGTAAGCCTTTGAGTATTGAATAACTAACAAGAAAAATATAAATGGTCAACAGTGTGATGAAATCAGGCAGGATGTTGTATGAGCTATACTAAGAAAACGACTTGATGTTTAAATGAAATTCACATTGTGTCCTGTGTTTTAATTTGCTACATCTGGCAACCCTGCATCAGAAGCATCATACAGCCGTTTGAAGGACAGGGACAGTAATGTTCCCAGTATGTCCCTATAATGACAGCCCCTGGGGTGGCCCTTGACGGAACAGATGGAACTGTCAACTGTCTCTGACCTCCTGACCCACATGCTCACCCCAATCCAGATGGCCTTCCGCGTTCTAAGGGAGGAAGGGAGGACACGTCACCTAATCAGCAAGTTCTAGACTCTGGATGTCTTTATTTGTGTATCTTGAGTGGTGAAAGGTCTTTGGGGAAGAGAGAGGGGGAAGTCTAGAGGCTACCTCTGGCAGCACTGCATCAGGCTGCATCTTACTGGAGTTGAGAAGTGCGGCACCAAAGAGTTCTGGTTTAAAGTCATGAAAGCTTAGGGAGTGGCTTCTGAGACTCTACTCAGAGAAAATCCAAGCTCCACATGTCATGTAGAACTTCTGCTAGCCATTCTGCCCTGGGGATTGGCTTGGATTCATCTCAGCCTGTTCATGCTGGGCAGAAGTGCTGTGCTTCAGCTCCAAAAGCTAAGTAGCTCAGAAGAGGTGATAACAGCATTTTCATGTCTTCCTTTATTCCTCTTCTACCTGGTCTTACTTTTAAGCCTCTGAGTATTGAATAACTAACAAGAAAAATATAAATTGTCAACAGTATGATGAAATCAGGCCAAGGCAAGAATGTGAAAATGAATTAACATGAACAGGGTAGACTCTTAATTTTCTTGCCTCAGTCCTGGCTTTTGTGCTCGCCACAAGTCTAATGGAGGCCCAGATGAACCATGCCAATGCCGGAGCACTTGTAACAAAACAAGAGGAGGTAAAGAGGGATGAAATCATCCGTGGAAGCAGGAAGCAATTAACCACATAAAGAAAGTGAAACATCATCAATGATAAGCCTCTCCGGCAATTTACTAAGGTTTGGGAACTTTTTGTTCAGAAGGTCTTCAGTAAGTTTTCCTAGCTTTCTGCAGCTTCCTTAATTCAATAGCTTTTTTTTTTTTTTTTCAAAACGACAAAATTATGCAGTCATTACTGCCCACATACCCAGGTCTTTATTGTATCATAGAGATTAGATGTGGGTGGAAAGAGTGGAAATAGGCAACAGAGATGGAAATTTCAAAGGTCCTTAATGTTTGCCTTTGCTTGAGTATTTTGTATTGCAGATCTTCCTCGATTTAAGGTGGGGTTACCTCCTGATAAACCCATCATAAATCAAAAATATCTTAAGTTGAAAAGGCATTCAATACATCTAACCTACTGAGCATCATGGCTTAGCCTAGCCTACCTTAAACGTGGTCAGAACATTAGCCTACAGTTGGGCTAAATCATCTCATGCAAAGCGTATTTCATAATAAAGTATTGAATATCTCATGTAGTTTATTGGATTCTGTACTGAAAGTGAAGAACAGAATGGTTGTGTGGGTCCAGCATGGTTGTAAGTATATCGGTCGTTTACCCTCGTGATCGGGTGGCTCCCTGGGAGCCATGGCTGCCACCACTACCCAGCCTCACCAGCGAGCGCCATACCCCATATCGCTAGCCCGGGAAAAGGTCAGAATTCACAATTCCAAGTAGGGTTTCTGTTGAATGCATATCATTTTTCGCACCGTCGTAAAGTCGAAAAATCTTAAGCTGAGCCATTGTGAGTCTGGAACCCTCTGTATTTTGGTCTTTGCCATCATCTGCTACTGTCCTGAGAGACGGAGCTTCTGTACTGTTGTTCTGAAAAACAACAGTCACTGCTGATCAAAACGATTATGAGTAGGCAAAGAGGGGAGATGGAGTCCCCAGTCTGATTTCCTGCTGTCTAATTACCTTTCTCTAAGGATCTTGTGATTCTTGACAAAGAATTTAATGTGGTTGGAGATTTATTATTCTCTCTTACAGATCAAGAAAAGGGAATTGTTGTGTAGTCAATATTTGGGATAGTAATTGTTGCTACCACTGTCTTTTTATAAATTGATGTATAGTTGACATACAGTAATATTGTTTAAGTTACAGGTGTATCATATAGTGATTCACAATTTTTAAAGGTTATACACCATTTATAGTTATTATAAAATATTGGCTATATTCCCCATGTTGTACAGTATATCTTTGTAGCTTATTTTATACCTAATAGTTGGTACCTCTTATTCTCCTACCCCTACATTGCCCCTCCCCGCTTCCCTCTCTCCACTGGTAACCACTAGTTTGTTCTCTGTATCTGTGAGTCTGCTTCTTTTTTGCTGTATTCACTAGTTTACTGTATTTTTTAGATTCCACATGTAAGTGATATCATGCAGTATTTGTCTTTCTCTGTCTGACTTATTTCCTTAGCATAATGCCCTCCAAGTCCATCCATGTTGCTGCAAATGGCAAAATTTCATTCTTTTTTATGGCTGAGTAGTATTCCAGTGTGTGTGTGTGTCTGTGTGTTTGTGTGTGTGTGTGTGTGTGTGTGTGTGTGTGTATACCACTTCTTTATCTATCCATCTGTTGATGGACACTTAGTTTGCTTCCATACCTTGGCAATTGTAAATAATGCTGCTATGAACATTGGAGGGCATGTATCTCTTTGAATTAGCGTTTTGGGGTTTGTTTGGGTTTTTTCGAATGTATACCCAGGGGTGGAATTGCTGGGTCATATGGTAGTTCTATTTTTAGTTTTTTGAGAAACCTCCATACTGTTTTCCACAGTGGCTGTACCAATTTACATTCCCACCAACAATACCACTGTCTTTTAACATAGGTGGTGGGTGATGGGCCTAATATATCTGATTTGTGTACAGATTTGTGTTAGTAGAGCTAATTTGGTCCATGGTACATTACAAAAAGATATGGAAAAAAAGTTTTATTAGAACATGGTTCTGGAATATTTCCCTTTAAAGGAACTGTAAACATCAAATGACTTATCCTGGGCAACAAAAGTTGCGGGATAATTAAGTAACTACTTTCAAGAGTGCTGGAAGTTACTGTAGGAAAAAGTGTAACGAACTACTTTTTACCTTCTTGGAAGACAAAACAATTTAAATTTCAGAATGGGTGGTGAAATCTTTCTCATCAGCATTTTACTGTAGAGGACGGGGAATCTTCCCCAAGTGTTTGAGAAAGGTAGGGAGGGGACCCAGTAACCTAGAACAATGTAAAGTTTTCCGGAGGATTCACAAGTTCGGGGAGGTCATACAAACCCACTGGTCTCTAACTAAGAAACTTCTTGGGTCCTTCCTGTGCTGTGGTTCACAGGTTCTTCCACCTCAGGCATTCCCAAGTGAGGATGCATTATCAAACCCAGTCCCTGGTGGTTCGTTCACCCAAGCAACATTATTCACCCCCATCTTTCTCACCCTCTCCTAAACGCTGGCCGACCGCTTGGGGGTAAGGAAAACAGGAAGACTGAAATAAGATCTCCCATTAGCAGCCATTAGGAGCCCAACATTCATAGCTCAGCAGCCACTGAAATAGATTTTTCATAAATTTCCTGAGTAGCCTTGTGGAACCCAAGATAAAGGGCAGTTATTTGCTCCCTCTTTTACAGATGGCATAAATAACTTCCTTTGGCCACAAAGCTTTAGAGCTAGGAATGAAACAAAGATCTCCTAGTCCAGGGACAGTAACATGAGCTCAGGTGGCTGCCTGGAAATTAGCACTTGAAGAGGGTGACTAAGGAGGAGGCTTTTAATGTGGGTATCAGCACAGAATACAGCAAAGTATATTTTTCTTCATTTTTTTCATATTCCATTTTGCTTCACTTCAGCATTTTTTAATGTTCCGTTTTTGATTACAATAGAAGGATCTTAAGTCATACAGAAAGAAGAATCCTGTATTTTTATTAGCTTAGGTATATTAAGGTTTCTTTTGGCCCTAATAACTCCAAGTAACATTTACCATGGCTATTTCTTAATCATTCCTTTCAAAATAGGAATGACAGAGGCCAAAGAGCAGTTATGACACAGTGCCTTGATGAATATGGGAATATTGTAGGGAAAAGTATGGGAAGGGAAATTATATGATGGAAAGAGACTGCCTTTTGATGTGATTAGTATATCAAAAAGGTCGTTAAAAAATAAAGGAGCCAAGTATTAAAGGCCAATCTATTTAATAACGTTCAGGTTTAACCTAATTCTAATTTTCTAATTTGCTCATAATAATACACATTAGCCAGGGGATTAATATTGGCCATAAATACCTACACAGTTTCCTCCTCTCTCTCTCTCTCTCTCTCTCTCCCTGCTCCCCCCCTCCCCGCTCACACACACAGTACGTGTAGTATGTTAAAGTGGAGACTGGATGGTCAGTGAGTTTGTGGAGAGTACAATGCTTGTTATTCTTCTTCTCTCTGAGAGGCAAGAAACAAAGGAATTCCACAGCTTAGATCATGTGAGGAAACTCTTTCTAGCTCCCAGTAAATGTGTCGTCCAGTTCTCAAAATGCACAGGCTAAAGTAAACTTAGACTCTTATCCAAAGTCTTTGCTGAGAAAACAAAGGAATTAGGTTTTCCCTAAAGATTTTCCTAAACCAGTCAGATTTGCTTCTTTTGATCCAGGCGTATTAAAAGACAGTAAGAGAAATTTAGTCTTGGGAATTACTATTTTAAACAAAGGCCCGAAACAGTGGTGTCTATTTTTAAAGCCTCCTCATTCCTCTCCAGTAACCAAGCGCAAGGTAATTTGAATTCTGTTTCCAGTTAAGACGGTCAACTTGATTCTACTGTACAATTCAGCGGTCTCTCCTTTATACTTGATTTCTATGATATTAAGTATATACAACATTTCCTTTCCTTTTAACCCGGTTTCCACTTACACTTTTCTGTGTACCTGAGATCTGTACTGTGACCTGCCTGAACTCATGGAAAATTGACGGCACTGAAAGAGAATTGTAGTTAAGCTTCCCGATGGCACTTTTTAAAAACAGCAGTGGAAAAAAGTAACAGGGCACTCGTCAGATGTGATTTTTGGCAGACACTTCACTCGGGCTGCTCAGGGTATCCCCAGAAATTATAAACCCTCAAAGTTGTTCAGGGCACAGTAAATAAAGCAAGATAAATTATTTTAATGTTCAACTTATTGATTCAGTTCCCTTCTCTGCAAGTTTTTAGTAACATGGATTTCGATCTAAGTGAAAGGTCAGCTTTGAAGTAAGTGTAAAGATACTTACAGGAAACGAAGCAGAAAGTGAGCTTTCATGCATTTTCAAATGTCTCTGTTATTTAGGAGAAAATGAACTGTGGCATCAGTCAAAAGAACAACAGATGCCTACCTTCCTATATTAAAGTTAAATGAATACCTATCATACCAGTAGTATGCTACTAACTCTGAAATTGGAAATTCACTAAGGTATGTTTTCCCCAACTTTGCCTGTGAAAACAGGAAATAAACAACTGTGAATTAAGGTTCTGAGTAAATATGTAGCAGTTGTAGTTTGGGGGGAGATGGGGAAGACTGCCAAGATGAAATCATCATGGTAGATTTTTTTTTCTAGTGTGGGACGCTAACTAGACATTTGTGACAACTACATAATCAACAACATCTTTAAATATTTAATTTCTTGTCAGTTGTTATCTAAATTGATTTCAACTCATGTTTATGTAAGTGTGTATGTATTACATACATACGTATAACTAGATCTGTCAGAGGGAAGTGGCAAATTGAAGCAAATATGTGGCTCATTCTGCAGAGTAAAAAGAGGAAGAGAAGAAACCTGATGGCGAGGAAAAGGACAATTTAGAAAATTGTAACTTACCATATAGATTTATATTTAGGAATAGCTTGGACTTCCTCAAATGATATGTCTTCCTACAAATCTTGGACTCCTTCCTACCCTAGGTCATCAGATTGATTCCTAGATGTGTTTAGATGGTCACGTATAAGTGAGTTCACTGGCACCTTAGTGCAGGACTCCTTGGTTCCATGTTGGTCCTCAGTTGGGTTAGTTACCAAAGTTTAGTTCAACAGTAATTTAGTTCACTAAAGTACCCACTGTGTTCCAGGCCCTTAGCTAGGTGCAGGGGCCTCAGTTCATTTCATTATAATCTATAAGGTGTTTTGTTGTTGTTAAAATGATCCCCTGGTCTGATGCCCAAACTAATAACAGAAAACTAAAATGCAATACAAGACCTCTGGCTTACACATTCCATTACCTGACACCAGGGTCTCCTGAGATCAGGTGAGCATGATGGGGTTGATTTGGCCAAGAGACCGGAGGCATGTGATTCTCCGAGGTCCTGTGGCAGAGGAAGGCCAGGGGAACGCTGCCCCCATGTTGGTTGAACATTCAAGCGTTTAGATCAGGAAGACTTGCGTTACAAGGCATGCATCCTTCATCCCTTCTTCCCCAAACCCAACCCTGGACACCATAGAAAGAGAATCATTTTGTTCAAAGGATGGGTGCTCTCATTCAGAGATGCATGTCGGTATCAGGGATTAAGAGCACCTCCCTGATCAGTGAACCAGAAGAATCCCTCCTCCAGAGGTGGGAAAGAACATGCCATTCTCATTCAGGAAATAAAGCTGCATGAATGATAAGAAAAGTCGATCTTTACCACAGTTTAAAAAAATCGAAAACACCTGGGTTAGGACCTCACTTCTGCCACGTAGTAGCTGAGTGAACTTGAGAAAGTTATTTACCATGTCTCAGTATCAGTTTCCTCCTCTGTAAAGGTGCAGTAATAATAAGATCTAACTCATAGGCCTGGCATGTGCATGAAATGAGAAAACGTATAGAAAAGTTTGGGTGCAATATCTGGCATTGGGTAAAGGTTCAGTAAATGCCCCCTGTTACTACCATCCCTCCTTCTGCTATAGCTGGGCTGCCTGAGGGGCTTCAGACACTATGGATCTAATGCCTTGTACATGCCTGGAGCTCAACTTTTAGAAGGAATCCTTGCTGTTTCTTCTAATACATGATATCGTGGCAAATGAGGAAATAACAGTCAGTGGTATTTGTGTCTTTCCATGGTAACCATTTCTGTTTACCCCTCTTAGCTGGAGGAAATGAAGGCAATAGCGGCTGAATTAGTTGGAACATGCCATTCACTTTTTACCACAATGTGGTAAGTAAGAATAGGGAATATGATTATAAAATTTCTATGTATCAAATAGTTGGAAATGTCAGATAGAATCTGGGGGAAAGAAGGATAGATTAATTTACATACAGCAAAACTTTGTTGACTCATTTCTTAAATTTCAGTATACTATTTGGACAAGAGTGTGGCCGATTTTAAATATATAAGAAGCATGATCTTTTAAGTAAATAAGTAATTCCGGAATCTTGAAGTACTTGGAACCTGTAACCTGGTAGGGGACAAAGACAATAAACAAGTAAATAAATAAACAAATAAACCAAGTATTTATAGTTTGTAATAAGAGCTATAAAGGAAATAAATAGGGTTCTGTGTCCTACTGACTTACTAGCTGTATGATCTTGAGTAATTCACAGATCCATAGAGTAATAGAATTTGAAGGCATCTTAGAGATCGTTACAAAGGCTTTATGAACTATAAAGCACTAAACATATACAAAGAATGATTGTCAGCAATATCTAATTATAAGCCATTCCTACCTAGTAATAAAAGCAGCCATTAAAGACTTTTATTTTTTTTTAAATTTTATATTGGAGTATAGATGATTTACAACGTTGTGTTAGTTTCAGGTGTATAGCAAAGTGAATCAGTTATATATATACATATGTCCACTCTTTTTTTTTTTTTTAAACGTCTTTATTAGAGTATAACTGCCTTACAATGGTGTGTCAGTTTCTGCTTTATAACAAAGTGAATCAGCCATACATATACATACGTCCCCATATCTCTTCCCTCTTGCATCTCCCTCCCTCCCACCCTCCCTATCCCACCCCTCTAGGTGGTCACAAAGCACCGAGCTGATCTCTCTGTGCTATGCGGCTGCTTCCCACTAGCTATCTATTTTACATTTGGTAGTGTATATATGTCCATGCCACTCTCTCACTTTGTCCCAGCTTACCCTTCCCCCTCCCCGTATCCTCAAGTCCATTCTCTAGTAGGTCTGCATCTTTATTCCCGTCTTGCCCCTAGGTTCTTCTGACCATTTTCTTTTTTTTTTTTTTTTGTAGATTCCATATATACGTGTTAGCATACGGTATTTGTTTTTCTCTTTCTGACTTACTTCACTCTGTATGACAGTCTCTAGGTCCATCCACCTCACTACAAATAACTTGTCCACTTTTTTTTAGATTCTTTTCCCATATAGGTCATTACAGAGTACCAAGTAGAGTTCCCTGTGCTCTACAGTAGGTCCTTATTAGTTATCTATTTTATATATAGTAGTGTGTATATGTCAATCTCAATCTCCCGATTTATCCCTGCCCCTTTCCCCCCTGGTAACCATAAGATTGTTTTCTACATCTGTAACTCTATTTCTGTTTCGTAAATAAGTTCATTTGTATCATTTTTTAGATTCCACATATAACTGATATCATATGATATTTATCCTTCTCTGTCTGACTTACTTCACTCAGTATGACAATCTCTAGGTCCATCTATGTTGCTGCAAATGGCATTATTACATTCTTTTTATGGCTGAATAATATTCCATTGTATATATGTACCACTTCTTCTTTATCCATTCCTCTGTCGATGGGCATTGAGGTTGCTTCCGTGTCCTGGCTATTGTAAATAGTGGTGCAATGAACATTGGGTGCATGTATCTTTTCGAATAATGGTTTTCTCTGGGCATATGCCGAGGAGTGGGATTGCTGGGTCATATGGTAGGTCTATTCTTAGTTTTTTAAGGTACCTCCATACTGTTCTCCATAGTGGCTGTACCAATTTACATTCCCACCAACAGTGTAGAAGGGTTCCCTTTTCTCCACACCCTCTCCAGCATTTATTGTTTGTAGACTTTATGATGATGGCCCTTCTGACTGGTGCGAGGTGATACCTCACTGTTGTTTTCATTTGCAGAGACTTTTATTAAGAGCTTGTATTCCTCACTGGAAGTACAATATGTTTCTTGAAAACATAAAACCCATTTCATTCAATATTCCATATTTCAGTATTTTCACTATATTAAACTAGTTCCCTGCCAAGTGATCTGACTTAGAGAAGGCTGAATATTCACCTCATCTTTTGGAGGGAAGAGAATCAAGGTGCGTAATGATTATACGGACTGACACTCATATGCCTGGAGACACGACATGGCCCAGAAATAACAGATCTAGGTGCTTGTGAAACTTTAAAATCAATAATAATAAAGACACATAAAAAATAAAAACAAATGTATTTAGCTACTTTTTCCCAGATGGTGTTCAACAAAAATGGAAATCAGAATATAGACTTCTAGAAAACAGGCAACAGCATATTTATTTCATATTAATAGAACCATTCTTTGTAATGGTTCTCTTGTAATGTTTCATATGCTCAATATTGAACTTAAAAGTATTTCCATTTAATAGGAAATATTCCATTAAACATCAAATAAATTCATATCCTCACTCATTTTCATGAAAAATTCTGAGTGTAATCTCATATTCAAAGAGCTTAATTAATGTCTGTGAAGTGCCTTAAGTACCTTGGATAAAAATTATCAAGAAATATCTTTATCTAGGAGTACCCACTTGAGATGGTTTTGTCTTACATAGCTTGTGTTTCACATACCTCCTAGCAGAGTATCATGCATATAGAAGGCACTCACTGTATATTATTAAATGATATGTAACACTTAAGTAGTTTTACTCTAATATGTTTTCTACAAACATTACAGAGTAGCCATATCTTGGGTGTGATCATTATGTTCCAGGATTTAATGTAAATTTTATCAGGCTTCCAGAAATACCTAGCACCAAACACAGACGAGACTGATGTATAAACCCAAATACCAATTTGGGCCCTTACAGTGAGGTCTATAATACACAGCAGACCAGAACACCCCAATGCACAGAGGAATTCATCCTTTCCCACATGTAGGGGAGACAAATTACAAGGTCAGTTGCTTGTCAGATATGAAATCAGAGCCATGGTATTTGGTAGGAACATTGCCGTGCTGTTATCAGAAAGCTAAGAGCATACTATATGTATCCCTCCTACAGGTTTATGTTTACAGAATGGCTGATATTTCTGTCTATGTGAGACATGCTAATAGATTACTATTCTTCAAGATTCCTTCCTTTTTGTTGTTGTCATGCTGACCATCATTCACATATTGTTTCTTCAGGGCGGGAGAAATCAAATGATTATGCTACAGCTTTATAGGTGCAAAAATAACTATACTCTCCTGCTAACATTTGATCTCTGAGACTGAAGTGTGGTTGATTCTAAAGTAGACTCACTAGGTCATAGACTCTGGCAAACTATTGTCTGTCTTATTCACCTCTGAATGCTTAGCACCTTGCAGAAGGCCTTTCACACAATTGGTCCTCAATAAATACTTGTAGAAGAAATGAATGAATGGATAAGTTACTATTACAAATTCCTGACCTCATTCTGTATACTCATTTTTTCCTAATTTCCTGCTCAGAGGATAACTTTTTGGAGATCCTTTCCTATAAGTGATATGGGCAAGAGCAAGATATGTATATGTGCACACTATTAACTGTATTCTATTCCTTTGCCAAATACATGATCCTGGCCTACCAGAAACTTTAAACTTAAAGTGTACAATTCATTGTTTTTTAGTCTATTTAAAAAATTGTGCAACCATCACCATTATCTAATTCCAAAACATACTTATTATCCCATCAAGAAACCCCATACCCATTAAAAGCCACTCAGCATTGTCCCCCTTTCTCAGGATTCTTGGACCACTAATCTACTTTCTGTCTCTATGAATTAGCCTCTTCTGGGCATTTCATATAAATGGAATTCTAAATATGTAATCTGTCTTGAAGAATGTTCCATGTACACTTGGGAAGAATATGTATTCTACTCTTGTTGCATGGAGTGTTCTATACTATCAGGTAGGTTTCATTGGTTTATAAAGTTGTTCAAGTCTTCTCCTGTTGATGGTCTATCTAGCTATTCTATCCATTATTGAAAGTAGGGTATTGAAGTCTCAAACTGTTATTGTTGAGTTGTCTATTTATCCCTTCTGACAGTTTTTGCTTTATGTATTTTGAGGCTGTTTCTAGGTGTATATATGTTTATAATTGTTTTGTCTTCTTGAGAGGTTAAGCTTTGTATCATTCTTTGCCTTTATTTACACTGCTCCCTTTTCCAGGAATGTCAGGAATATCTCTTCATCCCTACTCTGCTGAAATTTTACCCATTCTTCAAGACGCATCTTTAATGCTGTCTTTTCTGAAGTAGTTCTCAGTCTTTTCTGCATGTTCTGCTCACTCCTACTTTTGTATATCCATATCTCTATTATAGAATTTGTGTTTTTGTCTTTCTACTCCTAATTAAAGAGACTGTTTCATTTTTGTATCCATTCCATACAAAATGGTAGGTATGGTAGGTATTTAATAAATATTTCTAACATCAGAAAAAGATTAGCCCCATTTTGAGAGATCCTAGATGATTGGTATAAGACAATGGGTAGAAGTTACCAAGCAAGAAGTGTAATTTAGAGTTAAAGAAACCTAAGATTTTTTTTTCCCTTGTAAAGAAATCTCAAGCCTTGAATGTAGGAATGGCAGATGATCTAACTATAGCAAATTATTCTTAAATGCAACTAAAATTCAAGTTATAGATCTTACTTCATCTTTCATGTCCCTGGTTTGGATCCTTTCTTCAAGATTTAAAACAGCAAGCCATGGTGCATAGCATGGCTTGGCAAACTTAGAGCATTTTGGAATCTTCTTACTTTTCCCTAACTTCTTGCCAACTGGAAGACTGTGATGAGGCATGAGGTAGAGAAAGCTGTTGAGTGAGGAAGGGGGGAAAATGTCACATATCCCTCTTGGGTTTCTGAACCATGTTATGATTTCACTAGAAAAATGACATTCTTTTGGAAGTCATCTTGAAGAAAGTTCTGTGGCTCAGCGATGTAGGTGGCTCCTCTGGTTTAGCCTTCTGCACAAGAAGCCCTGCATGGGAGAATTGGCAGCTGACCTCCTATTCGGAGTCCAAGTGCCAAACACACGAACATGCATGCAAGCGTGCACACACGCACACACACAGAGTAAATGCTGGGAACATAATCTTTAAACGAGGTGATGAAATTGCAATGTTCCACGTGCTTATATCTTCTGTGGCCGTAGGACATGGTATCTGCTCATGATTTTGCTCAGTTATGCTCTTGGAATCATTATAAACTGTCTGGGACAATGAGCTTGAGATCATCGTTTTGTATATCTCAGCTGCAAGAAGGTAACTTTTCCATCACACCTAGTGGTTCTTAGCTTTGGCTAAACATGAGGACCATCTGGGGAGCTTTAAAAATTGCTGGTAGCTGGGTTCCACCCCCAGAGACCTTGGTTTAGTTTGTCTGGATGGCAACACAAGTGTTAGGATTTTCAAAAGTTCCCATCTAGGATTCTTATATACAACCAAGGACATGAACTAATCATCTAGAGTGGTGATTCTCAAAGTGTGTACCAGCAACAGCGGCATCACCTGGAAACTCTTTAGAAAAGCAAATTTGAGACCCCAGCCCAGACATACTAAATCAGAAAATCTGGGGCTGGGGCCCAGCAGCAGTTTATGTTTTAACAAGCCCTACAGGTAATTTTGATGTACTCTAAAGTTTGAGAACCACTAGTCTAAAATGAAGAGACCTCTTTTCACTAATTTTTAAATGTTCTTTTAAAAAAGGTTAGTAGGATTTAATCAATTCAGTGTGTGTGTGTGGGGGGGGGTCCACGTTATAGGCTGTATAGAGTAATATAAATCTCTGATTTTAATTTAGTCATTGCCCCATATACCTTTTTTCCAAGTTTGATGCTTGATAAATCTTGAACTAAATCCTGTCTAGTGTATTTGTACCATGTAGATGGTTACTCTGGATGATGTATAGCACATCAGCCCACCAAAAAAAATAAGCCCAACGATGGATTGTCCTAAAATAGACTATAATGTAAAATGTCAGCCTGTGCCATACTAGAAGGAGCCTCCATGTTTTAAATAAATCACAATTTTGGACTTTGCACCTACTCTGTATGTTTTCTGTCAATGTCACATCAGTGAAATTCTGGTTTACCTTGAGCTGAATGATTAATTTTTGATTTGTGCTTCTTTCATTGTTAAAGAGTCAAGATCAGTTCAATGCTGTTTTGCTCTGGGATGAAGACATTTCATTAACTCCACATCTGAGTTATTTACTTGTTTATTATTTGTCTTCTGGTTAGATGCTGTATAGTAATTGGAAATTGAAAACACAGTCCTACAAAAGGTATGGGAGAAGCCTGGGAGCCCCAGGCCCTGTGGGCCTGATGAAATGAGAAGCTGGATAACATCTTAGTGTCAGCCAACTCTAACACCTATGTGAGTGGGACAGATCATCTTTGTGTCATGTGAGAAGGTGGTGTGGCAGCACTTTAGAGTTGACGTTTATGATGATTCTAATAAACAAATGACGGAGCAAACTAGGACTGTGCTACTTAAGAGAGGGTCTGTGGACCTGCAGCGCTCTTATCACCTGGGAGCTCTTTAGAAACACAGAATCTCAAGCCCCGCCCCACACCTGATGAATCAGAATCTGCAGGTTCCCAAGATCTCCAGGTGATTTGTATGCACATTAAAGTTTGAGAAGCACTGAGCTTCTTTCACCGAACCGTGTCTGTTTTCTTCTCCTTGGTCTACTGGAGTGGAACATGCTACTTATAAAGCAAGCAGCCTGTATTCCTTTCCATTCTGACGTTTCCAATGGAAACAATAGGCTCAGTAGGATGGGAAATCAGCAGGAATAGCTGACCAAGAAAGGAAGTTTAGATTGAACAAAGGTTTGGTTCATTTTTATAGCCCCTAGAGTAAGAACAATACTGTACAGAAGCTGTTAATGATGGGCTGGATTGGAAAGCAGTAATCTGTGCCAAAACTCAAATGTGTTTTTACTCTAAGCTTCCCTCCAGATGTCCAGTTATACTGTAGAATTTCCAGCTGGTAGGAACCCCATAGAAATGGCTGGTCACTAAAATATACTTAAATATAAAATAGATCCATATTAACTTTATTTTCAATTTTTTCTGCTCTTTTAATAATTTCATTAACTTCCATTAGGCAGCAAATGATTTGGTGCTGATTGAAAATGTCTAGTTGACCTTGATGGA
This sequence comes from Eschrichtius robustus, assembly GCF_028021215.1. Lineage (NCBI taxonomy): Eukaryota > Metazoa > Chordata > Mammalia > Artiodactyla > Eschrichtiidae > Eschrichtius > Eschrichtius robustus. The sequence goes on from NC_090834.1 coordinate 40,455,994, forward strand.
GAGATTCTTAGTGGAGATTGTGCTCTGTTTAACAGCTCACACAGGTAACTATGGCAACTCTCCATTTCAGTTATGAACATGTCATACAAACCCTAAGTGAAAACAGCTTCAACCTACCAGTCCTCTTTAATAAGTAACCCAATAATAGTGGACCATTCAGTCCAGGGAAATAATTGAAATGGCACCAAGGAGGGAGAGCTATAGTCTTAACACACTGGCCAACCTGTTAGCATGATTCCCTGTGTGCCATTCAACAAATCACCCATCCACTTTAAACAGATGAAGAGAAACCCATATAACTGTTGCGGTAGTTTTGCCCACCCATATTCTGTTCCTTTCAGGCTGAACTTTACAAAAGGTTTCAAGAAACAGTGGCTGTGATTTCCCCAATTTGTGCATGGAAACATTGAGTGAGCAAGAGATTTGGGCACCATGTGCTCTATGGCATTCTGCAGGAACCATGCCTGAAATTACTGCACTGACCTTACTGCTACAGCCTTTTCCTTTTAAACACCGTTTGCTTCCCCACGCCTGTACCCACATGCACTGTCATCAAGCTTAGTTGCCAGCTCAGAGACACTCAGTGGCTCCCCATTGTCTATAGCGTGACGTCCACATGGCATTCACGGCATGGTCTGCCCTCTGCCTACCTCAGCCCACGGTATAGGGACCACACACCCCGGCATCCAGAGTCATTGATCCTCAAATATGACCAGCACTTTTATTCCTCTGTAACTTCGCTCGTGCCCATCCTTTACCCTGTGCTGCTCTTCATCTCTTGGTCTTCCATATTGGAATCCTTCAGGCTCAGCTCAAATAATCTCTCTCCTGGCAAGTCCTTCCTGATCACCCTAATCAGAATCATGGGCTTCCCCTATACTCCAGGAACATTTGGTTTATGCCTCTATTGTAGTGTGAACTCGGAGCTGACTCATGTTGTAGTGAGATGGTACACCCTATAAGGGTAGGGGCCATGTCTGTGTTGTGTCATTTACAGATACATCCTCAGGGCCTAACACAGTGCCCAGCACAGAAGAATTGTTCCACCAATATTTATGGAATGACTGAAAATGTAAATTAGGTTTCTATTGTAGCCCAGCCAATCTGACGTGATTGTCTTTCTCTCCACTTTCCAAGAGCATCCCCACCTCCAAGGTCCAACTCAAGTACAATATACTTTCAGGCAGGGAATTCCCCGGCAGTACCGTGGTTAGGACTCCGAGCTCTCACTGCTGAGGGCCCAGGGTCAATCCCTGGTCAGGGAATTAAAATCCCACAAGTGGTGCAGGTCGGCCAAAAAACAAAAAACAAAAAAAAACTTTCAGACAGCTTCTCTAATTTTCAAAGTCTAAGATGACATCTCTCCCTGAACCCTGATCCAGTATTTGCTTTCTCTGTTACTCCTTTATGTGCTATCATTTTTCTCTCATAAAATTTTACCTTTCTGTTTCCATACAGCGTTATCTTTTCAACTAGACTCTAAGTGTCTGGCAACTAGGGACGATGTCCTGTATCCCTCAGAGCTCCCAGCATAACACCTTGCACATCGTGGACACTTACTCTACAGTTATCGTTCATGAGTCAGGATATCGGCAAAAGTACTACTGTCAGAAGGAAGCCTTTTCCCAGGCATCCCTGAAGTCTGGGTTCCCGCTCTGCATGTGAATTAGAAGTCTCGTAAGCTGGAGACCGCTGTGGGCCTCTTTCCCACTCTAACCCTGCCCACCGGTGCAGTTGCAACCAGAACCTATGCCCTTTGCTTACCGACAGATAAGCATCCTCTAAAGAATGCTTTGATCCCTTCTTTTCTCCTTTATCCTCACGGCCTGACTCACGTTACTGCCTGGCCTAACATAGTACCAAAAAGGCCATCCTGGAGTATGCCAAGGAAAGGGAAGAGGGGATGATTAAGGGCCGCATTTGATGTTGGTCTCACTGAAGAACCTTTACTCATTGCCTTTCACCTCACCATTAGTAACATGTCAAGGGCTGCTGGGGGTCATAAATAACACAAACTGCTCGTGACACAGAGAACAGGCAAATAGTACTGATTCATTTAGGGTTTCATAATGCGTGTGCCAACCCAGCACACACACTGTGGAGCTTGCCTCCCCATCTGTAGCCCAGACCTGGAGAGACGGGGTCCACAGATGTGAGCACGCGCTTGTGTAACATGGGCGTTGTTCCAGCTGGAGTCAGAACCAGCAGCCACCTGTCACGTTCCAGGTGTCCCCCCATGGCTCTCCTGCCCCTTCTGCTGACAACTCCCGGAGGCTGAGACTTGGAGATGGGAAGTGTTTCCGCACCATTTCTGTGCAGCATGGCTCAGAGACCTCACGGCTCAGCCTGTACAAGGTAAAGTGCTTCTGCTTCAAGAACCATAAACACTCTCTGTTCAGAGTCTGTCTCTTCTCCTCTCTGCTCGTTTGCTTCCCTGCCTCCACCTCCAGGACTCTGCATAAATCATGAACTTTTCAGGTCATTCAAGGGCAACTCATTAACCCTCCCCGCCTTAGGAAGAGACAGCAATGTCATCTCTTCCTAAGTGGTGGCTTAATGGCCACAAGCAGAAAATGCTTTATCAAGAGGCAATAATAAAATAATAAAAGGTGGCTCATGAGGTATGTAATAAATTGTCCAAATTAGGGGATAAGTGCCGGTCCATGTGGCCATCACCTATTCTCACCAGTGGATGACCTAGGGGGAAAGAAAGAAGCAAAAGAAGCCCTGGATTGGGAATCATTTTGAGAAGGCTACATTTGAGCTTAATACATAAGCAGCTTCTTTTAGCAAACCATAGAAGGTTTAGCATTTGGTTTCTGGATCCACATGTACTCTTCTTAGGATTTCTGTGATCTGTGACCCTTCTTTTCTCTCCATCTCATGCCCTTTTACTGGGTGCATGCACATATGCTTGTTCTCTCTCTCTCTCTCTCTCACACACACACACACACACACACACACACGTGTTGACTTTAAATAAACAAAAGCATGGTGATGAAAAGAAGACTGGTATCTATAGAATTTTATCCTTTTAAATATGCTTTCCCAGGGATTATCTCAGTAAATATTTAAAACAACCATTCTAGTTAGGTAAGGCAGGTGTCATGATGAACATTTTACTGATGAGAAACCCGGGATTGATTTGCTAAAAGATAATAAGAGAGCCAGAATCAAGACTGTCTTTCCAGTCTCCGTCCCGGGTGGTTCTCCCGCCTACCCCACTGGAGTCAAACCGTAGAGCACACAGCATTGTAATGATCATCTTACCCACCCCTCTTGCCAGCTGAGCTGGGAGCACTCAGGGCAGGGATAGGTCTTATTCACGCCCGTCTCCCAGTTTCTAGCACAGTGCCTGACACAGAGGAATACTGTGTGTGGAAGGCAGGGAGGTGGATGAATGCCCTCTGGAATGCTTGCAGAAGCAGCCCCTTGAGAGAATAGGAAGGGAATCCATGGCCGGCAGAACTGGAACATTTCTAAATCGTGTTGCCTCCCGGGGTTACTCCTTATCCCTACCCGTGAAGGCTGTGTCACTCTCTCCCCTTCCCCATCTTTAGATACTTACTGTTCCTCAGCTTACATAGTCCTCTGGTTCATAAAGGCTACACTGGCTGCTGCTTCCCTTATTTGCCAGCCCAGCACCTGGTGATTCCAGAGTAAACCCTGGGTGACTGTGACAGGCTGTATCTTAGAGCTGGCTCTAAGAATGTTACATATCTAAATGGCAGTCTTCCCTCAACAGGACAGAAGTCCCCTAGCATATTTGGGGACACTGCACGTAACCACAAAACCAGATGCATGTGGATTATTACACATGTCCGGGGCAAATGGTAAATTGCCAGCCTCTTTATTCAACAAGCATTATTGAGCCTTATTAGGTGCCAGACACTGCATGAAGTGCCGGGGATGCAGTGAACAAGCACACAAGCTTCCTGACCTGGAGGAGCTCAGCCAATTATAGAGATGGGCAGATGTGTGATTACCAGGAAAAAAGACTTTACATGTCTCTCAGGCACACCTTGCCCAGGTAAATTCTAATGACATCTTTTGGAAATCTGGTTCCTGCCTTCAGGGGGCTGCCTGGGAGCTGGCTACAATGCCGTCAAGGGCACGGAGGGGTGGGAAACAAGAGAAGGAATGCTTAGAACAGTAAGGGTGGTCATTGATCATGAGAGAGACAGAGATGGCCATCTCACCACCTTGGACCACCTTGATTGTCCTGTGCACAAATGTATCCAAGAGGAGAAACCTAGACCTCCAGCACTGAAGGGTTTCGAATGGATAGATTCAGCTAGCCCATGGCTCAGCTCGGGTCCCTGAAATGGTCCCTGACATCATTCAGATGCTCATCAACCCCGTCAGGCAAGTGACTATGAGACCTGTCATTTCAGCACCAGCACCATAAAGGGCATTCACTAGGCATAACGCAGGTTTGCAGCTTACGTTTCCTCTGCCCTGGCCAGGATTGTGGCTCACATTTCACTTACATGGGGCTTTCGGAGTACGAGACCGGGCACGTAAAGAATGGGATAATTGATCTTTTCCCTCCTGGCTGGAATCTGTGGTTGCATTCCCTCTAAACCGCACAGAATTCCGATTTGCTGCCTTGGATTTTACAGGGTCCTCTGTGAGAAATAAAAGCCTACAGGTGTGATGGTTTACTGCAGCCGTGGAGATAGAATTTCTTATGACTAAATGGCTTATAGTTTCTCAAACCGCACCCGCCCCACACACACACCAGCCTGAGAGATTTGCCTTCATCCAACCTCCGTTTCTTAGGCAATTTTCTCCTTTGTCTGGTTATCTTTCCCTCCCTTCATGGCTACTCCCACAGACCCATTTACCATAGGGCACTTAAGGAGACTTGAGAATTTTCTGCAACTGGGGAAAAGGCGGAAGAGTTTTTGAACGGCACCCATGGGGGAAGAAAAAAAGGTTTTCTTCCCCATTAGTAGGGAATCACGCCTTAGAAATTCAGAGAGATTATCTGCAAGTCAGGAGGCCAAGCATTGCTGTATCTACACATCTAGAGAAATGTCTGGTGGATCTGTGCTGTCGCCCCAGGGCAACACTACCAGGCCAGTTATCAGGGCAATTAAACCCCTGCAGACAGGACTATGGAATGGGCACGAAACTAAGAGTTCCTTGGTTTCCCAGCTCTTCCTTTGAAGTCTGCTTTCCTCTTTTCTTTACGTGTTGCCAAAAAGAATGCCTTCCTGTGGTGACGCAAAGGCCGCCAGGACACTCACCCATTAATCACAATGACTGTATGCTAATCCTGAATGAGTTCATTATGATTAACAAAGAATGGTTTGAAAAGTTGAAATTTAGATTTGAAGTAATGAAAAGAAAATACGATGCTTCTTTGGAAGATGTTTATTGAGGGTTTACGCACACTGCACCCAAGTCCATGTCTGTTAATTCTTTTTGCCATCAGCTAATAATACACACCAGATAAATACAAGTCTTTCCTTGCTGGTAACAAGGAATCACATCCACATATGTTCAAGGCCTCCTGTAGCCGGAAGTTCAATTCATCATTGAATAAGTACTGATCGTCTCCTACATATCAGTGGAAACGCACTGTCATGAAGATTCCTGATACCCCCGCAAGTCTGCCTGTTTCTAAGATCTGAGACCACTGAGACTCCTTCCGCTGTCAACTGAGGTAATCCTCTCATGATCTGGGAGCCTCTTGGCAAGCCAGGCTGTCCCGGGGCAAAAGAGAGAATGTGGATTCTCGCTGGCATAGAGGATCGAGGACTCTGTGGGGTCCAGCTTGAAATCAACGGCTTCAGGAACCCTTCCTGCTCTCTCTCCTTCCAGAAATGAGCTGGAGACCTGGCTTAGCATCCAAATTATCCTTCACTCGCTCCTGACCCTGGCGTTCTTCAGATGAGTATCTATTCATCAGTGATGAATCTAGCTACCTGCCTGGGGGATTTCTCTTTGCATCATTTTCCCATCCTGTATATTCAGAATCACAGCACTGGTCCAGAAATAACTAAGGAAAGCAAGACACTATCCCTTGAGCAACTTGGAAGAAAGAACTAAAGTAAACACAGGGATCTTTGTAATTTGTTTAACTTTATTCTTCAGTTTCTCCTTGATCTCTGAGGACCCTGATCCTCCAGATCAGTGGTTTCCATACCTCACTGATCACCATAATCACCCAGGGACGCTTTAAAGATCCGGATTCTTGGGCCCGATTGGCTGAGATTCTAATTCACAGGATCAGAGAGAGGAGGGGAATGAGGACGAAGACAGGAGGAGTCGGAAGAAGCTGAAAATGGCTCACCCGGGCCTCTTGCTACACAAACCTGATTTATTTTTTTATTATTCCTTTCCAAGAGTTAATGATATAATTATCCGAAAGCAATTAGATGCAGGGTGGAAACAAAATGCTCAAGGCAATGGGAGACAGGCTTATTGATGAGAAGAAAGGAAGAATAAAATGTCGCCAGCATGTGAGCTCTTCAAACATGGGCTTCGGGCCTCACACCTGGGCATGTGGAGGGGGCCTCTGCTGGGGCCCTTGGGGACAGCAATGAACTCATCACACAATTTCCCTCTCAATTCCCAAGAAGCAGATCACTCCTGATCCTTCAGGTCTGTAGTGGGCACTGGTCATCATCTCAGCCTCTGTGGCTCTGCTCAGCCGTTGTCTAGCTCAAGGGTGTGACTTTTCCAACAAATATGTACTGAGCACTGAGTGTTCCCCAGCACCATTGTAGGCATGAGGGACTCAGTGGTGAACAGACTTAAGGCCTAGGTCCTCTCCTGGAGCTTACATTTTGGTGGGAGGAGAGATGCAAAAACTCCTACTTAAAGAAAATTATTACAAATTATAATAATGGTTTAAAGGAAACAAACAAGGTGTGGGGTGGGGGGGGGAAGAAGAAAGTAATTAGAGGAAATAGGAGAACTCCAAGAAAGACAGAGCCAGGTGGTAGATAGAGCCTGGCCTGGGTTCTAGACGCAGCTCTGATAGCCGTGGGCTATGTGAGAACTTCATGCCTTTATTTTGTTTCTATTTTTTTCTAATTTCTTCTACCGTAAGAAATTACCACAAACTTGAGGACTTAAACTTTAAAACACAAAATTTATTACATTGCATCTCTGGAGGGCAGAAGTCCAAGATGGGTCTCACTGGGCTAAAATCAGTGTTTGGGCAGGGCTGTGCTCCTGGAGGCTCTAGGAGAGAATCCTTTCCCTGGTCTTCCAGCTTCTGTGGGCTGCCTGCATGTCTTGGTTCATGGCTCCCTTCCACCTCCAAGCCAGCAGTGTCGTGTCCTCACATTAGCTCTGATTCTGCTGCTGCCCACGTCACTCATAAGGACTGTTGTGATGACATTGAGCCCACCTGGATGATCCAGGATAATGTCCCCATCTCAAGATCCTTAATGAATCACACCTGCAAAGTCCCTTTTACCATGTATGATGAAATATTCAAAGGTCCTAGGAATTAGGGCATGGACATCTTTGGGGGGGAAGGAACTATTGTTCCATCTACCACAATGCCACACCTGCCTTTCTTCCTCTTTATAACAAAAATACTATTACTTTCTCAACCCACCTCATAGGGTTATTGTAAAAATCAAATATGGTAATGGACATAGAAGTGTGTTTACAAGTTGTAAGAGTCTGTATAGTTATAAGGAGTTGTGTAATTATTTTAATATGGAGAAATGGTGGGAGGATTCAGAGAAAAAGCAAAAAACAGGGAAGGGAACAATGGGGGGAAAAGGTGCTAAAAGGAAAAATGAAAGGAGAGTGTGTTTACCTTGGAGGAAAGAAATGAAAAAGGTAACTTTTTTGTTGTGCTTGGTGATGTAGAAATATTATGAAGAGGATGCACATCAGAAACACTCATTTCATGAAAGAGCAAGCAAGAGGTGGATTTTCCTGCACCACTTCTTGACTCATTTTGTTCCTTCCCAACCTTCATAAATCAGACCCAGAAGATTGCTCCAACTCCATTATTGTGAATCCATCTTTCCATGTTGTTTTCTTTTAGTCTTTTGCATGTCTTTCTCAGTTTAACAAACATTTATTGAGAAATTACTATATGCTGTGCATGGTGCTAGGCTCTAGGGATTTCAAAATGAAAAGGACACAGTCTCTGCCCTCAAGGAGCTTAGAGCTTAGCAGTGTCATTCACTGCCTTGGGTTCAAGTTCTCTGTGTGCACGCTTGGCTTTTCTACTAGAAGATGAAGTCCCTGAACAAAGGTTTGCTTCTACTGTGGCACGGGCCCAATGACTTACAATTGTAGGTTTAACAGTTGTTGGTTGAATTAAATAGAGAACATTTTCTTAGCCATCAAAATGATTTCTTGCCAGAGTGAGGGAGGTTGTGGAAGTCTTTGATCTGTCTATATTTAAGAAGAGAGTAGAAGTCTCTCTGGGGATGGTTTGGAGTCACTTGTTAAAAGGCAGGGCCCTGGACCGAATTATTTCTTAGGTCCTTTCCAGACTTATTATCATACCACCTATTGTTCCTTGGTTGCATAAGTTTATTCATTGTCAGTATAAAATATGATTATTTTAAGGATTTACTCATTGGGGGTGTGGTGGGCTTTCAGCAGATTATAGAACATCTTTGTTCTAAGATGCTTCTAGTCTGTCTAAGCAGAGGATGATGTATTGTCTAGGCAGTGATGGGGTAGATGCTTCAGATAGCTTATTTGCCCATTCCATTCTTGATGTGGTACTCCAGAACTCCTTCTCTGCATGAGAGCTTGCTGAGAATGCTTCTGCAGCATGACAGGTACTGAGCCCATCAAGGCGTCCAAGGCCACGTCACTTTCTGAAAGTAATCCAACTGTGGAAGAGCAAGGCCAGTCCTGTTCCCTTGCCTTGTCAACTTGCATGGTTTTTTGTTTATCTCCTCCCCACATTTGCTCATCAGATTCTCTTCCCTTGCAATGTCTTCCTCTCACATCTCCACTTATCTAAATTCCACCCATCTTGAATTGTGTCTGCTTAGACCCATGAAAAGAGGTTGGACTAACCTTCTGGGCCAGTCTGATTCATTTAGATACCTAAACTCATGACGGTCAAGTCAGTTCACCATTTGTTATTACTACTTACTAACTACGTACTTATTAACTACTTTGCCTTTGTTCTTTAAAAAATAACTCAGCTTTTGTTGTGTTATCATTATCTTCATGTGCTCTGTATTTTATTTCTCTGTATCTTCTTATGGCTACCCATAGTCCCTTGCACTTAGTAGGTAGTATTCAATAGAGCCATTATTTAGTGATTCCCTTAATGAACTGAACATTGAAATACTCATTCTCTTTGCCACACACGTGAATCAGCATGATATTCCACTTAGGGGAGCACATTCAAGCTTGAGGAGTCATTTGTTTGGGAAAAGCACTTTGGAAACCAGTTTCATTTTTCCACCTTCTTCCTCCCAACCCTGCAGAGATGGGGAGAACTCAGCTCCATATGTCCCAGTGGCTGAACACCAGAAAGCTTAGCAATTGAGCACAAAACCTGTCTCTAAATTACACACACAAGCCAGGACCTCCTATTGCCATGTTGTCAGGCCAGAGTAGAACATGAACACAGACAAGGTACATGGTGCTACAGGCTGACTCTGTTTGGGTCTCACTGCATTCCAGGGGAGGCCGACTGATTCAGAATCCTCAGCGTCACAATATGATCCTTTGCAGTTCGGGTTAGAATATTTGAGCCATGTCTTTGTCCCCTCTGGCCTGTCATCCCAGAGGGTGAAACATGTAGTTCCTCAGGTCCGCTTTATGAACGCATCCAGTGGGAAGGTACACGTACAAATTTAAGTGAGTGGTGGAAGTCTGACTAAGAATGAAAAGCACGTAGAATTTCAAGCAGAAGTGCGTTCTTCACTCTTACAGGGGTGTAAAGGGAGACCAAAAAGCACTGCCTTGCCTCCAACTGAGAAAGCATATGTTATTTACAGGAGCTTGGTGCCTCTTTGCTGCCTGCGTTGCTATATTAGAATCCCAGGGGGTACTTGGCTTCCTGGCCTCAGATTTGTCAGGGTAGGAGAGAAAGTTTACCAGCCTTCAGGATGCCTCTGAGCCCCAGAGTCTGACTCACGTGGCTGTGGTGAGGTGGCTCTGTGGGTTTCCCAGGGCCCTATGAAGACGGTGCTTCAGTAGACACTAAGACTCGGGATCTGCACCCCTGGTCCCTCCCTCCTCTAGATGGCCCAACATGAGACCCTGGAACTTAGAGTGGTTGGAGATGCCCTCCTCTCATTGAGGTGGCCCCTCCCATCACAGGGCCTCAGAGCAATCTTTCCTGACCATCCTGTTTAACATAGTACACTCTCTTCTCTTACTCTGCTTCCTATTTCTTCAGAGCGCTGGTATTTTGTTGAGGACTTTTGCATCTATGTTCATCAGTGATATTGGCCTGTAGTTTTCTTTTTTTGTGGTATCTTTGTCTGGTTTTGGTATCAGGGTGATGGTGGCCTCATACGATGAGTTTGGGAGTGTTCCTTCCTCTGCAGTTTTTTGGAATAGCTTCAGAAGGATAGGTGTCAACTCTTCTCTAAACGTTTGGTAGCATTCGCCTGTGAAGCCATCTGGTCTTGGACTTTGGGAGTTTGTTGGGAGTTTTTTAATCACAGATTCAACTTCAGTACTTGTAACTGGTCTGTTCATATTTTCTATTTCTACCTGGTTCAGTCTTGGGAGATTGTACCTTTCTAAGAATTTGACCATTTCTTCTAGGTTGTCCATTTTATTGGCATAGAGTTGCTTGTAGTAGTCTCTTATGAGCCTTTGTATTTCTGTGGTGTCTGTTGTTAACTTTTCCTTTTTCATTTCTAATTTTATTGATTTGGGCCCTCTCCCTTTTTTTTCTTGATGAGTCTGGCTAAAGGTTTATCAATTTTGTTTATGTTTTCAAAGAACAGGCTTTTAGTTTCATTGATCTTTTCTATTGTTTTCTTAGTCTCTATTTCATTTATTTCTGCTCTGATCTTTATGATTTCTTTCCTTCTACTAACTCTGGGTTTTGTTTCCTGACCTTTTATATTTACTCAACCATTGTCAGTCTCTCCCACTAGACCTCAGTGAGTCCTCGAAGTCTTTGAAGACTATGGTCTGCTTGTTCACTAGATCTCACACATGTGGGACAGAGGTCCTCCATGTTGGTAGAATGATTATCCTGACCAGAACCTGTAGGAGGTAACAGGTGAGGCATATATTGGCCAATTTAATTAACTTACTGAGCCAAGATTACTTGGAGGACGAGTGAAGTAAAAACAAGTTCACCTCCCACCACCAAACATTTACTATGCCCTCTCTGCTTTATCCCCGCTTCTCTCTGTGTGAAACTCCCAGTGTGGCCTCAGCCAGCATGAGCCAACATAGGAACCCACAGGTCCTCTCCTGGCTCTGGTTTTCCTGGTTCAGAACCACAGCAGAAGCATAACTCTGACAACCTGTGTTTCTAATGATGCTTCCCATTCACTGTCTCTGCTTTGCTGGAGACCCTGGTCGCGGTGTTTTTAATCCCAACCAGCTCACCTTTTCCTGCCTCTGCCCTCCCCACTACTGTTGACTTCTTTGCCTGTTGGGATTGGAGTTATTGGCTCCATTTCACATTCCAGCTATACCTAATCCTAGCCGTGGGAGCCCAGCCCAGGTAGGGCCTGAGGCCCTTCTGCTGACAAGGACACCTAAGAAGGTGTCCTTCAAATCTGCCATTGAACCAGCTCTCAGGGGAGTCCAAGAGGGAGAGCGACTTCTCAGTAGTCACAATTTCCTTTTATGGTGGGGGCCTCTCTGTTGGGTGAAACTTTAGATGCTACTTCTTTATTTCTGAAAATATTTCAGGCTTTCCCATCCACTGAGCCAGCAATCGAAATCAGTAGATGTGTAGGGAGGGTGTGAGTATATGAGATCACAGATGCAGAAGCCAGAACACTGAGAGTGGGACTTGCAAAACCAGGGCTACTTGGGGTTGATTTGCATGAGTTCATTTAAAACTGAGGTTCTGAGTGGGGAGGGAGGAGGGAGTAAGAAGGAACAGGAGTTGAGCAGATTAGGATAAAACGATGACTCTGAGAGACAGAAGGTAAAATTGGGTCTTTCTATGCGGATTCCTCACCAGGAATCATCGTGGTATGTATCTCAGTCTGGACTATGTTTTGCCCCAGGGGCAAAGTCTGGGCAATCAAAGAATGGTCTGGATTTCCCTCAGAAGGTATGATTCCTTTATTATTTTTTCAAAACCCTGCAACTCTGGTGATGGCATGCCAATTTCCTGGAGCAGGACTTCGCCTAATGTTTCATTTTTATTTTTGATTTTTCCAGGAGGGGTCTCTAACCACACCCTCTGTGAGTGACTCCAAATACTTTCTCCCCATGAATAAATGAAGCATTATGTACTCAACTATACCAGTGCCTTCATACGCTTCCAGTGTTTTTCTAGGCTTCAGCAGAGCTTAAAAATGTATAGCCCTCAATCCCCCTTTTGGGAGCCATAGAGACGGAGAGAGGGGAGTCTGTGTTCCCTCGGGGCCAAACACCCTGGATTAAAGCCTCCATTTTTTCTTTTTTCCCTCGTTGGTAACCATTTCAAATGCAAACCCATAGAAGAACACATTCTCTTTATTCAAACAACAGGGATGGGGAAACATTAGGAGCAGAGTAAAAGCTGTTCACTGAGCCTGGATGACTCAGTCTAAAATAGTATTATAGCTTGGCAGCAAACCCACTTCAGGGAAGCTGGTGGGAGACTAAAATAAAAGTTAAATTGAGGGGGTAAATCATTTTATCAGGCTTAGGATTTCTACTTGATGTAATGAGATTCTCAATATAAAATGAGCTAATATGTCTGCCCAAGGGCATAGATGTTTGAAGAAAGAATTTGAAAATACAGCCTCACAGTAACTAGCTGTCTGAAATAAAACAATGCAGGGCAGTGAAATTCTCCTCATATAAATTTGGCCCCAGTATGTTTCCTTTTGAACGGCGTGATTCAACGTGAATATCCCTTGCTTGTCATTAAGAAGGGGGACAAAAAAGCCTACAAAGTGGGGTTTTTTTTTTCCTTTCAAAGACTTTTCTATGACATTCTATTTTCCTTCTCTTCTGCCTCTTTCTCATGTATCTTCTAGAAAACCTAGACCTGTTTTTTTTGCACTGCACAATGCAAACTGAATTCTGATTGTTCATAAAAGGTGAGGCTAAACATATTTCTGCATTCTTGCCTGTTGCTCTCTGACTTTGCATGACTCAAATGCAGAGTGGGCCTGGAGGGCAGAGGGCAGAGCCTTTGCTGACAAAGCCACAGGGGGAAATTACGGCATTTCTTCTCAGCAGTTGACTCAGTGGCTTTTACACTTTCTCCCTTGGCTTCCCCATTTCCAGTTCTTTCAGAGGACACTTTCCTTTAGGCCAGGTATGTTCCTTATTCCACAGAACAGGATGAGTAAGTCAAGCCTTGGGAATGTATTGCCAGCTATTCCTTCTCAACTAATTCAGTTAGGGAAGGAAGGGATGGCTAATGCATGGGTGTCAAACACATGATCATGGAGGGTGAAACTGGGGCAAGAATGGAAGGTCAGAGGCCTCCCCTCTTGCCTGGGAAGTAGAAGCACAGAGGGGAGAGAAGGGTGGAAGAACGGTCTCCTTTTGGTTCTACAGATGGCTTCCATATCCCATCGGTACTTCATAGACTGTAATGATCTCAGCACAAATATTACTGGTGACATTTGAGGTAGGTCAAGGAACACACCCAATGGGTCGGCCTTTTTTTTTAATTGATGTATAATTGATTTACAATGTTATGTTAATTTCTGCTGTACAGCAAAGTGATTCAGTTATATGTATATATACATTCTTCTTTTAAATATTCTTTTCCATTGTGGTTTATCACAGGATATTGAATATCGTTCCTTGTGCTGTACAGTAGGACCTTGTTGTTTACCCATTCTATATATACTAATTTCCATCTGCTAACCCCAAACTCCCACTCCATCCCTCCCCCATCCCCCCACCCCCTTGGCAACCACAAGTCTGTTCTCTATGTCTGTGCCAATGGGTCAGTCTTCTTAGTCCAGCTGCCCCCACTAGAGGGGAGGGGATATACACAGGTTCTTGGGCAGAACACTGCTATCACCCCAGGGCCATAGAGCGGCAGGCCCAAGGCCACTTTCTCAGGATGGACACCAGTTCAGGTCATCCTGCACGCCACAAGCATGGCTGCTGAGTTCTGAGCAGAAACCAGAGCTCAGGCTCTCTTTGGCAATGGCCTGAGTCCCATTTCCTGTTTATCACCTCGCTCGAGGCCCTTCGAGCCTGGTCACCATGTAAGTGTCGGCTTGGTTTGTTGTTATAGAGAAATTGCCATCATCTGTATGGAGTGCCCCATCCAATCAATGAATGCTTCCGCTTCCATTTCAAAAAATTGTTTATTTTTACCATCTAGTTTATGTTTTCCAACTGATATGCTTATGTTTCTCCCTGGCCTTTCATGTGGCATAGGGATCTGCTTAACAGGCAGCATTTGTAAGTACTCAAGGAAGAACTCTGTGATGGGTGGTTGTTGCTATAGCAGCCTTTTTGAGGGGAAAAAAAAAAAAAAACTAACCTTGAAAATGGACACATAAGAAATCATAAGAAATTAAAATTTCTCCCTCAGAAAAGAATGAAGCTAGAATGCCAAAGACTCTCTCAGCCGCATGAAAAGATTTGTATGAACCTTTTCCATCCTTTGGATTGGGCATAGCAAGCTGTGGGCTCTGAATTCCCAGAATTATGTTTCAGCGTGAAAATCAAACAGCGCCATTCTTTTTCAAAGCATTTCTTTAATTATGGAGGAGATGGCCAACATGTGGGGCAGTGTCACTGTCAAGCACCTGGAGGTCATACGTATGCAACATCTTACTTAAAAACCTCCCATTCATATCTTTTAATGGGTCCCACCAATAAAGATGTGCTGTTTCCTTTTCAGAGCTGTGGTCTTAGCAACTTGATGTCAGCGTTTTCAGCTTTCACAGCAGGGAAATTCAGGTGAATTCCAAACTGTGATTAGAGAGATCTGAGTGGAGTTAAAAGGAGTCAAACAATAAAAGAGAAGCACACTCCACAGACACATGCACGCAGACCGACTGCGTGCAAAGATAAATTGCATCTGCGTATGACCGTGTTAGCTCTTGCCATAAAGCAATGAATTTGCTAGGAATAGATAAAGGTCAATGGGAGAGAGGGAAAAAAAAACCTCTCTTTCTACTGCCAAAAGTAATAAAGAGAAAGAAAAAGGCACCTGTGACACAAGATATCCTGGAGAAAAAAGAATGTTACTAAATGATATTGAAAGTTTAAAAATATGATGAGAAGCTAAAGCAAGAAATGAAATGATGTGTGCTTGCTAGGTGAACACAGATGATGGAAAATAGTCTGAATTGATGCATAGATGGATCAAGGGTTGTTGGATTGTTCTCTCTCTCCTCTTCCCCCTATTCTCTGACTGTTTTCTTTGATGGAGAAAATGATAGGCTTGATAATACGTGATGATAGGCATCCAAAGATCAAACTTCATTAGATCCTTCTTATTCGGTAGCAGGAAACTATCTGGGCAAAAGCAATTCCCATACGTGACCTTAATTTAACAAGTGATTAGACCCAATCCTGATGCTTTGAACTACCATTGGTTATCAAGATCGAGTAGGATACCATTTTAAATAGGCTTTTAGTATCCTTAGATTTCCTGCAAATCTATGCTACTGGAATTTTCACTGAAGCCACTCAATGCCATCCATCCCTTTTAAAGTCTTCCTTTGGGTAGTTTTTGTTGTTGTTGTTCCTCAAACAGGATTTTCCTATATACCCTTATTTATTTGGACACAAAACCCAACGAAAAGAATACCTGGATGCAACACTTCTGCTTTCTCAGTGATACCTATGTTTCTCAGGGCCTGGCTTCCCTCTTATCTTGGCTGACTTCAAATGCCTATGGAGTTTCCTATTACATGCAATATGTTTAACTACTCTAGGAAAAATAGGCAAACTCTATGCCTTCTATCTAGTATTTGAACAAGGAAACTCAGCCTCACTACCTCCCTTACTGGTATAGAGAAGAGGAGAAAATATGGAAGAAAACGAATGAGATAAAGTGAAGGAATTAGGCAAGATGACAGAATCATCCATTCAAAAATGTTTAACTGCGTACTTACAAATACAAGATATTGTAACAACTGCTGTGAAGGATATAAAAAATGATAAGGCAGGTAACTCCCTCTAGCTGCTATCCTGCCTCTCCTTCTTTCAATCAAGCTTTTACGAAAAATAATCTACCAATTTGCTTCCTTCTGTGACTTCCCATTCTATCCTTAACGCATTGTGATTTGGCCTCTTCCCCCAACCACCATCAAACGTCAGATGCTGTGGATACAGCTCTGCTTTTGTTCCAGGTGACCTCTCATCGTTGGTTGAAGTTGCGACCTCCCTCCCTAAAGCTCCCTTCTTCCTTCAGCTGTTCCTCTCCTCTACCTTATTCCTCTCCCGCTCTCTCCTTCAATTTTAATGTTCCCTAACGTTCCATTCCCATCTCTCTTCTTTTCTCACTCCAGACTCTCTATTTGGACTGAGAACCATGTTCATTCCTTCGACTAATGCTTAGATACGTTTCTGTCCAAGCTCTTTAGACAGCTGAAAGCTCTCTCCTGATCTACAGACCCGAATATCTAGCCAGCAAGGAGACAGCTCCACCCATGTGACCTACAACATCTCCAGCCCAACATGGGCCAACTTGGACCTGTCATTTGCCTCCCCACCCCCCTCTTAAAACAGACTTCCCTCCCTACAATCTTTTTCTCAGCATATGACTCTATCATCTACTCAGTCACTAATCCAGGAATCTGGATTTGGCCCTAATTCCTTTCTGTCGCTCACATTTCTCACATGTAATTAATCACCAAGTTCATTTGGTTTCTGTTTCCTAAGTTCTCTCCCATCACCTCCATTTCCACCACCAGCACCTTAGCTCAAGTCCAGTTCTAACCATCGCTTACTGAGTGCTGAGATAGTTCTCCCTGGTCTTCTGGCTTAAGCTCGCCTATCTCCAATCCACCCACAAATACTTGGGTGTTAGAGTATTTTTTCTAAAATACATTACAGATCGTGTCACTCCCCTACCTAGTCCTTTGATGCCTACCCATGGGCTTCATAATTAAGCCCACCTTTCTCTGCATGGTTTCCACGCCAGGGAGGCCATCTCCTGCACTCCGCGAGGGCCTCACCTCTTACCCGGTACCTGTGATGGACAGTTCCCTGAGGACCTAGCTGTCACTCTAGTGCTTCCCTGGAGTAATTCCCTAGCATGAAATGGAAGTTTTCTCTGGTGAACGCATTTCATAAACAGCATAGATTTTCACAGTCAGGCAAATTTGATTCACTTATTAGCCAGGCAACCTTGGTCAAGTTGTTTAAATTTTTGTAGCCTCATTTTTCTCATGTATAAAATGAGGTTCCTTATATCTCCTCTCAAGGTTGTTGTAAGGATTTAATAGTAATAATAATAATAGTTGGTATTATTGGCCATTTCTATGTGTCAGGGCTGTTTTAAGCACTCTACATGAATTTATTTAATCTTTGCATCAGCTTTATAAGTATCATTATTATATACATTTTACAGATGAGAAAATCAAGGTACAGAAGTTAGGTGACTTGCCCATGGTCATAGTGATAGTAAGTAGGGAAGCTGGAATTCAATGAGATGATATATGGAAAGTACTTTCTATTGAGTAGACACCCAGTGAACGCTGTTGGTTCCTCCTCTTTTCTGTTGTATGCTGAACACTCATCCAAGTTTTGTTGAGAGACCCAGAAGACTAGATGAAAATAATAGCTGATATTTATTAAGCCTTAATTATTTGCCACATGTTGAATACAGACTTTATAGACATTATCTCATTTGAGACTCACTACAACTACTGAGTGGGAACTGTTACGTCCATTATACAGAGAAGGAAATTGAGGCTCAGAGAGGTTAAGTAAACTACCCAAACTATCTCGTAGAGGACAGAGCCAGGACTTAAATCCAGGTCTCTTGTGCCAAAGCTCGGGCTCTTAACCACTACAATGTATTGCCTCAGAAGACATCAGAAGACACAAAACGGTGTTTACAATCTTGCTGGGGGCACTGAACAAGGTATAATAACAGTTATAAGCCAAAAGCCTTAAATACACGAGGAAAGCAAACCATGGATAGAGTGGCTTACTGGGGCACAAAATAATAGAGCAGTGATCACAGTTAGGCCCTGAGAAGGAGTGAGTTTTGAGCTGGAATTTGAGGACAGTGAAAGAAACACACTGGTTGAAGAGAAAAACCCTCTTTGAGAGTGGAATGGCGTATATGGAGACATGACAAATGCAGAGAACGAGTCATGGATAAAGAAGTATTTTATCCTCTAGAAATCTAACTAGTGGATACAAGATATTAATCGCAAGCCAGGTACAGAGAAGAAATGTATGTTTGGGGGGGGTAGGGGCTCAAGTCCCAGAGGCATCAATCCTGCTGACATCCGGATTAAAAGCAATTTACAAGGTTGCAGTTGGTGAGGTTTCTCCGTTTAAATCTGTCCTGTGTTGTATCTAAAAGGCAAATGAAATAAACAGTAGCAATATTTTTGAGGATTAGGAGCTTTCTGAGTTAAGACTATGCTTTTAATGTTTTAAGCGGACTCAGGCAACACAGTAAATAGTTTTCTTTGCAGAATGGTGCGAAATGAGCTCTTTTATTTGTCTGATTTATCCCATGGCCATTTATAATGGGGTGAACAGTTTTTTGTTTTTTGTTTTTTGTTTCTCATCAGGGAACAGTCAGTTAGCAGTTAACCCAAGGCCCAGGTTAGTACATTCTCCTCTCGTTTTTTAAAAATGATGAATATTGACTTATCATGAAATGAATTGACAGAAAGGAACGGTAACATATTCCTGTTTGAAGATACGTTTTGGGAACTCCCTGGCGGTCCAGTGGTTAGGACTCTGTGTTCTGACTGCCGAGGGCCCGGGTTCGATCCCTGGTTGGGTAACTAATCCCACAGGCCATGCGGCACGGCCAAAAAACAAGAAAAAAATAAATAAATAAAGATAAGTTTCAAGAAGAACGTAAGCCTATCCTGGGAAACAGAGGTTCTCATCATCTGGGAAAAGGCTTTCTGCTCAGCCTACTGCTTTGACAGAGAGACTTACTGTTGCTTCACAATTTTGACTTGTTTAAAGTTCTATTTTCCAATCTAGGTGGGTTTATTTTCCCTCTTCAAAGAATATGGCCACACATGAAGAATTGGAAGCTGTCAGGTGGAGAATTCATCTCAGTCATATAATTACTGGGCTGAGCAGGTTAGATCAAAGTGAGGGCATTGTTTTCCTATAGGACATTGCTTCAAAGAGCAGTTAAACTGCAGACAATATAAAGGCTTTACTGTCCCCCCATTTAATGTCATTTAAATCATCAAGAATCATTTCCCATAAATGTATGGCAAATAGTGGGATTTTAATTCCTGCTTGCAAAAGTCTGCCTTCAGACCTTCCTGGAAAGCAAAGGAAGTTTCCTATCTGCCATTATACATTCACATTTCCGGGCATGAAAGGCTTAAATTGCCCGAAGTGTAGGTTTTGGTTTTGTTTTTTCAATTATAACCAAATATCTCTGTAAACCTCTTCATGTTTCAGAGAGCCAGTTAAGCAATTTCCCCTTAGATGTGTCTTTGATGTGAAAATAAACATAGGCTGGAGTGAAAGCTGAGGTCTCTCTAAAGGAGCATTTCTCTACATGGTTCATAGTTACTCAGACTAACATTCGACCAGAGAAAAAACACACAACACCACCCTGTATTGAACCTTGATACAGTTGCTATAAGAAAAATATTTCTTCAAAAGTTTCAAAAGAATGATGACATCAATGCCAAAAACATCAAAGGGGCTGTTTGGTGCTTTCAGGTACTTTGCCAAACTACCTTCTAAATGCTGCTTAACATTCCTTTGTAATGGAGTTAAAGATGAGCCTGAAATTGCAGGGACCTCTTAAAAGGTCTGCTCATCTCTCCCGCCTCTGTCTCCAGGTGATAGCATCCAAACCAGTTAACACGTTGCAGACCTGGGTTGTCTAAACATGATTCAGGTGGAAGTTTTATGTTCAGGATATTCTTGTGCGTCGAGGGGAGAATTGGTGGAGATATCATCTCTGGACCTCCCCTGGGTATGCCGTGTCGAGCTATGTGAAGACAATGGGAACCCTGTTAGAATCCTGCTGTCATGGAACAGCCGCCCTCATTCTTAATTCATAACGCTCTCCTTTCATAAAGGCTGTGGAAGAGCTGGGTTAATGACCACACGTGGCAAGTTGAAAGAGAAACCAAAATAAATGTGTGCATTTAGCCTCTGCTCAGCTTTTCAATTTTAATCAGTCAAGAAAAATGTGCGTTTACCTTATGAAAACTCTAATTGGAACGTAATTATTGGCTTTATTACATCTTTGTTTTAGTTGGGAATCGTTTGTTGTAAGAGACAGAAGCCCCCTTGAAGTATCATGAGGAAAAAAAAAAGGTGTAGGTGTGTATGTTGGGGGGAGATTTATTGGAAGGTTACAGGGGCGTCTCAATTACGGGAAATCTAATTGACTCTCCCAAAGGACTGGAACCAGGAATTGGAAAGCTTCAGGAATCTCTCTGTGCCTCTGTCTCTCTCCCACTCCTTCCTCCCTCCCCCTCTCTTTCAGCGTGGTTTCTCATCCTGGCTTTACTCTGGGCATCAGTTTCATTCTCCCATCTCTGTAGACTCGCTTTCTCTGTCTCTCATTGTGCATGACTGAGAATGATTCCAGTACAGGCAGCCCTACATCTCTCTCATTTCAAGTGCACAGAGACTGTTGAGAAGGTCTTGTTTCAATCTCTGATTA
Source organism: Eschrichtius robustus (assembly GCF_028021215.1). Lineage (NCBI taxonomy): Eukaryota > Metazoa > Chordata > Mammalia > Artiodactyla > Eschrichtiidae > Eschrichtius > Eschrichtius robustus. The sequence goes on from NC_090834.1 coordinate 40,476,905, forward strand.
CTAGAAAAGCATTGAAATGGTTCAATTTGAATCAAATGTCCGCCTTGATCCAGTCTGCTTGGGGCTTGGGGAGATGGGATGTCCCGCCATCAGAAGCAAGCCCCACTACCGGATTCTCAGAGAAGTGTGGTTATTTAGCATGGGCAGACGTACTGAATAACATGTTCGCGTCAATCTTAATTATATAGATAATATATGTTCCTATATAGAAAAATTAGAAAACACAGACATATGAGCAAAGTGGGAAAAACAATCATCATCCTGCCACCAGAAAGTACTTCAGAATCTTGAAGTGTTTCCTTCTAGACATTTTATTTTGCTTTAAATAATCTTTTTGACCTCCTATTTGTTTGGGTTACACTAGAGATGAGTGGTCACCAAGATAGACACAGCTCAAGCCTCCCTCTCTAGGGCTTATTGGGAGATAGATAGGGCTTACATGGGAGACAGACTTATCTAGGGCTTTCATGGGAGACAGACTTAAAAATTGGAAGCAAATGAATACAAATATTAGGAAATTGTAATAAACACTGTAAAGGAAACAATCAGGAGGTTGAGATGGAAGCCAGCCATGAGAGCGTATTTTAGGTAGGTGGTCATGGAAAACCTCTGCTGGGGTCACACTGAAGAAAAAGAAGGAGCTAGCTACGATAAGAGTGAGAAGAGGTAGAGGAGGTGGAGAGTTACAGAGCAGTATATGCAGAAGACCTGTTGCTGAAATCACCTTTTGTGTCTGGGGGAATTGAAAAAAAATAATATGGCTGGAGCTTAGGTGTGAGAGGACCATCCCTTTTGTTGCTATGAGGAGAACACACTGGGATGGGCAGGGGCTGTGTGGGGAATAGATTGGGGTGGGGAGAGGCAAGATGTAGGGTCAGATTCTCAGAATGGGGTTGAACAATACTTGGTACCTCGCTGTGCATGAAGCAGAGGGGGCGTGAGAAAAAAGGAAGAATGTGGTCTGAGGGAATTAGGCTGGGAAGAATAGGAACCCTTAGTACCTATTTAAGTCGGGTAAGCCCTTTAGGATGAGGGAGAAATGCTGCCACGGAATTAGGAGTGGCTGGGTTTTATACTGGTATTATTTTACAAAAAAGTGGGGACTCTTCAGTACCTGGGTTCAAACCCCAAAATAATGAATCGCAACAATCCTGGGATGGTGTGAGGGCATTCTCTCTGCCACCTGGGTTTTCCTGATATTCACATTGGCCAACGTTTTGGAATAAATCCAATTCCCACCAGCATAAGGAAAGAAGAGCAAGCTCTTAGAACACCGGTGCTTTTCCTATCACTCCAGTACCTCTCGGCTCTGCCCCAGTTCCCAGCAGCTCTGCAGCTGGACAAAGAATTGCTAAGAATCAGCCCTATGGTTTATGCAGCCCTGTGGTATGACTCATGGCCAATGGCAGAGAATCATAGACGTCCCATAAACTGATTCATCTAATGTTCCCAGACCACTGACTGCCCAGTAAGTCAAATCATCCGCCAGTCAGCGAGCTAGTGCTGGACTGGGCTTGTGAGAACACATGAGATGCACAAGTACTCTCTCCTCCACTGACTCCTTGGAATCACGTTGAAGTGAAAAACTCACAGACCTGAATCCATTACCAAAGACAATATTAGACAGAAAGTGCTAAAATCATTAAAGCAGGAAGAAGGAACATGAGGGAAAGTAGGAGGGCAAGGCCTCACAGAGGAGATACACTGACCTTAAGCTAGGCCCCTTAGAATGAAAGCTTCCAGACTGGGCCCTCCAGCTAAGGAGGAGAGAGAAGCCCCTTGATTAATGGTACTTACTTAATACATTGTACATTCTGCTGAGGAGGACATTTAGAGATTTCCAGAGAATTGCCAACATTTTAGACATAGCATTTTTTGGGGATTTGCTTCGATATATTTTGGGCAAAAAGTGAGTCATGATTAAAGTATTTCATGCACAAAGTGGTTGGGTTTTTCAAGCTTCTATAGAATATTCTGTTCATTTTCTATTAAACACAGAGAGGGTCCGTCTCTGAAAGGTGGCCCCACCAGCCCCTGCTTTATGATGATTGTTTGCAACTAGTCAGGAAGACCAAGGAGATAGTCATCAGGATAATCACACTGGTTACCACTAAGTGGATCTAGAATGACACTGTTTAAGCTAGTAGACAATATGGCAAAGTACTTCTACCTTGAATTTTCTAATTTCATTTCAACATTCCCCCATTGTTAGACAACAAGTTTTGTTACACTGTCACTAGCAGTGTAGCAGAATATCATAAAACAATCTTATCATTTGCATATTTGGGAGTGTATTTCCTTGGAAGGGAGAGGGATTCCTTTCCTATCTTTCCAGGCAAAGGCCACTCTCCTCCACAGCTAATCCCATACACACCTCGGCATAGCAACCATCACATTGCACTGTTCCTTTTCGTTTTATTTCCAGACAGAGGGGTACACTCCTTTTTGTTTGTTTTTATCAATTCTCACATTTATTGAACACTATGTTCCAAGACCAAATTTTGCAGGCTTTTTATGTGCCCTAGCTACTTGGTCCTCACAACAACCCTAAGACATCGACAGCCTCACAGAATATATACTTGGTGCTAAATAAATATCTGTTGAATGAATGAGTAAACAGATGCCACTTTACAGATGAGGAAAGGCTCGTTTTGTTGTCTTCAGTTTGCCTTTGTCTAGCACATGCTGGCACGTAACAGGACAGCAGGAAGCCTCACACAGGCTCAGACTCAAGTTCTGCCTCTTCTACTGAAAAAGAGCCACGAGTGATGGAGCACTGCACTGAGCTGGGAATGCTGCTGGTGCTTTACTTACATGGTTCCTAATCCCCCTAAAACCCCATCCTACAGTGAGGACGGTGACGGGTTCAAGCTCAGTGAATAGGAGGGGAGTAGCATTCACATCCCAGGTTTACTAGCAGCTCAATTCCATGTTCCTTTGAGATCCCGCAGCCTCCCGTTCACCTTGATAAAACAGGATGTGTAAAATATATGATAGTACTTATATGTGGAATCTAAAAACATGATACAAATGAACTTATTTACAAAACAGAAATAGACTCACAGACATAGAAAACAAACTCATGGTTACCAGAGGGGAAGAGGGGAGGGATAAATTAGGAGTCTGGGATTAACAGATATACACTACTGTATGTGAAATACATAAACAACAAGGACCTACTGTATAGCACAGGGAACTATATTCAGTACCTTGTAATAACCTGTAATGGAAAAGAATCTGAAAAAGAATCTATATATATGTATGTATAACTGAATCCCTTTGTTGTACACCTGAAACTAACACAACGTTGTAAATCAACTACATTTCAATTAAAAAAAAAAAAAAAACGGGATGTCTACCGCTCTGAGAAAGTGTTGCATGGGTTCTCATCCCTCTTCCCTCACTGAATGTTTTGTGAGTTGATGATAAACTTGGAACATTCTCCAAGGGGAAGGGCTAGAAGTGTGCAAACTGAGAAGACGCTGTAATGAGACGTCCTCACTCTGCCCTGCAATGAGGGGTGTGTTTCTGAGGCAACTTCCATCTCTTCTGGTTACTCTTCTACAAGCAACCGTGAACAATAAGAAGGGGGCAGAGAGGCATTAAAGATGTTTTGAATGTGGGACTCTTTGGCATGTAGTGTCTTTAGAAGGACAGTGTGTTGACTTGTTTTCTCTACAAAGATCCTGAATTTGCAGTGCTCTGGCTTCTATATAAAACTTTATCTTTGGTTTCATTAAAAACATAGCTATTTTATTGACTTAAGTGGTCACATTTCTCAGAGTCCAGACTTTACGGAACAAAGTTATGGGACACATTTTCCAGATAGATCTAACATGCCTTCCCTGACACCTTCCACCAGAAACATAAAATAAAATTTAAAAATAAATCACACTTTATTCTGAAGGAATAAGAATGGAAGTTCCTAAAAATCATACAGGAAGTTTGCCCAACTTCATTTCAGCTGCAGTGGTTTCATTTGCATGGGACATTGAGTCAAGGTGGGGCTTAGAATTGCAGCCCAGGAGGCTCAGCACCACCTGGAATCCTTCACAAAGCTTCACACACACCTTCACGTGTGGTTTACATGGATGACAACGTGGTTTCAGTTCTCAGAGCTTCTCATTCCTTGACTTCAGGGTTCAGAAGAAAGTGATCACTCAAGCAAAACTCTAGTGGAACCATTAAACTGCTTGTGAATTGGATATGAAGATATTTACCACAGCCTTCGTCTTACCATTTTTTTACTGCTCAGTTGTTAGAAGGGTCCAGCTTCTCAAGTACTGAGATCATCCAACAAACTACTATTTGAACACCTGTAATATGCCCAGCATTGTGGTTAGTACTAAAAGGAGCCAGTCAAGTATAAGACACAGTGCCCAAGCTCAAAGACCTTAAAATCTAGCTGGGCAAATCTAATTACTATATGGACATAAAACAATACCTCGCAATACAGGGAAGCAGTACGGAGAAGCTCTGAACTCTACAAGGGCTAAATAAGAAGTAGGAGCTTTTTGATGTCTTCAGCAAAAGCCTTATAACCCCATCTAGTTTGTTTGGGGGCAGGAGAGCCAGGGAAGAATCACTCTTACCTTCAAGTACTGTGATGAGCTGGAATTTGCTGTTTCAGGATCCCAAACATTTTTACTTCAGGAATCAAATTGAGTCATAAATTATTGGGGGAGTTGATCTCTTTCTCATATTATCTATTCTGAACCCTATCTCTAATCAGCCATGAGTAAAATGGCCTGAGGAAAGCTTACAGATGATGGGACCAAGATATTCCCTTAAGTATCTAAGCAGCAGTAAATTTGGTTCTCGTGTTTATTTCTTTTTGAGAAAGACAGAAATCTTCTTGAGGAAAAAAAATGTGACCTATGGACTGAATTGTTACCTTTGTGTGGCATATTCCCTGTTTCTAGGGCAGCCCAGGAGACAAAGAATGCATTTATTTGTGGAAAGGGATAGGGGGCAGGGAAAGAAACAGAAACCAGAGGATTGTGCAATAATGGCGTTCTTAAATCCCTCCAGGAAGTTTGTGTTTCTAGTCCTTTGGAAGAGTAAAGCACAGCTGTTGAAAAAGGAGAGTTTACCAGGGGACTGCAGCCCTGATGCCACCGTGTATTGGATTTTCCTTGTCCATGTGCTTCTCGGCACCTCCATCCGCAGCCCTTGGGGCAGGCAGGCCACTGTGTCTGGGCCCCGCCCTGAGCAGCCTACCCCTTCCCCCAGTAGGGACCGCAGGCCTCAAATAGCATGGAGGTGTTCAAGGAGAAGAGTCAGAACAAGGATGAGAGTAAAAGGAAACAGTCTGCTGGATCTCAGTGAAGGGAAGTACACTGATTCCTGTGTCATAGGCAAACCAGACGAGACTTGCTGTGTTGAAATCCTTCCCAAAAGAAGCCCTTTTCTTGGATGGCTAGTGAAAGGGTGATATTGTATGCATAATCTCACAAATTGAACTTAATAATTTTGGGGTGCAGGTTTATTGTACAAAACAAAAAGTGCCTCTCAGTCCATCTAGAAAAAGTATAAATATTGAAACGTAGCACTCACTTGAAGCCTTTACATGCTGCCACGAGCTTAGTCATCTGCATTTCTCTCATGCCAGGGATCATTGGACAGGGTATGGTTCAGAACCCTCTCTGCATGCTCAATAAATCTTTTTGAATGACCAAGTGACCCTTTGTCTCTTCTCTTTCTTCTGTTGGAGCCTCGAGAGTGATGTCCTGAGCTTTCACCATCAACCTCCAACCAATGATGTCACCGTCCTCTCCTGCCATCCATCTCTATGAGTCCTGAATGCCCTTACCCTTGCCCTGTACATGCCATACGTCTTCATTCTGTTATCCTTCTATCTTGGCTCTCTGTGTCCACTGTGTTGAGAACAGTGTTGGCATGTGGCAAATTGAAGGCCAAAGGAAAGCAAGCAGTGTGGTTAGTGATTCAGAAGGAGGCCTTTGGAACCAGACCCGGGTTGGCAACCTGCTTCCATATCATTCACTATGCAATCTTAAAGTCAGGAGCTGCAATTTCTTCACGTAAAAATGAAGATCAGGATACATGTTCAGAGAGCTGTGAGAAGATTAAATGGGACTCTACACAACTCTTGTTTTAAGAGCACCCGTCTTAAAAAGTATTCAATACATAGTAGTTCTGATGTGAGAGCCTTTGGGGGGCCTCTTGCTTTTGAGGGCCCCTTCTTCCTTATAAAAATTTTTTTAATTATATTTTATGACTGTGTTGACATCAAGATAAATATATTACTATATATATTAAAACATTTCCTCAACCTAAAAGTTCAATTTTTCTTCCATGCTAAATTAAATTAAAATATTTTCATGGGCCCCTAAGACTACTGTGGACCCTGGGCACTGTGCCTACCCAGCCTAATGGGTAAGTCAGCCCTGGTGAGAGATTTGTTCTGGAGATTCTTTCCTCTACCCTTTCAATGTTATTAACTGCTTTCTGGAAATTGTTTGTCCCCTCTGGCTTTCAGGATATACCCTGCCCTTGTACTTCTACCTGCCCCCATCCCATCTTCCCCAGCCACCTGGAAGGTCTACACTGTGGAGCTCCCAGCTTCCCTAAACCAGCCGCCATCTTTCTTGATGTAAACCCATGTCTTCATTCCTCTGATTGAGTCTCATTCCCTTAGGACTATTCCTGGCCTGGTAAGGTGGCACTGAATTTTCTGATAAACGATTTCTCACTGAGGTATTCATGATATGACTCTCTGTGTTCTCCCTCTCTTTCTAGAATACAGTATTTCCATTTTGTCACAGAAATTTTCGAGACTCTGTACCACAATTCAAAGCCATATATCCGATGAAGACATTTTAGTCCAGCAAAGAAAATACTTCAAAGCAAAGATTGAACTTTGAGAATCACTGAGATTGTATTGTGCCTCTACTTCTGTGCATTCCTTGGGCCTTGGTGACATAACTTTGATTAGAAGCTTCTACAAGGCAGGACATAGACTATCCCCAAAATTCTCTTGGTAAATATGATGCCTGATGAAGTCCTAATGGAATCTCTTTAACCATGGGGATTTCTTCCATACGTCACTGAGGAGGACTTCCTTAAATCATCCATCCAGCTATGCTTGATGGTGACTTTACACCATGATACATATGCCTAAAAAACAATTCTCACTCCCTCATTGTCTATTATTTTCTGGGTTCAGGCAGGAAAGTGTTCTCAGAGATAATCCTATTTATAAAGGAGGGAACTGTGGTCCATAGAAGAGAAATAACTTCCTGAAATAGCAAAGCAAGTAATGCCAGAATCAGGACTAGATCCTGGGCCAGCCTCCTCAACACCTGCGTGTGGGCACCATTTATTTATCTCTGTCGGGGCCTGGGGTACCATTTACTCCCCAGCACAGGCTCAGCAGTGGGAATCCTTGGTTTGGTGCCGGGCTTTATTGCTTAGGGTTTGTGTGACCTTGAAGAGTTACTCAGTCTCCCAACCTCAATTTTCTCATCGGTAAAAGGGAGGGGAGAGGGTAGAAATAGTATCAACCTTATAGAGTTGTTGTTGCGAGGATTCTTAGAGTTGTTCTGTGAGACTTAGATGCGATTATCCATATAAAAAGCTTAGCACGATGGCTAGCACACGAGCCCTCAATAAATGACTTTGTTGTTGTTGTTATTACTATTATTATTATTACTACTACTACTACTACTGCTACCACCGCCGCTAATTCTATTACTCCGTCTCCAGCCCTGGTGGCTTAGAGAAAGTCCTGGAGCTGCTTCCCAGAGTATGTACTGAACTGCCCAGGGAGTGGCCTGAGCAGTAGAGAATCTGGCAGAACAGGTTTTTTCAAAGCAGTGGAAAATAAATCAAAGGCAATAACCCAAACCTGGAAGAAGAATGTTTTCCTTTGTTTTTTCTTTACCAGTTGTGGAAAAAACCTTCAAAATGTAACATGCTGAAATAAATCAGCGTGCAATAAATCAGGCCTCTCTTAAGGTAACACGGCTGACCCTCTTTGGTCTGTGCTCTTCCTGACCGCCTGAGGACAGACGGTGACCACTTTCAGTTTGTGCCAAATGCAGTGATGGCTGACAGTGTTCTGTGATGATGTTGGCCTATATCAGTGAATAGACAAGATTAGGAGTCAGGGAAACATGGAGAGACAGCAAAGATGAGGGGAACAAAAGCTTCACAGCCAGGTGCAAAGGGTACCCCTATCCCTTGCTGCAAACTGCGCATCACCAAATGTTAAATCTCATGGGATTTAGTTAGGGCTCTTGGTTGAAAGTAACAGAAGCTCAACTCACATTAGCTTAAGCAACAAGGAGCCTTTATTGTAAAGATTCCATAGTGTATCAAGGAAAACAACGAGAGAGGCAGAGCTGGCCTAAGATTGAAATCAGGCCTTCAAATGCTATCAAAATTTGTGTCCTTCCTCTCTGCATCATTCCCTCTCTTTCCACAGACTTACTTCCTCTATGGCTGTGGTTGGCTTAATGGAACAACACTTCACAAGTTTTATAAATGACTGTGGAGCTACCCAAAGAGAGCCTGGTCTCACTTTCTCCGATTTCAGAATTCTCGTGGAAGGAATGATTGGCCCAGCTTGGGTCAGGTTCCTTTTTCTGATTGCCCATTAGCAATGGTAAAAGGTAAACATTGGTTATACCAGCATGGTACATCGACCGTAACTAGACACACTTGTGAGGGGGCAAACCCACAGGTAATGGATTACTGAAACAGGTATTGAGGAACTACATGACAAGAAGCATATCGTTCACACTCAGCCCTAGATTGCATCCCCGCCATTCCCTGATTCTTCATCATGTGACGAGAGATCCAGGATATCTCTGTGCTCACTACCCCCTCCCTCTTCGTGCAAGGCAGACCCTAGCCCTGAACAAGGTGACTCCAGCATCATATAGCGGAAGTGACACAGGCTTTAGAACTATGCAGACCTTGAGTTAAAGCTCAGGTCTAACACTTATACTGGGCAAGTTACTTAGCCTCCCTGAGCCTTGGTTTCCTTATCTGTAAAATAACTCATATCTAATGGAGTTGTTGTAAAGACTAAGGAAAATAAAATAACCATATTTAAAGTACTTGGCATATAATAGGTGCTCAGTTACGTTGATTTCATTTTCTAATTAGGTTACCTAGAAATCTTCAGGAGGGTGGGGGAGTGATGGTAAGAGAAAAGGGAGGACAGGAGAAGTGATAGAATTTTATATCTGGAAAGTGTCCTTCTGCCTCAGTAACTTGCAATTATCTTGAGCGAACATTAAATAATTGAAGTGGGTCAGCTGCACTGGGAAAGCCACCCTTTGCTAGATATAGCCTCTCACTTTAGAGGCAAAGCAACAAGGATCTCAAGATCAATGGTGCATGTTTTATGTTTCTTATTAATTTACTGGTGTGACTGTATGGTCCTTAAATCTCTCTCTATAATGTCTGAAGTTAATAGAATACAGTCTAATCACTGAGTGAGTGATTGAAGTACTTTAATATTTTGTTGTTACTGTTGCTGTATAGAGAGATGCTCCTCTTTGAGAAGGTAGTAAGCCATATTTTTTTATAAAGTAAACTTTATTGAGTTCTTACTTCAGTAAGCCCTGTGCTAAACGTTTACATGTCTCATGTCTTCCTATGAGTTAAGTGCTGTTGTCCCCATTTTCCAGGTAAGGAAATTGAGGCTCAGATAAGTCAAGAGCCAGGATCACTTAGCACTCAGTGACAGATTGGAATTTGAGCTCTGCTTAGCCGGTTCCAGAGCCTGAGTTCTTAACCACTATGCGGTACTGCCTCTCTACACCTTGGTTTTGGCTAAGAGATTTAGAGACGGGCCAGATAAAAAATGAATCCCCAGGAAAATCTGTGCTTAGAGTGTCTCATTTGATAAATGATAACCTCATAGCTTCTGCGCACCCACCCAGTATTGCTACAGGGGCTTAAATGCAAAGCTGCAGAATCATAGGAAGAAAAATAGTTAAACAACAGAGAGACTATCTCCTTCGACACGACAACTATTCTAATTACTTACTTAGAGGATAAGAGTGATGATGGGGTTGAATCAGTGAAAAAGAAACTGGAAATTGGGTCCCAGCTTTAGACTCTACAGTGTTTCCCATCTTGGTCAAAATTGTGTTCAGTCCAGTGGCCTGTGGCCGTGTGGGTTATGTGTACATGCATGTGGAATAGTTTGGCCTGTTCCAGAAAACAGCACCACTTTGGTGATTAATCGTAAACATTATCAATAACTCCCCATGACACGTGAAGGATTCTTCATCCATCGGCCAACGCACCAATCATGGGAACCTCTATGACCTGTCACCCCTCGTTGACCTGCTCCTCCAGAAACATTTTGCTCTGTTTGTGCTACTGTAAGTTTCATTATACTCCAAACTGGGCTTCATTTGTGCCTCATCCTGTGTGTAAATGGAAAAAACATTCAAATATTCTGTCTCTTTTGACTAAACGCATATCTGGAAAAATATCTCATGTTCTGTTTTCTTATTCCCCCTCTGTCTTTCAGCTCCAGGGTTCCTTGAAAAGAAAGCAGATAGTTAACCTGTCCCCTGCCAACAGCAAGAGGCCTAATGGCTTTGTCGACAACTCATTCCTTGATATCAAAAGAATCCGTGTTGGGGAAAACCTCACTGCAGGACAAGGGGGCCTCCAAGTAAATAATGGACAAAGTCATATGATGTCAGGGAGCTTGCCCATGAGCCAAGCACCCCTGAGAAAGACTGCCACGCTGCCACCCCATACACATTCTCCTGGAAATGGTATGTTCAACATGGGCTTAAAGGAAGTGAAGAAGGAACCGGGAGAGACTCTCTCTTGCAGCAAGCACGTGGATGGTCAAGTGACCCAGGAGAATATTTTTTCTAACAGGTACGGAGATGACCCCGGAGAGCAGCTGATGGATCCCGAGCTGCAGGAACTGTTCAATGAACTGACCAATATATCTGTGCCTCCCATGAGTGACCTTGAGCTGGAGAACATGATCAACGCCACCATAAAGCAGGACGACCCGTTTAACATCGACTTGGGTCAGCAAAGCCAGAGGAGCACTCCCCGGCCGTCCTTGCCCATGGAGAAGACGGTGATCAAAAGTGAATACTCACCCGGCCTGACCCAGGGCGCCTCGGGCTCTCCTCAGTTGAGGCCCTCATCTGCCGGCCCTGCGTTCTCCATGGCCACCTCGGCCCTCTCCGCTTCCTCCCCGATCCCTTCGGTCCCTCAGAGCCAGGCTCAGCCCCAGACGGCCTCAGGAGCAAGCCGGGCCCTGCCGAGCTGGCAGGAAGTATCCCACGCCCAGCAGCTCAAACAGATCGCTGCTAATCGTCAGCAGCACGTCCGGATGCAGCAGCACCAGCCGACCAGCTGGCCAGGTTTGCCCTCTTCGGCGGGGCCCTCCCCAGGTCCGTTTGGGCAGGAGAAAATCCCCAGCCCCTCTTTTGGCCAGCAGCCATTCAGCCCCCAGAGCTCCCCCATGCCGGGGGTCGTGGGCGGCGGCAGCCAGTCGAAGGTCATGGCGAACTACATGTACAAGGCCAGCCCCTCGGCCCAGGGAGGGCCTCTGGACGTGCTCCTGCAGCAGAAGCCTCAGGACCTTAGTCGGAGTTTTATGAACAACCCCCACACAGCCATGGAGCCCCGGCATGGCAGCACCAAGCCTTTGTTTCATTTTAACTCAGATCAAGCCAACCAGCAGATGCCTTCCGTTTTGCCTCCCCAGAGCAAGCCTCCTCTCCTGCATTATACCCAGCCGCAGCCGCAGCCGCAGCAGAGCTCGATTGCAGCTCAGCAGCAGCAACAGCCGCAGCAACAACAGCCGCCGCAGCAGCCGCAGCCGCCGCAGCAGCCGCAGCCGCAGCCGCAGCCGCAGCCACAGCAGCAGCCGCAGCCAGCAGCTCAGCCCACCCAACCTCTCTCGAGCCAGCCTTTGCTGAGGTCACCGTTACCACTTCAGCAGAAGATCCTGCTGCAGAAGATGCAGAATCAGCCCATCACAGGACTGGGGTACCAAGTCTCCCAACAACACAGACAGGTAAGGGCTGTGCTCCTCCCAGCGCAGAGTACCCAGACACCATTCAGCTCGGTCCGGTTGCTTTGGTTACCATTATGTTTGCACTGGGACGGAATCAAGACCACAAAGACGGCGATGGTGCTGACAGATGCCTCTGGAGACCTCATGAAGGTTCACTTGAGGCATCTGGAGGCAAGAGCATCTTCCTTGTAGAGCATCACTGTCATTGGGGTCTGTTGTGATCCAAGGCTCTTGCTTATTAAGAAGGTTGCCTTAGAATCCATGCCTTTAGTGACAAGTCCAGTTGTCAGTTACATTCTGATATGCCCATGCCCGGTGTTTATTTGTTCAGTCAATAAATCAGTCATTACGTCGACATGCATGCCCTGAGTACCTACCGCATGCATGATGTTATGATTGTGCTGACTATTGAAATAAGGCCAGACATGATATTAAGAGCGTTTAATGACAAATCTCCACCCACACCAACCAACTGAAATGTCTAAACGCCCAACCCATCATAATAGATCCTGCTGTGATTCCATGCTGGTGCGTGAGGGTTGAGTATCCACCCTAAATAAGACATGTTCTCTGTCTGCAAGTACAGTCTGGAGAGGCCGACAGGCTTTAAAAACTATCATTTTAATACTGAGTGGAAAAGATAATGATATGGAGTACAAAGCTTGGATATTTACTGAGCAAGGGGAAATCAGGAACGGCTGCCGGAGAAGGTAATGTGTGAATTAAGTGTTAAAGCATGAAATTGTCATGACTACCAACAGAAAAAAAAAAATCTGTGGTTACCTTATATCCTGTGGTTAACATAAAGCAGAGGTTTTATTCTGCCCCAAACAGGAATCACATGAAGAGATAGCCCTGTGTCTCCAGAACACACACTGGTGAATCAGTGCCGATCCCCAGGGAACTTGAAAGGAAAAATTCTTCCTGGAATAAGTGAGGGAAGGCAGGCAGGCAGGCAGGCAGGCAGGCAGGAAGGAAGGCTGAATGTTGCTTTGTGCATGTAATTTGACAGATCTGTGTTAGCGTCCAAGCACAAAGACAGCACGTTACCTGTCAAAACAATGTGTCAGGACAGTATGACGGCACAGAGCCTAGTTCCAATCACATTCCTAGAGTAGTTTGTATGGCTACTGCCCAGAAAAGAATGCCACCAGCACCACAGACTGTGGCCAAGCTAACCTTTGCCTTAGATATATGCCAGGAGAAAACTAGACTCAACTAGGATTCAAGAGCTGTGTCCCAAGTAAACTTTCGGCTCTTAACCACTTACGCAGTGTGTTTTTCTAAATCGTAGATTATGAAGAATGGACTTGGAGTAGAGTCATGTGTATATTACAAAGTTCCATTTTTAGCGTGGGTAATTTGGGGATCGTTTAAAAACAAACAGTATTGTGGAACTACTTTCTAATATTCTGTGTAGCCACTTTGCTGTGGGTGAATCTGGGTTTAAATTCTAACTCTGACATTCTAGCTGTGTGACCTCCAGCGAATCAGTGAGCCTCTCTAAGCCTCAGTTTCCTCACCTGTAAATGAGGATGGTAATGTACATCCTAGGATTTTTGGAGAGTAAGTGATATATCTCTCAGGCGGGAGTCTAGAATAAAGTTGGCTATTATTGTGTTTATCATGGAAAGGGCCATACATGATATCAGAATATTTTTTAACAAGCATTACTTTTATGTAGGAAGCCCATTGGAGTAAGTCTCAAATTTTTTCATAAACAGTACTAGAGGAATAAAAGAGAACTATCTTTAATTCTGTCCAGCAATATGGTGAGTGGGTAGCGATTTACCTTTCCTGGGCCTGGACTTCTGACCATAAAAATGACCATAAATAATGAGATATTAGTAGAGGTTAGCATTTATTGAGTATTTACTCTGTAACTGGCATGACCTCTGCCCCGCCTTGATTGTGGTATCTCATTTTACCCATATAAACTAATTACCATTATTCTCATTTTATAGGTGAGGCAAATGAGGCACAGAGAAGTTAAATGACTTTTCCAAAGTTACACAGATAATAAGTAGCAGAGCCAGGATTCTGATGGTCTACTTTGAAGGTTGTACTTTCAGGCTTGAGGCTATACCGCTCACAAGAAGGATTTGCTGGGAAATGAATGGCCATTTGTAGATCATTGTGAAATTCTCAAAAGAAATATTTCTTATAATATCGAGCCATATTACATAATCTACACAGTAAATTAAGTTTGGGGAGGGTAGAGGAAGTCTCAAATCTCTAATCACCTTCAGAGCTGTTAAAGAAAAGAATCAAAAACTATCTGTGTGACGCTTGACCTTCCTGAGAGTGAGTATTATGAAGCTTAACCAAAATAAGCAATTTACAACAGGAAATATAGCTCTTTGGTACCCCATCAGCCCTTCTTTGGGAGCCTTCCTGCCACCTCCAACATCCTCTGTCTTGTTTCCGGCCCTATTGCTCATATCAACAACTGTCCACCATACTTCTGACCCCTTAGTCCCCATGCCAGCTTCCAGGACCCAAGCACACCAATGGGTGCTAATGACCAAGTCCACAAACATCTCCCAGTACCTTGGATATTTTTTTACTTTTCCCAGTGTGTATGACACTTATGATGCCAAGATAATTTTCATCTTTTCAAGAAGGCCTTCAAAAAGTGGTAGAAATGGTGGTGACATGTCCAGCTAAAGGCCTCTTCTGTACAGGCAGGCAATGGCTACTCAATCAAAGCCTTCTCCCAACCTTGTCAGTTGAACTTGTATATTGTCCCTTCCGGCTCAACAATTCCATGAAGTATGACTCTGAAGTGTTCTGTGTCTGAGTTGTGAGCAAGTGTATCAGAGCTCTGTAGTCAAATAAGTGTTACCCTCTTGAAAGCATTCACCTTTGAAGGGGTTGGACGCATGCTAATAATGGTGCTATTGTTCAATACAGTTGCAGAGTTTTTCTCTAGGGATTGTCTTCAGAGCTTTTAGCACATTGAGTGTATTGTTATCAATGCAGTAATATTCATCTTGTCGGGGTTATTTTTGAAAACAGTCAAGCAGAGTAATGCTGCTTTGGGTCAAAAAAACAAAGAATAACTATGATGTGATAGAACTGCATTTCACGTTTGGTTTGTGAACTTTCCCTGAAGGCAATAAAGAAAGTAAATGAGTTGCTTCCCAAGAGGATAATTTTGAGAAGTAATTTTCATTTGGATGTACATATTTCTAGGTTTTTCCATTTTTATTGTCTCATCCGGTATATTGCTAAGTATTCTCAACTCAGAGAGAGTAGTTGTAACTCTGCCATTCATAGTAGACAGTACAAATCTGTGTTCTCATCTCAGATTAGCCAAATCACTGATACTCATGACCAAAGCCATGGGAGGGAAGGAAATGAAGCAATTCTTAAGTTTATCAACTAAATCATCCTGAACGAAAACAGTAGTCATGAATTTTTTTCTGCTTGTCATACTCACTGTATGTCAAACACAGCAAGATTTACTAGTGGGATATGTTAATTGGGACAGTCTAGCCTTGGGAATGGTGGAAATCTTGGTTCTCTGCTGCAAAATGATAGATTGAATTTGTTGATCAGTTGTTTAGAATTTACCCAGTAGACTGTGCAAACATGGCCTTCTCTTCACCTTTCAGAACTCTGAACCCAGACAGGGCTGCATGCTCAGGCAGAGACTGAAATTGGGGGAATTCATATGTCCCTCTCCCTTTACTGGGTACCTGCCCGCCTCTGCTCTCCTAGATGTGAATGGCACCCGAGAGATAGATGCGGCATAATCGAATTGTTGGAGACATCTTTATTGTTCCATGCCTGGAGTAGTTTTAAATAATCCCTTCTCTGGAGACTGTGAGAACAAATGGTATTTGGTGTTTCACAAAATGTCTTCAGCAACTCTGTCTTGCTAGTGTTTGGGGCTTGGCAAATGGAAATACCTCCTGGCTATAATCTTCTTCTTTTTCCGATTGGAAGGTTATGGGAGAGGGCAGGAGAGGGATGTAATGCATGCACTTCTGATTTATCTTCAAGTCACTGAATACTTGTTTTAAGGTGTGAAAGAATTATTGGTTGACCAGGGCTCATGAGAGTTCAATCCAAAGCCCTAACCTCTTGCACTAGAAAATGGTCTTTTTCAAAGCTGTATAATCAGACCCTTAAAAGTATGAATTTTTTTTTGTAACATTAGAGCCATGAAACTCAAGTGGATTCTATATTTGGTTTAGAATTCTCCCATCTCTAAAAATTCTGAGAGGGAAGGCAGCCAGTGACTGGATAGTTTGTTATGACCAAAACATAAATTTGTACATTTCCTTTTTAGTTTAAAGCCAAGCTCCTCAATTGTATATTAGGAACCTCACCCCACTCTCTCTACCTAGCCAAGTTTATCCTTCAGTACACTATATATCAATCTTTGGCATAAATCAAGCAATGTTCTCCTCCCTTCGTCTTTAAGTTAATCTTGTGTATAGCTAACCTTAAAAATTGTTTCCCGGTTGGTCTGAGGGTGGAGAAATGAGGACTCACTGTAGCTGTCATATACTGACAGTACTTCTAAATCCTTATAATTGCCCAGAGAAAGTGCCAGAGAAGAGATAGAACCTTCATTCAACTGGGAGTGCCTTTTCTAATAGGAAAATAATTACGAATTCAGAGTTCTGCAACAATATAACATCCAAACCACCCCTTTGCTGGGGGTTAGGGGTTGGCTAAAGGGTCAGCCAATTAGGCTAGTGTCAGGGTTTGATTTTAGGGCCAAAGACAGAACCCAGCCAAAATCCTCAAATAGCTGGGAAACAAAATCAGTCAGTATACTCAGAACCGAGGAATGAATCTAAAAGATGGTAACAAACCCATGATTTCGTAAGTGACCTAAAATCTAGAGTGTAGTTAGGATAGAGACCCAGGAGATGCTAGGTGGTCATTACAAATGACCCTCGACCGTTTGGTGATTTCCATTATGACTTACCTTGGCTGGATTAGGCTGGCAAAAGGGAAGAGTTCTGATACAGATATACTGAGGGTTGTTCATGGCAAGCCAGGAGCATTGTTTTTATATTTTCATTTTATCTTTGATATTTCATCATTTATCTTTTAAGTTTACAAAAGAAACAAAAATTTGTTTTTAATACTCCATGAAACTAGTGCTAAGGCCAGGATCCAGAGTGAATTTCCAGACACACATGTTAATATAATTTATACTGAAGACTTTTTTTTTAATTGGAGTATAGTTGATTTACAACGTTATGTTAGTTTCAGGTGTACAACAAAGTAAATAAGTTATACATATACATATATCCACTCTCTTCTAGATTCTTTTCCCATATAGGCCATTACAGAGTATTGATTAGTGTTCCCTGTGCTATGGAGTAAGTCCTTATTAGTTATCCATTTTATACACAGTAGTGTGTATATGTCAATCCCAATCTTTCAGTTTATCCATCCCCTGCCTTACACCCTGGTAACCATTTAGAAAACCGGTTTGTTTTCTACATCTGTAACTCTATTTCTGTTTTGTATATAAGCTCATTTGAACCCTTTTTTTAGATTCCACATATAAGTGATATCATATGATACTTGTCCTCCTCCGTCTGACTTACTTCACTCAGTATAACAATCTCTAGGTCCATCCATGTTGCTGCAAAGGCATTATTTCATTCTTTTTTATGGCTGAGTAATATTCCATTGTATATATGTACCACATCTTCTTTATCCATTCCTCTATTGATGGACATTTAGGTTGCTTCCATGTCCTGCCTGTTGTAAATAGTGCTGCAGTGAACATTGGGGTGCATGTGTCTTTTTGAATTAATGGTTTTCTTTGGATATATGCCCAGGAGTGGGATTGCTGGATCATATGGTAGCCCTATTTTCAGGTTTTTAAGGAACCTCCATACTGTTCTCCATAGTGGCTGCACCAATTTACATTCCCACCAACAGCGCAAGAGGGTTCCCTTTTCTCCACACCCTCTCCATGACCATCATCAAAAAATGTACTGAAGACTCTTTTTTTTTTTAACATCTTTATTGGAGTATAATTGCTTTACAACGTTGTGTTAGTTTCTGCTGTATAACAAAGTGAATCAGCTATATGCATAAGTATATCCCCATATCCCCTCCCTCTTGCGCCTCCCTCCCACCCTCCCTATCCCACCCCTCTAGGTGGTCACAAAGCACCCAGCTAATCTCCCTGTGCTATGCAGCTGCTTCCCACTAGCTATCTATTTTACATTTGGTAGTGTATATATGTCAGTGCTACTCTTTCACTTCGTCCCAGCTTACCCTTCCCCCTCCCCGTGTCTCAAGTCCATTCTCTACATCTGCATCTTTATTCCTGTCCTGCCCCTAGGTTCATGAGAACCATTTTATTTTTTTTTAGATTCCATATATATATGTGTTAGCATGCAGTATTTGTTTTCCTCTTTCTGACGTACTTCACTCTGTATGAGAGACTCCAGGTCCTTCCACCTCACTACAAATAACTCAATTTCATTTCTTCTTATGTCTGAGTAATATTCCATTGTGTATATGTGCCACATCTTCTTTATCCATTCATCTGTCCATGGACACTTAGGTTGCTTCCATGTCCTGGCTATTGTAAATAGGGCTGCAATGAACATTTTGGTACATGACTCTTTTTGAATTATGGTTTTCTCACGGTATATGCCCAGGAGTGGGATTGCTGGGTCATATGGTAGCTCTATTTTTAGTTTTTTTAAGGAACCTCCATACTGTTCTCCATAGTGGCTGTATCAATTTACATTTCCACCAACAGTGCAAGAGGGTTCCCTTTCCTCCACACCCTCTCCAGCATTTATTGTTTGTAGATTTTTTGATGATGGCCATTCTGACCAGTGTGAAGTGATACCTCATTGTGGTTTTGATTTGCATTTCTCTAATGATTAATGATGCTGAGCATCCTTTCATGTGTTTGTTGGCCATCTGTATATCTTCTTCGGGGAAATGTCTATTTAGGTCTTCTGCCCATTTTTGGATTGGGTTGTTTGGTTTTTGGATATTGAGCTGCATGAGCTACTTGTATATTTTGGAGATTAATCCTTTGTCAGTTGCTTCATTTGCAAATATTTTCTCCCATTCTGAGGGTTGTCTTTTCATCTTGTTTATAGTTTCCTTTGCTATGCAAAAGCTTTGAAGTTTCATTAGGTCCGATTTGTTTATTTTTGTTTTTATTTCCATTTCTCTACGAGGTGGGTCAGAAAGGATCTTGCTGTGATTTATGTCATAGAGTGTTCTGCCTATGTTTTCCTCTAAGAGTTTTATAGTGTCTGGCCTTACATTTAGGTCTTCAATCCATTTTGAGTTTATTTTTATGTATGGTGTTAGGGAGTGTTCTAATTTCATTCCTTTACATGTAGCTGTCCAGTTTTCCCAGCACCACTTATTGAAGAGGCTGTCATTTCTCCATTGTATATTCTTGCCTCCTTTGTCAGAGATAAGGTGACCGTATGTGTGTGGGTTTATCTCTGGGCTTTCTATCCTGTTCCATTGATCTATATTTCCGTTTTTTGTGCCGGTACCATACTGTCTTGATTCCTGTAGCTTTGTAGTATAGTCTAAAGTCCAGGAGCATGATTCCTCCAGCTCTGTTTTTCTTTCTCAAGATTGCTTTGCCTATTCAGGGTCTTTTGTGTTTCCATACAAATTGTAAAACTTTTTGTTCTAGTTCTGTGAAAAATGCCATTGATAGCTTGATAGCATTGAATCTGTAGATTGCCTTGGTTAGTATAGTCATTTTCACAATGTTGATTCTTCCAATCTAAGAACATGGTATATCTCTCCATCTGTTGGTATCATCTTTAATTTCTTTCCTCAGTGTCTTATAGTTTTCTGCATACAGGTCTTTTGTCTCCCTAGGTAGGTTTATTCCTAGGTATTTTATTCTTTCTGTTGCAGTGGTAAATGGGATTGTTTCCTTAATTTCTCTTTCAGATTTTTTGTCATTAGTGTATAGGAACACAAGAGATTTCTGTGCATTAATGTTGTATCCTGCTACTTTACCAAATTCATTGATTAGCTCTAATAGTTTTCTGATAGCATCTTTAGGATTTTCTGTGTATAGTATCACGTCATCTTGTACTGAAGACTCTTGACTGGCAAAATTAGCAGGAGGGATTTTGCTTGTGTCTTGTTAGTGTTCTTTGGTTTGTTCATTTTAACATGAATACCAACTCTGTGCCATATATAAATAACCCAAATGGTAGATATTATCAACGCTTTTTTAATAGATGAGGACACCGAGGCTTAGAGGGGTTAAGTAACTTGCTCAGAGTTGCAGTCAGCACTGGCCCAGTGCTAATAACTACTATGCTGCCTAGGTTAAGGAAATAGGTACAGGTGGTCTGGGTTGTGCTAACAGAGCCTTTTTTGTGATGTCTGTTTGAAATTTCACTGTTGTCCACATTCCCAGTTTTTTTCTACCTCAGGCAAAATTTAAGCCAGTTCTGATGCAGTTGCCTTATCTCAATCCACAGACCTCTAGTCTCCTAGTCTGCCCAACTTGGAGCCAGGAACTAAAGATTCCAGGCTAACTTGAGTACTGATCCATTCTTCACTCTAGCAATAGCTTGTATTCATTCATGCAAAAAATATTTGTTGAGTGCTTGCTCTATTTGTTGAGTTCTGGATACTGATACTACAACTGGGAACAAAGATGAAGGTGTGATGTAGTAAGGGAAAAATAAAATTTTTTTAAAGTTTTTTTAGATTATAAATAATCAGAAAGTGTTTTCAAATTGAGCTATTTTCATCATATTGCAGACTTAATTCTTGCTTCTGTTGCTAGGCTGATTTGCTGCTGGGCTTCCTGGTACCTCTGATCCATGATAAAAATGGAAAAAACCCAAGGGAGTGGATATGTGATTTAGTTTTTAAAGCAAAAAATCCAAAGTCTTCATTTTTTTTTTAAGTGATAAAGAAAATTCATTCACTCTCTTTTTCTTCAACATCATCCATCAAGATTTTAGAACCTGTTTATGGTCACTGCTAGAGGTTCACAATAGGGTAAAACCATAATTTTTGCATTCATTCATTCATATGATGAGAATTTACTGAGCACTTACAATGTGCCAGAAATTGAAGACTAAAAGATTAAGTGATCCAAAGAACTCTCCTTGCATCCATCAAAAGATCAGGAAGTCATGGTTCCTCTCCTCAATGAGCTTTTGATTAGAAGGAGACATCTGTCCCTAATACTATTGGATTCCCATTGGGTATGCATACTACATTGTCCTTTGCTTAAATCCACTTTATGTAGTAACTGACCCCAAATCATCTGGGCTTTTCCCCTAAGTTTTCAAGTTCAACTTTGAACATGTTACTTTAACCTTTTATAGAATAGAACTCTATTTGCTAGATATTCCACTTTCATTTCTATTTCATTTTATCATCCTAGTATGCAATAGCTCAGTTCACAATAGACTGAATTGGTGTAAAGCAACAATTAATTCCTGTGTCCCTCAGTAAAGAAGTAAACACAATAGCAAGAAGAACATGTTAGCCTTGGAATCATAATCCATAGGGTTTAAATCCACAGTTAGGGGAATGGCTTCTGTTATTCTCATTCCACTCATTCCAAGGTCTTTGTCCATGCCTTGCATCCGTCCATAAGAGCTGTGCATTTAAAGCATTAGTGGGTAATTTAGCCTGTTGAATACCAAGTTTCTAACTAGGGAAAAGAGGGGTATGAGGTTAAGAAATAGATTTGATCCTGGAGAGGGAAATGCAAGAGGGTTAATGGAAAATATGACAGATACTTAACTGTAATGTGCATTAATGTAAATGACTCAAACAATCCCCTTTGCACCCATTCCAATTAGTTTTGCCTTTTCTAATCAGATGTCAGTTGGTATCAGTTCGGTGGAGGGGGGTGGTGGGGTCTTTTTGTGAAATCAAAAGGAAGCAAAAACCCATTTAGCCCGTGTGCTAATCAGTAAGTGTTCATATTAATGGTTAATTAAAGTCAGGCACAGAGACTTGAGATTCAGAAGGTGTTTACCATAAGAAGTTCTAGGTTTGAAACAAAAGACCACACAAATATTTAGACTTCTAGAATCAGAGCAATATAACGTGAGTGAATCATCCTACTCTTTTACATTGTGTTGCAAGCAAGGAAGACCCAACTTACACACACACACAGAGCCCAGGCAGCTCTCCGGACGCTAATTAGACAACTCTGGATGAATATTTGCATTTTATGCAATGAATCTGAACAATAAAGTGGCACCTTATTCTCCAAGCAGTAAATGGAGTAGAGCAGAATAACGTGACTACATGCCTGTGCATCCTGCAAAATCAAGTT
Organism: Eschrichtius robustus; assembly: GCF_028021215.1. Lineage (NCBI taxonomy): Eukaryota > Metazoa > Chordata > Mammalia > Artiodactyla > Eschrichtiidae > Eschrichtius > Eschrichtius robustus. The sequence continues at coordinate 40,499,233 of NC_090834.1, forward strand.
TCAAGGCCCTTGAGGATGAAAGAATGGGGGTGGTTGACCTGTTTCCCTTTCTTTCTGCTGCTAATTCCCTCCACCCTGAATCACTGGCATTTTCCAGTTTGCTTTTCACAGGAGCTTAAGTTCAGCTCCACCTTTAGGAAACATGAACTTCATAAACAGGGAGCTTGTTCTGGCCCTACGTCTTGTAGCCCACACGCCTGTGTGGGTGAACACAAGAGCGTGTGGACCTCATGTTCTTGTCTTTGGCTCACATCTCAACTTTATGTCTCTGGGTCTTTGTCCAGTACCCCCTCCCCTTGGCTGTCCCCTCTCTTCTTTTACCCTTTCTCTACAGACCAATTTTGAACTCACCTCTCTTCCCTGAACTCCTTTGAGACCCGTTTTATGGCAGGCCTGGAAAGGGATGCCGAGGACATTTAGCCACTGGAGTTGTTATTGGCAACAAGGGTGAAGACACTTTTCCTGGAAAAGGATGCATGTTGGGGAGAGCCTGGTGAGCTGGCAGCCCCGTCTCTGTGTCCCGCAAGCCTCTGGCACAGGTGAATGACGTCTGAATGGACACACCCATGGGAAAAACATTGCCCCTGTCGCATCAAGTGCTTGCTGACTGGCCTGAGTCCTTGCCATCTTGCCAACCTGCCAGTGGAGTGAGCATTCTAAAACAGGAATTTAACCATGTCTGTCACCTGCCTAAGCCCCTTAAGTGATCTTCATTTTCTCATAATGAAATCCAGCTCCTTCCATGGCTTTGTGTGACCTGGCTCCTGCCAAGCCCTCCAGATGGATTGGTTTCTATTCCTAGCTTTCTTCTTCCCTTAGCCCCACGCTATCACCTGTCTGTGCCCCGCAGACTCCCATACACTGTGCCCTCCAGCTCCCTCCAACTGAAGTCCTGAAAAGTACCACGCTTTCACCCTCAGCTCTTCAAACATGCCGTTCCTTCTTTCTGGAACATTCTCCCGCTCTACTCTGCCTGGCTAACCTAACCCTAAGCTTTCTCAGTCTCAGCTAAACAATTTCTTCCAGAAGGTTTCCCTGGCCTCCCAATCTGGAGAAGCTCCCATTCTGTATTCTCTGCTAGTTGCCTCTACTTCCTCTCTTTCAACAGCTATCACCCCTCATATCTCTTTGTTCTTGTGTGTCTTCCTCAACGAAGCAGCGAGCCACTTGAAGGCAGGGATTGTGTCCATCTTGTTCACCCTTATACTCCAGTCCCTAACATGTCTACTCTGTGGTTGGCACCCACAACATTTTTGCTGAAGAAATGAGCAGCGGAATTATACCATTGACCCATCATCCTTTCTTCTGTTCTGAGGATTTAAGGTCCCCAACACATCCCCCCTCTCCTCCCCAGAAGGTAGAAACAGGAGCTAGCCCTTCCACCTTCATCTATACCAAGTCTTCTCTTAAGACATTTGCCCATGGACCTGACAACAGTTCAGAGAATTCACTCTCAGCTGCTCCACGGGTTAAAACTGTGGAAGGGGATTCGACAGAAGCACTTTTGACAGAGGCTGGGCTGACCTATATCCTGGGGAATCATGCAGATAAGAGTCGGTTATAAGAATTTTATCAGCAATATTCCACATGATTTTTTCTTTCAGAAAACATGTATGGACCATCAGTAATTTACCAATAATGACCAAATACAATCCCTGTTCATAAGTAATTGAAAGAAACAAGTGATTATAATGTAGTGTTATAAGGTTTCTGATAGAAGTCAGTGTAAGGTATTCTGAGAACACAGAGATGAAGCACTTAGTGTAGCCTTGGGAACCAGAAAAAGCTTTCTGGAGGAGGTATTATCTAAGTGCCTACCTCAAGGAAGACTAGGAGGCAGGGAGGTGAAAGGGAAAAGGCCTTCCAGGCAGAGGCTGAGTTCTTTTGGAAGATTCCAAGTAGTTCAGTGTGGTTGGACTGTGGAGTGCAAGGTCAGGAGAGGAGAGATGAGACTTGGGTGGTAAGCAGGGGTCAGATCGTGAGGAGCCTTAAACACCATTATAAAGGAGGCTAGAAATGCATCCTGAGGGCAATAGAAAGTTGTGGAGAAAAGTCTGCAGGTTGTTTTTAAACAGAGGCATAACTTAGGCCTACCACAGAGTAGTTGCGAAATTCAAGCCTATTGAATGTTAAAGAATCAGATTTGCTCTTCAGACAAGTTATAGTATAGGGAATATACTGGAGGGGCCCAAGCCAGGGGCAAGGAGACCTTCACCAGATCTGTATGCCAAGAACATTTCAGAGATTTGAACGTGCAGTTGCTGTGGGCCCAGGCAGCTCCCCCCTTCTGCCAACCCTAGAATGTCCCTGCCGGTTCACTGGTCCCCTGTCCCAGTCTCCCCCTTGCCCCTCACACTTGGCTTCTCTATGGCCAACAGTGGACTTCTGCTCTTGCTCCAGAGGACTTGGTCTATCCGTTTAGTGTCTTATATCTTCACTTTCTCCTTTCTACCTTCAAGCTTGCTCAAGCCCCCAGCATCCTTCCAAAACAACTTCCCATCCGCCCTCCTACCCCTGTGAGCCCCAATTTCCCAGTTACCAGGCTCAGGACCTCTGCGTCAGTATAATTCCTCTCTCTCTGCCTTAGGCCACCTTCCCAGGTGCTACTACGGAGGCCACTGATGAGCAACCACACCTCTTTCTCTTCTCCATGACCACTGCCACTGCCCGTGCGCTCACATTACTGCAATGCTCCCTTGTCCCTCCCAGTAACGGGCTGGACAGTGTGTCTAAGAAATTCTGCCTTGCTCCACACTCCTGGGGCTGTGCCCAGTGGCTGAGGTTCCAGTTATCTTTGTGGCTTTGCCAGGCCTCCCCCTTGGAATTTCAGCTTTACCCAAGATCCGGTCCCTCCCTGAGGCTCCCTCCACTTCACAGGACCAGCTCTCCTCCCAGTGAAGGTCTTTTGCCCAACCACTACATTTTCCCCACTGGCTGCAGTATCCTGTCCACCGGCTTAGACAGTTGTGAGGTGTCCTGGAACCCCAGCCCCTGGCCCTCTCCATCCCCTGCCCTAAGTGCCCATGTTGCTGTAACCGCCCCTCCTCAAGCTGTGAAACAGGTAAAGTCCATTTCTTCCCCCTCTAGTGTGTACAACATAGTGAAAACTCTTCCAGTACAGTTCTTACATTGTGTTATACTTGTTTAGGTATCTGTTTGGCCCAGCGAACTGTGAATTCGTAGTGAGTTCGGACCCTGAAATTTCCCTCCCCACTGCGAACTCACTAAGCATTTTGCATCTCTCATTGCATTCATTGCTTTCAACCTTTAACTGTTGGTGAGTTTGTATTTTAACCCCTCCACTAAACAGTAAGCTCCTTGAGGCCAGAGTCTGTTTATCATTCATCTTTGTACCTCCAAGGGCTAACAGAGAAAGTTCCAACATATGGATACAGAAACAGAAAGAGAGGAGGAAAGAAGAAAAGAAGGAAGGGAAAGTTATGGTGCGAACATTGTAAATCAACCATACTCCAATAAAAATTAATTTTTAAAAAACTCAGTTAAAATTTAAAAAAAAGAAGCTATTGTGTGTGTGTGCGTGTGTGTGTATATGTGTGTGTGTGTGTGTGTGTGAGAGAGAGAGAGAGATAGGCTGTATGGTCTTGAAATCAAAGGAAAATAAATAGGTTTGAATAATTTCTGATATCAATCTGAATATAAAATGTACATTATTGAGAATTTATACATTGCTTACTTCATAAGCATCTTAATGACCGTATAGCCATAATGACCATATAGCCTTGGCCAAGTTACTTAAATTCCCCGAAACTAAGCTGCATCATCTGTAAAGTGAGAACAACAACACCGATTTTGCAGGATTCTTGAACACATTCCATGGAATAACCCATAAGACATACAACAAATACAAGGCTTGCACCTGGTAGGCAATTCACAAGTGCTGGCTTGCTTCTCTTTGCAAAATAAGGACCCTCAGAACCAAATCCATTCAAACAATACAAATTAAATGTTAGTAGACACTTGCAATGGGTGATTTCCAAAACTGAACTCTCATTTAACTCTGCGTTTCCAGGCAACTAAGGCAAAAAAGAAATCATGTGGGGATATAGGGGTTCTTTTTGTTGTTGTCGTTAACATAAAAGAAAGCGTGCAGGTTCATCAATGGAAGCTAACTTTTTCCTGGACATGAATCCAAAGGTACATTTATCATTGGGGGATTTAGGTAACACGATGGACATCTTACACTGGAAATTTTGCAAAGACACTATGACACTATTTACCTTGATGTTTCTGTTACTAAGCTGCATTATAAAATCTGAGGCCAAAATACTAGCTTTTAATTCAGTGAATACTTTTCCCCAGGAAGCTGAGAATGTGGTCAGATTAATGTTTTCTAAAACTCTGTTCAGGGCTTCCCTGGTGGCGCAGTGGTTGAGAATCTGCCTGCCAATGCAGAGGACACGGGTTCGAGCCCTGGTCTGGGAAGATCCCACATGCCGCGGAGCAACTAGGCCCGTGAGCCACAATTACTGAGCATGCGCGTCTGGAGCCTGTGCTCCGCAACAAGAGAGGCCGCGATAGTGAGAGGCCCGCGCACCGCGATGAAGAGTGGCCCCCACTTGCCGCAACTAGAGAAAGCCCTCGCACAGAAACGAAGACCCAACACAGCCATAAATATAAATAAATAAAAATTAAAAAAACTCTGTTCAGTGGTTTTCACACCCTGTTTCAGCAAGAATACTTCTTTCCTCCCCTCCCCCTTTCAGGGTGTCCCTGAGGCACCTCCCCAGAATTTAGGTTCCTTCAGGGCAGAGATTATAAACCAGAGTTCTGGCTTATCCCAAGAGCAGAGTTTAGAGACCATATAAGAATGCATAATTTAAATTCCCGTTAGACTGCCTCAGTCAAATATCAATTGTCTCAAATGAGTCTCTGGCAAACCCCTGCGTTGTATAAAGTAGATTAGACCTGTGGAATGTCTACCTCAGAATCAGATTTCAGAGAGACTTTTCAAATCCATTTAAGCTATAATCTTCTCCCTCCATATAAAACAAAACTATAAACTCCAGATGTGACCCCTCTGTTCTTCAGACCAAGCTCATTAAAAATCACCATGAAAAAATTCAGCAGTTGGTATAGGTATTTATCATCCAACAAAAACTTAAGCACCTCCTGTATACAGAAAGCCATGCCAGCTGCTGTAAGAAATGTAACAAACGGATCTGCTGTGTGGTAGGAGCTCCATGGGAATGAGAAATACAGCGCATGAATATTCTGGAACAAAACTCGTTGCTGAGTATTTTACCTTGAGTAATCAGACCTTGTTTACTTTGTTACAATTTTATTCTATAATTCTGAATTTTATGAGTATAAAATATAATTACCGTCCTCATTTTTATTTTTTATTTTATTTATTTATTTATGGCTGTGTTGGGTCTTCGTTTCTATGCAAGGGCTTTCTCTAGTTGCGGCAAGTGGGGGCCACTCTTCATCGCGGTGCGCGGGCCTCTCATTATCTCGGCCTCTCTTGTTGCAGAGCACAGGCTCCAGACGCGCAGGCTCAGCAATTGTGGCTCACGGGCCTAGTTGCTCCGCGGCATATGGGATCTTCCCAGACCAGGGCTCGAACCTGTGTCCCCTGCATTGGCAGACAGATTCTCAACCACTGCGCCACCAGGGAAGCCCAAAATTTTTATTTTTATCGAGGTTACATGCACATAATTTAAAAAGACAAGCAGTGCTAAAATGCAAAAACCATTCACTGGCACCCCAACCCTCACGCTTAGTCTCTAGAGGAAACCATTTTCATCATTTTGAGTTGCTTCTTCTGGTATTTGCCGTCATATTTCTAAACTGATCCGTAACTTATACCTCTTGATTTATTCATCTTAGGCACTACCTACTGCTTCTTATTATAATGGATGAAGATTTTAGTTCCATTTACAGCCTTTCTCCCTCTCCCCCTCTGCCGCATCATGGCCATGTCAAAATTTTGCTTGAGTTCATATCAGTGTCTTCAGGGTCATGAAGAGAGAAATAATGTTTCCTGCTAAGACAAACGGTACATATAACTATAATTCCTCTCCAGGACTGAAGTGTCCAACGTTTTTTTCATTTGTGAAGTTTCTCTGAATCTCTGGCTAAGTCTTCTCATACCATCCAACAGCTCTGCAAAACATCTCAGTACATTTTCCTCACTATAATTCCTGTCAGAGAATCTCTTTGCTCCATTTCTTTTCCTGGACGTGTGTCCCCAGGAGCCCTCTGTCCCCACCACGATCCTGACGGGTGTTCTCTAGGCCTGCTGATACACCATCATCCTAGGCCTTCCTGCCACCATCCTGGGAATCCCAGGATGGGATTCTTGTGTTTCTCTATTTATTTACTCTCATTTTGGTGGAATATGTCTGCCAGGAGCTCCCTGGCAAAGGGTGTATGAGAGGTAAAATCTTGAAACCTTCAGAGAAATCATAACCCATTTAAGGAGATAAGAAAAAAGAATTCAAAACATAAAGAAAGACAATTGTTGAACATAGGTAGTCCTAGTTAGTATACTTGGTCCTGCAGAATGTGCAAAGAAGGATGAGAAAGGAACCGTCATGTATTGAGCACCTACAATGAGCTAAGTGCTCTTTGCGTGACATTCTTAAGAAACAGGAATCATTTTCTCCTCTTTATATGTGAAGAAGTTGAGAGCAGAGTGGCTTAGTCATTTGCCTGCATCACACAGCTATCCGGTGGCAGAACTGGAATTCAGATCATGTTTGTCTGCTTCTAACCAGCTCCACACACTGTGTCTCTTAGCCAAAAACATGAATGCAGAATCCCTGCCCTCAAGGAGTTTGTTCAACCGTGTCTTTAATGCAATGTCAGACAATTTTCTGGCCCAGTATACTGACTGCCCTTTTACTTTCACGTATGTATGTGTTTGTTGTGTGTGTGTGTTCGTGTGTGTATGTGTGTGTGTAATTTAATTCTGGTTAATAGAACATCTATTTTCATAGTTCTATGTACATCAAGGTTTTTTTTAATATTTTTCTGTGAAATTCTGTAACAGAGCTATTTCCAAAGGAGATTTCAATTCTTTATCCCCCTTTATTTATCAGGGATTAGGCAGTTACAGTCTGATCTGGTTACAACTGAAAATATGTTAGTGGTTTTGCCCTTCTCCCTGGTGGATTTTGGTTTCCATGCCAGTCAGTTCACTGGCTGACATTTATCACATTTAGCTCCTGCCTAACAGACATCCAGGATAACTAACTGTGTAGAAGGAATGATACATACTTCTGGCTGTGTACTGTACCTGCAGGTTATACCAAGCTCTCATTGCCTGGAAATCTGTACTGATAGCCCTCTCAGAAACAAAACAGAAGAGTAAGTACAAGGGTTATAAACATAGGAAAGGATTTTAAAATGAAAGAAAGAAGATAGAATCATTATTTTATATATATATTTATATACATATATATATATATACACACACACACACACACACATATATGTATAACTAATGTGCAAGGAAACAAATACCATGGATGCATTTCATTCATGCTGGCACAGTGAAAGCCCTCTGACAGCTTTCCTCACCTGGAGGTCTTGACACCTCAGATACAGCTCTCATTAAATGAGGGAGACTCTTGGTGCAGAGAAATTCTGGGGCTGGAGCAAAGGGAGAGTTCCTGCACACTCCTAGCTCTGTTCTCTAGCAGCGTCTGGGTGGCTGTTCCAGTACCCCTGCTCTCAAAGGCAGAAACATGAACCCTTTCATTCAGTCAGAAATTAGAAGCAGGTAACTGTTCTCCGAACAGTCTCCACTTTTGAATGTTGGGTTCCAAAAGTTCATTTTTAATTTGGTTGTTTGGCACCCCTGGTGCATTTTTCCACAGGAACAATTTGAGGAAAGTTTATTAAGTCCTCAGGCGAGCCTGTATGAAGTCTATTTGAGTCATATGGACTTTGAACATTTCGAGTCCTAACCATGACTTCTCTAACTTTACATGAAGAAAAACAAAATTTGTTCAGTGTACATTGATTGAGCCAGGAATCGTGGCGGAATCAGGAAGACAATCTACTTGGTGAAGCAGAGGATTACAGTACAAGAGAGACATGCGAGCCCCAGGTGTGTACAGAGCTCTTTGCTACGGAAACCTCCAGGAAGGGGCTCCCCCGCCTCAGCCGGGCTCCAGGTTTGGAACCAGGAAACTAGGAGTATTTTCTGCTGAACCTTCACGGCAGAGGGAAGAAGGCCTTCAGACCAAGGGAAGAGGGAAAATGAGATTAGCCAGAGTATCACCAGGAAAGGGGCATAGAGCTCTTCATTTCTAGGGGTCATTTGCAGACATTTAGAGCGTGGATACTACCTTAATGCCTAGGGATGACCATCCACACCGGTTTTGTGGACTAAATTTTGTTTATTTAATTTATCAGGATAAAACAGTTGGGGGCCATCAGTTCTATTTTCATAGAACTATTCCATAGAACATAGAAAGAGAGCTCAGCCGGCAGTGAAGAAGACGCCGGTGAGACAGCCGGGCCCAGTGACCCCACCAGGCTGTGTGCCTAGACTCCACGCCAGGTCTGGGAGGCAGGACTTGGCAGATGAGGCTGTGTTGTGTATGCTGTGAATAAAGTCCACAGAACTATTTGCTTCTGAAAAAGCAGTTCTCTTACAACCATGATGATTCCTAAAATAGGGTTTTGACCCACGCGTGTGATGACGTTGAAATTGCCTACATAGCCAAAGTCAGAGAGAAAACCAGAGGGTCAGAAAGATGGGGTAGAAAGTAGGAAAGAGAGATCCCGAGGGAGAAATGAAAGGAAATTGGGGCCAAAAAATGCATTTCTGACCATCTCTTCTGCTGTATAAAGATACTTTATAAGGCAATTTAAACTCTGACAAATTGCCTATTTCTGTTTGCAAATGCAGACGAAGCCAACCATTCTCACAAATCTCTCCATTTGTTTTTCCTCCTCATGTTTCATTCAGTTTGGGGGGAGGATGGGTGATGGAGGGTCTACTGTAAAATTCTTTCACATTTCTCTGAACACTTGAAATGGGGTCAAATCTAAATGGATGTGAATTCAGCATTGGATCCCAAGGTCCAAAGGTCAGGCTCCACTTGGACGGTTTTGATATGGAAAGCGCTGCCAGCATTCATGTTTGTAGAGCAGTGGGTTGGTGAAGATCTACAGAGATTTCATTTTCCTCATACCAAGAGGCAAGAAGTTTCTCATCACCTGTGGGTCTGTGTGAGCTGGGGAATATTGGAGACCCCTCCTTGGTCCACCTTGTGTGCACATGTTCTCCAGGGAAGCCAGAGGCAAATGGGTGAGAATCTCAGCAAGCGGTTCCTTGGGAGTGTGAGGGCAGCCCCAACTTCCATGGGAATGGGATTCCCTGCCAAATTCAGATGCCGAGGCTTCCCTCGGGGACCACAGCCCATCCCAAATGGAGGAAGTCGCTGTGAGAAGTTAAGCAGGCAGCTCTAAAGGGCTGTGCTCGTGTGTGTGTGTGTGTGTGTATGTGCTTGTGTGTGTGTCTATGTCTCAGTGAAAAGACAGCAGTTCTCCATCATTGCCTGTATTATAGTACATGCGGAATTTAAAATTTTTTGAATTAAAAATATCTTTAATATCTAGAATATGTATAGTTACACACACGCACATAACTGCAAACAAATCAATAGGGCAAAAGCAACAAGAAAACTCAATACAAAGTTGGGAAAATGACACCAATAGGCATCATTTGTAAAAAAAAAAAAATTACAGAAAATAAAATGAGACCAATAAACGTAGGATAAAATATCTCATACTACTGGTAAACAGGTAATGCAAATTAAAACAATGTGATACTTTATCATATTCATTAGATAGGTAAAACAAAAAATGCCTGGCATGTATGTAAAACAGTAATAACTCCTATGAATTGTTGATTCAGAGTGATTATCCATATCTTGTAAATGTTGATGTTATTTTTTAATTTATTTTTTATTCTATGCTGGGGTATAGTTGATTTACAATGTTGTGTTAGTTTCAGGCGTACAGCAAAGTGATTCAGTTATACATATACATATATCCACTCTTTCTCAGAATGAGAGAAGCTCTCCATCATTGCCTGCATTATAGTACATGTGGAATTTAAAATTTCACAGAGAGAAAACAGTAAAGAGACTAAGAGGGGAGCTGGTTTCTCTCTCCAAGGCTGGCTTTTCTGCTCCATCAGACATTACAAGACACACACCATTCACACGTCCAGGTTTTACAGGCTTGTCTTTCCCCCGAGTGTCTCTGAGACTCAGCTCAGATGATATTTCAAATGATTGTGAGAATCACATCTCACAGCAATAGAGTCAGAATAATTTTCTGTTGTAATTCTTTTAAAATGAAGAATTTTTTTCACCTATGCGTTGCCCTGAGGTAGGATAGTGGAGAACTGATTAACAAGTTGATTCTAAAAGTGGAGACAAGGGACCCACAAAGCAGGACCCGCCAAGGTTCACTTCAGGGTTCAAGTTTAGGGAAGCTTGAGAAAACTGCACAGAAAGGCCAGATAGCTCAGGCGCATTAGCATATGATCAACGTGGAAAGGTATTATACTATCTGAACACCAGTTAGGAAGAGGAGAAACATTTTTTCACATAGACCATTGTAGCAGATGACACATGAAACCGTATGTTCTCAGCCATAGCTTTTCCGGTAACCTGAAAAGACAAAGAAAAAGAGAACTTGGGGAAACTCCTACTCATCAGTCAGGTTTCCCCTTCAACATCACTTCCTTTCGGAAGCCGGTCAGACAGATCCACCCCCAGCCGACTTCCCCTAGCTCAGCTCTTCTCACCCTTTCCAGAATTATCTGTCTTGTTCACTAAACAGCCGTCACTTCTCAATCCCCAGCAGCCAGTACTCGCCCCACCACTTCGCAGGCACTTAAACCTGTGCTCAGTGATTGGTGGAGTATTGAGGGGCCCGTGATACAAAAGTGAAGACGATAGAATCCCTGTGGGAAACAAGATATCAGACAATTTACCAAACTTTGTAATACCTATAAGCACCCTTTCTAAAATAAAACAGAGGGAAGGTTGAACTTGTGAGCACCCTAGTGATGAAATAGACAACTGTGTTTGTTAGCTCCTTCTCTGAGTTATTAACTTTACTAATAAGAAATAGTGAATAGAATCCTATATCCTTACACTTCAGGTTTGCTGCCAGGATAGCACAATATCGATAATAATAAGCAATGGATTTCATTGGGGGAATATTATATCAGGAAGAAAACATGACATATTATCAGTAGCTACTCCGGGAAATCTATTGATTGGCTGTGTGATATGTAACATTGAATTTCTAAACTTCAGAACTGAAAGCTAATACATAATTGTCTGTGTAGCAAAGCTTTAAAGAATGAAATAAAGAGTCACCCTCAAGTTTCCACTTACATTTCTTTGTTGCCTACTCCTTTTGTCACTCTGTCATTTAAATCATTTCTTTCAGCGGAACAATCAAAAGCAAAATATGTTACGCCCACTGCTTGGTCTGCTGTATCCATACAGCATTATTTACTGAGCACTCTTGGTGTGCTTGGCATAACAGACAGCAGAAAGGAAGTGAAGGCTCTTCCCTACGGTTTGCTGATTCAATTAGAGAGAGCCATTTACAAAGATAACTTGAAATCTCAGACACAGAAATATAACTTTTATCCCAGTGTCACAAATGACTTGAAATCTTTTTTGTATTAGGATACTCGTCGGTACTCTTTTCATTCCTCTTGTAGTATCCAGTATCTCCGTGTTTGATGCAGAGAGAAAGATGGAACCCAGGGGTAGATGCAAAGGTGGATGACTTCAGGTGGCCTTGCACATCATAATCTGCACAAAAATTAGACTGACCTTGAATCTTTCTTCCACACTGACCTCTCCAAGGATAGAGTCTATTGAAGAGGTGAATCTTTGGGGACCATTTGCCTTGGTTGGTTTTTTGGTGGTTGTTTTTTGAGGGAAATTACATTCCCCAGATATCAGCTGTAACTCTCACGCCACCAAAAAGACTGCAAACAAGAGCTTGATAAACAGAACCCAGTATTAGCACTGTTTCTGGGTAGCTCTTTGAATGTGGTGGGTACAGCCTGTACTTTTCTTCACACACTGCTATGCTTTGAGAGTATGAGCCTGTCCAAGGCCACACGGCTTTGATGCCATTGATTAGCTGGGTGGCTGCATGAAAACTAGGTAGCCACTCTGCCTCATTTTCCCCAAATCACAGTGAAATAGATGATCAGACCAAATGCGTGGTCCCCAGACTTTTATCTTTCAGGATCATCTTTATAAGAGATTTGCTATATTTCATTTTTCTGTGTAAAGGCATTAAACATTAAAACAACTACCACTTACTATTACCATAATTTCATGAAAGAAAATGCATTTCAGCATTACAAAAAATTGAAACAACCGTAACTGCAGAGTAAGTGACAATCCTTTAAATTTAGCTATTTCAGAGACTCACTGCATAAGCCTTATTTATTTATTTATTTTTGGTCCCACTACCAAATGAAAACTTCCTTGGAAATGGATACATATCCGTAGAACACCGTTAGCCTGTATGATCTGCGTGACTCCTTCCAACTCTACCATTTTAAGCACGATCCTGGAACTTACACATGAGTCAATAAATGCAAAGCCAACCAGAGAGATGCATCACCGTCTACTTCAAAGAGCGGAGGTGTTCACGTTTTCCAGTGCCCAGCTAACTAGAATGTGGAAGGCACTGCCAACCACTTCATACTACTTCCACCCAAAATAGTCGATCTCCTTCACACCATTAAATTGTCATTGTTTTCAGCTGCAGTTACTCCTTTAATTAGAAGTGAACCTAGCAAGAAGGAAATCGAATAAAAAGAAATGGAGGAGATGTCAAAGCAACAGAAGAATATAAAAGCAAAATAAAAGCCTTTTTGCAAGGCTCAATGGATGATTTTGCCCCAAACACAAAAGTAACAGAAAGGATTTACAGCACAAAGAATGTAATACAATTCAGTTAAATTATTCAGTATTGTTACAGTATTAATGCTGCAGCCCAAGTTTCATTGTATAAATTAAACACACAGTCTGTTCCCTAAGATTGTACTTGGTTTCCATAATAGTTTTTTTTTAAGTCCTCACAGATTGGAAATATAAATATGGAAATTTATGGTTATCAATATTTTGAGCCAAATCCTAAGAGAAGGGGTTTGGACTGAGGTCTAAAAGTACTTAACTGAAATGGAGCCACCAAGAGACAAGTTTAGTCTTGGAGGCACATGTGAGAAGGTGACAAATGGAGTTTATCACATTGGGAGGCTTGGCTTTGCCTTCCTGTTTCCTTTGGCAGTTCAGGGCAAGAGGCCAGCTTTGGCATTCATTGCTTTAAAGGCACAGTCACTTTGGCGTGAGATCGGATCCCTGGTTCCGTTCAGGGTTCATTTTGTAGTAAATCTGTTCTTAGAATGAAGTAAGTTTTTAGAAAATGGCCCTTTACTTGAGAGAGATCTCTTTGAAGTTGAGCAGACTTGATCCCCTTCCTTTTCTTCCTTGCTGAATATCACCCTGGCTGAGGAGCAAAAAAATAGCTTAATTTATTTCAACTATGTAAATGCTCAAATTTAGGTTCAGTAGAGGTGGCGTGAATCTCAGAGATGTTTCTAATAAAGTCATTACTCCCTTTTCACATATGCAAGAGAAATTCAGTAGCTTCTCCAAGTTCATTCACTCGTCAGACCCCTGATTAGAACTGTGATCTGATTTCCAGATCAATACTGGCCCCCCCCAAGCTCAATTACACTTCCCATGAATCTCTAGAATCAAAGTATTAGCAAGTATACAGATAATTCTATGTAAGAAGCATGCAAAGGCCCCTTGACCTATGTTTCTCAACATATGCACTGAAGCAAGGTTTAAACTATGCAGAAATGTGGCCTGACTTATCTTTATTCAGCAAGTGGGCTAGGCAAGATCACTGCATGTTGGAAATGGGAACATCAGTGAGGAATCAGAGAAATTCTGTAACGGCTTGAAATTTTCATTTTTTTAAAAAAGCGAAGATTAAACTAATTAAATACATCTCTGTGTCTCCCCAGATCTTATGCTCCACCAAACTTGGTTTCCTTTATTTTTTAATACAGTATGCATTTTAAGGATTTGTGGTGTATTTGGTTCAACAGCTAAGATAAATGAAGGGAGGACTCCTCCCTAAGGGTCTGCTGATGCAATTAGAGAAAGCTGGCTGTGACTAGTCTGATTGACTGCCCACGAAGACAACCAATCTTCAAAATGGCCAGTGGTGAAATGCCATGTTGAGCTCTTTTAATCTCTCTCTGTAATATTAGGCACTTGCAGCATGGACTGGAGTGGAGAAAGAAAACAGGGCCTTTGGAGTAATACAGATGGAAGAGACGGGGTTTGGTGACTGGGGAAATAAAAGGATGGGGTAATATCCAGTGCACACAAATATCCACATCTTCATAGCCCATCAGTGCAAATGAGGTCACATATGATCAAAACTGCCATCTCACAAGCTACAACCTTCCCCCACTACCTTCTCACCTGAGAATTCTGATCTTGTGAAAGTTACTTTTAGCCCTTCCTCCACACCTCGGGTATTTGGGGGTCCCAAATAAGTGTTTTATATGCTCCATACCAGCTGCTGCTACTCGGAGCCACACTTCAGACGCCACTGGCCTCCACTGCCTGGAGCGTCTCGTGTCCACAGGCTGTGGATCCCAAAGCGATTCCAAGCTTAGTGCGACATCTCTTTCTCTTCCCACACACCTCTTTCCTTCCCCAGGTCACCCTCAGCCAGGAGCGTGGTTCAGGACACTTCCAGGTGCCATTTGTCTTGCTGGCAAAACCACTTCCCTCTTATTCTCTGGGCCTATTGCTGAAGTGCTCTGTTTATACCAGACTCTAAATTTCTTCATAAAGCATTTTTTTCCCCAGGAAGCTCCAGCCCCTTTCAATAACTTGGTTTCCATCGTACTCTTTTACCGTTCTGCATATATGTCTGAATAATGAACATAAATTCGGGATAGAGTTCAAACCTCTATGCACCTTTTCTACCCAGGAGGCCCCTTCGCCTTCATGTAAATTCCTAAAAAGAGGGCTCACCTATTTCCTCCTGGCAGGTGTATTCAAGTCTCAGCTACACAAGAGAGGCTGAAGTAACAACAAATTAATCATTGAAGACAGAGGTGAACAATAGAGAAAAGTCAAAGACTAGTTGTGGTCAGGGCCCCTGAGGCTGAAATGAGATTTATCTGTTGTCCACACTGAACATATAGCTGTGTAGTTTCCTATAGTGGCAAAATGAATTTAAAAATCTGAATTAATCAAGAACCACTGATCTAAGCAATACAATTCCTCTCATTTTTATAGTGTACTTGTGTCTTCTAAAGTCACACTAGTATTTATCTGGAATTTTCTTTGTACATTTTTAAAAACGTCCATGCCCACCTTGGACCAATCAAGTCAGAATCTCTTCAGTTCGAGCCTGGGTATCTTTTCTCTCTCTTTCTCTCTATATAGATTTAAAGCTCCCCCAGGAAATTCTACTGTGCATCAGAGCTGAGAACTACTGTTCTAGGGGAAGTACCGGGAGAGGGGAAGTTCACAGACTTGCTTTATCTCCATCTTTGAAAAGTAGGGCTTTCTCATATAATTTTGAAGGGAATCAACTGAGGTCAATTATTGTAGTAGAGAAAGTCATCAAAGGAAAATTATCTTCTTTCCAATGGGTCATAAAGATTCTTGTAAAAATAACTAATGTCATTGAGAATAAAACATTTCCTAAGTGAAGTGATATACGCATTACTATTATGACTCAGGATACTCAGATAATTAAGAAGTAACACTTTTGTTGACATTTGACTACATCAAGCAGAAAAGTTGTTGAACCAGAAACGTTGGTGAGAAATTTTTTTAAAAAACTGTCATTGTCAGATAATTTCTTGCTCTGACTGCATCTTTCCTAGGAGAGAATTTTCTATTTATTTGGCCCTATTTATCAACATATTTGAGTCTGTCATCACCCTCAGGCCAACAAAGAGGGAAAAAAGGTTAAAATTCTGTACAGAGGCCAACAAGACAGATTAGCCACTTGAAATCACAAACTTGCAAAATATGGCATTTGAAGTTGTTCTTTGGGAATGCATACGTAAGATGGGTTTGAAATGAAAACTAAAACAAGACAGGTAGTCCTGGGTATGCATTTTCCTGTCTCCATATTAACATGTCATATCATATTCAAAGAACTCAATAGACCCCAGTAAACAATCACTTCCTCTCCTTCCTTTAACTCTCATAACAAATCTTTGAGGCAATTTTGGGATTCTCAATCCTGTTTACCAATGACAGATTTTAAAAGACGATTTAAAAACAAAATCCAAAAGGGATATAATTTCCAGAAGAAGTGTTTCATTTGTTGGATTTTTACTTATCCTGCACGGAGTAAGGGGATTATGTGACAACTTTGGGTTTTAAAGGATTGTTGCTGACAAAATAGACTTGCTTTCTGAAATAGAAGCATCACTGTTGTGGAGCCCTGCTGTTGGATGCAAGAAACACATTTGCTTCGATAGAAATGGCCCCTTGTTATTTCTTGAAATGCGTGCCCTGTTGTGCAGAAAAAGGCATTTTGAAAGGCAGTCCGTGTCTTGAAGAGCTGGTTTTAAAATAGTGTCAGGCTATACTGGACAGACGGGCCAGCTGAGACTGGAGATGCTATGGCCAGAGAAAAACGTGTGTAAAGGGAAGCTTATCAGCAGAAGGAAAGAGTTCCGAAGGGCAAGCCTAGTGGGCCTGTTTGGGAAGGCAAATCAGGCGTTTGTGGTGGGCTGCACGGAACTCTGGGGAGGTCTGGCCACGTGTTCTGTCTAGTCTGTCCGCCGCTGAGCCCTCCACCCGTTTCCCATCTCACTGGGGGGAAATGCCAAAGTCCTCATGGTCTTTACAGGATCTTACTACAAAATCACACATGCAGGAGTGCACACTCTCTCTCTCTGTCTCACACACACACTCTCTCACACCCCTCCTCCAGCTGCAACTCCCATCACTCTCCTTGTTTCCCTCTCCTCCAGCCACACCTGCCTTCTCAGAACGCACCAAGTTCATGCCCGTCTCAGAGTCTGTACTTCTGATTCCCTCCCCACCTCTCTAGCTTTCTTACCAGGTTTCTTTTTCTCCATAGTTCTGATCACCTTTGGACACACTGTTCAATTTACTTGTGTTTTTGTTTCTGTCTCTCTGCCCTCGCTAGAATTTAAGCACCGTGAAAGCAGGGACTTTTTTAGTTTTGTTCATTGTTGTCTACCCAGTACCTCAAACAGTGTCTGGCACTTAGTAAACACTCAGTCAATATTGGTTGAACACATGGAAGACTTTTCATCCTACTCTTTATCTAATATAACCCGTTCCTAGGGGTCTGGTTCCATGGTTCAATGGAATGTGGTCTCGCTTTAGGTCAGCTCTTATCCAAGGAAGCATCATTAGAGCTTCTCCAGTAGGTGGCTCAGGGCTGAGTCTAATAGGGCTCGTCGAGCCCTTCTGCAACACTGTATTCTCCCCCAGTTTCCCTGCTCCCTCCCTTTCCTTCTCCACAAGCCACAGTGGAGCTGAGGTGACTCAATGACTGCAAAGCAGGGGACAGAGAATCCTTTGGGGATGAAGACCTTGATCCTCTCCTCCTTCAGGAGCTGCTGTCCTTCCCTTCCCTTGACAAAGACGGGGCTCTGTCTTGTACCCTCAGGATGGCAGTGTGTGCCAGCCCCAGTTAGTCATTCAGCACATGGTGACACTGTTTACACACTCATTATTACCGTTAGTGAGAGGGAGGGTCCTGCAGCACTGACGTCCTATCAGCAAGGTCCAGGCAGTGTGCTAAGAAGAGTCAGACTCAGGCGGAGGCAGAGTAAGATACTCTCTGTCCTGTGGGGTTGGTTTCTGAAGAAGAACCACTGGTTTTGCTGCTAATTGAATTGCACAGCTCCCTGGCATGGGTAACGAGTCATCACTAGTCACGGACACTCTCCTTTGAGCAAGTTTTCAATCTTTTCTTGAAAGACGTTGGGGAGGGAAAGGGGAGCAGGCCTAAGAGGCTGGGTAGGTCAAAGGCCACCTTAACCGGTTTCCCTATCGGGCCTGGACTAAGCACAAAAGCAAGGAGAAGGCTGGGAGGTCTCTATCCCAACAGCACCAGCTCTGCCTTCCGCGTCTCCCAATACAGGGCAGAACAGAGAGTGATTAAGAGCGTCAGCTCTGCCATCAAATTGACTTTCGTTCAAATCCTGACTTTGCCAGCCCCTAGCTGTGTGACAGTCACCAAAGTACGTCGATTCTCTGTGTTTTATCATCTATAAAATGGGAGTAATATCCACCGTACATGATTATTGTAAGGATTAAATGGTACTGTTTTTTGTTAAGCAGTGCCTGGAACATAAAAGTTCACAATAACAGGCCACTCCCCAGAACCAGACAAGACCTGAATCATCCTCTATGAATATTGGAGAGATTTATGGAATGAATCATGATTCTTCTTGCTAGATCTCTATGTTGTCATCCCAAAGGACTTTGGAAAACTAACAGCTAAGCAAAGGTTCTTTGCTCTGTCTTCTTTCTCGTGTGTGTGTGTGCGTGAGAGAGAGAGAGAGAGAGAGAGAGAACGAGAGCATAACAGAGAGAGTGTTGTATACAGGCATGACCCAGGACATTAAAAAAAAAAATCACGCTTTGCCCTGCTGTGCCATGAGAGCTAATATCAGTTGTAAACGTGAATGCATTAGAACTCTGTTTCTTTATCTTGGCTTTGGAATAAATATTTGATAAAACCAGGACACTTTTCTTAGTAACTCTTCTTGGACCTTTTTTTATTTTTTATTTATTTTTTTTATTTTCCAAACTTCAATATATTCAAGTACTATTTTTATGAGGAGTTTTGTCAGATCTTTTTTTTTTTTTCACACACACACACACTGTATTTTATTTTTACAAGAGATAAATAGACTGACACCAAGCATTGTAAATGGATGACCACAACAAAAGCAACAATGATTGCAATTACCAAACATGAAACACACTCATGCTATGTTGGACCTTTTTTTAAAAACAGGTATAAGCATTTTTTAATCTGTGAGACATGTATTCAGAACATTTTCCAAATCATTACCAAAAGATCACTTTTGTTCAGATACTTTAGGTTCTGGACATCAGCTATTTCCTGTCCACTTTGACACAAAAACATTCCTTCTCGCCTTTTAAGAATACAGTCCCTTGTTGAGATGTTGGCTTCCCGGCTTAGAGCATAAATTCTAATCATTTCCTAACTTTCAACTTTTATTCTGCACTTAGAATTCAAGCAAAAGGACAAACGGCAATGGAGTTTATAAAACATGAAACTCCTAGATGAAAAGTTAAAAAAAGTCAGTTGTTTCCAAGATCATGATAACAATAATTAAAGCCAATTGACGCTTTATTCTGTGCCAGACACCATTCAAGCACTTTACATTGTTAATTCACTTAATCCTCATAACAATTTTTTGAGAAAGATACTATTATCCTCCACATATTACACCACAGTGAGGTGTGTGGGGATTAGTTAACTTGCACAAGATCATGCAGTTAGTAAGAATACCCCACAGTCTGAATATATTGCCTTCTACAAATATAGTAGTGAATTTTATTATTCATGGAAAAGGAAATTGAGGCTTAGAGGGTCCCAGAGATTTGCCCAAGGTATATAGCTGGTAAGGGTACAGGAAGGACTTGAACTTAGGGATATCTGAATCCAGAGCTTGGATATATATACATATACTTAATAAGTATTTTTCAGCATTCAGACAAACTCTCAAAGTAATTTACCTAAACATTTCATCAAACTTTCCCTCTCGTAGAATTTGAAAGGACATTAGAAGTTCTCTTGTCTAACTACCCACCCAAAGTACACATCCTTTTTTAGAGTGGACTTGATCAGTAGTCACCCAGCTTCTGCTTCCATCCATCCGTCCTCCAGGAACACAGAGGGTCCATTACTGAATCACTCGGTAGTTGAGAGTTTTCTTATAGTGAGCTGATGTGCTGTGACCTAATTTTCTATGTTTTATAATTTTTAAAGTAAATATTGCCATTCTTAGGAACCTTGGTACTAACCTAGCACTACATTGAATCGTATATCTTTAGGAAAATAGAATAAGAAGTTGTCATACACCGGTGTCCCATAGCTGGCCAATCATGAACCTTGGAACACTTAGGTAAAAGATGTTCTGGCCACCCTTGGCTTGTTGTACAGACATGAACTCATCTCACTTCTAAGCACTCAGGCAGCATCTGAGCAGAACTGAAACCCTTGGTCAAAGTCTGGTCCAGCAGACATTGTATTAATGCGCAAAAAAAGAAATTCGGCACTGGATTTGGATGTGGAATTTAGAGACTTTTGTTGGAATTAGGAACAGTTCTAATCATGTGAATTCAAGTCATACAATTACAAAGGGATTCTCAAGTTGGAAGAACCTAATATATTCACAACTTTTTCTGCATGTGTGTATTTTTTTTCTTTTTTTGACTGCATTGGGTCTTCATTGCTGCGTGCGGGCTTTCTCTAGTTGTGGCAAGCGGGGGCTACTCTTTGTTGCAGTGCACGGGCTTCTCATTGCAGTGGCTTCTCTTTTTGTAGTGCGTGGGCTTCAGTAGTTGTGGCACGTGGGCCCAGTAGTTGTGGCTCGTGGGCTCTAGAGCCCAGGCTCAGTAGTGGTGGTGCACAGGCTTAGTTGCTCCACGGCATGTGGGATCTTCATGGACCAGGGATTGAACCCTCATCCCCTGCATTGGCAAGCGGATTCTTAACCACTGCGCCAGGAGGGAAGTCCCTGCATGTGTGGGTTTTTTTAAAATTAATATTTATTGGAGCATAGTTGATTTACAATGTTGTATTAGTTTCTGCTGTACATCAAAGTGAATCCGTTATACAAATACATATATCCACTCTTTTTTAGATTCTATTTTCATAATAGAGTCACAGATGTAGAAAACAAACTTATGGTTACCAAGGGGGAAAGGGGGGGAGGGACAAATTGGGAGATTGGGATTGACATATGCACACTACTATATACAAAATAGGTAACTAATAAGAACCTACTGTGTAGCACAGGGAACTCTGCTCAATACTCTGTGTGTATTTTTTTAATGAGCATTTACTGGGTAGCTATTTGAGAAACCCATGGCCGCATAAAAAGCCATAGGTTTTGGAGTGAGGCAGCCTTGGATGCAGATCCCAGCTTTGTCATTTTCAAGCTAGGAAACCTGAGTCATTAATAACCTCTCCAAGACTCGTTTTTCTCATCTATAAATAGGAGTAATAATATGTATTATAGGTAATAATGGGACCACTGTGATGGTTCAGTGGCATAATATGTATAAAGTATGCAACATACTCATTGGCACATAGTAAGCACTCAGCCCATGGTGGTTATTATTACAGTCGCTATCCATTCATTCATTCATTGACTCAAATAATAAAGTTTATTGAGTTCTCATATAGTAGAACCATACATCCAAGCTTTATGCCCTAGGCACCAAAGGTACAGTGCTAAAAAGATAAGAGAGGGTCAATGACTTCCCAGCACTTGCCATCTAGTTGGGAAAGCAGATACTAAAACAGATACAAGCAGTAAAAATGAAGAATGAGTTATGAGAGGAGAAGCATAGGAAAGCACAGGGATGCGTAACTTTGTCGGGGGTGGGAAAGGGTCCCTAAAGAAGACTGTGAGCCCTGAGGGAGGAGTCAGCAGCAGACAGAGGGGGGGTGGAGATGGGTGGACAGCTTGTCCCGGGCGGGGGAACAGCACGCACAAAGCCAAGAAGTGAGAGAGCAGGAATGTGCCGGGAAGGAAAGATCAGTGAAGTGCCAGAAAGATTGACAAGAGGGTAGACTCAGACTGAGACCAAATGAAGGACCTTGTATGAGCCACGTTACAGACCTTGCTAGGTTTTACCCTAAAGTCAATGGGAAGCCACTGAAAAGCTTTCATTGGGATGGGGAGGGGGGGTTGTTGGTAACATAATCATATTTGGCTACAGTGTACTAGAGAAGAACGAGAGTTGGCCCTTGTCATGGAGACAGTTAAAATCTCGTGGTGGGAGAAGCTGAAGGGGAGGAAAGGGGTCCTAAGAGAAGTACACAGTTAAAGAAGTTAAAGAAGGCCCAGGAAGAAAAATGCTCTTAGGTACAAAGTTCTAGTTGAGATTTTAAAACAGAGAGTGACCCATCTAGTTGATAGAGCATTTGAGACCCATCTTAAAAATGGGCCCCCTTTGGATGAAGAGAGCTGGTGATGAGGGGGGCTTGCCCTCCTGGATACCCTAAGAAGTAAAATTAGTAGCCATACTCTTCAAGTGCACCCAGATTCTGTTAACTGGTGCTACATTCCCCATCCTTTCCCCACGCCTTATTTCAGAACCCCTTTGAGAGAAAACTCCTCAGCCCTTACTGTAGCCCCTAAAACCCACGTTCTGTAAACTTCAGATTATTACCATGTGTGACACCCCCCTCCATTCTTCCAGGGCTATTTCCAGCCGGATGCCTATGTAAGCTTATAGCTTTCCAGAGCACCTCCTATACGCCCCCTCCAGCTGTGAACTTTTTACCTGGGCTTCACTGCAGTGTTTACATGCTTATTGAGAAGTTAAAACAGCACAGGAAATACTACATCATCCCCCTGGCATTACCAGTTAAATCTCTGAGTGTTTGGGCCTTATGAGGTTGAGGCATTTATTATAAATGCCACATCACTGTTGTTGCAACTTTCTGTTTCTTTTGAGTCATTCTGTGTAATGCAAACCAATGCGAAAAGTACCCCTCTCCAACCCCTCCCGAATTTTTTATTTACTTTCCCTTCATTGATTAAACGTATGATAAGAATATCAAAGCAATAGCAGTGGGATTTTTTTAATTGATGATTAAAATAGCCATTTTTCTTTGAAATAAGCTTTTTTCTTTAAATCAGGCTGAAAGTGGAACTTCTCTCTCCCAGTATGCTGGCTTCCTATTTTGTTCTGAGACTTCTATTCAGTGACGTGCCTGTGCTGAACACAGCTTTCACGCTAACCGTCTGATTCACCTTACTTGGAACGTGGCAGGTTTTCAGTAAACATGTCTCACACTGCTTTGAAGAACCCCCTGTTCCCAGATGTTAAATAACCTCTGGTCACACTTTGGATTTGTTGTTTTCAGTTAGCGTTATTGTTACTCTGGGCAATCAATCAGTCAATCAGAAAGTGTACCCCGTGTGCAACTGGGAAGCTCGTACTGCCCCAAGCAACAGGAACACCAGATAAAGTGAAAAGCAAAGACTTTTTTGCTCATGGAGAAGTACTAGAAAAATGAGAGGGAAATGACTTTTTCTCATTTATACCTATGGGGTGTTGTTTATATTAAGTAGGATTCATCTGAGATACTTCCTCCTAACACAGAGAAAACTTCAGAAATGGGAAAAAAGGAAGAGGAGGAGGGAAGATGGAAAAACAAGGAAAGAAGGAATGAAGGGAAGTTTTGTTTGGAATGGAAATGACTTACCTGAAAATATTTCTTTTGAAATTCTGACTTATAGGTCTTTACACCTTTCATAGAGAAAGAAAGGCTCTTGTCTCGTAGGACTGGTGGATCCTCCACTCTTTATTGGTGCGCTGACATCCAGATGTCAAAACCGGGCTGCCGGTAGACAGCCATATTCCAAGGAAGCAAGTCTGGCTTCAGTTTTTTTTTCTCTCTCTGTTTGAACAACTGATGCACTTAGCAGAGAACTGTATTCATCATTTCAAATTCACTTTCCACTTTTATATTTTCCTCTTCTGATGACATTGTTCAGAAAAAGGACCTGCATTACATTGGTTTCCTGCCTCCGGCCCTCAGTCACCCTTCAGACTCTCCCGGGTGAACTTCTGTCCTTCACCCAACTGTGGAAATCACACCAGCTCTTCATCCAGAAAAACCAGAGGCAAAGAATAGTCCAGGGAGACAACTTCTTGTCATCAGAAGAATAGCTGTCAATCTGCTTAAAACAAATTCAGAGGATTTGAAAATGAATCCCTTATGGGAGCATTTTCTTGGGAACTTGACAACCAAGTTCCTCAAGGAGAAATTACCAAGCAAATAGTGATTGTTCCAAAATCACCAGATACATCGGGCACAGTTGTCTGTTCACTGAGTTTCTTTCATCTATGCATACGTATATATTTCAGATGCAGAATAACTTGGGAATCAAAATTACTGATTCCAGATCCAACTTCTCATGAGACCCAGAAATCATTTTACCTCTTGTGTTCTCAGTTTCCCTTTCCATGACACTGAAGAATGCTACTTCCCACTGGTCTCATGAAAAACAGAGTATGATATTTAAGAAACAGATTTGGATTATCTACTCTGTGAGCTACTGCCTTGCACAGTTTTGAAAGGAATGACTCTTAGATCCCAGCCACAAGACTACCATCAGTAAACTAAAACATAGCAGCTATTGTAAAAGAGGTGATTTAATTTCCAAAGGGCCCTAATTTTCTCCCAGGGAGTAGTAACATTGAACCTGGCACTTCAGTTTTTAAAAGGAGGGCCTCGGCTTTAAAGAATTGCAGCACATTTATACTCATGAAAGAAGTGCAATACCCTGTAATTTTCACTTAAATTCACATTTTCTTCTCATTAGGTCTTTTTCTCATTTAGAGCCAGGCCCTTTGTGCATACTTTAATGTTTCCCATTGAAATGTCATAAAATGGTTATTTGGGTGATTTTGTGCTGTGTGATAATGTAGGTAGTGATATTTTCTAAATTAAAAAAAAAATCAGGATATATGGCCTGAAAAGTCCAGATCCACTTATAGAGACATGGGGACAAAAATTTGTAACTGAAGGAAGACATGCTAAGTAACACAAGAACAGGTTCCGAACAGTTTGAATTCTCTTGGGGATATCAGAACCTCAATGGTTCATTGGAGTGTAAAGTGTACTAGCTTTCTCCAGAAATTTCAACTTCATGTTTTGTCCACTTACAATCGTGCCAGAAAATTTAGTCCTACACTCATTTAGTCATTGTGCTTATAAAAACGGTCATTATTATGACGGAATCATTTTCTAGAACTCTTTTAAGCTTCAGCACATAAAGTTCCTGCCTCACTTCATCACTTCAGCTCTTGGCTTCAGCCATGGTAGATACACCACATGAAACTCCTTCCTTCCTGTCTTTGTCTGCGGTTCCCTCTGCAGGAAGTACCCTTTCCCTTCCCTCCTGGCTTTGCTCAACCCACTAGTCTTAACTCATTGATCAGCTCCTTCAGCAGAGTTCAATGTTAGGCTCCCATAGCACCTTTTAGCATATTTCTATTCTAGCACTGAACGCATGGATAATCCTAACTGTCCCATGGGATTGTCAGAAGCCCAAGAGCAAGGACCACTTTCTATCCATCATTAAGTCTTTGGTGACTATCCCATGGTCAGCTCCGAATAAATGTTTTTGGAATATATGAAAGAGGGTAGTCTTATCCACGTCTATGTTTCTTATATAATTTGGGCTTCTTTTTGCTTTCCTTGACCTGATAATTCACCATAAAGCATACACAGAGGTCATGGAAATAGGGGATTGGAATCTCTGAATCAACGTCTGCAAAGGGACAAGCAGTGAGCTAAAATCCAGATTGCTATTTTTCTTAACATTGCTTCTTTCTACCATGCAACTCTCATCTTCAAGCCCAGTGCTATTATCAGGTATAAATGTAAAGTGATTGAAAAAAAAAAGAAGAAAGAAATTTCATCATCTATTTTAGTCATAGTTTTGCAAAGTCACCATCTTGGGCATGTGAATATCCATGACAAAGAGAGTCAAGTCAAGATCCCCAGTTCCCCACTTGCTAGCTTACTTTAGGGAAATTGACCCAATTCTCTGTACCTTAGGTTCCTTCTGTGAAATGAGATAGTGGCATTTACTTCACAGAATTGTAGGGATACAACACACGAATCCCTGTTAGGTAAAGGCCTTGGCACAGGACTTGGCAGTGGGTCCCACTGTAAGTGGAAGCTGGGGCTGTGGACTTGAACTCCATGGGGCTGGAGATATTCTGGCAGGCAGGTGGGCAGAGTTCTAATGGCTCCTACAATGGGAACAGAGAGAATTGGGTTCTACTTAAACCAAGTACCTCAAAGAGGCTGTCTCACCCTTGCTGAAAACTGCTTGGATTTTTACGGCCCCATCAGTGTTTTCTCCTCTGGGGATAAGGTGAAAGATTCTAGTGTGAAACTGACTGCAATGCTGGCCAGCTTGCCCAGAAGGCATGGCATCCCCAGCCCTCCCTGCATGGTCCTAAGCTTGGAAGTAATCAGGAAAGAAAAACTATCATTTGGGACCCCAAGTCTACCCGTTGAATTCATGTATACTATACCTCAGACCCTTATACCTCAGAAGCCTTACTGTCTCTGACACAGATTTAAGATACAATTTTTATTAAATTTTCAGAAATGATTCCCGGCACTGCAAATTAAAAAAGGTTGTGAAAGGGCTGTTAGGAGTCAGGATAACTTGCAGTGAAAAGTGTTAACTGCCTGGTATTAAAAGAGAGACCTGGAAAATTAGACACAGGGCAGAATCACCGTCCAGTATGATAATGGATGTTCCTAAGAGATCACTCTGAGTCATGTTAAAAAAAAAAAAAAAAAGTTAAGTCATGTTCAATATCCTTTGTTTCCAAAGGCAGGGAAATGGGAAATACTCTTTAAGGAAGATTTCTGTTGAAAAGTTTTGATTTCAGTGGTCTGCAGAGTTTACTTCTGTGGAACACCTCGTTCTCTGCCAAAGCCAAATAAATGAAGTGTCGCTGTATTTGGAGAATAAGGAAAGTGGAACGTTTGTTGTAACGATGTTAATTTTTTTTAAATACTTGTTAAGAACAACTAGGAAGCTGGCTTTTTTTCCCCCAAAAGTTTATTGAGGAGCAAATGCAACTGTACTGTGAGCTTCCTGAAGAACAGGGACATTTAATTTTGTTTACCAGGTCTAGATCAACTCAGAGGTGATTTGGTTCTGGATGGAGAGATGGGTAGATGCTGGGGAGTGTGATAACCGTGGATGTGTAACTGATTTTGATGTGGAAGTTTAAAAATATCCAAGTCTCACTTCTGCTTCTATCCATCTCGGTGATTTGGGGCAAACCTTTTTCATCTCTGGGCTTCATTTTCCTCATCTGTAAAATGAGGAGATTGGACTAGATCATTTTATAAAGTCCCTCTCCATTCCAACAGCCTAGGATTTAATAGAAACAAAATTAGTTCTTTTGCACATCTGACACATAATTGAAAGTCTCAACTACGTGATATAGATGGATGCAGCAAACAGCAAATTTTATTTCAAGGACATTGGTATTCTTGGAATACAGTTAACATCTTTTGGCTTTGTCTAAAGCACATACTATGCAGTCAGGATGGCTTGTCCACATTTTTTTTTTGATTTTGAATGAAAAGATTTGTGCCTCCCGCATGTAGGGCTTGGCGCACTCTGAATGGTAGCCTACACATACGCAAATGAGAACTGGGAAGA
Organism: Eschrichtius robustus; assembly: GCF_028021215.1. Lineage (NCBI taxonomy): Eukaryota > Metazoa > Chordata > Mammalia > Artiodactyla > Eschrichtiidae > Eschrichtius > Eschrichtius robustus. The sequence goes on from NC_090834.1 coordinate 40,526,777, forward strand.
TAATTAAATCTGAGGTGGAAATAGAGTAGACTTGTGAATGAACAAAGGAAGTGTGTTTCTCTGGAAGCCAAGATGTCAAAGATACATTTTACTGGTACTGTACACTTTCAGCTTTCATGTAAATCAGTATTCAGCTGCTTCAAATGTTCTAACTCTGCATTTCTGAAGAATCCATTGTGTTTATGCCCTGGGGCTGAGGCAGGAGGAGGTGTCAGGCATTTTTAAATTCCAAACTTACAGAGAATCACGGACGTGCGTGGTGCTCTACACAGAGAATCGAATGGTCAAAATGTACTTGATTTTTGAGCTAAGAGTGAGAACAAAATGGATTCATTTCTAAGACTTTGCTTCCAAATCTGAGCTTCTATTTTGCTTCTCAGAAAATAGCCATGGAACTAAAAGGGGAAAAATGCAACTCAAAGGATTCTAAACTGCTTCCTTGCTGCATACCTTTCCAATGGCTCAGTTTTGGCAAACTAGCCCCAGACCCTACCACTATCCAAGCTCCCACTGTCCTTCCTTATGACTCACACTCACACTTGGGGGTTTAGAGGCTGCTCTGTGGCTACAGGGATATTTGTCAGAAGAAACAGAGATTGAAAGGAAACCCAAAGGTCATTGGGTCCAATCCTCTTACGTTACATAGATGGAAACTGAGGTCCAAGAAGACGACACCCTTCACACAAAGTAACACAGCAACTCACACGAGTATCCTGATTTCTAACCCATTGCTCTTTTCACAGCCACACTGATCCCTAACAAATGTGTAATACAAAACAAGAGGACCAGACCCTTAAAAAAAAAACCAGCAGGGTTATAACACTATTCCGTTTTTTTTCAGAGGAACCATCTTTTCACCTTTCACATTGTTGCTTTTGTCTTGTCAGCTGCTTGCAGAAAGATGACTTACTGCTTGGAAATTCAACTTGGCATTTTCTTTAGACCAAGTGATCTTTTAAATGTAGCCAACATTTCTTTTGGAGTATGACTCCATTTCACATAACACATCCTAAGATTGATGTTTACTAAGTTGGTTGTTTAAATCATGTTCAGAGCTTGGTTACATGGGCTGTTTCTTTGTCTCTGTCTCTCCCTCTGTCTCCTTTTTCTTTGTGCTTGACACAAAAGGATGGGGCCCCCAGGATCATCTGGAAATGGATCAGTGTATTCATGTGTGAGCTTTACAAAGCACTGGAGCAAAGGTGTCATTAAACGTTAGAAGTCATTCAATCACACCCATCTCTTCATACACAGTAAAGAAGGCTCTTATGGTAAAGCTTTGTGTGTTCATTCACCCCTTGCTTCTTGTAGGAGCTGGCTCCCTTTTTTCTTCTTCCCTCTCCCTTAGAGGAGGTTTGAGATTAGCTTTGTTTTTTCTGAATCTGCCTTTAATACTCAGCTCTTGTTTGGTGCTAAAAGTAACTAAAGTAATAGGTGTTTAAAGAGAGCTGCTGGGTTTAATTCTGATTATGTTTCCTTTCAAATGACGGAGGTTTTCCTAGTATCCATGATGCTGCCATGGTCTTGGCAAGAAAAAAGAATGACTCTTACCTTCCCAGAGGGAATTAATTGTCTATCCTTAAGTATGTTTCTAGCAGGCTTTTCTAGGTGTTAAATGTAGAAGTCAATTAAGGGAGGTTTCAATGTATTAGTATCCTGTTTGTCTTGAAATGTAAATGGAATTTATGAGAATTTTGAAGCAGATGCCATCTGCTGGATAGTTAAGATACTGTAACCAAAAGCAATGTGAAGAGAAAACATATGGAACAGTATACCTTAATGAGGGGACTGATTGCTAATTTAAGTCAACCTCCACAGTACTCCCCAGGCCCCGGGTAGAGTGCAATGTCCCAAATTTATTGCCTGCAGTCTAAATGTTTAAATTTATTTTTTTCTAATCTGAATAAAGATATCCCTTCCTATTCATGCACAGGACTTAGATATCCTGGACTTTTCACCTACTTTTCCAATCATAAGAACAAATGCAAAAGAAGTGCTCATCTTCAGGGAAAAGATAACTTTGCAACAATGCTTTTGGGAGCCACCCAAATTAAAGCCAGAGGTAATATAAAAGAAAATGAAAAGAGAGAGACAGAGATGAAATAGGGTTATGTAGGAATAAAGGGTAAGTGTATCAAATTAAAACCACATGTAAGACATAAATACAGGCTAAATAGCTAATTCTTTCTCCGAGGGACCCGTGAATACAGTTGATCTCTACCTAACACCCCGACACTGCCCCCTCATTAGAAGAGCCCATGGATAAAGCAAACACTCCTTAAATTAGCCAACCTCCCTTAGAAATTATATAATACAGTCACATTCTGTATAACTCCTATTGATGCTGGATCCCAGCCTGGGCTCTTCCTCTGATTATCTGAGCAGGTTGTTTCACATTTTAGGGACTCAGTGTCCTGTTCTGTTAAATATTGCTTGATGAATTCTACTTCCCTGGTGAGCTATTTTAAAAGTTGAGATGCAAATTAATAGTATGTCCATAAACAGAAGCCCCCCCAAAATATCTCTATCTAGAGTTACAACTTAGAATTAGGACACTGACAAGTCAGAATCTGTGAAAGGATGGTGTTTCTCCACAAGTAAAAAAATATCCTAGGAAGTGAGAAATTTCAGAACTTCAATCTGCATCTGGCTAGGAAACCCTATGTGGAGTTTGCAGGAAGAGACCCATACATGGCTATAAGATGGTTCTGTTTTTTTCCTTCCCCATAGAATATAAAACAGGAAAACCAAGTCCGTAAATGTCTTCCATGAAGAGCTCTCAAAGCGAGGGCACCCAAGTTGTCAGCTCCATCTCCATTTCTGAGTCACAGATCCACATATATGGCTAAAAGGAGGGAAGGAGCAGACAAAATACCAAGGAGATGAAGAGAGAAAGAAAAGATGTTCCCAAACATTCATTGTTCACCCACATGACTTACTGGTATGTTAATGTCCTGCATCAGCCACTGCTAATGAGGGTACTGCCCCTTATTTCCCTTTTACTTTATAAATGGAGTGGCATTATGTAATCACCCTAATGAGGTAATAGAAACATAAGTACACAGGAAAATTTGATAGGGTTTCTCCTAATTCATCCTCTGCTGTGTTGGTCACCCCCCCCCCGTCCCATTAACCCTCCCTTTCCCCTCCGCACACCCCGCTCCAACTGGCTGAGTCTCTAGTCCCAGAGGACATCTTGTTGGCTATTATTTATAATAAGACTCTCTCTTCTTGGCAGGATATAGAACAGCTGTTGGTCTATTCTCTGCCACAAAGACCAACTTCCCTCTTTTGCCCTGGATGATTGGAAGAAAGTCGGGGCGAAGAGCAATTTATAGTTGTGTTACAGCACCTCTATTTTCTTTTATGTTTATTTATATGGCTTCCATTTCTGTCTGGGATTTCTGAGATAATCAGAATCACTCTGCTACAGAATTCTCATTTGGGGAGGCTCTGGTGGCAGTTGATGGCATTTTTCTTCATTGAGTCAGACATTTTAGAACTCCAGGCTAGAGGAAATAGTGAACATTTCTTCTGTGAGAGTTTGAGAATCAATGTGGTGTTTTTTGTTTTTTGTTTTTTCCTTAGGAACTGATGATGTGTTCTGTGTTACATGAACAATAAATGACCTTGAATTTCTCAAGGGAAGGCACATTGTCTTTGTCAGCTTTCTGTCCCCAGACTGTAGCACAGTACCTGCTCAGTAAATGTTTCGTGGATGAACTGAGCAGAGTACTGAGTGGGGTCCTGGTCTGTCCATCGTTAGATGTCAACTTCTCGGACAGACCAGCACTTAAGTCTCACCCCAGAATTCCAGGCCAGACAAGCGCATCTGAGGTGGGCCTTTTCCTGAGATCTTCTGTCTTGGATTATTTTTGACTCTGGGACTCATCCTAGGCAAAGAAGCACAAGAGCTCAAGGTTTCGATATCGAGGACAGGTCCCGAATCTTCAGAGAGACCTGAGCATCTCAGGAAGTGGAATATGGAGGGAATTTCTCTGTTCTTTTAGGAGTTGAAGGAAATTGCAAAGTAGGAAGTTGGTCTGAGACGCCAGACCCAGAAAAGATCCAAATGGCTTTGACAGTCCTTGTTGAACAGAAAGGAATCACAGTACAGCATTACGGTTTCTCCTCATGACAAAGTGTTTGGAACTGAGACAGGTTGGCTGCTGGTCAGGACCATGTTTAGTAAAGACTGAGCAGAAGTAGAGTGGAGGAGTTAAATCCAAGGTGCTGGGGTATGGCAAAGAGGAGATTGCCTTCTGGTTCCCTTATGTACTTTCATGTGAAAATAGCTTAGTTAGTATTAATAATAGCTAACTTCCTCCATAATCCAACCAGCCCCCTTCCTGGAGGAGACTTGGAGAGCCGACAATTTCTATGTAGTGTGTGCCTCTTTGTAAGGGTTTGTAAGGCACTTTCAGATTTCCCAGTCTGTGTTCCTGAGTGTGTCATAAACATCCTGATGGACCTGAAGGGTCTCTATGTTGTCTCTGATACCCCACAGCCCACCCAGTAAGCACCTAACAAGTGTTCCTGACAGACACACAAAGAATCTATATGATTAAAGAGAATACTAGGTGCTAATGCCACTGAAATGTCTGCCTTTCCGATAATTTTCAGCATTTTGTAGGCAACAGGGGAAGAAAGAATAATAATAGCTGTGGTTTATAGAGTGCTTATGACATGACAGGCACAGTGCTTGTCACTTTACATACATTATTTTATCTCATGATCTGGTTTCTAAAGGGAATCACTGGAGACAGAAAATGTCACAGTACTCACTTTTGCCCAACTGTGAGCCAGGCCCTTCAGAACTGGGAAAGGAAGTTGATCAGGTTGGATCAGAGAATAGCTTAAGACTTCTCTGGAAAAGGAGAGACACAGGCCTGCAACACAATTAGATCCAGGTAAACTTCTGCCCTTTTTATATGCCCTTCACCTATACCCCTGGTTACCCTGATGCCTTCTGAGTAGTTGCTTATTAACTCAAATAAGTTGTAATTGACAGGCTTACGGCATTGTAGGAGATGGAGAGCCAGGAGTGCCTTGTAGGAAGCCCTTGGTGGTTCAAGGCCATGTTTAATAAAGACTGGAGTAGTAAAATCTGAGGCATTGGAGTGCGGCAAAGAGGAGATTGACTTCTGATTCCCCTATTTATTTCTTGTGAAAGTAGCTTAGTAAATATTAATAATAGCTGTTATTAAGGTACACACCACATTAAATAATGTACCAGTGAAGTCAGACTGCCTGAGTTCAAACTCCACACTAGAGCTGTAACTTTGAGGCAGTCTCTCTGTGCCTCGACTTCATGGTCTAGAAAATATATAGAACATCTACTTTACAGAATTCTTGTTAAGAATTAAATGAGATGATGCATGTCAAGTGCTTAACATAGTGTCTGGTATTTAATAAATATTGGCCATTAATATTATTATTACTACTAATAATTAATACATACCTCTTTTATTTCCATAAGATATGAAGGCTAATTAAGAGAAAGGACCTTGCATATCTTTGTATCTAGCACAGTGCTTGGCACATTGTAGATTCTGAATGAATACTGGCTGGCTGGCTGGCTGGCTGCCTGGATGGATGGATGGATGGATAGGTGGATAAATGAATTTGAGTTTATGTGGATAAAAGACTCTACCAAAAAAATCTCATTCTTTCCAGATCCCTTCCTAGAAAGTCATGCCTCACATGTTACCCAAAGGAAATCGCCACGACACTAAACCAGCTTGCAACATCCAGCAGGCAGTTCCTTAGGCTTAACTAGACATTCAGGCTCACAAGATTACTATATACCACATCTGACATCAGTCTACTCAGAAGGATATAAGATAGGAACTGTAGTTGCCAGCAGAGCAGCATTAGACATTCTTCTGTAATTAGAGCCCCACCAGCTCAGGTGCAAGATGATGAAATCCATACTGGGCAGGTGAAGGAGCTGCCTTTGCTTAAAAAAGCCTTATATCCCACAGCAGTCAATAGCTCTACAGCAACTCCAAAGAGATGGCTTGCAGTGTCCTCTCAAGGGACATTCTAGTAACCAGAATTGCTGCACTCAGAGGAGTCCAAAGCCTGGCCTTCCCATCAGGTATTTACAGCTCATTTGTACTTCCCCCCTAGTCCAGATGCAGTCTACCAATGAGGGGTCATTTTTTACCATATGCAGTGTTGCCTAGTAACATAGTTGACACATACCATCTTTATCTGTTTCTAAGGAAACCAAGCTAAGAAGTTAACCAAAGGTCAGATTCTCATGCAAAAAGGGAAAGAGTTTTTAACTCTGTGCCCACACCATCTAAATAGTTACTTACAGCACAGCCTGAGAAACCTTTACAATGTCTCTGTGAAAAAACACATTCTTACATCTCATACCTGCCACGTATATTTCCCAGAGTAAAATTATATAGGTGTGGCCACATGCACCATTCTGCACCCTCCCTTTCAACAACCAAGAGTCAAGCACAGTGATTCTTGACACTACGCCTGCCTTTCTCATTGTCACCCACCCCCACCTCCAATCATCTGTCTCATCCTTCAAAGCCCAAGCACTGGTAGCTCTCTACACACACACACACACTTCTACAAATACACAAGAGACTTCAGTTTCCTTGGACCCGTATCATCTTAAAAGATTATCCCAGCCCAGAAGTCACACCACTAAGGATCTTTTGAGTTTTGCCCTTCCCTACAGCATTGTTGGGAGGATAAAATGAGATTAAAGAGGTAAAGAGTTGAAAGGACCATAGTAAAAATCTAAACTAGCTTTACTGTTCAGAAAGTGGGACTGAATTCCGAATATGGGTGAATGGCATCAGATCTGCCTAAGTGGGAAGCATAGAGCAATCCCAACTTCTCTGATTTAAATTATTAGTGATGATATCCATCTTTACTATAAGTAGTTAGGGAGATTTTTTTGACCCATGGGAACCACTAAACTCTCAGATCATTTCATCTTTTAAGCAGCCATGAGTGGTAGAGAGTTTGGTTAGTACCAACTTATCTTAGTAAAAGGATTACATATTCCATTTATTTCCCTGCCCCAGTGATAATAATAGTTTCTATTTATTATGTTATTAACATATGCCAGGGACCACGCAAAGTGCTTTACTTACACTCTCTTGTTTAATCATCAAATATCACTAACTCTATTTCTCAGCAGAAACCAAAGCTCAGAGAGTTTACAAGACTTTCCCAAGGTCACTCAACTGTAGTTGGCAGAACCAGGGGTTAGGTCATGTTTAGTATTAGATCAGATCTCATGTTCTGTGTTCTGTGATATCTTCATGGAGGTGGCTTACAAGTTACGCATTATTTCCATTAAGCCAGTCTGTAAGTGCAGTAGGAACAGATTTCACATTGCCTTTAAAAATTATTTTTACCTCCTTTCATCAAAAAAAAGAAAAATGAAAAAGAAAGGGATTTTATTGAAATAGGGAAGAGAGTGGTTTAGATGAAAATATATGTGAGACAAAGGGAAGTTCTCATTTTATTTGAATTTCTCTTCTCTATTTTATATTGTTACCTATTCTAAAATATCCAAAAAAAAAAAAAAAAAAAAAAAGGCCATAAAGTACAAAGGGGACTAAAGAGAAATAGAGCATAGCATGCACATTCTGAAGTCACCACAGCTAGTCGTGTCAGAGCCCTTTCAAAGGAGTGGTAATTACAACTCATTATCTACCTTGACGACGTGCGAAATAGTACAAGAACTGCTTCCAAATTGTTAAAATTCTATTTGAGATATTAGAAACATCACTGGTTTATTATAGTGGAAAGTTCATAGCTTTTCCCCAAAGTTTCAGCTACATGTTTTGTCTACTTATAATGTACTTGAACATGTATTCCTTCCAAAAAGAAAAATTAAGCTAAATTCTTCCACTTACAGCTAGCACGTTCCTACTTTGTTCTGATTAATTCACAGATCTGTGCAGGAAAGAATTTGCAATTGGCAAGAAAAATTCTAAACTGGGCAGTTCAATTGTCAAATAAATTTTAAAACTTGCACGGGGTGTGGGGAGAAATGTAGACCTGTCGGCATTTTGAACCCATAAATGTGTGTTTTCTTGTAGATCATGCCAATCTAAGAGAAGGAAAAAAAGAAAAATGAAAGACTTTGGTTCTGTCAGATAAAATAACTTTTGCTTTAGGAAACTTGAAGAGATCCATTCAATCATATAATTTTTCAGTGAAGCTAAATGTAATGAAACTTTATAATTCACTTTATTTCCTTCAACCCCTCTTAAGACGTTCTCTTAGAAAATAGTTGCGTGAATAAAATCATCTCCATGTGTAAAAAAAATTTTTTTAGTTAAGATCATTTCCTTCCTGTCTGAATTAAATTGGAGTATGAAAGATTAGTTTTATAGGAAATACAGGATGGAGTTTATCAGAATGGTTTCATCCTCCTGAACTTTATTTATTGGGGACATCAAACAGAGAATGAACATTTATTTATTTACAGTGTTTCCTTAATCATGTAGTTTTATAATGCCTTTTGATTCTTATACAATCTTATTTCTTAATCCAGATTTCTTTGCTTTCTATTAACCTGCTCGCCCATGAAATAAAGGTTAGAAAATATGCTGTATATGGAGGGTTAGCAACCTTTCAAAAGTGAGACACCTTTTTTGGCACCTGGTCTGGCATGCTGGGGTAGCTAGAGTGGATACTGACTGCCCAAATAGAACAAGGAGAATGGAAGTAGCACAGAGTAGATAGAGACTCTGAGGGGTCCCAGCTTCTCAAAACTGTACCAGCTACCACTTCCATATTTTTTTACTATAGACCATTGAAGACTAAATCTATACCTTAGCATGACTTCCTTTGACCAATTTTTTTCTATACTTATAGAAATCAGAAGGAATGAATGGAAGAAGAGGTAATCAGTATCTATTGAAACCTTACTATATGCCGAGAGGTGAGCTAGGAGTTTTATCTAAGTTATCAGTTATCTAGAGAATCTTCAAAGCATATCTGTAAAGTAAGTTTAATTAATCCCATTGAAAGGTGAGGATGAGATGATTTGCTCAAGGTTTCTTTCGACACAATGCCAGAGCCAGGATTTGAGATAAAACTTGTTGGAGTTTGGATTGGGAGGTGGATTGGCTGAGTAGCAAGAAATTGAAAGGAAATTTTGAACAGGGGTATTTGGGGGAAAGGCATTCATGTATTCATTCAACAGCTATTTGATTAGCTATTAAGTGCCAGCCCTGTGCCAGGCACCAGGGGAAACAGGAGTGAATGATAACTGTGTGGACGCTGTATTTCTGTCACTTAGTTGAGAACTGAATAGCCAGGAACAACACTGTAAACTAGAAGAAAGATGTGAAAAGGAAGGTAGAAGGTACCAAAGGCAACCTTTGGTATATATCTATTGAAACCTTCAGTGGAAACATTCATTTTTCCTGTCCTAAGGTTCTGACCTGAGCTTGCGCTGAGCTCTTTCTCCAGAGTAAAACCTAACAAATGTATTGTTGGAAAGTAAGGGCTATGATTCTGGAGACTAAACATTTAAAGGGAGCTTTAGCCTATAGGCCTCTGAAGTAGAGCCTCTACAATCATCCCAGCGAATGTGAAGGGCACAGATGTTGGAGGCGATGATCTAGATTCCATTTCTCCACCATATCATTCCTTAAAGAGACTCTGGCACTTAGAAGATACTTTACAAATAATTGTGGGAGGGAAGGAAGGAGGAAGGAAAAGGGAAGGAAAGAGCAAGTCTTCCTGGACCTGTGTTCAGATTCTACCTGTCTTCCCTAGGGACCCCTGATATAAATGGAGTTTGCTTATGCAAATCCAGGGGCTGAGATTATCCTGTGTATTAAAAATGTTCTAAGCAGCTTACAGTTGCACTATCATATAAGTTCATTTATTAGAGACATTTGTCTTTAAGTTTGAAGGTAGTTGTATCTTACAAAATTTGAGGTGAAAAAGAAATGCATTAGGCTGACAGAGGTAGTCTACCATTCATAGTTTTGAAACTAGAACATTTTGCTGACAAAGAGAAATGTATTTTTAAGCCTGAGTTCTTTAAAAAAAAAAAAAAAACAACAACACTCTTCCCTCCTAGTCCTCTAGCTAGGCTATCTCTGCCAGCTCCCCGGCTATGAACACAACACATTCTTGCAATTCATCACTTCCCTTGGCTCAAGCCAGCCTTTAAAATGGTTGGCGGCATATGCTTCTCATTAGCTCTGCCTCTGCCTCACCTGCACTGCTCAGACTCCTCTCCCCTGCCCCCTGCCTGCCCCCTTCCCTCCTCCTCCTCCTTCCCCAACCCCAGACCCTACTCCTGCCAGCTTCTCTTACCGAGCAGCGCTGCCTGCTGGCATGGCAGGAGGCAAGCAAAGACGAAGAAGAAGAAGGAAATAGATCAGTTCTTTCGAAAGTAAATTCTGTGGTTTAACAGCCTTTCGTTCAGAAATAAGACCTAGGAAAAGAGAAAGCCAAGGGCAAAAACAAAAACAATAACAGAAATGGAAAAAAGCAGAAGTCTGCTGACTGGGAGAAAAAATAGAGAGGGGCAGCAAAAGGTTAAAAGGGAAAAATTCCCATCGTTACATCACTTTGGCAACCAAATGTTTCTTTAGGTCACCGGTGTCTGTCTTGATTTATCTTCTAGGTTCTATAAGGGAGTTTTACCCATTTGGAGGGCATTTTCCGTTTAACTCTGTTATAGGAGTGACAAAATATTCCTTCCATTTGGTGAATTCCGGTTCCCTCTGTGACCCACTGCATAAATTAAGAATAGACTGAATCAAAGATTTTTTGATCAGCCCAAAAGAGACTTACCAATACCCACCAAATTCTTTTCTCATCTTCTCCTTGTGTGATAGCTTTCGATGAGCACTTTCAGTCCTTGGCTTACTTTCCAAAATAATCACGAAAGTAAATTCTCTCATTCTATCTTCGAGTATAGTTGGACAACTCTGATACCAATTAATTCCTACCACAAGACTTAGAGTGCAAATTGGTGGGCATCTTTTTTGAAACTGGTTATTAATGGCAAGAAAGGAATGTTGAAAGGGTAAAGGCCTTAATCTTTGATGGCATTATAAGAGGGTCATAGAAATCTGAAGGGACCTCAGAGATTCCCTAATCCACACCCTTCATCTCACAGATGGAGAAGTTGAGGCTAAGAGGTGACGTCCCCACTGTCATACAGGGACGGGGTGGTGGGACGAGGGTTCACCCAGGGATCTTCAGCCCTAGTCCTGTTCTCTTTTCCATGGTATGCAAGCATCATGCTCTCCCGCAAGTCCCTTTGTGCCAACATTAGAGACAGGGTTCTGCAATCTGCAGGTCTGGTATGGCTTTTGGTTCTACATCCAACAGTTGATATAGAACCTAATGAACAAACTGACTTTGCTCAATGTTGGTGACCCATTATATCCGCTGGATCAATAGAATACCTCCAGAGAAAGAACCACCTCTGAGAAAAATTAGAAAAAGGTTCCCCTTCCTCAGGGCATGTCCACACTCCCACCCCTCACCCTCTATCCTGGGCACAAGGCTTAGCAAACTGCAGGCTGGGTTTTTTTTTTTTTTTTTTCATGGTCTGTGTAATTTATACAAGAGCATCCTGGGCCCCTGCATCCCCTACAAATATAGAGTTCTCTCTACAAAATATAGATAATTTAGTCCCTATAGCAAGGGAGGGGGCGGTGCAAGGAAGAAGGTTAAGATCCACCCTCTGGGGAAGCAGAGGGCAGGGCAGGAAGACGGCCTGAAGGCACCATCTGCACTGAGAGGGCAGGGGCAAGGGGAGGGGCTACAGGAGGGCAGCCAGAGGCTGGGAGCTCAGGGTCTGGGGGCACCAGAGTGGAGCCTCTGAGGTCAGTGTTTATAAGGGGAAGGGGTTCACTAGTGTCTTTGGTAGGGGCTGAAGTCACCACCGGTGGCGATAGGGGTTGCACAGGAGTCTTATAAATAGAAAGACCCCACTTGGTCCATCAGTGGGCGAAACTTCCATGACCACGTGTGTAGTGGTCCTGACCAGAGGATGTTAATGGATCTAGAGAATCACAGGTGCAGCCAACCCCCTGATTTACAGAAGGTCATTCTGATGTTTTCATCTGGAACAGAGACCCTCTCATTATAGTGGATGAAGGGAAACAAACTCATCTTCAAGGACTTAGACAGTTTTTTTTTTTTTTTCCTTAACATCTCTTGTTTCCAAAGAACTGAGCCAGATTCAACTCTGAACAAAATTGTGCAGTCAGAAAACTTGCCAAAAGACCTCTTTTCCTCTTGATTCACCTCTTTTCAGCAGCCAGATGCTTGTACATCCCCTTAGCCACCTGCCCTGTCACTCCCTCCTGGCTTGCAGTCACAATCTTTTCTAAGATGTTAGCTGACAATGGCCTCATGCATTCGTTCAAAAAATATTTATTGAGAACTTAGTCTGTGCCAAGTTTAATGTTTTGCCCTTCCTAGGGTATTTATGTTTTGATAGAAATTCCTAAGCCCAGCGCAATGCCTGGTATATAATATACCTTCAATAAATATATGAGAAAGGAAGGAGGGAAGAGAATGGGAGGCATCTTATACTCAAAGAATGGTGAAATTCAAGAATCACTTCAGGCAGTGCCCAGGAAGGGAAAAATTGGGGGCAGGAAACCTTTATAACCACCTTACATGTCATGGCAGATAGGCCTTAAATTCTGTTCCATATTCTCCAAAATCTTAGGACATCTGTGCAACCACATGGAAAACTGCTGCTAGCACCCATACTCTACCTCCAAATTCTTCCAGACATGCCTCCCTCTTGCCCAGCGAGATACCCCAGCACTTCTGAGCTCCTGGATTTTTTTTGGACTCTGTTCTGGTCCCATAGCTTGGTTTCTGTTATTTATATCGCTCCTGGATGAGCAACAGTCTTGAAATTATACCTTGGCATTAGCCTTCATACTGGTGCAAGGCAAGGTGTGATTTCTGGGATTTCTCTCTGGCTCCAAGTACTTTGCTCCCAGAACCCCAGGCCCTGGCCCCCTCCTCACCTGACCAACATAGCTGCTCATCTCTCTCTGCTTATTTTAAGTCCATAAAAGGGGGGGCCCTATAGTTACTAAAATCACTTACAGAACCTTTTCCTTGAGAGCTTCTGTTGGAAGTCACCTGTCAGTTTTCTTCCTATTAGAGATATTTATATGTCTTTCTACTTCTTTCAACTGGAAGTTCCTAGAAAGAAAATGCTCTGCCTTAGTCACCTCTGTAATACCGTTATTGCTTAGCACAGTGCCTTGTCCATAATAATTCCCCCTAAAATATTTTTTCTTTGTTGAACTATTCAACCAGATATTCTATTGCCCATTTCACTGTTTTGCTTTTTTTTTTTTTTGCCCATTTTGTTTCAGTTTTTTTTTTCTTTCTGATGTTCCAATCACCGTTTATTTTTTCTTTCTTTTTTTCTTTAAATTAATTTATTTTATTTATTTATTTCTGGTAGCGTTGGGTCTTCGTTGCCGCGCACGGGGTTTCTCTAGTTGCGGCAAGTGGGGGCTACTCTTCGTTGCAGCGCGCAGGCTTCTCATTGCAGTGGCTTCTCTTGTTGCGGAGCATGGGCTCTAGGCGCTCAGGCTTCAGTAGTTGTAGCACACGGGCTCAGTAGTTGGGGCTCGCGGGCTCTAGAGCGCAGGCTCAGTAGTTGTGGTGCACAGGTTTAGTTGCTCCATGGCATGTGGATCTTCCTGGACCAGGGCTCGAACCTGTGTCCCTTGCATTGGCAGGCGGATTCTTAACCACTGCGCCACCAGGGAAGCCCTTAGTTGTTGTTTTAACCAGAGGAAATTAACAGGGATTTCTCGCTGATTCTGGTCTTCCTCTGATGGGAAAATTTTTATGTTAAATGCAAATTACTTTGCCATCTGTGTGCAGCATACGTTCCGGAATCCTTTCCCTTTATATGGGGAAACCAGGTTTTCCCACCGATGACCATTAAAGTACATTTGGCAACCCTTGCAGCTCTTTCTCCATAAACCAGATGGCAAAATTTGCCTCTCATTTCCACTTGAGGATTTTTATAAGGCTTCTTCATGCTGCTCCTTCTTTTCAAGTACTTTTCTGTTCCTGGGCAGAGGGTTTGAACCTTCTGCTTGGACCTCCCTGTCCATTACTCTCTAGTCATTGCACTGATTCTGTGAGAGGAAGCCTGTTTTGCTAGTTAGAACCTAATTCCACTTGCTAATGTGTCTGATCGTTTGTATTTCTGCTTGTAAAACGGTATCAGTATTTGTTGTTGCTCCTTCCTCCCTAGGTTGATAGGTAAGCAGAGGAATAAGTTAGCTGAGCTAAGAAAAGATGGCGTTTTTCATGTGTTCCCCAGTGGACCTCTTCCTAAATTAAAGGCAGTACCTGAGTTAAGGAATGTTAAGAATTGGCTGGTAATCAGCATAATATTAGCAAGGGTTTGATTCTGAAAAGGTTTCACAGAGACACAAACCTGACTTAAAGATACAAAGGTAGGATGGGAGCCAACGGTGAAGGGCTTTGATTTTTAGGCTAAAAGTTTGAACTTTATCCATTGGGGAACCACAGTGAGATTTCAACAAGGGAGTGACCTAAATGATTAGATATGAGTTTTAGAAGGGTCATTCTGACTTCAGTGTGGAAGACCAGTGTGGAAGACCATCCAAAGTCAGTTTAGGAGGCTGATGCAGTAGTCCATGTGAGAAAAGAGGAGGGCCCAGATGACGGAAGACAATGGAAACAAAGGAGGAAGAATAGATTTGAAAGACGTTTCAGGAAAAAGAATGGATCTTCTACCTCTGCTCCCTCATCACTCACTCCAGTTCCCTTGGCTTCCTCTCTGTTTCTCACACATCAGGCACACTCTTTTTTTCTTTTTAATTGAAGTATAGCTAAGTTACAATGTTGTGTTAGTTTCAGGTGTACAGCAAAGTGATTCATACATATATACTTTTTCATATTCTTTTCCATTATAGGTTATTACAGGATATTGAATATAGTTCCCTGTGCTATGCAGTAGGCCCTTGTTGTTTATTTTATGTATAGTAGTGTATATATGTTAATCGCAAACTCCTAATTTATCCTTCCCTCCCCACCCTTGCTTAACTGAAGTTTGTCTTCTGTGATTGTGAGTCTGT
Organism: Eschrichtius robustus; assembly: GCF_028021215.1. NCBI lineage: Eukaryota > Metazoa > Chordata > Mammalia > Artiodactyla > Eschrichtiidae > Eschrichtius > Eschrichtius robustus. Next base: position 40,541,893 of record NC_090834.1, read on the forward strand.
ATCTGTTTTATAAATATCAGTAAGTTCATTTGTATCAGTTTTTTAGATTCCACGTGTAAACGATATCATAGGATATTTGTCTTTCTCTGTCTGACTTCACTTAGTATGATAATCTCTAGGTCCATCCATGTTGCTGCAAATGGCATTATTTCATTCTTTTTTATGGCTGAGTAGTATTCCATTGTATATATGTACCACATCTTCTTTATCCATTCCTCTGTTGATGGACACTTAGGTTGCTTCCACGTGTTGCCACATGAGTGTCCTCACTGACTAGACTGCTCTTCCACCAGATTACCATGGCTCACTTCCTGAGATCCTTCAAGTCTTTGCTTGAATATCCCCTTCTTAATGAGCCTTACCCTGATCAACCTGTTTAAAAATACATACCCCTACCAAAAACCACATGTCAGAATGTTCTTAGCAGTGATATTTACAATAACCAACAAGTAGAAAATATCCAAATGCCCATGAACAATTGAAAGGGTAAAGTGTGGTATAATCACACACTGGAATATACCATATAGTAATCAGAATGCATGATTAACCTACAACCATATGCAATAACATGGATGAATCTTGTAAATGCTGCCAGAAAAGCAGCCTGGTTAAAAAAGACTACTTAATATACAATTCCATTTGTATAAAAGTACAAAAACAGTCAACACTGAGCTCTGTAATTTGAAGTCAGGATAATGGTTACCTTTGTCTGGGGAGTTGGTTACTAGAAGAGCACAAGAAGTGCTTCTGGGCTGCTGGGAGTGTTCAGTTTTCTGTTCTGCGTGCTGGGTACACGGGGTTAGTTCAGTGTGTAAAAATTCAGAGAGTGGTTCTTTAATGATATGTGTACTTTTCTATATGTATCATATACATCAATAAAATTTTCAAAATGCAACTCTTCTCTCGATACTTCTCATCTCCATTACTCCACTTTTGCACAATACTTACCACTTTCTAATATAAGCTGCAATTATAATGTTCATCAGATTCTTTACCCATTAGAACGTAAGTTCTATGAACTCAGGGATTTTGCTGCATTTTGCTTACTGCTATATCTATATCACCTTAAAGTGTACCTGGCACATAACAGGTAACAGAATGAATGAACGAACTATTGAATCAGAAAACGTGAATAGAACAGGCCAGACTCAGAGATACAAGTGGAACCCTGGTTGAGGTCCAGTGTTGCTTTGGCGATTTCTCCTTCCCGAGTGTGGTGGATAGGCTGCTAGCCCCGGGGCTGTGATAGTCTCTTTCCCATGCCTGTCTCCAAGCTATTTCTTAAGGCTACTTCTGGACCTTTAATTAAGCCTTTTTCTTATCCTAGACTATTTACATCATTTGCCCTGAGTCAGAAACCTTCCCATCTTCAAAGCCAAGTTCAAATACCATCTTTTCCATAAAGCCTTTCTTAACAACCTCAACCTAAATTCCTTTAGCTTCTTATTTTCACCCTTTCTGTGATACTCTTCTGGAATTGTTTTTACTCATTCATTCATTCATTCGCCAAATATCTATTGAGCATCTACTAAATGCTGGATACTATTTTAAGTCCTGGAAAATACAAGGTTGAAAAAAAATGTCTTTCATGGGGCTATATTCCAGTAGGGTAGATAGACAATAAACTAATAAATAAATACATATGTAAAATTATTTGGGGTGCTTTGAAAGAAATTAAGCAAGATAAAGAGTTGGAGAGTGATGGGGTGCTATTTTAGATAAGTTATGAGGAAGACTTCTCTATATCAACAGCACTGGAGGAGAGACGCAGATGAAGTAAGGAAGTGAATTATGAGGAAGAACATTCCAGGAAGAGGTAACAGCAAGTGCAAATGCCCTACAGTAAGAGCAAGCTTCTGTATGAGTCTTGTATGTGTATTCCTTGGGATAGGGTTTGTATGCCTAGCACACTGTTTTGGACGCAGAAAGTTCTGAGTGATTGAATTTATTCAAGATTTTGTCGTTTATTCATCCATTTCACATTTTTACTTAAATAAGCATTCCTAAAACGTGTTAAATAGAATATATCACAAACTGAGTTATGCAAAATCTGTTATACCACACACACATGGTTCTGTGGCCAAATAAGTATAAGAAATAATGAAGATTCATAATGTATACAAATATAATATAGGTGTTGCTGTCTCACACTAAGAAACAAAACAAAGCAAAACACCTAATTCATTATTTTCTAACATATGTTTTCCCTGTGGAACACACATTCATAATGCACAAAACACTAGAATTCCATAGAGTTCAGTTTGGAATATATTATCTCAGATTCCTTCATTTTTAAATTTAATTTAATTTTATTTTATTTATTTATTTATTTATTTATTTATTTATTTATTTATGGCTGTGTTGGGTCTTCGTTTCTGTGCAAGGGCTTTCTCTAGTTGCGGCAAGCGGGGGCCACTCTTCATCGCGGTGCGCAGGCGTCTCCCTATCGCTGCCTCTCTTGTTGCGGAGCACACGCTCCAGACGCGCAGGCTCAGCAGTTGTGGCTCACGGGCCTAGTTGCTCTGCGGTATGTGGGATCTTCCCAGACCAGGGCTCTAACCCGTGTCCCCTGCATTGGCAGGCAGATTCTCAACGACTGCGCCACCAGGGAAGCCCTCCTTAATTTTTATATTAGGTACATATTTATTAAATTCCTAATATTTACCTGACTCTGTTTCATAATTTTACAGATAAGATATGAACACCAGAATATTACAATATTATTCTATTTGATAGAAGCACATAGATTTTCAACATTCTATTTCCTGTGTTAATAGAGTATATATCTTCACAGCCCCACCCTGCCTAATTTTAATCTATATCTAGTGATCTTCTTCACACTGTTAACAAAGCTGTCTCTTGGGATACTTGGTCACCATCAGGATTAGGAATTAAAATATCAAGGGACTGGTTTGTAAGCCAGCAATAAACAAATAGCAGTCAAGAAAATAGAAACAAGGCTCAGAATGCCCAATGAAAGAAAAGTCCTAGATGGTAACATACATCCAGGCTCCATGGAATACAGCCCCCTCTGAAATAAAACATCCAGAGAATTGCTGCTTCTGGACGTCTATGTATTTTTGGTCTCTCCCCCTTTGCGTGTCCTCTGTGAACTGAACTAGATGACTGGTGACAGCCTTAAAACTCAGAAGTTCTAATATCAATCTATGTTCCTTTGCTCCCGATTGCTCCCTCTTTAAGTATTTATTGGTTTTCCATGGTCACCAGCCAGCGGCAGATACATGCTTCAGTAACAAGGCTAAATTTGCAAACAGCTGTCAAATAAAGTTGTAGCTGTCTTACAACTGTGTCTGAGTGTGTTTGTCTCAAACTGCCTGCCTATGTGTATGAGAAAGAGGGAGCACCTGGACTCTTGGACAAGTTTAGCCAAAGATCTCATAGCCACTGGTAAATCTGAACAGGAGAAAAGAGCATTTATTCTTATTTTATGGCGGGTGTGGCATATAGCTTTGCAGGTTTAAAGGCAGCAGGGAAACTGCAGAGCCAAAGGGTTTTCTGGGGTATTCGTTGCTGGGAAGAAAAACAAGCCAAAGTTTTGCTTGTGGGCAGAAATATCCCAGAATGCATCTGGTGATTGGGCAGAAAGTGAGCCCTGGCCAGAGCCCAGGGCCAGTGGCTCACAAGTACAGCGCGGGAACAACCTAGGCGGTGTTCTCAGCCTCAGATAAAATTTCCCAGATGGATCAGTTTCAAATTATCTGCTCCGCTTTCATATATCTAAGATGACCTCCATGTCGAGGATTCTGGACCTCTGAACTGGGAATGGAGGCTAGAGGGAGAAAACCCTCTGCTTTTTGTATCACAAAAGGTGTTTTACCTTGGTTAACTAGGCAGCAGCACACACCTAGATGTTAGAAATGGACTGTTATTCCTAGAGAATTCGGGACAGTAAAACGTTGTTTGGGGTTAACCATTTTCAGTGTTTTGTGTCACAAGAATCTTGACTCCAGAGATATATTTGCAATGGAACTGCTTAGTTAAATCTCTAATTTTATTTATTTTATTTTTTTTAACATCTTTATTAGACTATAATTGCTTTACATTGTTGTGTTAGTTTCTGCTGTATAACAAAGTGAATCAGCTATATATGTACTTATATGACGATATCCCCTCCCTCTTGTGTCTCCCTCCCACCCTCCGTATCCCACCCCTCTAGGTGTTCACAAAGCAGGAGCTGATCTCCCTGTGCTATGCAGCTGCTTCCCACTAGCTATCTATTTTACATTTGGTAGTGTATATATGTCCATGCCACTCTCTCACTTCATCTCAGCTTACCCTTCCCCATCCCCGTGTCCTCAAGTCCATTCTCTACACCTGCATCTTTATTCTTGTCCTGCCCCCAGGTTCTTCAGAACTTTTTTTTTTTCTTTTCTTTGGACTCCATATATATGTGTTAGCATACGGTATTTCTTTTTCTCTTTCTGCCTTATTTCACTCTGTATGACAGACTCTAGGTGCATCCACCTCACTACAAATACCTCAGTTTCATTTCTTCTTATGGCTGGGTAATATTCCGTTGTATATATGTGCCACATCTTCTTTATCCATTCATCTGTCGAAGGACACTTAGGTTGCTTCCATGTCCTGGCTATTGTAAATAGGGCTGCAATGAAGATTGTGGTACATGACTCTTTTTGTATTATGGTTTTCTCAGGGTATATGCCCAGGAGTGGGATTGCTGGGTCATATGGTAGCTCTATTTTTAGTTTTATTAAGGAACCTCCATACTGTTCTCCATAGTGGCTGTATCAATTTACATTTCCACCAACAGTGCAAGAGGGTTCCCTTTTCTCCACACCCTCTCCAGCATTTATTGTTTGTAGATTTTTTGATGATGGCCATTCTGACCAGTGTGAAGTGATACCTCACTGTGGTTTTGATTTGCATTTCTCTAATGATTAATGATGCTGAGCATCCTTTCATGTGTTTGTTGGCAGTCTGTATATCTTCTTTGCGGAAACGTCTATTTAGGTCTTCTGCCCATTTTTTGGATTGGGTTGTTTGTTTTTTGGATATTGAGCTGCATGAGCTACTTGTATATTTTGGAGATTAATCCTTTGTCAGTTGCTTCATTTGCAAATATTTTCTCCCATTCTGAGGGTTGTCTTTTCAACTTGTTTATGTTTACCTTTGCTGTGCAAAAGCTTTGAAGTTTCATTAGGTCCGATTTGTTTATTTTTGTTTTTATTTCCATTTCTCTACGAGGTGGGTCAGAAAGGATCTTGCTGTGATTTATGTCATAGAGTGTTCTGCCTATGTTTTCCTCTAAGAGTTTTATAGTGTCTGGCCTTACATTTAGGTCTTTAATCCATTTTGAGTTTATTTTTGTGTATGGTGTTAGGGAGTGTTCTAATTTCATTCCTTTACATGTAGCTGTCCATTTTTCCCAGCACCACTTATTGAAGAGGCTGTCTTTTCTCCATTGTATATTCTTGCCTCCTTTGTCAAAGATAAGGTGACCATATGTGTGTGGGGTTATCTCTGGGCTTTCTATCCTGTTCCGTTGATCTATATTTCTGTTTTAGTGCCAGTACCATACCGTCTTGATTACTGTAGCTTTGTAGTATAGTCTGAAGTCCGGGAGCCTGATTCCTCCAGCTCCGTTTTTCTTTCTCAAGATTGCTTTGCCTATTTGGGGTCTTTTGTGTTTCCATACAAATTGTAAGACTTTTTGTTTTAGTTTGGTGAAAAAAGCCATTGGTAGCTTGATAGGGATTGCACTGAATCTGTAGATTGCTTTGGGTAGTATAGTCATTTTCGCGATGTTGATTCTTCCAATCTAAGAACATGGTATATCTCTCCATCTGTTTGTATCATCTTTAATTTTTTTCATCAGTGTCTGCATGCAGTTTCATCAGTGTCTGCATCAGTTTTCTGCATGCAGGTCTTTTGTCTCCTTAGGTAGGTTTATTCCTAGGTATTTTATTCTTTTTGTTGCTATGGTCAATGGGAGTGTTTCCTTAATTTCTCTTTCAGATTTTTCATCATTAGTGTATAGGAACTCAAGAGATTTCTGTGCATTAATTTTGTATCCTGCTACTTTACCAAACACATTGATTAGCTCTAGTAGTTTTCTGGTAACATCTTTAGGATTCTCTATGTATAATATCATGTCATCTGCAAACAGTGACAGTTTTACTTCTTCTTTTCCGATTTGGATTCCTTTTATTTCTTTTTCTTCTCTGGTTGCCGTGGCTAAAACTTCCAAAACTATGTTGAATAATAGTGGTGAGAGTGGGCAAACTTGTCTTGTTCCTGATCTTAGAGGATATAGTTTCAGTTTTTCACCATTGAGAACAATGCTGGCTGTGGGTTTGTCACATATGGCCTTTATTATGTTGAGATAAGTTCCCTCTATGCCTACTTCCTGGAGAGTTTTTATCATAAATGGGTATTCAATTTTGTTGAAAGCTTTTTCTGCATCTATTGAGATTGTCATATGGTTTTTATCATTCAATTTGTTAACATGGTGTATCACATTGATTGATTTGTGTATATTGTAGAATCTTTGCATTCCTGGGATAAATCCCACTTGATCATGGTGTATGATCCTTTTAATGTGCTGTTGGATTCTGTTTGCTAGTATTTTGTTGAGGATTTTTGCACCTATGTTCATCGGTGATATTGGCCTGTAGTTTTCTTTTTTTGTAACATATTGGCTTGGTTTCGGTATCAGAGTGATGGTGGCCTCGTAGAATGAGTTTGGGAGTGTTCCTCCCTCTGCTCTATTTTGGAAGAGTTTGAGAAGGATAGGTGTTAGCTCTTCTCTAAATGTTTGATAGAATTCGCCTGTGAAGGCATCTGGTCCTGGGCTTTTGTTTGTTGGAAGATTTTTAATCACAGTTTCAATTCCAGTGCTTCTGATTGGTCTGTTTATATTTTCTATTTCTTCCTGGTTCAGACTCAGAAGGTTGTGCTTTTCTAAGAATTTGTCTATTTCTTCCAGGTTGTCCATTTTATTGGCATATATTTCCTTAGTAATCCCTCATGAGTAGTAATCCCTCAGGATTAGTAATCCCTCATGATTCTTTATATTTTGTAGTGTCAGTTGTTACTTCTCATTTTTCATTTCTAATTATGTTGATTTGAGTCTTCTCCCTTTTTTCTTGATGAGTCTGGCTAATGCTTTATCAATTTTGTTTTGGTTAATGCTTTATCAATTTTGTTTATCTTCTCAGAGACCCAGCTTTTAGTTTTATTGATCTTTGCTATCGTTTCCTTCATTTCTTTTTCATTTATTTCTGATCTGATCTTTATGGTTTCTTTCCTTCTGCTAACTTTGGGGGTTTTTTGTTCTTCTTTCTCTAATTGCTTTAGGTGTAATGTTAGGTTGTTTATTTGAGATTTTTCTTGTTTCTTGAGGTAGGATTGTATTGCTATAAACTTCCCTCTAAGAACTGCTTTTGCTGCATCCCACAGGTTTTGGGCCGTCGTGTTTTCATTGTTTCGTTTCAGGTATTTTTTGATTTCCTCTTTGATTTCATCAGTGATCTCCTGGTTATTTAGAAGCGTATTGTTTAGCCTCCATGTGTTTGTATTTTTTATAGTTTTTTTCCTGTAATTCATATCTAGTTTCATAGCATTGTGGTCAGAAAAGATATTTGATATGATTTCAGTTTTCTTAAATTTACCAAGGCTTTATTTGTGACCCAAGATATGACGTATCCTGGAGAATGTTCCATGAGCACTTGAGAAGAAAGTGTATTCTGTTGTTTTTGGATAGAATATCCTATAAATATCAATTAAGTCCATCTTGTTTAATGTGTCATTTAAAGCTTGTATTTCCTTACTTATTTTCATTTTGGTTGGTCTGTCCACTGGTGAAAGTGGGGTGTTAAAGTCCCCTACTGTGATTGTGTTACTGTCGATTTCCCCTTTTATGGTTCTTAGCATTTGCCTTATGTATTGAGGTGCTACTATGTTGGGTACATAAATGTTTACAATTGTTATACCTTCTTCTTGGATTGATCCCTTGATCATAATGTAGTGTTCTTCTTTGTCTCTTGTAATAGTCTTTATTTTAAAGTCTATTTTGTCTGATATGAGAATTGCTACTTCAGCTTTCTTTTGATTTCCATTTGCATGGAATATCTTTTTCCATCCCCTCACTTTCAGTCTGTATGTGTCCCTAGGTCTGAAGTGGGTCTTTTGTAGACAGCATATATACGAGTCTTGTTTTTGTATCCATTCAGCCAGTCTGTGTCTTTTGGTTGGAGCATTTAATCCATTTACTTTTGAGGTAATTATCAGTATGCATGTTCCTATTACCATTTTCTTAATTGTTTTGGGTTGGTTGTTGTAGGTCTTTTCCTTCTCTTGTGTTTCCTGCCTAGAGAAGTTCCCTTAGCATTTGTTGTAAATCTGGTTTGGTGGTGCTGAATTCTCTTAGCTTTTGCTTGTCTGTAAAGGTTTTAATTTCTCTGTCAAATCTGAATGAGATCCTTGCTGGGTAGAGTAATCTTGGTTGTAGGTTTTTCCCTTTCATCACTTTAAATATATCCTGCCACTCCCTTCTGGCTTTCAGAGTTTCTGCTGAAAGATCAGCTATTAACCTTATGGGGATTCCCTTGTATGTTATTTGTTGCTTTTCCCTTGCTGCTTGTTTTTTCTTTGTATTTAATTTTTATAGTTTGATTACTATGTCTCTCTGCATGGTTCTCCTTGGATTTATCCTGTATGGGACTCTCTGCACTTCCTGGACTTGATTGACTATTTCCTTTCCCATATTAGGAAGTTTTCAACTATAATCTCTTCAAATATTTTTTCAATCCCTTTCTTTTTCTCTTCTTCTTCTGGGACCCCTATAATTCAAATGTTGGTGCATTTAATGTTGTCCCAGAGGTCTCTGAGACTGTCCTCAATTCTTTTCATTCTTTTTCTTTATTTTGCTCTGTGGTAGTTATTTCCACTATTTTATCTTCCAGGTCACTTACCCATTCTTTGTTATTCTGCTCTTGAGTCCTTCTAGAGAATTTTTAATTTCATTTATTGTGTTGTTCATCATTGTTTGTTTTCTCTTTAGTTCTTCTGGGCCCTTGTTAAACGTTTCTTATATTTTCTCCATTTTATTTCCAAGATTTTGGATCATCTTTACTATCGTTACTCTGAATTCTTTTTCAGGTAGACTGCCTATTTCCTCTTCATTTGTCTGGTCTGGTGGGTTTTCACCTTGCTCCTTCATCTGCTGCATATTTCTCTGTCTTCTCATCTTGCTTAACTTACTGTGTTTGGGGTCTCCTTTTCACAGCCTGCAGGTTCATAGTTCCCATTGTTTTTGGTTTCTGCCCCCAGTGGGTAAGGTTGGTTCAGTGGCTTGTGTCAGCTTCCTGGTGGAGGAGACTGGTGCCTGTGTTCTGGTGGATGAGGCTAGATCTTGTCATTCTGGTGGGCAGGGCCGCATCTGGTGGTGTGTTTTGGGGTGTCTGTAAACTTAGTATGATTTTAGGCAGCGTCTCTGCTAATGGCTGGGGTTGTGTTCCTGTCTTGCTAGTTGTTTGGCATGGGGTGTCCAGCACTGGAGCTTGCTGGTTATTGAGTGGAGCTGGGTCTTAGCATTGGGTCATTGAGTGGCGCTGGGTCTTAGTGGAGGTCTGTGGGAGAACTCTCACCAATTGATATTATGTGGGGCCAGGAGGTCTCTGATGGTCCAATGTCCTGAACTTGGCTCTCCCACTTCAGAGGCTCAGGCCTGACACCCGGCCGGATCACCAAGACCCTGTCAGCCACATGGCTCAGAAAAAAAGGGAGAAAAAAATGAATGAAAGAAAAAATAAAATAAAGTTATTAAAATAAAAAAATTTTTTAATATATTATTAAAATTTAAAAAATTTTAAAAGTAATAAAAAAAAGAATAGAGCCACCAAACCAATAAACAAATCCACCAATGATAACAAGCACTAAAAACTAAACTAAGATAAACATATAAGTCAGAAACTCGTCAGTCACATACAGCAAACCCCAAGTCTATAGTTGCTCCTAAAGTCCACTGCTTCAATTTTGGGATCATTTATTGTCTATTCAGGTATTCCACAGATGCAGGGTACATCAGGTTGATTGTGGAGATTTAATCCGCTGCTCCTGAGGCTGCTGGGAGAGATTTCCCTTTCTCTTCTTTGTTCGCACAGCTCCCGGGGTTCAGCTTTGGATTTGGCCCCACCTCTGCTTGTAGGTTGCCCTCTGGCATCTGTTCTTTGCCCAGACAAGAGGGGGTTAAAGGAGCAGCTGATTCGGGGGCTCTGGCTCACTCAGGCCAGGGGGAGGGAGGGGTACGGAATGTGGGGCAAGCCTGCGGCAGCAGAGGCCAACATGACATTGCAAAAGCCTGAGGCCGCCGTGTGTTCTCCCGGGGAAGCTGTCCCTGGATCACGGGACCCTGGCAGTGGCGGGCTGCAGTCTCCCAGGAGGGAAGGTGTGGATAGTGACCTGTGTTTGCACACAGGATTCTTGGTGGCTGCAGCAGCAGCCTTAGCGTTTCATGCCTGTCTCTGCGGTCCGCGCTGATAGCCGCAGCTCGCATCTCTCTCTGAAGCTCATTTAGGCAGTGCTCTGAATCCCCTCTCCCCACACACCCCGAAACAATGGTCTTTTGACTCTTAGGCTGTTCTAGACTTTTTCGCGGATTCCCTCCCAGTTAGCTGTGGCGCACTAGCCCCCTTCAGGCTGTGTTCACGCAGCCAACCCCAGTTCTCTCCCTGCGATCCGACCGAAGCCCGAGCCTCAGCTCCCAGCCCCGCCCGCCCCGGCGGGGGAGCAGACAAGCCTCTCGGGCTGGTGAGTGCTGCTCGGCACCGAGCCTCTGTGCGGGAATCTCTCCGCTTTGCCCTCCGCACCCCTGTGGCTGCGCTCTCCTCCATGGCTCCGAAGCTTCCCCCCTCCGCCACCTGCAGTCTCCGCCCGCGAAGGGGTTTCCTAGTGTGTGGAAACCTTTCCTCCTTCACAGCTCCCTCCCACTGGTGCAGGTCCCGTCTCTATTCTTTTGTCTCTGTTTTTTTCTTTTTTCTTTTGCCCTACCCAGGTACGTGGAGAGTTTCTTACCTTTTGGGAAGTCTGAGTTCTTCTGCCAGCGTTCAGTAGGTGTTCTGTAGGAGTTGTTCCACATGTAGATGTATTTCTGATGTATTTGTGGGGAGGAACGTGATGTCCACGTCTTACTCCTCCGCCATCTTGAAGGTCTTCCATCTCTAATTTTAAATAGTTATGTGATTCAACATATTTTCAAATCTTTTTTTTTAACCAAGAATTCTTTTTTTTTTTTTTACAACTTTTAAAGGTTACTTTCCATTTACAGTTATTACATAGTATTAGCTGTCTTTTCAAATCTTGAGATCTAATTTCCCTAACCATCAGCCCTATCATTATCAGTTAGTATTATAAGAAAGAGATAAGGCTAAACCCAATGTCACAATATACCCCCGTTTACCATCCTGTCGTATACACTTAACATCTTGTCTTCTCTATGTGGCACTTTCTTACCCCTCACTACAACTGTGACTGCAGTGGTGACCAAGTCAGTCCCAGGGGCTGTGAGTCAGATGGTTATTGTGTGTTCTTTACCACCGAATTCCTGCACAGAATAGTGCTAAAAGCATTTAAGACGAATGAATGATAAATCACTCCTAGTTGTGAGAGGAAGTGAAGCTCTCCAGAGTGAACTGAAAGGGCTGTTCCGGCCCCACTTAAAACCTCGGGCATACCATCTTGTTTCAATGGCCCCATCTTGTAGATAGGATTACCTTAAGCCCAGCTTTTTGTGATTGTCTAACTGTATTGGATATCATTCTGACGGGCTTAAGCCACTCATTAGATGAGGGATTTTTTATGTTTGTCACCTGCCTACTTTACAATAGAACTGCATGTGCAGCACCTCAAAGAAGTAGCTGTGTTTTCCTCAAAATTCCATTTAAATATCATATTGTGGTAAAGTAAAAAAGTTACTATACCCATTCATTATTTTTTTCACAGATTCCATTTTTTGAAGGTCCATTCTATGCCGGGTACACTTTGAGACCTTTTTTGTGTTTAATCCCTGTAGTCACACTGAGAAGTATATATTATAATCCTTCTCAGTTCTCAGATGCCGAACCCACCACAGACCAGAGAGATTATGTAACTTGCTCAAGGTCACATGGTTGGAGCCAGGGCTACAACCCAGGTCACCTGTTTCGAAGGTTGTCTGTCTCCCTCTCATCTCTGTGTGTGAGACAGTGTTTGATTTCAGGGAACAGAAATCTCCTCAACCTCTCTTGAATAAAAGACTTTCTGGATGGATACTGTGGTGTCTTAGAGAACCCAGTATTGGGAGGATACTGAGATTCAAGAAAATGAGAAAGTAACAGCAGCCATCTCTCTATTTCTCTCTTGGAGATCTCACTGTCTCTTTTCCTTCTTCCCTCTACCAAGTTCTTAATTTCTTTTGCCCAGTAACTTGAGCCTGCAAGAGCTTTGGGTTACCATAATGCCGGTTCTTAGGCCACACAACCTCACAGGTCCAGGAGCCAACAACAGACAAACTCAGCCTGCCTGTCTTCCACAGAATGCACACTCTTAAAAAAAAACAAAAAAAGAAAAGAAAAAAAACAGGAATTTGATTGACCTAGGCGGAGGAAACTGTTCCAAAAGAGAGTGTCACAAGAAAATAATGGGTGTGCCTAAAACACATGCTTCTTTATTTAGATATTCTATATCAAAATTTAAAATCTGAGTTAATTATACTTGTCTTCCAGTAGCTTTCTTCCAGTCTAGTTCTGTTTATGTTTTCACATACCTCCCACTGATGATAGTCAGCCTACCTTTTCTTGGCCTATTTTGCTCTTATCTTGATTGCCTCCTTACAGGCTAGCACACAAATCAAGATTCCAGTATTTTTTCTTTGTGGCAGTTATGCAAATGCTTTTCCTTCTTTAGTAGTTAAATTCCAACTCCACTTCCTCTAGGTAGCTTTCCGTATGGTACCTTTTCATACACAGTGATGATATGAGTCTGTTCTTAAGTCCAGCCCCTTTGCCTATGAGGAGAGGTCATTTGAAAAAGCAGAGGATCCTTTTAAACTTTTAAAGTGAACCTCCCAGATACCCCTATACAGTTCTCTTGTGACCCAGAGCATATATTGAAAGCCACGTGGTTAGAATGATTGGGGTCCAGGGCAAAACTAACTGGCCCTATATGATCAAACCAAAGACTCTGATCCCCTGGTATGCCAACTAGACAAACATCTGACCTCAAATTCATGATGGATGGTCTGAGGCCGGTGCTGAGGAATAGCACCTATTGTTTCCTTAGACTATGTCTTTAAAATTTCTCATTATGCCTATACTATTATGAATACTCAATAAAGTATCAAAAATAATTTGGGGATAAGGAATTCTGGGCAGAACTTGAAGTCATTGAACTTGAATTATTCAGGACTTCTCTTATTACTTTTCTATTACAGCAAAGCTTTTTTGCATTAAATGAGAAGGAGGTTTACAGTAGCTGATGGAGTCACTTTTGATTAAATGGTTTAATAAATAACAAATGTTTTTATCAAAGTTTTAAACCTGAAGAAATTACATACAAACACACACACACATCAAAGTATTTGACCAACTGCCCTAGCTGGCTGGCTGTGCTGTTTTAGAAGCAAAAAAAGAACATGGAGATGGAGGTCAGAATCTGTGCTTCCTGGACTCAGTGTGTTAGTCATCAGATACAAAGAGTATAAAACTCTGGCTTTACAAGTGTTCATTATGCTATTATACATCCTTATGAGACCTATTCCCCTTAGGCCACCTAAAGGACTAGGGTGTTTAGGATGTTGAACTGTTTAACTGTAATTATAACAATTAAAACCTTATAAAATGCATCAAATAAAATAGATTCAATGCTTCCACTTTTAGTCTAATTTAAGAAAAATAGTTAGAAGGAACATTGCTCTTTCCCAAAAAAGATTAAAATTCAGGGATGGGCCAACAGTAGGGGGAGATAAGTATAGAAGGGAAGAAAAGATTTTCCTTAAAACCCTTTATAAAGTGTTTTTATTTTCATGCTTAACAAATGAAGCCTTCATCATCTTTGCTTCTGGGAACAGTTTCAAGCCTAAGAAACACAGTTGGAAACATGCCGTGTTGCAGCCCATCCCCAGTTAGTCATTCCAACTGGATCCAAATCAAGTAGCTCCCTTCCAAGAGTTCTCCGAAAAAAGCTCACGATAAGAGATGAAACTTAGCAATGCAACCTGGAAGGCTGCACATTTACCCTCTGCCACCAGGTTTTCCAAGACGTGGCCCAGAGTACCCCCTCCTCCTCTTCAATGAGCTCTTTCACCAGAGCCCAGCTCTGCCCCCAGCAATCAGTTTCTCCTCTCATGCAACCTGTTAACAAAAGCGTAATCAGAATCAGACTCCCCTGGAGTCCTTTTCGTTCAATATTTATTAAAAAGCATTTCTTGAGTATTTACAGTGTACCAAGCCCAGGTCAAGACTGTGTGGTCACACTCCCTGTCTTCAAGGAGCTCACAGCCTTTCAAGGACTCATAGACTTGCAGCTATTACCTAAGTACAGATTTATTTATTTATTAAGCATTTTTTAATAGCACTCCTGCCAGGCATTTTAATAGGCAATGTGGTGGGTACAAGTAAGGCATGGTTCTTCATTGCCTGGAATTTACAATCTAGATAAGATAAGACAGGCAGAAAGAACTATAATATAAGGTAGTATAATGGTAGGTGTTGTAGAAGTGGTAGCAGATGTAATTGTCTCCAGGGTAATGGTTTGGAAGGCAGCTTGGATACAAGGTAAAGGTGAGAAGTGTCAGGAAGAGGAATTTGAATGAATTACGAGCTGCAGCCATCTTGGGAGGTTATACGGGTATATTCCTTGCCATTAAAAAAAAAGTTTTTAAACAACATGTATTATTTTTTTGACTTTAGAAAATAAACTTGTAGACAATTTTGAAGGGGGTTTTCCCCCATTTAAAAAATTAAGTTATAATTTACATACTATAAAGGTCTCCTACGTGCATAGTTTCCAAAGTGTTGACAAATGCATAGCCATTTAACTATAACCACAATTTATTAATAGAATGTTTCGTCACCCTAGAATTCCCCTGTGTTCCTTTGTAATCAGTTCCTTCCCCCACCTTCAGTCCTGGCAGCCATTGGTCTGTTTTCTGACCTTATAGTCTTATTGTATAGAATGTTGTATAAATGAAATCAGACAGTACGGAGCCTTTTGCATCAGGCTTCTTTCACTCAGCATTGTGCATTTGAGATTCACCCACGTAGTTGTGTATCAATAGTTGTGTATCAAATTCCTTTTCAGTGCAGAGTAGTATTGCATTGTATGAATGCATCACAGTTTATTTAAACATTTACCAGCTAAGGGACATTTT
The DNA here is from genome assembly GCF_028021215.1 of Eschrichtius robustus. NCBI lineage: Eukaryota > Metazoa > Chordata > Mammalia > Artiodactyla > Eschrichtiidae > Eschrichtius > Eschrichtius robustus. Next base: position 40,557,281 of record NC_090834.1, read on the forward strand.
GCTTGTTTCCAATTTGGTCTTTGTGGGAACATAAATTTTTATTTCTCTTGGTTAAATGTCTAGGACTGGGATTGTTGGGTCAGATGTTAAGTGTATGTTTTTAAGAATCTGCCAAACTGTTTTCTCAAGTGGCTGCACCATTTTACTTTCCTGGCCTCAGTGTTTGATTGTTCTAGCTGGTCCATATTCTAGCCGGGACTTATCCCAGCCATTCTTAATTTGAGGAAATTTAAGGCCATGGACTCACTTTTAGACAGAGAGATAGCATGTCCCCATCTTGGCCCACTGATATGCAAAGAGCTAGGTAATATCACACAAAAATCGAGCAACTGGCATTCATTAAACACTTTATCTATTCCCAAAGTATGCTGTGCTCTGTGGGCATGTACACAACGCATAAAACTGGATCCTTTTATCCAGTGAATCTTTTAGTCTACATTTTCCCAAGCTGTACTCTGAGAAAAACTCTAAGAACTGTTTGGTTATTAAATATGTTAAGGAATCCTCCTTTCTGGAAATTAACAATTCACCTTAGCATATTCAATGTCTCTGAGATATTTTTCAGTAAAGAAATTGCTTTAGTTTGTTTTAATCACAATTTCCCATAGATGTAGAGACGTTAACTGTGTTTCCCATTTGGATGGACAGTTGTTACAGAAACATTTATTAAATAATTCTATTCTTTTCTCATGGATTTCTAATGTTCTTACTCTTATATGACAATTTTCCTTGTATTTGTGAGTCTGTTTCTAGACTCTCTATTCTATTCTGTTGATCTTTTCGTTACTTCCAAGCCAATTCACAGTGTTTAACTTACAACGGCTTATAAATCATCACATACCTGGTAGAGTAATTCCCCCTATCATGTTTTTCTTTTTTTCAAAAGTATAGTAGTTATTTTTGAACTTGTATCCTTCCATATGAATTTTAGAAATGAGTCTGTACAAAAAAGTTAGTAGCAGAACAGTTTTTCCAAACATAATATTTTGTGATCTACCAACATACAAAATGAATAAAAATAAATGCTCTCCTCGAGGTGGGATGCAGTCTCTGGATGTGACCTCTAAGCCCTTCCTTCAGCCCTTGAAATCTTTCTTTCACCAAACTTCAAAGGTGTCAACTGAGCAGAGAAAGTGAGAGCTTTAAGCCAGTGAATGACTAATGGTGGGAATTTCCAGCCCACAGAGAGACAAGGTCAGAGGAGAAGATGGGAGAACAGATCAGGGGATACAAGCTAACCTGGCCCATATTTTTAGAGTTTTCCCTATTACTATTCTTGACCAATGTCCGATAATTGGAAAACTACATTATCTAGGTAATCCTTTATAAAGTTTGTTCACAGGAAAGAATAGTTTTGTCTTAATTATGACTCATTTTAGAAGCTGGAAAAAACGTGGTGTGGTCTCCCACATAGGTAAAGAATCCCTCTGAGATGGCAAACAACTAGAAACCTGGATATTGTCCCTGGAAGACAGACTAGTAGAATTTTAACGTTGTGAAAATCTCTCAGATCATACAGCCCATCCCTATCAGGGAATATTACTGCACAAACAAGATGAGCATCAGTTAAAAGATAATTTCCTGAAATAGTCTCATGTGGAACAAACTGAAAATCCACAATCCTTCAAGAAAGATTTGTTTTTCATTACTTGATCTTTAAAAAATTGTTTCACTCTTCACTTCCCTAGCAGATGTTGCAAATTTCAGAAACAGGCAGGGACTTCTGGATTGAAATGAAAAATTGATCCACTTAAAAATGTAAAATTCAGTTCAAAATGTTTAGAGTATAGTTAAGTGGGGCCTGGAAAAGAGTATACCTCTGCCTTGGAGGATTTCCTTTCTGTGTGATTCAGATGCCATAAATCTGGCAAACAGCAGCACTGCCCTGAATGTGATGAATAACATTTTTATAACCTTTTTTTTTTTTAACAAAATGGCTCATGTGTGGGGAATATATGAAAATTGGATGCTACTATTGATAAGATCTGGCAAATTATTTTGTGTTTAAGGAAGTACTGTTGGGGGGGTACAATAAAGGAGGCAATTCTATAAATTCTATACATATGTCACGTTTTACTCTGCCATTTTTTTATGCTTAGTATTTAATGGTAATTTACATATAAGTACAATAAAATGTGAAAAACAGAAGAAAAAGAAATCCATTGTGTATATTTACATAATAATGTATGTTATCAGTCCCTTCAGGACATTTAAGTTGTCATCACTCACATTCTTTTTTTTTTTTTTTTAATTGAAGTATAGTTGGTTTACAACGTTGTGTTAGTTTCAGGTGTACAGCTAAGTGATTCAGTTTTTTATATATATATAAAATATATATATATATGGAGAGAGAGGGAGAGGGAGAGGATCTTTTTCAGATTCTTTTCCCATATAGGTTATTACAAAATATTGAGTATAGTTCCCTGTGCTATACAATAGGTCTTTGTTGTTTATCTATTTTATATATAGTAGTGTCTATATGTTAATCCCAAATTCCTAATTTATCCCTCCCCCCACCTTTCCCTTTTGGTAACCGTAAGTTTGTTTTCTATGTCTGTGAGTCTGTTTCTGTTTTGTAAATGAGTTCGTTTGTATCATTTTTTTTAGATTCATTTTTATTAGATATAAATGACATCATATAATATTTGTCTTTCTCTGTGTGACTTACTTAGTATGATAATCTCTAGGTCCATCCATGCTGCTGCAAATGGCATTATTTCATTCTTTTTTTAATATATAAATTTATTTATTTTATTTATTTATTTTTGGCTGCGTCGGGTCTTTGTTGCTGCACGCCAGCTTTCTCTAGTTGCAGCGAGCAGGGACTACTCTTTATTGCGATGCGAGGGCCTCTCACTGCAGTGGCTTCTCCTGTTGTGGAGCACGGGCTCTAGGCGCATGGGCTTCAGTAGTTGTGGCTCATGGGCTCAGTAGTTGTGGCTCACGGGTTCAGTAGTTGTGGCTCATGGGCTCTACAGCTCAGCCTCAGTAGTTGTGGCGCACGGCTTAGTTGCTCCGTGGCATGTGGGTTCTTCCCGGACCAGGGCTCAAACCCGTGTCCCCTACATTGGCAGGTGGATTCTTAACCACTGCACCACCAGGGAAGCCCTTTCATTCTTTTTTATTACTCTGCCTTCTGACTCTGTTTCCTAGATATCAGACTTTGCTGATTTTTAATTTTCTTTTCTATAAGAAAAAAACTTATCAAATACATGCTCATTCATTTATTACTTCTACAAATATTTATTGAGTGCCTACCATGTACCACTTTGTTGACCACTGAGAATATAGGAGTAAACAGGACAGTCTCAGGCTCTCATGGAGTTTAAAGCTTATAGGAGATGATAGACAAGTAAGTCAATGGGGAAAAAAGCATGATGAGTGTCATGATGGGAGAGATTTAGGGGACACTGTCAGGGGACCTGACCTAACCCTGGGGTCGGGAAGGCCTCCCAGAGGAAGTGGTGTTTAAACTGACCCTTGAAGGGTAAACTGGATGTTTATAAGAGAGAAAAGAAGAGCCTTTCAGGCAGAGAGAATAGCGTGCGCAGAGGTGCTGTGGCAGGTGGAGCATAAATGTCTTGAGGGAGCAAATTAAGAGAAAAATTATCTATTGCCAAACTTTCCAGATCCAGGGAAAAGTATTTAATACTATCTCAACTTGTGTACTCAATCTGTGGATGGTTACCCCTACATTTGGTCAAATAATATATAGAGATGCAGCCAGCTAGACATTATTGGTACCTCGTTTATAATGAGTCCATTCATACAGAATGGCAAAGAATGAATCCGAATGTACTATGCTCCCCTTACCTTTGTATCTCTGCCTTTTTCACGTGATGAACTCCCAGCCCTCCTCCAAGACCTGGTATATCATCTCCTCGAGAAGGATTCCTTCTTGGGTCCTTCCTCCTTCAGTCTGAGGCAGGTGCCCCTCCTCTGTGGGCACACTGTGTTCTCCCGTCAGAACACTCTTCAGTTTGTTTTCCAGCTTATCTCCCTGCTCAGTTTCGAGCTCCTAAGGTAAGAGACAAATGTAAGGGAGAGAGTAAGAGGGGGCTTTGAAGTCAGAGTCCTAAGTTAAACCATAGCTCAACCACGTGCTGTGTATCCTTGAGAGAACTTACTTCTGAGACTCAGCTGCCTCATCTGTAGAATCAGTATAATAATGGTGTATATCTCTTAGAGTTGTTTTGAGTATTAGAGAATAATGTACGTGAAGTGCTTGGCATACTGCCTAGCTGTAATAACATTCTATAAAAATTTGCTGGGACTTCCCTGGTGGTCTGGTGACTAAGACTCCACGCTCCCAGTGCAGGGGGCCCAGGTTCAATCCCTGCTCAGGGAACTAGATCCCACATGCCACAACTAAAGATCCCGCATGCCGCATGCCGCAACTAAAACCTGGAGCAGCCAAATAAATAAATATTTTTTAGAATTTGCTGAATGAGTGAATGAATGAATGAGAAAATGTGAGGTTTGTTGACAGGATTGATTGTTCAGAGCTCGCTTCCTTCCTTCCCTCCCTCCTTCCTTTCTTCTTCCTTCCCTCCCTCCCTCCCTCCCTCCCTTCCTTCCTTATTATTAAAGTATAGTTGATTTACAAGACAGTGCTCTTTAGACTGTAGCCAATTCAGTGATCCAGGTCCCATGAGCTCAGTCCTGGACATTGTTGCCTTAGCCAGAAACTCCAGAGACACAGGTATCCATTAAACAGGTACTGATTGCAACAGCTTCAGCTGCTGCCTAAAGAGTCCGGCTTCTCATTTTACCCTACCTGAGTTCTGAATCCAGACTCCCAGTACTACCATACTTCCTACAGGTAGAAGAGAAGACTTCTCACATTGCTGTCTGTTCGTTTCTTCATTCATTCATGAAACATTATTAAGTACCTACTCTGTGCCAGGGACTGGGAGAGAAGTTAGTGATGTGATGGAGATCTGATGAGATGTTTTCCTTCCTTATTTATTTATTAGCCAGGATGCTAAACAAATGCATTGCATATGATACCTTTTTCCCCCATGGCCACCCAGAGACCATCTCAGCCCTACCTCGTGTTGCACCTATTGTGTTCCCAACACCATCCCTTCTCTCCCTCTCCCTATCTAGTAGAGCTGTATATCCGGTTCCATTGTAGCTATGTGTGCTGAGCACACCGGTGCGAAAAGGAGTACTTTCGATCACTATTAAACTGAACCTTCATAAATAAGATTACATAAAGAACGAAGGAAGACGTACAGCCTCCTGCCTTGTTAGCATGCTTCTAACTGTATGAATCACTCCACAACAAAGGGAGCGTTGGGACCCTCTCACCTCATGAGAAGCTGATGCTTTCAGTGGTGTTGGCAAAAGGATGAGAGACAGATAAAATGATGTCCAAGGAGCCAAGTCAAATGTAACTATTGTCTCTCTTGGGTGGTACATATGACTTCAATTTATAGAGAATATTGACATCTTAGGGTTGTTTTATGAGCCTACCTTATGCTTTTACTCAAGATGAGAACCCACCTATCTTTTCATTCAGCAAACATTTTTTTTAATTGAAGTATAGTTGATTTACAATACTGTGTTAGTTTCAGATGTACAGTATAGTGAATCAGTATTTTTGCAGATTATACTCCATTATAGGTTATTACAAGATAACGGGTACAATTCTCTGTGGTATACAGTATCCTTGTTGCTTATTGCTTATCTATTTTATATATAGTAGTTTGTATCTGTTAATTCCATAGCCCTAATTTGTCCCTCCCTTTCCCTCTCCCCTTTGGTACCCACAAGTTTGTTTTCTCTACCTGTGAGTCTGTTTCTGTTTTCGGCAAACATTTATTGAGGGCCTGCATGTACACTGCTGGCTAAAGTATAAGTCCTCTTCTTTAAATACGCTTGGCCTAATGGGAGATGAGAAGACTAATAAATGAACAAATCGTAACATTACAGCACCAGATGGGGGTTTAGAGCATGAGTCTAGAATTGAACACTGCATTTGAAATTTGAAGCAAGTCAATTACTTGCTTACAGTCTAACTGGGGATAGTTACTCAACCTCTCTGAGCCTCAGTGTTATTGTCTATAAAATGAGGATAACAATAGCATTACCTTAGGAAAAATGTGTTGAAGAGTCAATGAGATTTTCTACGTACAGTGCTTCTCATGGTGTCTGGAACATTGTAAGCCCCCAGTAAATGTTAGCTGGGGTTTGTTTGTTCTTTGTTTTTATGGTGGTTGTTATCAGAGGCTATAACAGAGTCTTGAACAGAGTGCTATGGGCACATTGAGAGGATGTAACCCGTCTGACTTAGGCATGGGTTTCCCAAGGTGGCATCAGAGCTGGGTATTGAGGGCAAGCAGAGGGAGAAGCAGAGGAAGGGCATTCTAGGCCTCCAGAATAACATGTTCAGAGTCACAGAGTCATGAAGATACTGAAACAATTCAGATAACAACTCAAAAGACCTTCTATAAGGTGACTGGGTAAGAGTGGTCAAAAATTATCCTTAGACACAGGCTGGGGAGATAATATCGCTGCCATAGAAAATGGTTGGAAATTTATAGTCAGTAGGAAGCCAAAGGAGGTCTTCTAATTATTCCTTTTGTCTCTTCCTACATCCAAACTATTCAACAAGCAGATGGCTTTTCACAACGTGGACATGTATCTGCACACCTAGAAGATGTAAAAAATACAGGGTAAGAAACTAGAGAAATTCTGCAATAATAAGAGCTAACATTTGTTTGAACGTTATGGACTAGGTGAGAACTTTCATATACACGATCTGTCTTAAGCCTCATGATATCTCTGTGATTTGGCATCACTAAGATTTCCAGCTCATATAGAGGAAAACCCAGGCTCAGCAACTTGTACAAGATCACACAATTAGGAAGTAGTGGAGTTGGGGCTGTAAACCCATCTAACTCCAGGGCCTTGGCGCTTTGCAGAAATGACCTTCTCAACAAACTTATGGTTATCAAAGGGGAAAAGAAGGGATAAATTAGGAGGTTGGGATTAACATGTACATTACACTAGTAGCAAGGACCTACTGTATAGCACAGGGAACCATATTATTTTGTAATAACCTATTAGGGAAAAGAATCTGAAAAAAGAATATACAGTATATATATATATTATACATATATATATAATATATATATATATATATATAATCTGAATCACTGTCTGTACACCTGAAATTAACATGATATTGTAAATCAACTATATTTCAATTTTTTAAAAATCACTAAAAAAAAGAAATGACCTTCTCTACTCTTGTAACTCTTTCATTGTAAATCTAACATTTTTTCCCTGAGTAAGAACTCGTGTCTATTAAAAAATAGATCTTCCCATCACTGTTTCGGTCCTCTAAAATACTGCTGAAATATCCCTTAATCAGCTTATCCCTAGGCTTTGCTTCAGCTATTTTGTGGCTTTGATATCTGGATTTCCCATTTTTATGATCATCCTGTATCTTCATTTTCTCCAACCCTAGACAACCAAGAGTGTTTGCAGTTTAATTAATCTGTCACTTTCCTGCAGGAGACTTACCCATTTTAAAGGTGATTCCAGCCTTACTCAGCAAAACCGCCTCTTATTCACTACCTCTTGTTAAAAGTGTCTCATCTTAATAACTTGACTCTTTCCACCTCTTCCCTGCTTTCTCCCTGTGCCTCCCTACCCTCTGCCTGGCATATTCCGTTTGCTCAAAGCCTGAAAATGTTTGTGCTGTGAACAGCTTGTAAGCAAAAACCTACCAGGTGGAAACCTGGCAGTGAATGGCCATCCCTTATGTTTCCAGGGCCTCTCGTAAGAACTCAGGGAATCTGTCTGCATTTCCCTGCTGGCCCCAAAGATCCCCCTCCCACAGATGGGACACCCCCCGTAGCAGTGTGGTTCTGCCTCGCTCTAGAACGTGATCCCACATTCCACAACAGTCCTCTAACTAGCTGGGTGGTCCAGGCCACGTTCTGGGGAGCCTTGCCAACTGCTGATGCCTGGCTACCAGGCAGCCAGCAAAGCTTCCACATGTGCGGGAACTGTGCTGGAAAGGTGAGGAGACGAGACTGGGCGCAGCAAGTGGGTGCATTGGGAATTCATACAAGAGGAAGGAGGTACTCCAGAGGCCTCAAAGCTACCCAGCAACAAAACATGAAAACAATGACTCCATCCTATGGCAACAGTGCCATCTGTAGCTTGTACATCTGTCCAGGTCAACTGCCGGTCAGGAGAAGCAATGTGGTTGAACTTCCCAGGTAGATGAGGGTCAGGGCTTTCAATCAGTGGCATAAATAGCTCAATGTCCTGCCCGGGAAAGTTTACTCTGGTCCGCCCTCTGCAGAGATGCTTCATCTCATTCTACCCGGTTCTCTAGGACTTCATGGTCCTAAACTCTTCCTCACTGAATCTTGTTTCAGCTCTACACACCCCCACCCCCAGGGAGCCCCTGCATTCCTTGCCTTCTTTGGACCTAGTATCTTTAGTATCCCTCTCCTACAGTGTGACAATCGCCTGGTTCTATTCAAATATAAAGATGCCACCATCACTTATTTTTAAGGTTCAGCCTGATGCCTCCTGGACTAGACCATCTGCCTGTCTGTTCCATCCTCACTGCCGTAATACCACCTAACATTAATACACTTCTTTATAGTAGGCTGAGTCACGTGATCCTTACAAGACCCTGTCAGCCTCACTATGGGCTGCATTAGGGATGTGTTATTAGCTTCATTTTACACCTGAGCAAATAGGCTCAGAGAGGTTAATTCATCTGTGTGAGGTCACAGAGCCAGTAAATGGCACAGCTGGCCCTCAAAGTTTTCTACTTTAAGTTTTCTACTTTAAGTTTTCTACTTTAAGTCTAGTGTCCTTTCTTTCACAGAGCCAGTAAATGGCACAGCTGGCCCTCAAAGTTTTCTACTTTAAGTTTTCTACTTTAAGTTTTCTACTTTAAGTCTAGTGTCCTTTCTTTTACAGACAGACAGGGACAGTGAGAGTGGACTAAATCCAACGACTGTCACATATGCTCATGGGGCCAAGTGACCCTTTTCAAATCAGCTCCCCAACATCCTTCTCTACCCACCCCCCAACCAGGCGGAAGACTAATCCTTCTAAAAGCCCTCTGCTCTCCGTTTGCCACCTTAATCCCCAAGATCCCATCTGTTATGTCTCTGGACACAAATACACATGGCCCATTTAACTGCCGTGATTCAGGGCAGAATGAGAAAGGTAGGAAACTGGGACAGAATTCCCTGATTATAACAGGGCAGGCACTGGGATTTGGGGACAGATTCAGGACAGGGACCAGCAATGGAGATCACTGTGGCAGACAGAACACAGCAACAGATAACTGGTGGGAATACAGTTATTTGAATTAAGAGCAAAATGAAATTCAACACAGTGTCTTCAGAGTGCCCTGACCCGTGGCTGGATCATATGGATAAAGAAACAGGAGGAGTGGTAGAAATCCAGGCAAACAGACAAACGTGAGCTGGAGCAGATGATTAGGAGCACAGACATAAGGCCCAGGATGGCAAAAGCAAGACAGTGCCTCTCACCCTAGAGAGTCTGGGCTACAGAGACCAGAACTTAGTTACAGACACATGACAGGAGTCCTCCAAACAGAACAAGCTTCAAGGTGAATTTGGTCTCAGGAACAAAGGCAAAGCCTTATTTTCAGAACCAGAGACTTGGTCAGGACCACACCTAAAACCCAGCTTTAATTATTTCTTTAAATATCTCCTGCTTTAACCATGAACTCTTTTTTTTTTTTAATTAATTAATTAATTTATTTATTTTTGGCTGTGTTGGGTCTTCGTTTCTGTGCGAGGGCTTTCTCTAGCTGCGGCAAGCGGGGGCCGCTCTTCATCGCGGTGCGCGGGCCTCTCACTATCGCGGCCTCTGCCGTTGCGGAGCACAGGCTCCAGACGCGCAGGCTCAGTAGTTGTGGCTCACGGGTCCAGCCGCTCCGCGGCATGTGGGATCCCCCCAGAGCAGGGCTCGAACCCGTGTCCCCCGCATTGGCAAGCAGACTCTCAACCACTGCGCCACCAGGGAAGCCCAAAACCCAGCTTTAAAGGGAAGAGGGATGCTGGGCCTGGGAACAGGCGGGACCTAGCATCCCTCAGTCTGGGACATTACCCTCATAACCTATATTAATCAGAATAGACAGGTTATGATGCAAATAGTATCAAAATCTCACTGGCTTCAACATAAGTTTTATTTCCTACACTGTATGTCCACAATGGGGACAGGGGCGTCTGTGCGTCATAACCATTTGGGGACTGAGCATGATGGAACAGCCATCGCTCCAAGCACAACCATTTGCCGAACCAGAGAGAAAAGAAGGAGTCCTTAAGGGTCTCACATTAGCAAATAAATTCTTATCCAGAGAGTGACACACATCACTTTAGCTCATGACTCATGGCCAAAGCTAATCACATGTCCCCAGTCACCCATAAGGAAGCCAGGAAGTACAATCCTGCCACCGGCCCAGTAGTCAGAGAGCTGCAAACATTCAGGAAGCAGCCTACAATGAGGCCTCGATGTATTGGACTCATGATGGATTATTATCTTCAACCTTAGTTGGGAAAATAAGGCATCAGTTACAGAAATCTCGAAAATGTGGACTTTTCCATTCGTTTAAAAAATATGTGTGAAGCCATGTCGATGGTGGTAGAGACAGTGGTGACCAGATACATTTTTTTCCCTCAAAGAGCTCCTAGTCTAATGGGGAAGAGAACAAAACCACATAGTAAGAATAGTAAGACAAGAGCTTCACTAAGGAGAAGCCCCGGATTCTATGGAAGCCCGTGGGAGAGGTGACTGATCTAGTCGGTGTGTGGGGAGATGAGTGTAAGGCAGGCTTCCACGTTTACATATAACTCTGCTCATTCACACACACACACACACACACACACACACACACACACACACACACACACACACACCCCACGAGAGACAATGAGAGTAAATCAAAAATCCCCAGCACCAGAGTCTATCCCCTGTATCCCTCTGTCCATGAGGCATGTTTGTTCCTACCCTATGGAGAACATAGGTGCGCAGGCTTCTCCTTGCAGTGGCTTCTCTTGTTGCAGAGCACGGGCTCTAGGCGGGCGGGCTTCAGTAGTTGTGGCACGTGGGCTTCAGTAGTTGTGGCTCGTGGGCTCTAGAGCGCAGGCTCAGTAGTTGTGGTGCATGGGCTTAGTTGCCCCGCGGCATGTGGGATCTTCCCGGACCAGGGCTCGAACCTGTGTCCCCTGCATTGGCAGGCAGATTCTTAACCACTACGCCACCAGGGAAGTCCCTAGACAATTTTTTCAATGGAAGTATAGTGATTTACAATGTTGTGTTAGTTTCAGGTGTACCACAAAGTGATTCAGTTTTTCTTTTTGTTTTAATTAATTAATTTATTTATTTATGGCTGTGTTGGGTCTTTGTTTCTGTGCGAGGGCTTTCTCTAGTTGCGGCAAGTGGGGGCCACTCTTCATCGCGGTGCGCGGGCCTCTCACTGTCGCGGCCTCTCTTGTTGCGGAGCACAGGCTCCAGACGCGCAGGCTCAGCAGTTGTGGCTCACGGGCCTAGTCGCTCCGCGGCATGTGGGATCTTCCCAGACCAGGGCTCGAACCCACGTCCCCTGCATTGGCAGGCAGATTCTCAACCACTGCGCCACCAGGGAAGCCCTTCAGTTTTATGTACATATAATTTTTTTCAGATTCGTTTCCGTTATAGGTTATTACAAGATATTGAGTACAGTTCCCTGTGCTATACCATAGTTCCTTGTAGTTTATCTATTTTATATATAGTAGTGTGTATATGTTAATCCCAAATTCCTAATTTATCCCTCCCCCCCTTTTCCCCTTTGGTAACCATGAGTTTGTTTTCTATGTCTGTGGGCCTATTTCTGGTTTGTAAATAAGTTCATTTGAGATAGATAATTTTTTATATCAAAAGGGGATTTCATAAATCGGAGGCATGTGGTCCTAATGGGAAGGCAAGTATGGATTCGAATTCAGAAGCAAGCAGCGGGTACAGAATCTTGTGCAGAAGGGAGGTGCTTAAGAAAAATGAGAATCTGATGATAGGGGGAAAGAATTAGACAGCAGGGAAAGGGAGCTTGAAGGAACCTTTTGCCTTTTATACTCTTTTGCCTGGAGATGGTCTTGGGAATTATGTGGTTCTTGGTTGGGGTTTAGAAGTGAGGCAAGGGGGCCTCCCTGGTGGTGCAGTGGTTAAGAATCCGCCTGCCAATGCAAGGGACACGGGTTCGAGCCCTGGTCCGGGAAGATCCCACATGCTGCAGAGCAACTAAGCCCATGCACCACAACTACTGAGCCCACGTGCCACAACTATTGAAGCCCGCGCACCTGGAGCCCATGCTCCGCAACAAGAGAAGCCACTGCAGTGAGAAGCCCGCGCACCCCAACGAAGAGTAGCCTACGCTCGCAGCAACTAGGGAAAGCCCACGTGCAGCAACAAAGACCCAACACAGCCATAAATAAATAAATAAATAAATAAATACATGTATTAAAAAAAGAAAAAATAGAAGAAGTGAGGCAAGGACTCAGGAGGCCCCTTCCCAGTTGCTCTTCCTTTTCCCCTGCTAAATCTGCACATGCAAAACTGTTCTATCTACATTCACTACCCTTCGCTGACTTGTACCTCCAACACTGGCCATGTAGAGTGTGGATCCGTTGATCGAAAGCTCTCCATAGCCTCATTAAATGGCACTTAACAAGTGAATAGCATAAACTCCAGAACTAGGAGACTCAGAGGAACAACCAAAGTCTGCACTTTTAAGTCATGAATATGGTGGGAAATTTATAAACTAGCAGCTGGATTTTTTTATTTGAACAAAAGTTTCACCCAAAATGGACGACCATGTACAATCAGATCCTTCCAACCTTAAGGTCTTCTGAATCTGACCTGTTCCCCCGGCTGTGCTGTTTCCAGTAGCTTGTCAATCCACTGTTCACTGCCAGGGGTCTGGTTCTGCATCTACATTATTATTACTGTTGTTGTTGCTGCTGTCGTTATTAGCCTTTCACTGCTGATGTAGCTTTAATGGGCAATTTACATGTACTTTTGGGGAATTCCCTGGCGCTCCAGTGGTTAGGACTCTGCGCTTCCGCTGCAGGGGGCATGGGTTCAATCCCTGGTCAGGGAACTAAGATCCCGCAAGCCGTGCAGTGCGGCCAAACTAAATAAATAAGTAAATGGATTTTTATAGGACTCAGAAAGTTGAGTTACCTTCGCCCAAATAAAATTTGATATGCCAGGAGTTACACCTGAACTGAGTGAATGGCTAATTCTTTCCGTACCATTTTCCCATAATATGTACTTTATTCAAAAACTTGTCTGTGATTTTTGGAGCACATTCAGCAAGCATTTCCACCCAGAAGACCTCAAGTTGAAGTTAATAGCTTCCTGTTACAAAGGTATCAGAGACTATAGATATTCTATTCAAAATGATTGCTATGATCAGGTTAACTAAAAACTATCCTTGGCATTATTATAACTTCACTAGTAATACTTATCAATAGTGTTATTTGCTATATAAGCAAAACCAGTATGCAAAACTGCATATATTTTGAAACAGATGAAACAGGGTAAGAGTTTACATTACTAAGGCATTTGCCATTTTCCCCTTAAATTATTTTCATAAACATATAAACCTAAACAAAGAAAACCCTCCACATTCCTTTCTGCTACCTCTCTATTTTTCTCCCCTCCCCTTTTCATCAACACTCCTTGAAAAATTTCTTCAAAAACCCTGACTCTCACGTCTCTTCTCATTCTATCTTGAACCCATTTTAGTGACGTTCTTGTCTCTAGATTTCCAATGAAATAGCTCTTGTCAAAGCCATCGGTGATATCCAGTTGTCCATTTCAGTGGTCAGTTCTCAACTCTCATCTTGTGTGATTTATCAGCAACATTGAATCCGTTGATCACTCTCTTCTCCCTGACACACTTTCTTCACTTGGCTTTCAGGACATCACTCTTTCATGGTTCTCAGTCCCTTCTGCTGGTTTCTTCTTCATCCACCAGACTTCTAACCATGGGGTGCCCAGAAGTTAGCCTTTGGACCTCTTCTTTTCTTCATCTGCACTCACTCCCTAGGTGATAACATCCAAATTCATGGCTTTAAATATCTTCTCTATGCCGACAACTCCCCAGTTTATACTTTCTGCCTGGATCTCTCGCCTGAACACCAGACTCATATATCAAGTTGCCTACCTACACTTGTGTATCTCAGCCTTGACATATTCCAAGTTAAATTCTTTATTCCCCCCCTCTCACTCCCCTCAAGTCCAAAAACAAAGCAAAACTGTTTATCTCACAGTCTTCCCCATCTTAGAAAATGATTACTCAGGCCAAAAATCTTTTAGTTGCCCTGGACACCTTCCTTTCTCTCTCACTCCACATCTAGTCTACGGGTTAACTTTATTGGTTCTGCCTCTGAGTCTTTCTGGAATCTGGCCACTTCCCACTGGCACCACTCTGGCCCAAACCATTCTTTCTCCCCTAAATTATTCCTTATAGCCTTCCTTATAGGTTTTCCTTTCCCATACAAGCTATTCACATAGCTGACAGAGTGATCTTTCAAACATAAATCAGATCCTGGCACTCCTCCACTCGAAATCCTCCAATGTCTTTCCATATCACTCAAAGTAAAAGTTAAAATTCTAACAATTGTGTACAAGGCCCTATGGTATTACCCTGCGCCCTCCACCACTACCACCCTCTTCCCTCTTTTTCTACTAGGCGTACTTCAGGCTCACTAAACATGCTCCCACCTCAAGACTTAAGGAATTTCAGGAACTCCTCCAGCTATCCTTTCACTTCCTTCAGGTAAAATGTCATCTTAACTCTGAAGTCTTCTCTGATCACCCTACCACCTCCAACCCACACCTCCAACACACCCTATGCCCCAGTCCCGCTTTCTCTTCCTTTATAGCTCTTATCATCATGTGATATATTATATGATCACTTGTTCATTATCTGTCTTCCTACACTAAAATATCTGCTTCATGAGGGCCACGACTCTGTTTCATGTACCGCTGCAACCCCAGGACATGGCATAGTAGGAACTCTTTGGTTTTTGAATGGAAGGAAGAAAGTAGGGAGGGAAGGGAAATACATTCTCATAATCTTGAAGTGTGGGTCAGTTTTTAAGATTTCATTTACGTGCAATTTTTTGGAAATCAGGGCTTCCATAAGCCAAGATACACCTGTCCATTCAAACTGGATTTGAATTCACCCTTTACTAACTGAGGGATATTGGACAATTTAGTTAACTTCTCTAAAAGCCTCGTTTTCCTAATATATGAAATGGGGGTAATAGTAAAAGACTCCAAAGACTGTCATGAAGATTAGAAAGGGTAATGTCTTTAAATTGTTTAGGAATATGCCTCGTTAGCAAGCCCTCAATACATGTTGATGGTTGTTATTATTATTACTGGTTACTCTTCGTGTCTTTCAACTTAATAAATTATTTTTTAAATTACCACAACTTAGTATTATTTTCAGAAATTATAAATTGAATATAATTCTCATATATCACAAGAAAGGACAACTGGAAACATTTGACTGGATCCCCACCCCACCTTTTTTTAACTATTTAAACAAAATTTTTCTGTAGAATTTTGATTCTGTTCTTCCTGTTCTCTTTCCTAATCTGAAAGCGTTCTAAAGCAGAAGTTTAGTTTTTTCTTCTTTTTCAGGATACTGACAGTGTGTAGTGTATCAGCTCTTTTCTTTATGTTCCTAAAGCCCATAATTCCATGCAAATGCAACTTAGAAGTACATTCTGGGTCTTTGTATCTAAATGGACAAAAGAAGCCCACTATTTATTTCCAAAAGCCTTTGTAAGATATTACCACAGTTAGAGTACATCCCCACAATTAATGTTCTTCCTAGAATCTGAATAGGAATCTGATGGGGGTGGAACACGCTCTCTTCAAACTTGGGGAGGGGGAGATTCTAAACAGGAGGAGTAAGGTGTGAGAGGGCATGTTGGAGGGGCACCAGGTCTATTAAGGGTCCTGACTCTGGTGCAGATGGTAATTTGATAAACTGATCACCACGAGCTTCCAGCCACTGGGAGGAGTAGGAGGGTCAGAATGACTCTTCAATCTCTAGTTTTCATCTTCTAGTCCTTCCCCCCTCCTTCACTTTCTTGCCCTCTGTTCCCTCCCAACGTGAACCACCCCACCACCACCACCAGATACAAGTAGGCAGTGTCTGTTCTCATGACTAGTCAGAGAACAGTTCCAGACTCAGATAATAAGTTGATCTACAACATTTCATTGCATGAAACTATCTAAGTCTATCTACATAGGCACAGAGACCCAACCAAAGTACTGATAAGAACTGATCGCTGAGGCCAGTTTGAGTAAAGATTAAGTTCTGAGCAAAAGGACTTCAGAATCAGCCTGATGATGAACTTAAAGGCAGCCCCAAATGCCATTTTTATGTGTATTTCCCAGGGACTTAACCTCCTTCATTTTGGCTCTGGAAGCCACAAATACATGGTCTCTGATGTACACCTCTCTTAAAATTATATTCTTTCTTTTAAACTGTAATGACACGAGAAGTTAAATAACAATTATAATAGTCACCAGGGCTTCCCTGGTGGCGCAGTGGTTGGGAGTCTGCCTGCTCAATGCAGGGGACATGGGTTCGAGCCCTGGTCTGGGAGGATCCCACATGCCGCGGAGCAACTAGGCCCGTGAGCCACAATTACTGAGCCTGCGCGTCTGGAGCCTGTGCTCTGCAACAAAGAGAGGCCGCGATAGTGAGAGGCCCGTGCACCGCGATGAGGAGTGGCCCCCGCTTGCCGCAACTGGAGAAAGCCCTTGCACAGAAACGAAGACATAACACAGCCATAAATAAATAAATAAATAAATAAATAAATAAATAAATAAAATTTAAAAAATAATAATAGTCACCAATATTAACTGAGCCATGTTGATATGAAACACTTTTGATGCATTATCTCCTGCAATCCCTGCAGTCATGACCTCCATTTCACTAATGAGAAAAACAGAGATCAGAAGATGTGAGTAACTTGCCCAAGATTTAAACCCAGGTCTGTCTAAGTGCAAAGTCCACATTCTTAACAAACTATGCCATAATGCCTGCAGAAAATTAACTTTGGCTTATGTCTTCCCTGTGGTATAAAGAATCTTCTACACATTCTGACATACATGAATCATAGTTAATAGACCTCCATGAATTGCCATATACCTCCATGAATTGCCTTTTTTTGCCTTCTTAACACTTTCATTTTATTATTCTTTGCTCTTCTGCATTTATTGGATTGGATTGGCTCAATGGAAAAACCGGTCTGCAGCTTCATGCTTTTATTTTAGCCAACTGGAGTAGTGTTTACAAAATGATTTTTACATATATTATCTCATATGCTACCCTGGGTCCTGTTGCACTAGACCACATTGACGTATATTTTCATATTATGTGCCAACAGTATATACTTAACCACTGCTGTATAACAAAGACTCTGACTGAGTTAGATTTGTATTATTTCTTATACTGATATTAGAGCAGGGCTCTGGAGTCAGGCTGCCTGAGTTAAAACTTTGGCTCCATCACTTACTATCTAGATGAATTATATAACATCTCTAAATGTCAGTTCTCTCATCTGTAAAATGGGGATACTAATAGCACCTATCACAGAAGGTTGTTACAGTTATGAAACATGATAGTATGTAAAGCGGCCAGCATGGTGACTGACCCACTGTTAGTTCCCAATACGTGAAATCTATATTGTTATCTACGGATAATGACTCAGATAAACACGTATTGGAATTTCTTCGAGATTTTCATACCCATGATATATAAATTGCTCGAGAGTTCCATGCCATCTACACACAGTTTGAGAGTCCCTTAACTTGTAATTGATTTAGGTCTTTGCCCTAAGACTGACATAAGCACCCAAATGTTACAAGCTTAGCTTCAAACTGGAAAAAGATTCAAGATAAGCAGACCAGTTAAGCCAAATATTGTGTTTTAAAAGTAATTTGTGTGTGGTAAGGTCAGTTTACCGTAACTACAGAGAAACATAGAACTAGTTAGAGTAGATTACCACAAGTTGAGTTGAGTTGAAATAATCAGATTGGTTGGTTTTTGTAAGAATATAGTCTAAGACCATCTCAAACCCTGAAAACTTTCCTCCTATAGTTCATCATTGCTTTCCTTCACAGTTCAGAGTTCACTGTTGTTAGTTTTAAGTGTTGATCCCAGGAGGCTCCAGTTAAAAGATGTTCATTTTCTGAATGGGGTTTCCTAACAGGCTGCTTTGATTTAACATGAGTCAACGACCATTATGTCATCCCTGTCACATACATTTGGGTGAAGAGCTTAATTACCAATAATAAGGTGGTCTTTTTGTTTGTAGAATGTCATTGTCATTCTCCTTTCCGTAGTGAATATACCTCAGCTTAAAGAAATTATGGCTGTATACTAAAACGCTGAGTATACCAGGAGAATTGTGTATTGTATATTTTGTGATTGGATTTCATACTTTAGTTTTTATATGGTAGATACACTAGTTAAAATCTTCTACTTGAACTACTGGAGCCCTGCTATTACTTAATTCTGACCTGTTGGAAAAGAGGAGTTAATAAGTACAAAGAATCCTCAGGGTTACTTCATTTTGATTTTTGTTAGATGTGATGTTTGTTATTGGAAAAACAATACATTTGTAGTTATAACTGACTTACCCTGGTAATTTGTTGTTGTTATTTGCATTAACTAACCCTTGTCCTTCCCCTCCTAGAAATTGTCTCATAGCCACTCTTCCCTCTTCACCCGACCTCCTAGTTCATAGGTAGCATGGTTACCATTAGTGATATTTACATGCTGAAAGAGAAAAAAATAGAACCTCCAAGTCAATCTATTAAGATGAATGCATATACCACTGCATGACCAGCTAAGATCAATAAATAGTACCTAGTCAAGTAATTAAAAAACACAACAAAGAAGAGCCTTGAATAAAATGATAACAATGTTAGTTAACATTACAACTCTGTTGCTTTGTGAAACAGAATTATTTGAAGGAGGATTTCTGAAAATATTTTTATTGTTTATCAAAGCATGATGCTTTGTCGACACAGAAGCTATTTTTATGCAGAAACAGTAGTGAAGTTATCTTACGTTCACTACGCAACTAAATTATATCAACTTACCATCGTGTTGCTTAAGGAAACAAACAGATTTCAAAGGTTTATTCCAGAAAACAGTGTTTAATCAATTTCCTATACCGTCTTTGAACATAATCTAGTAAGCAGATGTGGAGTTAACGGCTTATTATGTTCTCACTCCCTATATCCATTCAGAGTCTGCCAGGCTCAGAATAAAAGTCAAGACATGTGCACATAGAAACTCTGTAGATGTTTGGAGCATTTGAAATTAAAATAGTGAGAAGGCTGCCTGGGCGTCCCTTCAGACATGGCACAGTGGAGCACAGAGACAGGAAATATGCCAGACTGCCTCTGCGGGAGGTTGCTGAGAACACGTGCAGCAAGGAACAAGGAACTGCTTAATGATTAATCACTGTCAACCTTTGTTCTCGTTAAAGACATGATTGTTGGACAAGGCTTGTAATGAGGGACTGTTTTGGTGTCTGTTGCTATGAGATTGTGTTCACTGATCCTCAGTGGATATAAGCCACTGTTCCCTTTTTGCCCAAGTAGAACAAACTTGAATGAAAATGCTCTAACAGTGCCTGCTAGTGGTGCTGTAAGAAGAGGCTCTGGACATTCTGTTTACCAAATGTTACTCCAGCCCCAAAATAGAGGACAGATATCCAGGAGTTTGTCTCAGCTGAATTATAGCATATGAGATTTTAGCAAACAAACAAACAAAAAAAAAACCCAGAGAACTTTGATAATAAAAAAAGTAGATTTTAAGGAAGTAATGATATAAAGACTCTCCCCCAGCCACACACATGCACATCTTTTGGCAGACACAGATATTCAGAAATGAAAATTTAAAGTTGTGTTACCCTTTCTCTTGCCTTCAGTAAATAAAATACTGAGGTGTGTCTTGCAAACCAAATGCTTAACCACCAAATCGTGTGAAAGGCTGAAGTGTGTATTGGCATTTTCCTAAAGGCTGAGGAAAAAATTGCACTTATTCTGTCATTGACTAGTTCGCTTATGGACTTTTGCATAACCATTTTTGAATCTTTATTTCACTGCTATAAAAGATCAATGGGATATTTTACAGGAGGAAAAAATGCTATTTTTAAATGTAAAAAATTATTCTTCTGGGTTGATGTGACTTTAAAAGACTCTAAAACTATAAAAAACATCATTGCATCATTATCATGAAGTTACTTTATAAATATATACTTATGTGAAAGTACTAAAAGGTATAGAATAACTAACAAACACTGTGGGTGATATTCTCAGATTATGACTACTGCCCCCTAGCCAAAACAACTTCTCTTTGACAAATAAAGCCTGCTATAGTTTTTTGAGTCTGCGTGAAGCAACTTTTCTTCTGGTTTATGTCATACGTAACTATTTAGTCCAAAATATTATGTGTCCCTATTCCTCTCTCCTTTTTATTCTCTATTCCCCTTAACTCATCCACAGTGTAATCAGGGGAGTTGAGTAGGGACTGTTAGGACCTCCAGCAATCTAAAATACGGCCTCTGTTGGCATCCTATGTCCCTACCTAATCTACAGGTGACTATGAATGTTCCATTGACATCAGAAACGATCCTGTAGAACCCAGGGACCTGCCTCTTCCAGAGTGTCTCCTGCACATAAAGGTAGGAAGGGACCTAGGAAAGGCCAGTTGATCAGTTCCTGCATCTCTCCGTTGATTTGCTCTAAGTCCTCCCAGACAGGAAAACCAGTTTTTCATTTAAATCTCTAAATAGAAATCCAGTTTGCTTGGCAAAATAGTCACAATATATATAACCTGTAAACACTTCAATCTTCATAGTCTTGCCTCTATGTTTATATATGTATCCACATGTAATTAAAGATATAGAATGTAAATTTTCTCTGACCACAGCATTTATGTGTTGACGTTACAATGGGGAAATATCCTAAATTGAGACAGAAATCAGGAGGTTTACAATGATAATGATAATTATAGCTGGTTTGGTCATTTAAGACATATTACAATTTGCAGTAAGTGGATTATCCCCAAAGCTACAAATTGTTCCTGATTCCGTTGATGGACCTGCAACCCACTGAGGAATATCTTTCAATAAGACATGCTTTATAAATCTTGGTAGGCCTGATTGTTTTTTCATCCTTGACCAGAGATATAAACGCTAAGGAATACTTGACTATTTTGTAAGGTAGATCCTTGAACAGATGTCCTTGGGCAATATATCTAGTAGCTAGCCTAAAATCCTGGGGGGAAATATATATATATATCAAAATAAATCACTCTCTCTACAACATTGTGAGTTATTATTTGCATTTAAATAGAAACACTACTGCCTTCCTTTACTGTAATAGATGCTTACAGGTAAATTACCATACTTTTCATGGCTTCCCTAGGAACTGAAGGAACCATATATCAATGCCCATGTTGTTTTCTTCTACCCTCTAAAGACCAGTGTAGTAAAGTACACAAGTTAGTTCCACTGTCGTTAAATTTGACTAAAAGTTATTCAGCACATACCAATAGCCTCTCTTTAATGTCTTATAAATAATAAATACAATTAGGTTACTAAAATAAACTGTGTTATCCAGATTTATTGCTTTTCCTCTAAAAACAGTGACCATCCCACTTTCTTTTATGACCAAGGATCAGGTAAAATCCAAAGATTAGCACCTTCTTGGCATGGAAACTTGTAGCAGAGTATATAAATGAATGTCATTACCTGGGAGAAAACCATGAACCCAGCTGCCAAAAAAATGATTAAGGTAAAGAAAATTTATGAGAAAAATATTCAGATGTTTGAAAGGCCAAGAAAAAGTTGCAGCATTGGGGTATAGAAGGACTGTGGTACAACAGAATGATCATCTTTAGCATTAAGTGATAGGTATTTATTTTAAAGGCACTGAATTTTCCTTTCTTTCATATGATCTAGATAGCTACATTAACGTTACATCTAAACGTTACATCTAACAGTGTTATTTTGGGGAATTCCCTGGTCCAGTGATTAGGACTGTAGCTTTCATTGTGGCGGCCCGGGTTTGACCCCTGGTTGGGGAACTAAGCCCGGGTTTGACCCCTGGTCAGGGAACTAAGGTCCCACAGGCCATGTGGTGTGGCCAAAATAATAATGATAATAATAACAACAGTGTTATTTTGTTTCTAAAGAACTCAAAATACTTTAAGCTTAATAAGCTCTCAAAATACTATTAATTTAACTACCTTTCTAAAATGGAATACTAATGCTTGCCCAATATCTAAAAAAAAGCAACTTTTAAAAATGATGCTAGAGTCTCAGGGTGTCAGTACAGCTGTGTCTACAAGGAGAAAACTAAAGTCAAGACCTGGCAAGGACTAGATAAATATGATGAACTTCAACTAAAAATCTATCAGGCAAATTAAGTCCTTGGATAAGATAATTAAGCTGGGTCCTACTAATACCAAAACAACTGGTTGAATCAGTTAGTTTAGTTAAATAACTTTTGCAAGCCAATTGTTTGGCAATACATAGGCCAAAAAAAAAAAAAAAATAGTTGACTGATTTTAAGTTTCCATGATATTCAATGTTGTGGCATTTCACATACTTGGCCCAAGTTCTGTTAAGTTTATGGACAAGATAGAAATTTTTAAAATTATTTTTGTGTTTATTTTTCTTATGTGGATGGCTAGATAACAATATTTTCAAATTATAAAGGGAATCCAATTGGCTCAAATTTAGTCACAGTTTGATTTAAATATTCAGAAATGCTCAGATATAGACTAAATGAACAGTTACTTGGATCCAGCCAGCAGCTGAAGAGCTGCTGCAGTCCCAGATGTACGTCCTTTTAAAAAGTACCACATGGATCTGGAAAATGCAAAACAATGTAAACATTGGAAACTGTACAATATATCAGCCTCCCTTCCTGCATTCTCTTCTGATCAGCAGTTAGGAACATAAGCCACAAATGTTTACCCAGTTGAAAAATCACTGGACAGTTATGTTCAAATCAAGGATCTGTTTCCAGTTACAAGTCACAGAATCCAATACAATCAACCTACCCAGATTGCTGAGAAAAAAAAGGTTAAAAGTTCATATAACTCTGTACGTGCTAAATTTAAGTTCAAGGTTTTAATCATGAAAAGATTTTATAGTATCTGGAACTGACAAATATTCTTGGGCAAAGCATTTTATATGATATTTGATACCGATATTTGTCTTTCACTGAAATTTTTGATATCCAAGTTACTTTCTAATAACAGCTAAATAATTGCAAATCATGTTATAAATTAAGTTTATCCGATTTTCAAGTAATTATTTACTATTTATTTAACAACAAACATATACAATATATATATATACAAATATATCTTTGTTATGTCAGGCTTATGTGTGCTGGTGGGAATGCACAGATGAATAAAACAGTCCATTTTCTTAAAATAATAATAGTGTAGTAAGAGGAAAGATACATGTAAATAAATAATTTATATATTCTGTAAAATAAACACAAAATATATTTGGGACTTAAGCAACACCAGTCACCGATGTTGAACAGGTACCAAACTAGACCTACATTTTTCTGAATTCTCTATTCAAATGAATTAATATGAAGAGTCAGCTTGTGAACCCAAAGTTGTACTAGAAATCCTTGTAGTTGAAAAAATGTCCTAAAAAGTGGTTGACATCTAAAAATAATTTAGACTCTCTACTCCACCTTGTAATTCCAAACAACAGCAACAGAGAAGCTAAAATACTGTTTATGTGTGTTAGACATCCCTTATGTTGTTACTCAACATAATTAATAGAAATTTTAGGTACATCTTTCTAGATTCGTAGCCATTAAGTAACAGCAGATCTGGTAATAGTTGTACAGCTGATTTAACTAATGTAGACAGACAAGATAATCAGACCAAAGAAAGTTGACCTTCCTCATTCTTCCATAGTAGACTTTTCATTTAAGGTTATCATTTTTCTAAAACATTATTTTGGTACTCTGCAGATCAGAATGTGTTTGTATAGTTTGCATAAATAAGATTTGGTAAATAACCTGATTTTCTGGGAATTGATCCAAGTGAAACCTCTAATCTTTTGAAGTTCATCCCATACTGATTATTAGGGAGAACTCAGCTTTTTTGAAGTCCCACTGAAGTATTTAGTGGCTTGTTTTGCTAATCCAAGGTTCAGGACTACCTTTAACAGAGAACAGATGGCTCCTTTTTAAATGTCTTTTGTGGTCATTATAATAATACATTCAAAAATAGCTTATCATGTCGCATTAGAGTAGATGGACACATTAGAGGACCTTGACCATAGTCACTATACTGTATCAGTGGATTTAAATTTCTATGTCTGTTAGATAACCTGCAATAACCAAGATATTCTCTCTGTTCTCATAAGAGGAGATAATGTCGGAATTTGTAGGCTACTGTGTAGGTCAGTACATTTTGTATATTTTAGTGCAGAATGGATATTCAAAGCACAAAAATTACCTCTAGCAAAATATTTTGTAGATATATTTTGCAGAATCAGGGAAAAATACAGACCCTTCTACAGAACCAGTTCAGTTAAGACAGATATTATTAGCAACGCTATATAGTTCTATATTGTGCCTTCCACACGGAAGTATATGAACAGGTCCAGAATTCGGTTTAATACATTTTTCAACATTTCCATCCCCAAGCTCGATTCAATCAGTTCAGAAGAAGATAACCAGTTTGATTCCCCACTCCCCACCTGGATCAATCTAGTATTTGTTCATTATATGCAAAACCACTGCATGTCATATCGTTAGGTTGCATTTGAGACTCAATGGAAAAAATAAATCAAATTATTTCATCATGGTGATATCTATGGTCACCTTGATTCTATATAAATGGAATTTCAACTATTCTAGCACTAGAATGGACCTTAGAGATTTTAACCTAACTCCCTTATCTTAAAGTTGGAGAAAATAAAGCCTAGAGAGCTTAGAAGAGAAGACTATGAAATTAACAAGGTTCACAGGTCACAGGAAACAGATTGCTATAAGAATCAATGAAAGAATGTCGTAGTGTGTAAGTATTGGGTGGGCCAAAATGTTCATTCGTTTTTTTCCGTAAGATGGCTCTGGTAGCACTTAGTTGTCTTTAACGTCATTCGAAACAATTTTGTTAGATTGTATGTGACAGCTGCCATATCAGCGTGCATTTTAAAAAACTTATCAAAATTGGTGAATTTTTGTGTAGCCATTTTAATATTGAAGATGGAAGAAAAAAAGCAACATTTTCAGTATATTATGCTTTATTATTTCAAGAAAGGTAAAAACGCAACTGAAATGCAAGACAAAAGATTTGTGCAGTGTGTGGAGAAGGTGCTGTGACTGATCGAACGTGTCAAAAGTGGTCTGCGATGTTTCGTGCTGGAGATTTCTCACTGGACGATGCTCCCTGGTCAGGTAGACCAGCTGAAGTTGAGAGCGATTAAATAGAGACATTAACTGGGAACAGTCAACGTTATACCACGCGGGAGATAGCTGACATACTCAAAATATCCAAATCAAGCATCGAAAATCATTTGCACCAGCTTGGTTATGTTCATCACTTTGATGTTTGGGTTCCACATAAGTTAAGTGAGAAAACCTTCTTGACCGTATTTCCGCATGTGATTCTCTACTTAAATGTAATGAAAGCATTCCGTTTTTAAAACAAATTGTGACGAGCAATGAAAAGTTGATACTGTACGATAATGTGGGACCGAAGAGATCATGGGGCAAGTGAAATGAACCACCACCAACCACACCAAAGGCCGGTCTTCATCCAAAGAAGGTGATGTTGTGTATACAGTGGGATTGGAAGGGAGTCCTCTATTATGAGCAACTTCCGGAAAACCAAACCATTAATTCCAACAAGTACTGCTCCCAATTAGACCAACTGAAAGCAGCACTCGACGAAAAGCGTCCAGAATTAGTCAATAGAAAACACATAATTTTCCATCAGGATAACGCAAGACTGCATGTTTCTTCGGTGACCAGGCAAAAAATGTCACAACTTGGCTTGGAAGTTCTGATTCATCTGCCATGTTCACCAGACACTGCACCTTCGGATTTCCATTTATTTTGGTCTTTACAAAATTCTCGTAATGGAAAAAATTTCAATTCCCTGGAAGACTGTAAAAGGCACCTGGAACAGTTCTTTGCTCAAAAGATAAAAAGTTTTTGGAAGATGGAATTATGAAGTTGCCTGAAAAACGGCAGAAGGTAGGGGAACAAAAGGGTGAATACATTGTTCGATAACATTCTTGGTGAAAATGAAAAACGTGTCTTTTATTTTTACTCAAAAAACCGAAGGCACTTTTTGGCCCGCCCAATAAGAAGAAGTCAAAATTGTAAAAGAAAATAATAACGTAAAATAGGTGCTAACTTTTCTTGTATACCTGCTCTGAGCCAGAAACTGTGCAACATATTTTACCTACATGATCTTATTTAAGCCAACACAGCAATCGTATGATGAAGGCATTGTTATTTACCCCTTAATAGTTAAGAAACTGAGACATAGAGACTTTTATAACTTGCCCAAGAACAATTAGTAAGTTACGGAGGAAATATTTAAACCCAGGCAGTTTGACTACAGAGGCAGCATTTTTCATCATTATAGTATTTTGTCATGAGATATCACATGAGATGTGTGAGAAGTTTCTTAGGTTTCTCACTTCTCCATCTTAAAGGGAAAAAAGCTAAAAGTAGTCTATAAAATTTTGATTAACATGAAATTCCAGAGTCAAAATTCCATATTGACTTTTGTTTTGTTTGCAAAGGAAAAATCTTATAGTTTTTTCAAGGTATTAGAAGCCATCTTTGGAAATCGATTCTTAAAAGTTCCAGATTTGTTTCATGTATAATTTGAACATCATTTTGATTTAAGAACCAACCCTTTAAAAAGGATTTTCTTCCTTTTGAACTGTGGTGTCGTTTATCCCTTCTTCATTCTTCATTACTACTTGCTACTGGATCGCCTTCGTGTTTAATTAGAACAGAAAATGCTGATAACTTACCCCATCCAAAACCATAGTACCTTCCAAACATTTCTGGAGGAGTAGCACAAGTGTAGTGTATAAAACTGGTTCCTAACGTATGTCCCTTTGAAATAAATGTTTTTGTAAAGATGAGTTATAAGCTTAATATAGTTATGCATTATACCAAAGAAAGAAGAGGGGATTAATATCAACACAATATATAGAGTAAACTCAACAAAGGATAAAATTACGCTTAAACACAAGTTCCTAATTTTCTTTTAGTTGGTGGAGGCAGTGGTGATAATAGTTAGCTATCGCTAAGTTTGAGGCACTGAGCACATCTTTGGATGATTATTGCTTGTTGGTTTATTGCTGGTATTATTACAAACACCACACTCTCCTCACTATCTGACAATCAGAAATTGTATATTATTTAGCCCTATGCCTTGTGTGTGTGTTTATATTTACATTCAGTAAATATCAAACTGACTTAAGAGGAAATATTAATATTTTTCACGTCTATTGCATACCTGATACTAATATACTAAGCACTTCACTTACTCTAT
Source organism: Eschrichtius robustus (assembly GCF_028021215.1). NCBI lineage: Eukaryota > Metazoa > Chordata > Mammalia > Artiodactyla > Eschrichtiidae > Eschrichtius > Eschrichtius robustus. The sequence goes on from NC_090834.1 coordinate 40,584,939, forward strand.
GTCATTCGTTCTTAACTACCACCCTTTGAGGTAAATATTATGACCACATACAACTCTGAAAAAAGTGGAGCTGGGATTTGAACCTAGTTTTGTCTGATCCCAGAATGACTATTTTCACTATTGCTGCCTATCCATTCAAATTGGTTTTATAATAGAACAGAGAGATATTTTTAAATAATTTGACTTTTACCTTATTTTATTATGCCTTCAAAGTATTTTGCATTTTAAAGGCGTATGTGTAAAAAAAAGCCAAATTTCTTAACCTATAACCTCATCTTTAAAGTGGGAATCATAGTTAGAATTATTGTGAAGATTAAAGTAATAAATGTCAAGCCTTCAACACATGGCCTGGCACATAGCTTTTAAAAAATGGTAACTGGGGCTTCCCTGGTGGCGCAGTGGTTGAGAATCTGCCTGCCAATGCAGGGGACACGGGTTCTGAGCCCTGGTCTGGGAAGATCCCACATGCCACGGAGCGGCTGGGCCCGTGAGCCACAACTACTGAGCCTGCGCGTCTGGAGCCTGTGCTCCGCAACAAGAGAGGCCTTGATAGTGAGAGGCCCGCGCACCGCGATGAAGAGTGGCCTCCGCTTGCCACAAGTAGAGAAAGCCCTCGCACAGAAACGAAGACCCAACACAGCCATAAATAAAAATTTAAAAAAAGAAAAAAGAAAATGGTAACTGTTTGTAGAAATTGTACTCCATCAGTGTGCCTTCCTCCATCCTTACAACAAAGGCACGGAGTCATTGTCATTATTATCATCATCGTCATGCTCTCCACTATCACTCACCCCTAGCTCTTTTCCTTCCTAACACGTCCTTTATGCCCTGGGCCCCTCTAAGCTGGCACACCCATTAAAGCAACACTGGATTTAACAACTTTGCTCAACCTTTGCCTTCTGTCCTGCACTGGTTTTCCAGTTGCCTTTGAAAAGTGCTAGCATTTTCATCCCATGTGCCTTACAGCAAGTTCTGTCCCCATTTTCTAGTTTGCACTGCTTCATTCATTCATGTATTTATTTGTACAAAAAAAGAAAACATTTATGTGGAGTCCACTGTACCCTGCGAATTTCATGATGAACATCCCAGCCCTCCAAGCATTTATAATGGGAGATAGATATAAGCAAACAAGCAATTGTGATACAGAGTGACAAATGCTACCTAGTGGATCCGTACCAGCTTTTAGGGAAGCACAGAAGAGGACACTCAACAGCCTTGGGAGGTCAGAGAAGACTCCCTGAAAAAAGGACATCTGAGCTGAGCCTAGAATGAGTGGGTGTTTACTTGGTAGGGAGGGGCAGGGGAAGAGTGTTCCAGGCAGAGAGGATGTGAACACATCAAAACTGTGGAGAGGAGAAAGAGCTCTGTGAGACTGGAGAATTGCGAGTGTTTTAATATCACTATAGTATAAAGTGAAGAAAGGACGTGTTGAGAGATGAAACGGGAGGAAAGATGCAGAAGCCAGATATAGAGGGACTTCTTATTTCTATACCATCTTTGGGAGTTTGAACTTGATTCCAAAGGCAATGAGGAGGCGTGAATGGTTTTAACCTGGATGTGCAGTGTAGAGGACGTACTCAAGGGGAAAAGCATTTCATTTCTTTCATAAACACTAACCTTTGAGGGATGGGAGGTGGAGTTCTCAACCTGAGGTCTGTTGATGGTCTGTGAATGTTTAGAAGATTTGTAAGCTCCCTGAAATTGTAAACAAACTTGTTAGTTGTATGTGTACTTGAGGGGAGGGGAGAAGAGACAGAATCCATAGCTTTGTGAAATCCTCAAAAGGCACTGTTATCCAACGAAAAGTTTGAAACCACTGCTCTAGGGGCAGAAAGCAAAAAGCTAACTTACAGAGCAGAAATTTCAGGTCTGCCACAAAGAACCCTTCTAAAGTTGAAAAGTTTCTCTTTTAAGAAAAATTTCTCATTCCTTCCCCTGAGTTACCAAACTCTTCCCACTCCACCCTGACCCACTGACGTTTTGTTCCTGGCCACTCTCCCACCTAAATGCTGCTTCCTTGCTCATGGAACTGTTCTTCTGTGCCAACCCATAACAAGTGTCCACCCCAGAGGCTAAGAATAGACACGGTGTCCTGGTGACTTGAAAATTAGGTAACCTCTGAAGGATGAACTCTACAGTGACCACAAACTCATTCTAATCATTTGAACCAAACATTATAAACATATGATCAGGGTTTCCCTGCAGGGTGAAGGAGAATGTTCTCAACAAGCGAAGAAAAACGCCCTATAAAATAGATGAGAAAAGCAGCTACTGTTCAGAGTTGCAAAGCATAAAGAAAATACTAATCTAAATACATCCTTCTGTGTTTTCATATTCTACGTTTCAACATCTCCCCTACCCCCCTCACCCCCGCAAGCCAGTTCTGTCAGACAAGCTATAGTTCTCTCAAGCAAATAGACTTTATTCCATTCATTTCTCCTTAACGTATTTTCCTGGATTTGGATATCGTTCTTCATCTTTTCGTTAGGTTTTGTGACTTTGTACAAGTCAATTCCTTAACCTTTCTGGGCAGCGTCTTCAACTGTAAAATGCAGTTGGATAAAAGATGTGTAAGTTGCTTTTCAGTTTCTGCTGTTTGTAATGGTGGCTGGAGTGAAGGGCTATTGTGAACAGATGTCATTATAGATATTTTTTATTCTCAACTTGCCTGTTCCTTCCAAGAACTGCTGGGTACTTTTCTCTAAGGCATTTTATCAATTTAATGTAAAAGACCAAAGTACTTAGCCTGACTTGGCTAGTACAGCCAAATAGAGCAAGGGTCAGAAAATTTTTTCCATAGAGGGCTAGATAGTAAATATTTTAGGCTTGTGGGTCATAAGGTCTCTGCCACAGCTATTCAACTCTGTCGTAGTGGGGAAGCAGCCACAGACAATATATAAATGGATGTGTATGGCTATGTTCCAATAAAATTTTATTTACCAAAAAAGGTAGCAAGTTGGATTTGACTGGTCATGTCATAGTTTAACGACCCTTGAAATAAATGACTGGAAAAAAAATAGATAAATAAATAAATAAATAAAGGACTGGAAACCTGAAGACAGCAGTGTTTTATCCCTTCAGTCGTTCTGTTTAAAAGTTGTTTCCTGGATGATTTCCTGATCATTGTTTTGTTGTCACTGTTATTATTGTTGCTGTGTCAAACAATAACTTTTCATTTATTTTAGCCGCTCCCAGCCACCTCACCATCCATGCCCCAAATAAATAACTTAAGTGGGCCTGCCATCTTGTAGGGAATCTGAAACAGTTAAGGCAACTTGTTTCTCAGGCATAGAGATAAATAAATGGCTTCATAAGCAGACAGTTCAGAAGATGAATAGCCTGGAGGAACAGTTGAGCAGTTAGTTCATGGAGACAGGGAAAGAAGAAAAGAGGGAAAGAGACAAGCTGGGGGGAGGGGGAGAAAGATTGAATAGCAAATCAGTTTGTGAGATCTACTGTACAGACTTGCCCAGCTGGGTACTTTATCTTGAATTTGTTTTGCAAATTGCAGATGCCTAGCTCTGGAAGCCAAGAAAAAGAAAGGGCAGTCATTCCACGCCAAAATACTCTCATGGATCCCAAGTAACTTACATTACTTCATTTTTGTGGGGAAAAAATCCATTATATATTCCCCTTCCAAAATAAGAGAAACAGAGAGCCATTTTACCCAGATGCCCAAAACAAGACAAATATTTTTTAGAGGTTTTTTTTTTTAATATTAAGAGAACAATACTTGTCTGATAACTGCTTGCTTTGTGAAACTTTCTATGTCACTGTTCAGCCCACAGAACTGCTTTAATAGTAAAACTGACTGAATTCAGTGAGTATTAATATTTCAGCATACTTCAGTGAAACCAGGGGTATTTTTGTTTGCTGCTTTAGGACATGTCTAATTGGACCCCATTTTACCTTTTGCTGAAATCAACCTACTTCACAGAACCCTCACATTCCATTAAAATGAAACAGGCAATCCTAGCGTTTTTATTAGTTAACATTTTTCAAAAAGATATCTCACATATTGACCATGATTTACAGAGCCATTTTATCAAAGTCAGACCTAGGGGCCAGGCCTACACTCTGGTGTTTGTTACTGAGATTTACAAGGTTTTCTTCATACATACTCTTTCTTTAAATATTTATGCCTGAACTTTTAAAGAAGACGGTATTGGTGAATTCACTGTTAGGGCTAGAATGATGAGGTTTGTTTCTAATTTTTAATTTGGACATTCTTTTCAAAAGGACTTAAAAATGGCTTTAAGAGAAATGCAGGTGATAAGAAGGAGGACAGGTAAGTTGTCCTCTAAGGAAAAGGGTTTTCCATTTTAAATAGTTCAGGAGTTCCCTTAATTTTCTGCCAGATTTTAGAGACATGGTTTGTGATCTTGTTAAGTTAGTACTTTCTGTGCTGATCCATGGACAAGCTCTTAAGTCAACAAAGTAACACATTTGGGAAAGCATTCGTTTACCATATTTTCCATACATTAAAATATGCATCCAGCTTCCTATAAATGTAAATCAACCTTACACACTGCCACTCACTTGTGAGCATGTTTTGATTTATCCAGCTAAAAGGTTTGGTCATCATATACATGATTTACCAAATGGTCTCCTAACATCCTTGAGACCGTTCTGGAAAATAAATTTCCCATCCATAGTCCAGTTGGAAAACTTGGAAGTATAGACACGCTGCAGAGTTTTCCAGCAGGCTGAGTGGTCTTTGATCCCTAAGGCCTGATGAATGCATGATGTATAATATTGGGTTGGCCAAAAAGTTCATTTGGTTTGAAGTAAAAGTAAAAGACACATTTTTCATTTTCACCAAGAATTTTATTGAACAATGTATTCACTGACCCAATGAACTTTTTGGCGAACCCAATGGATGCTCAACAAATATCTGTTGAATGAATGATTAAGAGTAGAGTGAAGATAATAATTCTAAAGATATAGCTTGATTATTGGTAGAATTTTATTAAAAAGATACAGAAATGCTTTCATTGGTCTAGCAGTCCTGTGCTGGATTAAAACAAGGATTAAGAAGCTTTAATCATATTTAAGCACTTGGCATACTACCCTAACTCAGTGGCTTAGCCAAGACTATAAAAGAACTTCAAAATCTTAAATACACATCACACACATACACACACACTCACATAGATGTGGAAAACTATAAGTGCATATTAAATGTAAATGTATATTAAATCCCAGGATGATAGGATTAGAAGCCTGTTTTGTATGTTAGCATCAAATACCGTAATTTATTGGTAGAAACAGAAAAAAAAACACACAAAATGAAAGATCATTCAAGTTCATGATTTGAAAGAGACTCTAGAAATCTGAGTTTTCTAGCATATAAAAGACTACATCAGTAAAAATAGCCTAATTCATTCACAACCACACACACACACACACACACACACACACACACACACACATACTCTTTCATCTACGGGCTGAGGATGTGCCATTTTTACCATGGCCTTCACAAGCAACTGAGGAGAAAATGAGTGCTGAGGGAGAAACAGATGATTTCTATTAAGTCAAGTTCTACATGGGCTGAGTGTAAGGCAAAGAGTGAGGCTGAATATGGAAATCAAAGCCAACGCATGGGAGCATATTTTTCTTTCAAAATATTTTATGTACTAAAGTTTGCACAACATCTTGGCAATGACAGCAAGCCTGTGTAAGGAGGTGTTTTGTGTTTCACAGCTAACATAAGGGCAAAAAAATGTAGCAGCAGCCAAATATTACTTCCATCATGAGTGGAAAGAATGTGTATGGTAGAGTACATGGTAAGGCCCATGGGCTAAAAACTACAAGGTTTGAAAATCTACAAAATTCAAAAAGAGAGCTTATCTCTTATTTTAATATCTTTTGGTATTGTAAAGGAATGAAACTAAGTTTAGTACAGTCCATCTGTTTGATTAGAGAGAGAAAGACAGAGTTACATTTTCTTGGCATGCAGATCTTTTATAAATCTTAGCAGAGGGTGGTTTTCCAGACTTCACTGGAAATTATTTTGATGATGTTCACTGATTCTGCCAACAGTAAGCATTCTGTCACCTCTTTTCTTTCTCTTCATTCTTCCCCTTTGTAAATACTTTTTTGATCTTCAGAAAATAGAAAACTGCCTGTCACATAGTAGATACTCCGTAAAATTTATCAAATTTATTAATGGATGGATGGATACATGGGTGACTAGACGAGCCATTAGGAGATGTGGATTTTAATCCTAAGGCACTAGTAGGTATCACCACCTAATGGAAATGACTATGCATTGCTTTTTAATGCAGTAACTTTGAGTGAGTGTGTCCATGGGCTTTGTGATGTGTGTATCTTAGATTCCCAGGTAAAATATAAGCCAGAGATTCTTTTTTTAATTGAAGTATAGTTGATTTACAATGTTGTGTTAGTTTCTGGTGTACAGCAAAGTGATTCAGTTATATATATAGTTAATACAAGATATTATATAAACCATTATAGTTTATTACAAGATATTGAATATAGTTATACAGTATAGCTATACAGTAGGACCTTGTTGTTTATCTATTTTATGTATAGTAGTGTGTATCTGCTGATGCCAGACTCCTAATTTACCCCTTAGCCCACCCCCTTTCTCCTTTGGTAACCATAAGTTTGTTTTCTATGTCTGTGAATCTGTTTCTGTTTTGTAAATAAGTTCATTTGTATCATTTTTTTAGATTCCACATATAAGTGATATATGATATTTGTCTTTCTCTGTCTGACTTACTTCACTCAGTATGATGATCTCTAGGTCCATCCATGTTGCTGCAAATGGCATTATTTCATTCTTTTTTATGGCTGAGTAATATTCCATTGTGTGTGTGTGTGTGTCACATCTTCTGTATCCATTCATCTGTCGATGGACACTTAGGTTGCTTCCATGTTTTGGCTATTGTAAATAGAGCTGCTATGAACATTGGGGTGCACATATCTTTTTGAATTAGAGTTTTCACCTTTTCCAGATATATGCCCAGGAGTGGGATTGCTGGATCATATGGTAGCTCTACTTTTAGTTTTTTAAGGAACCTCCATACTCTTCTCCATAGTGGCTGCACCAATTTACATTCCCAACAGTGCAGAGGGTTCCCTTTTCTCCACACCCTCTCCAGCATTTATTATTTGTAGATTTTTTGATGATGGCCATTCTGACCATTGTGAGGTGATACCTCTTTTTAGTTTTGATTTGCAGTTCTCTAATAATTAGCAATGTTGAGCATCTTTTCATGTGCCTTTTGGCCATCTGTATGTCACCTTTAAAATATAAGCCAGAGATCTTAACTTCAAATGCCTACATGGGCCAAGCAAGTAATAGAAATGAGGGAAAAGGGTGGGTATAATAAAATGAGGAATAGTGGGGACTGTGGCCAACTGGAGAGCACAAGGGCCTACCTGTGTTTAAAAAATGATGGGAGCCAAACATACCACATGTGCAGTCAAGTACACTTACACCATAAGCTCCTTCACAAAAATAATTGTTTCTAAAATGTCTCTACCATACACAAAATAATACAAAGATAAGTAAGAAAAATATTAATTGCTAAAATTTATCTAGAACCTACTAAGTGCCTAGACCTGTTCTAAATTTCACCTGGCCTAATTTTATGTCACGAATGTAATTACCTTCATTTTACACATGAGGAAATTAAGACACAATACTTAGTAAATCTATATTGATTGCTCTATATAATAAATAATTGGATATTAAGAAATAAAAAATAGCACAGCAAAGAACAAAGTATCAGGGCCCTGAGCTGAGCCCCTAACCCAAATGAAAGAAGCACACTCCAAGGGAGAGTCCTGGTGGCTTGTAGGACATGTGGGGTGAAAGCTTTCCCAAGAGCCATGATGGATTTAAAGCTGACAGATCTGACTGGGCATTGAGTGCAGATGTGTTAGGGATAGTTCCTTTCAGCTGCTCAGAGGATGTTCCTACCTCAGAGCTGACTCTAATTATTTTTCATTAACTGGTGAGAAGGACCACCCCCTCCCAGTCCCCACACCTCTGCCCTTCTCCCTAAAACACTCCCTTCCAGGGGCCTGATTGAGGGTGACCCCTTAGAAGAGTGCTCAATACACATTTGCTGCATGGACAGACGCGTTGACCCAGATTTACAGTAGGAAGCTTTTCCTCCCCAGCTCTTCCTGTCTCAACTGAGAGACAATAGAGGATAGTGATTGAGAACTGGAGTTCCGGAGTCAGACAGGCCTGACTTCAAGTCTTCCTCAACTACTTACAGCTAAGTGATCTCTCTGAGGCAGGTTTCTCATCTGCAAAATTAGGATGAAAATAATAGTCCTTGCTCATTGTCTCATTGTTCTGTTAGGAGGATGAAATGATATTAATCACATAAAGTGCTAAGCCCGATGACTGGCCTGTAACAAACCTCAGTGTATGGTCATTTTAGGATTATTTTGTATCCCTTTTCCTTGTGGCAGTTGGTGAGCTCTGTAGCCCCAGGGATTATTAAAGCAAGACCACGTTTCCTGCATCCCCAGGCTTTGAACTGGTGGCTTTTTTTTTTTTTTTTTGTAGTTCAGCAGATAACTAAAGAAAGAGAAGGCAAGTCCACAAGTGGAGTACCTACTATTTACTCATCAGGCATCATGGGAGTTGCTTTATCTTTTTAATCTCTTGTAACCTCACCCAGTCCAGCTGGGAATGATAGTTGGATTTTATTGCTCCCATATAGCTACTGTTTCTCAAAGACCATTCCCTGGATCAATGAGCATTAGAATCACCTGAGTAGGTACCCTATCTGTGGCCTCAGAATTTCTGGAGCAAGGCCCGCCCGGGCATCTGCTTCCTAGATGAGTATCATCAAAGTGGGAGGATCTTTCATTTAGTACTTGTATCGTTTAATCTAAAACTTGATTCTGTATTTTCTTGTATTTTACATGTAAGCATGTCATGTCTTCCTTAATTAGATGATAAATTCTCCAAAATGAGGACTATGCTTTGGAGTTTTCTTGTAACCCCAACAGTGCACAGCTCAATCCTAAACACACCATTGGGAATTAGTGACAACACCTGGCTGGGTTTAGCTTTCTGCCCTGCAGGGTGCTGACCTGTCAATGCCTAAACATTGGTAGAGACCTCAAATTAGAATGGCAGTTCACCAATACCCAATATTATTTAATACACAATTGTGAGTCTTTGACCAATACTTCCCTATTGTCAGTTGATGTTCTTTTACTGATTAATGCACTGAGATTCCCGACTTACTGACCAGGGAGGAAAATTAACAAGTCTCTGAAAGGTGACGTCCCTAACAAGTTTCAGTGTTTGTGAAACAGAAACTCATAGGTCTTCCTACCTTATCACAGAAAGCTAGGCCCCTTCTGTCCAAAATGGTTATTCAACTTTTAAACACGTGAATTGAAATGATTTTCATTGCAGGATCAGCAATGATATGGGCTAACTTTAGGGAAAAGGAAGAACTTGTTACTTTATGATGTGTTTGTTCCTGAGCAATTGAGAGGTTTGCCATATGTTTTTATGGTAATTTTCTTTGACGTGCCATAAATACCTTCTGGAATGCGGAGGTTCCACCATCAGAGTCACGTGGGAGCTTTTCCAGTACCCTAATGTCATTAAACAAGCTGCTTTGGTTGCTGTGATATGCAATTATTTCTTCTACATTTGAAAAGCAATTCTCTGATCTCCAACCCATTAACCACGTTTGATCTTAACAAGTTGAAAAATGTTTGGAATCTAAGCTTATGATCTTTGCGCAAGTTTTTTTTTTTTTTCTTTTAATTCACAGTAGCTTTCCACCCCCTCCCCTTCTCTTTTTTAGGATCAACACTCTGTGGTAGGCCAGAACACAGGCCCCAGTCCAAGTCCCAACCCCTGCTCAAATCCAAACACTGGAAGTGGTTACATGAACTCCCAGCAATCACTGTTGAATCAGCAATTGATGGGAAAGAAACAGACTCTACAGAGGCAGATCATGGAACAGAAACAGCAGCTTCTCCTCCAGCAGCAGATGCTGGTTGACACGGTAAAACTTTCTCCCAATTTCTACTACACATACCTATTGGCCCAACAGAGGGAATTCATTATTTTCCATTTCTACTTACTGTGCTTGTCTCTGTGTCCACCTACGGGACAGCCACGAGGGTGTCCTGGCTGTAAGAGAGGCTAAATCTATACATGTAAAGTGCTGCAGGAAAAAAAAAAAAACTTGATTTACCAGTTGCTGGACAGTTGGAATGCATAGCACCTGGGCTGACTAGCCCTGCCCAGCCCAGGAATGTTTAGAACCACCAACATGGGCATTGGTATCAGGCAAAAGAAACCAGTCTTCTTCCCTAGCCCCAAGGGGCAGAAAATAGGGGACAAAGCTTTAATCAACTCAAATCCAAACTGATTTTAGAGGTGAAAGGGTTTTAAAGCAACTTTAAAAGCCAGTGTGGAGTTTCAAAACTTAAAATTTGGCCTCCAAAATAAAGCATCTCAGAATAGTAGATGTTTTTTAAGGAAACCGAAAATGTATTTCCCACTTTCACCACATTTAAGTGGCCTTACCTTAAAGGCAAGGTCCTTATTTCCCACACATTACCCAAGCATTAACCCTACTTCACTATTTATCTGTTTGTCCCTTCTATATTCTCAAACTCATACATTCAGCAACTGCTCCAAACCCTTCCTGCCTCCTAAGACCAAAGCCTTTTCTCCAAATTTTATTCTTTCCCTTCAAACTATTTGGCCAAATGAAAGAAGAAAGAGGCAAAGTTAACCATCTCCAGGTTGATAGAGCCAAGGTACACAGAAAATAAAATTAAAAAAAAAAATAAATTTATACTCCAGGAGCTTTGCAGTAAGAGCCAGAAACCCAGGGTGTGATAAGCGTATAATTCATTCAGTAAATATTTACTAATTTACAATGGGACTACAGCCCTAAACAAGACAACCCTGTCTTTGTCCTTAAGGAGCTTAGAGCCCTCTGGGGATGTCAAATAAATAGGCAATTGTAATACATGTGATTAAATGCTGTGATGTGGGATTACCAGAAATGGTTTCAGAGAGGAAGTTATATCTACTGAAGATCTGAAGGTGAAGTAGGAGATGGAGGAAAGAACAGGGGAGGGTCCAGCCAGAAGAACCAGCATATTCAAAGACTCAGGGACAATAAAGTGTACTGCATTATTACATTTGCTGAGGCATGTCACGTGCACAAGGATAGGGAAGTGAAAGGCTAGGAGGCCAGAGATCAGAGACCAGAGGATAAAGCTTGCTAAATCAGAATTTATATTGTCGAAAAGCAATGGAAGGGAATTCCCTGGAGGTCCAGTGGTTAGGACTCTGCACTTCCGCTGCTGGGGGCCCCAGTTCAATCCCTCGTCAGGGAACTAAGATCCCTGCAAGCTGCACAGTGTGGCCAAAAACAAAAACAAAAGAAGAAAAGCAATGGAGAGGACTTTAAAGCATTTTAAACAAGGAAGCACTAGATTCAGATTTGATTTGCATTATAATAAAGGTATAAACATAGCAAGGGAAAATGTAATGGAGGGAAAGATAAAATCCAGCCTGGAGAGATTGAGGATAGTCTCCCAGAAGAGATGAAATTTGACTTTGACTTTGAAGGACTGTAGGATTCTGATGGATACAGTGGTCCACCATTCTAGGTGGAGAGTGGGCCAGAGACCGTAAGGTATAGCCTGGGTGTGTGTTAGTTGGTTAGTTTGAGATTGTATGATGAAATGTTTAATGCATAGTGAAAAGTACAAATCATGATATAACAATCCTTTATGATTTTTAAGGAATGACAAATGGAATTAAGTTTGGAATCCAGAGCATGTGAGAAGAAATAGTGAGAAATAAACTTATTTGACCTTGAACAAGGAATAGTGAGAAATAAACTTATAGGTGACCTTGAATGTTGCCCTAAGTTGTAGGGGAACCACTGACTGGATTGCTAAGTGACACAACTAATTTCTACTATAAGTCATAGTTTTGAAATCTCCACTCCTCCTACCCACTCCCTCCCTTTTTATGATCTTCATAAACAAAATAGCTAAGAAACAAGGGCAGTAGAAGAGAAAAACATACAATCTAAGATTGGCTTACTGGGTACACTTCCATCATTCCCATCAACACTACTAATTTGTTGACTTGTAACAGGCAGAGGTTGAATTTCTGGATTCTCAGCTCTCATTAAAAGGCAAGGAAACATTCCATGAGGGTCCTGTCCTGGCACTGTCCTAACTCCCATGGAGTCCCAGTTGAGTCACCGCTGGGACAGGTGCAAAGGGCAGTAGCTAAGCTGTGAGAGATGAATGAGAATGAGGCTGCTGTTTTTGTGATTTTTATAAACCATTCACATTTCTTTTTGTTTGGCGGACATTGAGGGTGCCTGTGCTTTTTAGCATATCCAGGAAGAAACAGTCTTTGATGCCACTTTACATTAGCATATGTTTTGTAGTCATTTGCAGTCAGTTGGCAAGGCCACATAGGCTCCTAAATTGAGACGTTTTCTCATGAAAGTGTATTATCCCGTACTTTCTATTATTTTCCCACCAATGAAGCACAAAGAAGAGAGATGAGTAGTACTTGTTACAATGGGCATCATAATTACCAACACGTTTTGTGCACCTACTATGTGCCAAGCACCATGCTGCGCTTTTACGGAATTAAAGGATTAATCCTTACAATAGGAGTATGAGAAAGGTCCTAGAATTATCCATATTTTACATTTTGAGATAGCGAAACTGAAGCAGAACAGATATGGGCAACAGAAGATTATTTCTATATTTCTAAGATATTTCAATATCTTTTGGGTCCAAGATATTGGGTTATCATGAGACATTAGTTGTGAAGTTAAATTTCATGTTGCACAGAAGTAATCTCAGGGATGGCCTGTGAGTTTACACTTGCGTAGAATGGGGATGTCGTTCTCTTGCAAACGGAGCGGTCTCCATTCAGTGTTGAAGTCTGGTCCTTGCTGCCCCTCAGCACAAAGTGACAGTGTGGCAATTCTTGTCCACGTGCAAGGCCATTAAGTCTAACTCGTTCGTGAACAAGTACTTTAAGAAACTCAAGTTTCCAGAGCTGTGTATGTTAACACTTTGAACAACCTAAATAACCCCTCAGGAGAATAAAAAGTCAAGAAGTAGATTGAACGTATGTAAAAATAAATCCAGATTCGAAATCTAGTCTTTCATGGAGCAGCAAGGACCTGATTATCGCTCACAGACATGCGTGGATTCTGTTTTCTACAATAGAAACAACAGAAACACCTAAATTGCATAAGAAAATACGATAGATGCTTTTGAAAAAGAGAAGATTTCAGAAAGCCCCATGTTGGCATAAAAATCAAAACTGTCAGCTTGCACAATAGTTTACAGCAGGAATGGTTGCGTATTGCCACATTTGGGTTCATGGAACATCTCAAACTGTTTCTTAAACATTCAGGGTTTGGGCAAAACCAGAAAGAGTTTCACCAACCACTTTTTCCCTTAATTTGTAAACCCACATTTAAAAGAAATGTAATCCATATGCTTCTGATTCGTTTACACTTAGCTCATCAAAATTGTGTTTTATATGAATTACTTGATGCCCCCAAATCCCTGTGAGTCTTTCAAGTCTTTTTCTTTAGAAACAAGAATTTGAATTTGGTTTGTTGTTGTTTTAAAGCCACTTTTTTCCCCTTATAGTAGATTTATTCTACTTAGAAGGTTTGGGATTTGTTGGGAAACTGAGAAATACATGGTTTAAGTGGGTTCTAAGTTGGGCAGCCCACATTTGGCTTCCATCTAATTAACCCATCTGTTACAAGGTTTTCTTTTCTATTTACTGACTTTTCTATAATTATATTGTTCTCTGTATACCTATGCCAATTATTTTTATCTTCGAAAAAGGGGGTTGCTTTGGGGTTCATGCAAAGTTTCAGTGAAGCCATTCTAAAAACTTCCTGATCCATACTGAGAAACAAAAAAAGAATCTCCTGATGTCCAAAACTGATACAACACTCACAGCCAGGCTATTTTGTTCTCTGTTGGACATAAACAATTTTACAGAACACGAAGCTCAGACAGGATTGCTCTGAGACCATGATAAAATGAGACAAAAGAAGGCCACTTCATAATTTTGTCTAAATACAGACATAAACAAGGTCATTGTGCAACTCACAAAATAGGAAAAATTCCCCTCTTTTGCTAAATGAGTGACAAATAATTCTTTACTCAGTCATAGAATCAACCTCACTTTCTGACAGCTTACAACCTAGAACAAATCCTCGCTTCCTTAGACCCTCCCTAAATCACCCAGTCAAAGCCCAAATCCTATAATAGGTTCTTTCTAATACGCTCCTGCTGAGACACCCTATGGTCCCCCGTGATGTGCCTTCTTCCTCGCTCCAGTGAGTGATAAACCCAACAGGTATGTTCCTGTTACTGAACGCAAATTCATGTGCCCTACACACAGCGAGGCCAAACAAACCAAAACGTCAGAGTTTGGAGCAGAGAAAGGTTTATTGCAGGTCCAGAGAAAGGTTCATTGCAAGGAGATGGGTGGCTTGTGCCCAAAAAACCCCAAACTCCTTGAAGGGTTTCAGCAAAGGACTTTTAAAGGAAGGTGAGGGAGGGGAGTTGTTAGTTGTTGTAAACTTCTTGGTGTCAGAATCCTTTGTTTTTGCAGCTATCCATGTAGGTCAAGTCTCGATGTTCCCCTAAACCTCCAACAAGACAAATGTTATTCTCTGTTCTGTAACTTTCTATCTCTATAGGAATGGACTCTTAAAGGTCAGAGCCCTGAGAATAGGCTATCCTGTATATTTCAGGCTGTAGGCAACATTCTTTTATAAAAGGTACAGAACCAGCAGGACTAAGCACAGGAAAAGGGCCAGATCTAATATGGAGTTAGATTTGTTCTTCCCTCTACATTCCTGGTGGTCTTTGGCTGAGGCCACTGACAAAATAAAAAGAATGTCCCTGTTTCCTCTGTTAGCCCCCAAACTCACCTACTCTAAAGATCTAAAGGTGGCTGATTCCACAAGGAAGAAAAGAAGGGAGACTGGGAAATTACTGGTCTCTGAGAATGGGGTGCAGAGAAACGAAGCAGCAAGAGGCCCTTGCATTGTATGGCCGGAAAGCCTAAGTTTTTGACTCAGGATTTGGTTTTGGTTCTACCACTGTGTGATCTTGGGTAAGTTACTTAACCTAAGGAAGCTTCCATTTCCTTATCTTTTAAGTGGGAATAACCATACTTACTTTCAATGGTTGTTTATGAGGGGGAAAAAAATAGATAATATGCACAGAATGCCTATATCAGTATCTGATAGGTTATCTCCTCCAATCTCAGGTTGCCAGATTTAGCAAATAAAAACATAGAATGCCTGAGTGTCCTGCACTTTATCTGGCAATCTTATTCCTACACCTTACACACTTGGTAGGACCAAAATTATATATAGGTACCAAAGTATATCAGGTGTGCTACAAAACAAAACTAGAAATCCTCATCTCAGAATTCACAGAAATTTTGTCCTCGCTGAAAGCTAATTGCAAAATAAAGAAAATGAGAGTAGTTACAAGACCCAAAACACATGTTGAATGTTAAGGAGAGGTAGAAATTACACTTTCATGCAGGAAATTGAAATTGAAAAGTTTTGTCTCTAAATAAGGTCCATGATTCACCACTATGACTGCAAATCATGAATAAAAACTAAGATCCATGATTCGCAACTATGACTGCAAAATTTTTCTTATATTCTTACTTTTTTGAATCTATACATTTTTACAACTGAGAAAGTAACAATGCAGTTTAATATGTTTTCATTTGTGTTTTCAAGGAGAAAATTGCTCCACAAGATCAGATAAACAGACATTTGACAAGGCCACCCCCAGATTATAAAGACCAAAGAAGAAATGTGGGCAACATGCAGCCAACAGCTCAGTATTCTGGTAAGTGTTCTTAAAAATTAATAAAAATCATAACTGTGCAAAGAAGAAAACTGTTCAGTTGTTAGTATTTCCTCCTTCCCCCATCTCATATTTAATTGTAACATCTTTCTTAGACTCCTTCTCTAGCTCCCATTTAACTTTCAGATCAAGACCAAACTGCAATTTATTTTAGTCTACTCATCAGTTTTTCTTGCTTATTTTTGTTCCTTATTCACATATTTCACTGCTCTCAGGACTACCTGTGAGAGTCAAAAAAGCATGAATATTTTCCAACTGCTAGGTTCAACCTTTCTCCTCCCAACAGCATATCTTGACCCAGATAGTGTAAGGTAAGCAGACATTTCTCCCTCATAGTCACATTTGTAACTTGCATAGTGCCCAATCTTTTCATCTCCACCTTTGGGCTCATCTCCCTAAGACAAATAGCCCTATCACCAAAAAATAATTGAAAAGCAAATTAAGTCTTTAGGAAGTCTCTCAAAAATACCAAAGGTGGATTGCATTTAAAATATAAAGCAAGAGGGTTCCCTTTTCTCCACACCCTCTCCAGCATTTATTGTTTGTAGATTTTTTGATGATAGCCATTCTGACCGGTGTGAGGTGATACCTCGTTGTATCATTGATTTGCATTTCTCTAATGATTAGTGACGTTGAGCATCCTTTCATGTGTTTGTTTGCAATCCATATATCTTCTTTGGAGAAATGTCTATTTAGGTCTTCTACCCATTTTTGGATTGCGTTGTTTGTTTTTTTGGTATTGAGCTGCATGAGCTGCTTGTATATTTTGGAGATTAATCCTTTGTCAGTTGCTTAGTTTGCAAATATTTTCTCCCATTCTGAGGGTTGTCTTTTCGTCTTGTTTATGGTTTCCTTTCCTGTGCAAAAGCTTTGAAGTTTCATTAGGTCCCGTTTGTTTATTTTTGTTTTATTTCCATTTCTCTAGGAGGTGGGTCAAAAACTGGAGGACATGGGGAGGGGGAAGGGTAAGCTGGGACAAAGTGAGAGAGTGGCATTGACATAGATACACTACCAAATGTAAAATAGATAGCTAGTGGGAAGCAGCCTCATAGCACAGGGAGATCAGCTCAGTGCTTTGTGAATACCTAGAGGTGTGGGATACGGAGGGAGGGAGGGAGGTAGACGCAAGAGGGAGGGGATGTGGGGATCTATGTATACGTATAGCTGATTCACTTTGTTATACGGCAGAAACTAACACACCATTGTAAAGCTATTATACTCCAATAAAGATATTAAAAAAACAAAAAAACAAAACAAAAAATAAAGCAAAACTTCTTAATGGGTATCTCAATATAGCATAGGTGGCAGACACTACCCCTAAAATCCCTCCCTTCCACTCTGTGAACTCCAAAAGAACCTCTTTTACACATAGCCTGTGCTACCCCTGCCTTCTCCAAGTCAGCATCTATTTGAGCCTTTCTGCCCAGAACTCTCTGCAGCTTCTCATGTAAACTAAGCTTGTCCTCTATTTTCCCAAGTTCTCTCTGCTTAAGGCCATAAAGGAGATTCTCTAAAGAAGGAGGGGCTGTGAATATTTCTGTTTATCAATATTTTCTGGTCCTGTTAAGTGTAGTAATCAATATGTTGTTCTCATTTATTTAAACACTTTCAATTGCACCAGATTGCCTCTTTCCACTAAAATTAGGAATGGGATATATATATTCCACTCTCTAAGATTGCTTTGCTTCAGGGCAAAAGCAGGATTCTCTGAGTCTGTCCTCAAGGAGGTTGATAGACAATATGGGTATTATTTGCAACATGGCTTCTTATATCATGGCCTATCAGTGGCTTTGGGGGAAGCTAAGAGCCCTCTGAAATATTATATCAAATTCAAGGTGAACGTTTGGGCTTTTCTTTTCCCATTCATATAAAAGATTCCCAAGGATAGCAGTCTAAGGCTGGTTTGGTGGCTCTACCATGTTATCAGGGATCCAGGCTTCTTTTGTCTTTGCACCCCACCTTCTTGAGCATATAGCTTCCATCCTAAGGGTTGCCTTGTGGCCACCCCATCACCAGTCTTCATATCCATATTCCAGATAGAAAGATGAAAGAGGGGAAGATGTAAAATGGCCTCCCAAATGAGTCAGATTCCCTTTTTTTTTTTAATTTTTAAATTATTTATTTATTTATGGCTGTGTCGGGTCTTTGTTTCTGTGCGAGGGCTTTCTCTAGTTGCGGCAAGTGGGGGCCACTCTTCATCGTGCTGTGTGGGCCTCTCACTGTCGTGGCCTCTCGTTGCAGAGCACAGGCTCCAGACGCGCAGGCTCAGTAGTTGTGGCTCACGGGCCCAGTTGCTCCGCGGCATGTGTGATCTTCCCAGACCAGGGCTCGTACCCGTGTCCCCTGCATTGGCAGGCAGATTCTCAACCACTGCGCCACCAGGGAAGCCCCAGATTCCCTTTTTAAAGTAGGTTTTTTGGACACTCATCTAGTAACTGCTTTTTTTTTTTTAATTAATTAATTTATTTGTTTATTTTGGCTACATTGGGGCTTCGTTGCTGCACACGGACTTTCTCTAGTTGTGGTGAGCAGGGGCTACTCTTCTTTGTGGTGCACAGGCTTCTCCTTGCAGTGGCTTCTCCTGTTGCAGAGCACGGGCTCTAGGCACACGGGCTTCAGTAGTTGCAGCACGTGGACTCAGTAGTTGTGGCCTGTGGGCTCTAGAGCGCAGGCTCAGTAGTTGTGGTACACGGGCTTAGTTGCTCCGCGACATGTGGGATCTTCCCAGACCAGGGATTGAACCCGTGTCCCCTGCCTTGGCAGGCGGATTATTAACCACTGCACCACCAAGGAAGTCCATCACCTAGTAACTTCTGCCTTTAGCCAGAATTTATTCATATGGACCCCCCATCAGCAAGGATGTTTGGCAAATGTGGTTTTTCAGCTGGGCACATTACTGCAAAATCAAGGCTCTGTTTCTAAGGAAGACAGGGAGGTTGGGTATTTGGGAGGGACCTAGAAGTCTCTTCCATAGTGCATATGGGCATTTTCCTGAGGGCGGTGTCCTTAGCAACCAGCTGCTAAACCCCAGATGGGTAAGAATCACCACTCTAGAGCACTGTACTACACGTGTCTTCTGAGAATGAAATAAACAACAAGCACAACACAAACTCTTTTATCATTTTTTATTTCAATCTCAGTACTATAATAATCACCTTGCCCAGATGTTAATATTAGAAATGATGTGTGAAAAACACCTAGAACAATTTCTACCACATATTAAGAGCTTCTAAATATTAACTGTGATTAATATTTTTTTATCTTTATGGAAATTCTCCCTATTCTAGTTGTTTAAAAATACAGCTCTCCTCATAAACCTTCTCAGGGCATATTGTTAAAATAGGGGGCACCTAGAGGGAGTGATTTTTTTTTAAATAAATTTATTTATTTTTATTTTTGGCTGCCTTGGGTGTTTGTTGCTGCGCACGGGCTTTCTCTAGTTGCAGCAAGAAGTAGGAGCTACTCTTTGTTGCAGTGCGCGGGCTTCTCATTGCAATGGCTTCTCTTGTTGCAGAGCATGAGCTGTAGGCATGCAGGCTTCAGTATTTGTGGCACGCAGGCTCAATAGTTGTGGCTCGTGGGCTCTAGAGTGCAGGCTCAGTAGCTGTGGTGCATGGGCTTAGTTGCTTCGCGGCATGTGGGATCTTCCCGGACCAGGTGGATTCCAGCCCTCTACATTGGCAGGCAGATTCTTTTTTTTTTTTTTTTTTTTTTAACATCTGTATTGGAGTATAATTGCTTTACAATGGTGTGTTAGTTTCTGCTTTATAACAAAGTGAATCAGTTATACATATACATATGTTCCCATATCTCTTCCCTCTTGCATCTCCCTCCCTCCCACCCTCCCTATCCCACCCCTCTAGGTGGTCACAAAGCACAGAGCTGATCTACCTGTTCTATGCGGTTGCTTCCCACTAGCTATCTATTTTACGTTTGCTAGTGTATATATGTCCATGCCACTCTCTCACTTTGTCACATCTTACCCTTCCCCCTCCCCATATCCTCAAGTCCATTCTCTAGTAGGTCTGTGTCCTTATTCCCATCTTGCCACTAGGTTCTTCATGACCTTTTTTTTTTTTTTTTCCCTTAGATTCCATATATATGTGTTAGCATACTGTATTGTTTTTCTCTTTCTGACTTACTTCACTCTGTATGACAGACTCTAACTCCATCCACCTCACTACAAATACCTCCATTTTGTTTCTTTTTATGGCTGAGTAATATTCCATTGTATATATGTGCCACATCTTCTTTATCCATTCATCCGATGATGGACATTTAGGTTGCTTCCATGTCCTGGCTATTGTAAATAGAGCTGCAATGAACATTTTGGTACATGACTCTTTTTGAATTACGGTTTTCTCAGGGTATATGCTCAGTAGTGGGATTGCTGGGTCGTATGGTAGTTCTATTTGTAGTTTTTTCAGGAACCTCCATACTGTTCTCCATAGTGGCTGTATCAATTTACATTCCCACCAACAGTGCAAGAGTGTTCCCTTTTCTCCACACCCTCTCCAGCATTTATTGTTTCCAGATTTTTTGATGATGGCCATTCTGACCGGTGTGAGATGATATCTCATTGTAGTTTTGATTTGCATTTCTCTAATGATTCATGATGTTGAGCATTCTTTCATGTGTTTGTTGGCAATCTGTATATCTTCTTTGGAGAAATGTCTATTTAGGTCTTCTGCCCATTTTTGGATTGGGTTGTTTGTTTTTTTGTTATTGAGCTGCATGAGCTGCTTGTAAATTTTGGAGATTAATCCTTTGTCAGTTGCTTCATGTGCAAATATTTTCTCCCATTCTGAGGGTTGTCTTTTGGTCTTCTTTATGGTTTCCTTTGCTGTGCAAAAGCTTTTAAGTTTCATTAGGTCCCATTTGTTTATTTTTGCTTTTATTTCCATTTCTCTAGGAGCTGGGTCAAAAAGGATCTTGCTGTGATTTATGTCATAGAGTGTTCTGCCTATGTTTTCCTCTAAGAGTTTGATAGTGTCTGGCCTTACATTTAGGTCTTTAATCCATTTTGAGTTTATTTTTGTGTATGGTGTTAGGGAGTGTTCTAATTTCATTCTTTTACATGTATCTGTCCAGTTTTCCCAGCACCACTTATTGAAGAGGCTGTTTTTTCTCCACTGTATATGCTTGGCAGGCGGAGTCTTAACCACTGCGCCACCAGGGAAGTCCCTAGAGGGAGTGATTTTTAAAGCCTCGACATTTTTTCCATAGCATTTCCATAATGGAAATTCTCTTCTCATGAAACCTTCAGACACCGAGCTGATATTGCTTAATCTCATTAGCAGCCTGTGAACTCTGAGTTATTGTCCAAATTTCTCCTATCTGACTCTGGTCCCTTGTCATCAAACAGTGCCCTACACAGTCAGGGCCTTGTGCTAAACCTGGAGATACAAGGAGATAAAGAGACTGCTCCTGCCTTCAAGGGGGATGTAGTTTAGTGGGGACATATTTTAAAACAAATAGCAAGGCCTTCAGTCTTTCCAGGTGTGTACCACGCTAGCTATCCTCAAGCAGTAGGGGATATGCTAGGGTTATAATTGCAACCATGCTCTCTTCACATACTGCCATTCTGATACTCATATGTGTGTCTAGTTCTCTGTCTCTCAGTATCTCTGATTCTCTGGGCCTCCCTGCCTCTCTGCTGGGAGAGTACTTTAAAAGAGTATCTTTCTCCAAGTTATATCTTTGCCTCAATCTCTCATTCACTCATTCATTCATTTCTTCATTCAATAAATATCAATTGAATACCTACTTTGCACCATCCACTGAACTTGGAGAATATGACAGTGAACAAAACAGGCAAAAATTCTTTCTCTCATGGAACTTATCATCCAGCAGGCACTTTTATTTATCTTTCTGGCCTTCCATTTTTGCCTCTCAAGATGTCTTGCCGTGATGATTTTAACCTCCTCAAGCCAGGAAGATTTCAATGTGTCAGTTAATCGCTATCCGATAGGTGGAAGCTGCCTATTCAGCAGACTGTGATTGAGTGGTCCCACATTCAATCACTTATTTACAGGTATCAACATAACTAGCTGGCACTTTGAGGCTCCATGTATTTCCAAATACAGAAGCTAAATGCTAAATGAAAACTTGAAAGAGCAAATGCAGCTTGAGAGAGAAAGCTGGAATATCAGGGAAAGCTTAATGAAGGAACTTGGACCTTGGCCTGAGCCTTTGAAGAAAAGATAGGGCTTGGTGAGGTAAGAAGGGCATCATATGAGAAGGAAATGGCGTGAGCGAAAGTAGTTCATGATGTGTGGATAACAGTGCGATAATAACTATTCCTCCTAGAGCAGAGTGCTTTCTGTATGGAAATAATCACTGGAGCATGGATTACATTGAATTTCAGATGTTTGAAGAGATGAGAATTTACCTGTCTTATGGCAGCTTCTTGAGTGGAGATGCAGATGAAAATTGGACATGATTTTCAAGGCCATAGATTTGGACCGTTAATCTAGTAGCCACGTATAGGGTTCATCCACATGTTCTAATTTGGACCCAGGGGTGACCAGTAGCATGGATTTCATGACAACTGGATAATCAAAGTTGTAGTCTTTGGTCTTGGAACAGAGTAGCTAATTCAAAATGGAAGATTGACTATCACTTCCCTTCAATGATTCCAGAAGAAGGATAAACTAAAGCCTAAAAAATAGAACCATTCTATTTCAGTCTTCTTTCTATAATGTGTAAACTCTTGACCAAGGGGTAACTTAGGGTGATACTTCCCCCCAAAAGCTGTCTTATTCCTTTTATATAATATGCTATGATGATTATTTCTCTTTATTTGTTCTTACACCCAAAGGCAGTCTCAGAGCTGATAAGCTATTGTAAATCGCTGTAAGAGAAGAGATAACCTACTGTTATGAACTAATATAATTATCTTCTTTTTCTCAGGTGGCTCATCAACAGTGAGTTTAAACTCTAACCAGGCTTTGGCAAACCCAGTTTCAACACACACCATTTTAACTCCAAATTCCAGCCTCATGTCTACTTCTCATGGGACAAGAATGCCATCCTTATCCACTGCAGTTCAGAACATAGGGATGTATGGGAATCTGCCTTGCAATCAACCTGGAACATACAGCGTCACTTCTGGAATGAATCAGTTGACCCAACACAGAAACCCAAACCAATTGATAGCAAATCAAAACAACCCTCTGATGCCCCGGCCACCCACTTTAGGGCCCAGTAATAATAATAATAATGTGGCCACTTTTGGAGCTGGATCTGTTGGCAATTCACAACAATTAAGACCAAATTTAACCCATAGTATGGCAAGCATGCCAGCACAGAGAACGTCGAATGTAATGATCACATCCAGCACAACAGCACCAAACTGGGCCTCTCAAGAAGCAACAACCAAACAGCAGGAAGCGCTGAAATCTACAGGAGTCCGCTTCCCCCCAGGCACACCTACAGCCTATACTCCAAACCAGTCATTGCAACAGGCGGTAGGTAGCCAGCAATTTTCCCAGAGAGCAGTGGCTCCTCCTAATCAGTTAACACCAGCAGTGCAAATGAGACCCATGAACCAAATGAGCCAGACATTAAATGGACAAAACATGGGTCCACTCAGAAGTCTGAATCTCAGACCCAATCAGCTAAGCACACAGATTTTGCCTAATTTGAGCCAGTCAGGAACAGGGTTGAGTCAGTCGAGGACAAGCATAAGTCAGCCATCATCCCTGACAGCCGGCAGTTTTCCTTCACCCAACCAAAGTTCCAGGGCTTTTCAAGGAACTGACCATGGCAATGACTTAGCTTTTGACTTTCTCAACCAACAGACTGATAACATGGGCCCTGCCCTAAACAGTGATGCTGATTTCATTGATTCTTTATTGAAGACAGAGCCTGGTAATGATGACTGGATGAAAGACATCAACCTTGATGAAATCTTGGGGAACAACTCCTAGAGGAGAAAAGGGAGACAATTCACAAACTCCAAGCACTAAAAGGCAGTATTCTACAAGGACTCTGTAAAGGCCAAACTGTTGACTTTTAGTTGGACTCTATGAAGATACCTTGGCTTAAAAATGGAAAGCAGAAAGTAACTGTAGCGGTGAACATTTTGGTCCAAATGCTTGTTGTAAATCTCAAACCTGAAAGTAAAACATTGGGATCACTTTTTCCCTGTCTACACCCCAGGACACAGTATCCAGTTTATCCAAACAGAACTGTGATGTTGATGTGTAATTAGTTGTGTAAAATAGGCTTCCCAAGCTCCTTTTCTCCCTGAAAGAAAAGTAATAGAACTTCTGGCTTGTTTAAACCCCACATCATGCGGAGGTACTAGTTCCAAGCAACAAGCAACAAATTCCTTAATTTGCTCTAACAGATATGTAAGTGTGGTTTAATCCCTCCACTCTGTCTTTTCATTTAGGTTTCCTAAAACTTCCGGGGTAGATTGAAATGTTACAGATTTGTTTGGAGTAACCAAACAGTGTCCTACGTAAAGGAAAACTGGAAAACATAGAGAACACCCAGTGGACTATAGAATTTCTTCCCCAGATTCATCCCCTCACTTTTTCAGTTTTCCCACATATCCTATACTTCAAGATGCTGTGTCTAGTGATGAAACAAGAACGCAGAGATGGCCAACTTTTTTCCACAACCAATTTCCAAATCCAGTTTCTGAATCTTAGATTCAGTCGCGACCTATCCTAATCGTACTGAAATATTAGTGCACATGTGTCTGCATCAGATTTCACTACTTAAAAGAGAAAACACCACATTGGGCATTGCTATAAAGGAGATGTATTTGACCACAAATAACTTGGGGTGTTGCTTATTGTCATGATGCCTGCTGGTTAGTCCCCAAGCTGAGTGAAATTGAGCCTGGCCCTCTCTGCTTATTTTGATGACCAGAGACTGATTTGTAAGAAAAGGAAGTTTGGAGACCAAAGCTGGCAGTAGAAGGTATCATATTTTGGTTGAAGATTAGAAGCAAAAGGTCAGGACCAGGGATGGTGGGTACGGGTGTGTACAAATCTATTTCATAGGGTTTGAAGGAAAGCATAATTGAGACAAAAAACAATTTGGCCTTATTTGGACACATTATTTGGGTGAGCAGCTAAATAGAATGTGATCTATTAGTAGCAGTCTACTCATTCTTCTGTCCCTGATGTGATGAATCATTGCCACGTGCTAGATGGGCCCTTCATATCCAGGTTTTCTCCCTCAGGGCTGAGCACTGTATCAAAGAAAGAGTCCCTATTGAGTTGTGTAACAGATCAGCTGCAAAATGGGGAAGATGTGTGCTGATTTGGGATGTATGCAAAATATCACTATCATTTTCCTCATTACAGAGGAACACAGGTTATCTTCAGCTTTTTTAGTCATACACTCGCGTATTCAATTATCAAGTGATATTTAACTGAAATCATTTAATAACTCTTTAAATACCTTTCTAAAAAGAACACATTTTGAAAGTTCTGCAAAGCCCTCTTGCAATCTTTAAAATGTCTAGAAGCACTCTCTTTCTTTTACACAATACCAACATCACTGGCCCGGAATCTTTTCTGTGCTAGGTTGTAAATATAAATAAATTACTTGTTTTGTAAACTTTTGTAAAGAATATTTTGGTAGAAATACTTAAAGCATATTCTTTGGGTTATATTTATACATATGTGAAATAAATATACTATCAAAAGGTTATATTTTATACAAAAAGTAAATTGTTACCTTTTGTATGCTAATATACAAAGTTTTGTATCATATGATGGTTTATTTTTAGCTCTTACACTTCAACCTTAGGTGGTCGAGTGGGAACTTTTGAAAACTATCAAGAGGCTTGTTAGACAAATTTATATTCTGAAACCTCAATAAGAAAGCATTCCAGGTTTCAACTCTTTCCTTTTTTTTTTTTTTTCCTGCTCCCAAATTCTGTTTTAAACCCATAGTTGTGTCTTGTTTGATTATTCTGCTGTGCACATGTATTGGTCCTTGTTGCATGTGGTCTACTGTGTGTTTTCCCATTTTATAAAACAGTGTTTCTCCATGCAAAAAAGTAAGGAAAAAGTTATGTACATATAAACACTTTTATTTTATGGCTCCTCCATGTTACTGTATATATCTGCCAGCACGTCCCAATTACACTCCTGTGATTCACCTTATTTTTACCCTAACATAAATAGTATGTTTTGTAGTAGCTATCAAATTTAAGAGATAAAGCAATCAAAATGTTTGGATTTTCTTCTATCTTAATGTGAATTTCATAATTAATGTCTATTTATTCAGCTATTCATTAAAATACAGGATTCTTTGGAAAAAAATGGTGTAGTCTATAGTTTCTGTTTGTTGGCAGCCTATTACCAAAGATGATGTAATTTTCCTGAAAGCTGAGATAATGACGATTTGATAGACATATGCAACCAAAACTTAAGGATTTACAAATTAAAGGCTATGGAATACAATCTCCCTTTTACAGAAATACCAGACTACTTAACTGTTGGCATTGTTTATCATTCTGACACATTATACACGAGATAGAAGTAATTTTTCTTTTTTTTTTTTTTAATTCAAAGACTAGAAAGTCATTTAAGCAAATAATTCATTCTTGGCTTTGTGTTAAGCCCAATGAAGACAAATAACTCTGCTCTAAGTGAATGCACTAATATTACTTGCATTACTGTAACTGTACCCATAACTGTAAAGATTTCAACTTGTAAGACAAGTATTTTGTATCGCGTGTAATTTCATGTGTTAAAAAAATAGTTTAAAAAATTCAGAAGTGGTTCTCTTGTATGAAATCATGCTTTCAGTCACCAACAATATTGTTGCTCTATCACAGAAAGTTCTGATGGGCAAATTTATTCTCTGGGAAGCTTCTAATACTAGTGAAATGCTGATATGACTCATTTCAATATTCTTTACTTCGCTTAGAAAGTTTGTATTAAGATCCCATATGCACAGCAACTACTAAATACTGGAGAAACACCGCCTAATCCTCAGGCTGTGTGGCATTTGGGCAGACCAGGCTGAGTGAACACGGGGCCAGGTAAACACAGCCTCACTGAGCATATTTACACAGTCCTTGGGAGTCAAGGAGGTTGAGAGAAAGATGGGCCTTTGTAGGAGGCAAGGGAAACCATTCTATCAAATTTTCTTGCTCCACTGTTGAAATATATTGCTGGGGTTCCATTGTCCCTTCCCCCTCTGCCAAAAAAGATGTGTGACATTATCCTTTTTATTAGCATTATTAATGGAGCAATAATAAAATTTATATTTCATGTAGTGCCTGTCCAATGACTCTGGAAGGTTGTAAACAAATAAAATCAACATCAGTAAAAATAAATAAAAGGCATACAAATTAAGAGAAAGAAATGTGTAATTCTAAAATTACCCAGTCAATCCTAGTATGTACCCACGGAAGGATCCTTGAGAGTAAATGAGAGGGTAGACGTGAGTGCAAAAGAGAGAGAGGCTCAGCTTCTTCCTCCTCTGTGTTTGCAAAGGCAGTACAAATTCTTAAACGTTGTATCCGCTATTTCCATTTTATATCTCTGTGATTGTGTTTCCTCACTCAAAAATGAGGGCTTGGGGCCGAGATAGCTTTACATTTCTTCCCAACTCTAAAACTCTGTGACTGATTATTTTTCCAAAAAAATTTTCCAAAGCTAAGTGGAAAGTTAACCAAAGAGACTCGAAGCATCATTTTTAAAATAAAGAAATCAGTGTTCAATCAACCTTTTGAAAATTTTCAGATTGCCAGTCAACTTTATTTAGCAAAACACCCCTCTCCTTGAAAATTAAATCATATGAAAATGAGATTTCATCAAAAGTAAGCCAGAACTAGTCTGTGGACTAATAGAAAGGCAATGTAGATGTAGGTGCCCACTGACTACATACAAATCCAAGTCCTGAAGGTCAAAAGCTGGGATGTGATATTAAATGGTCATCTTCTTGTGAGATCATAGAATTTCATATAGAAAATATTTGCCTAACAGGGAGAAGAAATCCCATACTTTGAGTAGCGTACTCTGTTGGGTATATAATAATGAATTTTTGTGAGTTGTAAATGGCAGTGTAACGTCTTTTAAATACATTTCCTAAATTCCTATAACAGACAAAGTGCAGGTAGTGCCCTACTGTTAACTTCACTGGCAATAAAAACATTACTAAAACATTACACCGTGAGAATTAAGAAACATATTGACCTTAGATTTTTAAAAGTAAATGCTGTTGTCTCTGACCTGCATGCAATAATATTAAAAGGGGGCTTTTGTTTGCTTACATAAATAACATTTTAAGTTTGCTTTTTACCAAATTGAATCATCATTAGCTCCAGGCTTTGCATAAATATATAGAAACTTTTTACAATACTAAGAATTCTTTCAGGAAAAGGGAAGGAGAAAGAGAGAATAATATATAAAAGACTGTAAAACCATTGATGGTTTTCATAGGGTTCTTTCAGCAAAAGGGAGAGAAGGAGGAAGGAAGAAGGAAGGAAGGAAGGAAAGAGAACATATCTCAAATAGGCTTAAAGAAAGGAATCTACTGATGGACATAACTGCAAAGGCCAGGAGCTAGTTCTGGGTTTAGACACAGCTGAATCCAGCAGGTAACAACATCATCAAGAATTGGTTCTTTTCTGTCCCTCACCTTTGCTTTCCTGAGTCTTGGCTCCATTCTCAGGCAGGCCCCTCTCTCATGGTGTCAAGGTGGCTGCTAAAAGCTCCAGACTTATATCTTCATAACTCCACATCCAGCTTGAACCAACTTTACATCTCACAAGCTTTGATTAGGGCATGTGCCCATCCCTGGACGATCACTTTGGCCAAGGAGTTGCAGTCTGATTGGCCAGTCCCGGGTCAAGTGCCTATCCCTGGAGGCAGAGGGAGTATTAATACAATCAAACTATATGGAGTTAGAGTGGGAAAGAGAAGGGAGGGAGGGACGGAGGAAGGGAGGGAGGAGGGAAGGAAGGAAGGGAGAGAGGAAAGAAGGGAGGGAAGGAGGGAGGGAAGGAAGGGAGGGAGGGAGGGAAGGAGGAAGGGAGGGAGGGAGTCTTCTTCCTCATTCTTGTCACCTTATGGTAACAAGGTAGTTACCTTAGGCTCATGTCTATGTTCTAAGCTGGAAAAATAGATAGGAAAAATTACGAAGAGCAAAAAATGTTGCTTATAGAAAATCTTTACCTTTCCATTTGGGAAAGGTCACTCCTACTCAGAGATTTTACCATACCTCATTAGCCATGACTGTGTCTATGGCCTTTCAGATCTTCAAGAGAGGCTAGGTGTTAAGTATTTAGAGTTGTAGCCCCTGTAGTAGAAGATGGCAAGGGAACAGGTGGTTGGAAATGATGTAAATACAAATATAAAGACATGCATGGGAATGATAAACATAAATTCAAGATGTTAATTATCTTTGAGGGATTATAGAGAAATGTGATTGAGAGGGTGTACACAAAGGACTCAAATTATGTTATTTTCCAAGCTGAATGAAGACTACATGGCTGTTATTTTTTAATGCCTTTTTATATATCTGAAATAGATTATTAGAAATCAAATGAAAGCTAAGTTAAATTATTTGGGGTTTTCACTAAAGGCATTCTGCTGTGAATAAATGAATGAATAAATAGTGATTGATTTAGATTTATGGTGGTATGCAGATGAGATACTCTGCAAGGTACACTGAAAGGCCCTCCTGACTAAAACAACTAAAATACTAAATTTTAAAATAAAAGGAAGATTCCAAACTTACTAAAAAGCTACAAAAATAAAAGCCATGTGCTACTGGCGTAAGTGTAGACATAATGTTCCATGTTGTAGAATTGAGGGTATAAAAATAAACACTCACATTTATAGTCAAATGATACTTGAGAATGCCAAGACAATTCAAGGGGAGAGAACAGTCTTTTCAAAAATAGTGCTGGGACAATTGGACATCCACATGCAAAAAAATGCTGTTTGACTCCTACCTCACACCATAAACAAAAGTGAACTCAAAATGGTTCACGAGACCTAAAGTAAAACTAAAAATATAAAGCTCTTAGAAAAAAAAGATATAAATCTTCATGTTCTTGGATTAGACAAGATAGTTTCTTAGATTTGACACCAAAAACATAAGCAACAACGACAACAAAAATAGATGAATTGGACTTCATCAAAATCAAAAACTTGTGTGATCCAAGGCCACTATCAATAAAATGAAAAGATAGCTGTATTAGTCAGATATCTCCAGAGAAAAAGAACCACAGAACTAGTAGGATAAATATACATACACATACATATATAATATGTATATTAAAAAAGCACTGAATTGGACACATTAAAGGGATAAATTTTACGGTCTGTGATTTATATCACAATCGAACTATTTTAAAAAGAAAAAATAAATAAAGGGGCATTTAAAAAATAGATCAGTGAGTTACCACCAAACCAATATGCCATGCTCAGAAATAAGGTAAAACCAGGAATCCTCGAACATAAGCAAATGTCAATATCAGCTTTGGCCCTGACAGTTTCTGTTGAACTCTGGAGACCTTGAACTTGCATTTTGGCAACTTCACAAGGTGTGGGGGACAGGATATACAGGCTAGGGCACTTTCAAGGTGAGGAGTCCAATTAAAAGATCCCCTGCAAAAAGCTGGTAATCCAAAGGAATATAACCACAGAGTAAGGGTGAAAATGAAATAAACCCTGCTGTGTTACAAAGGGGAAAAAATTCTTCCCTGGAAACATATAACCAAAGTCAGCATTCATATGAGTTTGGGTTTGTATTCATAAAAGTTTACACATTAAAAAAAAAACAACCTGAGTGTAGAATTTTATTTGAATTGTCCCCAGGTTGGGTACACCCTCAGAAAACAGACAGAAAAAAATGCAATTCCTCTTAGGGGCTTTCAAAAAATCTCCACAAAATTTCAAAGAAAACTAGCATCAGATCCATTATCAAAAGTCACAAAACACACAAGTAAACAAAGCATCATGAGTGAGGACCAGCATAAACAACAGACAGCAGAAGAAGACCTAGATGTTGAAAATAACAGACACAAAAAATACCTAAATTTAATACACTTAAATGAAATACATAGAAAGAAGTAGAAGCTTAGAAATATCAGCACAAATTGAATATTGTCCTGAGTAAAAGCTTAGGTGTGCATAGAATATTCATAAATTTGATAACATTATATGCCATAAAATAGCCTTGTTAAATTTGAAAACATCAGTATTATACTGACCACATTCACCATCCCCAATTCACTTTAGAAATGAACTTTAAAAGATAATGGGAAAACTCCATTCCCTTGGAAATGTAAAAAAAAAAGAAAACCTAAACAACTCACGGATCAATGAAAAGAATGTAAAATAGATAGCTAGTGGGAAACAGCCACATAGCACAGGGAGATCAGCTCTGTGCTTTGTGACCACCTAGAGGGGTGGGATAGGGAGGGTGGGAGGGAGACGCAAGAGGGAGGAGATTTGGGGATATATGTATATGTATAGCTGATTCACTTTGTTATAAAGCAGAAACTAACACACCATTGTAAAGCAATTATACTCCAATAAAGATGTTAAAAAAAAACTGTAATAAAATATAGAAAATGTTTGTAATTAAACAAAAATAGAAAACTTATGTTGGTTAAGCAGTTCTTGGAGAGAAATTTATTCTCTTAACTGCCTTTCATTAGAAAAAAGGCTCAGAATGAATTTTAAAAATCCAACTTGAAAAGTTAGAAAAAGAGTGTAGGATAAATCTAAAGGAAGTGTGAGTAAATAATAAAAATAGAAAAAATTTAATTAATAAAAATAAAAGCAAAAACCAACATGCAATTGAGAGACCTGACAAAATCAAAAGTTGACTATTTAAAGATATTAACTAGCAAACTACTGGAGAGACTCATCAAAGGAAAAAGAGAAAAAAATTATCAGGAATTAAAAAGAAATGTAATATTCACTATTGTGAATCAATTTATGGCAATAAATTTGAAAATTTAGAGGTAATGAATGAATTACCACAAAATATAACTCTTCAAAACTGATTTAAGAAAAAAATGGAGAACCTGGATAACATGAAACATTAAAGCAGCTGGGATACATGTTCAAAATCTTACTATAAGGAAAACAGCAGGACAAAGCAGCTTAGCAGAAAGATTTTACTAAATAGTCAAAGAATAGCTAAGTTCAATTTTACATGAATTTTTCCAGAGAAGTGAAAAACAAATGACACTTTCCAACTCACTTTTTGAAGCTGACATAACCTTGATGCCAAAACAAGACATGGATGGAAGGCACATGAGAGGAAAAATAACAGACTGGCTACACTCATGAACACAGTTTTGAAAATCCCTAAACCAAATTTTAGCCAACACAACCCAGTAGTATATAAAAAACATAGTAAATTATGACTGAGTTGGGTCTCTCCCAGGAATACAAGTTCGGTTTAATATATTAAAGACTGATAGGAACAAGACAAAGATGCCAACTATCATCACTCCCACTCAGTCTACTCAGAGCAATGAAACAAGAAAAAGAAATAAAACACATAAGATTTGCATAGGAAGGACCAAAACAAACATTATTTGGATAACCACAAATAGATATGATTACCTATTTAGAAAACCCCCAAAGAATCCAACAAGTTTCCTTGATACAATTGATACATAGAAGCAATCTTTTTACACTAACAACCATTAAAAAGTATAACTTGAAAAAACTTATCATTCATGATAACATCAAAAACAAAAATTTAGGGTATATAAATAAAGCCCTATATGAATAAAATTATTAAATTCTAATAAAAAACATTTTGAAAGACCTGATAAATAGAAAATCATACCATGCTCTTGGACAGGAAGAATCTATATTTTAATGTCTTCAACTTTATCCATTGCAGAAGGATTTGTGAGGATACCTCTTGGTGCTTCCATACTCAATGATAATAGCACATAGGCAGTTTCCACAATCTAGTCTTTAAAAAGGCAAGGTAACCAAAGATTCAGTTCCCTCAAGGATGAAGCACTGGGTCATCCCACCAAGGCAAGCTCCAAGAGAATTTCTGACCAAGAGAAATCTATAATGGGTGGTAAAGGGGTTGACGAATATTAATGATAGCCTTAGGACCAACTACAGCCTTAGGGACTGTACTTTGTCTCATTAATTCACCTATTGTTAAGCCCTTTATTGTTTTTCCCTTTTTCAGGGAACTGCATCTTGAACCTTGAAGAATCAGTGACAGGATAGAGTGAACATAGTGTGGGGCTTGAGCGGATCAGAGTGGTACAAGGGATGTTTTGTAGCAGATCCAAAAAGGGCTCCACCACATTCTCTCGACCAATCCTGGACAGCTGCTGTGCAAGATGATTGCTTCCTGTGTATCTCTGCCTTGGGGTGTCCTCAGCATACTCAACCCACACATGGGACAAGCCATAAGTGACAGGGAGTTAATGCCCCAGGGTGATCTTCAACCAATTTAGGACAGGAATTGGTGGACAAATATTCTAAGTTCCACCTCCCTTAGTGGATAAATCTAATGTGTGTTTCATATTCTTTCAGAGCTGCCAGCTGGAATAAGCCCATAGTGATAACCTGCTCATGAACACTCACTTTATCTGCTTTTCTTCTTTCTGAGGATCTTACTTCCTCACATCTTTACAATGCTTCCCAGAATCACTTCCCAGAAAAGCTGCTTATACCCAAATCTTTGTCTTAGGATCTACTTTGGGGGGAATTAAACTAAAAACCCAAATTGTCCATCACCAGTAGAATGGGTAAATTGAGGTGTTGTCCTGAAATAGAATGCTATGCTGAAGAAGGGAATTAGCTAAACACGTCACCATAATGTTGAGGGGAAGAAGTAAGTCACAAAAATACAGCTCTATTCTGTTTAGTATTTAAAAGGCAAGGGAAAGATATAATTTAAAGATGCATACGGGACAGCAAAATTGAAAAGAAAAGCAAGAGAATGATTATATAAAAGTCAGTCTAATAGTTGCCTCTGGGGTGTGTAACAGAAAGGGCTTTTAAGGTACTGGCGATATTCTATTTCTTAACCTGGTTGTGTGTACGCCAGTCACTGTGATATTATTATTCTTTAAATTATACATATGTATTTTATTTACACTTTGATATATTTCATGATAAACAATTTTTAAGTGCTGCCAAATTAGGTATGTGAGAGACAAAGGATTGCAATCAATCAAACAATCCATCACTAAGTACAAGGGTTTTGCACTCAGATTGCTTTGCAAGTGTTTTGTTTTCATTCCATTTTAATGAAATCAGAGCTTGAAATCATACAAGATGCATTATGTATGTGATTCATGCAAGAAAGACTTCAGAGCCTCCCATTTGCAAAACCATACCGAAAAGAAAGGCCTTGGTCCTAACATCAAAAGATTTATGTACGAAGGCACTTTATAAGCTATATATTTAAATGTTTAAGATTTACGTTTTAAGTTAAAGCATTTAATTTATGTATATTTCTATGTATATAGTATATGTATACATATATATAATTCTCTCTTTAATCCAATTTTATTTTCTTTTTTAAATTAACTGACAAACAACCAGTTCTGTTCAAATCACATAAGAAGACATCTACTCTAGTAAACATTAAGGAAATGAACTAAAATTTTTAATTTGTGTAAGGCTTTGTTTGAGAACTAATGCGAGGTGAGGATAGAATGGCACAGAGGTTATGTATGTTTGAAAACTAAGCTTGATCCTTAACATTTATTCCTGAGAAAATGTAAGACTTAAATATTAAGGAAGATTATCTCCAATATGAATGGATACAACATAAATAATCTTCAAAGTAGTTTTTACTCATTATTCATTCATATACTAACTTGAAAGCAACATGTCACTTTTCAAAGCACTGAAGAAAAAGTTAAACATATAAAAAGATAGATAGATATATAAACCTCATTTATATATGTGTCTCCATTTGTATAATTCTGCCTTTCAACACTTACTGGAAAAATAGAAGATTATTCTACATCTGGTCTTTTGGTCAAAGTTGGCGGGGAATTTTGTTAATCTTTGGAGTGATCAGAAGGTTTGAAGGATGTCTTAATCCTGCTCCGAGTGTGTCAAAGTAGATAGATGTCTTTGTTCATTTCACAAAACCAAATAAGAGTGGTGGTGTGCGGATTAGAATTTGACAATTCAATCCAGATGACTACTTTATTATGGAAAAATATTCCACATCCCTTATCTATTCCAGAGAGTATATCATAGAGAAGGCACTATAGCTACACTATGATACAGTTGCAAATATTAAAATGAAGGGTTATAAGAAGAAAACACAGCTGTTAAAGGGCAGTGACTGAGTGAATTCATTTAGTGTTACATATCTATGATGATGTTGGTTATTCAAGATTTTTTCCAAAACTCATTTCAAAGGCTCTCACTTTAGCATTTCAAAGGTAGTGGATAATATTTGGGGGAAAAAAGTATCACTTCTTTTAGATGCAATAATAATAGAATTTGAAAGCTAAATATGCAAAGGCTTATAAAATAATGTGTATTGGGGAGTTCTGAATGTCCATTGTGCGCACAGATGTCTCAGTTAGAGAATGAAATATTGGCATGTTTCATAGTAGTTTTTCTTTCTTGAAGTCATTTGCACTTGTGCAATGACATGAGCTCTCTTTATGACACAGAGAGAAAAGCTGATCATCTCAAAAAAATGGGTAAAAATTTGGATCTCCAAATTTAACTGACCCTGGATATGAGTTATTAAACAAATAAAACACTGCATATGTGTGTTTATTTGCTTTTATTTTAAAAATTCAAAACATGTCAAGGCATATTTTGCCTCAGAAAAATATGTTCAAACTATTTTACGTTTTAAAGTTAAAACATGAAGTGCTCCATTCAGAAAGTCCAGATTTTTTTTAAAGTTCATTTAACTCTATCATTTTTCCAAATATCTGATGCTTATCGTCCCATTGCGATATAAAGTCGGAAACTATGGATACTTCCTCTTAGTCCTTTAATAGCACAATTGGATTCAAAGATTGTAGAGCCTTTGTTAGAGAGCTAGATTTCCCATCTCTGTGTATAGTTCTTTTTCTTGAAACTGTACTTCCCAAAGTATATTTCATGAACTACTGGTTTTGGGGCTTTGCAACACACAAACAAAGGGTTTCCATTGTCAAATTAGGTTGGAAAGTACTTGAATGCATTCTTAGTTCTATACAAGAGATGCTAGTCTTTTGAAATTTTTCTCTAGCAAACAAAACTGTTTAACTTATTTTTAAAACTGGAATTTCCTAAAAATTTATTTGAGCTTTTTCACATAACCCCAGTTGATATCCTAGGGTATGGTTAGGCAAATGCTGTCCTACATAGCTTAAACAAAGAGTGTATTCTGGCTGGCCTTTAAAAGAATATTCATTTCTACAAAATGTAAACATTGATATATTTGTATTTGCAATGAAAATTTTGTACATGATAGTTAATAAAAGTCTAACATTTTACTGATTTCTCAAGATCAGCACCAGTCTTTCCAGAGATCGTATTTGTTTGTTTGCTTTGTGTCACTGAAGTGATACAGAGACTAAAGAAGTTTCAGGAGCACCTGCCTCATATAATATGGGATACTTTTCAGATAATGGTGATAATAAAATCAAAAGTTTTCAAATGAAAGAGCCAGAGTAAGGGAAAGCACCTGACTTTTGATATTATGGAAGAAAGAATTTGGAGGAGCATGAATCAAGAGCTGTAGTTTAAAAGGCTGCATATGAGGCTTAAGGTATAAAGCAGATTCTCGGAATATTGGTCTGTGTTCTGAGAACATTAGCCTAAGGAATCTTTGAGGAAAACTTGAGAAGACAAAAGTAGGTGAGATTTTCTAGACATTATATCTACTTTCACTTGACACCCCTATTACCTTTTTAACTGTTAGTGCTGATTTATTATTCCCTTTTAACTTACATGGTTTTTATTTTTTTTATCAGCTCTACCTAAAATCACACATTGGTGGTATGTTCATACCATTTCAGCTTGTTTTATTATTTTAACTATTTCATCTGTTAGTCCTCTGGTTGTGGTTATTTTGCTGGATGTAGCAATAATTCTTAACCCTTCTTAGTTCTTCTTTTCATTTTCTATATCCCATTTTCTCTTCTACTGTATTATTCTTAGTCTCTTGACATTTTTCTTTTATGTTGCTTAATTACTGTTTTAAAAATTATTTTAAAATATGTTGAGTGTATTATATTTTACTTCTTATTCCTTTCTGCTCTTGAAACTTAATAAATGCCAAGCAGCTAATGTAAGGGAAGAATCTGTAAGGACTGTCCACACCCTGAGTAATGGAAGCTAGATGGGTTTTTCTCTAGTCCATCCAACTTTCCTTAGAACACTCCAATCCCCACCCTATTTCCTTTAGTGTTGAATTCCTTGAATCTACAAACTAGATAATAATATTGACCTATAGAAAATCCATTTGAGCAGTGAAAAAAGTGCTGATTTTTATGGTAAGGTGATACATAACTAAACACTCATTCATCCAATCAATAGATATTTATTCTAGTGAAAGGGAGAGGTGAGAGGGTCTATTTTCAGATCATTCTTCTGCATAATAACAACCACACCTTCAACATTTTACACTTATTTTTATGCTGAACACTATTGTAAGCATTTAACATGTCCTAATTTCATCTCTAAAAATTCTGTGAGGTTTTTATTATTTCTTTTGTACTAAAGCAGAAATTAAAACAAAGAGAGAGTAAATAATTTTCTCAGGGTCATACAGCTGGTTAACTCATCAGCAGGATTAATTTCAGCAAGTAAGTAGATGGTTTTAAACCTTCAGTAAATATCTTTAAATTAGGAAGGCACAATATGTCAAAAACGAGGCTTTAAAATTACTTTTATCAATCTGCTTCCAAAGACCTAGTTGATTCACCTTGCTATCAAGGCAATGTTAAAAAAGGATTAGAGACTTCCCTGGTGGCACAGTGGTTAAGAATCCGCCTGCCAAGGCAGGCGACGTGGGTTCAGCCCCTGGTCTGGGAAGATCCCACATGCCGCGGAGCAACTAAGCAAGTGTGCAATAGCTACCGAGGCTGCGCACCACAACTACTGAGCCCCTGTGTGCCACAACTACTGAAGCCCGCGTGCCTAGAGCCCGTGCTCTGCAACAAGAGAAACCACTGCAATGAGAAGCCCACACACAGCAACGAAGAGTAGCCCCTGCTCCACGCAACTAGAGAAAGCCCGTGCTCAGCAATGAAGACCGAACACAGACAAAAATAATCCTTTTAAAAAAAAAGGATTAATTATTATTAATTATTACCTATTAATAATAATTATTATTACCTATTAGTACCTATTATTAATAGGTGTAGATTATTCGTCCTGATATGTTCGTGATCCCCAATTTCTAAGTTTTATCCTACCGCCTGTGGCCATTATACTAGTCGATCAAGGCATCCAAAACACAGATAACAATCTAGGAAAATAAATAGTCTTTATTTTTAGCGGGAGCAGTAGCCTCAGATCACCATCTCATAATCTACTCTATGGGACCAGACTGGAAATATGTCAGTTTTATCTATATCTTTTGCTCTTCTTCATAGGTTTGGAATGAAGCCAACCTAAATAATCCATTCTTTACTCTAGAAATCATCTTGGTTATATATATACTTGGCTATCAAAGATGGGGATGATCGACCTAGGAGATTTCCCCAAATCCAGTTACTCCTCCAGAGTCATGGGCTGGATGCTGAAAAGGGTACTGTGACTCCAATCCAGTCCCATTTTTAATTCCCATGTTCTGTGCACCGGAACCTCTAACCCCTAAGGAAGGGCCCAATTTGTGTTCTTTTGAGGACTCCGTGCTTTCCTAAACCCATCTCAGAGCCTTTTTTTATTTTAGGGATGTCACAAGGGTTTGAGGGAC
This sequence comes from Eschrichtius robustus, assembly GCF_028021215.1. Classification (NCBI taxonomy): domain Eukaryota; kingdom Metazoa; phylum Chordata; class Mammalia; order Artiodactyla; family Eschrichtiidae; genus Eschrichtius; species Eschrichtius robustus. Next base: position 40,623,750 of record NC_090834.1, read on the forward strand.
AGCTATGAACACATTATATTGTGTGACCTACAAGTAGTTTTTCCCAACTTCCATCTCTTCTCATGGGAACCAAGCCAAATTTGGTTTGAGATGGGATTACTCAATTGAGGTTTTTAGAACGGTAGGGGCTGCAACTTTTGCTGAATTAGGTAAATAAGAAATCAGACACTCATTAACTATGCTACATAACTATTGGAACATCAGAGGACTTTTAACAGCAAGGCATTGACATACTGTTTACTTTGTTGCAATGCCCTTCCTGCCTTTCTTCACCTGTCTGACTCATACAACTCAATTTCATGAGATCATCATCTCCTCTAGGAAACCTCCCCTAGACCCCAAGTTGAGCTAATTATCCCTATTCAATGCTCCCAAAAGACCTTAAACTTATTTCTGATCACGTTACCTATTTTCATTTAAAAATTATTCAGTCATGTAAAATAAATTACTGAAGTTACTACAAAAATGCTATTGAGAATGTTATTTTCTACATCACTTTAGATCCTTCACATAAAATTTCAGTGAGATATTTCCTGTATAGTTCAGTACTATAAATAGCTTTTGTTTCTTCTGAAAAACTCATATGATTCCTCCTTTCTGATAATGAGAATTATATAACAGATTATGTGGAGTTTCTGTGTGGAAAAGGCAAGGCTTTGATAAATATTTAAAAAACAAAATGTAGATGAAGAGGGCAACCATCCAGTGAATTCCTTTATGTATAGCAAAGATGGATTATTAAGTCAAAATCCTGATTTGTTTCTCTCTTTAGTTTAGGTTCTTTGTTTTTGAAGTCAATCGTGTCAGTTTAGACCTGTTTAAATATTCCTAATGAATCTGATTTCAGTAAGGGATGGATTTATTAAACCTGAAATTGTATTCCAAGGGCTTAATTAAATAGATTTGGCCTCGTACAACTTCTCCTGAAAGCAACACGTCACGATTAACTTCCTTTCAAGTTGTTTGCACTCATCTCTTTTTTTCCCTCAATCTCCCTATGCAAGTTTCCTTTTGGCCTGGGAACACATATATGGATTCTCCATATTTTGAAATCGTACTCCTGAAATGCAGGGGGTGGAAGTGTGGTGTCGTTGGTGTTTCTTCTCTGTCATTAATTACTCCTAAGCATGTCACTGTTTTTCATGATTTCCCATTACTTTGCTTCTCAATTTTAAAAAAATCAGTATTTAATTTGCTTTAAATCCTTTAGAGTGTATGAATAACATTTATCAACATAGTAGTGTGATGATAGAATTCAAGCTTTGAAATTTAGAAGCAGAGATCTGAAGATCTCTATTATATACAGATCCAAAGATCTCTGTTTGGGTAACACAAAGAATGTTGTTAGTTTTTCATCTTTTTCATTCTGCACAGATGTTATATCTTGGACTATATGGGTTAACTATAAATCATGAATAATGTGAAAGCATTACAAAGAAATGAACATGCATTTTAGAACTAAACCTAGTGATGGATAGATTGCCTGGAAGGGGAAAAAATACAAACATACTATGCCGAGAGAACATATTCTTCAGGAAGTCATCACTCACTCACCCAAAACATTGTTGGCGGTGAATACCATTTTCCCTTGTGATTAGGTGGTGTTCTCATGAACACTATCAAATCAGATCAAGCATTCTCTTGGAAGCACCTATGAGCAATATTGATTCATTCATTCAAATATGCATTTATTGAATGCCCACTTTTTACCAAGCACTCTTCTAGATGCTTGGAACACATCAGTGGACACAACCAACAAAGATTCCTAGCTGGAGGTGACAGATAATAACAATAGATGGAATAAATAAATAAGTAAATAAAAATAAATAAATAAAATAAATAAATAAATAAAAAAGACGGAATAAAATAAATGAGTAAAAAATGAAAAAAATAAATTTTTTTCATTCCATTTATCACCTTCTGCTAGTATATGACTAGCAATGAAAAAAATTAGAAGAGGATAAGAGAGATGTAAGTGCAGTATATGTAAAATTTATGTGAAATGTCTCGAGAAAGAGACATTTGAGCAAAGATTTGAAGGAGGTGTGAGAACATTAATATTAGTATAGAAAAGTTGTTAGCAAAGATATGTCAAAATCTTCAGGTTATGACAAGAGAGAAAAAAGCAAAACAAACAAACCACAAAAAAAAAAACAACTCCAAGTCATTCTGACTCAATTTTATCTTCAGTTCTGAATGTTTCAAAGTGATTGCAGCCCTAAGGGAAGACAAGTAGGTTTTTGATTAGTTTTCAGCCCCAAACACAAACTTCATTTAAGGTCAAGGAGAGGTGGTTGTCTCATACACCCCCTTTAGTTATCATGAGCTGGAGCAAAAATTCAGTAGATGACCTTGAGAGCATAAGCAACTCACACCACATAAATGTGATATACATTAGATTTCCAACATTAGACGCTAAAAGCAGGTACCAAAGCTTGACAGTTCATACAACACTTTCCAGCAGATTCAATAACAATACATCAAGATGTAATCCCCTCCAGGACAAATTCATCCTTCCCAAGATGCCAGAAATCTTTTATCTGCTTCCCAATGCTTGAAGTAATATGTCAAAGAGTCATGAAAATGCCATGAATGTGAAACTAATTTAAATGAATCAAAGAAGGAAGGCAACATGTCCATAGATGTGTAGTTTAAGAACCGTGATCACGCTGAGACAATTTAACTTACTCAATGGAGAAGTGAGAGTTGATAGATTATATCACAATTATAGAGATCATTATCTGAAAATATGAAATTAATAAATTCAAACACAGAGTTTTAAATTTATTTATTTATTTATTTATTTTTGGCTGTGTTGGGTCTTTGTTTCTGCGCGAGGGCTTTCTCCGGTTGCGGCGAGCGGGGGCCACTCTTCATCGCGGTGCGCGGGCCTCTCACTATCGCGGCCTCTCTTGTTGCGGAGCACAGGCTCCAGACGCGCAGGCTCAGTAGTTGTGGCTCACGGGCCTAGTTGCTCCGCGGCATGTGGGATCTTCCCGGACCGGGGCTCGAACCCGTGTCCCCTGCATCGGCAGGCAGATTCTCAACCACTGCGCCACCAGGGAAGCCCCAGAGTTTTAAAAAATGTACTTCAGATAGTTCAATCTGTTGATGCTGTTTAACTTGTCCCCAAGGTCACTAGATACTGGGGTCTTCAATTACTGGCAAAATTTCAGCAATGTTCCATCTTCTGTTCTTCTTTGGTCTGACTTATACTGTATGTCTCTTTATTCTTTTAATGAATTAGATAGAAAACTACCATTTATGGAACATGTATAACATGTCAGGCACCATACCAGATGCTTTACGTGTATCATCTCACCTAACTCTCACATTCTGATGTGTATGTGTGTGTGGTTATGTAGGAAAATGCAGGAGGAGAAGAAGGAAGAGTAACTACATTTTACAGGAGTTCAAAGAGGTTAGATGACTGCTCTAAATTCACTAGGAAATATTAAAGCCTGGCTTCTGCTCAGGATTTCTAGCACTGTTAAGCTGTCTGCTACTCGACAAAGGCTACTATAATAATTACTATTTCCATAGCATTTTATTGTTTATATTACATACATACTTTGATTATATCATGATCTTAAGATCATTCTAATTAATCTTGGTTTTCTTCAAAATTATCAAAATGCACTAAAGCCACATGCCTATCTTTTAAGTATAAACTTTCATAAGCTACATTTATATGACAAACTCTTTACATTTGCCTCTATCTCATGATGAGGAAAGAGACTGCATTTTTAGTAAATACAATAATACAAAGTATGGCAAATTACTTAACTTCTCTAAGAGTGTTTCCTCAACTATAAAATGAGGATAATATCTATCTACTTAACTACCTCACAGGATTGTTGTAAAGATAAAGTGTGATAATACTGTGTATATGAAAGAGGTTTGAACGTTATTTATAATAATGCATTACATTATTTAATGATTTTTATTAAAGATCATTTCTAGGTACCTTTATAATACACTTTCTTCCTGATTGTCATTGCTTTTCAACTTACATAAATATATGCTTGATATTAAAAGTTTATCATGTATCAAAATCTATAGAGTAGAAAGTTAAAATTCCATTTCATACTCACCTTTCTCGATCCAACTAATTTTCCTTTCCAAGAGCTGATAATAGTTACTAGTGATCCTTGTTCTTGCAGATCTTTTAATATTCATTTATATTCATGAATTTAAATGTATTCACTTTCTTCTAGATACATATCAATCAAATATATTTTACTTGACAATTTTTTGTTTACTTTTGTTAACAACATGTCCTGGAGATCTTGAATAGTTGTGTGGTAGTGTAGTACTTTATAATGGATAATTGAGCTATTTCTGTTATGCTTGTGTCTGTAATGAACACCCTTTAACATATGTGTATATATATATATATATATATATATATGTCTTCATACAAGTAAGCATATTTTAATAAGCTGAACTCCTATAAGTGGAATGTCTGGATCAGAGAGCATATTACTAATTTTAATAGTTACGGTCAAAAAATCTTCCAGATAAGGCTGTGCCAAGTTATACAGTCTCTAACAGTATACGAGCATCCTTTTCGGGACCTTTGCAAACATTAGTTATTATCAATATGTTCATTTTTGCCTATCCTATGAGTGAAAAATACATCATTGCTATTTTCATTGTCATTTATCCTACAACCAGTGAGGTGTGGCATATTCTAATGTGTATATTATTGTCTAATTGCATTTTTTTCATGAAATATGTTTTTGTGTCCTCTGTCCATTTTCCTGCAGAGTTGTTGCCTTTCCCCTGGTTTATAGGCACACTATATATTATGGCCATATTTCTCCTTTTTATTTTATACATAGGAAATATCTTATTACAGTCTGTCACTTTTCTTTTATTTTTGTTTATGGTGTCACACACCAGAAAGAAGTTTCATAGGTTTATATAGTTAAATCTCCTTTTTATTTTATACATAGCAAATATTTCTCCTTTTTATTTTATACATAGCAAATATCTTATTACAGTCTGTCACTTTTCTTTTATTTTTGTTTATGGTGCCACACACCAGAAAGAAGTTTCATAGGTTTATATAGTTAAATCTGTTAGTCTTTCCCTTTTTGGTTTCTGTTTTTCTGTGTTGCTTAAGGTCTTTCCTATCAAAAATTATAAAAATAGTCTCTTGTATTTTCTTCTAGTACTATTGCTTTCATTATTCTTTTTTTTTTTTTTAACATCTTTATTGAAGTATAATTGCTTTACAGTGGTGTGTTAGTTTCTGCTTTATAACAAAGTGAATCAGTTATACATATACATATGTTCCCATATCTCTTCCCTCTTGCATCTCCCTCCCTCCCACCCTCCCCATCCCACCCCTCTAGGTGGTCACAAAGCACCGAGCTGATCTCCCTGTGCTATGCAGCTGCTTCCCACTAGCTATCTATTTTACATTTGGTAGTGTATATATGTCCATGACACTCTCTCACCCTGTCACATCTCACCCCTCCCCCTCCCCATATCCTCAAGTCCATTCTTTAGTAGGTCTGTGTCTTTATTCCCATCTTGCCACTAGGTTCTTCATGACCTTTTTTTTTTTGTTTCCTTAGATTCCATATATAGCTTTCATTATTCTTTGTGAGAATATAGACAGCTAGTTTCTACCTCATATATAAAAAGAGTTCTGATTGATTAAAGATATATGTATCTGTCTATCATCTATCTCTTTAATGTTTCCCAAAATGGGTAACCAATTGTATTAGCACCATTTTTTTCCATGACTGTGCAAGATTTGTATGTTTGTTTTGTGATTAACACTGCCTCAGAATCTAGGAGTCACTGTGCTAACAAATCGCTTGTCTATCACATCCCCCACCAGTTTCTATTCTCCATCTTCTACAGAATACAGTATTCCATTAATACTCTCTTGATGCAATTTTAGGCACCGAGGACAAGTCACTGGGGGAGATGTTTTGGGCAGTAGCACCATTTTTTGAAGAGTCCATCCATTCCCCACTGATTTGAAATCACTTCTACCATATAATTAATCCTCATATATATTTAAATTGGTTTTGGATGACACTCTAGTCTTCATTTTGCCTTGTAATATTTTCTTGTCTAGCTCTAATACATATGAGTATATATATTATGTAATTGTAATAAAGGGGTATTTATATTCTTTCACTTAATACTGTAAACATATTTTCATGTTTCTAAATAGTTTTTCCTAATTATTATTTGAATGGCCGTAATCTATTATTTACATGTTCTGTACCTTATTTCTCCCCTATTCTTGGACATTTCTTTTTTTTTTTTTTTGGACATTTCTATTGTTTGTTTCTAAAGATAATGCTACAATTAACATCTTCATTCTCTCTCTCTCTCTCTCCCTTCCTCCCTCCCTCTCTCATTTTATGGCAAATCCTTAACAGCAGAATTACTGCATAAATTGGCGTGAATATCTTTATGGATTTTGTGATGTCTTGCCATATTACTAACAGGATTTCTTCAGTTTTCAATATTCTCTGAAATATATGAATTTACTTATTTCACTGTGATCTTCTCAGTATTGAGTGTTATTTCTCAAAAATGTTTAATAATATTTATTTCCTCAAGGTGCCCTGATAATCCTGTATGAAGTTGGTTATCTGTCCTATCGTTCTGAGTGCATCTTGATTATTCTATATCACAGCCAGATAATTTCTCATTAAATAATAAACAACTTAATCTGTATTGTGAGCTTGAAAATGACATACAATCTTTGATTGCCTCATGCTTCTATTTGTTAACTCACCATAATAGACAACACATTGTGGACTATGGGATAATTGAGTTCCAGTCCAATAAAGTCCAATTTTAGACATTTACTTTTCTGGTTATCTGTGGCTGTGTACCAAAATCATCCCCAAATTTAATGACATATAACAATCTTTTGTTATGATCACATATTTTCTATGTTTTCAATAAGGCACCGAGGGTGTAACATTTTTCTGCTCCACTAACTGGATAACTCAAAGGTTAAGCGTAACTCAGTGACTGGGGGCTACAGCCATCTGAATGCTTAGTCACTCATGTGTCTTGCGGTTGATGCAGGATGCTGGCTAGAACCTTAGTTATCGGTATTGGCAAACAGCTGGAACATCTCCACATGACTTCTCCAAGTGGCTGGGTTCCAAGGTCAAGTATCCTGAGAGAGAAAGTCAGGTGGAAACCATATCATTCATGCCTTAGAAGTTGCAAAATGTCACTTATTTTGGTAGTCATAATCTCACCCAGATTTAAAAGGAAAGAACATGGACTCCCCTTTTTAAAACTTTTATTTTATTATTATTATTTTTATACAGCAGGTTATTATTAGTTGTCTATTTTATACATATTAGTGTATATATGCCAATCCCAATCTCCCAATTCATCCCACCATCACCACCCCACTCCACTTTCCACCCTTGGTGTCCATACATTTGTTCTCTACTTCTGTGTCTTATTTCTGCCTTGCAAACCGGTTCATCTGTACCATTTTTCTAGATTCCACATATATGTGTTAATATACGATATTTGTTTTTCTCTTTCTGACTTACTTCACTCTGTATGACAGTCTCTAGGTCCATCCATGTCTCTACAAATGACCCAATTTCGTTCCTTTTCTTGGCTGAGTAATATTCTATTGTATATATGTACCACTTCTTCTTTATCCATTCATCTGTCGATGGGCATTTAGGTTGCTTCCATGACCTGGCTATTGTAAATAGTGCTGCAATGAACATTGGAGAGCATGTGTCTTTTTGAATTATGGTTTTCTCTGGGCATATGCCCAGTAGTGGGATTGCTGGGTCATATGGTAATTCTATTTTTAGTTTTTTAAAGAACCTCCATACTGTTCTCCATAGTGGCTGTATCAATTTACATTCCCACCAACAGTGCAAGAGGGTCCCCTTTTCTCCACACCCTCTCCAGCATTTGTTGTTTGTAGATTTTCTGACGATGCCCATTCTAACGGGTGTGAGGTGATAACTCATTGTAGTTTTGATTTGCATTTCTCTAATAATTAGTGATGCTGAGCATCTTTTCATGTGCCTCTTGGCCACCTGCACATCTTCTTTGAAGAAATGTCTGTTTAGGTCTTCAGCCCATTTTCTGATTGGGTTGTTTGTTTTTTTGATATTGAGCTGCATGAGCTGTTTATATATTTTGGAGATGAATCCTTTGTGCATTGATTCATTTGAAAATATTTTCTCCCATTCTGAGGGTTGTCTTTTTGTATTGTTTATAGTTTCCTTTGCTGTGCAAAATCTTTTAAGTTTCATTAGGTCCCATTTGTTTATTTTTGTTTTTATTTCCATTTCTCTAGGAGCTGGGTCAAAAAGGATCTTGCAGTGATTTATGTCATAGAGTGTTCTGCCTATGTTTTCCTCTAAGAGTTTGATAGTGTCCGGTCTTACATTTAGGTCTTTAATCCATTTTGAGTTTATTTTTGTGTATGGTGTTAGGGAGTGTTCTAATTTCATTCTTTAACATGTAGCTGTCCAGTTTTCCCAGCACCACTTATTGAGGAGGCTGTCTTTTCTCCATTGTATATCCTTGCCTCCTTTGTCATAGATTAGTTGACCATGGGTGCATGAGTTTATCTCTGGGCTTTCTATTCTGTTCCATTGATCTATATTTCTGTTTTTGTGCCCATACCATATTGTCTTGATTACTGTAGCTTTGTAGTATAGTCTGAAGTCAGGGAGTCTGATTCCTTCAGCTCCATTTTTTTCCCTCAAGATTGCTTTGGCTATTCAGGGTCTCTTGTGTTTCCATACAAATTTTAAGATTTTTTGTTCTAGTTCTGCAGAAAATGCCATTGGTAATTTGATAGGGATTACATTGAATCTGTAGATTGCTTTGGGTAGCATTGTAATTTTCACAATGTTGATTCTTCCAATCCAAGAACATGGTATGTCTCTCCATCTGTTTGTGTCATCTTTGATCTCTTTCATCAGTGTCTTATAGTTTTCTGCATACAGGTCTTTTGTCTCCCTAGGTAGGTTTATTCCTAGGTATTTTATTCTTTTTGTTGCAATGGTAAATGGGAGTGTTTCCATAATTTCTGTTTCAGATTTTTCATCATTAGTGTATAGGAATGCTAGAGATTTGTATGCATTAATTTTGTATATTGCAACTTTACCAAATTCATTGATCAGCTCTAGTAGTTTTCTGGTGGCATTTTTAGGATTCTCTATGTATAGTATCATGTCATCTTCAAACAGTGACAGCTTTACTTCTTTTCCAGTTTGGATTCCTTTTATTTCTTTTCTTCTCTGATTGCCATGGCTAGGGCTTCCAAAACTATGTTCAATAATAGTGGCAAGAGTGGACATCCTAGTCGTGTTCCTGATCTTAGAGGAAATGCTTTCAGCTTTTCACCATTGAGAATGATGTTTGCTGTGGGTTTGTCATATATGGCCTTTATTATATTGAGGTAGGTTCCTTCTATGCCCACTTTCTGGAGAGTTTTTACCATAAATGGGTGTTGAATTTTGTCAAAAGCTTTTTCTGCATCTATTGAGATGATCATGTGGTTTTTATTCTTCAATTTGTTAATATGGTATATCACATTGATTGATTTGCATATAGTGAAGAATCCTTGCATCCCTGGGATAAATCCCACTTGATCATGGTGTATGATCCTTTTAACGTGCTGTTGGATTCTGTTTGCTAGTATTTTGTTGAGGATTGTTGCATCTATATTCACCAGTGATATTGGTCTGTAATTTTCTTTTTTCATAGTATCTTCGTCTGGTTTTGGTATCAAGGTGATGGTGGCCTCATAGAATGAGTTTGGGAGTGTTCCTTCCTCTGAACTTTTTTGAAAGTGTTTGAGAAGGATGGGTGTTAGCTCTTCTCTAAATGTTTGATAGAATTCACCTGTGAAGCCATTTGGTCCTGGACATTCGTTTGTTGGAAGATTTATAATCACAGTTTCAATTTCATTACTTGTGATTGGTCTGTTCATATTTTCTATTTCTTCCTGGTTCAGTCTTGGAAGGTTATACCTTTCTAAGAATTTGTCCATTTCTTCCAGGTTGTCCATTTTATTGGCATGGAGTTGGTTGTAGTAGTCTCTTAGGATGCTTTATATTTCTGTGGTGTCTGTTGTAACTTCTTTTTCATTTCTAATTTTATTGATTTGCTTCCTCTCCCTCTTTTTCTTGATGAGTCTGGCTAAAGGTTTATCAATTTTGTTTATCTTCTCAAAGAACCAGCTTTTAGTTTTATTGATCATTGCTATTGTTTTCTTTGTTTCTCTTACATTTATTTCTGCTCTGATCATTATGATTTCTTTCCTTCTACTAATTTAGGGTTTTGTTTGTTCTTCTTTCTCTAGTTCCTTTAGGTGTAAAGTTAAATTGTTTATTTGATATTTTTCTTGTTTCTTGAGGTAGGGTTGTATTGCTATAAACTTCCCTCTTAGAACTGCTTTTGCTGCATCCCATAGGTTTTGGATTGCTGTGTTTTCGTTGTCATTTGTCTCTAGGTATTTTTTGATCTCATCTTTGATTTCTTCAGTGATCTCTTGGTTATTTAGTAATGTATTGTTTAGCCTCCACGTGTTTGTGTTTTTAACATTTTTTTCCCTGTAATTTTTTTTCTAATCTCATAGCACTGTGGTCCAAAAAGAAGCTTGATATGATTTCAATTTTCTTAAATTTATTGAGGCTTGATTGGTGACCCAAATCTGATCTATCGTGGAGAATACTCCATGTGCACTTGAGAAGTGTAATCTGCTGTTTTCAGGTGGAATGTCTTATAAATATCAATTAAATCTATCTGGTCTATTGTGTCATTTAAAGCTTGTGTTTCCTTATTAATTTTCTGTCTCGATGATCTGCCCATTGGTGTAAGTGAGGTGTTAAAGTCCCCCACTATTATTTTGTTACCCTCCATTTCTCCTTTTATGGCTGCTAGCATTTGCCTTATGTATTGACGTTCTCCTGTATTGGATGCATAAATATATATAATTGTTATGCTTTCTTCTTGGATTGATCCCTTGATCATAATGTAGTGTCCTTCCTTATCTCTTGTAACAGTCTTTATTTTAAAGTCTATTTTATCTGGTATGAGTATTGCTACTCTAGCTTTCTTTTGATTTCCATTTGCATGGAATATCTTTTTCCATCCTCTCACTTTCAGTCTGTTTGTGTACCTAGGTCTGAAGTGGGTCTCTTGTAGACAGCATATATATGGGTCTTGTTTCTGTAACCATTCAGTGAGCCTGTGTCGTTTGGTTGGAGCATTTAATCCATTCACATTTAAGGTAATTATCAATATGTATGCTCCTATTACCATTTTCTTAATTGGTTTGGGTTTGTTTTGTTAGGTCCTTTTCTTCTCTTGTGTTTCCCACTTAGAGAAGTTCCTTCAGCATTTGTTGTAGAGCTGGTTTGGTGGTGCTGAATTCTCTTAGCTCTTGCTTGTCTGTAAAGCTTTTGATTTCTCCATCAAATCTGAAAGAGATCCTTGCTGGCTAGAGTAACCTTGGTTGTAGGTTCTTCCTTTTCGTCACTTTAAATATATTGTGCCACTCCCTTCTGGTTTGTAGAGTTTCTGCTGAGAAATCAGCTGTTAACCGTATGGGAGTTCCCTTGTATGTTATTTGTTATTTTTCCCTTGTTGCTTTTAATAATTTTTCTTTGTCCTTAATTTTTGCCAGTTTGATTACTATGTGTCTCAGCGTGTTTCTCCTTGGGTTTATCCTGCCTGGGACTCTCTGCACTTCTTGGACTTGGGTGGCTATTTCCTTTCCCATGTTAGGGAAGTTTTCGTCTATAATCTCTTCAAATATTTTCTCGGGTCCTTTCTCTCTCTCTTCTCCTTCTGGGACACATATAATGAGGATGTTGGTGTCTTTAATGTTGTCCCAGAGGTCTCTTAGGCTGTCTTCATTTCTTTTCATTCTTTTTTCTTTATTTTGCTCCACGGCAGTGAATTCCACCATTCTGTCTTCCAGGTCACTTATCCATTCTTCTGCCTCAGTTATTCTGCTATTGATTCCTTCTAGTGTAGTTTTCATTTCCGTTATTATATCTGTTATCATCTTTGTTTGTTTGTCCTTTAATTCTTCTAGGTCGTTGTTAAACATTTCTTGCATCTTCTCGATCTTTGCCTCCATTCTTTTTCTGAGGTCCTGGATCATCTTCACTATCATTATTCTGAATTATTTTTAGGAAGGTTGCCTATCTCCACTTCATTCAGTTGTTTTTCTGGGGTTTTATCTTGTTCCTTCATCTGGTACATATTCCTCTGCCTTTTCATTTTGTCTATCTTTCTGTATATGTGGTTTTTGTTTCACAGGCTGCTGGAATGTAGTTCTTCTTGCTTCTGCTGTCTGCCCTCTGGTGGATGAGGCTATCTAAGAGACTTGTGCAAGCTTCTTGATGGGAGGGACTGGTGGTGGGTAGAGCTGGTTGTTGCTCCTGTGGGCAGAGCTCAGTACAACTTTAATCCACTTGTCTGCTGATGGCTGGGGCTGGGTTCCCTCCGTGTTGGTTGTCTGGCTTGAGGCGACCCAGCACTGGAGGCTATAGGCTCTTTTGTGGGGCTAGCGGTGGACTCCAGGAGGGCTCATGCCAAGGAGTACTTCCCAAAACTTCTGCTGCCAGTGTCCTTGTCCCCACGGTGAGCCACAGCCACCCCCCACCTCTTCAGGAGACCCTCCAACACTAGCAGGTAGGTCTGGTTCAGTCTCCTATGGGGTCACTGCTCCTTCCCCCTGGGTCCTGATGCACACACTACTTTGTGTGTGCCCTCCAAGAGTGGAGTCTCTGTTTCCCCCAGTCTGTCGAAGTCCTGCAATCAAATCCCGCTAGCCTTCAAAGTCTGATTCTCTAGGAATTCCTCCTCCCGTTGCCGGACCACCAGGTTAGGAAGCCTGACGTGGGGCTCAGAACCTTCACTCCAGTGGGTAGTTTTCTGTGGTATAATTGTTCTCCGGTTTGTGAGTCACCCACACAGCAGTTATGGGATTTGATTTTATTGTGATTGCGCCCCTCCTACTATCTCATTGCGGCTTCTCCTTTGTCTTTGGATGTGAGGTGTCTTTTTTGGTGAGTTCCAATGTCTTCCTATCAATGACTGTCCAGAAGATAGTTGTGATTCTGGTGCTCTCTAGATTCCATTTCTTGATGGAGAATTGTCAACATCACATTGTAAGAAGAGGAAGTGGGATAGGTTTATTTCTGCAAAAATATTTGGAAAACGTAATCTGCTATATTTATCATTGTATTTCAAATTTTTGCTATTCTTTTCTGGCTGATTTTGCAAAATATTTACATTTACAGATTCATTTTTTTTATATTGAAGTATAGTTGATTTACAATGTTGTGCCAATCTCTGCTGTACAGATCCAGTTGTCTTGAAATACACAGATTCACATTTTACATTTGCACTGCAGTTCTGTTGACCATTTATGTTGTTTTCTGAGCTATTCTACTGCCTTTTACTCTTTACTCAAAATAGTATTTAACAACATTCAGATGTTACTGTAGTTTCTGCTCCATTGCAGTGAGATCTGTTTTGTTGTTCACTTAGCTTATAAGGAGACATGGTCATAATTTTAGTTCTATATCAATTTATGGTTAGTGCCAAACTGTTTGGCCAAGTATTCAAGTAAGGGGAAGGAATCAGATTGGAGGATTGATAACAAAGAAACCTGAGGAAGAAATTGCAGATTGACATCTTGGAATGGGCCCAGAGTTTGAAAATTTTTATTCCATGCAAATGCCCACCAGGAAGTACCCACTAGGGAAGAGGCCCTAATAATCTGATGACAAGATGACCTATTTTGTGGGTATCAGTGAGAGCTTCTTTTCCTAGCAAACCCTAATACTTGCTCAATGAGCTTATAAACAAACATGGCAGGAATCTAAGCTAAAGATGGAATGAACAATATGAACTTTTTTTGAACAGAGCTGGTCTGGCGACCTCCATAGCTGAGTGCCAACCTGCCAATAGCAAAGATTGATGCTGAGTTTTCAGCATGGTGCCATACCTGGGAGGGAGCAACTGGTCACCTGGTATAAACCGATTACATGAATCACTGCCATTATGAAGTGGCAATGATCTGTCCTCAGAGGAACAGATACTTAGTCTGCTTAGTCTGTATGCTTAATCTTATTTTCTCTGCCTGCCATGCTTTTGCCCAGCACCAAATTCTCAGAATTAACAAATGCCTTATTCACTGCCATGCCATCCCACATGGCACTGTGTTTGAACAATGAACTCATTTTACGGCTAAAGTGGGACAATGAGGAGTGTCCATTGGATTCACAGGTATTACCATGTGCCTGTCATCTAGAAGAAGCTGGTATTATTATTATAAAATAGTGTACATATTGAAGACTCAGTTACGACACATCCTCTAATACAGCTTCCAATATATGGTGCAGTTTCCCTCACAAACACACTTGGGTCTGTAACTCAAGGTGTAGAAGTGAGAGTGGTTTCACTTACCATTATACCTAACTACCTATTTGAATAATGTTTGCTTCCATATGACATTTGTGCTTTGCTGGCCTAGAGGTATTAATACCCAAGGGATATTTCATGAGGGGACATAATAGTGATTTCACCAAAGTCAAGATTGCCATCAGACTATTTTGAGGTCTTGGGGTTACTGAATTAACAGGCAAGAAGGTGAGTTACTGAATCAATAAGTGATTGATCCTGATTATCAAATGGAAATGGGAGTTGCTGCTACATTATGAAGGCAAGAAAATATATTTAGAACCTAGGAGAACTTCTGGAAGTACCTTCCTTAATTGCTATATCCAATGGTAAAAGATAATAAAAACCATAGCAACACAATTCATGCAGGAATTCCATGTATTCATATCTCTCTGTAACAAAGATTTGAATCACCTAAAAAGGCAAAGAACCCCAACTATCTAAGGTGCTAAACAAAAATAAAGGAAAAATGGAAGAAGTGCTGGAAAAAATAATTGTAAGTGCCAATCAAAGGCTTTGTGATAAATTGTGGAAATTAGGATTATGATATCTATTTTCTTCATTGTGCTACTATGTCTTTATTTTCTTTACTCATTTATTTACATTTCCCCTACTACTTTATATAGTATGAGTGGTTAATTTTATTATTCAATCCTTGAATTACAGGATATTGTTTTGGGGATGTGATTTAAGTAGAAAAGGAATAAACATCACTCAGAAATAGCTGTAGAGACTGATGAGACTTTGGGTTTCCTCTTTTGGGAGTAAGTGTGTTTTAATCTGTATAAAGGCTAGTTTCATCGTGGCTGGAAGAACGTTACGGTTGCATCTGTTATTTGGGAGTTTAAGTCTCAACAGAATCGTGTTTATGAAAGTAGAATAGCCAAAGGTATAAATTGTAGTGGATATAGTGGATTGGCACCCAGAATGTATGTTAGCCTCTTTTTAAAGTACCTTCCAGAATGGCAGAGGCTGCAAAATTACAAAGTAGAATTTTTCAGACTTCCTGTATGTAGGATTCTGAATATAAATTCAATTCTGTCAATTAGATGCATTCACAAAAAACTTGAAAAATGGAAGTGAGGGTAGAGGCCATTTCTTTTCTGTTTTGGCTGATTGCTAGCCTAGACGGTATCTGTTTCTTGATCTCTGGATTGTATATAGTAACCAATTCCAATGGCAGCATCCTAATTCCCCACTTTCTTCATTTTAGTATACTGCTAACGCTTGTTCCCTTGGAAAGCCTATTTAGCTACGTCATTCTGAGAACCGTTCCTGAAGGCCCTGCCTAGAGGCTACTCATTCACCCCTATCACAACCGTATAGGTAACTAATTCTTTTTTTTTTAAAGAAAACATTTTTAATCTTACTGTACAGTACCTTGAAAAGTACAGTACAGTACAACAGCTGGCATACAGGGGCTGGCATTGAGCCAGCGAACACACATTCACATCTTTGAAAGTTTGCAGCTTGAAGGTTCGTATGTAGGGGACTTACTGTAGAGCGAAGTATACAGAAGAGATGAAAAAAACTTAAAATTTCACCACCCAGAAATTAAGATTATAATTTGCGTGTATCTTCCAAAGATGAAATGCACATGCATATATAAAGGTATATATTATTTTTACATCATTGGTATTGTGCTATTTATACATTTTCTCTTTCTTTATTTGCTAATTGTTAAGAGAATTTTCCCATTCCACTAATTTATCTTTAAACAGCATTTTTAAAAGCCGTATAATAGCCCATCATATGGATGTGCCATTGATTTATTTAGCCTGTCTCCTACTGTAGGTCAGGTCCTGGCTTCCAGCTTTCCAGTATTATAAATAACAAATATCCTTGTCCCCTAACTCTAGCCATTTGTTTTCTGTATCATATGATGTGGCATTTTTTTTAATAATGCAGAGGCCAATTGCATTTATTGAGCTACTGCTGGGTGTCAGCCTCTCTGCTTAGTGCTTTTCCTTTCACTTAGAAAGCCTCAGAGCCTCCTTGCAAATAGGGAACTAATTCTGCTTTAAATGTTTTTCTGTTTAAAATAGCCAGCAGAGCACAGAGGCAAGTGAAGAGAACACAGACTTCTCAGGTATTAAACTATTCCTTCAAGAGAAATACAGGATGTCAAATGAGCTAAACTAGAAGTTTACCCCATTGTTAAAATGGGGGTTCTTTACAATTTCTACCCAGCAGGATTTCATGATTTCTGTAGATCTGTGACTATTTCCCATCCTTTCCTCTTCTGAATGTGAGTTTTTATTGTAGTTATCCTTTCCTGATCCACCATCACATAATGGGTATGTGTATGTGTATGTGTGAGTGGAGAGGTGCATATAATATTTTTAAAAAATCTTGTAGGAGGCCAGACCACAGGAAGCCATATCTGGAAATGATGAAGAGGAATGCATTTCACTCACAAGTAGAGGACCTTGAGCTGTATAGAGTTACTAATGAGATTACATTAGGAAAAGAAACATGTTCTGTGTGTTATTAGAAGAGAGTACACAGGTTTGGGGGTTGCCAAAAGGGTGGATTGTATTAGAAACTATTAGTTGTTCCCAATATCCATTTCCTGCTTCTTCCACAATTAAAAACAAATTTTTTTAGTTGGACAAACAGGCAAGATAGACAGAATTCTAAGATCACCCACAAGATTCTTAACACTAGTGTACATACCCTGTATAACCCCTCGCCCTGAGTACGGCAGGATTTGTGAATGTGATGGGATTTCACTCCTGTGATTAGATTGCATTACATGGCAAAGGTGCAGGTATTTTGCAAGAACCTGAACCTGAATTAGCTTGGAAGCAGATTGTTCCAGTCAAGCCTCCAGATGAGAAGAGAGCCCAGCCAACACCTTCATTTCAACCTGGTGAGATCCTGAGCAGAGGATCCAGTGAAACCTTGCTAAGACTCCTGATCCACAAAAACTGTGAGATGATAAATATGTGTCAGGTTACGCTACTAAATTTGTGATTATTTGTTACACAAAAATAGAAAATGAGTAGAGGTACATATTTAAACATTATACTTCTAAACTTCTCTTGCAGTAGGTGTGGTCTGCGACTAAATTCTGGCCCGTCAGACAGGAGCTGAATTCAACTGTGCAACTTCTGAATCATTATTGTAAAGGTAAATAATGGCCATACTTTTAATTCTTTTGAATATATACCCAGTGGAATTGCTGGATCATATGGTAATCCTATTTTTATTTATCTATTTTTTCTGGTAAAAAATATATAACAAAATTTACTATCTTAACCACTTTTAAGTAGTGTTAACTATATGTACCTCATTGTGCAACAGATGTCTAGAAATATTTTCATCTTGCAAAACTGAAACTCTATACCCATTGAACAATGATTCCCTTTTCCCCGTCCCTCCCAGCCCCTGGCAATCACCATTCTACTTTCTTTTTTTTTTTTTTTTTTTAATTTTATTGCATTTTTATTTATTTATTTTATTTATTTTTATTTTTTTAAATATTTATTTTTGGCTGTGTTGGGTCTTCGTTTCTGTGCGAGGGCCTTCTCCAGCTGCGGCAAGTGGGGGCCACTCTTCATCGCGGTGCGCGGGCCTCTCACTATCGCGGCCTCTCTTGTTGCGGAGCACAGGCTCCAGATGCGCAGGCTCAGCAGCTGTGGCGCACGGGCCTAGCTGCTCCGCGGCATGTGGGATCTTCCCAGACCAGGGCTCGAACCCGTGTCCCCTGCATCGGCAGGCAGATTCTCAACCACTGCGCCACCAGGGAAGCCCCACCATTCTACTTTCTGTTTCTAAGAGTCTGACTACCTTATTTACCTCATTTAAGTGGAATCATACAGTATTTGTCTTTTTGCGACTGGCTTATTTCACTTAGCATAGTGTCCTCAAGGTTCATCCATGTTGTAGCATGTGACAGAACTCCCTTCCTTTTTAAGTCTAAATAATATTCTGTTGAATATATATACCACATTTGTTTATCCATTCATCTGTCGATGGGCATTTGGGTTGCTTCTGCCTCTTGGCTATTGCGAATATTGCCGCTATGAACATAGGTGTACAAATATATCTTTGAGATCCTGCTTTAAATTCCTTTGCATATATACCCAGAAGTGGGATGCTGGATCATATGGTACAGTAGTTCTATATTCAATTTTTTGAGGAACCTCCAATGATGTTCTCTACAGAAGTTGAATCATTTTAAACCCCACCAATATTGCACAGGATTCCAATTTCTCCATATCCTCACCAATACTTGTTATTTGGGGGAGTTTTTGATAGTAGCCATCTTACTGGGTATGAAGTAGAATCTCATTATGGTTTTGATTTGCAGTTCTCCAGTAATTAGTGACCTTGAGTGTCTTTTTCATATGCTTATTGGCCATTTGTATATCATCTTTGGCGAAATGTCTATTCAAGTCCTTTGCCCATTTTGTAATAGGATTATTTGACTTTCTGTTGTTGATTGGTAAGTACTCTTTATGTATTCTTAAAGTACTCTGGATATTGTTGTCCATGGTTTTGAATTCACATCCAGGAAAATATTGCCATTTCTTGATGCTAGCCTAACACATATTTTCTGCCTTGCAGAAATGCCTGGAGGATGGTGATCCACTTGTTGTAATGTGCAGGAAAAAAACACATCTAATTTTTCTTCCCTCACTTTTCATATGGACTGCTATTCTCCATGCACTTGAAGCCAGTCACCTTCTCTTTCTCAAAGGACTTCTCACAGTTTTTTATTTTCTCAGGACCCCCAATCTCCTTCCTGCTCCTGCATGACTACAAGTGTTGAGCTGGAGAAGGAAGACAGAGTCCATGTTAGTTCGCCATTT
This sequence comes from Eschrichtius robustus, assembly GCF_028021215.1. Taxonomy (NCBI): domain Eukaryota; kingdom Metazoa; phylum Chordata; class Mammalia; order Artiodactyla; family Eschrichtiidae; genus Eschrichtius; species Eschrichtius robustus. Next base: position 40,643,027 of record NC_090834.1, read on the forward strand.
TGTCAAGAAGTGGAAGTCCCGACCTTTTTTATTACTTTCTTTGTGGTGGAAATAATTTGGTCTGATGGGGTCTAATCACAATTCCATGGGTGGGTTGGAGGTTAGGGGTTAATATGCTATATGCTCTCTGCTCTTTACAAGCAATATTAAATAGTGAGTAAGAGTGCTGGGAGAGAGAATTCTTATAAGAATTTTGCAGGTATATTGTATTGTGATAAACTTGTGAAATACAGCTTTCTTAGAAAAAATTGTAGAATGATTTAATGAAGAATACTAGTATAATTTGCTGATCCCATTTGCCTCCTGGAAAGCTGGGGGAGAGTCATTATTTTTAGGGGACTTCCAGAGCAAAGAAGAATTGGACCAAGATTATAGAAGTATACTAAGCAAAGGAAATTCTGTTACCAATCCTCAATGAACATTTAACTCAAAGGCCTGTTGTGAGGATTATATGAATTATTCATGAAGAAGCACAGCACAGTGATTAAGAAGATAGGCATCAGAGTTAAGTAGACTTAAATTGTACTTCAGGTGATCTTGAAATATTTAAACTTACAAAGCTTCAGAAATGTTTTACTCTGTAAAATAGGGATAATAATAATACCTTAACAATCAGATTCTTTAGAATTTTTTGAACCACTTCATGGAAAATACAGAAACTTTGCAATTACATAGTTCTATTTACAATGAACCCTTGACAGCCTTTATGCTCTGATTTTCATATATATTACATCTACATGCATTACAAACTCCACCAGAAAATGCTGTAAGTTTTGCTTTAAAAAGTGTTATGTATTTTAAATAAATTAAAAGGGAAAATAGTCTTTTATATTTATCCAGATAGTTCCCATTATTAATCTTCATCCTGAAAGTCCAAGTTTCCCTTGTTATCATTTCTCTTTAGCCTGAAGAATTTCCTTTAGTGTATCTTGTCGTGTGTGTCTGCTGGCAACACATTCTCTTAATGTCCTTCATCTAAAAATGTCTTCATTGCACCACCATCCTTGAAAGATGTTTCTGTGATATATATATATATATATATATATATATATATATATATGCAGTTTTACCGTTTTTTTTCTTTAAACACTCTAAAGATTTTGCTCTGCTGTTTTCTATCACTCATAATAATTGCTGGGAAACCTGTGACCCTTAGAATTGTGCTTCCCTGTATATTAATGTGTCATTTTTCTGTAGCTGCTTTTAAGATTTTTTTGGTTTTCAGCAGTATAATTATGATGTGTCTAGGCATAGTTTTCTTTGAATTTATCCTGTTTTATGTTTTCTGAGCATCTTGAATCTGTAAATTTATGTTGTTGGTCAAATTTTGGTAAGTTTTTTTGGCTAGTTTCTTTTTAAAAAAATTTTTTTTATTTATTCATTTATGGCTGCGTTGGGTCTTCGTTTCTGTGCAAGGGCTTTCCCCAGTTGCGGCAAGTGGGGGCCACTCTTCATCGCGATGCGTGGGCCTCTCACTATCGCGGCCTCTCTTGTTACGGAGCACAGGCTCCAAACGCGCAGGCTCAGTAATTGTGGCTCACGGGCCCAGCTGCTCCGCGGCATGTGGGATCTTCCCAGACCAGGGCTCGAACCCGTGTCCCCTGCATTGGCAGGCGGATTCTCAACCACTGCGCCACCAGGGAAGCCCCTGGCTAGTTTCTTTAAATAGTTTTCTCTGCCTAATTTTTTCTACTTCTTCTGGGCTCCAATTATTTGTATATTAGACCTTTTGATATTGTCCTATATGTCCCTTGGGCTCTGTTAACATTTTTTTCTCATGCTTTTTCATATTGGATAATTTCTATTGATTTATTCATTTCTGACATTTTTCTCTGTTAAGTCCATTCTGCTGTTAGGCCCAGCCAGTGAATCTTTTTATTTCAGGGACTGTATTTTTCTTAAAATTTCCATTTGAATCTTTTATATTTGATTCCTCTGCTGAGTTTTACTATCTTTTCATTGATTACAAGTGTATTGTCTTTTATTTCATTGAACATAGTTCAATATTAGCTGCTTTAAAGTCATTGTCTAATAATCCTAACATTTTTGTCATCTGGAATTTAGCTTCTCTTTACTTTTTCCTTTGACACTAGGTCTCACTTTCTTGGTACTTTTAATGTCAAGTAATTCTGAATTGTGTGTTTGGCATTTATGAACATTGTTTTAGAGCCTCTGGATTCTGTTTTATTTCTCTGCAAAGTACCAAGGCTTTTGTTTAGCAAGAAATTAACTTGGTTTGAAACAAACTGAAGATTCTGTTTTGCTTGTAGTGGGTAACAACTCAAATCTTGCTTCAGTTCTTTTAACTGGAAGAGTAGTAGGTTTTTTATCTGAGCTGCTTGCATTCTGCCTTTATGTTATTCAAATCAAACTAGGGTTTTTAAAAAACTTTTGTTTTTATTGAATGATTTTTAAAATTCTATAGTGCTTTACAATTTTCAAAAGTTTCACACAGATGATTCCATATAATAATATCATAATAACCCCCTTTTTTCCCCTACCCCTGTTGCCCCTCTCCCTTCCCTCTCCCCACTGATAACCAACCACGAATTTGTTCTCTATATCTGAGTCTGCTTCTTTTGTTGTTTTACTCACTAGTTTGTTGTATTTTTTAGATTCCACATATATGTGATATCATACAGTATTTATCTTTCTCCATCTGACTTATTTCACTTAGCATAATGCCCTGCAAGTCATCCATGTTGCTGCAAATGGCAAAATCTCATCCTTTTTTCATGGCTGAATAGCATTCCATTTTGTGTGTGTGTGTGTGTATACCACATCTTCTTTATCCGTTTATCTGTTGATGGACCCTTAGGTTGCTGCCATATCTTGGCAATTGTAAATAATGTTGCTATGAACATTGGGTGTATGTATCTTCAAATTAGTGTTTTTGTTTCTTTCAGCTATACACCCAGGAGTGAAATTGCATATGTCTGAGTTTTTATACAGAGTTTAGAGTCCCCCTCTCTGGTTCTCTGTTTTGGAATTCTTGCCTCATTCTCTAGCTGCCCTGGGCTTCTCAGGCCAGAAAGATAGTGGGCTTTCTATGATAGTTTTTGCCACTCTGAATTGCACCACAATTTTGATCTGTCCATAGGTCAAAGCCACCAGAAAATGGGAAACTCACTCTCTGTTGGTCACTAACTCCACATTTTGACTTTGCCTGCTTCTGTTCACTCTCTTGACCCCTCAGGGTTTCGTTTTTTCTTTTTCTTCTTTTTTGGATTTTTTCTAGAGTTTATAGTTTTTATCTGTAGAAAGGATACTATACAATGAACTCTATGTAGAGAAAAACAACCCATTGTATGGGTATTTTTAATGCCATGTTAGAAATGAGAAAACTGAGTCTTGGTGAAGCATCTTAATCAAAATCACAGAGCAAGTAAGTGACAGAATCAGGATTCCAATTCAGATTTTTCTGGTTCCAAAATCTGTACACTTAACATTACTGTTCTTTATTAATCATCAAATAGACTCATATATAAATTATTACATCATCAGGCAGATGGTTTCAAGTGCTCTATTAACACAGTGCTAAAAATGAACTGGGTAGTAGAAAGTACATGCGTCTCCCGTTCAAGGATTCATCAGTTTCTACTAAACTTAGCTTGGAAAATCTATGTCAAGGTTTCAGGTGACAGTGAGTCAGCATTTTGGAAGGCAGGTAGGGATGGAGAAGCAATAAGATTTTTTTAATGAATCACTGTAGATGTTTATTCTTGTCAAGTGTTCCTGACTACGTATTCTCTCTGCCTATCAGGGGAGTACAGTTCTCTTTAAAAATTATAGAAATAAAAACCATCAGTTACCATCCTGTCCCTGCCAAGCTGGAGAATGGAACAGAAAGGCCAAGTCTTTCTGCTTAAACACATATTCATTCATTGTAATAGGTACTACAGTTTATACTGAACACAACTAGGCTAGTTGTTCCTCTGGGGAATGTACTTGCAAGTTAATATTTCAATTTCACTGGCCCTATGCTTTAAGATTTTCTTAAAAACATCAGTTGTGGGGCTTCCCTGGTGGCGCAGCGGTTGAGAGTCTGCCTGCAAATGCAGGGGACACGGGTTCGAGCCCTGGTCCGGGAAGATCCCACATGCCACGGAGCAACTAGGCCCGTGAGCCACAATTACTGAGCCTGCGTGTCTGGAGCCTGTGCTCCACAACAAGAAAGGCCGCGATAGTGAGAGGCCCGCGCACCGCGATGAAGAGTGGCCCCCGCTTGCCGCAACTAGAGGGAGCCCTTGCACAGAAACGAAGACCCAACACAGCCATAAGTAAATAAATAAATAAATAAAATTAAAAAAAAAAATCAGTTGTCAGTATAAATTAAATATAGTTTAAATCAACATAATTCTATTTATCCTAGCAAGGAAGTGTTTTTTTTTTTAAATGACTCATTGTCTAATTTTTTCACAGAAATAATCTTTGCATACTTTTATACCACATACACGAGGTGACTGGGATTCAGTCTCTATCAGAAAAATTCATTTTATGGTATCCTTCCTATGGCATTCCTTTGTCCTCTGTAACAGAAAATTACCAGCAGAAGCATTTCTCCTTCACCCAGTTCTGGTTCTCTTATCATAGTTCTATCCCTCTACCCTCCCTTCCTGCCCTGCTTGGGAATTTGAGAGGACAGGGAAAGATTACTAAAAGTTTGCCCTCTGTCCAACACCACTGCATCCAATAGTATATGTGTCTAATCTTTTCACACAATTAACAGGTCCTTCCCCATTTCCTCTTTCATACTGTTTTTGTGTGGACAATGGATTAATGCCAAAGTGATTTTCCCCTTCAGACACTTCCAGACCACAGAGACTTTAATACAACTCACAGTGGGACTGAAAGTTTCAGCTTCTGTTCTAGTGCCCTTTCTACAATGCTGGGCCAGGGGTGCAACGGAAATAGAATGATAAACATTAACTTTTTCCCTACCTGTTTTATACTTTCTCTATTACCCTTCCCATACCAATCACTTGCTTACATCTCAGCCCTGCTTCCTGTATCTTCCCCTCCTACAGCCACTATTTTTGAAGTTGTATTAGAAACTGTTGATATACATTAGTCCATTCCATCCTAACAACCCTTACGGAGACAGTAGTAATACTACTTACATTTGACTATTTACTACGTATCAAGCATTATTTTAAGCATTTAACACGTATTAACTCATCTAATCTGTGAGGCTATTATTATTCCTATTTTAAAGATAAGGAAGCTGATGTTCCATGCCTTGAATTACACTGCAAATAACTGGCAGAGGCAGGATTTGAATCCATGCCTGACTAACTCTAAAGCAGCCTTTAATTATGAGTTAATGAACAACTATTTAATCATTATTATTATTTTTTAATCATTATTTTCAGCCCCTAATCCGGTGAACATTTTGCCATCTCATCTCTCATATCCTTATCCTTTACGCGTCCCTATGTTCTCTTCCTCCCTTCCTCATCCCCCACGTCCCTCTGCCCCCTCATCCTACTGTTTGCCCACCTTCCTTTATTACCCTGTCCTCCCACTTCCCCTGACCTCCACATTCCTGTCACAATCATCCCCGTCCTTAAGGTCCTTGTCTCTTTCTTCTCTTGAGACCCTCGTTCGTAATATTCCCTGTTCCCTCTCTCTTATTTTTAAAATGTCCCTTCCTGCCGCAGACTCCTGGTCCCTCCTGCCTCACGGAATCCCCTCCCCTCCGGTGCCGCCCCCTCTCTTTCCCATCGACCAGCGGAGGCACGGCGGTCACAGCGGGCGCGGCGCGTGGGGGCGCGGGGGTCACAGCGTGCGTGGCGCGTGGGGGGCGGGCGTCTGAGGGAGCCGCGGGGTCCTCCGGCTCCCCGGCAGCCCCCGCGCGCGGTGCAAGTTAGGGGAACATGGCCGCTTCCGGTCTCCCTCCTGGGCCGGCGCGGGCCTGACCGCGGCCCCTGCCTGTCGCACTCCGCCCTGCGTTTCTCCAGCCCAGCAGCCGCGGAGGTCGCTGCAGGCTTTCTCTCCCGCTGCCTCCGCCGCGCCATGGAGAAGAGCTCGAGTTGCGAGAGTCTTGGCTCCCAGCCGGCAGTAGCACGGCCACCCAGCGTGGATTCCCTGTCCAGGTAACCGGGACGCCCAGGGCCTCGCCCAGCGTCCGAGGGGGATGACGAGGGGCCGGGGCCACGCTGGATGGTGCCACAGCTCGCCGCCTCTGGTTCCAGAAGACTGCGCCGGAATTCCTTCCCTAGGACTGGAAACGTCTTCTTTCTCCCTCTCTGGGGGTTAGAGGCTGGGAAAGAGGAGGTTAAAACTCACTGCTTCTTTTTCGGCTCCTCTACCTTTTGTATTCCGGGGTCGTTTTATCCGCGGTTGGGGAAGCCCCGGTTCATTACATTCTCTAATCTTTCATTCTTAATTCATTTTTTGGATAGCCCTCCCCCCATTTCCTCCCTGCCTTTCTCTCTTGACCACTCTTTCCAAAATCATCCTCCAGTGTTTTTTCCATCCGTCTTTAAGTCTTTGCTTTTCGGTTTCTTGCCGACTCTTTCCTCTCTTTCTCTTCGCTTCACTTATCTCTTTTACTATTTTCCTTACATTCTGATCTCCACCCCCGCCCCCGCCTTCCCCCCCCCCCCCCAACTTTGCTTTAAAATGTAAGTAAAACTACCCGCCACTGTGCTTTTCTGCTCTGAATCTTTCAGTTGAAAGTCATTATTCCCGAGTAACTAATGAGTGGTAGTTTTCTTCCTTCTTGGGCTACCGGTTCTCCAGGTTATTTCTCTTGTACCAGACGGGATTTTGAGGAGGACTTTACTATGCAGCTTTGCAGAGAGCTGTTGTGAATGTTAACTACACGTGTTTCAGACGCAGTTTTTTCCTTTGGTTTTAAAATAGTGATTTAAAATTTTATTAAGAAATAATTGGAAGACCTGTATTTGTTATATGGCCACAATGAAATCAGGTTCTTTTCCATTGAAAAATAGTCTAGTTGTTATTAGAGACTTATTAGATACTAAACCGCTGTGAAAACACACTATTTTCATTTTTTCCTGTGAATAAATTGAAGTTGCTCTGTCTCTTTTAATTCATTTTGGATTCTGCTAGATATGGGTGATACTGCCATTTTTTTTCCTGTTGCTGTTTGGGACCTCATTGGGAAATCATTAGCTGATCCCACCGTTCTAAATTAGATTCTCTTAAATGCGTTCATAGCAACCTGCCCACGCTTTTTTCAGAGTCCTTAACAAGCACAGTGTAATTTTTGGTTTAATTGTCTTCTCTACTAGGCTATAAGCTACTTGCGGACAAGGATCGTATTCATCTTCATATCACCAGCATTAAACAGAGACCCTGCCTGTCAGAGGTGCTTAATAAATGTTTTTTTTTGAATTTGTATATTGAGTTATCCAGGAGAGAAGAACTTTTCTTTGTGTTTGATTATGTACAGTGTACATTTGTTTCAAGTAATTTTTAGGTTTATGTTTATTACTTGGAAATTTAGAAAGCTGGGGATTTACACTCAGCTGTAAAATCATTCAGAAAACAGGTTGGAAAATTACAATTTTATGGGAGAATTATGAATGACAACTATGGCCCAGGATAGAATGTAAAGAACACAAATGAGGCAACTAGTAATCTCATCCAAGGGAGAGGATTTGGAACCACAGGAAGCAGCATAGTGTTGTTAGAAAGAAAGTACTGGAAATCAGGAGGCTCAGGCTCTTTTAAAGTCCTAGGCTCAGCTAATGATTTGGCCTGTATCATTTAACCTTTCCAGTCTGCAGTTTTTTCATCTTTTGAAATAAGGGGGTTGATCTAGAAAACCTGTAAGGTCCTGTGGAGCTCTAAAATTCTTTATCTTAATGATAATACTTGATGATAATAACCTTTGTTATGAATTTTTGCAATTACACTAAATAGATGTCTGTTAGTGTTACAAACTAATGTACATACCTGTGCCACTTAAGCACAATTATTTTCTAAAAAAAAAAAAAGCCCAGCAACTTTAAAGTTTATATATATATATATTTTTTTAACTTCTTAATGAAACATTATGTTACATATAAATTTGAGAAGATTAAGAACTCCTTGAATTTTGACTAGAGTATTAGCTTCATCCTCTCCAGACTAAAATATAAGTATGACTCTACTTTCACAGGAAAATGCCAGCTTTCATTCCTCTTCTCTAGAAGGTGGAAAAATAACATTTATTGATTGTCTACTGTATACAGTCCACCCTGCTAAATTCTTTCATATCTTTTATTTCATGAATCATAACACCTGTTTGTGGCATTCTCTTTAATCAACATTATAGAAAAGCTGCATTGTAGACAGTTGTTAGAAAGCTTAATTTTAAACTTAATTTAGGGTAACAGTCACAGATGATTCTAGTACACGGGGGGCGGGGGTGGACAACTGTTACAAAAGCAATGTTAAGTGGCTACCCAGATTAAGTTTATTACTTTTGTTAGCCTATAGTAAAGCAAAATATTGGTGTTTGAACTGTATTATCTCAGCCTTTTGCAGAAATCTCACCCTTAAATTGTAGTTATGCTTTTGTTTTATACAATTAGGAAATTTTCATTTTCAAATTTTCAATTAGGAAATTGCCTTGTGAAATTGTTTTGATATCTCCTGTAGAATAATAGTTAATACTGTTCAGTGTGTTACAGATTGTCTTTTACACATTCGATTAACAAATTTCTGTTGAGTTTAGTTCAAAGGAAAATTGTTTATGCAAAAAATTATGTATATTTCCTATTTGTTTGAAAATGGAAACTATTAACGCATCTTCAGTTTGGCAAGAGACTTCAGTCAGATTTATAACTGAAGTTGGTAGTATACTCATCTTTAATTTCTTCAAGTACTTCTATTAGGTGAATTCAGTTTAAATATTATGTTTAAATGTGTTAATTTGTAAAATGTTTTACACTCTTCTGGGAAGTAGGAAGAATATAAATCTGAAAAATAGTACTGTAACCTATGTGGTTGCCCATTGTTTTTTGGAAAATGACACACTCCATTTAAGTTGGGTGACTGGCTCTTGTGGGATCTGTAGTTCACACTAAGCATATATTGAGTCTTGATATCTATATATCTACTGTCTGTATGTATCTATAAATCTGTAGTCAGCTCAGGATTGCTATTGCTCTAGCTTTGCCTTCTAGGTCATCTTAGGCCTGATATCTTTGATCACAGAAGAACAGTTTCATTCTTAATATGATGTTCACATAGCAGTTTCCTAATCAGCTGTATATGATTAGGAATTATGTCATCTTGCATCCTTACAAAAAGTAATTTTCTTTGGTGAGTCCTGCTTGGTATTGTCTACTTAAGTGAGCTGTTCAGCAGCTCTTGTATATCCTGCTATTGTCCATTCATCACACGTGTCCTGCCCCGCAGAGAGAGAGTTGTGAAAAAATTCACTTCAGCACACTGTTTATCTGGCTGTATTCCATAATTTTCTTCTTGTTGGTTTTGCTCTGATTCTTGTGTAGGATATTGATAAAACAATACTGTAGGCTGGATATGGTAGCTAGGGTAGGCCTGAGCCTTAGAATTGTAGAAGTTACACAGCACAATTTGACACTATATTGGTACTATTCTGCCTTCTTAGTCTGGTTTTCCATTTTGTACACTGTTATAAAATGTACTGCTTAAGTGAGTTTCTTTGATTACTTTTTGCATTGCATAATCACATGCTAATATATCTAGTGCTGAATATGTGCCCAGTGAATGATTGAATAAAGAAATGTTGACTGAATGTTCACCACTTGTCTTATTTGCTGTTTCTATTCAAAGAATTAAAAAGGGTTTTCTTATGTGGAATTTGGCCTGTAAAGTCACAACTTCAGGTTCAAGCTGGGAAGTTACCCTTGCATGAAGCCTCCTGACACCCTGAGCTATTTTATTGGCTGCATTATCTTTTCTGTGCCCACTCCTATATGTCTTCACAACATTGTTTCCTTAGCCTACCGGATTTTCCATCTGTCTTGATTACTTTGGTCTCTTTCTCTCTAATTTATTTTGTCAGTCATTTTATTTAATGTATATTTCTTTCATCCTATATATATCCTCATTTTCTAATTACTCTGGGCACCACTTGTTTGTCTCAGATGATTTTGGGTTATCAGTTGATTTCTAGTCTGTATATTCATTAGTATTTATGAGCATTCTGTATTTATGTTTAGCTTAGATTAAAAAAAAAATCAGAGGGGAGGTGCACATAATGTAATCAAAAAAGTAGCTCCAACTAATTAGATTTTTGAATTGCATGTCTTCCTTAAAATTATCATCATTCGAAAACAGTAGATCCTGGATTTCTGTTTCCATGAGTTTTGATGGTACTCATAGCCTGAAGAGGTAGGAGAGTTTTTAAGATTTCTAAAATACATTTTGTCATAAGGTCTCATTTCTAGTTTCAGCCCCAAGGTTACTTAGAGGTGATGTAAGTAGGAAATATCCTTTTAGGTTGTTTTTTCAGTAGTGGTGATGGATTTGTATCCAATCACACATTCTTACCAATACTCCTTTTGACTCTTGGCATGTCTTCTGAGGCAGCTGGCCTGATTGGTGGTAGAAACTATAGCTACAGAACAAAGTGAAGCTGATAGGTTGACTCTTCAACCTTGGCCTTATTATTAACACCTTGCATCAGACATGGAACATTTTGGTAGCCTAAAAATTACTTATTTTGGGTTTCATTATAACAGGACCCTAAAAGAACCTTAAAGTTCTGTTAGATAAGATCCAGTATTCTTGTGAACTAATCAGTAATTGTATATATTTTTCTGGAAGAACATTTAAATTACTTACCAATCAAAAGTGTACAAGTTAATACTAAAGCTGAGACTGGGTCCTGTGTATGTTTTATTCATTCTTCCTTATGCTATCATCAATAGTCTTCTATTAATATAAGTCAGTAGTTCCAGGACAGTAGCATCAACATCCCTTGGGAATTTGTTAAAATACAGATTTCCTGGGCCTACCTCAGATCTAACTGAATCAAAAACTTTGAGGGTGGAGACCACAGTTTGTATTTTAGCAAGACCTCCAGGTGACCCTGATGCATGCTGAAGTTTGAGAACCATTGTCTTGGGTCTTTTCCTGATTGTTGCCTAGCAACTCCATCAATATTAGTTGAAATGGACTAGGTTAAGGTCTGTGTTAGAACTACTGTAAGCCTATTACTTGAGAGCACTTTTGTAAAAATATCGACTGAAGTAGTGAGAGGTAAAAGTCATCTCTTGTGGATTTATTATATCTCGCTCTTTGGAAATTTCCTGAGCTCTTTTCTTTCATAGCCACAAGAAAGAACACCAAATCAAGAATATATGTTTTAGGCTTTTCTTAAAAATAGATCCTTGGTGAGATGCATTAGTGGTAACATACATATTAAAAAAGTGTTATAAAGAATTCCAGGAGGCCATCACCTGAACCAATAAAGGATTATGCCCAAGGGAAGGAAATAACCCAGATACAGATGTTCAGTAAGCAGTGAGTTTATTTTGGAAAGCTGCCAGTTAATGCTATTGTATTCAGATTCATCAGGGACAAAGGTTGCATGTGATTCAGGACTTGACCATTCTCTAGATTAGTATAGAATATTTTCTCTTTTTTTTTTAAATTTATTATTATTATTATTAATTTTTATTTATTTATTTATTTATGGCTGTGTTGGGTTTTCGTTTCTGTGCGAGGGCTTTCTCTAGTTGCAGCAAGTGGGGGCCACTCTTCATCGCGGTGCGCGGGCCTCTCACCATCGCGGCCTCTCTTGTTGCGGAGCACAGGCTCCAGACGCGCAGGCTCAGCATTTGTGGCTCACGGGCCTAGCTGCTCTGCGGCATGCGGGATCCTCCCAGAACCAGGGCTCGAACCCGTGTCCCCTGCATCGGCAGGCAGATTCTCAACCACTGCGCCACCAGGGAAGCCCCGAATATATTCTCTTTTTAGAGGAAGTTAGTTTTGAATAGGTAAAGCACTTGCCGTCTCTTGGCCTACTCTGATTTAGTTAAATCAGTGGATAGGATTAAAACTATTGAGAGGTGATATGGGTAGGGAGTGATTTTATAAGCCTGCATTCCACAGGAAGTCAGGTTAAAAACGGAACTATATAAAATGAAAAGATTGATACAAGGTTCTTAAAATTAAAGGGACTAGAGAAGATGCCCTCTTAATGAAAAGAATAACCTCAGTTCCCTTTCCTGTAGCTTTATTACACAGAACTGACTGTGCTTATCCCTCTTAATGTGTTTCTCTATATGTACCAATGTTGTCATCACTATAGACCACTAACGAGCAAGCTTCATAATTCTTCCCCTGGCCAAGTACATAGTACCCATGCAGTAATTGCTGATGAACTTTTCTTCTTTCAAAGACTCTTTACTGGGTGTGATTAGCTCTTGGCCTCTTTAAGTACTTTTTAGTCTATATTAAATAAGTGCAAATGCTATGTTTTCAATATAATAAAAATTAACTTTTAAAATGTTTCAACCTATACACTTCAAAAAACCTAAATACACTTACTTGGAAAACTCTTCTTCTTTATTATTTTTTTAAAGTTAGGATTTAGGCTTAGAGTATAACAGAAAACCCAAACTAACAGTGGCTTAAAACAGATAATTTTGTGTTTTTTTCCCCCATGGTAAAAGCCTGGAGATAGTTAATACAGATCTGATATAGTGGATATAAAGTATCAAGGACACAGACTCTTTTTAACTTAGTGTATGTTACATTCCAGTGTTACCTCAAAAACTGAAATTGCTATTGCAATGCTTTACCCATTGGATCTTCATTAGTCGAAAGGAAGGAGGAAAGGAAGAAGAAAGGCATGTTCCTCTATGTAAAGGATACTTTTTGTTTGAAGTCACATACCGCCTTGAAGCTTACATCCGGTTGGCCAGATCATGGTCCCATGGCCATACCTAGCCACAACGGAGGCTAGGATACGTAGTCTTTTCTGGGAGGCTTTATTCTGAGCTGGAAATTGGAGGTCTATCTTTAAGGAATAGGAGAGAATGGGTATTGGAGATAGTCAACAACTTCTCCCACGTATACACATAAATCATCTTAAAGCAAGGAAAATATTTTTCAGTTCAAGTGTACAACACTTAACTTATGCCAAAGGCATTCTTAGATTTGCCTGCAATGACCATAATAGAAAATGCTCGGAAAGAGAGAGATGATATATTGTAGCCGACTGAAAAAGAGAACTGTATCTTGGAATGCTCTAAACTTTTAAGCTTTTTACTTTTTTTTGTTTGTATTATCTTGGGCCAGATTTTTATAATCTTAATCTAGGACTATAAAATAAAGGGGATAGACTTATTAATTACCAGGTCATTAAGTGAAAGGCAAATAGAAATCAAATGAGGAATGATCAGCTATGTTATTTCATTTGAAGAGCTCAAGGAGTTGCCTGGTAAAGTAGTGGTGGTATGAGGATGATGGCCTGCACTGATTATTCCTCTGCAGTTTGGCGTTCATTCTCAAGCCATGTGTCCATGTGTTTTATCTCCCCCTAGAATATTGCATCAGGTCATACTTAGGTATTTTCTCTCATTTCAGTTCAAAAGCTTTGGTCTTCATAAGAGAACTAAAGCAGGCCATTTTGGGCCATGTTAATTTATGAATGCTTTTGCCAGTATCTTGTGTTTATTTTTACATCATCGACCTAAAGGTTTGATTGAAAATTCAGAGAAATCAGTGTTTTATACATTTTTGTGTCATCTAACTTAAATATTAATATTTTAAGTATGTAATGTCAAACAGAAGGAGTTCAATCATTTGGAGATAAGTAGAGGAGGGTAGAGGAGTCTCTTCTGGGTTGATACAGCATTATTCATTGTGCTCATAGGGTTTAATAGGCATGAGTTACAAATATATCCATCTCCTTTCTTAACAGAATTGCTATTACTGAAAACAGCAAGTGAATAGTTGTTCAACTAGGACTTTGTTAGGAGGTTGTGTATTAGCAAAAGGTGTAATAACTTTGGCTGATGATGGGCTAGTGATGATGAACCTTAATTTTCTTGAGTTGAGCCAGGAAATGCAGCAAAGCTCAAAAATAAAATTTTAATATGATATGAATGTCCTCTGTTACTAGTATTGGATAATACTCTTCCATTATAACCAAAGGCAGTACCTAAAAATATGAACATCTGAGATAAGCTTTGCCTTTCAAGTGGTAGAAAGTTGTTGTAGTAAACAATTAATAGTATTAATATCAACAGTCCCAATAATAATAATATAAATAATAGCACTTAACATTTATTGAGTGCGTACTATATGCTAGGCATAGTGGTAAATCCCTTATATGCATTTTCTCATATAATCCTCATAACTGTATAAAATAAACAGTATTATTGTTTCCATTTTACAGATGAGAAAACTGAAGATTAGGGAGAGCAGTTTGACATTTGAACCCAAGTCATGTTTAACTTCAGCATCTTCTGTGCTGTAATGAACTCATCATACCTGACGATCTGGTGCCCCAGCTCCAGGGCAAAACTTGGTAGTTAAGGGCAGTCCCAGGGCAGGTCAGTTGGGTTGTCTTGATGAGGAAATGAGTTTCCTTGACCAGCTATACTGCTGAGCAGGAGAAGGATAAGGTACACAATACATTAGTGAATTCAGAATGTCCGTCTTTGGAGAGAATTTTCTCTAGCTTTGAATGTTTTTTTCTTCTGACAGAAAATAGGATTTTTTTTTTCTTTGCCTGATGATTAAGAGGATAGTATCATTTTCATTCAGAAGAATAGTTTTACATTTTGAACATCAGATAAATAATAAAGCAAGTAAACATGATGCCAAAGCCTCTTCCCAACCCTCCCTCCCCTGTAGGCTTTACAGAATACTTTAGAATACTTTACTGTAGGGTTCCTTAAATATCTGAATTCCCCTAAGTTCCTTTGTGTTTATTTACAGTTAATGTGTTAAGAGCCATTGACATTTGAAGATCATCAGAAGTGAAGATAAAACATCTCAAAAATTATAATGTAAGTGAATGGGAAAATGGAAATAAAAAATGGACAGAAGGGAATATTGCCAACAATATTTCTGCAATTCATATATTACCCCAAATGCAATTTATGCATATGACTAACCAGTAACTTCAAACTTTAGTCCCAGTTCCAAGTCCTAGTTCTTAAAATTCTATTCTCTTCTACCTAGGGAAAACAGTCACTAAGTTTTAGTCATCAGTAATTTTCCATTAGGATTCTTTTGGCTTCCATGTACTGTTTTTTGCTTTTTTCTCCTTAGTACTTTGCACTTTGACAAGGGCTGATGTTGTATTTAAAATTGTATGTGTGTAGAGACTGAGGTCTTCGCTTTCTAGCTGCTGATGTATGTTTTGCACAGTTTTAATTTTACTATCGTTCTGTATGTTTCTTAGGCAGAACTATGACCAGTAAGCTAGCTAGCCTCCTCCCTGCCTTCCCTTCTGTCTTAACCAGCTCCCTTCCTTCCTTTCTTACTCTCTGTAAGTATTTGTTTAACATAGATTATATCCTGAACGTTGAGCTAGATCCAGAATTCCTAAGACCTTGTTTCTGAAATAAGTTATGTCATCTTGCTATGTCATCTTTTTATACAGTTGGTGCATTAGAGATCATGTAGTTAATTTCTCAAGTGTGGCTGAGGCCCGCCTGTACATTTCAGTCACTTGTGGTGCTTGGTGAGCACTTAGCTTCCTGGGTTCCAGGCCAGACATTCTGAATCGCTGGGAGTGGGCCCAGGAGTCTCTACTTAAAGTGAGAACCCCACCGATCCAGTTACTTTTTGGATTCTATACAGCTCTGTAAGTTTGCAGTTGAGGGAACAGACCTAGAGAAGTTTAATAACTTTACCCAAAGGCACCATAAGTGTTAGAAGGCCAGGAATGGTTGGTGGTGTTTTCTCCAAAGTCACGGAGATATTTAGTGCCAGAAGTGATCTGCCGACTCCTAGACTTCAAGTCACGTTGTGGGTTTTATTAGGCCAGACAGCGTATATATATATAAAATCATAGGCAGTTCATCACTGTTCCTGAAAAAAGTAACTAAAAAAATAACTGAAGAACATCAACTGTTTGTTTCTTCATCTTTAGTCAGTTATATGACTGGTTCTAACTTTGAAATCACTGGGGTTAGGGGGGAACCCCTGGTAGTCCAGGAAGAGGAAAAAAACCTTTTATTCCCCCCATGGCACTATCCCTACTTGGTCTTTAAATTTTATGCTTCTGAAAAGGAAGGATCTGATTTCCTTTTTGAATGATGGTAGCTAGCATAGTGCTTTGCAAATAGTAGGTGCTCGATAAATAGTATGAACAGGTTACTGTTAAAACTTTGTTTTTTTCCTTTGTATTCTATAAGCTACTATTAGGAGTGGTTTTATTTGCTTTGTACAGAAGCTGATACTTTATATACCAAGCCAGAGACCTTAAATAATTGAAGTCATTTATATTTATGATACTCCATTGTTGTAGTTGATATTCACAATATCTCTGAGGGACTAAATTATTCTAAAGTATTTTCTGAACTATATGTATTTGAATTAATTTTAGTGTTGTATGTGTATTTTATATTGTATTGTGTATGGTATATTGATAGTTACTGAATTGTAAACTTACATTAGTAAATGTCGTTATCCAGTTTTCTTTGAAATATTCTGTAACTCTCAAATTAACAACTGAGTTTAACTATAAAATGCTATTATTCAATTTTCCGGAAATTTTGGTACATGTTTTAACTGTAAGATTTTTAAAAAGACATTTTAAAATCACATATTCATTTCTAATAAGCTGTATTTTTGTAATTTAAAATTTTCTTCCCATCAAATATATTTTTTTTGCTCTTTTTGTAACCACAGACTTAAAATTGTAAATATGGTGGTTCCAAAAAAGAGTCTTATCATGCAGTATAATTCCTTCATTGTATTTCTTGATACTTTCTTAGGCCTGTGTTTTTCAGTTCGGATTCTGCTTCTTAACTATGACTCTGGATGAGTCCCTTGATTTCTCTGAGCCTGATTCCCTTATCTGGAAAAAGGGTAAAATGATACTTGCTGTCCTATTTTTACAGAATCGTTGTGAGACCTAAATATGATGATTTATGTTGATGACAATAATTTAAAAGAATAGTTAATGCCTGTGTAGTGTGTACCATGTAGTAGGCACTGTTTTAAGTATTTTACATATATTCATTTAATTCTCATAACAGTCCTGTGAGGTATAAGAATTATCATTATCCTCACTTTATAGATGAGGAGTCTGAGGCACAGAGAGGTTAAGTAACTTCCTTGAGGTCACAACAGGGTGGTAGAACCAGAATTTAGTACCAGGCAATCTAGCCCCAGAGATGGTAATATGTATGGAAGATAAATGTGTGTGAGAGCTCTTTGACATTTGTAAAGGGCTGTGCTAACGTGAAGTATTATTATTCTAAAAGTACTTTAAAAGAGAGATGTTTTCCTCATCCTTTTTATACAGATAGAGGAAAAAAAGGCAAAAACAAGCAAGAAAAAATAACCAGCTTAATCTGGTAAATAGCGAATAGTATTCAAAATTAAGGAGGGATAAATCGCGGAATGATGCCAATACATTAGATTTTTAATTTAACCATTCCAGGCTAGGAAGAGAAAGAGACGTTGAATGCTCTTATTTTCCTACAAAATGTTTTAGTGAGTGCAGGACAAAACAAAATAAAACACCTATGTCAACTTCACTTATATGACTGAAGTTTGTGCAGAAAAGTTATATCTCATTATGCTGATGGGGTTGTGACCAATTAATAGTAATAATTTGTTTTTCTCTGTCTTGGGAAAACAAAATGTCTGTCTAGAGAGCCTAAAGAATGGATATGTGACTTCATGGTTTTAATAATGAATTCAGATTTGCATAATAGAATGAGAAAATTACATGCAAGTTCATTTATTAAAGCATGAATTCCCCGTGTGTTTCCTATTGTTTGTCCAGGTAAAAGTGTTTGTTGAGCAAGCATTTACAGAATAGGTCAACTCTCCTCTTTTTAGTGTTTCTGCCCTTATACTTCAATTTGGATGGAAGTGTTCGTTTCTAAAAGGAAATGCAATTTCAGTGTAGTGCGCTTTGAGCTCTATTCTTACCAACGTTCAGTTTAGTGTGACATTTTTCTCAGCTAAATTGCTCACTTTTCCTCTCTAGGCTACTTATGAATCCATGTGAGTTTTAATTTCAGCTCTCATCAGAGTTTGAATCAGGATTTTTGAAGGGGTTCTGAGAAACTCTTTTAAGAAGTTGCTGAGGGTGTTGGGATTGGTGCTGGGACTGAAAGTCCCTCCTCCTCTCCAGTTCTCACCCCATTCCCCGTGGACACACTCCTTTTGGCTAGAATACTTTGGCTTTTACCTATTTATTTATATTTCTAGATAAGATCTTTGAAGAAATAATACTCTGCAGAAGAAAAACATGTATGTAAACCATTTTCTATACAACCTGGTTTTTCACACTTTCTGTTGCATTACTAAGTAATATGCCCTAACTTTTAGTTAGGGAAATGTAGCTGATAGACCTGAAAATAAAATAATACAAATTAAACTGTATCCAAGGTCATGTGTACCTCAGAACCTAGGGATTTTCCAGACTAAGTGCCAACATGCACTGCACCAGCTGTCTCAGAGCTCAGATCCCCTTTGTTTCTCTGAAGAATACAAAATGTAGGCTCTCATCTGTCAATCAGATGCCATGATGATAAGATCACTTATGTCATCTCTTTTATACTATAGATTGGTTAAGTTAAGAAATTCAGGTTTCTGGTGTAGCATTTAAAAAAATAATTACTATAAGCTGTAATTAATTTGTTTGGGGGAGTTGTTTATCTATTTTGGAGATCCTGCAAATATTCTGACAATACGTCTTTTGTATCCTAAGTGCTTTATACACACTGCAGGCCTTTTTTTTTTTTTTTAATAAAATTTCCAACAGAATGACTAATAGAGCATGAACAGTGCTTATGCACTGTAGTCCATTGTGTAAGTATTGACAGCAAAATTTGCATTTCTAGAAAAGCTCGTTCACAGTCAGAATACATTCTTTAATGTTCTTGGGCAAACATGCTATGTATGTGCTCAGGACATTACTTACAGGAGAATACTTTTTTGAAAAGAACCTTTTCTTTCCATGGAATACTGAAGAAAAATTGAATTGGCAGTAGGAGTGAAGCAGTTTAAATAAGGCAAGTGATTTAAATCTTATTGTAATGATTATAATCAGTAATGACTGGAAATAAAAGAAATTAAATCCTCGGGAGGCATTTGTTTACTAGGATATATAGAAAGATAGGTGACTTGTTTCCAGGTTGTTTTGAATTAAGAGTGTAAAATGTTGGTATGTTTATCTGCATCCCTAATTTTCAGACACACTTTTTCACTTTTGCTAGAAATGTTTTTATGGGATTTTGAAATGTTAAATCAGGAGAATTAAGAGGAGTATAACTATATTTTTGGCATCTTTTAGTGCTTGAATTTTATTTTTCTGTTCATTATTGTGAAATACCACCAGTGTTGGTGCAATTGACAATAAAGTAATGTTAATTCCATTAACAGTCCAGCAAACCAACAGAGTCAAAGAGGGTCAGTGCTTTGCTAACAGTTACATTGAAAAATACCGGTGATGGAATTGGTTTTGTGATTGAAGCTTTGGGCCAGTCTTCTGCTTGAATCTATCAGAAGTTACATAGGATGCATGTATGCATGTGTGTGAGGGTGTGTGTGTGTGTGTGTGTGTATGTGTATAATATGTGCCTATTTATATATATTAAAAAATTTTCCTCTTGATATTTGTGCTTAGTATTCAGTGATTCATCCGTTAACTAAAACTTTTTTTTTACGTTTAAAAGTTTATACGTTTAGTTATCTTAGTCAAATGAGGACATTTTACAGTGTACATCTGAGTGAAAAGTACTTTTAGGGCCAAGGGCTTTGCTTCATTTTAATTTAATTAGTGGGTTCCTTTTTAAAAGGAGACCCTTATTTCTGATTTCATACTGTTTTCCTTTCTGACAAGGGTACTCTTGTATTTCCACGGTGCTATTCGTTGAACGCTTTCTACCAGTTAAGTATTTAGTACGAATTGCTTTCTACAGGTCATGTTTTTTATCCTTACTATGGTCTTAATAAGATATCATTACCTTATTTTATAAAGAAAGAAGTTAGATTAAGTAACTTGCCTGAATTATTATTTGCTAAGCGGGAAACCAAGTCCTTGTGACCCTGCAGCTCATATTTTCAGCTACTGAGCACTTCTGCATCTGTGCTCTATGCTTTGTGTTCTCTTCTGTGTTTCCATTGCATCCTTTATATCCTTTCAGTCCCACATTTTACTATTATGAGATACTTAGATATCCAGCATCTTCCTTAGACCATAAGTCCCTTGAAGAAAATGAATCTGTTTTCAACACTGTCCCCAGTACATGATACATTGGTGATGTCAGTAAATGTCAATGAGAGGGGAGGGTATGAAATAGGAGACTTAGGAAGTTCCTGCCCTGCAAATGGAGGGGAAGAGTGTGAAGAGCCAGAGGGAAGATGGCTAGGAGGCCTTTAGTGGAGGTAGAGATTCTTAGTCTCCATCCTTGAAGAAGCTGAGGGGTACTTTGAGGCATGGGAATATTTGGAATTGATAAGTGACCCCTGCTATCTGGAGACAGGTTTTTCTGCCTTTGCAGCATTACCAGGGATGCGTGTAAGTTCACTAGTATTGAGGCAAGAAATACTTTGGTGGTAGGGACCAAAATTCATTTGTTTAGACATAATTGTCATAATTAGCAAGTTTTTAGCCTGATTAATTCTCAGGAATAAGTATAACTTAAAAAAAAATCTAACTGAAACAAACAAAAAAATTGAAAAGTAGAGAGTACCTTATTTAATACTATATATTTTGAAAAGCGTATAAAGAGTAATTTCTATCTTCCTACCAATAATTAGTTTGTATAACTCTGTTTGCCTAAATGCTACACTTTGAAATAGTAGAACTTTTGAGACCAAAAGGGTGGAACATTGCTCTTAGGAATAGTGTAGCAAGGGAAAAAGATATTCTGTTGCAATAACAGCAGACCAGTAAATGTGTGGGAATGACTAAGAGTCAGATGATGGGATTTCTGTTTTGATCTTGTGGTGGAAAGAAAACTGCATCACTCTGGCTGAGATAGTGGCAGGACTATTGAAAAATAGTATGACTAGTGCTGTCCTGTATTATGCCTCTCTTAGTCACTATAAAGCTAAGTTCTGTTCTTTCATAGGTATGTGTGTATGTTCATTTGGTTATTTTGTGGAGCCAGAAGTTAACATTTAAATAATATTGACTTGATTCCTTTAAATTAGGAATAAAGAGAAGAATGTAGTTTAGGGTAGAATAAGAAGTAGGTTAAAGAGGGGAGTTCTACTGAGAATGGTTTCCCATTTACAATGACCATGGCTCTGCAAATTTGGATAAGCACATGTGAGAATGTAAATTGTTTGCATGTTCATATAATCTTTAACTGGTCTTCCAAAGGATTATACAATGAATCAGAATTTAGAATATAACACAGTTTTATTCTGAGGTATTTTGAGCCTCCTGAGAAAAGCAGTCTACATATGAATAAGTATAAAGAATAATTAGTATTAGTAACAAGAGTATTCCTCAGTGCTGGTTATGTTTTTATCAGTTTTGTAGCTTTTGAGAACATATTCTCTCTATAACAACTTTATTAATTTCTAAAATGTGTGTTTTATTTATACTTTTTTTTTTGACATAGCACACTTTTCTAAGTACAGACATTACTGCTCTTGAGGGCAGAAATTGTTTGGCCTACCCTTGAGGTATTATGATTGTTTTTGTTCCGAAGTACATTTACCTCTCCATTATTCTGAACCTTATTAATAACTTGCAGGTTATCCAGGGCCAGGGAATGTTGTATTTATTTATGGCTTAGGTATTTGAACCTTGTCAGTGGTTTTTTTGTACCTCCATTAAAGGATTTATAGGAACAGAATGATTATAATTCGATACTGTTTCTTAATAACAATTCTGATAAAAGGTTTGGGCAGAAAAGTGCCTACACTAATTGAAAATGAATAAAATTTCACGACGTTGCTGCTGTGTGACGGCCTTTTTATGGGGAAAGTTTATGCAGTATATGTAAGAAATAATGTTGACGGAGAAGTCTTTGAATCACATTTTCATATGGGACAATAGTTTATTTCTATGTATGTACGCATGTGTGTGTATAAGAGGGGAGAGTTGGGGGCATTATGACTATCAAGAGCTGAAAGGGATATTAAAAATGGTAAAATCCAGTTTAGCAAATATTTCCAATAGTTAGAACCATAACTCTTCATTTGTAATCCTAGAATTTTATCTCTAGGATTTTTATGCTGTGAATCATAGAACCTTAGATTTGAACTTTGAGACCATCTTGTGTAGCAGCTCCACCCCTCAAGTCTTCCTTATGACTTGAATGTCATCATTCACAAAGCCCTCACTTCCTCAACACTTCCTGTTCCATTTTGGAGATCACTCTCATCAAAGAAAAGAGGCATTGGGTATAGGAAATGACCCTTTTGGTAGCCTGTCAATTAAATGGAATATGGATAGTGGAGAATGATTGCTTAGTTTGGAACCATAGTTGTATTTCTCATTTAAGCATACATTTGGAAAAATCCTTTTTGTCATTGAGGGCAGGTGACATTTCGTGATTAAAGCAGATACCATGGAATGGTTATAATTTAATTTGAATAGTAACACCACAATTCTTTTCATCTTGACTCTTTGAAATCACTCTGTGAAACTGTTATGAAACTAATGGTCATTAAAAAAAAAGTATTTGGACCATGAACCTGTGACTCTCTATGTCATCTTTTCATTTGCGTGCCCAAATTCTATCCAATTTGGCTTTTGTCAAAAATAAGATGATGTGATTTTTTTTTTTTTTTTTTGGACATCTGGTGACTTTTCCACGAGTCTTTTACTGTTGGTCATGATACATTTGATCATCTCAAATATTTCTTTATTTAATGTCTTTTCCTATAAGTCAGTTATTCCTTTAAATTATTTTAGTGTAAATAGGTCTGGCTTACTATTTTATTGCTGTCATTTTAAATGTAATGGATATGTCCTAAATGCTAATCTCCAAGGAGCTCTGATTTTTATTTGGGAAGTTTTCTTGGTACATAAGCATTTATTTTGTACATTTTACCTATCTAGAAAACGTAAGCTTGCTTGAAAACATGAGCAAAGAACTGTAAGAAATAGCTGTGACTCAATGATGAATGTGATGAGGGGGGTATATATCCAAGGAGTCATCCAGAAGGAATGGTGTTAATGTGGAAAGTCTTCCTGAGAAGATGCCTTGTTTCTTAGATAGCCCCGTGTATATCTTAAACACTTTAACAGTAACTTCATTTTCCATATTTTAGTACATTATCAGTTGTTGGATGCTGGTCCCTTCCCGCCCCCCCCCCTTAGTAGTGGTGTTTATATATAAAAGAATCTTAATGTTTAGATAGCATTTTCACATTATTTTAGAACTATCCAGTGAGATAAGAACAAGTATCAGTATTTTTATCCCTACTTTGCAGTATGAAATTGAGGCTCTGAGAGGCTAAATGACTTTCCATGATTTACGAGACCTAATTTTCCTTTCTCTTCTTGTAGCTTAAACTTACATGTCCTAGTTGGGGTGAGAGAATAGTTTATGTGTTAGCATCCTCCAAAGTGTCCCATGCTTCATATTGTGAAGGTGCTTTGCAGTATGGTTACTTATAATAATCCACTATTAAACGCTTAATGGTATACATCCCTTTTTGGTCATGAAATGACATAGTACACAGCATTTGTGTTGAAAGCCGAAAGGATCTTATGTTTCCAACAATGATTTAATAATTGGAACTGGTTGCTAGAGGGGAAATATGAAATTTCCTTTTCCAGAAGTTATTTTTGCTTTCTTGTTATGTTTTAAATAAATTGTATTACATTTTCTCTGGCAGAGACTATCTGACTATGGATAATTTAGCTCCTTGCTTCTTTAAGGATAAAATTGTTAGAGTTTCATTTGTTTTAATTCTCCAGCCCTGTGTTTAACCTCATTCTGTTAAACTGGTGTTCTCTGATGACAGTAGGCGGCATCCCATTCCAGCCTCCATTAGATAAAAATAGTATTTTACATTGTTAAGGTGTTTCTGTCAGGTAATGTGCTAAGCTCTTTGCATGCATTATTTTATTTAATCTTTATTAGTATGTGAACTGTTCCTGGCATGTGGTAAGTAAGTACTCAGCAAGTATTAACTAAATGGAGGAAACAGAAAATAAATAAGTAAAACAAAAAGTATGTCAGATAGCAATGAGTGTTTTGGGAAAAATAAAGCAGGGAGGATGAATAGAGAATGAGTGGGTGGGTTTGGAGTTGTTTGCAATTTTAAATAGAATGGCCAGGGAAGGTCTCACTAAGTAGGCAACATCTGAGCAAAAAAGCTGAAGAAAGTAAAGGAAGAAACGGAATATTTAGGAGAAGAGAGTTACAGATAGAGGTAATGGAAGATATGAAGGACTTGAAGTGGGAGCTTGCCTGGTGTGTTTGAGGAACAGCAAGGGCCCCTGTGTTGTTATAGTGCAAAGGAGCAGGGGGGGAATAGTAGAAGATGAGGTCAGGGAGGTAAGGGTGGGGGCAGATGTGAAAGCCTTTTGGGCCGTATTAAGGATTTTGGCTTTTGAGTGCGATGGGAAGGTAGTGGAAGGCTTTTTGCAGAGGAGTGACTATGTCAGATGTTTCAGAAGGATCACTGTGGCTGCTGTGTTAAGAACAGACTAGGATGCAGAAGCAGGGAGACTGGTTTGTAGGGAATTGGAATCATCCAGGAGGGAGATGATGGTAGTAGCCAAAGAGGAAAGAGAAGTGGTTGGATACTGGACATGTTTTGAGGGTGCAGCCAATAGGATTTCGTGATGGATTGAACATGTAGTGTAGGAGAAGAGTCAAAGTTGACTCCAGAGTTTTTGGCTCAAGAAAGTATAGAAGGATAGAATTAACATTTACTAAGATGTTAGAGCTGGTTTCAGGAAGAAGAGCAGGAATTTGGTTTGGGGCATATTGTTCACCTGGAGGTGTTACATAAATAAGTTATTGGAATCTGGAATTCAAGAGAAAAGTGTGGGATAATGCTATACATTTGGGTTCATCAATTTAGAGATGTTAAAGTTGTGAGACTGGATGAGATTATTAAGGAGGGGAGGTGTACACAGAGAAGATAAGAGTTTCAAAGACCGAGAGTTTAGGGGTACTCCAGTGTTAGGAGGTTCAGAAGTGAGAAGGAATCACTACAGGAGACCTGAGAGGAAGAAGGGCTCGTGAGGTAGCCATAAGAGTACAGTGTTTTGGAAGCCAAGGATAGAAAGTATTTCAAGAAGGAAGGATCAGCTATGTCAAATGCTGCTTATAGATGAGGACTAAGTATTGACAATTGACAATTGAGTTTAGCAAAGTGGAGGTTCTTGATGGCCTGACAAAAGCATTTTTGTTGGCCCGTTGGAAGTGTGTTCAGCGAAAATGAGAAGTGAGGAATTGGAAGCAGTGAGTAGACATCTGTTTCAAGGAGTTTTGCTGTAAGGAAGCTCAGAGAAGCGGAGTGGTATCTGGAGGGTAAGTTAAGAGAAATAATAGCATGTTTCTATGCTGACTGGAATGATTGAGAAGAGAGGAAAATTTTTATGATACAGGAACCAGAGGGAAGAATTGCTGGAGAGATTTTCTTGTGAAGATGAGGGGAGATAGTTCAGTGGAGGAGCTTTAGATAGAAGCATGGATGCTTTCCCTACAGTAAGAGAAAGGAAGGCAGAGTACACATGCACTGATGCAAAGAGGTTGTAGTTGAGGGAGCCTGTGAAAGATATTTTTTTGATTACTTCTATATTTTTCAGTGAAATGGGAATCTAGATCACCTACTAAATTCAAGACGGAGAGGATGGTAGAGGATGAGGAAAGAAAAGACCATATGAAGTAGTTGTCTGGAAGAATGGGAGAACATATGGATTAGGGAAATGTAGTGTGTTTGCTGGACAGTATTAAGGGCTTGGTTGAGGTGAGTGATCATGTATTCAAAGTGAGTCCAGGCCGTATGGTTGTGTGTTTTTCTCTACACTAATCCAACTGTATGGGTACAGATCTGGAGTAGGCAGAGAGTTGGCTTAACTAGCATTTGGGTGTTGCCAGGTAAGTACCATGAAGCAAGCAAGGACCAGAGATGATTGTAATTACAGGCTATAGAATTTAATAAGTTGGGGAAAGAGAAATAAGGTCATGAAATAGAGACAGCGAAAGACAGTAGGAACAGTGGAGGCCTTGGTGGAATTGAACAATTAAAAGATGTTGGCTAGGGTCCTAGAGAGATGAGCTGGTAGTAGACCGTTTGAAATTTAAATTATGGAGGTCAGTTAATTGGGAATGCCAGTGTTTTAGGGTGTGATCCTGATCTGAGGTAGAGTGGCGGACAAGATCATTGGTGGAGAGGAGGTAAGGCACTGAGAGGCCAGGGTGTTGGAATATTCATTTATATGGATATTGAAATCAATAAGAATTATGGCAATTGTGTTGATATTAGAAAGAGTCAGGGTGAGCCTGAAGCTAATTCTTCAAGGAGTGAGGGAGAGTGAGTTAGAGACTGGTCGTTGACCTCAGCAGGGAAGGGTAGAAGGTAGTGTAGCCTGATGACATAAGATTGAATGATTGGGGTTTTTAGACATGGAGAGGAAGAATAGTCTGAAAGTGGCAATGGAGAATAAGGCCTAATTTCCAGGCCCAGCTGTGGGAGAGAGATATTGGTGAGAAAATAAGAGGGCTTATTTTTCCATTTGAAAGGGCTGTAGGGAGAGCAGTGTTCTCAGGGGGAAAAACCAGGCTTTAGTTAGAGTAAAAGGTAAAGAGACCATTTAAGGGAGAGAAAGGTAGAGGATATTTTGCTGATGATTGACCTTGAAATTCAGAAGCACAGGAGTTGTGGGGGGAGTGAATGGAAGATGAGATGAGAGGAGGGAATTAGTCTGGTGGTTCTGACTTTTTGTGGGAACTGTTGTAAACAGAGATAAAGGGTATAATGAAGTTAGTCCTTACAGTTTTTAAGATGGGATGATGGAATGTAGGGAGACTGAGTACTGAGGGGGAGGGAAGGGTGAGGTCCTGTAGAGATCACTCACAGTTCTGGGATCTACTCTTCACTTGCCAGTGATGTTGGGGAGGCTATGGAGAGATGGAGGCACACAGTCTTACTCTTCCGGAGCACTTGGATTTCTGATGTCCTTTCATAACTCCTACTGATGGGGGCTGGGGGCTGGGGGGAATGGGTGGTCTTATTTGGAACACAAGGAGCTGAATGAATGATCAATTATATGAGGTAGAGTTTATCATTTCCATTTTACACATAAAGAAACTGAGACTTAGTGAGGTAGAGCATCCTGCCCACAGCCACATGGCTGCTGAGTAGTAGAGTAAAAGGAGATGAAGCAGTCTTAAACAGTAAAGTAGATGAGGAGTCAGGGAACAATAACATTCTGAGATAATAGTAGATTGTCACTGGAGCTTTCATTTACTTTCAAGATCCTACAATATCACTTGGATTTATACTGAATTCTTTTTTATTTTTTCACCTCATTATATATGTATATTTTATTTTTTATTTTTGTTTTTATTATCACATCCTTTTCATACTGAATTCTAAATAGGAGATTTAATGAACAATCCAGTCTTCTCATATTGAATATGTTCCTTGTGTTTATTGTCCAGAAACGTAAAAAAAAATTATGGAAAAGAAACCCAAAGAAACTGCTTTCTGGTTGTTTTATTCTTAACCCACTTCTAAATCCAGTTCAGCTTTATCTTCTCCAGGGAGCATTTCTTGATTGGTCTCAGCTGAACTTCATCTTCATACAGTGAGCTTATGTGATAGAAATATTGGTGTGTGTGTTTGTGCGTGCGTGTGTGCATTTGTTTCATGTCCCTAGTTAGATAGTAAACACCCTGAGGGTATTTGTCCTTTTGGTTCTGTACTCCGTATCAGAAGCAGTGTGATTTAGTCAAAATGGGACCTGATGTATCTGGCTCTGCCACTTATTCGGTATCGTATTTCAAATCATTCACTTCACTTCTCTGGGCTGTATTTTATCTGTAAATGAGGGGCGTTTCACTAAAATCTTGGAGGTCCTTGCAAGTTATAATATTCTTTAATTAACTGGCTAATTAACAGAATAGTTGGCTAACTGGTGCCTATACTTGCATTTGAAAGGAACAATTAAAAACTATTATTTGGTATAACTGTGGTTGCTTACTGTGCAGCTTAGTGTCATTGTAAGGTGTGGGCAGTAGCCAGACAGGATCAGAGTGAGAAATAGGACTGGAGAGAGAGAGGGTGGGGCCAGATAGTACTAGTAGTATTTGTAAATGTGGGACTGAGAAGACTAAAGATGTTTGAAAATCGTTGGCACGGAGGTGATAACTGAAGCTGTGGGAATCCATGATATTTCAGAGAGAGACTGAGGACAGAGAACAGAGCCAAGGTCAGAACTTTCAAGAGAATCTATATTTAGGGGGCAACTGGAAGAAAAGAACCTGGAGGAAGCCAGTAAATTTTAATGACAGCGGAAATTTAGAGAGGAAAAGAATCCCAATAGGGAGGCAGTG
This sequence comes from Eschrichtius robustus, assembly GCF_028021215.1. NCBI lineage: Eukaryota > Metazoa > Chordata > Mammalia > Artiodactyla > Eschrichtiidae > Eschrichtius > Eschrichtius robustus. Next base: position 40,671,661 of record NC_090834.1, read on the forward strand.
CCAGGAGTGTCAGATATTGCAGAGAAGTTAAGGAGGGCAAGAACTAGAGAAACTTCCTGAAGTCACATGACATCCAGAGAGCAGTAGAGGGTAGAGTTATTAATGAACCTGACATAGATTCAGCAAATCAGTGTTGAGTTTCTACTGAATATCCAGTGTTGTATAAAGTCTATGCATGTGTACGCATGCACACACACACACACACACAGACACGCACACACACACACACACAGACACACACACACTCCCTCTCCTCTCCTGAGGATGACTGGATGGGGCAGGATGAAGAACACAGGAGGAGGGACTTGCCTTGAACCTGAGAAGGGATGTGTTATCATCTAAGATAGGAGGAAAGAGTGGGTTTGGATACAGTTACGTTTACTGAGAGAGAGACAATATGCCTTATTACCTCAGTTTTTCATTCCTATTAGATTATTGTTTCTAAAACATATAGATCTTGTTGACATAGTAATTTATTTTACATATCTTATTAATAATTCCATTGGATTTTTCTCTTACTTTCCTTGACCTCTTTGTAGTATTATTATGTACTATGAACTACCATTTTAAAACACTCTTTTTGGGCTTCCCTGGTGGCGCAGTGGTTGAGAATCTGCCTGCCGATGCAGGGGACATGGGTTTGAGCCCTGGTCTGGGAGGATCCCACGTGCCGCGGAGCAAATGGGCCCGTGAGCCACAACTACTGAGCCTGCGCGTCTGGAGCCTGTGCTCCACAACAGGAGAGGCCGCGACAGTGAGAGGCCCGCGCAATGAGATGAAGAGTGGCCTCCACTTGCCACAACTAGAGAAAGCCCTGCACAGAAACGAAGACCCAACACAGCCATAAATAAAATAAATAAATAAAAATTAAAAATAAAATAAAAAAATAAAAAAATAAACAGGAGCTGTTGAAAAAAAAAAAAAAAACACTCTTTTTGGCTTTCACTAAACTTTTTCTCTTGATTCTTTCATCTCTCTGACCATTTTTTTCTAGACTTCTACCTCCAGTCTGTATTCTGTGAAAATGACTGTAGTTCTGTTCACTAAATCTCAAATCTCTTATTGCTTTATACATCCTGTCCCTGGGCTACATGATTCAGTTTCATGGATTTAGCTGTCACCTAACTGTAACCTCTCCAAAGAACTTCAAAACTGGAAAAGTTTTGTACTTCCACTTAATGAACACTTGGGTACTTTGTAAGAGCTTCAAGTTCAACAACATCAAAATCTACTGCATATTTTCACATACCCCATTCAAATTTGCTCTTTCTTCTGTATTTCCTGTCTTTGTCATTGTGCGGCCTGTTCCAAATGTCTATTAATGATTTCGTTCAATAGCCTGTTAACTAATCTGACTTCCTCTAGAGGTTTTCCCCCAGTTGGTGCTCCATCATGCCAGCAGAATCTCTCTCTGCACATAGAACTGATTATGTAACACATGCTCAGAAATGTTTGATGGCTTCCCATTGCCTACAGAATAGAATCTGAACTCTTATGATGGTATCCTTCATAGAACCACAATTTCTATGGTTTCTTCATAGAACATAGCTCAGCCTTTCTTGCCTCACCCCTGCCATGATCCACAAAGCCCAGTCACATAGGTTTCCCCAAGTAATCTATTTACTTCTGCTGTTCTCTGTATGGAATGTTTTTACTTTTCCACTCTACCTTCAAATCCTATTAACAGGCCATTGTCCGTAACAAAATGACACATTTTTCAGGTCTGCCTCAACCTTTCCCAGTCGCACTCAGTCCTTTGCTCTTCTACTCTATAGTATTTTTTAAACCACTCTTATAGCATTTATCACAGTCAGTTTCATAGATAGTTGAATAGGAGTCAGCCTCTCCCATGACGATTTAATTTGGGAGCACATCTAATGTTACCGTATCACATGTATCTTCACAGTGCACTCATCCAACACAATGTAAGCAGTAAATCAAAATTGCCTGAATGAATGGATGAACAAATGCATGACCAGGTAAAATATAAAATCCTTTGGCCTACTGCTGCATGGGGTGCGTATGTTTCCCTGTGGATGCCTTGATGCCACCTCAGTCTTAAAAATTCCAAGATGAAACTCATTAGCTCCCCCAACCACCTACTTTTCTTGCTCTCTAATTTGGCACACTGGTTTCTCAGTCAGCAGTACTTGGGTTCATATTTTGACCCTTTTCTCTCCTGCTCTCATCATGTCAAGTCAGTTGCCAAGTTCTATTGATTCTGTCTCCAGTGTGCCTTGCATCCAGTCCTATTTCATTTTTCTGCTAGTTTAGGTCCTTAGTACCTCTGACTTGAGGAGGTCTCCTAATAGTTTTCAAACAGATTTTCCTGCTGTTGTCATCCATTCTTTGACCTATTGTTAAAATGATCTTCCGAAAGCACAGAAGCTTTCAGTGGCTTCTCACTGCTTTCAGAACTAAATATCTAGATATCAACTTATTTTTTAGAACTTGTACAGGCTAATCAAAACTTACTCTTTCTGGCATATCTCTGATTGAGCCTTACAAGTATCCCACACTTCAAAGTGGTCTGCCTCTTAAAATAGCTTTAATATGCCCTGAATTTCCTAATTCTTTTTTTCCTATTGTTCTTTTGCTTAGTGAAATTGTTGAGAAGGTGTTGAACCTCTTCTATAGTCTAACTTCAAATGCTGCCTCTTTCTTAAAATCCTTTTCAAGCCCCTAAGTTAAAGCTGTATATGAGCATTCCAATTTCCAAACCCCTAAGTTCTTTATTTCATTCATTTTTCATATTCTATATTGTGTTGTGATTTTTCTGTACTTGTATTAAGTACATTGGAGTGAAAGCTCACTAGGGGCAGCAACCCTATGTTATTTATCTCTGTATCTCTAGTAGTTCCTAGAACAGTAGTGTCTTGCATATAGTAGATACTCAAGAGTATTGATGAAATTAAACTGAGATATGGGATAACCAAAAGAATATGCTAGTGAGGAGAGCTGAATTTATAGTATCAGAACTGAGAAAAGACCTTTTTAAAAAAAATAATCAGGTCATTAGTAACTATAGGAAGGAGCCATTTTAGGGGCTTGATAGAGGCAGAAGCCAGGTGGGAAGGAATTAGGGAACGAGTGGGTACTAAGAAAATGGAACCATTGAGGATAGACAATTTGCTGTAATGTAGAAGGTAGCTAAAGTCTTAAGAAATGGAGTATGGCCTTCAGATTTGGAAAGAGACGTGTGAAGGAAAACCACATGCGGTGTTTGAAAGAAAAATGAGTGTGCTGTCAGAAACGCAGGTGCCAAGATTACTCCAAGTCATGTGTTTTTGTTTTTCACCTTGGCAGAGGAGAGGCAGTCCAGTGAGTCAGGCCACTGAAGCTAATAACAAGTTCCAGTGTACTGAGGCCACAAGGTTAGATTAAGTGTACGAATCACAGAATAAGAAGCCTTGTAACATAACCATGTTGGGCATTGGCAAGGGTGATGTTCCTGAGTCACTGAGTTTATATTCTTGTGTTCCAGTTCATTCTGATGAAATTATTTATTTAGAAGAGTTACTGAGCCAACCATATGTATATTTTTAAGGAGGTATCTCCCCCTAATTATTACAGGTATGTTTTGAAATGTATGACATTTGAAATAGAATCATTAAGCCCAGAAACCCTAATGGTGGAAGCTGTTGATAACGTATGGTAGGGCCAGGGAGGCAGACAGTGAAGGTCTTTCCATTGCACTTGAAATGGCATTATGGGCGAGACTTCTGTGGCCCATCTGTAGTTAGTTAAAAAAAAAAAAAAAGAAAAAAAGGAAAAAAGAATCATTACTTAGCTAAATTAGATTATTTTTCAAGTGTATTTTAAAAGATAGATACAGCTTCTGATAAAATCACTTAATATAAAAACAATGAAAATATTTAAAGAAATTGTGGCTTATATTTCTTGATAAGGTATCGTTTCTATTTATCTATAATCAGGGGCGTTGAATTTACACAGTGATAGCCCAGAGTTCCTGAAATAAGTATAGCTATTGGATTTAGTTTCCCTTTGACTCTGTTGTATGAAATACAATATTGTAATGTTTCTATTTAGTTTATGAGTCTTAACTTCATATTCAAGACTGTGATTACCTAATTAGAAAAAACATACATATATATACACTTACATACACATATACCTTTTGGACAATCAGTTTAATTTTTCAGTATTTATCTAGATATTGTGTGAATATTTCAAAAGGCAGAATACTCATTTCTGAAGCTCTGGACTATGTTAGAACTAAAAGGAATAATCTAGGCCACGGTTCTTAACCTTAAAGTCCCTGACATTGTAAACAATACAGGGAATAGCTTTCATGAGATTTTTCAAAGAGGTATCTGACCATCAAAAAGCTAACCATTAAAATAGTCTAATCGGTACTTTTCACAGATAATGAAACTGTAATGGGGAGTGGGGATTAAGTCACTTGGCCATGGATACTGCTGTTAAGTATCCTTGTTTCTTAATTCCCAACTTTTTCTTTAATCATTCCAGTGGAAATAACAGTCAAAAAACAATTCCCACCAGTTGTTTAAGGATCATTTGTCGTTCACTTAAGACATAGCCTCCTTAACAAAATATTTGCTCCAATGTCCTAAGAAATTTTTCAATGGAAATGGAGTACTACATATGGTATATAAAGTAACATATGCACAGGAACTCCAGAAGGAAAATGAAACTGTTTATCTTCCCCTGCCTTGTTCTGCCCCCACCAGCCCCCCTTTGCCACATTTCTTTTTCATCTTGTCTTATGTTCTAGTCATGGCCTCTGATGAATTTGATTAGAATAATTCAATCTTTTGATCATTCTCATTTTTTCACTCATTAATTAGTTTGAGCAGTATTTCTTGAGTGCCTGTTCTATACCAGGTACCATGCTAGGTCTTAGGAATAGAATGGCGAGCAAAATTGACAGTTCTTCCTTCTTAAAGTTTGTAGTCTTAGAGGAACTAGTCAGGGAGTTTTGCAGAACTAGGCTCCCTGCAGAGGTGCCAGCTTATTTAAGGGTCTCAAAGAAGGCCACTGTGGTTGGACAGAAGAGCAAGGAGAGAGAGAGATGTACAAGAGGAGGCTGGAGAAGGAGGCAGGGGCAGATCATGTAGCTACTTGAGGTTAAGGTAAGTAAGAGCAGTGGGGAGCCATGGAAGGATTTCAAGCAGGGGGATGGCATGGGGCATTTTAACTGTTTGGCTATTATGAATAATGCTGCTGTGAACATCTGTGTACATTTGTGTAGTTTTTTAAGTAAGCATGTTTTCATTTGTCCTGGATATATGTTTAGGAGTGGAATTGCTATGTCATTTGGTAACTCCATTTCACCTTTTAAGGAACTGCCAGACTGATTTCCAAAGTGGCTATACCATCTAACATTCCCATCAGCAATGTATGAGGGTTCCAATTTCTCCACTATTTTGCTAACGCTTGTTATTGTCTTTTTGATTTTAGCCACCCTAGAGGGTGTGGAGTCGTTTCTCATTGTGAACCCCTTGCCTTTTCCTAGCAAGGTTTTTAAGCCTGGCATTTAGGATTCTCAGTGTTCTGGTACCAGGCCTTTTATCTATTTTGTTTGAGTCAGTGACTTATTATTCACAAAATACGCCCTATACTTTCCAAAACTCTTTTTACAAATTTCTGTGTGTGTGTGTGTGTGTGTGTGTGTGTTGGGGGAGGTGGGAGGGGGTACTTGTGATTTGCAAAGGCTTGAGCTGTGCCTTGCAGTCCTTCCTTAAAGGCCCAGCTGAATTTCTTTCTCCTGCATTTGAACACATCGAGCCATGTGGAATAGTTGATATTTGACCATTTTACCTACAAAACAGCAATTTCAAATGGTTCAACTTAATGTATTTCTTCTTTTCTCTAATCCTCAAATTATTACCATTTCCTTTGAGTTTTTTCTCCTTGTTTGTACCTCTCATGGTATTATTGATATGCTTATGTGGTATAATGCCTGTTATCGGGCTGAAATCTCAAGGGCAGAGGCTGTTCTGTAATCTAGTATTTTGTACATAGTCAGGGTTTGGTAATTGTTAAAAATTTTTTAAAGGTATATGTGCATTATACAGTGAATCAATATAGACAAAGATGAATCAGTATAAACATAGTACATCAGTGTAAACATAACTGAATACAAATGCAAAGGTGTTGGAATGACTAGACTTATTGAAAGGAATCAGTAAGAATAACTTAGGACTGGTTTATTGTGGAAAATGCACCTTCAAGATAAGTTTGAGGTGGTTAAAAACCAGAGTTGGTCAGAAGAGAAGACAGTTTGGAGACTAAATTAAAAGCTATTCAGAGTGGAAACAGAGAAGAGTCTGATTCTCATGACCAGTGGCAAGGAACAGGTTTGTCTGGCTGGAGTGAAATGTAAACTTGAGCTAGAAGTAGGTATGTTGGAGAGCCTTGGCACTCTGAAAGCTATTACGAGATTTAATTTGATTTGGAGGCAGTTGGGTACCAGTAGACGCACTTTCATCATAATGAATACAAGTGCTACAGGATTGTTGGAGTGATGCTTGAAGGACATTATTCTTGTAGATTTGAATATTATATATTACAAAGTGATGAGACTAACATCCCTGAGGGAATCCAGTTATGAGCTGATTCCAGCTTTTTTCAGCAAAAGTGTATTGAGCTAGAGTGAGACATGAAAATGGGAAATAAAAACCATATTCAGTGAGAAAGAAAGGAAGGGAAGAAGAAAAGAAAATATAAACTGTTTCTTGATGGAAATGACTTCATACAGTTGGAGTGTCTATCAAGTTGGGGTGAACAGTTTTGGGAAAGGTAGTTCTGTGGAAAACATAATAGGCAACATAAACATTAATTTTTACTCATATTTTTCCCAGAGAAAGGTTATTTCTGATGACATAATTAGGTCTCTTTTGGTAGGACTGCCATGTCCTTTTTAGTACTTTTCAGAACTTTTGAGCTTTTTTTTGTATAAAAAAAATTTATATTATATTATCAATTTCAAATTGGAAATCTTTCACTTCTATCAGTATATCCAAGAGAAACTCCTTTGATGACTTTTATTCTCTATGACTGTATTAGTCAGCTCAGGCTTGCATACAAAGCAATACTATAGACTTGTGGCTTAAACAACAGAAATTTATTTCTCACAGTTTTAGAGGCTGGGAAGTCTGGGATCAAGGTGCTGGCCGATTCAGTTCCCAGTGAGGACTCTCTTTGACTGGCTTGCAGGTGGCTGTCTTCTTGCTGTTTTCTTACATGGCCTTTCCTGCTGTGTGCTTACAGAGTCAGGTAGGGATGGGGGCAATGATAGGCTTTCTCTCTTCCTCTTCTTATAAGGCCACTAATCCTATTGATGTTAACTTATACCCCACCCTTATGACTTCATTGAACTTTAATTATCTCCTAAAAGCACTGTCACCAATTATAATCACTTTGGGGCTCATAGTGAGCTTCAGTGTAAGAATTTGGGGGGGGCACCATTCAGTTCATGGCAACGACAGACTTCATTTTTAAATTGCATCCACAGTGCCAACACACATGCCTTATAGTGGGAAAAATAATCATTTTTCTAATACTTCTAACATAATGTTGTCCAAAAGACATAATTCCTTATTTTGTGAATACCAGGTCTTTAATTGTAGTTCTTGCTGTCCCCTCCGCTCCCCCGGTAAATCTGTGGGTGCAGTCACTAGGGGACATTTGTATTCTGACTTGTAATATGTCACAGCTGAAAGTAGTATTAATGAGAGGTGAAACAGCAACTTTGCTATTATAATTTTTAAATTTCTGCAGCTAATCTTACTTGGGGTGGGGTAATTTCTGTGTAATAACACTCATTTGTCATAAATAATTACAGCTAATATCGATACTTACACGTGGTGCTACATTTTTTTAGACGCTTTACATATTTTATCGTGAGCAAGATAGGGAAACGATCTGTGGTAAAGGATCTTGGAATAGTAAACAATAACAAAGTGTCTGAGAAGAGGAGCTCGTAGATGAGTAAATACAATACAGTGTTACAGGTATTATGATAGAAATATGTACAGTGTACAGGGAAGGAAGAAGTCATGTTTACAAGATGGATGGGCAAAGAGGGCATGGAAGTGTATGAAGGACATTAGAGGCAAAGACAGCAGGGTTAAGCAAGGTTAGCAAAGGTGCAGATGCATGAAATAGCTAAAGAACTTAGAGAATCTGCAAGCCATTCCCAATGGGTTCAGATGAATAAGAGCTCCAGCTAGATGTGTAGAACAAAGGCCAGATCATGGAAGACTTCAAGTGTTGTGCTAAGGAGTTTGGGCTCGATTCTGTTGGCAGTGAGTAATCACTGAAGATTTAAGCAGGGAATGCAAGTTAAAACCACAATGAGATATCACCTCACACCTGTTAGAATGGCTCTTATCAAAAAGACAAAACATCACAAGTGTTGGTGAGGATGTGGAGAAATGGGAGCCCTGATAGACTGTTGGTCAGCATATAAAGTGGTACAGTCGCTATGGGAAACAGGATGGAGGTTCCTCAAAAAATTAAAAATGGAACTACTGTATGATCCAGCAGTTCGACTTCTGGATATTTATCTGAGAAAAACGAAAGCACTAACTGAAAAAGATATGTGCACCCTCATGTTCATTGCAGCATTATTTACAATAACCAAAATATGGAAGCAACCTAAGGGTCCCCTGATGGATGAATTGATAAAGAAAATGTGCTACACACACACACACACACACACACACACACACACACAAAATGGGATATTATGTAGCCATAAAAAGAGGGAAATCTTGTCATTTGCAACAACATGGGTGGATCTTGAGGGCGTTATGCTAAGTGAAATAAGTCAGAGAAAGACAAATACTGTATGACCTCACTTATATGTGGAATCTGAAAAACAAAAACCGAACTCACATAGAACAGATTGGTGGTTGCCAGAGGCAGGGGATTAGGGTAGGAGGGAATGGGTGAAATGTGAAGGTGGTCAGAGTACTTCTGGTTATGAAATAAAGTCATGGGGATGTGATGTACAGCATGGTGACTATAGTTAATAATACTGTATTGTATAGTTGAGAGTTGCTAAGAGAGTTGATCTTAAAAGTTATCATCAGAAGAAAAATTGTAAATATTTATGGTGATGGATGTTAACAAGACTTAACTGTGATTATTTCACAATATATACAAACATGGAATCATTATGCTGTACACCTGAAACTAATATAATGTTATATGTCTATTATATCTCAATTTAAAAACAAGTTTTAAGCAGAGGAATGATAGGATCAGATCTGTTTTTGAAAGATCACTTTGGTATTAGTTTGAGATGATATATTGGATGAGTAGTTGAGGGAAGAGGTGTCGAGCTAAGACAGTAAAAATTAGGATAGAAAAAAGGATGCATTCAAGAGATGATAGGGAGGTAGACTCTACAGGACTTTGGATTGATTGGATGTGATTGGCTTGGGGAAAAGATAGTGATGGTTTAGAAAAATCACTTGGTAAGTGGGAGTGTTGCTGAGCACTGCCCAGGGCCTAGCTAATATTTTCTAACCATAAGTTTTAAATGGCCCCAATGTGAAGATTTATTCCATTAGCGCAGGAGAAGGTAGATAGTTATTCAATATATTGATCTGAATTTAGGGATTAGTTAGGGAAGTGGTGGTCAGTGGATAAGGATATAAGGATACTGAATGTTTGGCGAGAGAGAGTATAAAATGATACTGTGTATTCCAGGTTGGATGGGGAAGGAAGTGAAGGGGGATAGAGAGAGCAGTAAAGCATGAAGGATAATAATGGCAAATGGAGGAGTTGAGGGATGAGTTGTCACCACCAGGTTGAAGATTAGATGAAGGGAAAGTTAAGAAAGTGAGATATTTGGAAAGAATAGCATCTGTGGTCAGATATTGGTTTCCTTAAGTTTAAGATTACAAAGGCTGGGTAGTTTCCAGAAATGATAAAGTACAGTGTGTGACTACAGAAGCACATTGCTAAGGTGGGGATATAGATGAGGGATGTAGGAAGTGAGGAATTTTGAGCTAGGTTGTTGCTAGTTTGCCCTTATGGGCATTAAAATTCCCATGATGAAGGCACTTTTGGAGTAGAAAGAAGCTTTAGAGAAGAAAGTGAGCCAGATTAGAAAGTTCTTACTGAGTGAGGAGGAGTAATTAAAAGGTGAGTGGATGATAGTTACAGAGAGGTTTTATACCCAAATCCCGTGAACCTCAGAGGAAGAAGGCTTTTATATATGAAGATGGAAAAGTAATACTAGTGTAGAAGCATGAGAAAGGAGCTGGGGAAATGCTGGCTTCACCTTTGGGCTTTTTAGATGTGGGACAAGAAAGTTTTCTCTAGAAAAGGCTGCAGCAAAGTGGATTCCTGGAAGGAGATCTCAGTTGAAGCAAAGAGGTGGAGGGGAGAATTTGGTTGAAGATGTAAGAGAATTTATTCAGTATGGAGTAAAAAGTCTAGTATAAAGGTTAGGAAAAGTTAGGAGCTGAAGGAAGACTTGGGCAGGGAAAATGGATGGAGAAAACACATAGTCGGACTAGAAGGTCTGGCATTTTTGAAGAAGTTCAGGATGACAAGGATAGCAGGAATGTTTGGATTGAAATTTATGTAGTGAAGTTTATGGGCCTAGGAAAACCAAAGTGGCACTGGTTACTTAATGAGATTAGCAGACTGCAATCTTTGCTCTGAGTTCAAATGCCTTGCCAATTACAAGATTCTTATTCTCTAGCAGTTTATCATTTAAAAAGGAGGAGGCTGTGTAACCAAAGAGCTCTAGTCTAATGTGGAAAGTGTTAAGTGCCATTATAGAGTATAGGCAGAAGTGTAGTCGACTGAGAGTTTTGTTCCAGCTGGAAGACCTAGGGAAGATTTCTTGGAAAAGCTAGCCTTTTAACCGGGTCTTAAAGTGTAAGTAAGATGTTAATAAATAGATTGGGATAAATGGGCATTGTTTTTGGAATGGCATGAGCAAAGGTATGAATTCAGGGAAATATAGAGCTTGTTTGTGGAACAGTTCATAAAAGGTCAACATAGAGAGCTTGACCTCAAGATGAGCAGTGGGGAAATGGAAGAGAGCAGTGGAAATTAGGTTGTATTATTGTAGTAGCCATGGCGATCACAAGCATGCATAGAGCCCATATGACAGGAGAAAAATAACTGCTGATAAGAACTGCATTCTGTGGCCACCTTCAGTCTGAGTAGCCACTTCATGTTTATACCAGAACTTTCAGGGGTTCTGGTGGTGGTGGTGGTGCTGTGTGTATTTGTGTTTGCTGTAATCACAAGTATTCCCACCCTTGTCCCCTCCAGCCCCTCATTGCCTGCCTGGAGTTTAAAACCTTTTAGTGCTTATTCAAATACAACAGTGTAGATCACAATATCTACCCATGTTTATGTGTGTCTGAAAAGAGATTAATAATTAAAGGCTGTTTTCCACACTTTTGCTTGGAAGACTGATTCTTTGAGACTGCAAAGTATTAGTTGCAAGACCTGATTTTGCTTGTTATTTTATTTCTCTTAGATTTGTTTATTTCATACTTTGGCTCTCAAGAACTATTTGATGTCTTAATGGTACATGCTATAATATTCCTATCGATACTATTATTTTTAGGTATACACTACCCATAATTCCAAATTGTGTTTTATTGCCTTTACATGTTTTTTCTGTTTTCCCAGAAGGTCATATACATAAAAAATAGTACCATGCATTTCAGCTTATTCAAAATAGACTTTGTGAGGTGTTGATTGCTGTAACGCTTAAAATTGTGTTTGGCTGTACAGAATAGAAAACTCCATTACAGTGATTTTAAAAATTGAACTTCATTTATTTTACATAACCAAAATTCCCAAAGTAGGGAGTTGTTGGTGTAGATTCAGCTGCTCACCAGGAAAGGACTTTATGCTCTTTTGTGTCCTTCACAAGCCAGCATTTGCTCATGTTTACAGGATGGCCACAGTATATCCAAGCTTTACGTTCTTGGTCCAGGCAAGAGAAAGTGGGAAAGGTTAAGGACCGCCTTGCTATTTCTGCTCCCCTTTATTAAGAAAATAAGAGGCTTCCATAACAATTAACAAACCGGCCCTTAAATCTCATTGGCCAAAATTGTGTCACATTGTTTCCTAGACATAAGGGAGCCAAAAAACAAGCATGTCATCTTGGGCTGGCCACAAACTGTCCTCACTAAAGTCAGGAAAGAAAGGGGTGTGTATATATATGGAGCAGGCAGCAAACAATATCTGTTAGAGCACTGTGCCTGAAGTTTGTCTGTTTTACTTGTTATTTTAATGCACATGGAATTTAATTACTCAGAAATTGGTACAGGAAAAAAGGAAGAAATCATTCTCAGCCTATCAATTTCTCTTTCCTTGCATTATAAAACTAGATAATAGAATTCTTATGACTGCTCCTTTGTATAATATAGATTCTTGGATACAAAAAAAATTACCCAATTATACTTTGAAATAGTTAATAAAATAAAGAGATGTTTGTATTTGAAAAAACAATTTTGAAGTGTTCCCAGTGGAATGCCATTTTCATTCATTTAAGTGAAGTGACAGTTTATTTTGGGGGAGATGATTTTCACATTGTATAAATACATAAAAACATATTGTAGATAGCATGATCTTATACATGGAACACTAAAAACTCTACCAAAAGAACTGTTAAAACTAATAAGCAAATTCAGGTTAAGTTACAGGATACAAAATCAACATGCAGAAATCAGTTGTTTCTATATGCTAGCAATGAACTTTCCAAAAAAGACATTAAGAAAACAAATTCATTGCAATAACATCAACAAGAATAAAATACTAAGGAGTAAAATTAACCAAGGCGGTAAAAGACCTGTATGAAGAAAACTATAAAACAATGATGGAAGAAATTGAAGAAGACACAAATCAATGGACAGTTATCCTATGTTAATGGATTGGAAGAATTAATCTTGTTAAAATGTCACTGCTGCCCAAAGTGATCTACAGATTCAATGCATTCTACATAAAAATTCTAATGGCATTTTTCACAGATAGAAAAACAATCCTAAAGTCAGTATGGAACCACACAAAACCTGAAATAGCTAAAGCAATCTTGAGCATGAAGAACAAAGCTGGAGGCATCATGCTTCCTAACTTCAAACTGTATTACAAAGCTATAGTTATCAAAACAATATGGTACCAGCATAAGAAAATAGACACATAGACATTAGAACAGAATAGAGAGCCCAGAAATAGAACCACACATGTATACAGTCAACTTGCCTTTGAAAGGGCACCAGGAATGCACAGTGGGGAAATGATAGACTCTTCAATAAATGGTGTTGGTAAAAATAGATATCCACATGCAAAAGGATGAAATTGGACTCTTGTATTACATCACACACAAAAATCAACACAAAATGGATTAAACATTTAAAAGTAAGACCTGAATCTGTAAAACTCCTAGAGGAAAACATAGGGAAAAAGCTCTTTGGTGTTGGTCTTGAGAATGGTTTCTGGGATTTGACACCAATAGTGCAGACAACAAAAGCAAAAATAAACTATTGGGACTACATCAAAAACAAAAAGTTTCCCTGTAACAAAAGAAAAAATAAAACGAAAAAGTGACCTACCGAGTGAGAGAAAATGTTTTCAAATCCTATCTCAAGAGGGAAAAAGTGGACATACTGATCAAAAGGGACACATTTTCAGTTATAAATTAAGTTCTGGGTACCTAATATATAGCACGGTGACTGTAGTTAGTAATACGGTATTGTATACTTGAAACTGCCAAGACAGTAGATCTCAAATTCTCTCACCAGGAAAAGAAAGGTAACTCTGTGAGGTGATGGATGTTTCAGTTAGCTTAATTGTGGTGATCATTTCACAATGTATACATATGTCAAAACATGTTGTACACCTAAAATATACACAAGTTTTAGTAATCAAACCTCAAAAAGCTGAAAAAACCAATAAAAAAATGAACTGACAGTTTTTTGAGGGGAGATGATTTTCACATTGTAAAAATAGTTTAGTAATCATTATACACAGGTTTATGATGGACAAATTTTAAAACAAAAATATGGTTCTTAAATATTATCACAACCTCAAGGCGGATTATTGCATCAGAATCTAATGAAAAAGTTTTGACTTTTCATGTGAGGGAGACTTTTAATATGTTGGGAATGAAACTTTAGAAAAATATATTTTTTTATCAGAACTTTAAGTTTCAATTCAAAGTGTCTGAGATTTTTCTACCATTGATTTTTCTTCCTTAAATAATTAAATCTTTTTACTGATAAAAGGAAATGATGTAAATCATTTCAGTTTGTGGCATAGGTATATTGTCACTATAATTTTTGGCCGCAGGGCATGTGGGATCTCAGTTCCCTGACCAGGGATTGAACCCATGGCCCCTGCGGTGGAAACGCGGAGTCTTAACCACTGGACCGCCAGGGAAGTCCTGTATTTTTGAATTTAAGAAACATAATACATGTTAACTATATACACAGGCACTGAAGTCGATTTTAAGGAAAGTAAAGACACGGTCCTCCCTCTTGGGGTATTTAAATTTTAGTTGGTGAGACTAAATTTAGATACCTGAGATCAGTAAACAGTAAAAGGCAGCATGTGATCAGGTATCAAAAGTTCTATAAGAATTTAAGAGAATAAAAGTAACTCTAGAGTGTGATTCCTTATTGTAAAGGAAGAAGTGGATATTTAAGACAGGCTTGTTAAAAATATAGCATTTGGTTTGGTGGAAAGGTACAAGGTACAAAGACAGGCTCAACTTTCCATCTTCTGCTCATCCAGCACTGTCGAGCTATTTGTAGTTTCTCAAGTGTTCTGTGCTCTTTGATAATTCTGTACTTCTGTAGTGTTTTTTGTTTGTTTTTGGAATTCCCTTACTTGTTTGTCAGCCTGACAATTTCCTATCTTTCAAGACTCAGTTCAGATATCACCTCCTCTGTGATGTCTTCCCTGAACTTTCCTGGGTAGAGTCAGGTGCTTTCTTTTCTTTTCTCCAAGTTTGTAATCATAGTCCTTCTTTCTCTTTCTCTTTCTCTCTCTCTCTGCCCTCACCCCACCCCACCCCGTGTGTGTGTGTATGTAGTTAGAGTTATCACATTGCACCATTATCTACTTGTCTGCCTCTTTCACAAGCTTGTGAGCTTTATGAACATGAGGGTTTTGCCATATTTATCTCCAAATCATAGTGCCTGGTGTAATGGTTTTGCACATTGGCCTGATCATTGGATGAATAAATGGATGGTTGGATAAAAAGAAAGAATTAACCTTGAGTGTATTCATGAGTACTGGGGAAGCCTGTCCAGAGGGAATGTGGATGGTAATAATACTTAGCCCTATTCTTACCACTAGAGCTTGCAATTTATCAGTATTTGGAGGTAAGATTGAATAGGCAAAGTAGGACTGGTTGGCAGTGGAGGTTTTAAGAAATAATAGAGTTAATAAAATTTCTGAAATTGGTTTTTAACACGCCCATTTTTCAAACACACTGTGCTTTTGTATCTTGTAGTGCTTCCACTTCTCATTCAGAGAATTCAGTGCATACAAAATCAGCTTCTGTTGTATCATCGGATTCCATATCAACTTCTGCAGAGAACTTTTCTCCTGATTTGAGGGTACGTATACTGTTTCTAAGTTCTAGTGAAGTATTTTCTGTTAGCTGTTTGTGGCCACACTATCAATATAACCTTTAACTAATTAAGAAGGAGACACTGATGGAAGTCTCAAAGACCTGAGTCTTTATGTAATATCCCAGAACAGGCCATTCTTATTTATTTGTAAAAGAAAAATGTGTAATTCATCTCTGGGTTTGATATCTTTAAGATAATTAATGAATTTTGTTGTGATATAAAAGATTTTCATGAATACTCCCATAATGCTTTACTCCCAATAATAGCTGATATTTTTTGAGTACTTACCATGTGCCAAGTATTGTTCTAAGTGCTCTAATGAAATATCTCTTGTAATACTTTTAGCAATTCTGTGAGGTAGAAATTATTACTGCCATTCTACAGATGACAGTAACTCAGAGAGAGATTAAATAACATGTCCAGGGTCTCATAGCTAATACATTTAGTTGTCAGTATTGCAGCTCATGTAGTCCAGTTCTGGAGCTAAGTCACTTAAATACTGTGCTGTAGTTGCTACATACCTCATTATAGTATGTAGGTATTCCTCTATTTATTAAAGGTCTTGTTGCTATGAAATTAACCATATCAGTGATATCCTGTAGCACTTTGTACATTTTTGGATTCATCTGCTTTTCTACTGCTGATTGTCTATGAATGATGGGGAAAATGAATTTCATATGTGGTGATGACCTTTAAACCTTACCTCAAAATCTTTTTATTCTGATGAAGTGACTGCCTTCTCAGTGGCTATACTTTCACAATTTTAACTAAAACGTTGTTTTCATTAATGAAGTCATTTGCTGTTGAGAATATATTGAGACTATATCTTTTTCATGTATTTCATTTTCAAAACCAGAATCCAACAAATGTAAGAAGACAGGTTAGAAGTGTGTGTAAAGGCTTCTGCTTATTTGCCATTATCTCCTGTGAAATGTCATAAAATACTAAATTGGGTATAGCAGGACTTTAAACATTGCTACAAATGATAAACATTTATCTTTATAATCTGAATATATGTTGTGCTGGTTAAAAAGGCCTCATAATATCATTAGCTCTTATCTTGAAGCATAGCATACATTTAGGGCAGGGTTTATCATTAATAATAGTGGATATAAGTCCACTGTTGCCTTTCATTAATATATTACTATTTAAAAATACATATTTGATATATGTATCTAACCTTGGTTTAGTCATTACATTAATAAAAATACATTAAAGGCCTCTAGGCCTTTTGATAATTTTGAAATTTTTTGGCCTACTTCTGGTCAGATTTTATTAGTTAAATACATCATTGTTTTTAACTTCTTGTGACTGATAAAGAACTCATTAGGAATGGGAGAAATGTCGCTTTTATTTCTAGCCTGTGCTTATATTATTAATATTATATTTTACCTGCTGTTTCTTGCCTAAAATATGTTAAACTATGTGTGTATTCTTGTGAGGGTTAGCTTAGTTAAACTACTTAACTAGGCATGGATGTGAATTGAAGTACATTGTAGGATGCTGAAAGGAGGCCTCCACTGTCAGCTTCTCTGTGTGCAGACCCCCTTTATTTCCTCAGGATGTCATGTATACCATAATAAGAGTGACTGGCTTGCACTGGGACAAAATAAGGGTCATAATGTTAATCTGCAGACTAACTATTATAACTTATTTCTTACTTTTATTAGGTAAAATTTTAATTTTAGAACAGGTTTAGATTTACAGAAAAAATGCAGAGATACTACAGAGTTCCCAGATACTTGACATCCAGTTTCCCCTATTATTAATATCTTACATTAGTATGGTACATTTGTCAAAATTAATGAACCAATGTTGATACATTATTATTAACTAAAATCAATGCTTTATTCACATATCCTTAGTTTTTACCTAATGCCCTTCTTTTTGTTCCATGGTCCATCCAGGATACCACGTTGCATTTAGTAGTCATGTCTCCTTAGGCACGGCACCTCTTGGCTGTGACACGTTTTCAGACTTTCTTTGTTTTTCATGAGCGTGTTAGTTTCGAAGAGCACTGGTCAGATACTTTGTAGAATGTCTGATGTTTTACCCATTATTAGACTGGGATTATGTCTTTTGGGGAAGAAGACCACAGAGGTGAGGAGCCATTTTCATCACATCATATCAAAGGTACATACTATCAACATGATTTGTCACTGTTGATGTTAACGTTAATCGCTTGGTTGAGGTAGTGTTAGGTTCTTTCACTATAAGATACTCTTTTTTCCCCTTCTTATCCTTATACTGTACTCTTTGAAAGGAAGTAACTATGCACAGTCCCTGCTTAAGGAGCCCAGACTCTACCTTGTTAGAGTGGAACACCTTTTATTTCTTTTGCATGAGAGATTTGTCTCTTCTCCTTCATTTATTGATTTATGCAATCATTTATTTATATCAGTATAGACTTATGGATATTTATTTTATATATTACAGTCCAGTACTACTTTGTTGCTCAAATTGTTCCAGCTCCAGATTGGGATTTCTTTCAGTCAGATCTTGTGTCCCTTTGACATACTCCCATCATTATGGTGTTTTGCTGTTGTTGTTGATTTTCTTGTTTGTTGTTTGTTTATTAGCTCTTCCTTACTTTCTGTCACTGCAAGATACTCCAAGCTCATCTTGATACTTCCTGCCTCAGTCCTAGAATCATCATCCATTTCTCAGGGAGCCAGATTTCTTTTATTGGAGAATGGTATTAGAAACCAAGATCTGTGCACTACGTGCTCCCTCCCTTCCTTCCTTCCTCTCTCCTTCCCTCCCTTCCCAAAAAAAGGTAACAAAGTACTTTTATTCTCCTTCTGAAGCAAAAGATCATTTGCATACATCCTATTTGGAGATAATGAGTCTGGTGATCATATATGTAAGTTTGTCTGGAGTAGTCTTATTTTATGCTGTTGTCTCTTCAGGTTTTACATTAGACACAAAAATGTCCTGAATTACTGACTCTCTTAGCACTAGGATACTAAGGGAATCTGTTAAATTTATACATCAGGTCCGTGACTTAAGGAATTGTCCCCATTAGTGCCTTGTCAATTCAGCATCTTTCACAACTTCTTGGGGCCCTCAGATAATTTTTAATAGACAAATGAAGAGACAATTGTTAAATGTTAAATTAAGGAGAAGATGGTTTTGGGCAACCAAAGGTTAACCATACTTTCCACGGTAGAGTGCCTGAAAGGACAGAGAAAAAAGGAAACTAATGTGTTTAGGCTGACTGTTTTCCTGTTTCCTCATTTTAAAAGATATCCTTGATTATTAGATACAATCTTTACCTGAATCACAGTCTTTTTTTCAGTTGTGGAAGGGAAATGAATGAGTAACATTTAATATCATTTAAAAAACGCAGCCTGATTTCAAATGTATGTGTAGGGTGGAGGAAGAACATACTTCTAAGAATTGAAAAAAATGTAGTGTGCTACCTGGATAAATATTTATACATGCTTATCTCATTTAACTTTCACAACAATCCTGTGAGACAGATATCACTACCCCGTTTGACAGGGAGCAACCTGATATTCAGAAGAGCTGAATTAAATCATGTGCTTAAAGGCACACAGCTAGGTGTTGCCCTTTTATTGATGTTTGGTCTCAGATTGGTCATATTCCTGTACAGCACATTATCCAGAGAGACTATTCTCCCAGGATTTTGTTGCTAAGTTTTTTCAAATGTGAAGTGCGATTTTCTTAATTAAAAGGAATAACTTTAACACATTTTTGAGGTAGCAATAGCAGTTTTCAATATTCCTTAATAAGTGAGAATTGCTTTTCTAATTAATCATAAAAGATGGTTTTTCTAATAATATCTGATCTCTCCCCCTTCTCAATTTTGTTAGTTATGATATTTTGCTTTTATTATGTATACCTTTAGTGGCTATAAAATGGTAGTGTTCTAGTAAATTATAGGTGCAACTAACTGCAGACAGCTATGGTGTTCTTTGACCATGGTTTGGCTCTATTTATGAGATGAGGGGCTTGGTATGGTAGTTTGAACATCATCTCACAGATGATTTGAAGTTGTTTAACCTCTAGGCTTTGAGTTCTCCACGTAGCCTCACTGTTTATCTCTGCCCTGAGCCTCAACATTTTAGAAGCTCTGTTAGTAACAACTTTTAAATAGAAGTGTAAAGAACACAATGCATTGAAAAGCGAATCCTGCTTCATTAAATATATTAAATCGAATTGTATAGGTTTTCTGCTGTAGGCACCATGAAGTGACACTTTCCTGAAAGGATAGTGTTGTAGTGGAGTAACAGCTGTGAAAGTTTCTGTTATGAATTTCTTAGTCAAGCAAGATTCTTTGCTCCTACATCAGTAAAGCAGAATGGAAAATCACTGGGGGTAGTGGACTATTCTAGATATCTTGAACTTGTATTTACTCAGGTGGAATTCTATTTGTGGTACTTTTTCACCCTGTGAGCCTTGTTTGTTGTGGAAAAAGTCATATACAGATTTAATCCAGTAGATGTATTTCTAAAAAGTTGAGCACAAACTTAGGCTTGATAAATTGAATCCTCAGTGACATTAGTGTTTTCTCTTTGCTTCATTTATTCTTCACTTGGTAGTGCAGCCTATTTAATTTCATTTAAAAAACTTAAAATCCTTTCGTATAGAATTTTTAATAAATTATTTTAAAATAAATTTGCAATTTTTAAAATCAGACTTTCTTTAATAAGAACATATTTTTAAAGTTTGACAGTGGAATTAAGAACCTAGGGAACTTGTGTTTGGTTGACTTATTTGCTCACTGAAGACTAAAATCCCATGAAATACAGGATTTTAAAATTCAAATGCACAACTCTATTTATAAATAGTATAAATTTTAATTAGTATAGTATTTATACTATTTAATAGTATAAATAGTAATTAGTATAGCATTGGGCTTTAAGCGAAGTATGTTCCTTAAATGGTGGTGATTAAAAGATAAGTTAAAAGTCAGGCTACGCAGTATCCCCTTTCCTTTGTTGATGCCTGTGATATGGTGCTTATACTGATGTTTGTCTACAATTCAAAATCAAATATTAAAATGAAATTGTATTCTGTGTTTTTTATCTCTATTTTAGAAGGCCTATTTTATCTCAGAATATATATATATATATATATATGTATTTATATAGTTTATATATACATAAATATATATGAGATAAAAGTTACAATATTTTGGGTTTTGTTCTTAACCATCTGCCCTTGAAATATTTAATGGGCTTAAATCAAGCAAGTGTGATTATCCTTTCAAAATTTGTGTTATATTGTTCATATTTCTTTATGAACCAGAGGTCAGAGATAATAGGATTATTTCTTATCTAGAGTGTGTACATGAATGTAATATTGACATATTCTGTAGGTATGCAAATCTAGTTGGAATGAGTTAAGGCTCATAGAGCAGATGTTAGGTAAACAGAGAACAGTGTCTATTATACATAATTATTTCAATAGCCAGAGCAAAAACTGATTGAAGTTAGCACTTATTATGATTAATACCACCACCCCGCATACCAGCATCAACTCTTGAGAGCCTAGGAATTGAAAAGAACATCTTAGTGAAATAAAGGATACCCACCAAAACTCCACAATAAGCCTCATACTTAATGGGAAGATGTTAGAAGCATTTCCTTTAAACTTAGAAACATGATGATGATTTCTATCACCACTTTTATTCAACATTATGCTAGAAGTCCTAGCCAGTAAAATAGGAAAAGAATAAATAATATAAGAAATGAAAGGAAGAAACAAAATTTTATTATTTATAAATGATTGTATATACAGAAGGCTTAAGAAAAATCTATATGTACACTACCAGCACTGGTGCTGGATACAAGATAATTAAAAAAAAATCATGCTTCTGTACCTTAGCAAAAATGTTCAGACAGTGTGATTTAAAAGATATTCTAGTCACAAGAGCAACAAAATTACAAAGTCTAATAAAAGATATGTAACAACCTCATGGAGAAAGTTATAAAACTTTATTAAAGAGCCTAAAACTATCTTAAATATGTAAGTAGACACAAAAGCCTGGGAATGTCAAATATTTTCAGTATGTCTGTTAACTCTATATCATTGCAAACCAGATTCAAGTTTATCCTGAAGAACTTGGCAAGCTGATCCTAAAATTTATATGAAAAGGTAAAAAGGTCAAGATTACTTACGAAGAAAAATGAAGAGGGGGGGGGGATACAGTTAGTCAAATATAAAGCTAAAGTAATTCGAACAGAAATAGATGAATGAGACATGGCAAAGTTCAAGAACAGACTGATATTTATAGGAACTCTGTATTCATCTCGGAGAAGTGGGAAGAATGAACTATTTGGTAATCAGCACTAGGTTCGCCATATTGGGGGAAAAAAAGTTGGGTTCCTAATTCACACAT
The DNA here is from genome assembly GCF_028021215.1 of Eschrichtius robustus. Classification (NCBI taxonomy): domain Eukaryota; kingdom Metazoa; phylum Chordata; class Mammalia; order Artiodactyla; family Eschrichtiidae; genus Eschrichtius; species Eschrichtius robustus. The sequence continues at coordinate 40,693,633 of NC_090834.1, forward strand.
ACGCAAAAATTGAATTCGTTAAACTAAGCACTTAAACTTGAAAATCAAAATTTTAAAATTTTAAAAGAAAATACAGTATCTTTATGACTTCTGTCAGGAGGGAATTTTAAAATAATACCCAAAAATATTAACCATAAAAGAAAAGATTAAAAGAAAAGATATAAAAAAACAAATTTTAGAAGTTTCATTTATAAAAAATAAAAACAAAGTTTTATTGTGCTAGAAGGGTAAAGACCTTTTCCTGTTTATCTGATTACTGTTCATCTGACCTCTCTCAAATTAAGCTCTACAAAGGCAGGAGCCTTGGTTATTTCCCTAGTGCATAGAATAGTGCCTGAATCAATGTGACTTAAAAGCTATTTCACACTTGTGGCCAGTTGCAAACTAAAGCTCCTTGGGACACTGGGAATATTTGTCCTCTCATTTGCTGTATTTAATTGGTGGAAAAGTTTGAGGAGCACTCCTCATTGACTGAAACTTGAAACCACCTGTCAGCTACATCTGGGAAACTAAAGAAGGAAATTCTGTGTTTTATTCATAGTTCCCGATAAAATCTATGCATTTATTCACTAACTCACTGCACTCTCTTGAAATTTCCTGAGTGTTCCGGGGAAAAAGTGTCCAGTAAGACATGGCCTCTGCCAGCATGAAGCTTAGACTCATGTAGTGGAAAAGGAGGTAAGCAGATCCATGATTATTATATGATAGGTACTATGACAAAGGTATATCTTGGGAGCAGAAAGGGCAGAACATTCTAAAGCAGTTTACATTATAAGTAAATAAAGTACTACTACATTTAAACATACTTAAAGAAAAAACTTGGAGGGCATTTACAAAAACAAGAATTTAAAGAAAAATAAACTTTCTGGAAAGAAAAAGAGAATATACTATAAGATATATACAGATAAGATATATCTGTTGTCCTGTCTTGTATCCTTAGAGCTCCATATTTGGAATGTGGGAAGGTACCCAGGAAAAGTGTTTTGACTAAATCAGTTGCAGAGAATGAGAAATACGAAGTTACTTTCTCTTTTAACAGAATGTCATATTTTGAAAAAAATGCTCATTTCCCCTTTACTTTCCATTGTTAACAGTCCCCTAGTTCTTACGTCTGATAGGCTTGTCTTTGTCTGATGCAGCTAATGCACTACCATAAGGCTAATCTTCCTCTGACATCACTTTCATATGTGATACCCTGTTTAAAAATTCTTCAAGGGGATCCCCGTTTCTTACAGTAGTGAGTGCAGACTTCTAAGCCTTGCTTTCAGGGTTCTTTGTGATTGATCCCATCACAACTATCACACTGTATCTCCAACTGTCCCCAAGTGTAATCCCACCCCGATAGATAGGGATTCTTCTTTTAGTCCCTTACACAATATGTGCTCATTCTCACTTCCATTCATGATCACTCACTCACGCATCTGGAATGTACTTCTGCTCTTCAGTGAAACAAATCATGGTCAGCCCGTTTATCATAGACTCAGTCCCATCTCTGACCCTTCTAGCTCATTATGATCTTTTTTTTTCTGATGGGAGATATTTAGATAAAAATCAGAGAGAGAACAATGTTGAAAAAACTTTGAAGTTATATGAGGAAAATTTGGAAGAGAGACAGTCACTAATTCACTTCCTTCATCACACTTGAAAATATTCACAGTTGTCTCATTTCCATGCTTAATAGAGAAATGACTTCAGACCACACCTTCATGATTTCCATTTTACTGAAACTTTTCTCTCCAAAATTACCTGACTCATATTTGTAAAATTTTGTATCTTTTATAATAACCTTGAGAGTTTTTTTTATTATAAAAGTAGTACAGTGTACTAATTTGTGGGAAATAGAAATAGGATTAAGGAAAAAATAAAAATCACCAGTGCCTCTACTACTCTTACCATTACTCTTAGTATTTGGTACACAAAACATCTTCCTTAAAAGTTTTACGTAGAACTTCTACAGTTATAAGATTGGGTATCAGTAAAAGCTCTTCAACTCTACTCACCCCAAGTTCATGATGTCAGCAGTTGGCTAAGCTATAGTAAGTAGGGTCTTAGATGCTATACTGTTGTATAGCATGTTTATTGGGTTTGTAATTATTTTGATGTGATTTGCAGATTATATTGCAGATATTATTAACCCCTTTAAGGGTTAAAAGAATAAAAGCTCTGAATGTGTTAAGAGTTTTAGTAAAAGGAGCCAAATAATTATAATAGAAACATATATAGAGATTATTAAAAAATTAGAATGTATGGAAAAACTGACAAACATAAAAGTATATTTAACATAGTCATGATGCAACAGGAGTAATAGTGACTATATTCAGTTGATAGTAAGGAGATAAGGAAAAGTGTTTGTGCCTGAAGTATATTTAATTAGGTGGAACACTTATTAAAATGATCCTGATTCTGGAGTAGAGAATGTTTCACACTTCAAAGCTAAGCATAGTAAAAGTGCTGCTGATATCACTTCTTTTACAAGACAGAGAGGGTTCCACATAATTATCTTTATATATGCAGAAAAGGCATTTAATAAAGAGTATTTGACCAAATTTAGCCTGTTTCAGGTTTTTAGAACTTTTAATTAGAAGTGAATAGGTAAATACTTTTTAAGCACTGTGCCTAATATTAAAACATTAGAAGTAGTCCCATGAAAGAACAAGACAAGGTGCCTACTATCATGCCTGTGTTACTTAGCATTCTTTATAAGTACTGTCTGATGCAATTAGATTAGAGAAATATAGTCTGCCCCCTGAATCCACAGGTTCCTTATCAGCAGATTCAACTAACTGCGGATTGAAAATATTTGGGGAAAAAACTTCCAGAATTTCCAAAAAACAGAACTTGAATTTGCCACTCACCAGCAACTATTTACATAGCACTTACATTTTATTAGTTTTTTTCAGTAATCTAGAATTGATTTAAAGTATGTGGGAGAATGTGCGTAAGTTATATGCAAATACTACGCCATTTTATAAAAGGGCCTTGAGAATCCTCAGATTTTGGTATCCAGTGGGGGTCCTGGAACCAATCCCTTGTGGATACCAAGGGACGACTGTACATGGGAGGCATATTACTGAAAAGGAGCATTGTTTTTACCTGGAAGTTAAGAAAATCAAATGAAAATTTTTAGAAACAAAAGACTAATCAGGTGACTGGTTACAAAAAGAAGCTTGGAGGTCATCTGTCCTAACAAACAAGTAAAAAGCCAAAAAGTTGAAATTCAGCTCTTAGATCCATCAGAGAATTGAGATCACAGGACAAATGGCTGTCTCCCAAATTGGAGAGACAGGCAGAGCAGAAACCCGTCAGCAGAAACTGTCTCTGGAACCAGTAAGGGGCAGGACAACTTAAACTGTAATTGATGAATTGCTGGCGGGTCAGCGTGGACAAGTCTGAGAGTTAAATGCTCAAGGGGGTCCCAGTCTTAGGGGGGCCTTCATAGTTTTGTGAGTTTTACCTATAGGAGCCCTACCAGGTTCTCACAGTGAAGACTGAGAAAAATCTCTTTTGCTTCTGGCAGAGGGAGGGGAAAAGCAGCTATTTTGAAAATGTCGAGAACATTCTGTTCTTCTTAACAAGGCCTGCCCTCAAAAGAAACTATTTTACTAGCCCAGCCTACCGGCTTTGTGAGAGCCTAACTGACCTGGGGGAAGGGAAATACCCAATTCCAGCCTCATCTAACCTTCCGCATGGGAGAAGAGAAATACAGACTTCAGCACCCTCTAGCCAACCTGTCCTGTCTGGGGGTGGGAGGGGCGGGGGGACAAAGAAGCACTTGTAAACATCACACTGCCGGGGCACAAGCTCATTAAAAGACAGAGGACTATGGGATTCAGTCATAGGACTATAGAACATTTCCCCTCCCACCTCCTCACCTCACTACGACATCATTAGGGGCCTGTTTATCTCAGCTCTTTTTACCTGGTGCATCATGTCCAACTTTCAGCAAAACATTACAAGGCATACTAAAAGCCAAAATTGATATGTAAAGATCAACAGCTTTCTATGATAAAAATACTTATAAATATCAGGAAGGGAAAGGTCCTATTTATAATAACAATTAAAAACATAAAATATCCAGGAATAAACTTAAGATACAGGAAGAAACTATATGAAGAAACTTTAAAACTCTGCTGAGTAATATAAAAGAATACTTAAATAAATGGAAAGTCATACCTTGTTTTTTGATAGAAAGGCTCAATATTGTTCAGATTTTAATTCTTGCTTATTCTGTAAATAATATGGTTAAGACTTGACAAGCTGATTCTCACATTTGTAATGACAAAAGTCTGGAAACAATAGAAATGCTTTTTGGTTAGGGGGATGGTTAAATAAATTATGTGTTTACAATTGAATACTATGTAGTATTTGGAAAGAAGAAATGGATGTTCATTTATGGATATGAAAATATGTTCAAGATAGGTTAAAAAATTCAGGAGAGAAGAGTGTGTTTAAGTTTCCATTTGCTGGGAATTGTTGGGGGAGGGCTAGAAGAAGCCGCGGATACATAATCAGGTGGTATTAATTAGAGGCAGGTGGAATGAAAACAAGGAGATATGTTTGGAGGCTGTTTGTACAATTCCAAGTAAAAATTGATAAAGGGCATGCACTAGGGTAATGACAATGCACAGTAAAGGACAGGTTTGAAAAAATATTTATGTGGACGTAATGTGTTTAAGCTGCCTGAGTATTGCAGATTGGGGGAGAGAGGAGTCAAAGATGATGACTCCAGGTTTCAAACCTGGTGACAATTTATGGCTTCACTTCTTTTCTATCGGACTGCCCCTCCTTTGTGTACTTGCTGTTCCTCTCTCCTCAGCTAACCAAGGTGACCCTAATATGTCCTTCATCCCTTGCTCACCCCCAAACTCCCTACTCCTGTCTTCCTTATGCTCTTTTTTTCTCATAACTTCAGCTATCGTCACTTTATGGATGGCTCCCATATCTTTACCTCTGGTTGTGATCTCTTTCTCAGCCTCTGATCCATCGTATCACTTGCTTGCTATACAGTTACAGTAGGATGCTATTATGTCATGGTCATAGTCTTAGTTCAGTCATTCATCTGTTCAAGTTCAGCTGCTGTTGTGAGGTATATGTCACCTTGGAAAAGTTGCTTAACTTCTATAAGGGTCAATTACCCCATTTAGAAATGGGAATAAAAACACTACTTCTCTTTCAAGGTTATTATGAGCAGTAAATGAATAATGATCTTCTAAAAGCAGTGCATTAACCAGGTCAGGTCATGATGATATCTTCTGTGGATGAGGTAAAATGAAAGTAATGAGATAATATTTTATCTATCTACCTGTCTACTTCTGTTTTGTTTTTGGCAGAAATTGATATAAGCCATCCTTTACTGGGAAGAAGTGTTCTTTATCACAGGATTATATCATTCTAACTTCTTGGTTTTAAAAGTCTCCTTTCTCTTATGAAATGATATTGGTCATAGATGGTAGTTTGTGTTGTTTTTTTTTAATTTTTAAAATTTATTTATTTATTTTTGTCTGCGTTGGGTCGTCGTTGCTGTGCACGGGCTTTCTCTATTTGCGGTGCACGGGCTTCCCATTGTGGTGGCTTCTCTTGTTGCGGAGCACGGGCTCTAGGTGCACGGGCTTCAGTAGTTGTGGCACGTGGGCTCAGTAGTTGTGGCTCGCGGGCTCTAGAGTGCAGGCTCAGTAGTTGTGGCGCACGGGCTTAGTTGCTCTGCGGCATGTGGGAACTTCCCAGACCAGGGCTCGAACCCGTGTCCCCTGCATTGGCAGGCAGATTCTTAACCACTGTGCCACCAGGGAAGTCCCAATGGTAGTTGTTTTTGTGGTTATTTTAATGTTCTAAGTTATTTTTTTTTTTAAAGTTGCAGCCCTATGTTATTCCCCTCTTCAACCTCCACAGTTTCTCCTATTTACATATTAGTGTGGTGCATTTGTTATAATTGATGAACCAATATTGACACATAATAATACTAATTAAAATCCATAGTTTACATTAGGGTTCAGTCTTTGTGTGGTACATTCTATGGGTTTTGACAAATGTATAATGACATGTTTCCACCATTACTGTATCATACAAAGTAGTTTCACTACCCTAAAAGCACTCTTTACTCCACCTATTTGTCCCTCCCCCTTCTCCCTGAACCCCTGACTACCACTGATCTTTTTACTGTCTCCATAGTTTTGCTTTTCCAGAATGTCATATAGTTGGAATCATCTAATACATAGCCGGATTGGCTTCTTTTACTTAGCAGTATGCCTTTGAGATTCCTCCATATCTTTTTGTGGCTTGATAGCTCATTTCTTCTTATCACTAAATAATATTCCTTTGTATTGATGTACCACAGTTTGTTTATCCATTCACTCACTGAAGGACTTTTCTGTTGCTTCCAAGTTTTGGCAGTTATGAACACCTTGCATTTTAAGATTTAAACTTGAAAATTTTTCTTGATATTAGGTGTGTTCATTCCTAGGGCTGCTGTAACAGAATACACAAACTGGGTGGCTTAAAACAACAAAAATTTATTCTCTCACAGTTCTGGAGTATGTAATAAGAAATATATATATATATATAGGTCTTCATCCTTAAATCTTGGTCAGAGCTCCTAAAACTTTTGTCATTTTCTAAGTGATAAGAGCCATAGGAGCATCTTTTGTTATAATATTTAGTTTTTGTCTCTGGTTCCAGAGTGATAAAAGTAAAAGCATCTTTTGTTATTCATAACACACCCCTTTGGATCACACCTGAGTTTATATTAATGAATGACTTTTGGAAAGCCCCTAAGGATGGGGCCTGGTTGTCAGGAGAATCCACCTTTGATTAGGTTTGGAACTTTCAACCCCCTCCCATCTCTGGGGAGGGGAGAGAGGCTGGAGGTTTAGTTAATCACTGATGGCCAGTAATTCAATCAATCATGTCTAAGTAATGAGGCCGCCATAAAAATACCCTTACTGAAGGGGTTTAGAGAGCTTCCAGACTGGTGAACACTTTGAGGTTCTGGGAGAGTAATATGCCCAGACAGGGCATGGAAATTCCACACAGCCTCATACCCCATTCCTTGCCCTATGTAGGTCTTCCATCTGGTTGTTTCTGAGTTCTGTCCTTCATAATAAACTGGCGAATGTAAGTAAGGTGTTTCCCTGAGTTTTGTGAACCATTTTAGCAAATTATTGAACCCAAGGAGGGGTTGTGGGAACCCCTGATTTATGAACGATTGGTCAGAAGTACAATTGGCAACCTGGGACTTGAGATTGGTGCTTGAAGTAGGGGGCAGTCTTGTGGGACTAAACCCTTACAATGTGAAGTCTGCACTAACTACGGGTGATAGTGTAGTAACTGAGTTATAGGACACCCCGCTGGTATCCGCTGAGAATTGGAGAATTACTTGGTGTGGAAAAAACCACACATCTGGTGTCAGAAGTGTTGAGAGTAGAGGATAGAAAAACAGTGATTTTTCTTTCTTTCTCATAATCTAAAATCAAGATGTTGAGAGGGTTGGTTACTTCTGAGGGTTCAGAGGAAGAATCTGTTCGATACCTCTTTTCTAGCTGCTGGGGAGGACCAACGATCCTTGGTGTTCCTCGGCTTGTAGATCCATCACTCCAATCTCTGCCTCCATCTTCACATGGCATTATCCCGGTATCTCTGTGTCTTCTAGGGATGTCTTCTTATGTAGACGACAGTCATATTGGACTAGGGGTCCACCCTATCCAGTATATCCTCATTTAACTAATTACATCTGCAGTGACCCTGTTTCCAAATAAGGTCATGTTCCAAGGTGCTGTCAGTTAGTACCTCAACCTATGTTTATTGAGGGGCACAGTTCAACCCATAGCATGAAGTGATGCTTTCCAGACTGTTCCTCTGTAGATACTCGCCCTTTTTTTGTTGTTGTTCAATCATTGATGGTGATGTAATATTATCCATATCTTACTAATTGTGGTTTCAGCTGAAAACCAGTGTCCTTGGCAGTGTTATAGAAAGAACGGGCTTCCTTGTGCTTGAATTTGGATGTGCTTTCAAATATGTAACCAGTAAGATCCATCCCAGACACCAGTCTGTGCCTCTTCAGATTTTGGTTTGTATGATTCATTTGCGTACTTCGTGGTTTGTCAGTGAAGTATAGAAATAGAATAAAGTGAAATTGATGTAAAATAATTTTCTTTAATAGAATTAGCCAATGAAGAGTAAGTTCATTATTTTTTTCTTCACAGTTCTAGTACATAAAGAAGCTGTGAGAGATAGTGTATAACTTCTACAGACTCATTTTTCCCTTTCAGGTGATTATAATTTAGTGTTTTGCAGATTTCAGAAAAATTCTTTCCTCTCTTTCTGTCATCTGACATTCCATGTGAAAACTGACCCATAAACTTGCCAACTTCCAGATCATCATTATAGACAAGGTTTCTGAATTTCCTTTATAGTAATTTCCTGATCAGAGAGAAGGAGAGAAAGGGAGGTAGGTTAGAGTCGCATGGAAAGTTACTGAGCACTTTGAAAATAGTTTGATAAAGAGGGCATGGAAGAAAATGGGGGGAAAAAAACATGGTTGGGAGAGAGCAAAACTGAATTATGTTTTAGGAATAAAAAATTATACATTTCAATCTGTGTGTTTTTTTCCACCAGTAAGATTTTAATGTGATCAATACACTTTTCTTGATAGTTAAGAAAAGGATTAAATATTGTATTAAGTGCTAGTAAAGAGCAGGTTTTATATAATCTTATCTATTGATATAGCCAGAGCTCTTGAGGCAGGCCAGCATCTAATACATCTGATAGGAAACAGAATGGATAGCCACTCAGTAACATGACTTTGGTCCAGTATGAGAAAGTGTTTTATGTATTCCAGGGGGTTTCTTCTGGGGGGAATTTCTCTCTTCCTCTCATATCTGAGGGTTATATAACTTTTTCTCTGCTGAAGACAGTTCCATGTGAATGCTGACAAACCTAATGAATCAGTCTGGCTTTGCTGTCTTAGTTTCTCTACTCTCATTTTAGGAAGGTAGGACCCTGGTGTTTTTGAGTTGACCTCTTGTTTTGAACTTAACTCCTTTCTTTGTTTAATCTGCATTTCTTTTTTCATTACTGACATATCTGAAATGCAGTTCTCGTCAAGTAAAAAGCATCCTGTATTACTCAATAATTGCTTGTATTTTTTTTGTAAACCTAGGGTCAAATTTGATCACTTCTTCCAACAAGCTATTTCATATGCATCTTTATTTCTCCTACCACAGACTAATCCAGGATTCTGATATTTCTGTCCTAGATTATTATCCTTTCATCTTTATCATATACAGTTTTGTGCACCTTTATGACCATGCCATTTACCTCTATCAGAGATCTGCAGTGGTTTTCCTTAACATGACTGGTCAAGTTTAAAATCCTTACTCTCCCCACTCCCCCCATATTTTATTTTATTTTATTTTATTTTATTTATTTTTTTTAACATCTTTATTGGAGTATAATTGCTTTACAATGGTGTGTTAGTTTCTGCTTTATAACAAAGTGAATCAGGTATACATATACATATGTTCCCAAATCTCTTCCCTTTTGCGTCTCCCTCCCTCCCACCCTCCCTATCCCACCCCTCTAGGTGGTCACAAAGCACCGAGCTGATCTCCCTGTGCTATGTGGCTGCTTCCCAATAGCTATATATTTTACGTTTGGTAGTGTATATATGTCCATGCCACTCTCTCACTTTGTCACAGCTTACCCTTCCCCCTCCCCATATCCTCAAGTCCATTCTCTAGTAGGTCTGTGTCTTTATTCCCGTCTTGCCCCTAGGTTCTTCATGACCTTTTTTTCCCTTAGATTCCATATATATGTGTTAACATACAGTATTTCTTTTTTTCTTTCTGACTTACTTCACTCTGTATGACAGACTCTAGGTCCATCCACCTCACTACAAATAACTCAATTTCGTTTCTTTTTATGGCTGAGTAATATTCCATTGTATATATGTGCCACATCTTCTTTATCCATTCATCTGTTGATGGACACTTAGGTTGCTTCCATGTCCTGGCTATTGTAAATAGAGCTGCAACCCCCATATTTTATTATAAAAATTTCCAGACACACTATTGAGTTGTATCAGTTCTCTATATATTCAATATTAACCCCTTATCAGATATATGATTTGCAAATATTTTCTCCCATTTGGTAGGTTGCCTTTTTTTGTTGTTGATGGTTTCCTTTGTTGTGCAGAAGCTTTTTAGTTCGATATAGTCCCACTTGTTTATTTTTGCTTTTTTTGCCTTTGCTTTTGGTGTCAAATCCAAAATATCATTGCCAAGACTGATGTCAAGGAGCTTATCCTTTATATTTTCTTCTAGGATTTTATGCTTTCAGGTCTTACATTCAAGTCTTTAATTCCTTTTGAATTGATTCTTGTGTATGGTGTAAGATAGGAGTCTATTTTCACTCTTTTGCATTTGGCTGTCCAGTTTTCCCAGCACTATTTGTTAAAGAGACTGTCCTTTCCCCATTGTATATTCTTGGCAGTTTTGTTGTAAATTAATTGACTGTAGATGAGTGGTTTTATTTCTGTGCTCTCTATTCTGTTCCGTTGATCTATGTGTATTTTTTTATGCCAATACCATACTGTTTGACTACTATAGCTTTGTAATATAGTTTGAAATCAGGAAGTATGCCTCCAGCTGTGTTCTTTCTCAAGATTTCTTTGGCTATTCAAGATCTTTTGTGGTTTCATACAAATTTTAGGATTTTTTTTTGTATTTCTGTTGAAAAATGCCAGTGGAAATTTGATAGGGATTGCTTTGAACTTTTTATGTTTTTAGTGTTAAAATTTACCTCTTTTTATATTGTGTATTCATGAAGAAACTATACTGGCTCTAGTTATTTTTAATAGTCTTTTCCTTTAAACTATATAATGTTTAAAGTTAAGTGGTTAACACACCATCCTATTACAGAATTAGAATTTTCTGAACCTCACTGTATATTTACCTTTATCAGTGAATTGTATATTTTCATGTTACTATTAGTGTTTTTTCATTTCAGCTTGAAGAATTCCTTTCAGCATTTTTTGTAAAGTAGATCTAGTGGTGATGATTTTATATGGCTGATCTAGCTTTTATTCATCTGGGAATGTCTTCATTTCTGAAGGATACCTTTGTTGGATAGAGTATTCTTAGCTGGCAATTTTTTCCTTTCAGCACTTTGAATATATCATTCATTCCACTCTCTCCTGGCCTGAAAGGTTTCTGCTCAGAAATCTGCTGGTAGCCTAGTGGGGGTTCCTTTGTAGTTTACAATCTTTATCTTACTGCTCTTAGGATTTTCTCTTTGTCTTTGATTTTTGACAGTTTGAGTATAATGTGTCTTGGAGAAAATAATTTTGAATTGAAACAGTGGGGGACCTATTAGCTTTATGAACTTGGATGTCCAACCTTCTCCCCAGGTTTGGGAAGTTTTCAGCCATTATTTTTTTTAATAAGCTTTATTCCCCCTTTCTTTTCTCTTCTCCTTCTGGAACTCCAATGATTCTGCTATTGATTCTTTTGATAGTGTTCCATAGATCATGTAGACCCTCTTTATTCTTTTTCATTCTTTCTTCTTTGTTCTCCTCTGACTGGGTTATTTCAAAGTTCCTATCCTCTAACTCATGGATTCTATTTTCTGACTCTTCTGTTCTGCTGTTGATGCTTTCTCTTGCATTCTTCATTTCATTCATTGAATTCTTCAGCTCCAGAATTCATGTTTGGTTCTTTTAATGATTTCTATCTCTGTTTATTTCTCATTTTGATCATGTATTGTTTTCCAGA